>NC_064641.1:773425729-774820729 GCF_023864345.2 Schistocerca serialis cubense | reverse complement strand
TTCCCTGCGCTTGACGCTGAATACCGGTTCCGCTGCGCCGAGAGAAGAGGTCCGTTTCAGCACGGAAATAGTGCGTAGACCTTTCTCGCAGGAGTGACGTCATCTTAGAAGTTTGCAGCTGAAGTGCCTTTATGTACACGTGAGGGCAGAGTAATGTACTACTGCACTACAAATGCAACACTATGAAGGCAGAATGCACAAAACGCAGCGTTGGCATCAAGTATGCTGCATTATCGGCACTATAAGGACAACCAGAATAAAAAGGAGAAAGGTTCTCTTCAATTCCTTTCATACTTATACGATATGAAGGTTACAGTCCTGACATCAATTTCCTATCGTAGTACAACGCAGTTCATAAAGAAACTCCGAAAAATCGCCTTGGAAGATTTCTGAACGCTGCCAAATATACACTATTGGCCATTAAAATTGCTACACCACGAAGATGACGTGCTACAGACCCGAAATTTAACCGACAGGAAGAAGATGCTGTGATATGTAAATGATTAACTAATCAGAGCATTCACACAAGGTTGGCGCCTGTGGCGACATCTACAACTTGCTGACATGACGAATGCTTCCAACCGATTTCTCATACACAAACAGCAGTTGACCGGCGTTGCCTGGTGAAACGCTGTTGTGATGCCTCGTGTAAGGAGGAGAAATGCGTACCACCACGACTTTGATAAGGGTCGGATTGTAGCCTATCGCGATTGCATTTTATCGTATCGCGAAACTGCTGCTCGCGTTGGTCGAGATCCAATGAGTCTTCGCAGAATATGGAATCGGCGGGTTCAGGAGGGTAAAACGTGACGCCGTGCTGGAAATCAACGGCCTCGTATCACTAGCAGTCGAGATAACAGGCATCTTATCCGCATGGCAGTAACGGATCGTGCAGCCACGTCTCGAACCCTGAGTCAACAGATGGGGACGTTTGCAAGACAACAACCATCTGCACGAACAGTTCGACGACGTTTGCAGCAGCATGGACTATCAGCTCGGAGTCCGTGGCTGTGGTTCCCCTAACGCTGCATCACAGACAGGAGCGCCCGCGATGGTGTACTCAGCGACGAACCTGGGTGCAGGAATGGCAATACGTCGTTCTTTCCGGATGAATCCAGGTTCTCTTTACAGCATCATGATGGTAGCATCCGTGTTTGACGACATCGCGGTGAACTCATATTGGAAGCGTATAATTCGTCATCGCCATACTGACGTATCACCCAGCGTGATGGTATGGGGTCCCATTGGTTACACGTCTCTGTGACTTCTTGTTCGCATTGACGGCACATTGAACAGTGGACGTTACATTTCAGATGTGTTACGACCCGTGGCTCTACCCTTCATTCGATCCCTGCGAAACCCTATATTTCAGCAGTATAATGCACGACCGCATGTTGCAGGTCCTGTACGGGCCTTTCTGGATACAGAAAATGTTCGACTGCTGCCCTGGCCAGTACATTCTCCAGATCTCTCACCAGTTGAAAACGTCTGGTCAATGGTGGCCGAGCAATTGGCTCGTCACAATACGCCAGTCACTACTCTTGATGAATTGTGGTATCGTGTTGAAGCTGCATGGGCAGCTGTACCTGTTTGACTCAATATCCAGGCGTATCAAGGCCATTATTACGGCCAGAGGTGGTTGTTCTGGGTACTGATTTTTAGGATCTATGCACCCAAATTGCGTGAAAATGTAATCACATGTCAGTTCTAGTATAACATATTTGTCCAATGAATACCCGTTTATCATCTGCATTTTTTCTTCGTGTAGCAACTTTAATGGTCAGTAGTGTAAAACATTTTATCTCATCAAACTAATCTCTAGTATGAAATTGATAGCATGGTAGGTTTGTAAACACATTCAGTGAATCAAATTTCGGTAACAGGATTTCTTATTATATTAAAATTCCATAGTTATTAACAAAGGAAGTATTATTTATTACTTTCAGTACGAAGTGTTGTTTTCAGAGTGAAAGACGTTACGATTATTCTAATTAATTTTGTACTCATAAGTAACAATACGTAAATAATATTTCCTATCGTTTCGTTTTCCAATGCGGGGATTGATGGCACGTAGAGGGTTATTCTTAAGTGCCTCCCAGGGCTTGAGAACATCTTCTAAACAAAAGGTTATAAGACAACTGAATAAAGACACACACTACTGTATAGAGAAGCTTTCCCAGAGTCTGTCTTGCGTTACAGGTGGCGCGAAAACGTCATTACGTGCGTACATTTAATTGAAATGATCGGAGATTCACTGCAGCACTTTCAAAAATCTGTGTAGTGTGTTGTCTATCTGCTGGGGCGAACTGATGCGAAGCGACAATACGAAGTGGATAGTTTGTCTGCTAGTTCCGACAGGCCTGCCCCTTAGTGCAGCCACGGTAGGTATTGCGAATCGAAAGTTGAAGAGATGCTTTGTCCAGTGATAAGACATTTTCCTGTATATCTCGTCAAAACAAAACAAAAAAATGGCTCTATGCACTATGGTATTTAACATCTGAGGTCATCAATCCCCCAGACTTAGAACGACTTAAACCTATCTAACCTAAGGACATCACACACATCCATGGCCGAGGCAGGATTCGAACCTGCGACACTCGCAGCAGCGCGGTTCCAGACTGAAGCTCCTAGAACCACTCGGCCACAGCGACCGGCATATATCTCGTATTTTTCCTGCAGTCTAGTTACAAAATCCTGATGATCTATTATGTGACATATAAAAAATGTGGACAAAGTTCCGGAAACACCAAAAGCATAACACATTCCCATATCTTATTTGGTGTAGAAAACCGTTGGCATTCAAAACAGTTTCTAATCGTCTTTGAACAGAAAAATACAAGGTCTATATGATTTTTCAAAGGAATAATATACAATTTTCCTGCAAAATAGTAGCCGGCCGGGGTGGCCGAGCGGTTCTAGGCGCTACAGTCTGGAACCGCGCGACCGCTACGGTCGCAGGTTCGAATCCTGCCCCGGGCATGGATGTGTGTGATGTCCTTAGGTTAGTTACGTTTAAGTTGTTCTAAGTTCTAGGGGACTGATGACCTCAGATATTAAGTCCCATAGTGCTCAGAGCCATTTGAACCATTTTTACTCTTCGTTACGAAAGCACCAACCGTACGAGGACGAACAATTTCCCCACGTTCGAATTCACTTAGTTCCGACATTATGCACTTGTAGGTACACAGGACAATGTTCTGGCCACGACTAACACTTGCCCACCTGCCGCTACCGATCAAACACAAGAGGGAAACCTGGTGACTTCGCCAGTATCTCATTTAGTTAAAAAACTAATAACCCGCCTCGATTGCGATAAAAGCACCTAGTGTTAACCTAGGTTTCGGCGTAGATAACTACACCTTCTTCAGAACAACACTAAAACCCACAAGTGCCTAAGAAGACCTTTGTCAATGATTGAATGAACACCATAGCTATACATTTATAAACGAAAAGGAAAAGGAAAACACAAACAGTATATATGTACAAAGTCAAAACTACTACTTAACTTAATGGTGTACGCTCCACCTCACACCGGCCATGTTCGATGGGCCATGACCTGCCATAAACTGTACATATGTACTGTTTGTGTTTTCCTTTTATTTTTCGTTTATAATTGTATAGCTATGGTGTTCTTTTAATCATTGACAAAGGTCTTCTTAGGCACTTGTGGGTTTTAGTGTGGTTCTGAAGAAGGTGTAGTTATCTACGCCGAAACCTGTTCTAACACTAGGTGCTTTTATCGCAATCGAGACGGGTTTTTAGTTTTTTAATATATTAACCAACGATTGCTGACGCGCTGCGATGTTGTAAGTTCTTATCTGCATTTAGGTTCAAACAGGCATTTTTCGCCGTTTTTGTATATTTTTGTCCAACCACTTTAGGTCGCAAAGGTAGTAAAGGAGGTAAAGAAATAACAGCTTTCCATTTTTGATTACTATTCAAATGCACGTAACAGTATTCACAATAATTTAAAGCTTGACACAAAAATACGAAACACCAATCAGAAAATTTTTTTTTTTATTTCCAGAGAATTAACAGTATCATGGGTGCATGTTACGTTTTTCATTATCAATGTAGAGTATCGCATAACCGCATCAAGTTTTAATTTCATATGAGCAGTAATTGAAAATAAAAAAATATTTTATTAAAAATATATTTGGTACTATTTGATAATTAATATATCCATTGTTAATTAATAAGCAATTTAAAGAAATGTTACAATGAATTTATTGCTACCGACTCGACGTTTAAAAACGTGTTACCCCACGCTCTCAGCTTCAGACCAATAAAACAATGCCAATCATCGTTATTTAGGTTTATTTCTAGGCTACCAGTTTCATCGATACACTACGTCATCTTCAGGCCAGCTTCAATCGAGTAACCTTTATGTTACAGAATACAGCAGCACCATTAACTGGTCTCGTAACGATTATTACGGATATGCGTGAGCGTTGGACAACTGTCAGCAACTGACGTAACTGGGCTAAGGGCTATCCGAAACACTTGACCCCTTACCTGTTTCATCAATAGCACCCGAGATATGATCCCCTGAGAAATCGCATTTATGCGCGCATCTTTTTGAAACATGTTGGTGTCCTGTTCTGTCGTGCACGGATCGCTACGGGACACACGGCCTTCCGTGGCTTATTACAGAGTAAAAATGCCATTGTGATTCATTCTGTGTGTTACTCCTATCTGGAAACTCCACTCAGTATGAAAAGTCCATTGGTCCTAGTGACTGGACTTCGGCGGTAGAGATGCTATTGTTTTTGATGTATGATTCTCGAAACAGTTATTGGCTTGTGTTAAGAGTTCACGCACGTGCCGACTACCAGTGGCACGACTGTCACCAATCAGGTGTAACGCATGCTCTTCCGGATCTCGTCTTCCGGAACAACGCGCACGGCCTTTCATTCTTCCTTTCTAACTGAGAAGAATCCAGTTTCTCGTAGATGCTTGTGTCCTGGTGTAAAAGTAGTGTGTTTGCGCTCTCTGTAGGGACAGCTGTAACGTCTTTATGCCACTCTTTTATTACATTAGATGAACCCATACACGAGGTACATATCCCCAGTTCTTCATCACGAAATCTATCCATACTGATGTGTATCAGTGTAAACGTACAACTAACGCTGTTGGGAGAACAAACTCAAGGCAAAACCTAACAGTACTCGATGCAAGCTGTAAGATGAAGAGTAACGTTGACATTAGTGATCTCAGCAGCAAGTTCCGTGGCAGACTGGAAAACAATTATTTTCCCAGAAAGATACCCAGCACGTACCGCCAATATTTCACTAACGTACAGATATTTTCTGTAATGTAAATGAGGTGGAGAGAAGTCAAACTAAACCTAATATCTCTGTAACGGCCCATTGGAGACCTCCAATCCATTACAGCAAAACACTCAGAAAATATACTTGAACAACCCCCGAAGATTTTTCGGTGGGATTCAAGTTCAGCCTGGAAGTAGATTTTTGAATATTTACGAATTTTATAGATTTCTTTTGTATGTTCCTATAGCCAACGGCCTTGCTGTAGTGGTAACACCGGTTCCCCTCAGAGCACCGAAGTTAAGCGCTGTCGGGTTGGGCTAGCAATTGGATGGGTGACCATCCGGTCTGCCGAGCGCTGTTGGCAAGCGGGGTCCTCTCAGCCCTTGCGAGGCCAACTGAGGTATTACTTGATTGAAATGTGGCGGCTCCGGTTTCGTGAACTGATATACGGCCTGGAGAGCAGTGTGCTGACCACATGCCGCTCCCCATCTCCGCGTCCAGTGACGCCTGTGGGCTGAGGATGACACGACGGCCGGTCGGTACCGTTAGGCCCTTCAACGCCTGTTCGGACGGAGTTTCTAGTTTACTTTTGTATGTTCCTATAGGGGTTGTATTGGTCAAACTGGAAGACAAGTTTCGTTGCTGATAGATGGGGAACCAGCATCTGCTGAGAGATAAGCGGATCTATTTTCTATTTCTCATCTCTTTCTTACGAAGAAGTAAACAATATAGGCAGTGCTCCACGTGGTACCACGCATCCTGACATATCCTTCAACCTTCCTTGCAGTAATCACGTGACTTTATTCGTTTTGGATCACATTCAGTGATCACACACTCCAGTGACGTCAGCACACTGTCGATGAGTTGGGGATCTACCAATGCCCTTAAATGTCTCTATAGCCAGAAATAGAGTGGATTCAGGTCAGGTGAACAGGGGCGCTATGCTACCGGGCCTCTTAGACCGATTAACCTTCCATGATCTGTCACGGTGTGGTACTGTCGCAGAAGCTGTAGAAATTGGGGTGGTGGCCCATTCTACATAAATCACATTTGTCGCCATTCTGCAAGCGTAATGTTTCCGAATAGCGCTGGTAATTCACTGCATAAATACGAGTGATATACGGCATCTTTTAATCTGTTTGCTAAAGGGTATAGCTCTGGGAGTCCGCCACCGAGAATTCCTCCCCGTACATTGATACCAATGTTATCACTTCCATGATTTCTCCAGGAACTGCATTTGGTCACACATGCGTATTGCGGTAATTTACGGTTAGATCCCTTGTGATGGCCTATAGAACCGAATTCTAACATTACTCATCGCAAGTAATGCGCCCCGTATCTCAGCAGATATTGGTTTCCAAATACATAATTACAGGAACTTTTCTTTCCAATTTTGATCAATATTTTCTTCTTTTGAACTATGTGACACTTTTTATTTAAGCAGCCTAAATGAAGTCACAATCAAGTAAAACACACACACACACACACACACACACACACACACACACACACACACACACACACACACGCAATATATAAGTACGAATTCGCAAAGCGACTAAAGTCCACATTCTCACGGTTCTGAGTTACGCGTAAAGCAATGTCGAGATGCCCGACTCACATCATTAAATGTCAAAATGACTTTAGTCCGCACCTTCTACACACTGTTTCCAGTATCAAAATGTTCGTATTTACCGGTAAAATGGGCTTACTGCTGGACTTAAGTCGTTTTGTTAATCAGGTAATGATAAATTGGTAGAATGTCTATACTACTTTTGTTTGTGAAGTAGACCTACAATACGTAAGTTGTATGTTGAAAATAAAAATGACGTCTAATAGCAGTGCGTTATATGTTGGTGTTGTTGAAAATGAAGAAATATGTAGCTGCAGCAGAACTCCTAGTCACAAAGGTTGCATCAAGAAGTTCGGCAAAACACTTCAGGATGGAAACAAGCTAAGCACTGAGAATGGGGGTGTATTGCTTTAACGTTTGACTACATGCGAAATATATTCTTGCCTAAAATACCAGTTCAGGACACGTATTATTATCGTTAACTGACAGTTCCAGTTTCTTCTGTGTATAACATGAATTCTAATCCAGCATCCTTCTATGTCCACCATGAATGGCCAGCTAAAAAGTCCAAATGAATTATGCAGAAGACTCCACCATTATTTGAATACGTTGTCTCATCTGATATTGAAGATTTATTTTTGTTTTGTTATGGCTGTTCATTCTGGAATAAGACCAACACCTACATAAGCTTTTTAACTGCTGTAATACCAGGCTTCTTTTTTCTACTGACATCAGATACGGGCTTTTCAGGAGTGGGAAGAAAAATGAAGCGTCAGGATAGGCTCTACACAATTAAAGAAGCGTGTGAACACATAGTCGGCTCCAATACTAAATTAAATTTTACTGTTACTGTCGTTGAAAGTGAGGATGTTCCTCATTACAACAACTGGTGGCCAAATGATTGCAGAAGAAATGCTAATTCCCAGAGACTTCCGTTACGAACATGACTACAAATAAAACGGATGCCTTTTCTGCAGATCCCAGTATAGTCATTCCAAAGCCATTCATAGCAGGAATAACTCAACACTGTTTCATAATTGGGCCAAAAAGCCACATATCCCAGAACTAGCAATCACATATGCTTATGCAAAATGTGTGTGTCCAGTCAATAAAACAAAATTAAAGATATATGCAAAATGCTCTAATACAGTCCCGGAAGTGATAAATCCAGAGCGTTTCATAAAAAAAATCGCAGTTCAAGAAACAAAGATACATAATTAAAATAGCAATTCCATTTCGGAATTTTTTTTCTGTTTGTTTAATTCCCCTAATGATTTACTTTTATATGTATTCTGAATGTGTTTTTCTGTAAACAAAACACTTTATACATTTATGTATGAACTTAATTACATAAAAATCACAATTAAAGTTAATTTGAAAACAGACTAAATTCCTGTAATTAAGAGAAAAATGAAGAACTGCAAAAAGAAGAGTTACTGACAATTTTATACAATCATACAATAATTAAGTGCAATATTCGTTTCAGTAAGATAACAAAAATGTATATATGACAGTTATTTGCCATCACCACTGGCAGTTGAGTGAAAAGGAAGTGTGTAGCGTAATATGGATGTTTGGAATCTAATAAATGGAAATGAAATTTTCCCACATTGAATAATAATTTTTAATAAAAGTATCCCATTATATTTTAATTACTATTTGACTGAAATACTATTGTTCACTATAAACTAAAATTTGGGCCAGGACGTTATAAGTAAAGTAGGAAATGAAATATATAAATCTCCAGCCTTTCGTGGCCTTTCTCACTGATGATAAAGTCTACTGTGTCGTAAGGCTGTGCATACGACCATGTTATGGAATTGCCGGCCGGGGTGGCCGTGCGGTTCTAGGCGCTACAGTCTGGAGTCGCGGGACCGCTACGGTCGCAGGTTCGAATCCTGCCTCGGGCATGGATGTGTGTGATATCCTTAGGTTAGTTAGATTTAATTAGTTCTAAGTTCTAGGCGACTGATGACCTGAGACGTTAAGTCGCATAGTGCTCAGAGCCATTTGAACCATTTGTTATGGAATGTATGAACATACGCGTGCTAGTAATGGAAAGTGATATTTACAGAAGGAAAACCCGTGAATCAGTAGAAATATCGAAAAAATAGTACAAGGTGGCAGCTACCGGCTTCCGTCTTCGTTGCTGCCCGCTATCACGGAAACAAACGCCCAATCACGGCGAACGAGGAACAAAGACAGCTACTATCCGCCCACGATATTATTGCACTGGCCTCCCGTGGCCGTTATCGGTAACAAGCGGTGATGTTACAATAAAAAAGTACAGTGGTGTCTATGAGAAACGCATCGCACTGTGAATGATTAAAATAGGTGCGCAGATACAACCAAGTGATTCTTCGTGTCCTTGCGAAACATCAAGATAAAGACTCACTGAAGCCCCTTCACTGCCAGGTGCAATAATATTGTAGTCGAGAATTCCCAAGAAACAGTCGATGCGGAGCAACAACTCGTATTTTGAGTTCACCCTATCTGCAGTATCTGCTTTCAGAATTCACACAATGAAGATGGCCCACCAATATACGTCGCATACCTCCACTCCTCCGTAAAAGCATAGAAAAGACCTAATCACATCTACATCTACATCTACATCCATACTCCGCAAGCCACCTGACGGTGTGTGGCGGAGGGTACCTTGAGTACCTCTATCGGTTCTCCCTTCTATTCCAGTCTCGTATTGTTCGTGGAAAGAAGTGTGGTCGGTATGCCTCTGTGTGGGCTCTAATCTCTCTGATTTTATCCTTACGGTCTCTTCGCGAGATACACGTAGGAGGGAGCAATATACTGCTTGACTCCTCGGTGAAGCTATGTTCTCGAAACTTCAACAAAAGCCCGTACCGAGCTACTGAGCGTCTCTCCTGCAGAGTCTTCCACTGGAGTTTATCTATCATCTCCGTAACGCATTCGCGATTAGTAAATGATCCTGTAACGAAGCGCGCTGCTCTCCTTTGGATCTTCTCTATCTCTTCTATCAACCCTATCTGGTACGGATCCCACACTGCTGAGCAGTATTCAAGCAGGGGCGAACAAGCGTACTGTAACCTACTTCCTTTGATTTCGGATTGCATTTCCTTAGGCTTCTTCCAACGAATCTCAGTCTGGCATCTACTTTACCGACGATCAACTTTATATGATCATTCCATTTTAAATCACTCCTAATGCGTACTCCCAGATAATTTATGGAATTAACTGCTTCCAGTTGCTGACCTGCTATATTGTAGCAAAATGATAAGGGGTCTTTCTTTCTATGTATACGCAGCACATTACATTTGTCTGCATTGAGATTCAATTGCCATTCCCTGCACCATGCGTCATTTCGCTGCAGATCCTCCTGCATTTCAGGACAATTTTCCATTGTCACAACCTCTCGATATACCACAGCATCATCCGCAAAAAGCGGATGTATATTGTGAATAGCACCGGTCCTACGACACTCGCCTGCGGCACACCTGAAATCACTTAACAGCGAAAAAAAAAAACTGTTTTGCAGCTGACACATCACGGTGTCATACGTGAAGCGCTACACATAGCTTGGTGCAGCCACGTGAATGCGACACCCTCGCGGAGGTCCACCTTCTTAGTCTTACTTGCCGAGTAGTAGCAGGCTTTGACCGACCTCATTTATTCAGCACACTCTAAGCACGGCGTACCACCACTAAGTCCGTGCAAATCCTAGAACCTATCCCGCTCCCTGCGACTAGAGAATGTAGTTATTACGAGGAGCGCCACAGCTTACAGCGCCGAGATGCCGCGGTGCAGTGAGAGTCGTCCACCGACGCTGGAATCCCAGGGGCGGCAGGCCCGCCTCTTTAATCTGCATACAGCGCGGGGGGCGCTCGTTAACAAAGGAGGCCGGGCTCAGGCGTGCTTTAGGTTCTCATTGACACATCAAAGGCCGCAGCCGGGGGCCGCGCGAGCGAGCGCACGCGGGATGAAGTTGCCGGCTGAATGGCGCGCCGCGATAGCAGGCCACCCGCAGCACAGCAACGTCCGAAGTGTGGCCGGGCACCAAGGAGGAAGGCGCGCGTCTCCGCCGTTATGCAAATACGTGTTTCAACGTTCAGTGGGGGGATCATAATACAGCTCACAGTATCTTTTACGGGTAATTCCTACTGTAAGCCTCGCTACGAGTTTGAATTAATTTCCTAGATAATATCTTACGATGATGTTGTAGTGAGTGATCTTCAGTCTGGAGACTGGTTTGATGCAGCTCTTCAAGCTAGTCTATTCTCTTTAAGCGTTTTCGTCTCTGCATGGTTGCTACAATCTATATCCAGTCAAATTTGTTTACTATAATCAAGCCTTGTCCTCTGCCTGTCTCTCTCTCTCTCTCTCTCTCCGTAATATCTACCACATCTGCGACCCATATATCAATCTAAAAGAAAATTATTGATTCCTTGAGGTATCAGGATGTGTCCTATTAACTGATTCCCTCTTAGTCACGGTGTGCCATAAATTCAGTTCAGTATCTCTTCATATGATACAGTGGGAACCATAGAGCTGAGTAGTTGCACATAAAAAATTTATTCAAACATTTACCAAGGTTTCTACAGATCTAAACCTGTCTTCCCTAGAAGGAGTAATAACACGTTTTGCATACTGGGTAATAAGAAAAATCAAAAGATAGGGCTTAGTCAACAGTAAAATGATCCATCTAAATGCTATGTTATAGGCATGAGGCTTAGACAACAGTAAATCATCCATGTAAAATCTGAGGATACGTGCATCACACATCCAAACAAGTAGCTAACAGAACAGGAGGGACAAGCCCGCACGAAACTTATGCCATGTCGCGCTCACATACGAAGGTGTGCCAACCACAACAGACACTTGACGTGTTATTACTTCTGAGGAAGACGAGCTTATATGTGTCAAAACCTAGGTAGAGTTTTGAATAATCTTTTAACATACCACTGGTTGTCTGTATGATTGCCATTGTATCCACAATTCTACAATTGCTGAATGCTGCCATGTTCAAGATTTCGCCTCGTCGTTACTTATCTAGTCTGTTCACCTCACCTTCATGATTTTCATGCAGCATGTAGCATGTAGTCACATCGGAACCTATTATTCTCTTCTTGTCTGATCTGTTTGCCTTCCACGTTTCACTTCCGTACACAGTTACGCTTCAGTAAAGAATTTTTAGCACTTGAATTTATATTCGTTGGTAGCAAATTTCTCTTTTCCAGAGACGTTTCTCGTGTTGTTGCTAGTTTGCAGTTTACAAAGTACGTCAGCGGTCGTAGTTATTATCCACCCCAAATTATAAAACTCATCTACTGCTTTTAATATCTCATTTTGTAATCAGATTTCGTCGAATGATTTAATTCGACGACGTTCGACTACCCTTCTTCACATTCATCTTACATTCTCTTTTCAACTGTTCCTCAAAGTCCTTCAATGTCTCAGACAGAATTACCTTGTCACTGGCAAAGCTCAACGCTTTAATTTCTTTTTCCCCCCGCACACTAATCACCTTTCCGAATTTTGCTTGTTGGACTCGTTCACAGATTTCGCAATATACATATTAATAATACTGGAGACAGTTTACAACCCTGTCTCACTCCCATCTCAGCTACTGCTTCCCTTGCATGTGTTCGACTAATTACTGCAGCCTAGTTTCTATACAAGCTGTAAATAACTTTTCGCCGTCAGTATTTTATGTCTACTACCTTCGGAATTACTAAAAATGTTTTCCAGTCAAAACAGTCAGCAGATTTCTGTAAATATTTTAATGATATAAATGTAGATTTGTCTTTCTTCTGTCTATCTTCAAAGATAAGCTGTACGATCAGTTTTGTTTCTTGTGTATCTAATGATACCAAACCACAAAACCTTACTGTTTGCTAAAATTAAGCTAAATGAATTAACCTTTGAGATGCAAAATATGTATCAGAATTTATTCAACATTTTGTACCAATATTTCCGTTGGTTATCTTCGAGCTACATTCAGAATAAGAGTTCTTCAACACGATGTTACAAATAAATTCGAGCTGCATGGTCTTTTATTTCGAAAGGATAGTGGATCTCCGACAACTGTCTGCAATTGCCAGTGGTGTACCTTTTCTTAAAGTTTCTGAAGTACGTCTTTAACTATTGACTTGTAGCTCGCAATATGTTTGGGTAATGTTTAGGAGAATCGGGTGGAACAGAAATCCTACAGTGGAGTACAACATCTAAAATTACTTTCGAGCAACAGGTACAGATTACATACTTCCACCACCTTTCACACTCGCAAATCCTGTGTTGGACATATCTACCACTTCAGCACAGTAGCTTTGCTCATTATACCCTCTAAATATTAGAGTGTGGTCGTTCACGACTGCCAGGCTCCTGCTCGCTACCAGAGCGACTACCAAGTGGCGGGGAGTGAGGAGAAATGCGTGCGCACAGTGTGGTCGAAACGAGATGGGAGAAGGGCAAACTTACTGTGAAATGGGGAGGGTCAGTGGAGCCGCCAAAGCGGTAACAGCTAGTTTCAGTTGTGTAACACCTACGCATTTCAGTCTGCAGCGCGAGAAACAGTTTCATAAAGCGTGTTTATAAAACATGTCGTGCACGGAAAATGAATACTTACATCTTTCCATGCGAGTTCTAATTTATTTTATTTTATTATGCTTATCATTCCTCCCTAAGTATGAGGCTGCCAACAAAGTAATTTCCCTCTCTGACAAGAGAGTTGGTGATTGAGATATGGGAAGATTCTGCCGCAACAACAAACGCCTTTATTGTACTGATTCCTACCCAGTTTTCGTATCATATTTGTGGCATTCGCTCCCCTATTTCGTGGTAATACAAACCTAGCTACTATTCATCGAACTTTTTAGGGGTCATCCGTCTATCCTATCTTATGCGGATCCCACACCGCACATCAGTAGTCAGGAAGAGGGCGGAAATGTGTGGTATTAGTAACCTTTTTAGTGGAGTGTTTCATCTTCTAAGAGTTCTGCCAACAACTCGTAGTTTTTGTTTTTCGTTCCCCACAACATTATCTATGTGATGGTCCCAATTTAACTTATTCGTAACTGTAATCCCTAAGTATTTAGTTGAATTTAAAGGCTTTAAATTTGTATGATTTATCATGCAACCGAAATTTAGCGTATTCCTTTTAGTACTCAAATGCATGACTTCACTTTCATTATATAAAGGCAACATCTACTTTTCGCACCATTCAGATATCTTGTCTATCATTTTGAATTTGGTTTTGATTATCAGATAACTTTACTAGGCGCTTCAGTCTGGAACCGCGCGACCGCTACGGTCGCAGGTTCGAATCCTGCCTCGGACATGGATATGTGTGACGTTCTTAGGTTAGTTAAGTTTAAGTAGTTCTAAGTCTAGGGCACTGACGACCTCAGATGTTAAGTCCCATAGTGCTCAGAGCCATTTGCACCATTTTTTGACTTTACTAGAGGATAAATGACAATATCATTTGAAAACAATCTAAGAGAGCTGGACAGGTTGTCCGCTAAATCGTTTATGTAGATTAGGAACAGCAGAGGGTCTGTAGCATTTCCACATGGAACGCGAGATTTTACTTGTGTTCTGTTCGATGACTTTCCGTCATTTGGTACGAACTGTGACCTACCTGACAAGAAATAAACAATCCAGTCGCACAGTTGAGATGGTTATATATAGGCACGCAATTTGGTTAGAAGTCGCTCGTGAGTAACGGCGTCAAAAATCTGCTCGGAAAGTAGAGTACGCCATATTTACCCGGCGACACTCGCTAAGTGGCGCTTCCTACCAAGCACGTATGTTGTCTCCAGAGTTACGACCCTTTTTCGCTTTATTAACTACTGAATTTTTCGCGCAGTTTGCGAACAAAGTGCTTTGTTCGAACCAGCCAGGTGAATTAATTCTTTATAAAGTTATAGCTTTTAGGAATGTGTTAATTCGTTCTATGTTCTTCCAACTCGTCATTCTCTTACAGATACCACTGTAAACAATGATTTACGTGAAAAATGGTTTCCTAACTTTTCGAATCCTTTCACCATTAAATGGAGTCATTGTTTTCCCGTACACATGGGTACGTCCTGTTGTAATATTCACATTACGGATTATAGGAACCATTTGCGCGCACGCTAACATATCATCAATGATCCCGAACTTTTAGAGGAAAACTTATTAGCAACGTTTTAAAATTTCTATCTCTGTTGTACTTTTACACACAATCGCCTTTTACGTTGTACAGTTACCACACATCTTAACTAGCTGATCAATTCATTCTGCATCTGAAAATGTCGACAAATGTGAGTTCGTTTTGCATTTCAATCTTAGGAGACAAGGAAATTTTTTCTTAGTAATCTTTTAAGCGATCATCGATGTAGTGCGCTGTTTTAATCATTATTTAAGACGAAACTAGGACAACAATTTTATGTTACAGAAAACTGTAATGCATTCCTGATTAAGGTTTTGTAGTGATGTGAAATCACAGGTCTTAAACATACTCAGAATTCGAATTCATGAGAGACACTTCAGTATCAACATGGCGCAGACAGTAATTGTTTGCTACATGTATTTAACCATTTTCGTGATCCACGTCCCCACCCTTATTGTGCTGTAACATCTCACGAATAATTTTGTGCAGTTTGGTTATTGTTCCTGCATTACGTCACTACCACAAATTTTAACGTAGATTATAAATTTTCATTTTTTATTATACCTGCGTCTACGTTTTTCTGTGTAGAGGTAATCGTTTCCTACGTAGAACATACATTATTTCGAATTATCTGTTTCTCGTGGTCTAATCATCTTTGTTCCTACAGTTAATATCCTCTTCTTCTACTGACAAGGCAAAGTTGATTATTCCTGGTTTCCGTAGCAGATGGCCAAGGGAACTGTGACTTCTTCAAAACAGTTGTTTTCACTGACTTCAGCCCTTTCCTAATCATTTTATAGTAGCACTTACCTATACATTTCTTTTTAAATCTTTCCTTGGTAGCAAATTTCAAAACCACTTTCTTATCTTCTTTGGCAGTCCAATGGGCCACCATTTCCTACCTTAGACTTCTGCGAACTGAACTGATTGATCTTCGGAACATGTTTCTCAATTCCAAGTCGAGTTTTCGCACCAACTCCTTTGAATCTGACAGCGTACCCATTCTTTTCCTGTTTATTTCCGATGCGTTCATTTCATCTGGTTTGTTCTATTATAGGTGTATTCATAAACTTCTAATAGTGTGTCTGTCATTATTTTAAAGTTAACCATGTCTGTATTTTTCTTTCTAGTAATCTTCATCACTATTATTTTTTTCATGTTTATCCGTTACATGATGTGTATTGTGTTGCAAGAATGCTTCCCAATCGTCCCAACAGATGTTCTTAATCTTCCTTACTTTTATCCAAGAGGGTGAAATCTTCTGATGTTTCGTTTCCCTTTCCTCATTGCTTCTCACATACAGATGACAGGAAACCCTAGCGATAGCTGCGTGCATGTCATAATACTGACCTGTGCCACTTAAATTTTCACATCATCATTCTTTCACGGTAGATATTCAAGTTTGAATTAGGGGAATATTTCATAATCAAAATCTGAAGAAACATCACAAGGATCTATCAACAATGAGGAAAACATTCCAATCCCCCCCCTCCATCTTGCGGATAGCTGGATTCACTGATAATTTGAGAAATGACCACAAACTGAAGAAAACTGTTACTATGGGTAAGAAAACAGGTTGTAGAGGATATAATAATGTATGGGTGAAATAAACATTTCCTGGTGGTTATTAAAGTTTCGACACCACGTCCTTAAATTTCTGTTAGGGAAAGGCTAACACGTAGGGAAAATTTACAATACGAGAAACTGATGGGGAAAGATGAACCGTCGAGAGATTCTACTCTATAATTCCTTACGCGGTAACTAAAACTTTTCCACAGAAATTGCCCTAAAGATGGCAGTACGAGCACCAACCTACTAGTCGCCTGCAAGACGTTGCAACGAATGTGTGGTCAACCTTCGGAGGAAGCTGAGTAGGAAATTCTTTTTGGCTATAGGTCTTAAACCGGACTATTCGTATAGTGACATATTCATGAAGTTAGAGAGTTGTTTCCGTGAACATTACTTCAAATTCGTGAAAAAACAAAAGTTAATTTATCCATGCCTTAACTTTGATAGTTTCATATTCTCATCGGGGATGACTATTTACAATTTTATTTTCAAATTCTGCCGAAGGTTCTTATTCCAATAGTATGTCAGGATAAAGGAGAAAGAATATCTATTCTGTTCCTTCTATCATTTTTACAATAAATGAACTCGTCCAGGCCTTGCAGGTCAAAGGGATACTGACCAGTTGCCTTGTCACCCAATGCCACACGACGTCATACGGATGCGATGTGTACAGGCATGTGGTCGGGACACCGCACCCCTGGATTTTTTCTAGGCTTTATAGCCTTGGAACAACTACTTCTCATTCAACTAGCTCCTTAATTGGCCTCACAAGGCTACATGCACCCCGCACCAGTACTCCCACCAAGGAATAATCCTTGGCAGTACCGGGAATCGAAGCCGGGTCCTCCACATGAGAACCACCAGCACCGACCACTCACCTACTCAGACGGACCGTTTTTAGTATAGTGCACCGAAATTAAAATGAATTCGAAATGTGTCTGTACATTAATTCTAAAATTAATAGTGACGTATGAGATTAAAAACAAATTATAGGTTCTGTTTCCTTCTACACGGTGTAAAGACATCTAGATCCCCTACGACATAACAGACCTTAGCAACCTGATGAATCACTTTACTAAAAATATTGCAAGTGCGAGATATGTTGGAAAAGGCGGCCATTAAAAATTCTTTGTCTTAGTGCAAACGTGTCATGACATTCAAGTATAAAATCAAAACAATGAATGATAAGAGTGTAGCGCCGGGGAGATTCTAGGTACAAGGTCTCTATTTATAAAACGGAAATTAACTTCCAATCGTAATGAAATTAATAAACTTAAACTCTTGTTTAAAATTTAATTCAGAGTTAGTTTTAGAAAGTTTAAGAATGCAATCCCGAATGCTACACCCCGTCTCTCCTCCACTGCCTAGCTTTTATTATGTTCTGGTAAGCCATGGATGAGACGTCAAACTTAACTCTTAGTGTGCAGTTTTGCTTCATGCTACTCGTCTGTTATTGTCTTTTCGATACTTGCTAGTCAGCAGTTTCTATCCATCATGTTGTTATAAAGGTAAAACGAGTACCTGGAAACTAAAGCTCGCAGAACTGAATCCCGGGCATTCACGATCTTGAGTCATCTAGACTTCTTCTCTCAATTATGTGAGTATGAACAATACATGGTTCAGATTCCACTTAAATGTAGGCCTCTTCCTCGGCAGAGTCACTGCTGTAGATTATCGACACACAGTTAGCTGAACAGAAGTCGAATTGAAGACCCTTGAGACACGCAGAATTATTACTACTATTGTTATTATTATAGCAGGCCTTTAACGACAAAATTCTTTTAAGGCCTGACAACAACAACTGAAGAACGGCATAAACACCATTTGAAAGAAAGAATGAAACCCTTTCCTGCACACAGCTCAGTTTCAGTTGCGAGTTACTTGCATGTTTCATACATCATCTGGATAATTTTTTTGAAGAAAGACCTGATACGAGTCAGTTTACAGGATATGTGTAACGTACAAGTGTCAACATTCATAAATGTATTATATTTTAGTTCTACTCATGCCACTGCACTTGAAATCTAGTTTTCAGCTTTTTTTATATTCTACAGGTTACAAGTTTTTAAACAAATATTCGTTAATAGAATAGGGGAAATTGTTAATGGGAAACGATTTTAGATAGGATTTAAAACTTGCTTTGTTACCTGTCAAATATTTTATGTTATTGGGCAAACTATCGAAAATTTTTGTTGCTGCATATGAAACTCATTTCTGAGCCAGTGACAGCATTAATAACGCGTAATAAAGGTCATTATCCTCTGTGGTGTTGTATGTATGTGCCTCACTATCCCTATGAAATTGTGATCTACGATATATTACGAATTTTAATGACGGATATATGTAATGTGGTGTATTTAAAACGCCTGAGACCCTGAAGAGGTACCTACAAGACGACCGCGGCTGAACCCCACATACTGTAGTTAATGTTCACTTCTGTTTAATCAATACTTTCTTTCTAAGTGATCAGTAACCCCAGAAAATTGTTCCATAAGACATTACTGAGAAGATGTATGCGAAATATTTCAGGCAGTTGATAGATTTGTTCCAACACAAACATTCATGTGAAGAGAAAAAGTAACTGAACTTAAGAGTTTGAATAACTGAGTAGCAGGCATCTTCCATTCCAAGTTTTCATCATGTACACCCAAAAACTTAGAGCATTCTAATTTGTTTACTGACTCCTGTTCAGGCGCTATATCAACTGCTGGTCTCACTCTATTTGTTTTACAGAAATAAATGTAGTGTGCTTCCTCAAAATTTAGGGAGCGTCCATTTTCAGACAACTACATGAAATACATAATTAACAATCTATTCTGCTGCTTCCTCTCTAACTTTCCTTTTTTTAACATTAGTATTATCTGCGAAAAGTACCAGCTCTGCTTCAATAATGTTAAGTGGAAAGTCATATAAGCGACAGGGCTAGACCCAAAATTGACCCTTATGGGATTCCATTAGGATTTCTGCCCTGTTACTAAAATTTTATCTTCTTCCAACTTTTTCCAACATTGTCTGAATTATTCAACATAACTTTTTGCATTGTGTTTATTAAGTATGATTCAAGTCATTTCCAGAAATAAAGTGCCTTGGAAAGGTCTGGGATAAAACAAATAGTCGATATTTTCTTTTTAAGGATTGTAACATTTGGTGTGTAACTTTATAAATATCACTTTCAGTCGAGCAACCCTTCTCGAATTCAAAATTGGTGAATTAGGAAAACTGAGTCTGCTTGAACGTGAAACTATGCGTGAGTACAATGGTTACAGAAACTGAGTCGGTATCTGTAATTTAACATCTTTTGCTCTCAGGGAAATGTCCAGAAATGCGCAGAGCACTGTCGGAGCAAAGTAAACTGGCATAGCAGAGAGACTTGAGTGCAGATGCTTCAGGCCTGCACCCTGCAGATTTCTACCCTGCGATTGGGCATTAAAACTTTCTGGGTGGAGTTTACAGAGATTAATTTCCACCCCCACCCTCTGTCCCGCCAGAACATGCCCAGCGACACAAACGCCTCCGAAACAGGCGCTGCATGCGAATCCGAATCCATTTTTGCGATCTGTCGCACCCCAACTCCAATACTCAGAACACTGTGTGCTCCCCCCTTCCCCCGCTTTCCCTGGACCGCCCCTACGATGCATATCAGCGCCCCTTAAAACATTTGCGAGCGGCGCTCTGCAGCAGAGGCAGCAGCGTTTGCCTGGCGGTGAAAGCGCCGGCACGTCGGACGTAGTAAACAGGTAACTCTCGCAGCGTTCCGGCGACATGGGAAAAGTTAAGCCAGTAAGGTTCGAGGGGGTCGACGTTGCTGGTAATGGCTGCGGCTCCGCACACAACACGCGCTCCAAACACTGGCACCTAGTTCCGAAACGGTTTCCGGTTCCGTCCATTAACTGACCGTCCGAACTTCCGCTGGATTACGACCGCGTCACATGCCATTTTGCACAGCGCGGAAATGCCCTGGCGCTATACGAGGCGTATTTGAAATGAAAGGACCGTTTGCCTGTATTTAAATGTTGGCAACTCTGAATACAGTTGCACTGTGTTTCGAAGCAAGGTAGCTGGCATTTGGCAGCTAGCAGGGCGGACTATTCCCTTGACCAGCACACCAACGGGAGCTGTATTGGCCACTTCCGATACGCTTAAGTACTGTGAATGCCATTTCTCAAAGAGGAAAATTTTGTCCGATGCAAAAATTTCACTTATTTCAGGAAAAAATGTAGCTCCGGTCTTGATTAAAACTAATAACAGACTTTTAACATGCTTAGAGACGCTCTAGAAACCTATACCGTCTAAAAAACTGCGAATACAAAATTATACAGAGCTCAGAGGAGATAAGAAGAAACACTTTTCAGCACGACAAAACTGTCATAAATGCACCGCTTATACGCTACGTGTCCATAAGTTTATGACACTAGTGATGCTCAGAAATAGTGCTCATACTGCCGTATCGTGAATACTGTTCTAGAGATGCTGAACTTCACTAACATCAAAACGTTGCTGGATCACTAGCGTAGAAACGGTACACCTGTGAAGCTTTTGCCACATAAAAAACTGTTTCCTTTTCTCTTCCCCAAACGCTTCAAAAATTTTATACACGAAGCTTTTCCACGTCCTACATGTCACATTTGAATGTGTTTGCACGACTTCAAACTTCAAATTGTCTGCAAGTCAACTACTGACAAAGTTCAAAAGAAAGTTGCATTTTCCAAAGCTTATTCATAATGAACGTCTTTGGAAAGTTTTATTGCTGAGCAAAGTATTTTGGGAATGAAATGATAATATTTTAGTAGTATCAATAGATTTCGAGATATGACGTGTTAAGTGTGATGCAGTTTCTCAGGATGGAAAATTTCACCTGACTGAAAGAACTTTCGACACGGTTATAGATATTATAGATATCTACGCCACACCTGAGGTTTTTTTTAAGTGGCTTTTGTAGGAGATTGAGACTCTAAAGCAAGTTTCTATCGCCGCAAAGAGCGCTTTGCTGGCTACCTGCGGACCGCACTCGATATGACGACGTCACAGCTTGGTAACTTCAGCGTCAGATGCAAAATAGTTTAATGATATAATGTAGTGACTGTAGGAGAAACTGGTAGAGGCTGACCTCGGGGAGGATCAGTTTGGATTCGGGTGAAATGTAACAACACGCGAGGCAATATTGACCCTACGACTTCTCATAGGAGACAGGCTAAGGAAAGATGGTTCAAATGGCTCTGAGCACTATGGGACTCAACTGCTGAGGTCATTAGTCCCCTAGAACTTAGAACTAGTTAAACCTAACTAACCTAAGGACATCACAAACATCCATGCCCGAGGCAGGGTTCGAACCTGCGACCGTAGCGGTCTTGCGGTTCCAGACTGCAGCGCCTTTAACCGCACGGCCACTTCGGCCGGCTAAGGAAAGACAAACCTACGTTTATAGGATCTGTAGACTTAGAGAAAACTTGTGACAATGTTGACTGGATTAGCTTCTTTCATATTCTAAAGGTAACAGTGGTGAAATACAGGGTGCGAAAGGCAATTTACAATTTGTAGAGAAACCAGATGGCAGTTATAAGTGTTGGGCACGAAAGAGAAGCAGTGGTTGAGAAGGGAAAAACAAAATAACTGATGACGGTCGAAGTAGGTAGGATGCAAAAGGTTGATTGGCAATGGCAAGAAAAGAATTTCTGAAGAAGAGAAATTTGCTAACATCGAGTGTAGATTTAAGGGTCAGGAAGTCATTTCTGAAAGCATTTGTATGGAGTGTAGCCATGTGTGGAAGCGTAGCATGGACGATAAACAGTTCAGAGAAGAAGAGAATATAAGATTCTGATATGTGGTGCTACAGAAGAATGCTGAGGATTAGATGTGTGGATCACGTAACTAATGATTAGGTACTGAATAGAATTGGGGAGAAAATAAATTTGTGGTACAACCTGACTAAAAGAAGGGGTCCATTGGTAGTACACATTCTTAGAATCAAGATATCACCGATTTAGTACTGTAAGAAAGCGTGGGGCGCAAAAATCTTAGAGGAAAACCAAGAGATGAATACAGAAAGAAGACTCAGAGGGATGTAGGTTGCAGTAGTTACTTGGAGATGAAGAGGCTTGCACAAGACATAGTAGCATGGAGAGCTGCATCAAACCAGTCTCTGGACCAACAATACAGTGACATCTATTCATTGTTCTCCAACCCAAAGAATGCACTGTCATTCCATATACGTTTGATGATGAAAGTAGACAGTAATATGTACACTCCTGGAAATGGAAAAAAGAACACATTGACACCGGTGTGTCAGACCCACCATACTTGCTCCGGACACCGCGAGAGGGCTGTACAAGCAATGATCACACGCACGGCACAGCGGACACACCAGGAACCGCGGTGTTGGCCGTCGAAATGCGCTTGCTGCGCAGCATTTGTGCACCGCCGCCGTCAGTGTCAGCCAGTTAGCCGTGGCATACGGAGCTCCATCGCAGTCTTTAACACTGGTAGCATGCCGCGACAGCGTGGACGTGAACCGTATGTGCAGTTGACGGACTTTGAGCGAGGGCGTATAGTGGGCATGCGGGAGGCCGGGTGGACGTACCGCCGAATTGCTCAACACGTGGGACGTGAGGTCTCCACAGTACATCGATGTTGTCGCCAGTGGTCGGCGGAAGGTGCACGTGCCCGTCGACCTGGGACCGGACCGCAGCGACGCACGGATGCACGCCAAGACCGTAGGATCCTACGCAGTGCCGTAGGGGACCGCACCGCCACTTCCCACCAAATTAGGGACACTGTTGCTCCTGGGGTATCGGCGAGGACCATTCGCAACCGTCTCCATGAAGCTGGGCTACGGTCCCGCACACCGTTAGGCCGTCTTCCGCTCACGCCCCAACATCGTGCAGCCCGCCTCCAGTGGTGTCGCGACAGGCGTGAATGGAGGGACGAATGGAGACGTGTCGTCTTCAGCGATGAGAGTCGCTTCTGCCTTGGTGCCAATGATGGTCGTATGCGTGTTTGGCGCCGTGCAGGTGAGCGCCACAATCAGGACTGCATACGACCGAGGCACAGAGGGCCAACACCCGGCATCATGGTGTGGGGAGCGATCTCCTACACTGGCCGTACACCACTGGTGATCGTCGAGGGGACACTGAATAGTGCACGGTACATCCAAACCGTCATCGAACCCATCGTTCTACCATTCCTAGACCGGCAAGGGAACTTGCTGTTCCAACAGGACAATGCACGTCCGCATGTATCCCGTGCCACGCAACGTGCTCTAGAAGGTGTAAGTCAACTACCCTGGCCGGCAAGATCTCCGGATCTGTCCCCCATTGAGCATGTTTGGGACTGGATGAAGCGTCGTCTCACGCGGTCTGCACGTCCAGCACGAACGCTGGTCCAACTGAGGCGCCAGGTGGAAATGGCATGGCAAGCCGTTCCACAGGACTACATCCAGCATCTCTACGATCGTCTCCATGGGAGAATAGCAGCCTGCATTGCTGCGAAAGGTGGATATACACTGTACTAGTGCCGACATTGTGCATGCTCTGTTGCCTGTGTCTATGTGCCTGTGGTTCTGTCAGTGTGATCATGTGATGTATCTGACCCCAGGAATGTGTCAATAAAGCTTCCCCTTCCTGGGACAATGAATTCACGGTGTTCTTATTTCAATTTCCAGGAGTGTATTATGTTACGAAGAGAGTTTTGTAACTCCAGTCTTGTATGTAAAAGACTCAACAGCTGGTAAAATGATTAAGACTTGTACCAAGTTTTTAGGCCTACAGTAACGAGTGAAGGAAAACTTAAACAGTGGTGTTGATTCTTTAGAACTGGCCTAAAAATGTGCATGGAAAAGAGCCGAATGATATCTTACAACTATTGGTCCTAAAACTGCGATATTTACGACTGTTATCTACTGATACTGAGTCTGATGAAGCTGTTCAGCTTGGACATGTCACTACTAACTTGACTGCTAGGGATAAGATCGTACATTGCAAACTGTATGTAAGGTCGGTACGGAAAGCACAGTCGAACACAACGGTACCAAGAATTTCGGGATTTTTATACGATCCATCCTACTTCCTGACCTCGCAATCAGCGAACTTCATAACACGGAGCGGTTGAAAACTGTTTATTAATGATGAATTCAAGCCCGCTTTTATATAGATGTAGATTGGGCTACTCCAACGTTGCCCCCAGGACAAGGCCTTTGTGCCCTTTGTGACGCTGCCAGGCAAAAAGGCGTTAGAGAGCAGTAGCCCATTGACAAGACAGTAACAATGTACAAGTTATGCGCATGCTCATGCGCATGCACATGCGCATGAGCATGCACATGCGCATGCGCATGCGCATGTCGATTGGGCGTCATTGCCCATAATCGCTCGACCGCTGCAGTACGGTCGTGTAGGCAACGACCCGGCTGAGTGACCGCCTACAAGTCAGCTATCTGGCCATCCCTGACGACCCACGTACGCGGGCGCCTGGTTGCTTGTAGGCAACCACTAAAGCGAGAACAACCTTATATAGATTACACGAGGGTAGAACTTTAAAAGTGGTAACTATTTATTCAAAGTAAATACAAAATATACTACTGGCCCTTAGAATTGCTACACCAAGAAGAAATGCAGATGATAAACGGGTATTCATTGGACAGATATATTATACTAGAACTGACATGTGCTCACATTTTCACGCAATTTGGGTGCATAGATCCTGAGTAATCAGTACCAAGAACAACCACCTCTGGCCGTAATAACGGCCTTGATACGTCTGGGCATTGAGTCAAACAGAGCTTGGATGGCGTGTACAGGTACAACTGCCCATGCAACTTCAACGCGATACCACAATTCATCAAGAGTAGTGACTGGCGTATTGTGACGAGCCAGTTGCTCGGCCACCATTGACCAGACGTTTTCAATTGGTGATAGATGTGGAGAATGTGCTCGCCAGGGCAGCAGTCGAACATTTTTGGTATCCAGGAAGGTCCGTACAGGACCTGCAACAGGCGGTCGTGCGTTATCCTGCTGAAATGTAGGGTTTCGCAGGGATCGAATCAAGGGTAGAGCCACCGGTCGTAACACATCTGAAATGTAACGTCCACTGTTCAAAGTTCCGTCAGTGCGAACAAGAGGTGACCGAGACTTGTAACCAATGGCACCCCATACCATCAAATGGTTCAAATGGCTCTGAGCACTACGGGACTTAACATCTATGGTCATCAGTCCCCTAGAACTTAGAACTACTTAAATCTAACTAACCTAAGGACATCACACAACACCCAGTCATCACGAGGCAGAGAAAATCCCTGACCCCGCCGGGAATCGAACCCGGGAACCCGGGCGCGGGAAGCGAGAACGCTACCGCACGACCACGAGCTGCGGACGCACTTCATACCATCACGCCAGTATAGCGATGACGAATACACGCTTCCAATGTGCGTTCACCGCGATGTCGCCACACACGGATGCGACCATCATGATGCTGTAAACAGAACCTGGATTCATCCGAAAAAATGACGTTTTGCCATTCGTGCACCCAGGTTCCTCGTTGAGTACACCATCGCAGGCGCTCCTGTCGGTGATGCAGCGTCGAGGGTAACCGCAGCCATGGTCTCCGAGCTGACAGTCCATGCTGCTGCAAACGTCGTCGCACTGTTCGTGCAGATGGTTGTTGTCTTGCAAACGTCCCCATCTGTTGTTCAGGTATCGAGACGTGGCTGCACGATCCGTTCCAGCCATGCGGATAAGATGTCTGTCATCTCGACTGCTAGTGATACGAGGCCGTTGCGATCGAGCACGGCGTTCCATATTACCCTCCTGAACCCACCGATTCCATATTCTGCTAACAGTCATTGCATCTCGACCAACGCGAGCAGCAATATCACGACACGATAAACCGCATTCGCGATAGGTTACAATCCGCATTTCTCCTCCTTTTACGAGGCATCACAACAACGTTTCACCAGACAACGCCGGTCAACTGCCGATTGTGTATGAGAAATCGGTGGGAAGCTTTCCTCATGTCAGCACGTTGTAGGTGTCGCCACCGGCGCCAGCCGTGTGTGAATGCTCTGAAAAGCTAATCGTTTATATATCAAAGCATCTTCTTCCTGTCGGTTAAATTTCGCGTCTGTAGCACGTCATCTTCGTGATGTAGCATACGTAATGGCCAGTACTGTAGATACCTGTTTCGAAGTTTCAAAGATTCGAAGTAGAACCACTATCGTATGTAAAGCTGTGCTAAAGATGTGGAAGGCGTACGATACCCTTAGCAGGGCCTTTGTGTAGTTACTTCGAGTGGAGTTGTCTACTGCCCGACGAATCTCTGTAACAGTTCTGAAGCAAATGACATGAAGTGCTTCCTTCCCTTAAGGAATCACGTAGAAGTCACAAAGATTTACGTACGAGGAGTGTGTTGGGTGGTACAGCACTTCCCAGCCCCATCCATCGAACAGAAAAGTCACAACTAGCGCCATACGCACACGAGCATTGTTCTTCATAATGTGTCGTTGCTCCTTTCTCTAGGCTGGTCACACGCTGTGTTCCAAAAATGAATAGTTTACAGACTGAAGCAGTTACACTTTCTGCAGGACTCGCCCAACATTTGGCAGGACAGTGCTCGGATGTGCATATGGCGCCAATGAGCCTAGGAAGTGCTGTACCACTCATCCCGCTCCCCTTGTCACTTCAACTGGGTTGCTTAATTGAAGGAAGCACTTAATGGCATTACGATTCAAAACTGTTACTGAGATTTTTTCGCCAATAGACAGCTACACTGCAACTATCAACACAACTTGAAACTGCTAAGAGTATCCTATGACTTCCACATCACTGTAAATGGGTTGTATACAACACTGCTACTACTTTGACGGACAGTAAAACTTTGGAATATTTACATATTTTGTATAAACTGTAAATAAATTGTTGCTACTATTAAAATTCCACCTCATTCTATGTCAGTACATTGTTTCATTCATTCCATTTCGTTAAGGACAGAGCGCACCTCTACACTCTGCATTGTTATTTATTATTTATGTATTCTGTACTGAAACGTGGTTTCCATTTATAAGGATTCAGAACAAATCAAGATATCCGTAATGAGATTGTACGTCCTGAGAGAGGTACGTATTCTGTCAAACAGTCTGGTTATTTCTAATTATTTGGTTTCCTTAATATTGACTCAACATGGTTTCCTCTGTTGTTTCTCCAATAACATCAACGGCACCTGCCCTTGACTATAAGAATATTACATAATGAATAGATTAAGCTTCTCTTTGTATTTAGGAGAATCAGAGTTCGCTCTGCAATAGCCTAGAACATTGTTAGACCCACAGAATTCCATATGCTAACAGTAGCAGTATCAATTATATCGTTGTGAATGATTCACTGTGTTAAGAAGCTACATAGAAAAATAAGGACATGTCCCAGTTGATATGAAATGGTCTTTCTTTCACTTATCCTAAATACTAACGGTACTTGGTACTTACAGTCTCATACACTCGTCATTGCATGCGTGGTGAACAGCGATTTTACTCACCTGAAACAAGAAAAGGTAAAAGTAAATAACACGAGTAAGAAAATGAACTGCGAGATGTATACAAAAATAAATCACTTTTTTTTTAAGCAGGAACTAGGTATACCGTCTTATACACTATCATGTAACTTAAACGCTAACCATTAAAATTGTGTTCTAATGTTCCCCCACGTGTTAGCGGATATCGTGAATGTGTGTTTTCGCGCAGTAGAGTTGAGATGGTTTTATCGCTGCTTAGTAGACACTGCGATTACAATAGGACCTCTCTGTAAATAGTATCTATGTAACTTTAAATGAACCGGATCGGCCAACTTTTGTTCTCTCTCTTCTTGATCAGCCATTGTCCGGTACATTCGCAGTTGAGTAGACATTCCGTTATTTGTGATCATTTTGCGTAATAATAATTATTTAATTTCATTGTGTTTATCATTACCACTAATCATACCTTTTTCCTCAGTTTTTTCATACATTTGATAAGTAAATGTGACTTATTTTATGTGGGATGTCTGTTGGTGTATGACTGCATATTAACGGCACCAATCAGGATAACACGATTGGTCTGCTTTCAAAATATAACTTGCAACTAAAATTTCACGTTTTGCAAAACTAAGTCCGATAGCTTTTAGGCGTAAATCACGTCCCAAAATTATACTCGCCAACAGACAATCCCGGTAGAGAAGCCTAGCTGAAAATATGGTGGTAATTAGATTCAAAAATTTCAATATTTAATTTAAAAAAAATAAAAAAATGAAAAGAAAAACCCGCCACCATAGTGGCACCATAAACGTGGCATGAACAAGTGTCAAATTGGCAGGAAGTGTGCTACATTCTTACTTTTGTGGCGGTGTTCGTAGCGACAAGCAATTCGCTGTAGAACGGCTTACGAAGTCACCGCCACACTTTTAATAGCGGGCCGACCGGTCCGCTGGAACAGTGAACAGAAAGATGAAAACCCAAACACTCTGATTAAATAAAAGTCGGTACTTATCTTTATTAACGAAGATACAGAAACAGTAGTGAACTCCGTGTCTACAGAAATCTGTCTAGTTCGAGTCGGGGCGGCTAGGTCAGCGTCGGCTGACGACAAACAACAACTCTGCTGCGATGAACACACAACTGACTAGCAAGTACACAATTCGGTGGCGAGTATACAACTGAGCGGCGAATACAGAACTGTCCTAACGCTCGCGACTCCAGCGCTTAAGAAGCCAGAAGCCAGCGGTGGCGCGCGCAGACTTTCGGCGATTTCCTGTATCGCTGGCGCTGCTTATGCGGACGGCGTCCGGACTTTGATGCTGCCAACCTTTTGGCAGCGGGCTCGGGTGGCATTACTGGCTAGGATATAAACTTACATATATAAATCATGAGCATTTCAGAGCATACGCAGAGAGCACGTAGGAGTGACGCCATCTACATTGTGTATAGAAGGAAAGATTACGCAGCAGGTTTCCATCTCAAGTATCGCATTTGAATGTCGGTAGTTTGCTAGAAGACAATGCTACACCTTGTGTGAGAAGGAGAAACGTCTAATATCAAGTGCTGGAATTCGATACAGTAGCAGGGTCGCAGCCTATCGTAAGTGGCGTTTATCTTTCCGCGATGTTGCTATTCGCGTTGGTCGGGAACCTGAGACTTTCGCACGAGTATGGAGTCATCGGTTCCAAAGAGGCCCATACGTAACAGCATGCAGGAACGTAACGGTCCCAAGTGATACTCCAGCGGCTTCCCTTGATGCTGTCGCAAAGGACACAGCGACAATGCTGATGTGCAAAAATTCAACACTGTACACAAGAGGGATGCCATGCTATCAGATCAGATGAGCCCCATCTCAAAGTACATCATCATTGTGGACGTACAAGCACGTGGGTGACGCGAGGAGAACGTTACCATATTACATTCGTCATCGTTATACTGGTCTAGCAAAGTGGTTCGCAACCTTTATTAGAGTGCAGTTAGACATTAGGTAGTACCCTCGCTCTCCACCATCTGTTCCCTTCCCCTCTCTCCCATATTATCACGAACCTGAGCACCTAACTAAACTGTAGAATGAAAGACCTTTCTTGCAACACTTTTCTTTTTAAAGTTCTGAGAAATGAATGATATTTAGTTTGTGTGTGTGTGTGTGTGTGTGTGTGTGTGTGTGTGTGTGTGTGTTACTCCTCTCCATTACGGCACTCGCTTGAACTACACACTGCAACCTTATTTAAAATCAACCAACTTAAAATGTGTACACTGTAGTTAGTTTTAGTAAATCACTTGACTGCTGCGCTCCTGACTTTTGAGCTGGCAGGAATTGGAAGACTTCAGGCTGTTAATGCTTTGTGTCTGACCACAGCCACGTAATAGTAATAATAATAATAATAATAATAATAATAATAATAGTATTGTATACTGCCCTATGGTGGCCCTTATGTAGCTACTGCTGAATCATGCTGTCAATTAATTCATTTATCTGTTTGAAGAGTGTAGTGAAGCAATTTTTGGACTACTGCAGCTACTATCTACAACATGGAGAAGACGTTTTCCTGAGATAGTTAGCATTTTACGTATATGACTCACTTTTATCGTCAGCGATGTACAGGACAAAGCACAACGTGTGCGTGTGTGTAGTGGGTGGACAGTGTGAGGAACCTGCTTTCTCCATAGCATTAATGCTACTTATTGACAAAAAATAATTATTCATAACTTACATAATCAGTATCAGAGTCTTCCAAAACTGATATAATAGTAATGATCTTTTGAAAATAGCTTAGTTTCGTGACTGACCAAATTCGAATCGTTTGGTTTTCACCCCTCAGAAAATTTCGTTTCACCCCTCACAGGTAATTACCCCCAGTTTTGGAACCACTGGCGTAGCAGCTGGGATGACGGTTACACAGTTCGATCACCTCTGGCTTGCATAGTCGGTAGTTTGTACGGCACGAATTGCATTCCTGTCATATTAAGTCCGATGGCTTCAAGATTTCCATGATGTTATCTATCAACATGAAAACGCAATTCAGCATGTTGTCCCTGCTGTATTATTATGTCGACACAGAGCGTGTTCGACTTTTGGAGTTGAACGTTCTCCGGATCTCACACTCAGAGCAAAAATTTCTCATTGGGTTGCCAACTGTGTCACTCTGGCGTTTACTACACATTAGGACAAAGAGGTGGAGCAGCGTGGTATGAGGTATCTATGTCTGTCATCCAAGCTGAGTCCCACTCGATGTCAACACAGTGTAGAACCGTTTTTGCCAGAGTGGGAAGCCATGTGTAATGAATTTCGCGACCTGTATACACTCAGATGACCAAACAATTTAACCATGTTGAGTTTCTGCTGTTCTGTATACCAAAAATATGTAAAATTTTGTTGTTTGACAACCTTCCTGGCATTTCAGCTGTAATGGACATCTGTGCAGAAGGGTTTGTCAACAAATAAGTGCGACAGCAAAATTACCAACTAAACTCTTCTCAAACATCGTACGAGTATGCTATTTTTTATTTGAATTGCGTTAGATTTTTCCACACATGTTCTCAGTCCATCAGGGATAAAACGATAACCTAAATTCAACTAGAAAACTAATTTACAAGGGCTTTTGAATCGTAGTCGAAGAGGAAACGAGCAGAGCAATGGCTCCATTCAATAATATGAAGTCGTAGGCATACGATAGAACCCACAGGCCTCGTTGCTCGATGGAAGAGTGTGGAAGAGTGCTACCGAAGTGATCATGCAAAATTAATCCTCTTCTCCCATTACAATCCTCTCTTACCCTTCATTAAAGAGTATGTCAGCGTCTCGACTCTGTACAGTGAAAAACCACCCAAAGTTGCAAATTTCACTTTTTTTTTAATTCGCTCGACAACTGGTTTCGGGCCGGGACCAATTCTCAAACCGGAACTTGAAAAAACCATACATATATGTTCAGTAATTCATCGTTTGCAGATTTTTAATATGGTTTTTTCAGTTTCTGAAATATCATTTTTGACTATGTTACGATGGTTTGGAAATGGGACCCAGTCCGAAACAAGTACCAGAGAAAAAAAAAGCGAAATTTTCAATTTTGTCTGGTTTTTCGTAGTACTGATTAACAGAAGTTAGTGATACACAGCTACTCCAGCGTGCTGGAGGTTGGTCTCGGCTTGCTTTAAATAGTTACTAAATGCTTTTAATTAGGACCGGATGATAAGAAAGATGCAGGGTGTCCTTTACAGTGGTCAGTTACGGACAAGAAATTTGCTTTTTGATGTTTTCACATTTGTTACGCTATCAGTAACAATGGAGTTACATACTGCCTGAATATTTCCTACCTGCCACAACTTCTAATAAACCTTTCCACATTGCAGCTTCAGTTTGGCCAGATTTCCTGACGCAGCTGTTTGGTCTAACTAGGAATACCTCATACGAAACAATAATGATGGACTGTTTCTACATTTTATCCGTGATCGAACGTTCATTTGACATGCGTCAAATATTCGTATTAATCGGCAGTGTTCTCACTCTACCGGGGATATAAAAAAACACCCCATTAGCCGGGTTAATGCTGACTCGATACTGCGCCGATACGCAGTAAACATGGATAACTCAGAATACACACTGTTTTTCCATGAAACTGCCATTTATAAAACATGATATACGCTACATTTTGAAGTCCGCTGCGTTACTTACGCTTTAATCGTCGGATGCTGAAGATTTATTTGCAAAGTGCAAAAAATAGTACTTCATGTCACTTGCTCCAGTTTTCTTTCGGAAAATAATTGTCCAGTTCTTTTATCAGATTTTCTTTTAGATTTAATTTCTTCCTTAAGTCGGTTCACGTCATGTAAAGAGTCAAAACAGCAAGGTAGTAAAACGAATTTTGTCCTGCGTATTCGAATAACAGATAAAACCATTTCAGTGGCTCGATGTGGGTGTTATTAGGATCTCCGATCGCAACGTCATCGGCTCTCTTGCTTTAGCACTCCGTCGTCAGGCCACGAGTGGCCTACCGGGACCGACCGACCGCCGTGTCATCCTCAGTGGAGGCTGCGTATAGGAGGGACGTGGGGTGAGTACACCGCTCTCCCGGCCGTTATGATGGTATTCTTGACCGAAGCCGCTACTATTCGGTCATGTAGCTCCTCAATTGTCTTCACGAGGCTGAGTGCACCCGGAAAAATCGCAACAGCGCATGGCAGCCTGGATGGTCACCCATCCAAGTGCCGACCACGCCCAACAGCGCTTAACTTCGGTGATCTCACGGGAACCGGTGTATCCACTGCGGCAAGGCCGTTGCCTCTCTTGCTTTAGCGAGGAATAAACTTTCTCGTTTATATACGCAAAAGTGTGTACACTACAGCACAGCAACCTGGAACATTCGACACCAAGCACGTCTTGTTTCCAGACAAGGGAACACAACGGTAGCTATACCAACGAACGCCCCAGAACATTCAGTGAACGAGCACAGATCTCATTGTTTCGCTCATCCAGAACTCAAAGAATTCCAGCATGCCTCACAGACTTACGACAAATATAATTAATTTGTTTGTACTGGATAGTAGGTGCATAACAGCATCTCTGCTATAACCTTGCGATAGCTAGTACGCAAAAATGATTAACTTGTAAAATTGCAAATTAAATATCGAAAAACTGCAATGTAACAGCCACATTTCAAACTGCTATAACTGTAGTCTAGTCTTCGCGAAAGTTGTGAATCACAGTTAGCTCCCTTTACACTGGTGAGCCAGAACATTATGACCACCTACATTATAGCCTGTATGTCCATCTTTCTCAGCGGCGACGCTTCGTGGTATGGAAGCAATGAGACCTTGTTAGGTCGCTGGAGAGAGTTGGCATCACACCTGCACACACAAGTCTCCAAATTCCCGTAAATTCCTCGGAGGGGAGCGATGAGTTCTGACACCACGTTCAATCACACCCCAGATGTCTTCGACTGGGTTCAGATCTGGGGAGCCACCACGTCAATTGGAAATCACCACTGTGTTCCTCGAACCACTCAAAACACACTCCTAACCTCTAACTCGGCGCATTATCTTGTTTAAAAGTGCCACTGCAGTCTTAAAATATGACAGTCATTGAGGAGAGTACGTGATGGCACTCCTTGGCCGTAATGGAAACTTGCATGAACTCCACTGGCCCTATCGGTGCCATTGTGAATGCTCCCAAGGGCATAATGGAGCAGTCGCCAGCTTGTCACCATCCCACAGTACAGGTGTCAAGAAGTTGTTCCCGTCGAAGAAGACGGATTCACGCCCTCCCATCTGCAAGATGAAGAAAGTATCGGGATTCATCAGACCATGCAATGCTCTCCAGTGCGCCAACGTCCAGTGTTGATGGTCACGTGCCCATTGCTGCCCAAGTTGTTGGTGTCGTGATGTTAACTTTGGCAAATGCATGGGTCGTCGGCTGCAGACGCCCATCGTTATGTGTGTTCGCTGCTTTGTGTGTTCAGGCACAGTTGTACTCTGCCCAGCATTAAAGTCTGATGTTAGTTCCGCCACAGTGCGCCGCCTATCCTGTTTTATCAGTCTGCCCAGCCTAAGGCGTCCGACACCTGTAATGAGGGCTGGCCGCCAAACCCCACGACATCTGGAAGTGGTTTCACCGTGGTTTTGTCATTTGTTAAAAGCACCACGGCACTGCTGGAACACCAGACAAGTCGTGTAGTTCCCGATATGCTTGTGCCGAGCCTCCGGGCCATCACAATCTGCCCTTGGCCAGACTCAGATAGATCGCGTGCCTTCCTCATTCCACACATTGACAGCATGCTCACTGGTACTACATGCACCGTACGTGTGTCTGACTAGCAGTCATTCCTCGCCGGGTATCACTGCTATCGCCTGGACGGTTTCATATCGATAGTAGGTCGGTGGTGATAAAGTTCTGGCTGATCAGTATACAGGGTGGTCCATTGATAATGACCGGGCCAAGTATCTCACGAAATAAGCATCAAACGAAAAAACTACAAAGAACGAAACTCTTCTAGCTTGAATGGGGAAACCAGATGGCGCTATGGATGGCCCGCTAGATGGCGCTGCCATATGTCAAACGGATATCAACTGCGTTTTTTCAAAAATAGGAACCCCCTATTTATGACATATTCGTGTAGTACGTAAAGGAATATAAATGTTTTAATTGGACCACTTTTTTCGCTTTGTGATAGATGGCGCTGTAATAGTCACAAACGTTTAAGTACGTGGTATCACGTAACATTCCGCCAGTGCGGACGGTATTTGCTTCGTGATACATTACCCGTGTTAAAATGGACCATTTACAAATTGCGGAAAAGGTCGATATCGTGTTGATGTGTGGCTATTGTGATCAAAATGCCCAACGGGCGTGTGCTCTGTATGCTGCTCGGTATCCTGGACGACATCATCCGAGTGTCCGGCTGTTGACCGGATAGTTACGTTATTTAAGGAAACAGCAAGTGTTCAGCCACATGTGAAACGTCAACCACAAACTGCAACAAAAGATGATGCCCAGATAGGTGTTTTAGGTGCTATCGCGGCTAATCCGCACATCAGTAGCAGACAATTTGCCTGAGAATCGGGAATATCAGAAACGTCGGTGTTGAGAATGCCACATCAACAGCGACTGCACCCGTACCATATTTCCATGCACCACGAATTGCATGGCGACGACTTTGAACGTCGTGTACAATTCTGCCACTGGGCATAAGAGAAATTACGGCACGATGGCAGATTTCTTGCACGCGTTCTATTTAGCGATGAAGCGTCATTCACCAACAGCGGTAACGTAAACCGGCATAATATGCACTACCGGGCAACCGAAAATCCACGATGGCTGCGACAAGTGGAACATCAGCGAACTTGGCGGGTTAATGTATGGTGCGGCATTATGGGAGGAAGGATAATTGGCCCCCATTTTATCGATAGCAATCTAACTGGTGCAATGTATGCCGATTTCCTACGTAATGTTCTACCGATGTTAGTACAAGATGTTTCACTGCATGACAGAATGGCGATGTACTTCTAACATGATGGATGTCCGGCACATAGCTCGCATGCGGTTGAAGCGGTATTGAATAGCGTATTTCATGACAGGTGGATTGGTCGTCGCAGCACCATACCATGGCCCGCACGTTCACCGGATCTGACGTCCCCGGATTTATTTCTGTGGAGAAAGTTGAAGGATATTTGCTATCGTGATCCACCGACAACGCCTGACAACATGCGTCAGAGCATTGTCAATGCATGTGCGAACATTGCGGAAGGCGAACTACTCGCTGTTGAGAGGAATGTCGTTACACATATAGACAAATGCATTGACGTTGACGGACATCATCTTGAGCGTTTATTGCATTAATGTGGTACTTAACCACGCTGTAACAGCATGCGTTCTCAGATATGGTAAGTTCACAATGGTACATGTATCACATTGGAACAACCGAAATAAAATGTTCAAACGTACCTACGTTCTGTATTTTAATTTAAAAAACCTACCTCTTACCAACTGTTCATCTAAAATTCTGAGCCATGTGTTTCTGACTATTACAGCGCCATCTATCACAAAGCGAAAAAAGTGGTCCAACTAAAACATTCATTTTTCTGTACGTACTACACGAATATGTAATAAAAATGGGGGTTCCTACTATTTTGATAAAACGAAGTTGATATCCTTTTGACCTATGATAGCGCCATCTAGCGGGCCGACCATAGCACCATCTGGTTTCCCCCTTTCAGGGGGACTGATGACCTCAGAAGTTAAGTCCCATAGTGCTCAAAGCCATTTTCCCCCTTCAAGCTAGACAAGTTTCGTTCATTGTAGGTTTTGGGTTGGACGCTTATTTCGTGAGGTATTTGGCCCGGTCACGATCAATGGACCATCGTGTTTATTATCCTGGCTAGGTTTAGGAAACCGAAAAACTAATGAAACAAGGAGAGTTGTTTCATCGTAGTGGAAGAGTAAAGGTGGAAAGTGACGGCTCCGTTTAATAATGTGGAGTGGTAGGAATATGACAGACCCCATAGGGCGCGTTGCCCGTCGGAAGAGTCGCAGCACGTCTAGGCACGCCGTGGGTGGGACATTGGGACGCGCCCTGGCGTGACGCTGGGACAGGCGGAAAGCACTTCCTTCTGATTAAAAACGCGGCGCGCTGTCGCTGCTTCCGATTTATATGGTCCGCCTGCAGCCGGCCGGCCGCTGTGTGGCGCGCGGCGCGTGCTGGGACCGCACAGTGGATCCGATAAGCGGGCTGCCCCGGGCCGAGCGGCGCCGTAATTAATACTCGCCGGCCGCGGCCGCGACGCCTTCCTGATAAATTCGCGATAACTCGGCGGTTTTTACGCGCGCCGAAACCTCTCCGCTTCGTTACGCTTCCCAACAGATACTCATTTTCGATGAGCGAGGAGCTTTTTACGTCGCGTTTCGCAAGCCAGGCGAGATTTTTCCTACTTTTGTGGAGGTGCGCCAATCTACGTAGTTTCCAATCGCGTCGACAGCTTGAAACTTAACACCCAGTAGTTCTTTCCGCTGTTGTATCTAGCAACGAAGGCGAAAACTAAAAATTTTTCTCCGATTTTATTCATCTTTCACACAATAGTAATGGACGAGAGTGCTGTAACAAAAGTTCAATATATTTTCTGATTCAATTTTGAAATCACAGCATTCACTTTGTGTGTGCTGCGGCCATTTTCTGATTTTAAATAAACTACAATGGAAAATTAAGGTTTCCCGAATGTGAAATCATGTTCCATGGTACAAACCGGTCACGTACCCAATAACAAATAAGGCAGTCAAATTTAAAAGTGTTGCACTCGGGGAAATCTTTTACATGCCGTATTTAACAGTCCGTTTGTTACATTATTACTCTACTGTATCTCAACAATCTACTAAGAAGGAATATTGTCAGAACTATTTGTAAGCTGCACACGTTTTGAAATAGAAGCTGTTGGCAACTAACACAAATTTCCATTTCAGAGACAGGGAAAATTCTTACGACATTAAAGAAACTCAAATAATTCGCAAAAATCACGCGTTCCATTATGAAAATACTTTCCGTTTAAGTGTACAATATGGCACGCGATTAATGAAGTGGCCGGCCGATGTGGCCGAGCGGTTCTAGGCGCTTCAGTCCGGAACCACGCTGCTGCTACGGTCGCAGGTTTGAATCCTGCCTCGGGCATGGATGTGTGTGATGTCCGTAGGTTAGTTAGGTTTAAGTAGTTCTAAGTTCTAGGGGACTGATGACCTCAGAAGTTAAGTCCCATAGTGCTCAGAGCCATTTGAACCATTTTTTTTTTTCATTAACGAAGTACGACTTAGCCTTTCACATGTTATGTAACTAGAATTACAGAAATGAAATACATTACTCAGCATAAAAATCTGCAACTGAAAAAAAAACCAAATATCCTCAAAGTAGATCTAATATACACTCACGTTCAGAAAAAGTAGAACACGTTGAACGACTAGAGATACGAGGTTAATATTCACAGGACAAGTACATTAATATGTTCTGCAGAAATGATTTGCGTTTCAGGCAACTCGATTCAGCAAGTGTCCTGTTGCCTAATAGGCACAGGGTTCGCCATGGATCCTGATAACTTGTTCCATGCGTGATAGCATCGACGAGTATAATGGGCGAGTGGCGTCCCGTGGTATAGCCCTCCATTCTGCATACACCTGGCTCCAGAATTCATCTGTCGTGGTTGACACTGGGTCACGGGCTGCACCCGTCGTTTCACCACATCCCACACATTTTCGATTGGTGACAAGTGTGGTGATCTGGAGAGCCACAGCAAAAGGCTGATATCCTGCGACACAAAGAAGGCACGTGTTCGTGGAGCAAAATGTGGCCGTGCGTTGTCCTGCTGAAAAATGGCGTTTGGGGTGTTGTGCAGAAAGGGTATGGATACGGGCCTCAGGATGTCATTCACAAAGGTCAAACTGGTCACAGTGCACTGAACACGCACCAACTATGATTTGTGCTTGCACCCGATAACACCCCACAATATCAGACTTCGAGTTGGCGTTGTGTCTCGTGTAATTACAGTCACTATGATGCCAGTCCCCCTGTCTGCGGCGAACTAAAATGCGGCCATCAATTTCAAACAAACATAACCCGGATTCGTCGGAAAACGCTATCTGATGCCATTCATGTCCCCTCTGACGTCGTTCCATACATCTCTGCCGTCTAGCACGCTTCTGCATATTCGTCAAAGGTGGGTGGAGAAGTGGACGACGCCCATGTAACCCATGCCGTAATAAACGGCGACGGACTGTCACCCCTGATAGTGTACCATGTGTTACACTGTTGCACTGTTGCATCAGAGCTGGAAGGGCACAGTTCTGTCCTGCGCCGGCCGGTGTGGCCGTGCGGTTCTAGGCGCTTCAGTCTGAAACCGCGTGACCGCTACGGTCGCAGGTTCGAATCCTGCCTCGGGCATGGATGCGTGTGATGTCCTTATGTTAGTTAGGTTTAAGTAGTTCTAAGTTCTAGGGGACTGATCACCACAGATGTTAAGTCCCATAGCGCTCAGAGCCATTTGAACCATTTTTCTGTCCTGCGATGTCATTCGGCACACACACGTTGCAGTGTCGAAACACATGGTCCCACACGAGCAGCAGTTTCCCAGACAGATGCATCACACTCTTTCATGGCAATAATGCGCCCTCTTTCAAACTCACTGATTTGACGGTACGGTTCGCGCATACGTCTGTGAGGCATCCTGCACGTCTGCTCAAGTCACACTGAACATTTACCTTCGGTTTATAGCGACGAGAGTCACAAGTACATTTTAGCGGTAGGTAGTGTTGCGCCACGATATTGTGTCCATCTTGAACCCACGGGCTGACATGGTTCAAATGCTAATCATTTTGCAGAAAATACCAACGTACATGTCCGGTGAATATAACGTACTATCTCTAGTCGTTCAAGGTTTTCTGTTTTTTTGGGACCATGAATGTGTTACACAGTACTTAAATAAATAGAACTCGTAGTATTTCCAAAATTAGCAAAAAATACAGTCTCATGTCTCAGAACAACGAAAGGAGCAAGGAATGTCATAAACTGCTTATGACCGCCTCCAGTGCGTACAGCTTCATGTAACCTCAATCCAGTCGCTAGAGTGAAACACAGACCATAAGCATAATGCGTTCCTACCTACAGTCCACGTACAACACTCTCCGTTAATCTTTAGATACAACAAGTGCTGCTCTAGTATGATGTAGTCCTAAAGCGTTCTCAAGAGACTGATATTCAGAGTTTTAGGGAACTGTTGAAAACCATACGCGAGCAACGGCGTTAGTACACCGGCTAAGGCGCCTGACAGAAGTCAGGGAATGGAACAATTTTGTTTCCAGACAAGCGAACGAGCTAGTACCGTAAGCATTTATACCGTTCTGGAGATAACAGTGCAAAACAGATACAAAGATAAATGATAGTAAGAAAGTATTCCAATTGCTACTGATCTGTAACCTGGCATCGGATACCACAGAATCCTGATACTAGGATAATACCAAGGTATTCCTGAAACACCCCCTCAAAATATTTTTCTTTTTTTTATGGGTTTCAAAACGTTGTCGGTGGAGTTATCTCTCTCGCTGTGTATTGTTTAGAATATAACCTTTGTGGCCGGTCGGGGTGGCCGAGCGTTTCTAGGCTCTACAGTCTGGAACCGCACGGCCGCTACGGTCGCAGGTTCGAATCCTGCCTCGGGCACTGATATGCGTGATGTCCTTAGGTTAATTAGGTTTAAGTAGTTCTAAGTCCTAGGGGACTGATGACCTCAGATGTTAAGTCCCATAGTGCTCAGAGCAATTTGAATTTAACCAACGTGTAGCCAACATATCATGGCAAAAACGGTGCGTGCATTTCAGAAGAAAAAACACCTACGAAAACCTGATAATTATATGAAAAAGAGTGAATGAACACTTGTCATTCTCTTATGCCTTAACTACTATCGTTATACACAATCGCCATCACCAACATGTGGACACTTATTTTATAGCGGGCTGTTGGTAGGACAGCTTATATCGAAGTATGAACTAGAACAGCAGTTTTTTCTTCCTTCAGAAGTTCTACTATAGGGAATACTTTCCTTTAGTGCACGACTTTGACAGGTAACTGTCCAGCTTGACAGACTTATCGGGGAATTATGCACACTTTTCAGTCTTAGCCATTTCCGTAAAAGTGGTAGTCATATCGATATTTTTTCACTCCACTGAGATTTTTTTTCATTTTTATTTTATTTATCGGCGAACTTCTGACGTGATTCCAACCCCCCTCCCCCCCCATCCAAGCTCCTCAGGATGCATCTCTCTCTCTCTCTCTCTCTCTCTCTCTCTCTCTCTCTCTCTCTCTCTCTCTCTCTCTCCCTGTCACACACACACACACACACACACAGAGACAGAGAGAGAGAGAGAGAGAGAGAGAGAGAGAGAGAGAGAGAGAGGGAGAGGGAGAGAGAGAGAGAGAGAGAGAGTATTTACATTGGTTCTAAACACAGTAATTAAATACAATATGTTCATCTTCTAGAATTTTATTTAAAGTATATATTTATATATTATAGGCCCTTTGCTGTTCCGTATCTATATAAACGACTTGGGAGCCAATCTGAGCAGCCATCTTCGGTTGTTTGCAGATGACGCTGTCGTTTATCGACTAATAAAATCATCAGAAGATCAAAACAAACTGCAAAATGATTTATAAAAAGTATCTGAATTGTGCGAAAATTGGCAGTTGACACTAAATAACGAAAAGTGTGAGGTCATCCACATGAATGCTAAAAGAAACTCGTTAAACTTCGGTTACACGATAAATCAGTCTAATCTAAAAGCCGTAAATCCAACTAAATACCTAGGTATTGCAATTACGAACAACTTAAATTGGAAGGAACACATACAAAATGTTGTGGGGAAGGCTAACCAAAGACTGCGTTTTATTGACAGGTCACTTAAGGAGACTGCCTACACTACGCTTGTCCGTCCTCTTTTAGAATACTGCTGGGCGGTGTGGGATCCTTACCAGATAGGACTGACGGAGTACATCGAAAAGGTTCAAAGGAAGGCAGCACGTGTTCTATTATCCCCAAATATGGGAGAGAGTGTCACAGAAATGATACAGGATTTGGGGCGTTTTTCGTTGCGACGGAATCTTCTCATGAAATTCCAATCACATACTTTCTCCTCCGAATGCGAAAATATTATGTTGACACCGCCATACATCGGGAGGAACGATCACCACGATAAAATAAGAAAAATCTGAGCTCGTACGGAAAGATATAGGTGTTCATTCTTTCCGCGCGCTATACGAGATTGGAATAATAGAGAATTGTGAAGGCGGTTCGATGAACCCTCTGCCCGGCACTTAAATGCGATTTGCAGAGTATCTAGGTAGATGTAGATACAGTTACACATCATTTGTTGTGTGTGTGTGTGTGTGTGTGTGTGTGTGTGTGTGTGTGTGTGGGTGGGTGGGTGGGTGAAATCTTATTGGACTTAACTGCTAAGGTCATCAGTCCCTAAGCTTACACACTACTTAACCTAAATTATCCTAAGGACAAACACACACATACCCATGCCCGAGGGAGGACTCGAACCTCCGCCGGGACCAGCCGCATAGTCCACGACTGCAGCGCCCCCGACCGCTCGGCTAATCCCGCGCGGCTCATTTCTTGTGAGAAACGTCTTCATTCTGGTGGGATGTTGTTATCCACGATGCACTAAACACTGTAGGAAATTGTTTCTCGCGTGGTACTGTAGTTCGCAGCCGGATGACACTCACATAGGGATGAGGCAGTCAGTTGTAGCCAATAGAGATACAGTCGGGATTGTCCGTGATTAAAGCGTACCCGGCAAATGGCGACTAGAAACTTTCTGTGGTACATACCAAAGAAGCACCACGGTAGACCAAAAGGTTTTATTGTGCAGCTGCTATAGCTTATAAGAGTGTGAACCAACTAAGTCTCTCGATGACGCATATTATTAGTTAACAGATTTTTCATAAAACAGCTTAATTTCAGGACTAGACCAGTGGAAAAAAATCTTCGAATGACATAAATGTGTCAATCCTAGAAAGAAACGGCATCTTTTTGCGAAAGGAGAAAGACGATTATTAGATACCTACCATACTTTTCCTTTTCTTTTTTTCTAATCTTCCATCAAATACTTGTGTTGCTACAACGAATCATGTTTGCTCGGAAGGGTAAAACAATAATAATGATAATCGTAGTGGTACATTCGTGACGAGGTATAATCGACAGCTAATAAGTCATGTAATGAAATGAATGTTTATTTATCGATACATGAATGCGCTTATCATAGTAAAACAACACCGGGCTACACCTGCTTCAAACAATGTACATTCTACTTGCAATACATGCATGAATGAATCAATAACAAAACGATAATTTGTTTATGATGCTTTGTTACACATTGCCAAGAATGTACCATCAATATTATCATTATTCGTGGTAGCGATTATATTATTCCTGCTGCCGTCACAAGCGTTTGGTAGAAGATTCGGGAGAAAAAGTAAACGAAAGTTGGTCGGGTCACCGCAACGCACAAGAAATTAAATAGAAATAATTCTCTGAATTACAGATTCAAATCACTGACATCGATATGTAGCAGGTTTTTCTAAGGTATAATGTGTTCCACCTTTACGAAATATCTCGAAGAAGACGTTCTACAGACAAATAATCAGCACGGATTAAGAAAATAAAATTCATGTGATACATAAGTGTTTCATTACTCACACGAGGTAATGAATGCTACGACGGGGAATCGCAAGTCGATTCCACATTTCTCGATTTCCAGGGGACTTTTGCCTCCATTCGTCCACCAGCGCTTCTAGTTAAATAGCGTCTCCCTGCAGTATCGTCCCCACTACGTCATTAGATTCGTGATTTGTTCTGAGAAACATCGCAGTTCGTAATACTTAACATCTACTTAAATCGAAGAGGTACTTGATGTTTAGCAAGGAAGTTGTATTGGCCCTCTGCTGTACTAAGTTTGAGTAAAAGATTTAGGGGATAATCCAAGTAAAGCTCTTAGATTGTTTGCAGATGATGCTGTCATTTACCGTCGAGTGAAGTCATCAGATGAATATCTAGAATTGGAAAGTGATTTAGGCAAGTTCTTTGTAAGGTTCACGAACTGGCAGTTCAACCTAAACAACATAAAGAGTGATTGTCTGGCGTAAATGCTAAAATATGTGTTATATTTCTGTTACACGATAACACACATAAGTTTATAGTTTTTTGATTCCACTAAGTACATACGGACTACAATTACGAACAACTTAAATTGGAACGCCCTCACGGATAATAATGTCATCCGGGGAATGCGAAAGAAACACTGAGTGTTGATCGGAGAATGCTTAGAAAGTGCAACATATCTACTAAAGAGACTGCTTTCACTAACTTATCCGTCATCATCTTGGATGCTGCTATGTGGTTTGAGATCCTTACCAGATGGACCTCACAGAAGATCTTGAAAAAGGTCAGCACTTCACTTTAAACTATCACGAGAGAGGAGACAGTATTACGGATATGACAACCGAGTTGGAGTGGGAGTCATTAAAGCGAAGGCATTTTTAGTCGTGGCGAGATCTATTAATGAAACTGCAATCACCACTTCCCTCTTCCGAAAGTGAAAACATTATGTTGACTCTCACCTACCTAGGTAATGACTATCGCGATAAAATAAGAGAAATCACAGCTGGTTAGGAAAGGTATAGGTTTTTATTATCCTCACGTGCTAATCGAGTGTACAACTATAGAACAATAGTCTGAAAGTAATTCTCTGAAATCTCTGCCAAACAATTAACAGTGGATTTCACAGAGTACGTATGTAGATGGTAATGTAGGCGCAACGCCGTAGCGTCTCATTTCTACTTTGCCGGCCTCGCCGGTTGTGGTTATCTCGCTGCTCGACGGAAAACCCTGTCGTACATCATTCAACAGATTCGGAAAGTTATTCGAAAATGCTACAGAAGCGGATCGTACTACAGCAGCATAAATCGGTGATCCATCGGGGCTATGCTTTCCATGTAAGGCAACTGGTGGTAAATCTTAGACAGTTTCATTTATTTATATTTTCCGTCCATTTGTGGTGTCACTGGCTATCCCGCCATATGAGCATAAAATGAGGCAAATGCGGGAGCTAATAGCTTTTGAATCGTTTAAAAAATTTATTCGTTGGAAAAAGCGTTTAATACTGGTTTTAAGTCCTGCAAACCTACTTATTTCCGTGTGTTCCTCGTAGACATTCAGTCACTTTTCCCGAAGTTTCACTAGCTTCTTGGACTCTTCTGCTCAGTTCTTTACGTGGAACTCGAACCAGTTGATGCTCGCGGTCTTACGACATCTACCACTTCATACCATTGTGCACCAAGTAATACCTATTAACAGATTTACTTTGGCAGTATGTTAAGCGTAGACTAAAGGGGTAACGAAAGACCAGGTGGTGGATATTGAATGATAGACAAAAAGCACTGGCGATGCGTTAAAGGTCTGAGGATTTCGGGTTTCCGAATAATTTCTTAACATTTGTTGCACTGCAGGAGTGAAACTACCCAGTGCTAAATATATTGTTGCAGGGCTTCAAACGGTAGTGACCGGCTGGAAACGGTGAAGCCTGTTCAGACGATTAGCAACCGCTTCCAACATCCGCCCGTACAAGGGAAATGGGTTTTTCTGTGCAAAGCAACGTTCACAATTTTTGGACATTTAAACGACAACCACAAGAGTATGTTGAATGTTAGGCAGAAACCCTTTCCTTTCCCAGGGCTAAGGAGCTTATATAACGCCCTATACTGCATCACAACGTGGCAGAGGGAGCAAGGAATCAGATGTGTTTAGGTAGCACATGCGACTGACGTACGTGGTTGTTGTGAAGTGGCTGTAGAAAGTTGAATCAACTGCTTGATGTCCTTACGCATTTCAACACCTAAGATCATCTACGTTACTGTGAGGATGCATTAAGCGAGCACTTCTAGCGACCACTTGGTCGTCGTAATAAACCACTGTGCATGCCTTTCATTTATAGCTGTAGCTTCAGTTCCGCCGGCAGCGTTGGCCGAGCGGTTCTAGGCGCTTCAGTCTGGAACCGCGCGACTGCTACGGTCGCACTTTCGAATCCTGCCTCAGGCATGGATGTGTGTGATGTCTTTATGTTAGTTAGTTTTAAGTAGTTCTAAGTTCTAGGGGACTATTGACCTCAGATGTTAGGTCCCATAGTGATGAGCCATTTTGAACCAAGCTACAGTTCCAGCCCTGTTAATTTCGACTGATAGGATTTCGAGGCAGAGGATCATGTCTATTAGCTGGTATTATCGTGTGCTGGTGTGTTTCGTTCTGTAGGCTAGCTTAGAGTCGAACCTCTGTACGTGCGGTAGCGTTCTCGCTTCTCACGCCCGGGTTCCCGGGTTCGATTCCCGGCGGGGTCAGGGATTTTCTCTGCCTCGTGATGACTGGGTGTTGTGTGACGTCCTTAGGTTAGTTAGGTTTAAGTAGTTCTAAGTTCTAGGGGACTGATGACCATAGCTGTTAAGTCCCATAGTGCTCAGAGCCATTACGAACCTCTGTATAAACCATAGGCTAAAATGAGACTCTGTCAATATGAGTGGTGGTGCGTGAAGTTGGAAACCTAGATCCAACAACAATTCATGTAAAAATATGTGACTATCCGCTAGATGCGCTGGACAAGCCATTTTTGGTGTAGGATATCTACGTCAAGTCGTGAGTAACAATGTGGGAAAACAAATCACCTCCATCTTGTCGAAACCGGTTCAAAAAGCTCGTCCGCTTGACATTCGTTGCTCTTTGTGGTGATCCGTTAGCAGTTTAGATAGCCAGGTTACAGACAGTTCGTGACGCCCGAGTGTGGACGTAACAACAGTGTATATAGTGGTGGATCCGAGCTGATAGATAGCCATCGATCAATTCACAGTTTTTGGTTCACCTATAAGACTTTATCTGCTTGTCATGTTGGTAGCTTGGAGTTAAGATGTATGAGAGCAGTTTCCTGTATTGAACGTTTAGGAATTCACGGAAGTCGTCCTTATTACTCAGTAGTTGAGTTTGGGTTGTTTCGGGGAAGAGACGAAACAGCGAGGTCATCGGTCTCATCGGATTAGGAAAGGACGGGGAAGGAAGTCGGCCGTACCCTTTCAAAGGAACCATCCCGGCATTTTCCTGGAGCGATTTAGGGAAATTACGGAAAACCTAAATCAGGATGGCCGGACGCGGGGTTGAACCGTCGTCCTCCCGAATGCGAGTCCAATGTGCCAACCACTGCGCCACCTCACTCGGTGATTCAGTAGTCATTTGACTGTTGGTGAAGGCAAACACTCCCACAAACTTACAAATGCGTGACGTATTTCCGTTCACGTGCTCAGGTGCATTAAGAGTTGTTGGCTCAGAAAGTACCCGCAGCTCCTAATGCACTGAACACGAGAATAGAAATACATCATGCATTTGTAAATTTTCGGGAGTATTTACCTACACCCACAGTGAAATGACTACTGAATCATAAGAATGACTTCCGTGGATTCCTAAACGTTCAATAGATGACGCTGCGCTCATAGATACACTCCTGGAAATGGAAAAAAGAACACATTGACACCGGTGTGTCAGACCCACCATACTTGCTCCGGACACTGCGAGAGGGCTGTACAAGCAATGATCACACTCACGGCACAGCGGACACACCAGGAACCGCGGTGTTGGCCGTCGAATAGCGCTAGCTGCGCAGCATTTGTGCACCGCCGCCGTCAGTGTCAGCCAGTTTGCCGTGGCATACGGAGCTCCATCGCAGTCTTTAACACTGGTAGCATGCCGCGACAGCGTGGACGTGAACCGTATGTGCAGTTGACGGACTTTGAGCGAGGGCGTATAGTGGGCATGCGGGAGGCCGGGTGGACGTACCGCCGAATTGCTCAACACGTGGGGCGTGAGGTCTCCACAGTACATCGATGTTGTCGCCAGTGGTCGGCGGAAGGTGCACGTGCCCGTCGACCTGGGACCGGACCGCAGCGACGCACAGATGCACGCCAAGACCGTAGGATCCTACGCAGTGCCGTAGGGGACCGCACCGCCACTTCCCAGCAAATTAGGGACACTGTTGCTCCTGGGGTATCGGCGAGGACCATTCGCAACCGTCTCCATGAAGCTGGGCTACGGTCCCGCACACCGTTAGGCCGTCTTCCGCTCACGCCCCAACATCGTGCAGCCCGCCTCCAGTGGTGTCGCGACAGGCGTGAATGGAGGGACGAATGGAGACGTGTCGTCTTCAGCGATGAGAGTCGCTTCTGCCTTGGTGCCAATGATGGTCGTATGCGTGTTTGGCGCCGTGCAGGTGAGCGCCACAATCAGGACTGCATACGACCGAGGCACACAGGACCAACACCCGGCATCATGGTGTGGGGAGCGATCTCCTACACTGGCCGTACACCACTGGTGATCGTCGAGGGGACACTGAATACTGCACGGTACATCCAAACCGTCATCGAACCCATCGTTCTACCATTCCTAGACCGGCAAGGGAACTTGCTGTTCCAACAGGACAATGCACGTCCGCATGTATCCCGTGCCACCCAACGTGCTCTAGAAGGTGTAAGTCAACTACCCTGGCCAGCAAGATCTCCGGATCTGTCCCCCATTGAGCATGTTTGGGACTGGATGAAGCGTCGTCTCACGCGGTCTGCACGTCCAGCACGAACGCTGGTCCAACTGAGGCGCCAGGTGGAAATGGCATGGCAAGCCGTTCCACAGGACTACATCCAGCATCTCTACGATCGTCTCCATGGGAGAATAGCAGCCTGCATTGCTGCGAAAGGTGGATATACACTGTACTAGTGCCGACATTGTGCATGCTCTGTTGCCTGTGTCTATGTGCCTGTGGTTCTGTCAGTGTGATCATGTGATGTATCTGACCCCAGGAATGTGTCAATAAAGTTTCCCCTTCCTGGGACAATGAATTCACGGTGTTCTTATTTCAATTTCCAGGAGTGTATTTACTCAACGCTACCAACATTTATAAACAAGCAAATGGAGCGTATTTTTCTGAAAAGGGTAAATGATTCTTCTTGTGGCTACGCAAACGCCTGCGACATGTAGTTTTGCGATTACTATATTGCAAATATTGCTGGTATAAATTAAAACTGCTGTTTATAAACTGAACTTAGCTTCATTTTTTCGCGTCCCTAAATGTTTACTTTAATTTATTTAATTTATACTTCAGAACACGTCCCCGTCCTGCAGCTAGTTGTTTGTTACCCATTAACTTAATTAGAAATTACGTAACTATCGTTGTTAATATCTGCGGCTCTGGACGACGAATGAGTAGGCATCTCGTACCCAGATCCATTTGCTTCAAATGCAACTAAGAATCTCATTATTTTTCCCCAAATTCAACACTTCTTATGAGAGGATACAGTAGAAGGATGTAGACTCCTTAAGAACCGTAAAGAACCTCTAAAATTTATCTGGCAACCTTTAAACGCAGCATTTATCGTTCGTATGGTTTCTGCGCGAATTAACATGAATGCAGCCGCTGAACTAAACGCCTTAACGTGTTATTGTTACTGACCCTGAATTCTCATATTTGTAAAACTCTCTTAATCTGCAGCTCTTCTACTGTTTCTCATTACCTCAGCTAAATTTCTCATTTTGATCCAAACGGATGTTGAGTCTAAAGAGAGAGAGAGAGAGAGAGAGAGAGAGAGAGAGAGAGAGGGGGAGAGAGAGAGAGAGAGAGAGAGAGAGAGAGGGAGGGAGAGAGAGAGAGAGATTGATTGTCAGAGGATATGATCTTCTTAATCCAGATAGCTACACGTGATTTCGCTGAGAAACACCGTAAAACTCTGTGATGGACTGAACTGTGTCAGCTTCTACTGGGAGACGTATGTGCTGAGAGTGCAGTAAACTTGTGAATTGTTTGCTGAACAGAGCTTACGGATTCTGTACGTAGATGGTGTTGAAACTGCATACGACTGACGATGAAAGTAAACTTTTGTTCTAATTAACGTGTTTCCTAACGAGGAGAACATAAATTATTGTGTTAATACATTTTCCCGTTAGAAAATTCCACATAACCTCTAAGTACACCAGATAGTGCCCGTGTTACCTGTGTTTTACATTTGTATCTCCAGTGTTTCAGAAATTGACTACATGATAGCTACAAGACATAATGAAAACAGACACGTATCCGTGCGCAGTTTTTAACTGACATTATATGAGGGCGGTGTTTTCGCGTTTCCATCGGGGAATTAGAGAAACTGCGGAAATTTTAAACCTAACTAGTCGTGCATTCTCGATAGCGATTCCGGTTTGACTAGGCATTTTTTCAGTTTTTAAGAAAAATATAACAGCAGCCAGTCATACGATTAGGCGATAGCAGAACTAAGATTCACGTTCGGCCATGCTGACTGAGTTTCCCTGTGGTTAACCTACATCGCTTCAAATGAATGCTGGATAGCTCCTTTTGAAACCAAACGTTTTCCTGTACTTAGCTTCTCTCAACTGAGCTAGCACTCTGATTCTAAGAACACCGACGTTCACATGCCAAGCAGAAAAATGTATACTATCAATTGTGATCTTAGAAATCGTCTTCAGGTATGTGTACGATGGAAAAAGAATGTAAACAAATTTTTATGCGTTCGCAGCTTATATTGATGAATGTCATGTTCAATAAACATTTACATTCTGTGAACTATCGCCGCCACAAAACAGTCCTAACTTTTTTTTTGGCTTGTTATATGGATGCCATAGGAAGCAGGTGCTGATAGATATATGCATTAATAAACCATGTATCTGATACGTCGTTATTGCAAAGTATTAATGCAATTTATCAACTGTAGGATGAAATGTATGTGGGAAGATGAGTTTGGATTCCGAAGGAATGTAGGTCACTTGAGGTATCGACACATTTTAGAAGATTATTGAAGAGAGATATGCATTCTTAGCATTTTTAGGGTTATAAAAAGCATTCGATAACGTCGATTGGAATACCATCTAAGATGTTGAAAGTATCAGGGGTAAAATACACGATCTAGTGCTTGCCACCTGTCTCCTATGCTACTCAATATGTACGTAGAGGAAGCAGTAAATGCAGTTAAAGATATATCTGGAAAATAAGTTAAAGTTTAGGGAGAAGAAAGAAAATGTTGAAGGATGCCAATGAAATTGAAAATCTGTCAGGGAGGGCAAAAATCAGCGATCAGAATGGATGACGCCTCGGGAAAACGTTATAAGGCAGGCGCAATAAAGGGAAACAAGAGAGAGTTGAGCTGAATTAAATCAAGCGATTCTGAGAGAACTGTATTAGGAAACTAACACTAAAAGTAATAGATGAATTTTGCTGTCTGGGCAGCAAAATGGTCAGCGAAAAGAAATTTTGTAGAATCGTATACCTAGGGACTTCAGAAGCTATGTTACACACGTAGTTCCAAGTGAAGACCATAGCACAACAACAGTGGCGCTTTGTCAGAAGAGACTACATGATCGCCGGCCGCTGTGGTCTAGCGGTTCTAGGCGCGCAGTCCGGAACCGCGCGACTGCTACGGTCGCAGGTTCGAATCCTGCCTCGGGCATGGATGTGTGTGATGTCCTTAGGTTACTTAGGTTTAAGTAGTTCTAAGTTCTAGGGGACTGATGACCACAGTAGTTAAGTCCCATAGTGCTCAGAGCCATTTGAAGACTACATGATCAGAGTAAACTCCAGACACAGTTCTGCTGGGGTACGGATAACAGGCGCATCACAATGTGCAACTGAAATGGCGCGCGGTAATTGGAAAGGCATTCCAAAGTTGAAGTACGCGGGATACATTTATCCTTCTGCATCGTCCTTGAAAGTCCCTAACATCATCACAGAATTATTCTGTATATTCATATATTTACAGGTGCTTGCGTCTACAACTATAACGCACTGTTGCGTCATTGGATGATATTTCCGCCGGCCGTTGAGGGCGAGCGGTTCTAGGCGCTTCAATCCGGAACCGCGCTGCTGCTGCTGCGGTCGCAGGTTCGAATTCTGCCTCGGGCATGGATGTGTGTGATGTCCTTAGGTTAGTTAGATTTAAGTAGTTCTACGTGCTAGGGGGCTGATGGCCTCAGATGTTATGTCCCATAGTGTTCAGAGCCATTTGAACCATTTTGCGTGGCTGTCCTCTGCTTTCCTTTTGATGATATTTCCCGATATGGGGTTCCTATGTAAAACTTAATCTGGTAAGTACCTCTACAACCTTTGTAAGTGTGTAACATGAGTTGTGAAACACTCTGCATACACAGAATTATATGGAACTTCTTTTTCTTACAGATCGTGTGATAGATTGTCACTTCTTCGATCGCACTGATACTTGCCTTGTTCCGCATGCTGCCCGCGGGCCACTGTTTGGACACCCCTTTTTAACCTTTTGAATCATGGTGTTATAGAAGGATGCTGACAGATTGCTAGATTGAGGTACCAATAGATTTCTAGTGTTTCAAAGCGGGGAGATAAAGAGTTTTATGGCATAACTTGACAAAAAGAAGGGATCTATTAATACGACGGCCTTGAGGCTCCAAGGACTGGCGAAAGTGGACAAGGAAGGTTAGAGTGTGGCGGTGTGTGTGTGTATGTGTGTGTGTGTGTGTGTGTGTGTGAGGGAAAGAGGTAGTGGGTGGGGAAATTTGGGAGGGAGAGACGGAACGACGTCTGTATAGAGTAAGCAGATGCAAAAGATATAGGTTGCAACTCTTATGAAAAAATAAACAGACTTGGATAGGCTGCAGTAGCAGGGAGATTTGCATCAAATCACATTCCTACTTCTCTACCGATCGCCTATGGACTAAGTGTACTACGTGGACCCCCACTCCCCACACCGTTTGCCACCTCTTTGGCCATTTCTCAGCAGACAAAACAAAGTGGTTACGCGAGCCGACTGCAAGGTTCCAGCCGCACGTTCTCGGTCGGTGTTTGTTACTTTTCCTACGCCAGGCGGGAACTAACGCAGCGGCTCGCGTGGAAGAGCAATTGTACGCTAAACGGCCGTTGGCGCGTTCCGGCCGTAAAGCCCGATAATGCGCTCAACCCCGGCAGCGGCCGGACTTGGCGCCGTGCGTCTTCATTTCTGTAATGGGCGTCTGGCGTCTGGCTGCGCGCACTGTATTTCTCGCCAGCTTTCAAACTCGGGCCATTGTCCGAGCCGCCAGCTGTCCGGGAGGCGGCCAACTTGGAAGCGCCGCGTCGCCTGCTGCTCTTTGAGGACTCGGCGAAGTTGCCGCCGGCCATCTGCTAGAGTTTCGGAGCCCCGCGGTCGAACACCATTGACCTCTCCCCTCCCGCCAGTACTGCAGGCGTACGGAGCGCTTTCAGCGAGTCTGCTCTGTTTCAAAGAAATTCAGTCCGAATCGCTCTTTGCGGACTTGTGCGCTAAAGTGGGTGTTCGCGGCGCTTCGAAACGTGTAACGGATAATACTCTGGAATCGCAAACACGGCGTCCACTTGGCGCTAAGCTCGGACACGCGTACAGCGGCATTGCCGGCATTACAGAGCAACGTCCGATCAACTGGACTACAGTCTGACTTAAGTAGTTGGCATCTGACATTTAACGCGCGAAGTTTCGACATTGTCGTGAGGATTACTGTCTGCGGGCAGCCGCCAAAGCGCTCCTCTCCCCGCAGCAATAAAGAATCTCTCTAAAGAATTTTTCTCCTACAAAAGTCACGTAAAAATCTGAAGTTCGTGTACCATGCGGATCTTAATAGCATCTCTAAGCTGTTAGATATCTGTTACTAATATAAATTAGTCAAAACAAGTTAAGTACTTCAAGTATTTGGGAGGAATGCTCAACAACACTGGCAACGAAAAAGAAGCTCACAAAACACGAGCATAAAAATTACGTAAAGCGTATACAATGACCTGGAAGACAAACAATAAGAATTCGATATCTACCTAAGCGAAACTTAACCACTGTCATATAACCATTCTTCCAGAGGCACTCTATGCAATTGAAACATAGTCATTAATCATCAACATCAAGGACACTGAGAAAATGGAAAAGCAAATACTCTCTTCCAGGAGTGCTAGTTCTGCAAAGTTCGCAGGAGAGCTTCTGTGAAGTTTGGAAGGTAGACGAGGAACTGGCGGAAGTAAAGCTGTGAGGACGGGTCGTGAGTCGTGCTTGGGTAGCCCAGTTGGCAGAGCACTTGCCAGCGTAAGGCAAAGTTCCCGAGTTCGAGTCTCGGTCCCGCACACAGTTTCAATCTGCCAGGAAGTTTCACTCAGGAAAATATTTGTACCCAATATTCAAGATGGAATCTGGATACGCAAAAGTTCTGAAGAACTATACTCAAGGACTGAACGTCCCACGTCAGTTGCACGGAAAAGATTGAAATTCTACGGACGTTTAGCAAGAATGGACGCCTCTAGAACGACCAAGAAAATCTTCCTTAACATCAAAGGAACTTGTCAAACCAGGGCAGGCTGGATAACAGAAACAAAAAATGACCTCACGGAACTCAGTATTGACCCACTATAAACCTCACGGACTGCGTACAACCAAAAAAGCAATTCTCATAAGTTCAGAACCAAAAACCCGACGGAAAAGAATCTGAAATTGAAAAACGTATGGACACAAGAAAGAAGACAGGCCCGCAGTGAAAGGATGAGGAAGTTTTGGGAAGGAAAGATGAACAAGAAAGCTTAGAAGACCAGTGCTAATTAATGGTTCCGCGTTATCCTTAGAGGGCGAAGCGAATTAATAATGATAGTTAGGCAAAAGTTACATTTTGCATGAGGTACTGCACAGCGGAGACAGCAACACTGGCCCCCATTGCTGTATACGTGGCGGGGCCAATCCGACACAAGACACTTTAAATCATGCATATAAAAATGGATGTACGGATGTACGTCTGTTTGACTTACTTCTCCTCCTAAATTAGTAGACCAGTTTCAACCAGACTTGTTACACATTTCACTTACTGTTTGGAAAGAATCGTTGTGAGTGTAAGAACCGCGCATCTATCAAACGGGTTGGGATAGGGACGAATACCCTTACTTTGGTCATCCAGTATTTGAGAATGAGAGAACTTAGTGGCTTACAACGAACTTTACACATAATTTCTAACATATACGAAACTTTTTCTCGTTGACAGTGCCAACAAAATGACGATAGGAAAAAAGTGTATAGCTTTCTACATTTCCGATGTTCATGCAGTAAAGCGACCGCATGAAGTATGACGTTTTAATTTATTACTTCTTTACTACTGACTGTAATTTGGAGTATTATTGGCAGGGCTCTCGATGTAACTCGCAGACTTGATATAATGTGGCACGATATGTCTCAGAAGAATATCCGAGAACTGTATCCATCGATACCAAGCAGAATAACTGCATTCGTAATGGCGGGAGATGGACCACCGCGATATTGACTTATTTTACTCAATTTGTGAGGGTCTGTCGCTTGAATAAATCATCTAATTTTTCTGAAATGGTAATTTTTCTTCTTTTTTTTTTTAAATTGTGTTTATTACCATACAAAGTAACTGAGTGCAAGTGAGAAAGTACAGAAGCCTACACATTTCAGTGCCAGATACAGTGAAATTTATTCTTACGGTGAAGACCACAGCATTCAATTTCTGCATAAAATCTTGATCCTAATTCCTCCGAGAAAGCGTCCTATCCCCAGTCAGTACTAATAATTTCAAATGATCTACTTTATTCAATGTCTAGCCATGCTGGGGGAATAAAATTTCGTTTTTACAAGGTTCCCGTGTCAGAAAGAATATGCATTGCGATTTGTTTCTGTTGCAGTGACTGCTGATTTTACCGAAGGTACTATTAGCTAAATCATTTACACTACTTTCCACATCTTTCACAATAATATTTGTGTCACCTACAAAGAAAAGAAAATTGCGTCACCAGTCATGCTTTGATAACTTATCATTGATTTATATCAGTAAAAGTGAAGTGCTTTAATCAGATTCAAATATCTTCTTTGTTTTTTGAGGATGGAGCACAACCTTTCTCCTCTTACTATCCGGGTATGATGTGAATGGTTGTTTAGCTTTTCTTCCTAATGCCACAATATTCCAACCTACCCCTAATCTTTCGAATGGAGTGGTTTTGTAAGATCAAAGAAAAGACCTTTCATCTAGCAATGGCAATGCCTCACACGCTAAAGAATAAATTCCATTTTCTGCGGATAGTTCTTTTCTGAAGATTCTTATTAAGCACTAAATGGAACTGTACGACCATCGTTACTCATGAGTCGTCCGCGATATGTGACCGCGTTCGAGGAAACATTTCGGTTCCTGACGTTTCGTCCAGAGCTAAGCTGGACATATTCCGAAGTGCTCATGGGGACGCTGATTGTTTCCGACTACCAGTCAACACTGAGGCTGTCGCGCGCGGCTCTGGATGAAACGTTTGGAACTGAAAATTTCCTTCTACCTCCGTCATACGGCCCGGAAGATTCTTCAGCAAGTGTGACATCCGGTCGTGAAAACCTTCATTCTGTCAGTGAGCAGGCAAGACTCTGCGTCATTTGGAGCACCTCCGAAGATGTCCAGCGCAGTTCTGGACGAAACGCCAGGAACCGAAAAGTTCTCTGGAACACGACCTTGCAGCCCGGAAGTCTCATCAGCAACCAAGACACCTAATAGTGAAAACCTTCATTATATACTCTCCAACATTTTCTGAAGATCGTATGTCCACGTGGAAAATATGATTCCCACAGTCAATAGCACTCTGGCAGCAATGTCATATCGAGCAACTTTATTTGGAACCGTCGCTATATAGTCGTAATCTGTGAGGAGGTTTCGAAATGAAACATTGTCTATCATTTCAAAACTATGGCTGTAAGTTACGCCAGGTTACATTATATAATGACTTACTTGCTTCCATTGGTTTAATCATTGTGACTATGTTCGAGAGTATTACTGAAGCGATTATGAAATGTTAATGAGGTAAAAGTTCCCAGTCGGAGAGGGAACCAGCCGTGCGGTTTTTGCGTGGCTGCTTCGGTATTCCCTTGGCGGCGGCAGCTGGAAGCTGGAGGCGCTGAGCCAGTGCGCCGGACACGGCCGGAGATTTATCACCGCCCCCACCGCCCCCGCACGTCCCCGCCGCCGGCGCCGATATTGCCTTCCGGAACGCATCCCGGCTAAGTCCGTCGCAGTGGAGCCGGCCCGTTCTGACGCAGAATTGAGAATTTATGGTTAGGGCGCGCTACGGACGTGTCGGGGATCAGTGCATCGCAGCAAACCCGCTGTAGCCGTACGATAAAGCGCAAGGTACTCCATGTATCCACAGTTAGGGATTAGAGCGTGATCAGTGAGTGTACTCGGCAGCCAATACCTGTCACGAACAATAGAACAGTGCGATTTTCTTAATTAATGGCGCAGAGTTCCGTTCACCTGGAACCTAGCAAACCTGATCCATCAGCTTTTTTGTAATAATACATCCTGCAGCGAGAACCATTTATTTTTCCTTAAAGTTCGGAAAGATCACTCATATAGTATTACGTCCATTTTATTATCTTGAAATAGCTCTTCATATTTACAAAGCAATTCCGCATTCTCTGACAATAAAATAAATTTCTCGATTGCTCCAAATACATTGTTTACAATGTCTTTTAAAGGGGTGATTCAGCCTGAAGATTCGGAATGGTACGCAAAAAAATAAAAAGTAATTTTTCGTGATTGGGATAAACAATCACATAAATGTTTTAAAGGATGTCATAGTCACCTCTGACAAGTGTACAGCTTACTTGTTTATTACAGGTACAAACTAAAGAGACAAATAGAGGTTAGTGAAACAAGCAAATAATATATAAATGCGGTTTGAATGACGAATGAAAATTTATACCAAACCCGAGATTCGAATCCAGGTCTCCTATTCACCAGGTAGATGCGTTAACCTGGCACTCTGGCACAATGGCTTTGCACAACTGCATGGACTATTGTAGCACGCCTCCTTCCTCGATCCAGATTCCTACTCACGCGTCAGCCCACTTGGTATTCCCCCTAAATTCGAACAGCATTGAGAGGCTATCCAACTGTGCTGGAATAGCACCTCAGCAGCGAACCAAATGGAGGATCGTGCCTCAAATCCAGGCATAGATACTTTAATCAAATGAAACTATATGGTTCCACAGACGATTTCAAGTCTCAAATACCTATGAAGTTCGAGTTTAGCGGGAATACCAAGTGAGCTGAGGCGTGAATGGAAATTTATAATGAGGAGGGAGGCATGTTAGGGTAGTCCGTGCAGTTGTGCAAAGCTATTGTGCCAAGGCGCTGCAGTGGTTAGCGCTCCTACCTAGCGAGGAGGAGACCTAGGTCCGAATTCTGGTCTTTTTTATTCGTAACTTGAGTATGCCCGTATACATCACACATGTGTGATACTTGAAAAGTTCTATGGAAGTGTATGTTGTCATTTAAGCAAATAACACCAACACACACTTGTTTAAAAAAGGAAATGGGCAGTCATAACAGCAATGAAATATTTTATATGAGGTTATATGTTTCGTCTGTTTAAGACCATCTTCAGATCTCGCACCAAGATGGTAGATGGTGGTTGTTAATGCAGCAGGCGCTACGACTCCACGAACGATAACTGTTAGCAGTTAGCGTCCGTGGAGACGTAGCGTCTGCTCCGCTCACAGCCACACATCTACCGTCACCGTGTGAGGCCTAAAGTAGATCTAAAACGCACCGAAACCGGTAATCTCATATAAAAAGAAGCTTATTGCGGTTGTGACTGTTCGTGTCCGTTTTTAAGTAATAAAAAACTGCTGTACTCCAAGAGAAATGTTCTCAAAAATTACAAACACATTTTTAGAACCCAGTAGTCTCCTCAATTACGACATCTTGCAACTGAGTACAAATGGCTCAAATGGCTCTGAGCACTATGGGACTTAACATCTGAGGTCATCAGTCCCCTAGAGCTTAGAACTACTTAAACCTAACTAACCTAAGGACATCACACACATCCGCGCCCGAGGCAGGAGTCGAACCTGCGTCCGTAGCGGTCGCGCGGCTCCAGACTGTAGCGCCTAGAACCGCTCGGCCACCAGCGGCCGGCTGCAACTGAGTACATCAACACCATTAAGTGTCTCCGAGTATCAAAACTGCAGATATGCACTTGAGGATGAACACATTACAAGGGTTCGACATGGCCACCGTTCATGCGAATTCAGGCTTCAGAACGTCCCCACAACGACACCTGTACACTTTCAAATATCCTAGACGTAGTCTAAATGTATTGACAACCATCCAAGCTACATTCTTGGAGTCCATGGACACTTTCAATAGGGCTGAAATAGAACGAAACATTTGAATATCCCACCACAAAATAATCTAACGAGTTTAAGCCGAAGAACCTGGGAGACCATGTTATGGACGAGCCACTACCAATACAATCGTTGTACACGATTCTTACTATGTATTCCAGGACAGTCTTATGAAACTGCGGTGTGCTATCGTTCTTGTATCTCATAAGCATTACTTTACCATAACGAACATTATCCAAACAGTCGATCAACTTGTGTTGTGGAAAAGGTAGTAAACACAACAATAAGATCGGAATGACTGCGCTTGTGCGTAAGTCGTACCGGGGAAACCATTGATTTCCGTACCTTTGTTATAGCGATTGTTTGCTTGTTTCATCGTCCTCTACTCGTCCCTATAGTTTGTACCTGTAGCAGTCAAACAAGCTGTGTTATGTCAAGTATCTTTCAAAGTTTTAACATGTGAAGAAGCACAATTTTTCCTGTGTCTTGGCCACACAGTCGAGACTGCAGTAGTGGATTTCATTAGATTTTATGAATAAATAGTTTTAGAGTCAAAAGTGACAATGGCGTCCTTCGAACTAACTTAGCAAAGAAGTTTGGTAATCTTTTTTATTCGAAAATCTAACTTGTGTCGGGCACGGTTTTTCACTCTCCTCTTTCTGCAGCAAACGATAAGCTGTTTGGTTACCCTAGTTGGCCTCTTCCGTTAGGTGTTCATAAAATATCAGACATATCTTTCTGATGTTGTCCAATGTAGCTTCTGGTTAGGCGGCATCGTTGATTGGTACCGAAACATTCCTACATGTCTTCCTGTGTAGGACTTATAATTCATCAGTCAACCGTTTTGCATACAAAACTGACATAATATTTGTACTACACAGTTGATTTTACGGTGTGTAGTTGGCGGTATCTCGCTGTAAATTACTCCCCAACCCCTCTCCGAGCATCACAGTTCTGTTCAGTAAGCCTTCAGGATGGATGATTGTGCGGTGGCGTCCAACTATGATGTCCACGTAGCCACAGTTTCACTACTGACGTTCCTGACAAGGTACCCAGGTTATAGCCTGCTGAGTTGTTAAGTAGCAACTATTGATAAATATTTAGTTCTACTTACTCTTCCATCTACTTTGGGCTCATGACGTTTTATAAATTTCCCTATGGAAGACGTAATGTAACGAGACTCACTGATGTTGGTTGTCCTATTACTCACACAGTCACAAGAACAGTTTACGATTTAAAATATTTAAACCACCTAGAGACTATCTTCGGCCGTTATAAGATAGAAGAAAAATGGAGAGTCAGAAAAAGTTGAGTCAAGCCTCTACATTTACAACACGAGAAACGAAACAATTTCATACTAATACACACCAATACAAGGAGACACGTACAGCTGCTTATTGTGATATTCCAGAAATTCGGTAGAGCTTCCTAGGACCAAGTCTTCAGTTTGGTGTGTTGCATGTGGCATAGTAGTGGCTGCTTAGACAACATTTAAAGTGAATTAAATGGGATAACCTAAATAAAGGACATAAATAAAAGGACTACATTTACTTTACCTTAACGCATAAAACAAAATGTAATTTAAAAGGTGAAACGAATAAAATAACAGTAATTAATAGGTAGAAAATGATGTAACTACAGTAGAATATAGATTGATCACAGAAGATACAAAAAAGTATTTAATGAATAAATATTGTATCGTAAGTAGGAAAATAAAGTAAATGTTCCGTGTGGCAGCAATTGTACCGAGCTTCATCACATTAAGAGTAAAATTATTAAATCTGGCCACAACAAACTTTCGTTTCGTGCTTTCAAAATTAAAATGGAAGACACCATCGCTGCTACTGAAAGACAGGTTTCCAGGAACCATAATGGATGTGCATAAAGTATTCCTTTATAAGATATGGAATGAATAACAAAACGTACAAGGACGCAATCCGTACAGCTTATTTGCTCTTTCAGATGATAAAAGCAGACATGATGTTTAGGTGGCTTAAAAGAGTCGCTGTCATGTAACATCGTAAAATATTTTTAACGGTTGGTGAATAAGTTGGACGTAGTCGCGCAGAATCTGTAGTGCGTACAAAACGGTACGTAGGGTAATAATGCATGTTGCTGAATCATTTCTTGATGGAGAGGAAATATTTCTATTTATTTACATATCTGAGGGTACATCAAACATTGCAACGTTGCTGGATTTCTTTTCTTTTCTTACTGATATAACAGTCGTGTAATTTAAAACATACAGATTCAATAACATTTATTGAGAAACAAGAGTAAACAGTTTAGTTTATTTGTGTCTGATGCATCCGAAATATATATAGTTGACCCCGTGCGTCTCACAAACCAGTAATAGCGATTCGGTGACTTCATATGAATTATATGGCGATGTTATGGCTAGTAGTCACGGTCGAATTCCAATCAGGAAACTACACTCCTGGAAATGGAAAAAAGAACACATTGACACCGGTGTGTCAGACCCACCATACTTGCTCCGGACACTGCGAGAGGGCTGTACAAGCAATGCTCACACGCACGGCACAGCGGACACACCAGGAAACGCGGTGTTGGCCGTCGAATGGCGCTAGCTGCGCAGCATTTGTGCACCGCCGCCGTCAGTGTCAGCCAGTTTGCCGTGGCATACGGAGCTCCATCGCAGTCTTTAACACTGGTAGCATGCCGCGACAGCGTGGACGTGAACCGTATGTGCAGTTGACGGACTTTGAGCGAGGGCATATAGTGGGCATGCGGGAGGCCGGGTGGACGTACCGCCGAATTGCTCAACACGTGGGGCGTGAGGTCTCCACAGTACATCGATGTTGTCGCCAGTGGTCGGCGGAAGGTGCACGTGCCCGTCGACCTGGGACCGGACCGCAGCGACGCACGGATGCACGCCAAGACCGTAGGATCCTACGCAGTGCCGTAGGGGACCGCACCGCCACTTCCCAGCAAATTAGGGACACTGTTGCTCCTGGGGTATCGGCGAGGACCATTCGCAACCGTCTCCATGAAGCTGGGCTACGGTCCCGCACACCGTTAGGCCGTCTTCCGCTCACGCCCCAACATCGTGCAGCCTGCCTCCAGTGGTGTCGCGACAGGCGTGAATGGAGGGACGAATGGAGACGTGTCGTCTTCAGCGATGAGAGTCGCTTCTGCCTTGGTACCAATGATGGTCGTATGCGTGTTTGGCGCCGTGCAGGTGAGCGCCACAATCAGGACTGCATACGACCGAGGCACACAGGGCCAACACCCAGCATCATGGTGTGGGGAGCCATCTCCTACACTGGCCGTACACCACTGGTGATCGTCGAGGGGACACTGAATAATGCACGGTACATCCAAACCGTCATCGAACCCATCGTTCTACCATTCCTAGACCGGCAAGGGAACTTGCTGTTCCAACAGGACAATGCACGTCCGCATGTATCCCGTGCCACCCAACGTGCTCTAGAAGGTGTAAGTCTACTACCCTGGTCAGAAAGATCTCCGGATCTGTCCCCCATTGAGCATGTTTGGGACTGGATGAAGCGTCGTCTCACGCAGTCTGCACGTCCAGCACGAACGCTGGTGCAACTGAGGCGCCAGGTGGAAATGGCATGGCAAGCCGTTCCACAGGACTACATCCAGCATCTCTACGATCGTCTCCATGGGAGAATAGCAGCCTGCATTGCTGCGAAAGGTGGATATACACTGTACTAGTGCCGACATTGTGCATGCTCTGTTGCCTGTGTCTATGTGCCTGTGGTTCTGTCAGTGTGATCATGTGATGTATCTGACCCCAGGAATGTGTCAATAAAGTTTCCCCTTCCTGGGACAATGAATTCACGGTGTTCTTATTTCAATTTCCAGGAGTGTATTATCAGCGACCGCCTCGTGCTCCTGACCTGTGGAGTTATCTTTCGTGTCCCATTTTACGGTCTACCATATTTTGAATACTAATTTTTGTGCAGGTCTTTGGTCGTCCCCTTTTTGATCCACTCCCTTTTCACTATATTTCAGAGCACTGCAATAACATCGCCAAATTGATGTATTTCTCTTTCATCAGATCCACAGCCTCGTCTCCCCTCGGGATTCCATCATGATCCTTGGTCGATTTATTTGAAACTTAGTACTGTAATCCTAATACAGTAGATTCTATAAAATCTGAGTAGAATGAGAGAACACTAATACCGTGTAATGCCGCCTCTAGCCCTGACAACGGTATTCCTGGTATTTCGGTGAGAAAGGGATCCTACAAAATTCTTCAGGTTTGTCGTATCCAGCTGAAGCTACTCATTCAGGACTTGGTCAAAGTTACCTAACAGCGAGTATATTGTCAGCTATGTTTCACCCTCTGTTCCAAACAGCTCCACAGCTCCAGAAAATTTCTTTCGCATGAAGGTGGAATGGCGGGAGGATGAGAGGGGTGGGGGGAGTGGTGGTGATTCTGCGGGCCAGTCTAGTTGTTGTATCATTTCAGTGTTCGTCAAAACCAGGAACGTACGTGTTTACGTTTCAGCGGAAATCGTAACACAAATTCGTGATTTTTTTTCTCTCAGGCTACCTGCCTATATATATGAACAAAGGAAGTAATGCACGTATCTGAAACTTATCCACCTGACTGCAAAATAATAGGCAGAAATATCGTACAAGCAACACTTCTTCAGTTGAAAGTAGGCCGTAGGAACGTTCGAATACGATAAACTGCCTTGACACAGGAAAGCTTCTATCCATAAATTAGCACGGACTTAGAAAGCATCACTGGTGAGACGCTCAGCGTGCTCTTTTCTCGCACAATTCTACGAACCATGGATGACGGGCAACAGGCATATTTCTTATCCTTAGATTTCCGAAAAGCTTTGGAAATGGTGCCCCACTGCCCACTGATAATGGAGGTGTGGGCATGCGGAACAGGCTTCCAGATATGTGACTCGAAGAGTTCTTAAGTAGTATTACCCACAAGGGAACCTCCCCATCGCACCCCCCTCAGATTTATTTATAAGTTGGCACAGTGGATAGGCCTTGAAAAACTGAACACAGATCGATCGAGAAAACAGGAAGAAGTTGTGTGGAACTATGAAAAAATAAGCAAAATATACTAACCGAGTAGTCCATGTGCAAGATAGGCAAATATGAACAGAGGAGCGCCGTGGTCCCGTGGTTTGGGTGAGCAGCTGCGGAACAAAAAGTCCTTGGTTCAAGCCTTCCCTCGAGTGAAAATTTTAATTTTTTATTTTCGGTTTACATGACAAACTCTTATGTTTTCATCACTTTTTTTGGGAGTGACTATCACATCCACAAGAAAACCTAAATCGGGCAAGGTAGAAGAATCTTTTTACCCATTCGCGAAGTGTATAAGTTAGGTGGGTCGACAACATATTCCTGTCGTGTGGCGCACATGCCGTCACCAGTGTCGTATAGAATATATCAGACGTGTTTTCCTGTGGAGGAATCGGTTGACCTATGACCTTGCGATCAAAAGTTTTCTGTTCCCATTGGAGAGGCACGTCCTTTCGTCTACTAATCGCACAGTACTGCGGTGCGGTCGCAAAACACAGACACTAAACTTATTGCAGTGAACAGAGACGTCAATGAACGAACGGACAGATCATAACTTTGCGAAAATAAAACTTTCACTCGAGAGAAGACTTGAACCCAGGACCTTTCGTTTCGCAGCTGCTCACGCTACCCACGGGACCACGGCGCTCCTGAGTTCACACTATCCTTGATGTTGGCTATCTTGCGCATGGACTATTCAGTTTGTATATTTTGCTTATTTTTTCATAGTTCCACACAACTTCTTCCTGTTTTCTCGATTGATCTGTGTTCAGTTTCTCAAGGCCTATCCACTGTGCCATCTTATAACTAAATGTGAGGGGGGGTGCGATGGGGAGGTTCCCTTGCCAGTATGATGCCCTCGAGGGCGGGCGTTTATCAGAGACCAGGGAAGTGTGATACGAGTGCTCTTGTTCTTTACATACATTATGTGACAGGTAGGGTGAGCAGCAATCCGAAATTGTTTGCTCAAGACACCATAGACACTTCACTACATCTACGAGTGGAAACGGAATGGAAATGACTACCAGTGGTACATGGTGCCCTACAGCATACCCCATCGTTGATGAGTGACTGTAGAAGCTCACAGGGTGGTTTAGCCAGCTTTTCTATTTCGCCTGCTGAATGGAAGATTTCTCTAAATGTAGAAAAATGTAGGTGAGTGCAGACCAGTAAGAAAAACAATCCTGAATGTTCGAATACAGTATTAGTTCTGTGCTGCTTGACAGAGTCACGTCGATTAAATATCTAAACGTAACGTTTCAAAGTGTTATGAATTGGAAAGAGCACATAAGGGCAGTAAGGGGGAAGGCCAATGGTAGACTCCGGATTATTAGAAGAATTCTAGTTAAGTGTAGCTCATCTGCAAATGAAAAGGCAAATAGAACACTTGTGTGGACCGTTCTTGAGTACTGCGTCAATGTTTAGGACCCCCACTAGATCTTATTAAAAGAAGGCATCGAAGCAAATCAGAGGCGGGCTGCTGGATTTGTTAGTGATAAGTTCGATCAACACACGAGCTTCAAGACAATGCTTCGTGAGCTCAAACGGCAATCCTTGGAGGGACGACGGAAGTCTTTCACGAAACACTGTTGAGAAAATTTAGAAAAAGAGACATTTGAGGCCCACTACAGAACTATTATCCTGTCGCCAACAGACTTTTCGCCTTGGGACAACGAGGATAAGGTAAGACAAAGTAGAATTCGAATGGAGGTCGTTTTTACCTCGCTCAATGTGCAAGTGGAACTGGAAAGGAAATGGCTGGTAGTGGTACATATTACTTCCACTATACAGCATACGGTGGCTTCCATTAGCATGTTTGATGAGCATGGAGCACAAGAATTAGTAACTTACAATTTTATTTTGTAAGAAATCTTACTTCGTTGCCTCCATTCTTTCCTTTATCAAGCCGCACATCCCTCTGAAACGTTTTCGAAAAAATCCAGTTCTAAAATTTTATGCGTACTTGTATATTCTACATAGTCGTTGATGCCCGAGAAATCTGCAGCCGCGCGTGTTATCGATCAGTTTCAAGAACGCGAGGCCCAAGAATTGAATATCCCCGCCAATACTTCTTTTTTTTTCCTTCCAACGTAATTATTTTGAGTGGGAAAACTGTTATAATTGAATGATTCATTTACTGTTTTTTTATCTTTATCCTGAAAGAAAGGAGTAAAAGATATTCATAATCTGATTGGAAAATAATGAATACACAAGAACTTTGAAAAAAAAAATCAAATGTGTGTGAAATCTTATGGGACTTAACTGCTAAGATCATCAGTCCCTAAGCTTACACACTACTTAACCTAAATCATCCTAAGGACACACACACACACACCCATGCCCGAGGGAGGACTCGAACCTACGCCGGGACCAACCTCACAGTCCATGACTGCAGCGCATCGCCGGCCGCTGTGGCCGAGCGGTTCTAGGCGCTACAGTCTGGAACCGCGTGATCGCTACGGTCGCAGGTTCGAATCGTGCCTCGGGCATGGATGTTTGTGATGCCCTTAGGTTAGTTAGGTTGAAGTAGTTCTAAGTTCTAGGGGACTGATGACCTCAGAAGTTAAGTCCCATAGTGCTCAGAGCCACTTTTTTGCAGCGCATTAGACCGCTCGGCCCGCGCGGCGAGAACTTTCCATCAAATAGGTACAGTCATTTTATTTATATTATTTTGGTTACATACATTGCAAATAAAATGTGTAACATGTGGTTCATTGCACGAATGAGGATGATAGTGACCTTGGAAACATGGGAAACAATAATTATGTCGACGTACAGCACACGTAATTAACGCCGAATCTTCGCATGTGCATGGCTTTTTCAGTGTGCCTATTTCGAAATTCACACAATTTCGCGACTTACCACACATATCTGTTGTTAGAATTACGTGGGAATGAGAGTACTGGAAGCAAGGTTCGATCAACAGAATTCGCGCTTATCAAACTAAGCGCTTACTCACTTGGATGCGGAATGCTTGATTACCAGCGACAATACGAAGTATGTGAGCACGTGTAAAATGCTCAAACACGTTTTTCTCGAAACCGGTTGAGAGTTGCATCTTGCTATTTATGTATGCTGAAGTCAGATGAATCAAATGGGTGAGGGGAAGTTCGTTCGTACGGCCCCCTTGTAAGTAGTATTATTTTCTATTCTCGAGTCAGAAACATACAAATTTACAGTAACCATACACATCAATATATATATATACATATAAATTGTATTTATATTACATGTGCCGAGTACTTTGCAGCCTCCAAGGCGCTTGGAGTGGCTTGCAGAAGATCACTCTTCGTGCAGGATGTAGGGCACAAAAGGCACTGGCGCATGTGGCTTTTGGTTTGTTCTTGTCCACAATCACAGGTCATATCTTCTATTATGGAGCCCCATCTCTTCAGGTTGTCTCTGGATCGTCCAACTCCTGATCGTAATCTGTTTAAAGATTTCTACACCAGCTAGCTCTCGTTGTGTCCAGGTGGTAGTTCTTCAGCTTCTGGCGTCTGCAGGTGAGGCGTCGACTTCTTCCATAACTCCAGACTTGCCTTCTCTGGTGAAATGGTGAGCTTCTCGGATGTTCTCAGGAAGTTCTTTCGCGATCTCAGCCGTTGCTGTCGTGGATTATGTCCGTGCAGTGGATGGACACTGCCCTGTTCCACTTTCGGTCTCTCCTTGTTGGCAGCCACTGTTCGGCGTTCCCATGGTAGCGTAATTCCAGCCAGGCAGTAGAGCTTATCAGTTGGGCTAGGTCTTAAGCAACCTGTGATCAACCTGCAGATTTCGTTGAGAGCAATGTCTACTTGTCTGGCATGAGATGACCTGTACCAGGCTGGAGAAGCGTATTCAGCAGTAGAAAAGCACAGTGCCATTGCAGAACAGATAATAGATTGTGGATGTGGTCCCCACTGTGTCCCCGCTAGTTTGCGAATTAGGTTGTTTCGAGCGGAGATTTTCAGTCTGGTGTTCTTGCAGTGAGTTTTGTGTGTCAGAGTTCTGTCGAGAATGACTCCCAAGTATTTATGTGCGTGATGATGCTGGAGTTGGGAGCCTGACCATGCAATATGTAGCTCACGATTAGCTTCCCTGTTCCTTAAATGAAAGGCACACACTCATGTCTTCGAAGGGTTTGGTCCGAGTTAGTTCTGATTGTAGTAGCTTGACAGTGTTCTAAGTGCTGTTGTCAGGTTTCTTTCCACTCTTCCAAAGCATGAGCTCTGCATCTTGGTCCTTTTCTGGACTACAGTTGACCATCATATCGATGAATATAGAAGGTAAGTAGTAATGAAAGTGAATCTCAACAGAGGTACTAAACTTACGATAGTGTGTTGATGGTCCGCACTTGATGGTACCACTGTAAGGTGACACGAGAAAGCTATTAGGCACCAAACATTCCAACTTACTATACGACTCGTAGCTGGGAGACATTGTCCCACCTTAAATATTAATTAACTGTCGGATAAACAAGATGTACCGTTCTAAGCTACTTCCACATCGGGAGCTCAGTTCCACATGTTAAGCAGATCGGACAGAGTGCAAACAAAGGGTAATGTGACATAGCGGAAATGGATGATAAATGTGCTGTATAATATCGCGCGGGAAGCGGTTTCCTGTCTGTAATTGCAGTCGCCTGCTGTAGAAATTTGTTCCTTAGATGTAGAATGCGCAGCGCTGGTAATTACGAGACGGCGTGGCGGTAATTAGGGGTGACGCGGTACGGGCACCGGTGTAAGCGGTAAGCGGTAAGCGCTTCCAATGTCCGGGTAAGCGTGGCTGCTGCAATTAGGGGGAGGGACGAGTCGCGGAACGGTATCAGCTGCAGCTCTGCGCAGCAGTCGCGCCTCGGAGGGAAACGTCGGCGCCGAGCGGGAAAGGAAGCCGGAAGCGGGAGCGAGAGAAGCGCCTCGCGCCGGGCGCCTTTGTAATTATCCGAGCAGAGTGGGAGGCGGTGGCGCCGGACGCGCCGCCCAGACGCCGACGCCGGCCGTCTCCATTAGGAGGCTGACAGCGCCGCGACGGCAGGGAGGCGGCGCTCTGTTATTGCGTCGCAACTCTCGCCTACTGCCGGAGAATGGCGCCAAGTTTATTCACCGGGCGCCCATTGTGTGCTGTCACTTCTCGGCGGGGAATACCCGCCGCCACGTATTCCACTGCTCGCGCTGAAGGAGGGTGTCTTGTCTGGCACACACGAGGGAAGCTGTTCTGAGGTCCCCGTTTTTGTATTCCAAACTTGAAGCCCGTAGTTTGCAGTGCTAAGGAGACTTTACCCTCTTACATAATTTCAGTTCTAAGCACCAGGTCTACGATTGCGAAAATGCACTAATGGCCATTAAAATTGCTACACCACAAAGATGACGAGTCACAGACGCGAAAATTAAAACCGACAGGAAGAAGATGCTGTGATATGCAAATGATTAGCTTTTCAGAGCATTCACACAAGGTTGGCGCCGGTGGCGACACCTACAACGTGCTGACATGAAAAAAAGTTTCCAACAGATTTCTCATACACAAACAGCAGTCAACCGGCGTTGCCTGGTGAAACGTTGTTGTGATGTCTCGTGTAAGGAGGAGAAATGCGTACCATCACGTTTCCGACTTTGATAAAGGTCGGATTGTAGCCTATCGCGATTGCGGTTTATCGTATCGCGACATTGCTGCTCGCGTTGGTCGAGATCCAACGACTGTAAGCAAAATATGGAATCGGTGGGTTCAGGAGGGTAATACTGAACGCCGTGCTGGATGCCAACGGCCTCGTATCACTAGTAGTCGAGATGACAAGCATCTAATCCGCATGGCTGTAACGGATCGCGCAGAAACGTCTCGATCCCTGAGTCAACAGATGGGTACGTTTGCAAGACAACAACCATCTGCACGAACAGTTCAGAAATGGTTCAAATGGCTCTGAGCACTATGGAACTTAACTTCTGAGGTCATCAGTCCCCTAGAACGTGGAACTAGTTAAACCTAAGACATCAAACATATCCATGCCCGAGGAAGGATTCGAACCTGCGACCGTAGCGGTCGCGCGGTTCCAGACTGCAGCGCCTAGAACCGCTCGGCCACCCCGGCCGGCACGAACAGTTCGACGACGTTCGCAGCAGCATGGACTATCAGCTCGAGGACCAGAGCTGCGGTTACCCTTTACGCTGCCTCACAGACAGGGACGCCTGCGATGGTGTACTCAACGACGAACCTGGGTGCACGAACGGCAAAAACTCATTTTTTCGGATGAATCCAGGTTCTGTTTACAGCATCATGATGGTCGCATCCGTGTTTGGCGACATCGCGGTGAACGCACATTGGAAGCGTGTATCCGACATCGCCATACTGGCGTATCACCGGCGTGATGGTATTGGGTGCCATTGGTTACACGTCCCGGTCACCTCTTGTTCGCATTGACGGCACTTTGAACAGTGGACGTTACATTTCAGATGTGTTACGATCCGTGGCTCTACTCTTCATTAGATTTATGTGAAACCCTTTATTTCAGCAGGATAATGCACGACCGCATGTTGCAGGTGCTGTACGGGCCTTTCTGGATACAGAAAATGTTCGACTGCTGCCCTGGCCAGCACATTCTCCAGATCTCTCACCAACTGAAGACGTCTGGTCAATGGTGGTCGAGAAACTGGCTCGTCACAATACGCCAGTCACTACTCTTGTTGAACTGTGGTATCGTGCTTGAAGTTGCATGGGCAGCTGTACCTGCACACGCCATCCAAGCTCTGTTTGACTCAATGCCCAGGTGTATCAAGGCCGTTATTACGGCCAGAGGTGGTTGTTCTAGGTACTTATTTCTCACGATCTATGCACCCAAATTGTGTAAAAATGTAATCACATGTCAGTTCTAGAATAATACATTTGTCCAGTGAAGATCCGTTTATCATCTGCATTTCTTCTTGATGTAGCAATTTTAATGGCCAGTAGTGTATATGATTGCTTCATACAATGAAACTGGTCAGTGCACCTCTACCTTTGGTCAAGTATTGAAGAAACCCATGCATATTTGTTCGCAACACGATCTCGAAATTTTAACTCAACATTTACAATAATTTTGATATACATTTACATCTACATACATACGCCGAGACCACGGTCCGGTGCTTGGAGGATTCTGTCCTGTACTACATCTGCAGCTCGTGGTCTAGTGAGTAACGTTGCTACATTTGGATGACGGAGTCCCGGGCTCGATTCCCGGCCGGGTTGGAGATTTCATCTGCCAGGGCACTGGATGTTTCTGTTGTCCTCAACACTTCATCATCATCATCATCATCATCATCATCATCATCATCCGTGTCCGCTCCCGGTACCTGAGTGGTCTGCGCGACAGTCAATCCTAGGGGCCCGGTTTCGATTCTTGGCTAGGTCGGAAATTTTCTCGGCTCAGGGACTGGGTGCTGTGTTGTCCTAATCATCTCATTTGTTCCCCATAGATGCGCAACTCGCCGAAGTGGCTTCAAATCGAAAAACTTGCAGGCGGCGGACGGTCTAACCGACGGGGGAGGGGGGGGGGGGGGCCGGGGGGAGGGGGTAGTCTCACGACATATCATGTTTATATATATCATCATTCGTGACAGTGATTAGGTTGGAATGTGAAAAAAATGGGACTTTGTATAGGCGTTGATGATCGCGCAGTTGAGCGCTCCACAAACCAGACATCTTTATCATCATCCTGTACTACTACTTGTCGTTGCCTTTCAACTCCCACTCGCAAATAAATGTTCAAATGTGTGTAAATTGTGTGTGTGAAATCTTATGGCACTTAACTGCTAAGGTCATCAGTCCCTAAGCTCACGCACTACTTAACCTAAATTATCCTAAGGAAAAACACACACACCCGTGCCCGAGGTAGGACTCGAACCTCCGCCGGGGCCGGCCGCACAGTACATGACTGCAGCGCGCTAGACCGCTCAGCCAATCCCGCGCGGCAAATATGTGTGAATTCCTAAGGGACCAAACTGCTTAGGTCATCAGTCCCTAGACTTACATATTACTTAAACGAACTTACTCTAAGAACAACATACACACCCATTCCCGAGGGAGGACTCGAACCTCCGGCGGCAGGGGCCGACTCGCAAACAGAGCGCGGGTAAAACGACTATCTATATGCCTCCGAATGAGCCCTAGTATCTCCTACCTTATCTTCGTGAGACTGACGTGAAATTTATGCTGGCAGCAGTAAAATTGTTCTACAGTCAGTTTCAAATGCCGCTTCTCTAAATTTTCTCATCAGTGTTCCACGGAAAGAACGTCGCTTTCCTCGCAGGGATTCCCATTTCAGTTCCCGAAGCACCACTGAAACTTGTGTGTTATTCGAACCTACCAGTTCTTGCTTTAATCCGACATGGAAGTAGCGAGTTTGGTGGTCCGTGTTGAAATGTCGCGAGACTGATATGTTATAGGTCTAACATGGAAAGTACTACATGTGGAATGATTGTGTTTTAAAGAAAGTACACAACCCTACAAAGTCTTAGTTTTTAACTAATCTGTTTAATTAGAAAAACCTGGGAACCACGTGGGTCCATGCAGAAAATAATTATCCACTTAAACTACTGTGTCACGAACAAGAGTGAGAAGGATCTGCAATAACTCCCATGGGACAAGCCAAGTTGATACCAGTACTACTAAAATTACCGACAAGATTAAATGACCTATTCACTCAGCTCCAAGCTTAACATAGCTGAAAATAATCTGATCGCAGCATGAACGCAGCTGGTATATGATTTGTAATAATCGTCGACATAAATAATTATTGTCGAACATTTCTTTTAAATAGTTTAATGATGGTGAAGAGCAAGAATCATCAATATTACGATCAGCAGCCGCAGCAGCTGCAGCAGCAGCAGCAGCAGCAGCAGCAGCACCACCACCACCACCACCACCACCCCCAACAACAACAACAACAACAACAACAACAATGACGGCGACGACGACTACACAGATTAGACTTTTTAAGGTTTCCGCTTTTCAAGCATTGCAGAATTTAGCTTCTCTCTTTTCTGTGATCCACCTTTATTACGTTTCCCTATGGCTTGTTTGGACTGTCAGATTTTAACTAATCCCTTTATGCTCCTCACACGGTACATAGTGAATTGTACAACTTTTATTGCTGGTTACTTGTAATCGATGACTTGGGCAATATGGTGCAATATCGTGCCCTCAGTCGCATTATTTTTGATCGACGTTTTCACGCCTATACAAAGTCATGAAAATACCTGATATAGGCTAGAATATTGTCGTTTATTTAGTTCATCATTATGTCCAGGGTAGAGGTGTAAGAATTACGTAAAGTTGAATGGAGTACATATTACGAGAAATGCTTATGAAAGACATACATATCATTAGAAGTGACTGTTTTTCTTTGGTGTATTTGATAGTTTACTTCAAACGATTACCATTATGAGCATCTTTGGATGGGTGAACACATGAGCTATACGTATACTTTGGCTGCCAGAGGTTGTAGAGAGAGAGAAAGAGAGAGAGAGAGAGAGAGAGAGAGAGAGAGAGATAGAGAGAGAGAGAGACAGTGATGCATACTGAGGAGCTTGGATGGCGGCCGCATGGCTCAGAGAGCTGAGATGCTCCCTGATGTGGATGCTCCTTGATGTGGTTGAGAATAGAGGATGAACTGAGATGATTTTATAGAGCAACAGCTTATTTGCAAAAAAAAGTAACTTTTAATGAGTTCATTTTGTGGCAAGCACTAATCGCTAGGTACGTACTGAAGCGTGAATATTTCTTTGTGTCTAACAATATCTGTGCGTTGGTATCCAAGATCAAATGTCAGTCTTATGTGCAGCATTGTAGTTAGCTATCTCCCTCTGCTGTTAGTCAAAGTATTTCACTAAGAAAGACAAAATGTAAATATTATGTAATTTAAAGATCATGCAAGAATTTGTACGGTATGACAGTACGAAAGAAAAGTCTTCGTTTATGTTATTGAGAGTTATTTCTCTGACATTCGGATTTATTTAAAAGTACTTTCCTATTCATCAATACCTATATTATTAAACTTATCCCCACTATTATATGAAGTACAGATTTGGTAGAACCGTAGTGTAACATCTTGCACTATTATGTGGACAGAGACAATTTTTTCAAGGGAGAGGACAACAATTTTTATTTGGTAATGGAGGCTGATGAGCAAAATAAAACAAGTGAGATCAAGCTATTTCATACGCAGTGATTTATTTCAGGTACATTCGGTTCAGCACTTTACATTTTTGCAGTGTTGAGACAGAGGAGAGTTACACTGCAAGGGAAGCAACAATTTCAGTAAACCTTTTGAGAGAAAATTAGGAACCACATTTTTGTGCAAAACTCATCATATTACAAAAATGGCTGTATGTACGTGTGTACGTATGTTCCATATCAAAACCGCTGGGCCGATTGCAACCAAACTTGGTACTCACATGCCTTACTGTCAGGAAGAGACCACTGTGGGGTAAGAACTGCCTATCAATCACAGTTTGGGAAATATGAAGTCATGAGCTCTGAGATGCGTGAAAAACTGCTGCACTGTGCATCAATTTTTAATAAATTTATTCCTTACTACCCAGAGAATCCTACAGTCGAGTCAACTTATGGAAATCCAACACACGTGGCAGCACTTTTGACAGCTTTCAACTACGAAGGATGAAACTTGTCATCTGGTCAGTTTAAGAACGCTTCTTGTTACACCGGGGTGGATGGTCTTGTCCGGATATGCCGTCTTAGAGACAAACAGCTGCTCGAAAGATGCACAGCGCAAAAGACGGGACACAAGCATGTGGCGGCAGTATTATACTTCCACGGGACTTGTGGTAGTAACCGAAGCCAGCAAGGCACTTGTGGACTAACGAGCATTATTTCTGAATATGGGCAACCCGTTCTGCTCGATGTCTTCGCTGAGGGTGATGGCCTCTTCCGGCAGAGTAACTGTTTGTGTCATTTGATCCGAATCGTACTACAGTGGTTTCGGGAGCATGCTAACGAACATACAGGGTGTGGTAGATAAGTAATGAGACTGGCCGCCGCACGGCGCCCCAGTCGCTTGCAGGGCGGTCTCCACCTGTACGTCACGTGGTGGGGGATCTGAGCTAACAATAGAACCGGTTCGAAGTCGCGTCGGAGCTCTGGTGCAGTGAGGGTCGAGCTTCGCGTATTACGTTGTTTGTGTGCCCGTGACACTTGTGAAAACGCCGAAGATGGATCGCTCGATAGAACAGCGGTATGCAATCAAATTTTGCTTTCGCTTGGGCAAAACTGCTTCGGAAACTTTTGCTATGATTACGGAGGCCTACAAAGAAGACTCCCTATCAAGAGCTCAAGTGTTCCGGTGGTTTAATGAATTTAAAAACGGGAGGGAATCCGTTGAAGACATGGAACGATCTGGACGCCCTTCAACGAGTCGTGTGGATGAAACGGTGGCCAAAGTGAAAGAACTCCTGGACTCCGACCGTCGTTTAAGTCTCAAAATGATCGCCGATGAGGTCTCCGTGAATAAATTTACGGTTCACCAAATTGTTACGCAAGATTTGATGATGAGGAAAGTTTGCGCAAAATTGGTTCCCCGAGTGCTCACCGCCAAACAAAAGCAACAACGAGTGGACGTTCGCCGTGAGATGTTGAATGATTTGGAAAATAATCCACACTTTTTAGACAACTTAGTAACAGGCGACGAATCGTGGACATTCCAGTATGACCCGGAGACGAAAGCCCAGAGCTCGGAGTGGCACACACCGGCATCCCCGCGGCCGAAGAAAGCAAGAATGTCAAATTCCCGCATCAAGACAATGCTGATTGTGTTTTTCGACAAGCGGGGGTTAACTCACAAAGAGTTTGTCCCTCAGGGGAAGACTGTCAATGCCGAATTCTACAAAGAAGTCCTTCAGCGATTGCACAGAGCCGTCAAACGGAAGCGACAGGACCTTGCTCAACGCTGGCGTCTCCACCACGACAACGCTCCGGCGCACACAGCGTTCCTCGTGACCTCCTACTTGACCCGAATTGGAGTTGAAGTTTTGCCACAGCCACCATACAGCCCTGACTTGAGTCCTCCTGATTTCTTCCTATTTCCGAAGATCAAAAGATGCCTGAAGGGTCATCGTTTCGACGATATTCCGAACATCCAACGTGCTGTCACGAAGGCACTAACTGGGATAACTCAAACGGACTACAGTGGGGCCTATGAAGCTTGGAAAACGTGCTGGCAACGTTGTGTCGACGCCCAAGGCGAGTACTTTGAAGAATATTAACGTTTTGTACAAATTGGATCAATAAATTTGTTTTTCTAGACTGAGTCTCATTACTTATCTACCACACCCTGTACGTTGATATTTTGACCACTAAATTAAAAAAAAATGGCACTGAGCACCATGAGACTTAACTTCTGAGGTCATCAATCCCCTAGAATTTTAGAACTACTTAAACCTAACTAAACAAAGGACAGTACACTCATTCATGCCCGAGGCAGTATTCGAACCTGCGACCGTATCGGTCGCGCAGTTCCAGATTGAAGCGTCTAGAACCGCTAGAACAATGCAGCCGGCAGCAACTAAATTTTCCTGACGCGTAACCTATGGCACACTTTTGGGGCCCTATCGGACACTGGATGGAATTATGGACTTCCCATTTGATATAGTCGTATTTAGTCCCGTGAAAGGGAGTAACGTGATACGAACGTCAGATTCGACCAGGCAGTTCAGCAGTGACGCTGAAGCACTTTCTTTATTACCTTCATCTGTTTGTGCCACCTTCAGCCCAAAAGTTCTTCACTTGTTCGTTCATGGGACAGCGAGGGCGTTCATCGTGTTCAGTTCCGTTGCGTTAGAGAATCAACAAACAAATGTGTTTAGGCGTAGCACCCTTTGTACAGGTGACGTTTTAATGAACCCGCTAAACGATATTAACTCGAAAATTGGATACTGCGCCCACGCGTGCCGACGCAGCCACATCAAAGAGGAAAAACTGCAAAATATTTCCTTTGAAATGTGTTTAACGCAGGTGACAAATGTCAACCTGCATAGGTATCCCTGTGCTTCTAAACGTCATTCCAGGCCACACTCGGTGTAATCGTTTAGCAATAAATTTCAGGAATAGTAAATTACGGTTCAGCGTGTTATTCTTTGGTAGAAGATCAGAACGGTTATTAATTTTATCGGTAAGCTACAAACGGTGCATAAAAACGTCAAGTTTTGCATCAGAACATTATTTCGAACTTCATGGCACAGAAAACGAAAACCGCCTTGGAGGCAGGCATATATATTCATTTGCAATGTATCCAGATAACAAAATAAAAAACCAGAAAGTTGTGTAATGTCAAAATCGTCTGTTTCCTGCAAGGGGTTTTTCACAGAAAAAAGATCTAAGTACGTTCTGCACAGGATAACATATATGCCCTTTTCGTCAGCTGTACCTTTCTTTTATTTCACTTTACTACTAAATTCAAGGTCAGGAGTTAGGTTCACGTCTTGTCCCAACAAATACCCATCACACAGTTTATGCGCAGGCGCAAGGTTTTGTGTCCAACTAGGCGGGACTCATGACGCTACGGTCAGTTCCATTACAGCACTCGTGGCTGCCGCATCGAGGTCGCGAAGTGGAGCCGAGGCAGTTTCAGATAAGTTTTTACAGTCTGACGATAATTTATGGATATGTAGTTTTAGCTTGACGATGTCCACTATGGACAAACGGTAGTCAATTTTATTCTGAAGAAGGTTGGGTTATCCCGACTGAAACCTAGGTAAATCTAGATAAACTTTGTAATTGAGGCTGTTGGTTTTCAAAATTAAAATTAATTTTTCACGGAACCTGCCCTTGTTGGGAAGCAGACACGAACCCGTCATGACATTACCATTGATGAGATCACCAATGCATCCCTGGTCCAAATTGTCCCACTCTTCAACATCAGCACTGCGTAAGTAGCTCAGGTTATGTAGTGGCCGTTGTTGGCGTTCAAAAGCAGATAGTTTAAATCGGTCCCCCACACACACACATTCGGTTAGCTTCACGCCCGAAGTTCAGGCAGGCCACTCCGTTCTAGTGATCTCAACATTCTGAAGGGACATGTTCACCAGGGCAGTATAACGATCACACGAGTTACCATCCATTAAGATGAAATTGTAATACAGATCCACTACTAGTTGAAAGAGCAATGAGATTGCCCTCAACAAGCACGGGAGGTGTACGAGATTATCTGCTTGCCTTCATATACGTTGTCTGTGATTATCCCAACGACAATCCAATCTTGGAGCGTCCATGCCGGCCGCTGGTGGCCGAGCGGTTCTGGCGCTACAGTCTGGAACCGCGCGACCGCTACGGTCGCAGGTTCGAATCCTGCCTCGGGCATGGATGTGTGTGTTGTCCTTAGGTTAGTTAGGTTTAAGTAGTTCTAAGTTCTAGGGGACTTATGACCTCAGCAGTTGAGTCCCATAGTGCTCAGAGCCATTTTTTTTAGCGTCCATTCTGGATGATTTCTTGCCCATCGATAACGGAGTCCATAACGCTGTGGTTCACTACATGATGCTTGCGATGGTCTATTACAATGGGAACTCGCATCACATAATCGTTTCGTAATAATTTGATGCCTTATATGACATACTGTAGCCTCTTCCGACGGATGCCGAACACCTTCTGGAGCCCCTCTCCTTTAATTCCAAAGTCGTAGATAAGGATCATCCTCTCTACGTGTCGAACGTGGACAGCCTGTCTCTTGTAAGTTCTCCGCAGCTTTAAGTGTCCATTGCAACCGATTTAATGTCCATAGCATATCACTTTGACTCCGTTGCACATGTAGAACATCTTCCCTGGTGACAAGCTTTCTACGTATAATAACATTACGAAACGGAGTCAATCATCGGTCGCAACTGTCCTTCGTGGCTTGGTGGATGTTCATAGACTCCCACAGGCAGCACTAGTGGTAACAGGCTATGTTGACAGACAACGTCAGGGCCGCCCGTCTGGACGGTACAGGAAAAATCACAGTAGCAACACAACTGCGTGATACATCGGTATGATGCAAAAGTTTCATTGATGTATGTATGTCTGCTAAATCTTGCTTCACTGTGTCTGTTTCAGTATCAGTAGATACCAAATAAAGTTTCAAAGCTTGTGCAGTTATTTCGAGGCATTATTCTGTTATTTTTGTTAAGGAATCAAACTAAAATTGTAAGTTTCATACACGAAATGCAATGTAGAATTGTATTTGAATTCGAACAACGAGCAGCTTTGATTTAGATGTTGCGTTCGTATTCAGTCAGGCAGTCACTTCGGGTTGTTCTTATGATTTAACTTTTCTATGATTCCTACAGTCGTTACAGATGAATGCTTGTGCAGATTACCGTACAATCAATCTGCCTTCTGCAACAAACAGTGATCTCTATCTCTAATGATCTCTCCAATTACAGGATTATTAACTACACTCTTTCCGTTATTGCCCCCACCAAGTTCGATAGCTAATGTGATGATGCATCATTAGTGCTGCATTACAAGGGTAGCCTACAATGGTGTGCAAAGCTTGCGGACGAAGTAATTTCTACATGAAGTGCCACTGCCATGTAACGTAGCTCAATGAAACTTGGACAACTACTGCGGTATAGTGCAGAAGGTAACTTCAAGAAATATGCAACGAGATAAACAGAAATAACACTTTTATTCAGTGACAATAATTACGCTGATGTCACAGCAATTTATGATGGTTCCATTGATTTTTAATAGTGTGTGTGATTACCAAGGTCAGCAAAATATGGCCTGGAATGTGTTCCCATTCTAGAAACACGGTTGGTACAGAGTTGTTGTGATAGGGTGTTCCATTCCTCCACCAGTTAGTCTGACAGGTGCTGGGTGGTCGTTGGTGCATGTAGTCGTGCAGCGGTAAGTCTCTGCAAGACATCCTACATGTTAACTATGGGACCGAAGTGGGGGAACTGGCAGGTCAATCCATTCACCTAACATCCTCGCGATCCAAGAGCTCCTTCACCTTCGCTCTTCGATGCAGTCACGCTCTATCGATGTCATGGCCGCATGCACCTCTAAAAAGACGCACATGTGGAAGGAGTATAGCGTTACAATAACGTTGACCGATGAGTGTACCATGTCCAAAGATTTGTAGGTCAGTGTGCACAAGCAACATTATAGCATCATCAAAACACATGGACCAACGAAAAGATCATGTTCGTTAATGTTCCTGGGTGCATTACATGTTCCCACCCATTGCAATCTGGAAATTTGCGGTAAGTCTATGGGACCAAACTGCTGGGGTCATCGGTCCGCAAGCTTACACACTACTTAATCTAACTTAAACCAAAGTACGCTAAGGACAACACACATACCCACGCCCGAGGGAGGACTCGAACCTCCGACGGGGGGAGCCGCGCAATCCGTCACAAGACGCCACTGACCACGCGGCTACCCCACGCAGCACTAAATGTAAATGTCGTGTGACTAGGGCCTCCCGGTGGGATAGACCTTTCTCTGGGTGCGAGTCTTTCTATTTGACGCCACTTCGGCGACTTGCGCGTCGATGGGGATGAAATGATGATCAGGACAACACGACACCTAGTCCCTGAGCGGAGAAAATCTCCGACCCAGCCGGGAATCGAGCCGGGGCCCTTAGGATTGACCTTCCGTCGCGCTGACCAGTCAGTTACCGGGGGCTGACATGACAGCACTTACAGAATCACTACTGAGACTGAATTTGTTTTCGTACGAGAAGAGCACGCGACCCCTCTCCTCACTGGCTCAGTCCCTATGCCTTTGCACCATCGTAAACGGTGTCGACAATGTGCCAGTGTCAATGGAACACGACGAACCGAAAGACCATCCCCCATGCACTCGCCGAGCCGCTGTGGTTTCAATTGCACCCGCTGTTTGGCGTGAGACCTTTCTGCAGTGGTCATCATCTGCTGCAGCTGACCGTGGTCCACCACCTCCTCTCCCTTGGGCAGCAGGGCCTGTGGATCGGAACACTCCCATGCACGTTAAGCAATGTTATGAGCAGAACCAAACCCCTGGACTGTACTCGTAGCACGTCCTCTTTATTCGAGTTTCCATATTATTCTTCTGGGTGTGAAGCCATCCAGATGTCTCCGTGCCATGCTGTAATGAAGACCGTCACCAAACTGCACCGTAGCTCCTCGCTGATCTCTCTCTCTCTCTCTCTCTCTCTCTCTCTCTCTCTCTCACACACACACACACACACACACACACACACACACACACACACAGAGAGAGAGAGAGAGAGAGAGAGACATGCACACACATAGAGGGATGTGAAGTGAAATGATAACATAGGTTCAGTTGTGGGTAAAGCAGGTGGTATACTTCGGTTTATTGGTAGAATATTTGGGAACTGCAATCAGTCTACGAAGGAGATTGCTTACAAATCACTAGTGCGACCGGTTTTAGGATATTGCTCAAGTGTGTGGGACCTGTACCAGACAAGACTGACAGTCGATACTGAACGTATACAGAGAAGGGCAGCATGAATGGTCATAGGTGTGCTTAATCCGTGGGATAGTGTCACAGGGATACTGAAGGAATTGAACTGGAAGAGTTTTGACGATAGACTTAAACTGTCTCGAGAAAGTCTATTAAGGAAGTTTCAAGAACTAGCTTTAAATGATTACTTTAGGGATATACTGCAACCCACCACGTATGGCTCACATAGGGATCGTGAGGATAAGATTTGAATAATCACTGCACGCATAGAGGCATTAAAACAATCATTCTCCGCGCGCTCCATATGTTGTTGGAGCAGGAAGAAACGCTAATAACGGGCAAAGTGGGACGTACCCCCTGCCATGCACCTCACGATGGTTCGCAGATGTATGTGTAAACTGTCTTTGACGGTTTCTTCAGTTGCCTCATATTGCGGAACGAGCACCATTTGACACTACAGTCACCTCGAGCTCACACCATGTGACAGAAAACCAGCTGTGCATGACTGGGTGACCTGCGCCATGCTGCTGCGCCGTCATCCATATCCCCCGAATAGTTAATATGTTACATTACTTTATATAGCTCGTGCTTAAGTTTTGTACAGCAATGTATTAAAAATGCGACGTAGGAGAATATCTGAAGCACTTTTCTTCAAATTTTACCTGCTCGCTAATAGTAAGCGGTTCGGAATTTGGAGGAGGGAGTGATGGTAGCGAACAAACTCGGTCAATCTCACGCAGTGCTCTCACTACACCCGCGCTTTGGCGCATCGCACTCCTTCTCAATCCGCGCGCGAAACGTGAAGCGGTTGATTTGAAAGTTATCAAACCTTTAAACTCATTGTACAGCAAAACGGTACATTTTCGGACATGGATTCCATATCAAAACTTTATCTACAAATTTTAAGCCTCTACAGCTCCCAGGGGCCTGTAACAGACATTGTGAAATACCGAATATGTGAGGGTTAGTCAAGGTATTTATTGTACACTACTGGCCATTAAAATTGCTACACCAGGAATATGACGTGCTACATACGCGAAATTTAACCGACAGAAAGAAGATGTTGTGATATGCAAATGATTAGCTTTTCAGAGCATCAACACAAGGCTAGCGCCGGTGGCGACACCTACAACGTATTGACATGAGGGAAGTTTCCAACCGATTTCTCATACACAAACTGCAGTTGACCGGCGTTGCCTGGTGAAACGTTGTTGTGATGTCTCGTGTAAGGAGGAGAAATGCGTACCATCACGTTTCCGACTTTGATAAAGGTCGGATTTTAGCCTATCGCGATTGCAGTTTATCGTATCGCGGCATTGCTGCTCGCGTTGGTCGAGATCCAATGACTGTTAGCAGAACATGGAATCGGTGTGTTCAGGAGAGTAATAGGGAACGCCGTGCTGGATTCCAGCTGCCTCGTATCACTAGCAGTCGAGATGACAGGCATCTTATCCGTATGGCTATAACGGATCGTGCAGCCACGTCTCGATCCCTGAGTCAACAGACGGGGTCGTTTGCAAGACAACAACCATCTGCACCAACAGTTCGGCGACGTTTGCAGCATTATGGACTATCAGCTCGGAGACCATGTCTGCGGTTACCCTTGACGCTACGTCACAGGCAGGAGCGCCTGCGATGGTGTACTAAACGACGAATCTGGGCACACGAATGGCAAAACGTCATTTTTTCGAATGAATCCATGTTCTGTTTACAGCATCATGATGGTCGCATCCGTGTTTGGCGACATCGCGGTGAACGCACGTTGGAAGCGTGTATTCGTCATCGCCATATTGGAGTATCACGCAGTGTGATGGTATGGGGTGCCATTGGTTACACGTCTCGGGCACCTCTTGTTCGCATTGACGGCACTTTGAACAGTGGACGTTACATTTCACATGTGTTACGACCCGAGGCTCTACCCTTCATTCGATCCCTGCGCAACCCTATATTTCAGCAGGATAATGCACAACCGCATGTTGCAGGACCTTTACGGGCCTTTCTGCATAAAGCAAATGTTCGACTGCTGCCCTGGCCAGTACATTCTCCAGATCTCTCACCAACTGAAAACGTCTGGTCAATGGTGACCGAGCAACTGGCTCGTCACAATACGCCAGTCACTATTCTTGATGAACTGTGGTATCGTGCTTGAAGCTGCATGGGCAGCTGTACCTGTACACGCCATCCAAGCTCTGTTTGACTCAATGCCCAGGCGTATCAAGGCCGTTATTAGGGCCAGAGGTGGTTGTCCTCGCTACTTATTTCTCAGGATCTATGCACCCAAATTGCGTGAAAATGTAATCAGATGTCAGTTCTAGTATAATATATTTGTCCAATGAATACCCGTTTATCATCTACATTTCCTCTTGGTGTAGCAATTTTAATGGCCAGTAGTGTATTTGAGGTATGTATTTATTTCAAAGTCTGCTTCGTTTATCTCCAAAGACGAAGAAATGGAATCCGTTGAGTTTGAAGGTGTACAGACCAACCAACAGCTATGTGGAGGAGGAGAGCGCCATTCGGAGGGTTTCCCACTGCACTAGAGAATACGCCGAAGCGCTCGTAACATGACTCGTTTGCAAAATAAATACTGTAACGAAATTCCAGCGCACGCTGCCAGGCAAATTAAATTATTTCCGGAACGCTATTGACAGCTGGGACGAGTCCAAATCCGCGCCGTAGTTTCCAGAAAGAGAATGTATGGAATCGCTGCGATGCGCGGCGGAATTCAGAGCTGCGGGTAAACGCAGCCCTATACACACAGAGCCCTCAGTAGCGAATTACGCCGATGCATTCGGTCGAACGGTGCTCAGCGGCTTGTGTTTGTATCATAAATCGCATTTAGTTTGCCTGGTCAACAAAAATTTGAATAGCTGGACGCCGCCCGTTGAGAGACGAACAATTTCAGTGTTTTTATGCTCGCAGCTTTCGCCGCAGTGGACGCTACCGGAAGCAACACTGGTTATTTCATTTCTGTTATTAATCTGTCACTAGATACATTTCTTGGCACAGAATATCTTCTTGAAATGGAAGGTTAGAGGGAATGTTTTCCGCTGTAATCCCACCAATTTCAATCTTCCAATTTTCTTCTGACAAGGGGACAAGTCTTGGTAATCAGGTATTTTAATGCGTCTTAGGTATGTAGTAAACGGACCCGTCCTGAATAAGTGCTGCGCAATATAGCCGCGCGGTCTGCGGCATCTTGTCACGATTCGCGCGGCTCCTCCCTCTCTCGCTCATGGGTGTATGTGCTGTCGTTAGCGTAAGTTAGCGTAAATTAGTTTAAGTTTGATTAAGTAGTGTGTAAGCTTAGGGACCGATGACCTCAGCAGTTTCGCCCCATAAGATCTTACCACAAATTTACAAAATTTCCTGAATAAGTGACTAGGAGTTTTTCATGCTATGTCCCCTTGATTCTGAAAAAAACCGAAGTAGAAGTTTTATGAGTACCCCCTTTTCTGGAATGTTAGCTACTTTTCGACTAAGTTCGTGTAGCGCTGTGGCTGAGATTCATAGCTACCGTGCTGGCAGTACCGATTCAGGTCCTGCCTGCGTACATTTCTTTCAGTTTCCTCGCACAGAATATCGTTAAATAGTATATGGCAAGCAAAGTTACTCGGAAATAGTTGTTTTCGCAGTAGTAATTTCATTAATAAATCAGTCATTAGAAAAAACTTTATTAAAATGTGTGGTCGGTTTGTTATAGGAAATATTACAGTATCGTCTGACTCGCTTCGACCGTTTCTGAAGAAGAGAAATTTGTTAACATCGAGTATAGATTTAAGTGTCAGGAAGTCATTTCTGAAAGTATTAGTATGGAGTGTAGTCATGTATGGAAGTGAAACATGGACGATAAATAGTTTGGACAAGAAGAGAATACAAGCTTTCGAAATGTGGTGCTACAGAAGAATGCTGAAGAATAGATGGGTAGATCACATAACTAATGAGGAAGTATAGAATAGGATTGGGGAGAAGAGAAGTTTGTGGCACAAGGGAAGAAGGGATCGGTTGGTAGGACATGTTCTGAGGCATCAAGGGATCATCAATTTAGTATTGGAGAGCAGCGTAGAGGGTAAAAATCGTAGAGGGAGACCAAGAGATGAATACACTAAGCAGATTCAGAAGGATGTAGGTTGCAGTAGGTACTGGGAGATGAAAAAGCTTGCACAGGATAGAGTAGCATGGAGAGCTGCATCAAACCAGTCTCAGGACTGAAGACCACAACAACAACAACAACGTCTGACTCGCTATCGCGTGCATGCTTTGTTGTGCTAGAACAGAGTTTCGTATTAACATGAGGCTTTGATTATAAAATTTATATTTGGTGTGATTGATTACAGATGCCCGATAAACAAAATAAATGTGTTCTGTAAACTGAAATTTAGCCAAACAATGCAACAAAACGTGTAGACTCGTAAAACAGATGCAGAAGGATAAAACAATGTGATTATTAAATTAAAATATTTTGGAAGGCTGCACCATCTTAAGGAGGAACCAGCGACTTTCTCTTAGAGGCAGGTCAGCTCCCGAGTAATCAGAGAGAGCTCCACAAGCCCAGAAGATTTAAGAAGTGTCTGACTTTGTGTAAACATGAATAAAGAAAAATTGAGAGTAATGGCTGTCATAATATCGCCACCTGTTGGCTACAGCTTATGAATTTGTATCATTTTGTTGAATCACTAAGGTTCAGTGAGTGAACTTTAAAAAAATTTTAATCCTTTGTTTTTAGAACCTCGATACTGTGTAAGAAATTCCTTTCGCTCTTTGTGTTCCTTTAATCTTAATTACAGATCTAATGATGACGGTTGGCAAAAAAGAGCATTTCGTCTTCAGGACACAAGTGGCCCGTGGGGACCATCCGACCGCCATGCCATCCTCGGCTGAGGATGCGGATAGGAGGGGCGTGTGGTCAGCGGACCGCTCTCCCAGTCGTTATGACACTTTTCTTTGACCAGCGCCGCTACTAATCGGTCCAGTAGCTCCTCAATTGGCATCACGAGGCTTAGTACACCCCGGGCATGACGCCTCGGATGGTCGGATGGTCACCCATCCAAGTGCCAGCCACGCCCGACAGCGCTTAACTTTGGTGATCTGACGGGAACCGATGTGTCCACTGCGGCAAGGCCGTTGGCATGGTAGCCAAAACGGAATGATAAATAAATGTATGAAGCGATTTACATGCATGTGTACACATCAAAAAATTATTTGACAAAAATCTAAACATTTACTTGGAGAAATGTATCTTATTAACAAATCCACGTCTTAAAGTCATGTTTCCCCCGAAACTGCTAATCTTGTTTTGAGTATTCTGCAGAAGTTTTACTGAGAAGCCCTTACACATCCTTTTTGTGGTACCACATATCGGTAACATCCTACCAGCGTGTTAAAGGTGGCAACAAAATTGCAAGTTTCCGTCCGATGCCGGTAGGGGTCACGTGCGATCTGATGGAACCAGTGAAGCACACCTGCTGAGCCATGCCTCCAGACGCTCCGTACCACGAGCGTTCTCTGCCACAGCGACACAGGCGGCTGGTGGCAGCCGCACAGCCCACTGGCTGCAACGTTTGTGTTTTAGTGAGAGAGTCACATCCTTTTCCTTATTGTATGGGCTGGCTTCTATTTCTTGCTCCATTATTTGTAATTAGTCTCTGTATGTTTGAAGAAATACAAGTTGAGTAAGTCATCTGTTTTGTAAACTTGTTCGCTAGTCACCTCTTCTCCTGTCCAGCTCAAAAGTGTCTTTTTGAATAATTAATATAAGATGTCCCAAACGTTTAATTAAGGCTAAAATACATTATGAATATCTTTTCTATGTGTAAATAAATCTGTAAGGTAAGGATAAGAGGCCATAATATAATACAGGGGATGTACTTTTTTTTTTTTTTTGGTGCTCCGATAAAGAACTTTCCAGAGAAATGTTTATAAACCGAAACTTTACGCTCTGTAAAGAAAGTTGAAGGCACTCGCCCTAATTTTCTTTGGACTAAATGAAAGCAGGAGCTGTGAGCTCCACCTTCCCCCCCCCCCCCTCCTCTATCTCTCTATCCCTCTTCTCTCTTCTCTCTCTCTCTCTCTCTCTCTCTCTCTCTCTCTCTCTCTCTCTCTCTCTCTCTCTCGTTTATTTTTGGTGGATGTTTCATAAAATGTAAGTGTCGCTCTCGTTTTTGTACCTTTTGGTTAAATAATTACGTTAATTATATTATAAAAAGCCGTGTTCGAACTAAGAACTTACTTTCCTCCTCCATTAATGCCACATCTCAATTTATTATGTTGCATTTTAGAACTTTTTCAGGCTACAGCGAAGGAGAGTTGCCGACGAAGTGTCTGGTGGCCACAGCCGAACGCTACTAGTGTTCAATCGGCGTTTACTTTATCAAAATTTTATTTCAGCGTCCCTAAGATTTCTTTTACCGATCTTTTCTATCACTATCCGGGCGAAGGAATTACGCAAACTATGTAATTTTCAGATCGGTCACTGGTCTCTAAACAATGCGGTCGGTCAAGTTTTCGTCGGTCTGATGGGAATCTGATGCTGGATGGCGGAATTAAAATTCATTACTAAGCAAGTAAACATCTTCTATGCACCGTTTTACTATTTCAGAAGCTCTGCAACCAGCAGAAGTGATAAATAAATTTCATAAAACTGTTTTATCTTTCTTTTAAATGTCAGTATTCTAATATTATACAGCTTTCCTATGACGACAACTGTCGCACTCCCCTTAACCCCAATCCTCCTTTTCATTGTGAGTGAAATCGTACCCAACGAGTCATTTAGTCGTACACAACATCTCATGGAGTCCCGATCTTTCCCCACGAGATTTTCACATTTTTGGAGCCCTGATGAAAGACATCTGGCCGTCGATTTGCTTCGGACGAAAATGCGGGGTCCAACCATGGTTCTGTACGCAACTGCAAAGGTTTTTCCCTGAAGACACTGACAGGCTTGGCTCACAGGGGGATAAATGTATTAACAGGTATGGCGATTACTTTTGAAGTAATAAATGGTTTACTTATTTTTTCCCATCTGTCTCGTTTTGATTTGACTAGCCCCTGTAGCAATCTGGCTAAGTCGCTTCAAATATCGGCGGAAGGTAACGCCATACGGCCACCAAGCTGGCTGTGCGTAACGAATGACATCCGGGCTTCGTCAGGGGCACACCGAGTCCTATTGGGCTGACCCTAATTCGCCTACAGGTGTTCTATGGAATAGTGCGTGGTGTTTTCTTCTCGTTGTCTTCTTATATTCACGTTGCCCTTCTGAGCTTTTTTTTCTTCTTTGCTGGCTGTGTTTGAGTCAGCTGTGGCAGCCCATGGCAGGCCGACCTCACTGATCTCGGCGCGGACTGTGTAGGGAGCGCTTTAATGCGACGTGCGTAGCGAAGGACTACAGTGTTTGAACCATTGCTCTGGTCTGGTACAGATTTACTTGTGCTAAGATGCTGATTTGTCTGTTTCCAAAATAACAAAAAAAATGGTTCAAATGGCTCTGAGCACTATGGGACTTAACATCTATGGTCATCAGTCCCCTAGAACTTAGAACTACTTAAACCTAACTAACCTAAGGACAGCACACAACACCCAGCCATCACGAGGCAGAGAAAATCCCTGACCCCGCCGGGAATCGAACCCGGGAACCCGGGCGTGGGAAGCGAGAACGCTACCGCACGACCACGAGATGCGGGCCCAAAATAACAGACATTCAGAGATACCAAGAGACAGAAAAAGGCCGAGAAGACGACAAAATGAAAGGTGAGTAGATGACACAAAGTCACTTGGAGTGGCCGCGCGGTTTGAGGCGCCACGCCACGGATTGCGCGGCCCATGACGCCGGAGTTTAGAGTCCTCCCTCGGGCTTGGGTATGCATGTTGTTCTTAGCATAATTTAGTTTATACAGTGTGTAAGTCTAGGGACCGATGACCTCAGAAGTTTGGTCCCTCAGGAATTCACACACATTTGAACTTTTTTTTTTTTTGGACTATATGGTGACACCCATACAGCTGAAGAGCATAACACAGGGAAAAGTTTGGCGGACGCCTTCGTCTTGCAATGTATGTCAAATAGCTAGAGATGACGATGATAATGATGACTCTTTATGTACCGGATGTGAGGGGAAATTTAAGGTATTACAAGTGCACGGCAATGGAAGATAAGTAAAGAATTTCTTCCATGTTCTGAGGAAATTACTGAAGTTGTAGACCTTTAACTTGGAGTGATAGTACAAACATTAATTAATTTTTAAAAAATGTAACGGAACGAATAAGATAACAAGCAAGCCAATTAACGTCAGGCATTGTCTTTAATGGGGCAGGCGCGAGAGCCCAAGTTTCGCCGTCGCCCGTCATAAATTTTCCCCGATATCCGCTACACGGACGTTGCGCTATGTGCACAGCTAGAGAGGACAGGAAACCCAATTAGGTGTTAAACAGAAAGGCAAATCTGACTCACGGCGAAAATTGGACTGCAAGGGCGGGCTCTGCCGCAATCGATTATCTCCTGCCGAGGTCTGGCCCAATAATTAATGCTCTTTAGAGTGGGGCCTGAGTCACACAATAGCGGCCAACCGGGCTCCTCACTGCTTAGCCTGCCCCCCCTCCCCCCTCCTATTCTAATCGCTACCTCCATCATTTCTTCAATGCATTTTGAAGGGTGAAGCCCATCGCTCGAGAAAAATGAAGTTTTGGGCAAACATCGGCCGGAACGGCAACTTCCATAATTCGGCGTCGTCAGCACTGCAGAGTACTGCGCCTCCCTCACCCCTTACTCCCTCCCTCCCCCCCCCCCGCCCCCACTTCCGCTTTATTTCCGGCAGACAGCGGGCGCAGCACTCTAGCTGACACGTCAACATCCTCGCCGGCAGGCTCTCGCTGCCTCCGGCAATGGCTGACGTTTCTCCGATTCCTCGCGTTCCTTTTTCCCCCCTCCGTCCTTTCCTATTTACATTGCAGCAGCCAGGCTCTTTTTTTAAAAAAAAGAGACCCTGCTACGAAAGAATGAATTCAGCTGATCCTAACTTTTAATGGAGCTCCCAAGTTTACTTTTAATAATAGAACTGTACTGAAGACAGGCGAAAAAAATACCAACTGAAACATAACGTATTTCTATGTGCAAGTGGTTATTCCCATTACGGTTAATTTCTGCACAGGGGAGGGGGAGGGGGAGGAGAGAGTCAATAGTGTGTCGTACGGCTGAGTTCAGCAAAGAGGTACGTCACGCGCGAACCCGGTTAACATCGTTACTATGCCTGTCCAATCTCATAACTACGGTTGTCAATGGACATATTATGCTACGAGATACAGGTTTTTTTCGTGGAAAAATAGGTAATAGGCCTGGTCAATATAAACAAAAGCTGACAATTTACCTTTATACAGGGTAAATTTAATAAAGGGAATCGTGTGAGGGCTAGCTAGCTTTTTTCTATTTCAGGCTCAAATACGTCTGGAAACTAACACAGATGAAAATATCACAAATTTGTGGGAAAAAGGCACACGCGTGGTTAATGTTGCGTTTCCTGGTTTCAAGCAGAGGTGACGATTATATTTTCTGCAAAAACATGCAACTAATCAAACACGGAAATGTATCACCAAGGGAAAGAAAGATTTAGTAAAGGGAACCATTCGAGGAATAGATAATTTTCTTTCGGTTTCGTTCTCAGATACAGACAGAAGCTAAAATAGATGATACTATCATAAATTTGTCTAAAAAGAGCATACTAGTGATCTATGTTGCCTTTTGAGGTCTCTATTAAAAAGGTGACTACGTTTACCGCAAAAAAATATAGATGTAATCAAACACAAAAATCAATCATCGTCTCACAAGCCAAGACAATTTAAAAAAATTACAGTACGTGCTGGTAGGAGTATTGTCGTGAAAAATTTACTATGAACATTGACAGGTGTCACATTAAGGCACCTGTATTTTCACGTCCTTTGGATTCTAGAACACCATCACAGGAAACACCATTCATTTCAATACGTTTTCTGTGTTTCTGTGTGTGTATGTATCAAAAGTGAGGAGTGTTAACATACCGGAAACACCAATTATTTTGTTGTAGCAGTTGTTGAAATTGCTATTTCGGAACGGTGAAAAGTTAGGAAACTGCCACAGCTGTACACATTAAAACGAAAATATTTTGTATTACTACAAAGTGCTACTGATTTTCAAAACATTATAGCTGTTAAAAAGAAAAACGTCGTTTAAACGACAAGTTTCAGCAGGTTCCAGCAAAACGCTAGTAAATATTTCGTAAACAGCCTAAGATCCAAGAAGAATGATTGGGAAACACAAGCATCCAGAACAAACTTCAGGTAATGACGTGGTTTTCATGTAAACAGTTGTAGGTAAATGTGAATATTTCGTAAAATGTGTGCGAAAAGAGAGAAAAGCGATAAGATGACAATAACAGTTCTTATTAAAACGGTTAATTTATCCTACGGTGTATTAAATGCACACTGGCAGGTTGTCTGAGGGCGGATTTCCAGCGAGTCGTGGAAGCAAGGCCCGCTTCCTCGTAGATTGTGACAGGTTGAGGGGAAGTGCTAATACTGCTTCCCACAGAGCAAACCTGTGCTTCACGCTTCGGTGAAAGCAGAAACCACACACTAAGGTAAAAAGCGCACAACTGTTGTTTATAATCGAGATTAACATGGACGAATATACTAACAGATTTAATAAAGATCGAAACTGTAACAATGACGTACTTTTATGACAAGGAAGGAAACAATATGAAATAGAGTGAAATACAACACAGTAACAGAGGCGACAACAAGGGCTATCTCGCAGAATACTGCCATCTAGGCAGTGTTGACTGTAACCAAAAGATTATGATTACTGGCAAAAGCCTCCAAATTTGGGAGCCGATCGGCCGGCTTACAGTTAAAAGATTGTATTTGTGGTAAATTTATAGCCCATACCGTAACAGACAAATAACAGTTCGAGTACTATATTCAGAATATATACAGTGAACTCAAGCAGCTACTGGGAATCGTCCAAAACTGCCGCACCCGCGAGGTGCAATGCAAATACGCTAGTATTTGTACAGAAATCAGTTCGAGATTTCAGTGTCTGAGAATTTAATCACTCCGGATATATATCTCGCTTTCGTGCGCTGATATTGAGTAGTGAGATTACCTAGAGAGACATAAAGCGAGAAATGTTACTCATCGAATAATATCTGCTGGAAATTTGTGGCAATATCTGTCGAGATTTGCTGTGTTTATTCCTCGAAATCATGAGCGAAGGTAGTGAAATTAGAGTGGTAGGTGCAACAGTACCATCTGACTTGTATCTTTGGCAGAATGGCGCGTTATAACATCGTAGAAAACAATAAAGTATCAATCGAATCACCAAAGTATATTACTTCGGCAGTATTGGCGAGCTACAGTGGTCACTTTCATGCGTTATTGAATATTTATACACTTTTATTTCGTTGATCCAGAATGTTTTAAGGTCGTTCATGTATTATAACTACAGCGATAGTAATAATTTCCGTTCGATAGATCCAGCGAGTGTTACACCATTGTTAATTTACGCAATAGTCTGCTTAATGTAGATTACATTACTGCTCATACGATAATGGGTACCGCAGTTGCTCTCATGTTTATTTCAGTTGCTGCAAATTGCCACATATTTTCGCTACTATGCTGTACGCTACTGTATGAATTTTCTACAGTTTCATTTACACGCTATGCTACGTACATTCGAGGGCTCGTTTACTATAGTCCAGTAATTTCTGGCAGTGTCGAGTGATTTAGAAACCAGACATGTGAAGACAAATGAAGGGCCACGTGAAAGAACCAGGTAAATCAATTTTTATAAAATTCGAGGAATAGCGATTTTATTGTTTGAACTATAGTTACAGCAATAGATATTGACATAGAATACTTATTATTTAACGAATTATACATCTTTGCTCATTGTGTGTGGAACAGCGATTTTGGCACCCGAAGTGTGCACGGAATAAAGTAATTTCCCAATGCAGTTGTCTTGTGACAGCCAGAGCGACAGCACCAGCAGCAGCGAGTACTGTTTGTATAAAGCGTTTATTTTGCATTTTGTTTACGACCTTCCACTAAGGAAGGGGTTCTATTTGTGTTTATCTGCTCTGCATAGTAACTAACAGTTCTTGATAAAACTTTACGTAGTTTTCGTGTTAGATTTCTTAGTGTTTTCTTGATCGTTTGGAACAGAAAGCGCCCTAAAACCGTCTTTTGTTTGTTTCGCGGCCGTTAGCCACTAGTCACTTGAATCGGCAGTTGTCTTGTGACAGCCAGAGCGACAGCACCAGCAGCAGCGAGTACTGTTTGTATAAAGCGTTTTTGTACTTATTTGCTGCGCTTAGCTTTTAAATAGTTTTTCTGGGAAAACCTAGCGTAGTTTTCGCGTCTCGTATTTCAGTGAGTGTTTCTTGATTATCAGAGTAGCTCATCAGAAGATTATCTTGGGAATTTGTCACCGTATAGAGTAGGGTAAACATAGTCATGTGTAGGGGCTGTGGTTGTTGTGAGCGGACGCAAGGAGAATTGGCCACTCTTCGGGGGCAGGTGGAGGCTTTGTCTGTTAGGCTCATCGAGCTCGAGGCGCAGGCGTCGGCTCGTAGTGGCGTTGGGGCAACTGTGGTGAGACCTATGCCTACTTCGGTGGCCTTGGAATCACATGGAACCCCTGATGTCGCTGCGTCTTCCGGCAGTGAGCATCTTACCGGTCAGCCATCACTCCAGGGTGAATGGCGGACAGTGGTGGGCTCGCGCGTGCCTGGCCGAAAGGCGAAGGTGGGATCTGGCCGCGTGGCAGCTGCCTTACCCCTTTCCAACAGGTACGGGGTGCTTCCTAGTGGTGATGACATCGTTTCCGAGCCACCACAGGGTGCCTCGCCTGTTGGGCCAGTGGCCGATTCTCCGGCAAGGTCCCGACAGTCACAGAGGGCGGGCCTATTAGTTATAGGGAGCTCCAACGTTAGGCGGGTTATGGAGCCCCTCAGGAAAATAGCGGGTAGGTCGGGGAAGAATGCCAGTGTGCACTCGGTGTGCTTGCCGGGGGGTCTCGTCCGTAATGTGGAGGAGGCCCTTCCGGCAGCTATTGAACGCACTGGGTGTGACCGGCTGCAGATAGTAGCACATGTCGGAACGAATGACGCCTGCCGCTTGGGTTCTGAGGCCATCCTTGGTTCCTTCCGGCGGCTGGCTGATTTGGTGAAGACAACCAGCATCGCACGCGGAGTGCAAGCTGAGCTTAATATCTGCAGCATAGTGCCCAGAGTCGATCGCGGTCCTCTGGTTTGGAGCCGTGTGGAGGGTCTAAACCAGAGGCTCAGACGACTCTGCGACTATAATGGTTGCAAATTCATCGACCTCCGTTATTGGGTGGAGAACTGTAGGGCCCCCCTAGACAGGTCAGGCGTGCACTACACACCGGAAGCAGCTACTAGGGTAGCAGAGTACGTGTGGCGTGCACACGGGGGTTTTTTAGGTTAGAGGGACCACCCCTTGGGCGAAACGATAAAATACCTCACGGCTTACCAGAGAGGACATTATCATCGTTGATAAAGAATGTCCGTCCTCAGAGACCAAAAACAGGAAAAGTTAACGTAATATTGGTAAACTGCAGGAGTATCCAGGGCAAGGTTCCTGAATTAGTATCTCTTATTGAAGGAAATAGTGCGCATATAGTATTAGGAACGGAAAGTTGGTTAAAACCGGAAGTGAACAGTAACGAAATCCTAGACGCAGAATGGAATATATACCGCAAGGATAGGATAAACGCCAATGGTGGAGGAGTATTTATAGCAGTAAAGAATTCAATAATATCCAGTGAAGTTATTAGTGAATGCGAATGTGAAATAATCTGGGTTAAGTTAAGTATCAAAGGTGGGTCAGATATGATAGTCGGATGCTTCTATAGACCACCTGCATCAGCAACCGTAGTAGTTGAGCGCCTCAGAGAGAACCTGCAGAACGTCGTGAAGAAGTTTCGTGATCATACTATTGTAATAGGGGGAGACTTCAATCTACCAGGTATAGAATGGGATAGTCACACAATCAGAACTGGAGCCAGGGACAGAGACTCTTGTGACATTATCCTGACTGCCTTGTCCGAGAATTACTTCGAGCAGATAGTTAGAGAACCAACTCGTGAAGCTAACGTTTTAGACCTCATAGCAACAAATAGACCGGAACTTTTCGACTCCGTGAATGTAGAAGAGGGTATCAGTGATCATAAGTCAGTGGTTGCATCAATGACTACAAGTGTAATAAGAAATGCCAAGAAAGGAAGGAAAATATATTTGCTTAACAAGAGTGATAGGGCACAAATCGCAGAATATCTGAGTGACCACCATCAAACGTTCATTTCTGAGGAAGAGGATGTGGAACAAAAATGGAAAAAATTCAGAAACATCGTCCAGTACGCCTTAGATAAGTTCGTACCGACTAAGGTCCAAAGCGAGGGGAAAGATCCACCGTGGTATAACAATCATGTACGAAAGGTACTACGGAAACAAAGAAAGCTTCATCATAGGTTTAAGAGTAGTCGAATCATAGCTGATAAGGAAAAGCTGAACGAAGCGAAAAAGAGCGTAAAGAGAGCAATGAGAGAAGCATTCAACGAATTCGAACATAAAACATTGGCAAACAATCTAAACAAGAACCCTAAAAAGTTTTGGTCATATGTAAAATCGGTAAGCGGATCTAAATCCCCTATTCAGTCACTCGTTGACCACGATGGAACCGAAACAGAGGACGACCGAAGAAAGGCAGAAATACTGAATTCAGTGTTCCGAAACTGTTTCACTGCGGAAAATCGTAACACGGTCCCTGACTTCAGCCGTCGCACGGACGCCAAAATGGAAAATATTGAAATAAACGATATTGGAATTGAAAAACAACTGCTATCACTTAGTAGCGGAAAAGCATCCGGACCAGACGAGATACCCTTAAGATTCTACAGTGATTATGCTAAAGAACTTGCCCCCTTTCTATCAGCAATTTATCGTAGATCGCTGGAAGAACGTAAAGTACCTAGCGACTGGAAGAAATCGCAGGTCGTTCCCATTTTCAAGAAGGGTCATAAATCAGATGCGAATAATTATAGGCCTATTTCGCTTACGTCAATCTGTTGTAGAATAATGGAACATGTTTTGTGTTCTCGTATTATGACGTTCTTAGATAATACAAATCTCCTTCATCATAACCAACATGGATTCCGCAAACAGAGACCATGTGAAACTCAGCTCGCCCTATTTGCCCAAGAAATTCACAGTGCCGTAGACACTGGCGAGCAGATTGATGCCGTATTCCTGGACTTCAGGAAGGCATTTGATACGGTTCCGCACTTACGTTTAGTGAAAAAAATACGAGCTTACGGAATATCGGACCAGGTTTGTGATTGGATTCAGGATTTCCTAGAAGAAAGAACACAACATGTCATTCTTAACGGTTCAAAATCTGCAGATGTAGAGGTAATTTCGGGAGTACTGCAGGGAAGCGTGATAGGACCTTTATTGTTTACAATATACATAAATGACTTAGTTGACAACATCGGTAGCTCCGTGAGGCTATTTGCAGATGACACGGTTGTCTACAAGAAAGTAGCAACATCAGAAGACTCGTACGTACTCCAGGAGGACCTGCAGAGGATTAATGCATGGTGCGACAGCTGGCAGCTTTCCCTAAACGTAGATAAATGTAATATAATGCGCATACATAGGGGCAGAAATCCATTCCAGTACGATTATGCCATAGGTGGTAAATCATTGGAAGCGGTAACGACCGTAAAATACTTAGGAGTTACTATCCGGAGCGATCTGAAGTGGAATGATCACATAAAACAAATAGTGGGAAAAGCAGGCGCCAGGTTGAGATTCATAGGAAGAATTCTAAGAAAATGTGACTCATCGACGAAAGAAGTAGCTTACAAAACGCTTGTTCGTCCGATTCTTGAGTATTGCTCATCAGTATGGGACCCTTACCAGGTTGGATTAATAGAAGAGATAGACATGATCCAGCGAAAAGCAGCGCGATTCGTCATGGGGACATTTAGTCAGCGCGAGAGCGTTACGGAGATGCTGAACAAGCTCCAGTGGCGGACACTTCAAGAAAGGCGTTACGCAATACGGAGAGGTTTATTATCGAAATTACGAGAGAGCACATTCCGGGAAGAGATGGGCAACATATTACTACCGCCCACATATATCTCGCGTAATGATCACAACGAAAAGATCCGAGAAATTAGAGCAAATACGGAGACTTACAAGCAGTCGTTCTTTCCACGCACAATTCGTGAATGGAACAGGGAAGGGGGGATCAGATAGTGGTACAATAAGTACCCTCCGCCACACACCGTAAGGTGGCTCGCGGAGTATAGATGTAGATGTAGATGTAGAATGTTATTCTGTCAGCGGAAAGAAACAGGTAAGTCATGCGAGACAGACATAATAATCACGACTAAACGAATTTCTGGCTTGATAATATAGGAATAGTAGTCATATCAAGTATATTTAGCTGTGGAGCTCATACTGAAGAGCTTCATAGCACCAGGACGGAAGAACTAACCGCGCGCGCGCTCGTGTGTGTGTGTGTGTATGTGTGTGTGTGTGTGTGTGTGTGTGTGTGTGTGTGTTTGGATCTTACGGGCACGCAACGACGAAGTCGTCAGCTCCCTTATACGTATTAAAATAAAAGACTGTGGAGATAAACTCAAAAACTGTTGCACATTCCGCTGGTCGCGGTGGCCGAGCGATTCTGGGCGCTTCAGTCCGGAACCAGGCGACTGCTATGGTCGCAGGTTCGAACCCTCCCTTGGGCATGGATGTGTGTAGTGTCCTTAGGTTAGTTAGGTTTAAGTAGTTCTAAGTTATAGGAGATTGATGACCTCAGATTATTAAGTCCCATAGTGCTCAGAGCCATTTTGTTGCACATTCATGCACTTGAAATGATCACACAGCCACTCTGCCTCACAACCGCTAAAACTACTGGAAAAAGGGAAAGCATCTACACATGAAATTAAAACACGGAGAAAACAAAACACAGGAGAGCTAAAAGAAAAGCACAGGGAAATGCGACTGGCTAACTACTTACAAAAAGCTTTAGTGAGCCAATCACCGTGTTTACACACTAAAACAATTTCCCTAAAATCTTGGAAAAAATGTTGGACAGTTCACAAAACTTTTAAACTTGAACAACATTCGCTTGAACGTTAGTTAAAGTAGAGGGCAGATCCGTCGGTAAATTCGCCGCTGCCCGCTGATCGGAAAATAAAACACAGTCCAGTAAAATGTGGTGCACTGTGGTCTGCACGCCACGAGCACCAAACATTCGAGGGCCCTCTCGCCGGAGGAAGAAGGACGTTGTGCCGTCGACGTGACTGGAAGGAGGTGCGCCGTGGTCGAGTTGTGGGCTTCACTACACGGAGCTTATTGTCGGTCACTTCCAGCCACTCATCTTCCCATCGACGCATGACTTTGTACCTCAACAGTGAAGTGATAGCACGCAGGGGGATGGCACATTGAAGTAACTGAGGATCCCGACACGCCTCCTTTGGTGCTAGATCTACCCTTTCGTTTCCCGCAATACCCACGTGCCCTGGTGCCCAGCAGAATGGAACCTCCTTCCCCAGTTATTGTAGCTGGCGGAGGGCATCTTTGATATTCTTGATTGCTTTATCTGCTGAGTACAAACGCTGAAGAGAAGGAAGGCTGCTCAGAGAATCGGAACAGACAAGAAATTTAGCAATGGAAAGGCGTCTCATCTGCTCCAGCGCCCGCAAGGTCGCATGTAATTCTGCGTCGAAGACAGTAAATTTTTGAGACAGTTGGACTTTGAGGACACAATCCGGGAAAAAGACACAGCAACCAACGGAGTCCTCCTACTTAGATCCATACGTGTGGTGCTCAAATAATATGTCAGAAAACAACGCATTATAAACAGAAGCAGGAATGAAATCTCTTATGTAGTGCACTAAATCCAAAATGACGCTGGGCCTCAGGAGCAACCAGGGCAGCAGATGGTTAACATCCTGGACTTGGGGTTGTACTTGTTCCACACCGAGTGACGCCAGCAAACACTGCACGCGGATCTCAGACGGCATGATGGCTCGTGGATGGTTGAAGAAAAGCCATTCGACAGGCGGACGAACAGCAGTATGGTATGTGGGTGAAGTTGGAGCTGCGAGGACCTTACACGCTTTCTGCACAATGAGGTGGTGCCGCCGAATGTTGAGTGGCGGTTTCCCGACCTCAGCACACAGGCTGGATATGGGACTGGTCTATAAGCACCCGTGGCCAGCTGATTCCACTCATGGTGGACAGCGTCAATGATCTTTTTTTTAAAAAAAAAAAAGTTTCGCCACGCCATACACCCACAGTCTAATCACGAACGCACGAAAGCCGGGTAAAGCTGGAGCAGACACGTCCTCTCTTCTCGGCAAGACCTGTAGCTAAGGCACTTGATGATGTTCAGTGCGTTGAGGGTTCTGGCTTTCTGGTCTCTCAGGTGTGACAACCACAAAAACTTGGAGTCAAAATGAGGCCCAGAACCCTCGCAGAGTCTCTAAAATGTAGAGTGGTATCTTCAATTTTTTGGTCCTGTCCTCCTCAGTTGCGCGTAATACTACGGTATGTTGATGATTTTCACTTATGGACCGTCTGACAGCAACTGAATAAAACACAATTTTAGTGCCATACGCGTTTCGCCTTTATTTTCTGCAAGGCATCATCAGTGGCCTGTAATATGTACATATGTTAGCTATTTTATTTACATTTTTGATACTGTGCCTATAGGTTATAAACAGTTCTGGTGGTTGGTATTTCCTATTAAGTAGTAATGTTTTGAACTGTACTTACAGGTTGCGTAGACAGTTTCTACATATTACGCTCCTGTTGCATTTTTGGTCTTGTTCATCTTCCTATGAGCGCCAATTTGCTGTTTTTTCTGCATTCCACAGCACTATGCACTGAACGCTTTTATTAATGCAATGTTTTGGTTTCTGTTGCCGACTGTCAAATGTTTTTGCCAAAGATCGAATATTACTGCCAAACTTATGAGTGTAACTATCGAAGTATCTGTGGTCTGTTCGTGTATGCATTTGTGTGTGCGCTTGTGTATGTGTGTGTGTGTGTGTGTGTATTTTTTGATGTTATATTATTTCATTTTATTATATTTAATTATTTATTTTTGTTTATGTCCTGTGTGTGTGATTTGGTGTGATATATATATATATATATATATGTATATATATATATATATTTTTTTTTTTTTTTTTTTGCTGTGTATGTGTGTCTGTCTGTATTTTGGTGTCATTCATATTTTTTTTTTTTTTTTTTTTTTTTTTTTTTGGAGGGGTGGGGGGCTGTGTATGTGTGTGTGTGTGTGTGTGTGTATTTTGGTGTTATATACTTTTTTTATGTTATCATTTCCTTTATTAAGTGTAGTAAGGAGCCTGTGCTGATGTGTGTTTGTTCATTTATCACATGTTTGTTTTCTGCTATGGCTTTCTGGATGTGGAAGTTTTCTTGCATTTGTATAAGATGTTTGTCATGGTTGCTTATTCTCATTATTTTCATTTCTTGTTCCATGTTTGTAGGATGATGGTTGTAGTGTTTTAAATGCTCTGCAAATGTGGAATGGTTTGTTTCATACTTCCAACATCTGATATGTTCTTTGTATCTTGTTTCAAAATTCCTGCATGTCATGCCTATGTATACTGCATCACAACTTTGACATTCAAGTTTATATATTCCTGATTGTTGGAATTTGTCCCTCTTGGTAGCTGGCTGGCTTAGTTGTGATTGAAGGGTTTGCCCAGGCTTATATGCTATTTTGAAGCCCTGTCTCTTTAGGATGTTTGCAACTCTGTGTGTTAGTTTATGTGTGTAGGTCATGGTGTACCATCTGGTTCTTTTCTGTGTGGTGTTGTCATTGTGTGTGTTTGTTGAGTGTGTTTGTAAGTTTTCAGCTTGTGAGTTCTTTTGTATTGTGGAAATGTTGTGTTTGTTTTTTATTTGTGTTTTTATTTTTTGATTTAGCCTGTGTACCACATGTGTGTCATACCCGTTGTTCCTAGCTATTTGTATGATCGTGTTCATTTCTTGTTCATAGTTTCTCTTACTGAGTGGGATTCTGTTTAATCTATGTAACATGTGTCTTAGTGCTGCAAATTTCTGGTTTTGGGGGTGGTTGGATGTGGAATGTATTATTGTGTCCGTGGCTGTTGGTTTTCTAAAGATGTTAAATGTATGTTTTCCATTTTCTTTTTTAATTGTAATGTCAAGAAAATTTATTTGATTTTCTTTTTCTTTTTCAAGTGTGAATTTTATGTTCTTATGAGCTTTGTTTATTTCTGAATGGAGTTCATCTATTTTTTCACTTGGCTCGTCTACCAAACAAATAATGTCATCTACATATCTGTACCAATATATGATTTTGAAACTTTCATTTGTGGTTATCTTATCAAATATCTGATTTTCAAGGTGACTGATGAAAATGTTTGCTAGTGTTCCTGATATTGGGGATCCCATGGGCAGTCCATCAGTTTGTAGATAATATTCTTCCTCAAACTGAAAGTAGTTTTGTTCAGTTGTCAGTCTGAGCATATCTGTTATTTCTTTTATTGCGTCTGTGGTGAGGTTGCTGTGGGATGAGAGATTTTGTTCTATGATTTCTATTGTTTCTGTGATAGGGATGGAGGTATACATATTTTCTATATCAAATGAAATCAGTGATGCTGTGTGTGGTACCTGTATGTTCTGTATATTTTCTATTAGGTTTCCTGTGTTTATCACTGTTCTGTTGTTTTCTACTTTATAGTGTTTTGTAACTAACTTTTGGAGGTGTTTGGCTATGCGGTATGTTGGGGCTTTCTTGAAGTTGATAACAGGTCTCATTGGCATTCCGTCTTTATGTACTTTCGGTTGACTGCGGAGTGTTGGTGCTTGTGGGTTTTTCTGTGTTAAGTAGTATTTTTGTTTGTCTGTGAGTGTGTGTTCAATGTTTTTCAGTGTTCGTTTCACATTTGCCTGGAATCGTGTAGTTGGATCTGACTTCAGTTTTTGTATTGCGTTGGTGTTTATGTATTCCTTGGTTTTTGTGATGTATTGCTCTTTATCCATGAGTACTGTTACATTTCCCTTGTCTGCTCTTGTTATTAATACATTGTTGTTTGTTAACTTTTGTTTTAACCTTTTCATAGTAGCTGCTTCTGTTTGGTTGTTCTTATTGTGTGTCTGCTGTGTTTGTTTTATTATGCCTTTTATTTCTTCTTTTACTAGTTCTCTTGTCAGTCCTATGTTTATTTCACAATTATTTTGTTGTTCTTCACGTGTAAGGATGTGTTCGGTTTCTACTATGAGATTTTCTATGTATTGATTGTTCACCTTGCTATTGGTGCAGTGTTTCAAACCTTTTTCCAAGAGCATTTTTTCGTTTTCGTGTAGTTCTGTCTCTGTTAGGTTAACTAAGCGTGGATGGAATGAGTGTTGGTGTTCATGTGGTTTCACATTTAAAATGTAAATGTATTTTTGCGTCTTTTTTACTGTTAGTTTCATTATCTTGTGTTTATGTTTGTTTTGTAAATGTTTCATTGCTATGTATGTGTTGTGCTCAGTTTTTTCTACTAGTGCCATGAAAACTGCGGCGTTTCCTACGTTTTTTGCCAATTCTAGATGAGTCTCATAGAGCATCATGTTTAGGTGTTGTTTTTTCGAATAGAGCATCTTAATTTCATGTAGTAACCAATATCGTTCTGCAAATGATTTCGACTTTTGTGCCACTGTAGAACTGTTTTTAACCTTTACATTAATGTAGCTTGGAATTAAATCGCTCTTTTTGCATGTTCTGTTGAATTTTATATGCTGTATCGTCTTATGGAGTCTCAGATGTATTTTCTTGAACCTGTTGTACACGTTGACAGGGAATGCTTGACATAGCTGTATTGACATCTTCAATTTTTTGGTCCTGTCCTCCTCAGTTGCGCGTAATACTACGGTATGTTGATGATTTTCACTTATGGACCGTCTGACAGCAACTGAATAAAACACAATTTTAGTGCCATACGCGTTTCGCCTTTATTTTCTGCCAATGAGACCTGTTATCAACTTCAAGAAAGCCCCAACATACCGCATAGCCAAACACCTCCAAAAGTTAGTTACAAAACACTATAAAGTAGAAAACAACAGAACAGTGATAAACACAGGAAACCTAATAGAAAATATACAGAACATACAGGTACCACACACAGCATCACTGATTTCATTTGATATAGAAAATATGTATACCTCCATCCCTATCACAGAAACAATAGAAATCATAGAACAAAATCTCTCATCCCACAGCAACCTCACCACAGACGCAATAAAAGAAATAACAGATATGCTCAGACTGACAACTGAACAAAACTACTTTCAGTTTGAGGAAGAATATTATCTACAAACTGATGGACTGCCCATGGGATCCCCAATATCAGGAACACTAGCAAACATTTTCATCAGTCACCTTGAAAATCAGATATTTGATAAGATAACCACAAATGAAAGTTTCAAAATCATATATTGGTACAGATATGTAGATGACATTATTTGTTTGGTAGACGAGCCAAGTGAAAAAATAGATGAACTCCATTCAGAAATAAACAAAGCTCATAAGAACATAAAATTCACACTTGAAAAAGAAAAAGAAAATCAAATAAATTTTCTTGACATTACAATTAAAAAAGAAAATGGAAAACATACATTTAACATCTTTAGAAAACCAACAGCCACGGACACAATAATACATTCCACATCCAACCACCCCCAAAACCAGAAATTTGCAGCACTAAGACACATGTTACATAGATTAAACAGAATCCCACTCAGTAAGAGAAACTATGAACAAGAAATGAACACGATCATACAAATAGCTAGGAACAACGGGTATGACACACATGTGGTACACAGGCTAAATCAAAAAATAAAAACACAAATAAAAAACAAACACAACATTTCCACAATACAAAAGAACTCACAAGCTGAAAACTTACAAACACACTCAACAAACACACACAATGACAACACCACACAGAAAAGAACCAGATGGTACACCATGACCTACACACATAAACTAACACACAGAGTTGCAAACATCCTAAAGAGACAGGGCTTCAAAATAGCATATAAGCCTGGGCAAACCCTTCAATCACAACTAAGCCAGCCAGCTACCAAGAGGGACAAATTCCAACAATCAGGAATATATAAACTTGAATGTCAAAGTTGTGATGCAGTATACATAGGCATGACATGCAGGAATTTTGAAACAAGATACAAAGAACATATCAGATGTTGGAAGTATGAAACAAACCATTCCACATTTGCAGAGCATTTAAAACACTACAACCATCATCCTACAAACATGGAACAAGAAATGAAAATAATGAGAATAAGCAACCATGACAAACATCTTATACAAATGCAAGAAAACTTCCACATCCAGAAAGCCATAGCAGAAAACAAACATGTGATAAATGAACAAACACACATCAGCACAGGCTCCTTACTACACTTAATAAAGGAAATGATAACATAAAAAAAGTATATAACACCAAAATACACACACACACACACACACACACATACACAGCCCCCCACCCCTCCAAAAAAAAAAAAAAAAAAAAAAAAAATTATGAATGACACCAAAATACAGACAGACACACATACACAGCAAAAAAAAAAAAAAATATATATATATATATATATATATATATATATATATATATATATACATATATATATATATATATATCACACCAAATCACACACACAGGACATAAACAAAAATAAATAATTAAATATAATAAAATGAAATAATATAACATCAAAAAATACACACACACACACACACACACACATACACAAGCGCACACACAAATGCATACACGAACAGACCACAGATACTTCGATAGTTACACTCATAAGTTTGGCAGTAATATTCGATCTTTGGCAAAAACATTTGACAGTCGGCAACAGAAACCAAAACATTGCATTAATAAAAGCGTTCAGTGCATAGTGCTGTGGAATGCAGAAAAAACAGCAAATTGGCGCTCATAGGAAGATGAACAAGACCAAAAATGCAACAGGAGCGTAATATGTAGAAACTGTCTACGCAACCTGTAAGTACAGTTCAAAACATTACTACTTAATAGGAAATACCAACCACCAGAACTGTTTATAACCTATAGGCACAGTATCAAAAATGTAAATAAAATAGCTAACATATGTACATATTACAGGCCACTGATGATGCCTTGCAGAAAATAAAGGCGAAACGCGTATGGCACTAAAATTGTGTTTTATTCAGTTGCTGTCAGACGGTCCATAAGTGAAAATCATCAACATACCGTAGAGTGGTATCCCTCAGATGCCACTCAGGTAAATTAAAAATATGTAGAGGACGCTTAAAATGAACACACACACACACACACACACACACACACACACACACATTTATCTGGAGAAAACTGAAAGCCTGTCTTTGCAGCCCGTTCCTCTAGCCTCCACAGTATAAGTTGCAACTGATGGCTTGCTGTTACACCACTAGATGACGGACAGAAAACAGCAAAATCGTTCACAAGTAAGGAGCACTGTGCAGGACCTCTCCCCTCAGGCGTGATACTGCTTATGGCTGTGGCAAAGAGGGTAAAACTTGAATCATTGCCCTGAGGGACACCATTCTTCTGTTCAAAACGATCTGATAGCGAGTCAGCAATTCGGGTCCTACAAAACTGCTGAGACAAGAAAGCCTGAAGGAAGACGGGGAGGTGGCCACTAAAGCCCCACTTATGAAGCTGTGCGAGAATGCAGTGTCTCCAAGCAGTATCTTGCGCCCTACCGACATCAAAAAATGCCCTATACAGTGATGTTTACGTAGGAAAGCTTGCTGAATAGTCGCTCAAGTGGGCCCAGATTGGCGACAGTGGACCGAAATCTCTGGAAGCCACACTGAGAGCAGCCAAGGAGTAGGCTGGTCTCTAACAAACTGACCAGGCGACAGTTAACCATTCGCTCCAGGGACTTTCCTACACAGCTCGTTAAAGCGATACTCCTATGACTACTGGTAAATGTGCGGTCTTTTCCTGATTTTGGGAGAGAAATTATAACTGCCTCCCTCCAAGAAAGAGGGAATTCGCCTGTCTGCCAAATAAGATTAAAACATTCGAGGAGGATTTCTCCCGACGCCACTGGAAAATGGCGAAGCATGGAGTTCCTGATTTGGTCGTGATCCGGTGCAGTGTCACGAGTCTCGAACAGTGACGACTCCAGCTCCCACATGGAGGAAGGGGAGCTGTGGGACTCAAAATCGTTTGATCTGAAATACAACTAGCCCTCTCTACAGTCGAACGCTATATCCTGGCTTGCATTAGAAGTAGTTGTCGCAAAATGCTCTGCCAGCGTCCGAGCGATATCTCCAGGTGTTGTTTGGAGAACCCCTGTTTTAGTACAGCTGCTATTGGTGAACGACTGAGTTTACCTGAAATTCTCCAGATAGTTTCCCATACTTTTGGAGAACAAATGGAACGGTTTATAGTGTCCAGGAACGCTTGCGATGATCTTTTCTTGTTCTCCATAACTGCGCGTCGAGCCTTGGTTCTCGCGACTCGAAAGGCTACGAGGTTGTCTGCTGCAGGGCGGCATTTAAATCGTCGAAGAGTCACACGCCTGTCCCAGATTTCTGAATAGCACTCATCTGTCCACCTAAGTACATGTCGCCTCCTAAGATGACAAGAGGACTTTGGGATGGATAAGTCAGCGGCGTGATGCATCACTCTTGTGATATGGTCAAGCTATTCCTGGATGCTGTCGTTATGTTGAGACACAGCCAGATGGCTGAACAGCGTCCAGTTCGCCTTTTGGTGGGTTCTGTTGAAGCAATCCTTCATCCAGTAGGTTAAGATGAAGTTGGAAGTGGGTACTGGAATGAACGTCATCAATGATTTATCTCTGAACAAAGTCTGAAAGCGCTGGAGAGTAGAGAGATAGGTCGATGGCTGAGAGTGATCCAGTGACGACTCAGAAATGTAGGGGTGTACCAGTGTTGAGGACGCACAGTTTTTGGGATGTCATGAGGCCCTCCCCATAACCTGACCCCAAGGGCAAGTGGAGGTCGAGCCCCACAAAACACAGTGAGCACTGAAGTCTCCCAGGAGGAGAAATGGGTGAGGGAGTCGTTCCATAAGATCTGTGAGGGTCTACTGCATCAAATGGAGACAAATAGAGTGAGCAAACTGATCCTCTAACATACTTGAATTTCAACTGCAACTACTTGCATGGGGTTATCCAGGGGGAGGACAGAGGAGTGGCGTGCGTTATTTACGAACGTAGCAACGTCTCCCTTAGCCATTTCCTCAGTTAGGTTATCCTTGCCCCATATGACAAGGGCATCAGACATTTTAAAATGCGTTTCCTAAATATAGATGCACACTGGGTGTTCCTGTGCTAGGAGCTTCGGATCTTCCACATTTGTGCTAAATCTGTTAACGGTCCACTGCACGTTGGGAGGCATTTGTCATAGGGGTTGCACATTTACCCTGTCTTTTCAGCTGGGAGGGGAGCCAATCATACGAGGAGGTTCAGCTTTGCGGCGAAATTATTGCCCCAGTTTGACATCAAATTCCATTAGCTCTGATGAAGAATCAAGACACACATCAGACAGAATGAATTCGACATCATTGGACATTTGACCCTTTGTCTTGGATTTTTTGCCCTGAGTGGGCTTTAGGGCCACAACTGTGGCTGTGGTATTGGCATCAGTGGACTGTGGACCAGTCTGAACCTTCGCAGGAGCAGGGAGCTCCACAACAGCGTCAAACATAGCCTTGTCTGAAGTCTTTGGCGGAGGTAAGGTCTCAGAAATAACTACAACAGAACAAATGTACTGGCAGACGCAGGTACTATTGCTGACACTGGCAACCTCCATTTGTGTAGCAGCATCAGTTTTAGGGACTGGCTGTTTAACAACAGACACAAAGGAGGTAGCGAACGTTGGGGGCTGCGTGGCCTTATAGATCTTTTTAGCCTTTCCAGACGAGCTACATTTAGCTGATTTTATATCCTGTATCTTCCTTCCTTCAAGAAAGACGCTGCAGTCCCTAATCCGGACAGTGTGATCCGCAGAGCAATTGACACACTTCACAGGAGTTGAACAACCAACTCCTCCATGGACGGCCTTCCTACATCTTCCACAAGTGAATTCTACCTTTCATCTGACATTAGTGTGCCCAAAGCGCTGGCACTTAAAACAGTGCGTTGGGTTCAGGCATTAAGGCCGCACACTAAGGCGAAGGAAGCCAGTCTTAACAAGCTCAGGAAGTTTCTTGCTACTGATTGTCATGATAAAGGAGTCGGATTTGTTAAGATCCCCATCCACCGTCTTCATGATGTTTTGCACGTCGACAATACCTTCTGGAGCCCACTCACACTGTAATTTCTCCTTGGGCATGACGATTAGATACCTGCATGTCACCACACAATTGCTATAATTCAAGGTACTGCGCAGTTCAGTGCCTATTGCATAATTCCTCAGGGTATTTAGCTTATTTCAGATTACTGGCTTGTTGGGAATTTGATGTTTCCTCCAGCAATGTTCCACTGCTCAAACAGTTCCTTGATTTTAAGGAGCCATGGATTCCCTCGAAATGCTTTTTAGATGCAAAAGGACGAAAACTTCACAGACCTACACTCTTTCTGTTTCACTACTAAAAACACATTCTGACGACCAGCATGCATTCTGTTACTGGATACTGTACTTTTGGAATGAGCTCCTGAGACAGGACGACTGGCTACACGAACCTTCTTGTTACATTTGGTGTTAGTGCCTTCCAGAGGTCCATTCTTTCCGCTGGGAGGACGAAAACAAAATTTCGGACGATCTATTTCGGTCCCATTAGCAGCTACGGAAATAAGCGTCCTCTCAGACAGAGTCCCACGTGGCTCAGTAAACCTTACACAACTGAGGTCACCAGGTTGCCAGAGGTTGCCGGCTAACGGCTATTCCACCTAAACAGCCATGCATCTCATCAGCGCGCAGCACACCTTGAGATTGTTGTGTGTGTGTATATATATATATATATATATATATATATATATATATATATATATATATATATATATATATGTTTATTCCATCCTCGCAATCCAGGTGGTCTAGCTAAGATCCCCATTCCCGGTGACACACAACGATCCGCCACCGCGCATCACGGTGGTCGCTGAAGCATGCCCAAAGCTTACAGTCACAGAGGACAGGCGGCGCTTACAAATCCCCAGTTCAGGAATCCAGGGGTCGCCAATCCTATACCCAGCAAATAAATGCTGAGCCTCTGAGGGGAAAAAACTAGTCGAGCTATGCAAATCTCTATACGAATATTTTAGCGAACAGAAGCGAAGTACAAGTACTAGACATGTAAAGAATTCTGAAGATAAACATACCGTTACAAGCAGGTGTAGGCAGTTCAAACAGCCCATCCATTGGTTAACATTGTCATGGTGTCCGTAGCATGCCTGAATGCATTTCTCTGCGAAAAGTCGTTTGCTGTATCAGCATACGGCAATGGCTGGATTGAGATGATGATATCCTAATAGGCTGAGTTTTGAAAGGACATTTTGCAGTGTACAATTAGCCAAACAGTGTTTTCCATTTTACTTGTCTGCTTCGAGTGACTCTCCCTGTCACAAGTCTGAACATTGAACACTCCTCCTCGGACACCCTATGTAGATTCTTCAGCCTTGTCGTCCAAGGCATGAGCGATTAAGAGAATAAGGAATTAAAACATCTCATTTGCACACTTTTTCGAATTTCATTTAAGGTAAACATAAAAAAGAGGTTCCTTGTTGTCGTTGTTTCAAGGACATATATACTGAATGAATGCGTCGGAAGTTGGCACTTAAAGTAAACATTGTTGGTTACTATATTTTTTGCAGGGATATACTTTTCGAAAATTGTCTGCAGATAGAAACCTTCGTTTCATCTTTCCTTACCTCGAACTTATTGCGGGAAATATTACATAGGAATGAAGATTCTTATGACCTGTTATGGCCAGACGAGTCACCACAGACCTGCCTGCTAATATCCCCTGAAATACTGAGGTACCTGGTTGTTTCCCCCTACACCAAAACTTGGGATGCTAAGACTCACTTGGTTTCTTCCCAGTTGTAGGCTCTAAGTATGTGCAATCGAGCTGTAGCAATAACTCAATTACGAGTAAAAAGTAACTTCCCTGGATTTTCCTCCTGACCCTTCAAATTTATTTAACCAAGTAGTTTAGTAAAAATGATCCACTAACATAGATAATAACTAATAACTAGATATTCCCAGCCCATTTCATTAATGGCAAGTTTGATGTTTAAGTAATATTATCGTATGTTTGGTTCAAATGGCTCCGAGCACTATGCGACTCAACTGCTGTGGTCATAAGTCCCCTAGAACTTAGAACTACTTAAACCTAACTAACCTAAGGACATCACACACATCCATGCCCGAGGCAGGATTCGAACCTGCGACCGTAGCGGTCGTGCGGTTCCAGACTGTAGCGCCTTTAACCGCTCGGCCACTCCGGCCGGCTATCGTATGTTTCTGTGGGTTTATTAGTCATGGTGTCTCATTCTGTTCCGTTTCATCTTCACATGTAGTTAGTAAGATTTGCCTGTTAAGTAAAATTCACCTTTACATTTGACTTCGTTAGTCGAAAGAAGTGAAGTTGTGTCCGACACCAAGAAGGAGTAATATTTCTGCCAATGTTGCTTCTCGTAAAAGAGTACTGCCACAGGACGTTTCAGCCCTTACCTTTTCCTAATGTAACATTAAAAAGGTCTTTACCGCAATCGCAGTGTGGAAATATTTTCTTCTGGTCCATCAACTCCGAATTGCCTAAGATGCAGTCTGAAAGTCCAGTACAAATGTCTGACCCGCACGCCCTTGTACCCGTTTTCCCTGATTTTCAATCTCGAATTTCACCTATTTCAGACTAAAAACTGATACAATATATATTGAGTTATTTGCTTCTGTTTTGCAGTTAATACTCTACAGCCATATCCTCTTGTTCAGGAAACCGTACTGAGCGAAATGTCGCAGTAGTGAACATATGGGGCCTTCATTCGGGAGAAACAGATTTCAGCTCCCTTAGCAACCATTCAGATTAAGGTTGCAAGGTGTAAATATCGGAGTCCTGGACGATATTTATTCATATGTGAAATCATTGTTTGGCCACAGAATCAGTTAGGTCAGTAGCATGAATGGGAGGTTTCGATTATATCGCTGACACCAAAGACTCATACAGGTATCTTTGTACTGAGATGTGGAAGCTCTCGGCGCAGCGTGAGAACGTACCAAGAAATGAATATAGGTCTGTCAGTCTTTGGACAGGCTAGCTTTAGGGATTTGCGTGCGATAGTGCCAGCGAATTTTTCACAGGTCATTTTCATTACAGGCTCTCGCATCGTACACTCCTGGAAATTGAAATAAGAACACCGTGAATTCATTGTCCCAGGAAGGGGAAACTTTATTGACACATTCCTGGGGTCAGATACATCACATGATCACACTGACAGAACCACAGGCATATAGACACAGGCAACAGAGCATGCACAATGTCGGCACTAGTACAGTGTATATCCACCTTTCGCAGCAATGCAGGCTGCTATTCTCCCATGGAGACGATCGTAGAGATGCTGGATGTAGTCCTGTGGAACGGCTTGCCATGCCATTTCCACCTGGCGCCTCAGTTGGACCAGCGTTCGTGCTGGACGTGCAGACCGCGTGAGACGACGCTTCATCCAGTCCCAAACATGCTCAATGGGGGACAGATCCGGAGATCTTGCTGGCCAGGGTAGTTGACTTACACCTTCTAGAGCACGTTGGGTGGCACGGGATACATGCGGACGTGCATTGTCCCGTTGGAACAGCAGTTCCCTTGCCGGTCTAGGAATGGTAGAACGATGGGTTCGATGACGGTTTGGATGTACCGTGCACTATTCAGTGTCCCCTCGACGATCACCAGTGGTGTACGGCCAGTGTAGGAGATCGCTCCCCACACCATGATGCCGGGTGTTGGCCCTGTGTGCCTCGGTCGTATGCAGTCTTGATTGTGGCGCTCACCTGCACGGCGCCAAACACGCATACGACCATCATTGGCACCAAGGCAGAAGCGACTCTCATCGCTGAAGACGACACGTCTCCATTCGTCCCTCCATTCACGCCTGTCGCGACACCACTGGAGGCGGGCTGCACGATGTTGGGGCGTGAGCGGAAGACGGCCTAACGGTGTGCGGGACCGTAGCCCAGCTTCATGGAGACGGTTGCGAATGGTCCTCGCCGATACCCCAGGAGCAACAGTGTCCCTAATTTGCTGGGAAGTGGCGGTGCGGTCCCCTACGGCACTGCGTAGGATCCTACGGTCTTGGCGTGCATCCGTGCGTCGCTGCGGTCCGGTCCCAGGTCGACGGGCACGTGCACCTTCCGCCGACCACTGGCGACAACATCGACGTACTGTGGAGACCTCACGCCCCACGTGTTGAGCAATTCGGCGGTACGTCCACCCGGCATCCCGCATGCCCACTATAAGCCCTCGCTCAAAGTCCGTCAACTGCACATACGGTTCACGTCCACGCTGTCGCGGCATGCTACCAGTGTTAAAGACTGCGATGGAGCTCCGTATGCCACGGCAAACTGGCTGACACTGACGGCGGCGGTGCACAAATGCTGCGCAGCTAGCGCCATTCGACGGCCAACACCGCGGTTCCTGGTGTGTCCGCTGTGCCGTGCGTGTGATCATTGCTTGTACAGCCCTCTCGCAGTGTCCGGAGCAAGTACGGTGGGTCTGACACACCGGTGTCAATGTGTTCTTTTTTCCATTTCCAGGAGTGTAGTAGGCGTAATACAGGTTATTTGAGACAAGCTATGGTTACCAAGTGGCCGCTTATTAGTATTCAGCTGTGAAATTTCAATATTTATTTAAGAGGAAACCCTCCTTCAGTATAATTGTGTGCGTTTCACCGATTTTTCGCTCATGTAATGTACTCGTATTGTGCAGTTTCTTAAGCAAACACACTTCACATATAAATGCACTAACTCCAGCATATTTTCTCCAGAGCCGCCTCACTTGATTTGCAGCACCGAGCAGGCTGGCACAGTGGTTAGCACACTGAATGCGCATTTCGGTGGAAGCCAGTTCAAATCCACGTCTGCCCATCCAGTTTTAGGTTGTCCGTGATTTCCCTAAATTGTTTCTGGCAGATGCCTGGATGGTTCCTTTGAAAGTGCACGGCCAATTGCCTTCCCCCTCTATGAACCAATCCGAGCATGTGCTGCATCTCTAATGATGTCGTTGTCCACAGGGCATTAAACGCTTATCTTCCTTCCTTTATATCCAGCTGATTGTTTAATTTGTTTTTGATGTTTTTGGGTTGAAGTTAGATTATGGTACACATTGTTACAGGCACCAATAGACTTTGACACCACCACATGAATAAACACACAAAGTATGTCTATTTCAGAATAAGTACTTCAGTTCGTCTCAGGCGCTAGTCACGTGGAGGTGTTGAAATACTACATGGTGATTAGTATGGCACTCTAGAATCTACAGATTTATGCACGGAAAACAGACGGCTTTCAAGGTTGCCCATGGTTTAAAAAAAATCACATAATGCAAATGTCAGGGCAGTTCCTTTGTAAAAGATACAATCGATTTCCTTTGACAGCCATTCCTAATGCCAGCCTGTACTATGTCTTTAATGACAACGCCGTTGACGGGACGTTAAAATCCCAATACAGTTTCTATCTTGACCATCTAGGAATCCGTTTTTGTGTAGAGAATGTATTTCTTGCTGTTTTCTACAAGATGACCACTAAAACTCCAACACCAGAAACGATAAGAAATAAGGAAATTGTTCGTATTGCGTCTCTACAGCACAGTAGGGGAACTAAAGTAAAGGAATGTCTGTGGCGGGAGCTCGTGACAAAACTGTCGGCCTGACTGCAGCCCATCTATCAGCCGTGGCACTAGGAGCGGGAGGATTGGCGTGTCCCTTACCCCAGCTGGTTGTTATCCCCAGGAAATAACCATGATACTAATTTTAAGAGCACGTTGGATTGGCCAGAGGCCGACCTTCAGGGTTTGGAAGAAGGAAAAATACTCGTCACGATCCGGAAAGAACCAAAGACCTCCATGGTGCGTGGGAGTCCAGTTGTCTACCCCGTAGACCACTACAGCCTATAGTAGGAGGATTACCTGATTAAATATTTAGATGCTTTGGGGTATAAAGCTTGCGACATTTAGTAAACTCATGACACTACTTTCGCAGCAACAGTGACTCTAACCCTTCTGAGTATCCACTTTCGGTGATCTTGGAAGACAAATACAAGAACATTTTTCCATGCTGCATGAATTGTAAGTCAAGCTTCTTAAATCGCAATGGTTGGTGCCGGTGGTTCCCAATCTCTTGGCAACCTGTGACCAGACGTAATCAGTGGGTGAGACATCTGGTATCATACTGGTCAGGACAACAGCCGGACATCCTCTGTGTTGAGTTTGGTCAGCACTACACAGGAATCATGCAGTCTTGTGTTCCCTTATGGATAGAAAACGGTACGAAAAGCTCACAGATTAGGCATAGCGTCACACTTAAAAAGTCAAATTTAAATGTAAGTGGCCAAATTTCCAGCTATGCAGATTAACGTTTGTGTACCCAGTGGCACCCCATACCAGCATGGTCTAAACAAGCGCATTTCCTGACTCAAGTTACGCAGTGTGGCTGTACTATAATGCACAGCTGGGAGAATAATACATCTTTACTTTCTGGCGCTAGTCACGTGGAGCTGTTGAAATACCACATGGCTTTGAGTGTGGCCCTCTTGAACCCATCGGTCCAATAGTTACGTGACAGTCGTGTGATGCCCACCAGAGCGAGCAGCAATATCGCAGAACGACAAACTGCAGTCTCAAAACGCTGTTATGTTCTGTTACTGTCAGATTGCGATATATGCCGGTGGACATTTATCAAGATGCACACACAATCTTTCCTTATGTACCGAAGGTAGCTGTCGTTACTCCTACGTACTTTGTGTGACTGATCTGACACGTTAAATATTAATTTGTACAGCAAATCAAGCAGTTCCAGTTTCACGTTTGTTGTGCAACGTCAGCATGATGGTGCACTGTTAATGGCCAGAAGCGCAATTTTGTAGCTACGCTACGTCTCTCGCACCTGGATGGAATTTCTCGCCCGGTGAGATCCACCCACGAGCGAACCAGCAGGAACGACCCGCCCATTTGCTGGACGCAAGCAGCCAACTGGGAAAGCGGCCGGCGTTGTTATAGCGAGCGCATCCGCCGCTGTTCCAACTTGCCGCAGGCTGCTGGCTGTCGGGAAATGAAGGGGAAGTCCCGGCTCGCCACGTTTTGTCCAACTTCGACGTGCGCCGCCTGCCTTTGCGGCTGACGTGGCGTTATCGCGCACCTCGCCAGTCGGAAAGCTGACCACTGCTCAAACTACGCCACAAAGCGCGGCACGAACTGTTCCCCAGCACGCCCAGTTACACCTCCGCTGCACGATCGCAGTTATTCCATCAGACGTGACGACTGTAGCGTAGCTTTCGCTGTTAATGCCGCGAAAAGTGGAGGTAAAGCGATACTGTGAAAGCATCACCTTCTGCATTCACTTACTTGTTAAAAATCTTGTTTCGGTACTGTTAAATGTTCCTGAAATACGTGGAGTTAAAAATAGTACTCCCCATTTTCAGACGTAGTAGTGTGGGCCAACATAACACAAAAATACATAGCAAACACGTTCTCTGAAAGACTGTAGGCACTTGTTCATTTTCGCTGCAGTGAAGCATCTTCTGTTGCAACTTCTCTGCTACTACGAACGTCTTAGAGACTGCACTAAATGAATGAGTAAACAAATGAGAACATATCATGCTGTTACTGTGAAACGGCAGAGCTCCTAACGTAATCTACTATACACTGATGTGACAGAAGCGAGAGATAGCGGTTGCACATAAACAGATGGTGTAGTATCGTGTAAACGAGATATAAAAGATAGTACACTGACGGAGATTTTTGTATCCCGCCTGGATAGGCTGTGCGTGGGTCGGGTCCTGTGAACTGCATCTGTAATACAGGCCGAGAGTGAAGGAAGCGAATAGGAGCAGGAGAGGTGAAGCACTTCGGTACTGCATGTAACTTTAACACTTTTAATAGAGTCAAAAACACAAGTAAATATCGAATGCATACGTAAGTTTGGCTAGGATGAGCACGTAGGTGTGAAGCCGTCTAATCCTGTGAAGTTAGGATGACTGTTCTCTATCATCTCAAAACTAACAAATACTCGTTGCTATCAAAACTGTCACTGAACGTAACTGATAGAAAATCTCAATAGCAAGCTAACCCACTCGGTAGTAGAGGCGATATTTCCAGGCCGTCTGCTCTTGAGGAAATTGATGGAAATCAAGACGCCACTCCCTGAGCTCCACAGCGTTGGCCAGAGGGCGCTGTGGTCGGCGTAGTTAGTCTTCTCTCGTAGTGCCAACTTACGAGATCGTGCAGCTACGTTGTGGCATCGTAACTATCGACGCCACAGAGATGTCATTTGCATTCAGATGGTTCATGTGAAATATGTTGATCTGATTATGGCGCACAACAGGGATTAACAGACTTTGAACGCGAAATACGAGTTGGAACCAAAGTCATGGGACATTCTGTTTCGGAAATCATTACGTAATTCAATATTCAGAGATCCGCAGTGTCAAGAGCGTGCCGAGAATACTAAAGTTCCGGCATTACCGCTCACCACAGACAATGCAGTGGCCGACGGCTTTTACTTGACGACCGAGAGCAGCGGCGTTTGCGTAGCGCTGTCAGTGCTAACAGACAAGCAACACTTGTTGAAATAATCGCAGAAGTCATTGTGGAACGTGCAACGATCGTATCCAATAGGACCCTACCGCGAAATTTGGGGCTATGGCAGCAGACGACCGACGTGAAGGCCTTTGCTAACAGCACGACATCGCCTGCAGCGACTCTTCCTTGCTACTGAGCGTTTCGGTTGGGCCCTAGATAACTGGAAAATCGTAGCCCGATCAAATGAGGCCCGATTTTCGTTACTAAGAGCTGACGGTAGGATTTAGCGTGGCGCAAAGCTCACGAAGCCATCGACTCAAGTTGTGAGCAAGACACTGTGTGAGCTTCTGGTGGCTCTAGAATGATGCAAGCTGTGTTTACACGAAATGAACTGGGTTCTCTTGTCCAGCTGCACCGTAAATGGCTACGTTTGACTACCTCAATCCATTAATGGGCTTCATGTTCCCAAACAACGATGTAATTTTTATGGATGCGCCACGTCACCGGGTCACAGATGTTAGCGATTGGTTCGAAGAAAATCCTGGATAATTCGAGCGAATCATTTGGCCACCCAGATCGCCCGACATGAAACTATCGAACATTTCTGCGATATAATCAAGAGGTCAGTTCGTGCATAAAATCCTGCATCGGTAGCATGGCACAACGTTTCTGTGGGGGACTTCCAATGATTTATGGAATCTATGCCACGTCGAGTTACTGTACTATGCTGAGCAAAAGGGGGTCCGACACCATGTTTAGAGGTATCATATGACTTCTGCCTCCTCAGTGTAAACGATGTGTTTTTGTGAGCCGTCACTAATGAAGTTGCTCAATATGGTGTCCTGTCATAGTAAGGCATGCCTATGTCCCCCGACCTATGGAAGCACACTCTCTCTGAAAATTTCCAGTCTGGTCACGGTTGCGCTGGCAGGCACTGATGACGTGTTAATGTAGATTTTGTAAATCATTAATGAGGCACGCACACACTGAAAATTTAAAGTGTCTCAAGAATCAAAAGTCCATGGGTTAATATCGAGGGAATAAGCTGGTCAACGTACTGGATCTCCGCAACCAATCCACTGCGCATTAAAAGTTTATGTGAGGCGTTGTTCGACATATCAGAGAAATTGGTCTTGATCACTGTGAATACGGTTTACAGGAACAACGCGAACATTGTTTATTGCATGCTTAATTACATGGTCAATGACACAGGTATGTGTCCCCATTTTACACTGTCCTCTGTACGCAATTCGTAATAGCAAAGAGATTGCTGTAGAAGAGATATGTTTGAAAGTAGCGAAGATGAAAAAGTGTTTCTAGCGCTTAAGATACGCATTTTGGAGCCTACATATTCGTAAATGGTTGTTTACGTCACGTTTTGCTTCATATTACCACGCCTCAAAATATGGAATACCTTTTTTTAACATTCTGTATTAGAGGCGCTCACATGACGACGGGAATACCTGAGGGAGAGAAGGGAGTCAGAATGCTCTTTTTTTTTCAAACTCAGTTTATGCTCCATTTATGTTGCTTATGCCATGTACGTCAGTCCTCAAATGCTTTAAGAATGGAAACAGTTGTAACGGAGTGGTATGTTTTATCATGTCGAAACCTTCCTAAATTTCTTTTCCACTCGGATTTGACGCCGCTTGTAGTACGGAAGCCAAATTTCAGATGTCGATACACACTGGAACTTACCTAAACACACTCGCAAATGCCATGTTTTCTGGCTTCGCACCTGCGGCTAATAGATTGGTACTCAAGCTGTTGCTATGGAGTGTAGTAAGCAGAGTTCTTTCAAGAGATTATGTTAATATGCAAGCTAATATTCGTTTTCTTTGCAGTATTTTCTGGAAAATGTAAATTTACTTTTCGGTAAATGTCTGGAATCACCTCGATTTAACCACACTTTTAGTTCCAAAAAGTATTATATACGATGAACCACATTGTTTTGACGATGGAAAGCCTATGAACGGTTTGCTGTTTGCTGTGGAGATATGCAACATTTGCTAACTGAAGCCATTAACAGAAGATGCGTGACAGGTATTTCATGTGTGAAATGATGTAGACATACGACTAGGAAAGTCTCAAAAGACCCAGTGTTATAGACTGAACATAGAGTGGCGGGGAGGAAACTTCAGATAGTTATACTGCTGAAGAATTTTTGAATGATACTGTCACATTTTATTAAGAACTGTCTCCGAAGGGAAATTCAAGAACTAAAATTACCAAGATAAAGCAGTGATGTGTTGGATTAACTAAGATGAAGTTACAGATACGAAGAATACGATCACTATCTTAAACAGTCGTACGTAAATGTTGCATATCAGCCTAAGTTTGAAAATTAAATGCTGATTAAAAGAACGTTTACATTTCAAAGGGGGAAAACAGATACTAATGACTGCGGAATACATGTCTGCACGCACACCTTCATACATAACAGTGTACATGATCGGTGTGGATGGCTTATTGTTACCTATGATGTTTCACTGTTTTCGATAAACAACTGGAAACTTTGCACTACATGTGAAAAGAGCAATATTCTGCACAGAAAGTCTTATGGCAGACACATAAAAGTGTAGAGAAATGGGAAAAGAAAATTCTACATTCTTCTGACGTCACGCTTTTCTTCCGTTCGGAAAAATATTCCTTCTCCATCTCGATTCGACGTTAACTCATAAAACGTTTGAATCATTATCAGCCGCATGTCGAACTGACATGTATAAATATGAACAGATACTTCAGATCCCATCTGTCACGGTGAATGTAATTCAACGGATAGCCCCAGAATTTATCAGGCAGTCAACTGCACATTACAGAGCATTAAAAGTGATTATTATTATGGACACATCATGGCAGTTTTGAGTCTGATAGCATAACGATATGCGGGAGCTGTAACAACTAGTACTCCATTTCAATCCGCGTGTCGCTTCCAAAATCTGATTAAATATGCACAGCACTCTTCAGAAACATGCGTGTATGTATATACACTCCTGGAAATAAAAAAAGAACACATTGACACCGGTGTGTCAGACCCACCATACTTGCTCCGGACACTGCGAGAGGGCTGTACAAGCAATGATCACACGCACGGCACAGCGGACACACCAGGAACCGCGGTGTTGGCCGTCGAATGGCGCTAGCTGCGCAGCATTTGTGCACCGCCGCCGTCAGTGTCAGCCAGTTTGCCGTGGCATACGGAGCTCCATCGCAGTCTTTAACACTGGTAGCACGCCGCGACAGCGTGGACGTGAACCGTATGTGCAGTTGGCGCACTTTGAGCGAGGGCGTATAGTGGGCATGCGGGAGGCCGGGTGGACGTACCGCCGAATTGCTCAACACGTGGGGCGTGAGGTCTCCACAGTACTTCGATGTTGTCGCCAGTGGTCGGCGGAAGGTGCACGTGCCCGTCGACCTGGGACCGGACCGCAGCGACGCACGGATGCACGCCAAGACCGTAGGATCCTACGCAGTGCCGTAGGGGACCGCACCGCCACTTCCCAGCGAATTAGGGACACTGTTGCTCCTGGGGTATCGGCGAGGACCATTCGCAACCGTCTCCATGAAGCTGGGCTACGGTCCCGCACACCGTTAGGCCGTCTTCCGCTCACGCCCCAACATCGTGCAGCCCGCCTCCAGTGGTGTCGCGACAGGCGTGAATGGAGGGACGAATGGAGACGTGTCGTCTTCAGCGATGAGAGTCGCTTCTGCCTTGGTGCCAATGATGGTCGTATGCGTGTTTGGCGCCGTGCAGGTGAGCGCCACAATCAGGACTGCATACGACCGAGGCACACAGGGCCAACACCCGGCATCATGGTGTGGGGAGCGATCTCCTACACTGGCCGTACACCATTGGTGATCGTCGAGGGGACACTGAATAGTGCACGGTACATCCAAACCGTCATCGAACCCATCGTTCTACCATTCCTAGACCGGCAAGGGAACTTGCTGTTCCAACAGGACAATGCACGTCCGCATGTATCCCGTGCCACCCAACGTGCTCTAAAAGGTGTAAGTCAACTACCCTGGCCAGCAAGATCTCCGGATCTGTCCCCCATTGAGCATGTTTGGGACTGGATGAAGCGTCGTCTCACGCGGTCTGCACGTCCAGCACGAACGCTGGTCCAACTGAGGCGCCAGGTGGAAATGGCATGGCAAGCCGTTCCACAGGACTACATCCAGCATCTCTACGATCGTCTCCATGGGAGAATAGCAGCCTGCATTGCTGCGAAAGGTGGATATACACTGTACTAGTGCCGACATTGTGCATGCTCTGTTGCCTGTGTCTATGTGCCTGTGGTTCTGTCAGTGTGATCATGTGATGTATCTGACCCCAGGAATGTGTCAATAAAGTTTCCCCTTCCTGGGACAATGAATTCACGGTGTTCTTATTTCAATTTCCAGGAGTGTATGTTGGACAGGTCTCATTCAGATTTAAGCTCCAATTTTCTGTAAGAACGCGGAAGTCTGTCTGCTAATCGCAGAGCTATGAATTTTCATACTTAATTTAAGTTCATGGAGCACAATAAATGTATGAGTGAGTATGTGTGGAACATCTATCACTATCGCACATTGTCTAAATAGTTAGAAAAAATTAAATTAATGTGGACACACTGAAAATTTCGTCATTATCTGCTCACGCATCTCATTAATTTTGGAAGGAAGTTATTGATAACATCTGTCGTATTTCTCTACGAGTAAGTGGTTTTCAATACCGAATTAACGCTTCGATCGCTGTGCCAGGAGAGCGGCGTGTAGCAACCGCCACCTTGTCCTTAGGTGCCGTGTCACAATGTAGCGAGAGTGGTCAAGACACTATGAAAGGCAGTTTCAAGCGTGGATACGGTGAGAGAGATTTAATAGTTCATTTTTTACTGACTTCATGTCGACGTTAAAATTTTGTATACGGAGCTTTTGTAAAGTTGACTAACGGGTTTCGACATAACCGGTCTAACCATTCCCTTGTGAGACAAAGAAATATGGATTGTCGTAATATACATGTAACGAATCGGCTCCTGGCCACCTTTGAGTGCTAGATGTGTTCGCTATTATAGTCACCCACGCCAATATACGGCTGCAGGGGTAGGGAGGTTCTCTTCGGCCTAAAGATGACAGGCCAGCTCTTTCTTAATCCTCCTAAATGGGTGGTGGTCGGAACAGAGTAGTCTGGATGTAAGTGTAGGTAATTTCTTCATCACGGCCTGTGTTTTTCGAACATCCCTGGTAAAAGCCCTGCCGGGAACGTGCACCTTAGATCAGCTCTATAAACAGGGTCGAGTAGTGTGGGGTAGTGGTTACCACATTGGACTCGCATTCGGGCCAACGGTCCAAATGCTCATCCTACTGTACTGATCTATGTTTCCCGTGATACCCATAAATCGCTTAAGGGAAATATCAGGGTGGTTCCTTTGATGACGGCACGGCTGATTTTCTTCCCTCATGTTTTTCTAATACGAGCTCGTGCCCTGTCTCGAATCATCTTGTCGCTGATGGGACCTTAAACTCTAAACCGTCTTTCTTTTTAGAGTTCCGTAACTCACTCGTTAAAAATGGAAGCCTTATAGGATCAGTCTTGCCGTCTGTTCAGACCAATTTTTCCCAGGAACCGGTAGAGACACGGCGTTGAAATTTATGTCGAACGCTAACATCTACAGTCCCGATGCGGTCTAAAACTTTTAAGCTTCTAAGTCAATGCAGTCAGAAGATACAGTCATTTACGCAACATATTTTGATACGTGCAGACTCACTAATAATAACCTATACGTGAAATTATATCAAGGCTGCTTACATTCTGGTCCTGATTCCAATTGACTGGAAGGCGTTTTGAGGGCTTTTGAAATGTACAGAGAGCCCCAAAAGGCCATTAACATTCGAAAATGCGCTAGTTCATGGAGTAATGTAGGTAAAGAGATAAAACTTGATACACACGCCTGAAATAACATGCTTTTATTGAAAAGGAAAATGAGTGCAAGATATGACGTGGATTTATAAAATCAATCGTGATCGGACCCTTTTTGTTCCAGGAAATACGTTGTGTTGACTTTCGGATTGTTACTGTGACAGCAGCGAGGTGCGTCTATACGTTACAGAATCGCATCATCCCTAGTCCCAGTGGTCATACAGGTCGTGTGCCCTCTTCGACAGAGATGGTGTTTTGGTAGTGTATTTCTGAGGTTGGGTGATAGTGAGCCTTCGTTATTAGTAGAATTATTTCCTGCAGTACGGAGAACAGAGACATTTCAAAAGTGCGTTCCTGTATGCCTACGTGGATTTCCGGTTGAACTTTCCGATGTTTCTAGCCGAGTCTTGGCTTTAAGTGAACAAACATGTGCTCAATAGGGAGCGGTCTTACATCTGATCGCGGAGCCAAAAGCTAGCTGGATGGTATGGATTTGGCGAGAATTAGCAGAAGCCAAAAAGTTATGATTTTACTAGTGTTAATGTGAGGGTGATTTTTCTGTGTGCATGTGTGTGTGTGTGTGTGTGTGTGTGTGTGTGTGTGTGTGTGTGTAACTCCTTTGCTACTGGCCTTCAACTGTAATGCTGTTTTATGGTTGTGATGGTTATCGGCTGGAACTGGTAGCAACCAACCTGCGGGGATGGATAAACTGTTAACGGTGTACAAATTATAGACCAGTGTCGGATGTCGGAATCAATCCGAAAGTAGCTAGATTGGTATGGAGCAGTAATTATTTGATTTGGAGTAGTGAGAAGTTTCATCGCGTTCTGCGGGTGAAAGCGAGCCTAGCGACCCTTGTTTAAACTAATTTCGTATGCAGAGAATTAATCTAGCTCCACCAATAAATGCTATCGATTAGATTAGTGGAGCAGTATGTCGTGTAATTTCACTTGCGTGCTGCACATCGCCAGACGTGCGTGATTTACGTCCGCGGCCGCATGTGAGACTTCGTGGAATGCTATAGAAGCTCCGGAGAACGGACGAAAGCAACGTTTCAACATATACAAGAGTAATAATGTGGCAGATGGAGCACAACTGTGACTGGCGAACTGTATCTTACTAATACTGGATCTTGGTTTATTCTGAGTTGGTTAACCTGTACATATTAGTTACACACACAGTTGGTTTTTTCTCCGTATCTAGCCTAATCGTTAACCATGTGGCCAGTTTCAATGCGTTTTTGTTGGATTCCCCTACACTGTATGTCGTACAACAAATCATAAGCGTGTTTCAAGCAGGGAATAGTCTTTTCTTACATCGATTGCAAAGTTACGGTTGACGAGAAAATATGAACGGTCTTTCACAATTATTGTTCGTATTTCTGTATATGTATGAAGATGGTATCTTTTCTATTGGACATGTCCGAAAGAATATATATATATATATATATATATATATATATATATATATAAAGGCTCACCAGCCATTTGACCATGTTTTCTGCGTGGACAATACGCTGCGAATGTGGGTGTCACGGGAGGCGTGCCAGAGATACGTCCCTGCAGTCGCACTATCGTATGTGCCCTCGGTGGTTCAGATGGATAGAGCGTCTACCATGTAAGCAGGAGATCCCGGGTTCGAGTCCCGGTCGGGGCACACATTTTCAACTGTCCACGTTGACTTATACAATGCCTGTATGCAGCTAAGGGTATTCATTTCATTGTAAGTTCGTATTTCTCTTTCCTTTTCCTAATTTTAGTGTGCTTTTGTATGTTCTAGTGAGTATATTTAAGCCAATTTTAGAAATCATCCTTCTATTTAATGTTGTATGCAACTCTCTACTCAGAGCGGGCTGGCAGCTACAAAACTGCAGGTCTTCAGCTAATGCATCAGCGAAAGGTACTACTCGAGTACTTAACAAATAAAAAGGCAGAATGAGATTACTATGGCAAGAGTATGGTGGTGTTGTGTACGTTTCCTGCATTATGAGATTAATAATACGATGAAGTAAATCGTAACCTCGTGCAGGGAATAATTTGAGATAAGTTCTGGATAATTTGTTATACAATAACGGAATAAAATACCAGCGCTAAGAAGGAGTTGTGCGACATAAACGAAACTTCGTAAGTGCGTTTCTACATCTGAAAGATGGCGTCTATTCAAATTTCGCGCAAGTCACATAATAGTTATGCTAGTAGCGTAACTACGAGGATGCAAATCAGGTTTGCTTTTAATATACGCGGTGACGGTGGTCAGGGTTAGTTACCTTTGAGATTGGAGGTGGTGAGTTGATGATAGTACACAATACTTTTAAGGCAACAAAGACGCCATTATCTTTACCTCATTGAGCTTGAATGACGTCGTGAAATACGGCTACGAGAAGGTGGCTGAACTTCCTGCTATACTGCAAAAGACTACGCATGAATCTAGAAACTGTACATGGCTGGTGGCAGTGGTGATTACGAGAATGTGTGGTTGCAAATAGACCGCCTTTTGGACGGCCACGTGGGGCTACCGAGAGGGAAGACCACCGTGTTCGACATATGGCTCTGGCGCATAGTACTGCATCTGTAGCAGCAATTCGAGGAGCATTTGCCACCACAGTGACACAATGAACTGTTAAAAATCGTTTACTTCAAAGACAAGTCCGAGCCAGACGCCCTGTAACGTGAATTCCACTGACCTCAAACCACCATCATTTGCGCCTTCAGTGGTGTCAAGCGAGATTTCACTGGAGGGCAGTATGGAGTTTACTGTGTTTTATGATGGCAGCTGGTTCTGCTTGGATGCCACTGATGGCCGTTTGTTCATTATAAGGGTAATTGATGGCCTTAAACCAGCCTGTCTGCGTGCTAAATACACTGGACCTACACCTGGAGCTATGGTCTGGGGTGCGATTTCGTATGACAGCAGGAACTCTCGCATGGTTATCCCACGCATCTTCACTGCAAGTCTCTACATCGGTTTGTTGATTAGACCTGTTGTGCTGCCATTCATGAACAGCATACCAGTCCGTTTTTCAGACATGATACCGCTTGCAGACATATCGATTTTGTAACTCAACATGCTCTATAGAGTGCCGACATATTTGCTTGGCCTACTCGATCACGAGATCTGTCTCCAATTGAGCACGTATCGGATGACAACTCCATTGTCATCCACAACCAGCATTATCCGTCCTTGTATTGATCAACCCAGTGCCACAGGCATGGAACTCCATCCTATAAACAGACATCCGGCACCTGAACAACGCAATTCATACACGTTTGTAGACTTGCATTCAATATTCTCAGGCTTACACCGGTTGGTAATGTATCACAATTTCACATTTGCCATGGCTTACCTCGCGTTTACATTAACCTATGATCTTGCAGTCTTAATCACTTAAATGTGTAACCTAGACAACGGTATTCCCGAAATTTGATAACTCTAAAGTAATTCAATTTCTTTTTTTTTTTTTCTGTCTTTCCCTTAGCTGCTATAAATTGGTGGAGGGATTGTCCGTCTACGGAACTACTTCAAGGCAATTTGTTTATTGCCACACGCGTTTCGCTTCTTTTATTCGGGAAGCATCTTCAGTGGCCTGTAATACATGTTTATTTTTATACATAAAATAAACGTATTATGTGGTAGATACAGTATGCTGCTGTGTTACGTTTTGTGGTGTTTTGCTCTTGGTTTTTAGGTTAGAATCAACCTTTGCACCACAAGTTTCGTATGTGAAATTATCGTTCGACGTTACTTACAAGTTCCAGCGCTGTTAGCTTATGTGTGTGGTCCTGGAGATGTAATCGTTAGTTTCGATGCTTCCGCTGGCCACATGTGGGCCTTTATTTTGAATGGGAAGGATAGGTTCTTATAGGTAGTAAAGGTAAATGTTTCAGGTTAGTTTATGGTCTGGGAGGTGAAGGCAATTGCAGACACAAAGAATAGCATTCTAATTAAAACTAAAAGTAAAATTAATATTAAAATGGAGCATACATCAATAACCTGCCTAACTGATTACTTTTATCATTTTTGCGAACGGAAATGAGAAAAACGGCCTGAAAGATGCCACACAGAGTATTTTGATTTCTGTACCATTTCGTCCACTGCAGGCAGTAACGATGGCAGTGTGTCGTGCACTTCAAAGTATCTGGGGCTTAGGTCAGCGATTGTACGTTAACGCCGCTTACCCCCTAACAGTCGGTAGTTTGATTTCTTGTTGCGGTCTGCTTATACTTTCTTAGCGTGACTACTTCGATTAGTACTATTGTATTTTTTCTTCATTATGTGCAGTAGGAAGTTATAGGTACTCTAGGAGAACTCAAACAAATTAGATTTCTGATAGGTTATTGTTCTCTAATGCACAAAATGGAACGAAAGCAATTTCCAGGAAGATGTCACACCGAAGATTTAGCGCTCGGTACTATTTCATGCTCTGGTGGGAGTAGCGACGGTAATGTAGCCTGTACTTTCCGCAATCTGAGCTCAGAGCGACAGCTACGGCGCAAGAAGAGCTGTCTAATTAGCGACCTAGCGAGCAGGCAGCCCGCAGCACGCTGCGCGGGTTTGCATACCTCCCAGGCGAACAGCTGACGCGGAGCCAGCGATGCGGGTCTGGCACAGACGATGTCAACAAACACGGTGCAGCCACTACCTGCTATCTGCCGTGGCGAGCTAACAGCAGGGCGCCCATCTGGCTGTAACCACAACACGCTAAACCACCACACCAACATTCTGCCCATCTCACAAATTCAGCTGCGCTGTTGTTCTTCAAGGCTGCTCTCTCGTTCCATATTCATTTGACGTATTATTACAAATTGTAATGAAAACAATGAAATGCGGCAATAAATGGGTGTTAATTGATGGTAAAGGGTACACTATATTCGATCTGATTAGCAGATTCAGGAAAGGACGGAGAGTGAAAATTTTGTGGGATTACTTAACATCCACAGACTCGAAATAGCAGAAACAAAAGTAATATAATGAGACATTAATCGAACAGACAAGTAATGGAAATCATTGCGTTTGGGAAGATAATACGAACACAAAGCACGTGGAAGTTGTTAATTGGAAAACAATTTAACAGATGACAAGAGAAGTACGCTGAATGTTCAAAGAAGAACTGAAGTAACCACACAAAGCCTCATAAATAAGAGTAATTTATTAGTAAATATTACTTTAATTTTGACACAAGGCGTAATTTCACACAGACCATTTAAATCTATGGTAGTGATAAATGGACTATCGGGGAACAGGAGCAGGAAAAAACACAGCAGAAGCAAAAGAGATGAGGATTTTTATAAGAGCCATAAAACACACTGTGCTAAAAGAAATCCAGTGAAAAGATACTAACAGAACTGAAACAGACAATAACTATGATTAAACTGCTAAGCATAAAAAAACCCTAATTAGATGGCCATCTAGTCAGACATTGCAGTTTCATAAAAAAAGTCTTAGTAGGTAAAATACTGTGGTTAAAATAAAGAGTCAGACCCAAAACATCCGTATTACGAATGGTTATCAGTGAAACAAACCACAGCAACTACAAAGAAGATGGTAATGATGGTGATAAACATAAGACGACTATATCAACAAGTCATTTCCTGTACTGTCTGATGACGACGTTGTGCAGGTGCCTAAAGGTGTGCTATTTGAAGGAAGCGACTGCTAATGAAGTGGAGTACGTGCGGCGTGTATATGCGGGTTTTTTAGGTTAGAGAAACCTCCGCTCTTGGGATCAGAGAAGACGTTCCTGCCGAAATCGAAGACACAGCTACCAAATTAATCTCACAGAATGCTCGTCCCCACATCTCGTAAGTAAAAAGGTTAATTGATACTAGTAAACTGCGGAAGCATCCATGGTAAGATCCCAGTATTAGTTTCGCTTATTGAAGGTTATAGTGTCCAAAAGATCCTAGGAACAGAAAGCTGGTAGAAACGGGAGGTGAATAGCAACGATATCCAAAATTAAGAGTAGAATGTTATCGTCATCAATGGTTGTGTCGTATTTTTTCCATTAAACGCAATTATATGTATGGAGGTTAGAACGGATTCTGAACTTGAAGTAATCTGGATAAAGTCAAGCATCAAACTTAGCTCAAAAATGGCAATCAGATGCCTTCATAGACCACCTGCTCCAGGAGAATTAGTGGTAGAGCACTTCAGAGACAACTTGGAAAATTTCGCTAGTAAGTTTCCTTGTCGTGCTGTTTTAGCAAGAGTTGACTTCAACTTGGCAGGTAAACATTGGGGGAGGCATCTACCAAAACTGATGAGTTACAGGGTTTTGTGCGACATTATACTGAATGTCTTGTCAGAAAATTAGTTCTAGCAGATAGCATTCCAACTCTTGAAGGTAATGTCTTAGACCTCTTAACAAAAAACAGACCTGAACTTTTCGAACCAGTTAACGTGAAGAAGAGTATCAGCGACCGTAAGGCTGTGATACTACATATGACTTTGTGCATTGCAAGGAATGTCAAGAAAGAGAGGAAAATATTTTTGCTTAGCAAAAGTGACAGTATACAAATGACAGGGTACGTAAGTAATCAACAGGAAAAATTCAGTGCTCAGAACGAAGATGTGGAGCACAAATGTAAAAATTTCAAAAGCAACATTCATTATACAAATATTGGATACCTACATTCAGAACAAGGTCTGACGGGATGGCAAAGACCATCATGGTTTGACAGCCATGTAGTAAAACTTCTAGGTAATCTAAGAGAGTTTTATCGCAGACTCAGCAAAAATCGTGTCCTAGCTGACAAGAAACAGCTGAACGAAGCGAAAATGAGCCTAAGTAGAGCAGTCAGAGATACTTTTAAGTACTTTGAAAATAAAATTTGATCAAACGATGTGGCTGAAATATTAAGTAATTTTGGTTTTACGTGGAACCAATAAGACGCTCGAAATCAAAGTTCAGTTACTCAGTGATCATAATGGTACCGAAAAGAAAAATGACAGAGAGAAGACCAAAATACTGGATTTGTCCTCCGAAACAGTTTCATCGCGGGTGATCGCAATAAGATCCCTCTTACAATCACTATACCAACTTAGAAACGGCAGATATTGAGATACCTCAGCACGGAATAGAAAACCAACTACAATTGCTTTGTTGTGGAAAGGCATTGAGCCCATATGAGTTACTCGTAAGATTCGACTGAGATTATTGAGCGAAAGAACTCGCTCCCCTTCTAGCACCAGTTTCTCGTACGTAACTTGAGCAACTATGAGCAGCTAGTGACTGGATACAAGGGCAGGTCACTCAAGGTTTTAGGAGGGATCGTATGACTGATCCACACAATTATCGGCCCACATCGTTGACGTCAATCTATTGTGGAATTATGAAACATGTTTCATTTTTTCAACTGTATGTTATATACAATAGAGGTAATACAGTTAAAATTCACTTAACAAACGCCCATTAATCATTTAGCCAACATAATAAAAATTGAAAACTAAAATAAGAGAGACCATTTGTGGCATAACATGTAAAACGGAAATATCTGAGTTACAGTAAAACCTTACGATGTGCTGCGCTGTTAAAATACAGTTGGATGGCCTGGAATGCGACAAAATACAAGTAGAATTAAATTCGGACGGTGGACAATGCGGAATATTGTAATATTATAAAATATCTTACTACATCACCGGGCTTTAAAACAGACGGCATGATATCAAGTGTCTCTTAAATAACTGTGACGTAATATACACTTGCAAGTGAAATGGACTCAATACAATTTCATCTCACTCCCACCTGATCAGAGATAAAATCGTGCAACACAGTGATAAGAATGATAGCTACAGTACGTAAATATGAAATGTCAGCACAAGAGGTGACAGGTAATAAGACCGAATCGAACCAGAACTATTCGAAAGACTGAAAGCTTAAAGAAAATAAAGACTTATTTTACTGAATCTTAATTTAAAATAAAATACGCTGAGGTGAAAGAACTCATGGGATACCACCTAATACAGTATCGGACCACGTTTATCCCTGCATAGTGAAGCAACTCTACTTGGCATGACCTCAACAAGTCGCTGGAAGCTCCTGCAGAAATGCTGAGCCGTGCTACCTCTATAGCTGTCTATCTTTAAGAAAGTGTAGGATTTTGTGCACGAACTGACCTCCCAATTATGTCCCATAAATGTTCGGTGGGATTCGCGTCGGGAGATCTGTGTTGCCAAGTCATCAACTCGAACTGTCAAGAATTTTGTTCAAACCAGTCGTGAACAACTGTAGGCCTGTGACATGACATCTTTGTTCAAGAACATGAAGTCTACGAAAGAATGAAAATGGTCTCCAACTAGCCGAAGATAACCTTTCCCAGTCAATGATCGGTTCAGCTGGACTGGAGGACCTAGTCCATACCATGTAAACATAGCACACACGATTTTGGACCCACCGCCCGCTTGCACAGGCCTTGTTGACAACTTGGGTCCATGGCTTCATGGGGTCTGCACCACACTCTAACCCTACCACCAGTTCTCATTGAAATCGCTACTCATATAACAAGGTCGCTGTTCTCCAGTCGACTATGGTCCAACTGATTGGTCACGAGCCCAGGAGAAGCGGCGCAGGTGACATTGTACTGTTAACAAAGGCACTTCGCGTCGGTCGGCTGCTGCCATAGCCCACTAATGCCACATTGCGCACACTGTCCTATAGGACACGTTCGTCGTACGTCCCACATTGACTTCTACACTTATTTCACGCAGTGTAAACTGTGAGCATTCTGCGCTGCTCTCGGTCGTTAAGTGAAGGCCGTCGGCCACTGCGTTGTCTGTGGTGGAGGCAATGCTTGAAATTTGGTATTCTCGGCGCAATCTCGACACTGTGGACCTCGGAGTTTTGAATTGGCTGACGATTTCCGAAATGGAATTTCCCAGGCATCTAACTCCAACTATCATTCCGTGTTTCAAGTCATGTGGCCATAATAACGTTGGAATCCTTTTCACATGAATCATCTGAATAAAAATGACAGCTCCGCCAGTACACTGCTCTTTTACACCTCGTGTACACGATACTATAGCCATCTGTATATATGCATCTCGTTATATCATGAGATCTGCTGCCTCGCTGTAGTTTGTCACAAATGAGGAGAGGCAACAGAGCGACCGTTCGTTTGCATTTCGACAATGCAGCGCACTAAATACTTGATGTACTTAACTGAAATTTAACTTTCAGGACATTCTAGCGCCATAGCCGCCAGGTTGGTCGAGAGTGCTAATGCACTGCTTCCTGGACTTGGGTAGGAGCGCCAACCCCCGATCGAATCCGCCTGGCGGATTACCGACGTCGGCCAGTGTGCCACCAGCCTATATGTGGTTTTTAGGCGGTTTTTCACATCCCGATGGTTAATGCCGGGCTGGTCCCCATTCTCCGCCTCAGTTACACGACACGCAGACCTCTGAACACGTTTGCATTACTTCATGGATTACAATAGACGCAGACAGCTGGGGTACACTATTTCCGTCCCGGGGGGTATGGGGTGGCGGCAGAAAGGGCATCTGGATACCACTTAACACAAACTTTGCCAAATCCGTTCCTAACCATGCCGACCTAGTAAAACCGCGGGACAAGGCCCCGGAAAAAGATGAAAAAGAAGAAAAACATTTTAGCGCTACAATTACGACGTCGTCTGCGAACAGCAAATGATGAAAATCGTGTGAGAGCGACGTAAGGGGAATTGAGTAGTCCTCCATACTGCCTCTCCAGCTTTGTACGTGGCCCACAGGCTGGAGAACTGCCTAACTGGCATCACACAGGCTGGTGAGCAAGCCGCGTCTCCTCAGGGGTACTGGGAAGCGAGCTGGAGCCTAATACCTAATAAGCTTACTTGGCCGTCGCTCGCTTCACAGCCGGGTAGCCCAGAGGTGTGCTGCTTGTAGCAGTCATATCCCAGACACAGCTGTGGAGTCGTCACTTTGCACCTTCCCTCACCTAACCCCAATTACAGTGATGTATTCGACTATTCACATTTTTTCAACACGACAGACGAAAATTTCTTTCTGTAGGGATACCAACATTTAGCAGAGTCAATATAGTCAAAATGCAATGACACTGCTGCAGTCATTCAATTGTGTTTGCCATATTCATCAATTTATATGTTGTGATAACTCTTTTTCCTAGCGCTGTAGCGGACCACGGCTCTAAATTTTGTACAAAATGGTTTATTTGAGAATGGTCATCAGGATGTTTTACACCGATTCAAACGTGTAATTGCACTATTGGCCATTAAAACTGCAACACCAGGAAGGATAGCTAAATAACGACTTCTGTGTGTGAAGTTTACTAGGAATATTATATGGTGTCCATAGTTAAAGTTCCAATTTCAAAACGTTTTAGAAAGAAAACCAATGGTCTGAGACTTGAAGTTTGAACAGCATATTATTGACACGGGGCCGGGGGGGGGGGGGGGGGGGGAGTGGGAAGGGGAGGGGGGGTGGAAAGTATTCGAGAGAAAAAAAAAAGAATTCAAAAAGACAGGTTCTTTTGATATGCAATGTGGCAGAGAGCGGAAAGCAGTTGATCCGAAGTCTGTGGAAGATGTGGCCAAGGAACTGGGTCAGGGGTCAAGCGGTGGTGTGAATACATGCAGTGCACGGGGAATAACCGAACATGCCTACAAGGAAAATTAATAAAATCCCTTGTTTTGGTATGCATATAAAATCACACGTGTTCAGGAGATGATTTCTGCTGACCTGCCAGCAAGACAAACGTCCGTTGTCGAATTTGTTGCTCCATTGAAGTGGCCAGTGAATAATCACTGGTCAGACGAGGCCCATTTCCATCTCCAAGGATATATCAATACACAGAATTGTAGAATATGGGCAGCGAAAAACACGCACGCATATCGACCGGTACCATTTCATTCTGCAAAGCTGAATGTATGGTACGGGTTGACGGCATTGTTTATCGTAGTGCCGTATTTTTTCCGTAAGATGTGTCCTGTATGTGCAGTTACCTGTACCGTCACTGGTAAGCGCTATGAGAGTCTTTTGCGCGCCAACAGCATTCCAGCACTTCAGTAGCGTGGACGTATGGATAGGACCATTTGAATGGAAGATGGCGCTCCTCCTCCTATCGCATAGCCAGTGGAGCGGATGCTGCAGAGGCATTTAGGAAATTCTAGAATTATCATCCGTCATTTTTTCACATTCTGGACGTCCAGATCACCTGATCTTCAATTGTATGACTTCTGGCTGTGCGATTATCTGAAATATATTGTGTTCAGTGTTCCAATTAAGAAAGTAGCGGAATTTAAGACACGCATTGGGCAACACATTCTGAACTGAGAGACTCTGATCTCTTGAGGAACGTGCTGTTTCTCGATATCAAATGGTAGCAGCCAATGGAGAACAGAATACTGAACATGGCTTGCGCTAGTCTCACGACTGTTATCAAGCGCCATTATTTTGCTTTTTTGCGTGTTTTGTCCCCCAGGATAATTATAAATCAATGTCATTTTGCTTTTTATGCTGTTTTAGGCCTCTGGACAATTAACAACCGTTTTTTCCCATCTGATGTGGGACGGACTTGCCGAAGTGGATGGGCCACAGCTGTTGGCTGCCCAAGTTCTGCAATCATGCACACTGAACAGTACCGATGGTGTAATTTGCAACTCTTAGAATAACCATGGTATTGCCAGTCATCCTACGACAATTATATACTGCTTGAATCTGACGTCATTTTGGGCAGTGGTTCTCTTTCTACTATGTTTTGGAACTGGAACTGTAATTTTGGACACTCTGTATTTGATTAAATTTTTAAGTAATTTGGGTATATATAGGGTGATAAACTGTCTACCATTTCCCGTAGCTTAGATGGCTGTAACGGTACCGGGCACTGTGTATAACTCAGCCTGAACGACAGGTAAGGATCTGTAATTATATATGCTGCTTCATCACTAAGCCATAGTTCACCAGTCATAGTGACTGACGATGACGAGCGATTCTTAACAATGTTCGAGCTCTTCAGAGCCTCTGAACACAGATATGTCCATCGCAGTGTTGTACATAGAACGAGCAGCGTCTGAAAAGAAGACATACTGCCATTCCTCAGGCACATCACTGCCAGCGTCCCTCTCCCTGCTGACACGTCAACTGCAGCCACAAAATGGTAGCCGTGCTGGTCGCCCATGATGCTCCATTCCTCGTTACACTGACTGTAGGGATATCTGTATTGCAAATAAGTCCATTTCCTGACTCAAAGTATGTGACGTGGCTGCGCAGTCCTGCAGTAACGACTGAACAACACATGTATCCTCTTGGGCGCTAGTCGCGTGATGCACAAAGGTCACGAGATACCGATCAATGGAAATGCCATGTGGCTAGCGCCTCCCGTCGGGTAGACCATTCGCCTGGTGCAAGTCTTTCGAGTTGATGCCACTTCGGCGATTTGGGTCTCGATGGGGATGAAATGATGATGATAAGGACAACACAACACCCAGTCCCTGAGCGGAAAAAATCTCTGACTCAGCTGGGAATCAAACCCAGGCCGTTAGGTATGCCATTCTGACCCGCTGACCACTCAGGTACCAGGGACGGACGCCGATCAATGGGAGCTGCAATATTGCAGAAAGGTAAACCGCAGTCTCGATACGCCACAATCCTTTCACAGTCGAATTCCGTGCTCTACCTAGTTTCCTACGGTAGTGGTTTACTAGATTTTCTTCCCAACAAGGATGTTTCATTATTCTCCTCCATATGCACATCTCTACAGTGTGTTTACTATTCTTTAGGTCAGTATGCTGTAAGCACTGATGGTAAATAATGCTAGGAAATATAGCCCCGCAAATCCCAAAACTCAACTTCATAGACGCAAACGACAATTACAGAGTTTTCCCGAAACGTTTAAAGCTGTGTGAGACGAAAATCATAAAACCAAAATCGCTTCTGCTCTATTAACTGAATCATAAATTCTAAGAAATAAGAAGTGAATGAATTTTTCAAAGGTGAAGAATAAACAAATAATGGAGCAGAAAACATATTAAGAAATAATGACACAAATAGCAAGCTGTTGTTTACAACACTGTATGTATTCTTATAAAATGGATAAATGGCATACGAAAGTGCACTTCTGAGAAACACATTGTGCAAGTAACAAAGAAATACATGCATCGTCGATATTTCAATATTTTTGCGTGGGTATAGATGCACACTTAATCATGTGGCGGAAATTGATGTTTTGCTTTGTATCTTCGAAGGATTGACGAATTTGGGAAGATACAAGTCAGAAGACAACATTAGAATCGCATATTTGTTGATTTCTTTCATAAGTAAATAATGACAGAGAAAAGGCTTTCTGCTAAAAGGTTTCTTAAAGGTCACTAAAATGTTCTTATTACACACAATATCTGAAGAACAACAAAACATTAATTTCATTAATTAGTTTTTTTTAAGTCATTCAGTCTCCTTTCTAACTGCGAGTAAGGTGGTTACCTTTTTATATCAAGGTACAATCTTTTTACTTTTATCTCCTAACAGCTAAGCAATACATGGTGACATTCCAAAAAATATGCCAAACGCAAAAGGTTTTACGAGGATGTATGTAAGGAACTGTGTTTCAAAATGTATTACTGGAACTCTTATTTAAGTACTCTCCAGTTTGTTTCAGTTACTTATAGCAGAAGAATGTCCGTGAACGATTTGAAATGAAGGAAGGCTCAAACTATAATGATTTTCATGTACACAGCATTGTTAAATGATGTCTATATTCTAAAACATATTGAACTGCAATTATTACATCAAGGCATGTTCTTATGAACCTCCAACGCTGAAAATACCGATTTACTTTTTTAAACAAACCAAATGTTCTTTACACCCTGCATAAAAGTGATATTGCTATTATACGTTATTATTTGGGCTAAGAGAAAATGCAATGCGAGCTACCATGGCATATAACAAAAATGTTTTTTTATTCTAATTCAATTTCCTTCTAACGCTGGAACATTTTCATACTTGATCTGCTCGCCCGTTTGGAGTATACAACCACCTGTAATTACTCCCCCACTGTGGCATACCTGCTATGGCACTGCAACCCATCGGAGTTAATGTAATGTTCTTTGTCTCTTAAATAATTGCTATTTGTAATAACACAGAACATTCTTTTCATTCCAGTCGCAGCAAAACTGCGGCAGAAATAGCGATATCGCGAAATTAACCGACCTCATGAAAATATTTCACCCCCCAAAACGTACGCAATTGTGCTTAAAGAAAGGTCTGTATTACTACTGAAGTTACGAAATGATCACGTACTGCATCAGTAAGATCCATCCGCCAAAACTGTAATTACTACTGCGGCATAAAGCCCGTAATTTCAGGAACGTGTACCATAATCCTGAAAATTTTTACGTTGCTTCTTAATGCGTGTTCCATCCGATGCCCAATTACATTATCAACAATGAAAAATATGCAGTTAAAATATGCATGTATTTTTATCGCTAATACTTTTGCATTTTTATGTCAATTATGGTCATGCTCTCTTTGCCATGGACGATGTTACCACACGCCTGCATTACTGTGAGTTTTCTAAACACTTTATGCATTTGTATCATCTGAACACTCACACTATTGCACGTGTTATGTAGCACTATATTGTGTTTATATGGTTTCTGATCGCTCTACGATGGTTTTATTTATACTGAACTACTCGTGACTTGTGAATGAGATAAGAGAGGCCTATGTTGGACTTGGACTGCGTTAACATGCGACACATCGGCCAATGATGAATTTTGTGTGGAATTTCGATGGTACGTTAAGGTTCAGTAGAAATACTTAGAAAACATACGAGGCACTGAATTTAACTGACGAAAGGATAAAATATAAAAATGGAGCAAACGATGCAGGTAAACTGGAGTACTAACGTCTAAAAAATTTGACCAATAGAAAATGCAAAATGGCAAAGTAGGAATTGCTTGAGAAGAAATGTGAAGTTGTAGAAGGTATACTATGGAAACGATAGATGCTGCATATGGAGAAATCAACTGACCTCTTCACAAAACAGAACTTTTACGAACGTTATGAATTCAGATAGCAAAACGATAAAGCTGGTAGGTGGAAGTCGTTCTTTCTTCGTCACGATTCTTTATTATTTCACGAATAAAAGTCAGATGGGATACTCCATTATTTGCTTTTCTTACCTATGGTCTTAGGAAATAACGAGGAATTATTAATTTTAAGTCAAGAGCGTGAATTTTACTTTTTATTTTATCTTGTTTTATAAGAACACACTCTTTTGTCCTTAGTACACTGATAGAAAAAGTCGCAACACTAACAAATAATTCATGTATAGCAATAAAATTTCGAGAATTTATTTGTCTAAATAACGTATACAACCGATTAACATTGGAAGATCACAAGTTATTGTTTTCCATCGCAAATATGAGATGGTGGTACATTAACAACCCATATAACCGTCAGAATGTTTAATGTAAGTATGCAAACACTTGTGCATGGTGTGGTAGACATGCCCGATGTCAATTGGTTGAATAATGTCCCACACCTGTTGCACTTGGTCAGCACAGCGACTGATAATGATGTCTGTGGAGCTATCGTTCAATGAAGTCCCATATGTGCTCGATTGGAGCCACATCTGGTGATTGAGTACGCCATGGCAATATGTTAACACTCTATAGCGCATTTGGGTTACAACAGCGGTATGTGAACGAGCGTTATTCTGCTGGAAATCACCTCATGGAATGCTGTTCATGAACTGCAGCACAACAGGATGATGCACAAATTTCCAGTCAGTGTATGTAGGATAACCAAAAGAGTGCTCCTGCTGTCATATGAAATTGCATGATAGACCATAAATCCAGGTGTACATCCAGCGTGCCTAGCACGCAGACAGGTTGGTTGCAAATCCTCACTTGCCTCCATAGAACCAACACCCTGCCATCATTGGCACCGAGACAGAACCACATTTCATCAGAACACACAACAGACCTTCACGCTGGTCTCCAGAGATCTCTCGCATGACATCACAGAAGTCGCAAATGGCGGTGGTTTGGGATCAGTGGAATGCACGTTACAGGGCGTCTGGCTGGAAGCTGTCGTTCGAAGTAACTGATCGGTAACATTTCGTTGTGTTACTGTGGCGCCAGCTGCTACTCATACTGCTGCTGCAGATGCAGCACGATGCGCCAGAGATTCACGCCGAACACGATGGTCGTCCCTCTCGGTAGTGGCATGTGACCATAAGGAACCCGGTCATTTTGCAACCGCACTTTCTCCGGACCATCTCTGACAGCAATAATGTAAAGTGGATACACTCTTGCCAAGTCTTTCTGCACTATCGCCGAAGGAACATCAAGTTTCTTGTAGCCCTATTATACAACTTCGTTTATACTCAGTGAGCTGCTGACGCCTTTTTCGCCTTAATGGAAATATGTACTAACGTCAACGCACCAGGTCCAATTTCAAAAGTAACGTTCACGACCGTTACAGCGTGTATTTAATGCAAGCCTGATTTGCATTCTCATAGTGGTGCCACTCTTATGCAACTGACGTGAAATCGGAATAGATATAATCTTTCAGATGTAGAAACACACTCCCAACTTTCGCTTATGTCGCACAACTCCTTATTGATGTTGCGATTTTCTTCTGTCAGTGTATTATGTCACATTTCTGCACTCCTCCCTTTGATTAACTAAAGTCCAACACCAATTACAGTGTGATTTTTTTAAACTGCTTTGGCTGTCTGTTTTTGCTGTTGATGTCATGTCTGTTGTGTGACATCCGGTTAACCTATACGGGTTGTGGTGTCACCGCCAGACACCACACTTGCTAGGTGGTAGCTTTAAATCGGCCGCGGTCCATTAGTACATGTCGGACCCGCGTGTCGCCACTGTTAGTGATCGCAGACCGAGCGCCACCACACGGCAGGTCTCGAGAGACGGACTAGCACTCGCCCCAGTTGTACGGACGACTTTGCTAGCGACTACACTGACGAAGACTCGCTCCTTTGCCGAGCAGATAGTTAGAATAGCCTTCAGCTAAGTTCATGGCTACGACCTAGCAAGGCGCCATTAGCCTTACATAGCAATTGATACTTATCGTAAAAAGCATGTCTCATCAAGAACGATGTAGACAACAAGGATGGATTAAAGTTAAGTATTCCAAAAGCTACGTACTTTTCTTTATAGCATTCATTACGTATCCTGTTTCAGACCTCACGCCATCCTTCGTGTGTTTATAGCGTGCATTGTGGTCCCCTCAAATCACACTGTGTCGGCACTTCTGTCGACACATCACGGGTCTCTTTTGTCGCGCAATTTCAGTACCACAGTGTTCGTACAGTGGCTGCTTCCGTAATCGATGTAGCTGAAGTGTTTAGTGTTTTAAGAGGCGCCGTCCCGAAGATTTATACCACATACAGGGAGAGCAGAGAAACCTCATCCGCTACGTCACAACGCGTACGAAAGTTTGTTGAGTGATCGTAACGGACTATCACTGAAGAGAATTGTGACGAAAAATAAGAAAACGACAGCTAGAAAAGTCACACAAAAGTGAATGTCGCACTCGCGATCCCTGTCAGCATCAAAATAACACGAATGGAGCTGTAGAAGCAGGGGTTGCAGCGCGAGCACGAATTACAAAGCCAGTCACCGGTGATGCATAGACCCGTGGTCCGGAAGCCATAAAACCTGGACTGCGGAGCAATGAAGAAAGTTATTTCGTCAGATGAGTCTTATTTCACACTGTTTCCAACTTCTGGCGGAGATTCCATCCTAAGAGTGAAACATGGCGGGGATCGGCGTTTATTTGGGCTGCCACATCGTGATATTCCACGGGCCCTTTGTTTACTCTGTGATTTCGCATTACTTCTAAGGATAATACGATTATTTTATCTTATCACGTCCATAAAATGCTACAATACTCGTTATCCAGCGGTGATGCCGTCTCCCAAGACGGCAGGGTCTCTGTTCACACCGTCCAGGACCGTTTTTGTAAGTACGAGGATAAGTGCCGCATCTCCCTATGCACTACAGTCACCAGATCACATGATTACTGAGCCTTTGTGTTCCACTTTGGGGAGAAGAGTTCGTGATCGCTACCCACCTCCATTCATCGTTATCCGTAACTATCACTATTTTGCACTAATAATTTTACAAGATTCCATTGGAAACCATACAAGACCTGTATTTAACTATTTATATATGACTCAGGCTGTTTTGAATGCCAACGGATCTCCTGTAGACTATCAGAAATGATAATGTCTCGTGCTTTTGGTGTTTTCATGTTTTTTTCACGTTCTATACCTTTACGGTAGGACTTGGAAAATGATGTTACACATCTCGAACTGTTGGGTTACTGTAGCCTGCTTAACAACTTATTAAATGCTGCACCAAATTTCAGAGTGACACATATATGCAACACTATTTTTCAAAAGTGTCAACAATTCTCTGTATACACGGTCAGAACGTTCTATCAATCATTCAGTACCACGCAAGGGGCCCAGGTTCGATTCCCAGCAGGGGACTGGGTGTTGTGTGACTTTCATCATCATTTTTATTATCATTGACACGCTAGTCGGTGACGTGGCGTCAACTAAAATGGACTTGCAATACGGCGGCCGAACTCCCCGAATGGGGCCTCCCAGCCAACAATCCCGTACGTAATTTCATCTCCTCAACACTAAAAAATCCGCATTGATCAAGGAGTTATTTGGGAACCACCTAGTAATCGTTCAGACCGTAGGAAAATCTCTTTCCCCATAGATTCTCTTTCAGCTTGCCGAAAGATGAAACCAATTGCTAGTGCAAGACCTCGATTCCCCATCACCATTACGCACGTCTGAGCGGTCGCAGTCGCATTGTAGGTAGCATTTCACTACTACTGGAAGCGACACTGCGCTTGGTCTACACACCACCAGGCGTTTTGCACAAAGTAACTATACTGTCCCGTTTACTTTACTTTTCGAGAACGTTTTGCAGCGCAGCTTTAATATCACACTTTTGATGCGTCTATTATCCGTACCACAACACAACTGTGTCTTCAAATAACCCTCAACGAGTACTCTTTTCTGACAATGCGCCACTCTTATTGTGCAATGATCTTTATGTGTGGCATGACATGCGTAACTTGCTGTCTTAAGCTCTTGATGCATTACTTCATTTGTCATGTAAATAACGAAAAATATCTGGACTTTGGTGCCAGCTGTCAACGTACAATGTCGTACGTTTCCCGAAGTAAGTTTCCAGAAGTGATGTTACAATATCATTCGATCTTTATAAATGACCTAAATTAATTAACATATCAGTCTTTACACCTGTGTGGACTGAGAAATCCAGTCACGTGGAAGAAACCTTTTTATATCGAAACCACTTATTTTCGACGAAATATACTGCCTAAAAACGTGGCACATTAAAACGTGACACCATTTGAACAGCAGAAAGCTTCCGTCAACACATACGTTTGGAAACGCGATGAGTAGAGATCAGTATTTTTTTGCTACGCACTCACCAACAGGCCTTACCCTGAACATTTTCACTCCCGTGAGCAGGGTACGGGAAACAACACTGACAAAACCGTTCTTCGCGACATGTAAAAGGGCCAGAATCGAACATAGTCACAATATTTTCATCCGAGAGAGTAGGAAAATTAAATTCAGCTCTTTATCGCTATTCGTAAGTAACCTTTCCACATCCGCGTTTGCCGTGCTTGCTCATCTTCAAACAGATTCGCAACACGTTCCCGCCCTGTAATTCCGCCAAGAGGAGCGAATCGCCAGTAAACAAGCCTCTTCTGCAGTCTACGAGCATTACTAATAAAATCGTTAGTACGATTAGCCACCCCATGAAGTGCTTTATGGCAGTTTTTATGTTGCAATAAAACGTCGAAAGGTACGCAGCTGATATTTACGCTACTAACGCTAATCAGTCTTATCGTATATACAGGGTTTTCAAAAATTCATGTCCCAATTGTACAGGGGTGATGACGGAGACAAAAACAAATATATTTCCGCAAAGCAACCACGTCTTATAAACGCAGATTGTTGGAGTTCTGAGTACACAGTAGGTTATTGTGCGCGATTTAGAGTAAAACGGTGTTAAATGATATCATTGTCTTATTGTTCTGATCACTATTACATTATAATAAGTGTTGAAAACGAGCACCGTTAACCTCAACGTGGAGTCGACATGACATAAAATGGTTCAAATGGCTCTGAGCACTATGGGACTAAACATCTGAGGTCATCAGTCCCCTAGAACTTAGAATTACTTAAACCTAACTAACTTAAGGACATCACACACATCCATGCCCGAGGCACGATTCGAATATGCGACCGTAGTGATCGCGCGGTTCCAGACTGTAGCGCCGCAGCCAAGGAGGCGTGTCTCGCCCCACAAGTATCTCAGTGTGCTATCCCATTGCACGCACTCACCTCGCTGTTGAGCTCACGGGTCATGCGTCGGTGGGAGGATGAGTGGCTGGAAGTGACTGACAATAAGGTCCGTATAGTCAAGCCCACAACGCGTGTGTGGTGTACTTCCTTTCAGCCCCATCGACGGGACGAGGTTCTCCTCGCTCGACTTCGAATAGGCCACAGCCCTATGACGCATGGCTTCCTTCTCCGGCGAGAGGACCCTCCAATGTGTGGTGCTTGCGGCGTCCAGGTCACTGTGCGCCACGTCTTATTGGATTGCGTTTTATTTTCTGACCAGCGTGTCGCGGCTGACTTGCCAGCGGACCTGCCATCTCTTTTAGGCAACACTCGGACGAATGTGGCTAAAGTTTTAAAGTTCTGTGCCCTGTCAAATGTTTTTTACAATTTTAGGGAGAGGATTTTAATTTGCTCACTGTGTGACAAGCTCGCCCATATTTTATGTAAGTGGCCAGCCAATAACAATTTCCTGTGACATTCTTGTTGCTATGTTTCCCCTTTCCTTAGGTTTTACTTTCTTATCTAGCATTTTCCTTCTTTTCCTGGTTTGTTTGAGTGTGTGCTTTAGTTTTCTTAGGTCTGTCCACATTCGTTCCTTTTAATGTGTGTCAGGGCGCTGATGACCTCGATGTTGAGCGCCCATAAGCCCCAACACACCATAGAACCGCTCGGCCACTCCGGCCGGCGTCGACATGACATAGGAGGGAGTCCTGAGTTCACTAGAAAATGCGTGGTGTGTTCTGTATTTATGCGGCTGCTGCAAGAATTCTTCCAAGCAATTCAGTCTCTGAGTCGGCAGGCGTAGAGCGCACCTTGGCTTTCATGTAATTCTAATGGGGTAAGGTCCGAAGATTTTGCAGTCCAATGTATAGGTCCTTCTCGGTTGAACTCCCGACTGCCCAAAGTACTGGTTACTACTACTCGGACTGGGGCCTCATTGCTGAAATCGCATCCTCCTCCTGCTATCTAGGAGTACATCCTCTAATAACGCCAGCAAGCGAGAACAATCTGTACATTGGCTACCTGAGTCGAACAGGCAACATGTAATGTCCAAGTAGTCGATCACGATATCAGCCCACACGTTTACTGCCAGATGTCTCTGATGACCTGACACAAATGTGATACTAGGATTTTCATCCGACCGCACACGTCAACTGTGACAATTTTAAATGCCTTCTCGAGTAAATTGAGCCTCATTTGTAAATATAACAATATCGGGATAAACCAGCGTGCATACTGAAGACCAGGTGGATAATAATCTGGTCTCAACACCATCACAGGACGAAAGGACGAAGCAGCTCTTCACGCAGCACATCCCATACCCAGCAATGGTGAACAGAGAGCGCAGCAACAATTGCTCGTGTTCATGTCTTTGGATTGTTCTCAACGTTTGACAGTGCTTCATCCTCAATGTTAGGTACACGCGCCGTTCGGGGTCTGCCTGTATTAGCTCTGCTTACCATCATGTATCCGTATTTTACAATCGACCATAGTTTGCTGCAAATGTGCAATAATGTGAACATCAGCGTGCAAGGAAACGTTCGCCGTACATTCGCTGGGCTCTTCGACTATTGTATTCAGCAGCACCGTAGATAAAGTGCACGTATCGCAGTTTTCCCCACGCGCAGTGCTGCATCTTGACATTGCAACTGTCTTGCAAGCACTAGTGCTAGCCGCTGTTTACCGACTTAGTGTCGAAGAGCGCGACTTCACAACATAGTACGTACATCAGACTAACATTTGGTGTAACAAAGTTAATGATAAAGACGTATCTGCTCCACTCATGTTTGTATAATTACCTACGGATGCTCAGTGGTCAAGAATATATGTTTGCGACACATGGCTGCTTTAGGAAATATGTTCGTTTTTCTCCTCTGTATCATCTCTGTTAATTTGGGCACTGAATTATTGAACATCCTTTGGCACAGAGCTCGCGCAAGTATGAGAATTTAGGGTTTTCGGAAATTTCCCTTATAAAGTTGTTTGACTTGTAGAAGGGAGAGAGTACGCAATATTTTGGGTAGGAATCTCTGCCCATGAACGTACCATTTCCGTTCTACGGCGGTTTCAGTTCAGATGTGTAACGCTCCTACGTCTGCTGCCACTCAAGCTAACAGATCCTACACACTTGATGTTTCTACCGAAACGTATTACACAAGTTCTTGGAAGCTGTCCCGCTGAATGTCCGTCAGGAAATGTGGTTTCAGCATGATGGTGCACCACCTCACTTCTCACCCGCGCGTCGGAGACATCTCAACAGACGATACGGTGAAAGACGGATAGGCCGAGGTGATCCATTCCCATAGCCGCCGCGATCATCAGATTTAACTCCTATGGGGTACTTCCTGTGGGGTTGTGAACAAAGTTTACTTTACGAAACTCCTTTAGAGACAGAGGAAGAGCTCCGGCCGCTCCACAAGAAACTGAAGAGACACCAGGTGGGATGGAGAGAGTATCACAGAACATGCTTCGTATGTCCAGTGCCTGTAACAACGTTGGTGGTCGCCAATAATAATGTAAACACGTAATGTTTAATTGTTAATACAAACAAATGTGCTTACGTTGTTTCGTTGGATGTTCGTTATGTTTCCTATCGAACTGTTACCTGATAATTATTTTGCATCACGCCTACTTCAGTTCCTCAAGCAGAAGTGAATGAGTTGAATACTACTGCCTTTATAGCCATCGCCATTTGCTAAGTGTTGCTCCCCCACCACTTTGTGCACATTGCGCTCCAATTTTGACTATCCGCCACTTCCTGACGTAATGCCTTTTTTTTATCCTTTTACGTTCCGTTTGTGTTTGCCGTCTCAGTTGTCGGTCGTTTTAGAGAACGACACGCGGACTGTCGACCGAGTTTCACTGTTTACCCGTCCTAACAATATGACGAAGGCCGTTTAATTTTTAGTTCTCGACGTCCGTTTCTCTACGGCATATTTTATAGACCTTTCTTCATATCTCTGTTTCTAGCTGTCTTGTCTTCCGTAGCAGTTTTTAACTCCTTTCTTTCAAAAAATGGTTCAAATGGCTCTGAGCACTATGGGACTTAACTTCTGAGGTCATCAGTCTCCTAGAACTTAGAACTACTTAAACCTATCTAACCTAAGGACATCACACAGATCCATGCCCGAGGCAGGACTCGAACCTGCGACCGTAGCGGTCGCGCGGTTCCAAACTGTAGCTCCTAGAACCGCTCGCCCACCCAGGCCGGCCTCTTTTCTTTGTCCTCATATTCTATCAGTTTTGACATGGGCGCGTATGACCCTAGTTGTTTTTGCGCTCTAAAACCAAACAAAACAAAGAAATTGGAATTAAAACCCTCGTTGAATAGAAACGGTACATTTCCAGAAACGGATTCCTATTCAGAATATTATATACTCTCTCCACTCCACGAGTCCTAGATGTTCGTAACGGGGATTTCCGAATGCCCTGTACAAGCGTCTCCAGCAGGTACAGGGGTTAAGGCGAAATCAAAGATTTAAACGAGAACAGTTAGTTACGAACGAGCTAACGTGTGTCATACCCATAAATCTTAGTCATTCTAAAAAAAAAGACAACATTAACGAAATATTGAAAAGATAAGTGTTAGAGCTCACAGATGCTAAAGTAATTGATAACAGTACAAGACGTACGGGGGAGGATGCGAAAAGGTTTTAAGCCTTTAACCCCCGGTTTCCTATGTTTTAATGTCGCAAGAGGATGAAGATTTTTTAAATTCGTTTGTTGATGGAGCGCTTAAATATTAATCCTGTGCGGAGAACACGCTTATATGCAATGTCTGCTTCAGAATAGTGTACTTCCCTACAATAGGGCAAGAAGCCATTTACCAACCCTGCTTATTTGGATGCACAGAGAATGACGAAAACCTCGCAGCTGGTAATTAGAAACGCGCCTGATATACTTAGTGCCTGCATTGTCTCGGTGTAGCTACCAAATTCAGCACGCGCCTGAGCGCTCAGCAGAACGGCTGTTAATTCTCGCAGAACTTCAGCAGCACTCGGCGCTCCACAATAGCAGCGGGCGTCGGAATAGACTGGGAAGCCACAGGAATTTCTGTAAGCGGCCGCAAATCCCGAGCTCTGCGGTGCATACGGCTTCTTCGTGCTGCAGCTGTCTTCCTTCTGAACGACAAACGCTCGTGACCCCTAAATAAGGAAGCGACTTCTGTCTCTCCTAGGGTACGGTTATGAAACGACTGACATAAACTTCCTCATTAACATATTCTAAAGCGCGTTAACGTCTTAACGTGGGCTGGAAACTGTCTGTTAGACATATTGCCGAAGGGTGTAGAGCTTGAATATTATTTTAATGAAGAAGACAGTTTCACTCGTCTGCTTTACCGCCAGCGATTCATGTCGTGCCGGCCGAAGTGGCCGTGCGGTTAAAGGCGCTGCAGTCTGGAACCGCAAGACCGCTACGGTCGCAGGTTCGAATCCTGCCTCGGGCATGGATGTTTGTGATGTCCTTAGGTTAGTTAGGTTTAACTAGTTCTAAGTTCTAGGGGACTAATGACCTCAGCAGTTGAGTCCCATACTGCTCAGAGCCATTTGAACCATTTGATTCATGTCGTGGAAGACAGTTAATTCCACCATTGCGTCCAGTTGAAGAATCAATGCCCAACACAGGAATGTTCCTTACAAAAAAATTACAGTTTTATAAATCGGCAATTTTCTATTATTCCTTGGTTGGGGCATTTATATTTCTAAAATTATCTAAATATCAATTTCTTCTTTTTGTTCTCCAAGCGGGGGACGTTTATGAACAGCACAAGCTATTTAAATGATATACCAGATCCACCATTTTGAAGGTACAGCAATAAGGTTTTGTACCATACTTTTCGTAAAATTAATGCATTTAACTTTTTATGGAATTTAAAAAAAATTTTTGAACTAAGTAATGTACCTTTCATTCAGAAACTATTCAAGAGATTTCTACAATATTTTTTCTGATGAATCTCTTTGTATTAAGTAATCTACTATCATGAAGTATTTTTGAATATAGGGAACAGGAAAGTTTTAATAATTATTAATTATAATTGTGGAAGTATAGCATAAAATTCATTTAAAGTTCCAAGCAATTTGCTCTATATCTCAGCTTACATCTAGAATTTCAAAATTTACGCTTGAGACAACATTTATTTTGTTTACAGAAATAAGTGTGCAAAATTTCATAATTGTAGCCTTCAATGATTCTGAGAAAAGGTACATAAACATCAAAAAACATAATTTTCAGGAAGTCCAATTTCAAGTTCATCTTAAGGTTTCTTCTTCTGTGACATCTTCAGAAAGGCTCCAGATGTGTACTCAGGGTCCTCTCTCCCTTAAAGGTTTCTCTTCTCGTTTATTGTCATCTACTGTCTTTACTTTACCAGCGTTTCAACTCACTTTTCGGCTGCAGAGAGGCGCTATAAATGTATCCTTCTCAAAATATCTTGAGTGACATTTCCTGTCATAGAGCCCATTCTCTCTAATCGCTTCATCCTTCCAACTTTACGATCATTAAATACAAGAACTGCATCGTAAGCTGCAACTGTATCAGATGGAAACGTGGTTTTAAGGTATTGTTTCCATAAGAGTGAATTTAAAGACTCATTTGGATTCAGCGTTTTGCCGTGAACACACATTTATAGAAGTTTAGCATCGGCAAGAAACCTAGACGTGGGCTTGGCAACATCAATTTAGAAGCCTCTTATTGTGAAAGCAGCGGTCATTATCCCTCCGAGCCTGCAGATATCTACAACAGCTAATGTTGCACGGATAGTGGATGGGATGTTTATCTATTGACACTGTGCCGAAATACGTAGTCCATACTGCACTTCTCATCTCACTTAAACTGGAAAGGTTCTGTCTGGTAGCCTTTCCATAACACACCCAAAGGCAAAGCAAGTATTTCTTCCTCATAAACAGAGCAGAGTAGCTGGTTTGTTATTGCTTCTAAGCTACGGAACAAAGTCACGGATGACCTAGAAAACCAAGACTATTTATCCCATCCATCTAGATGGATCTGGCGCAAGTTTCCTTGTAATCCACTGAATTGTTGTTCATCGAGCTAGTACTGAAGTGTTGATTCGAAAAGTGACTCGCATTTAAATTTTTTTTTCACGCACTTAGGATGTGATTTTGTCATTGAAACTTTGGGAAGTCATTGTTCATGAGTTCTACTAATAAATAAGAAATAAACTGAAAATTGACAGTATCAGTTAATTTCATGAACTCCATTAAAGCCGCGGGTGTTTCCACAACTTTAATGGAAGCCTTATGACGTGACAGCGGAGAGGACGCGCCACCGCTGCTGCAGGTCGCCATAAAGACAGGAAGGCACGTGCGACGACCCTCAGCATTCCAGGCCTCCGGCACTGCGCATTATCGAGTCTGGCTGGAGAATTCGCGCCTCGCGAGGGCTCAGGGGGAGTATCCCGCGCCGCTCGCAGGCATGTGTCGCTCGCAATAATGCCAGACTTCCGCCACCCCCACCCTATTCCCAGCCTCCCACACTCTGGGAACGCCTGCCTACGCTCCTGGCGACCAGCAGAAATGTTCCTTAATAAGGATTCTGCAAGAAACTAAGCCGTTCTGACACCTGTTTTGCTATGAAGTGAACAAGAGCGCGTTCTAAAGTGGTTGCGAATTCTTACAAGCGGCTTAGTGTAAAACAGCAAAATTAATACAAAAAGAAGTAATATCTTACTTGGAATAAGAGAGCAGACATCTACGTGGAGGGAAGATACTCCAAACATCGACAAAGTCACGTGATTTGAGTTCCTCACTGAAATAAATACAAATGAGAAGACAACGAAGCTAGAAGTATAAAAACGAGGGCTCATTCGCAATATGTACAACAGGAACTTACGTGACAGCCACAAAATCAAGACATTGCACCTCGATGACTAGACAAAAATGTCTGCACTGGCCGGCCGGAGTGGCCGTGCGGTTCTAGGTGCTACAGTCTGGAACCGAGCGACCGCTACGGCCGCAGGTTCGAATCCTGCCTCGGGCATGGATGTGTGTGATGTCCTTAGGTTAGTTAGGTTTAATTAGTTCTAAGTTCTAGGAGACTGATGACCTCAGAAGTTAAATCGCATAGTGCTCAGAGCCATTTGAACCATTTGTCTGCATTGCTTGTCAAAATTAATTATGAAAGGGAAAGAAGTTTCAAAAAACGCCGAGAAGAGTCATTGAAAATTATATCAGTAATTATCCACCAAGCTACATATCCGTAATCGATCGATTCCCATTAATGGCCATCTCAAAAGTTGAAAACAACAACTTCTTCTTCTTCTTCTTCTTCTTCTTCTTCTTTCAAGGATATCTAATGTTTCGTCGTCAATAACGTAATCAAACAACAACGTGTCATTCTTTTTACTGTGGCATTGAAAAGTCCGTTAACATTTGAAAATCCAGTACTTCACGTAATAATGTACGTACAGAGGTAAAGACTGACACAATTGCTTCGAATGATATGTGATTTTATTGAAATCGAAAAGATGCACAAAATGACCATCAGATAGCGCTTTATATGGTACAAAAGCAATGGTTAGCGTAACGGTTTATTATTACAAAGACGATTTTCTTTATAACAGATGCTCAAATAGTCAGCCATCATTCATCAACAGTACCTATAGTCGAAGGAGAACGTCGCGAACAGCACTGTACAGCAAATCATTAAGTGTGGTGAGAAACTGCCAGTGGATGTTGACTCCAAGCATCCGTGATCAGGTCGGACAACTGCGATAGACGTGCGACTTCAGGTGAACCTACAACCTATAACCACACTAACTGAGGTCTAGAGACCTGAGGGACGTCGGAGGGGGTTCAAGCATCACGGAAATGACAGCTCAGCAGCAAGAGGTCTTCCACAACTGTAGCACTATGGGGTGGAGATGAATCCTGTATAAAAGTCGTACCTTCCAGCAGGTGTTTATCAGCCATGCTAAGGTTGTTGCCATTCTGTAACACATCAGACTACCTGGAACCCATCACGCTGACAGTTTGAACCGCAAGACTTCGCATTTCCAACACCATCGGTTGTCCGGGTTTTGCACTCGTTTTAGGTTTCAATAAAAACCCGTATCATCTCAGAGATGTGTATCAAGTTTACCTACTTACCCACAATCTTCCGTGAACTAGCGCATTTTGAAGTGTTAAAGAACTTTTCAATAGTCCTGTACTTAAAGAAAATACTTAATATCTACCTGTCCTTGCGTCAATCGTCCATCCACTGCAGATCTTATTCAGTTTCACTTCGATTTGCTTGCATCGGAGCGTTCCCATGTACAAGAGCATAAACTAAAGCCTCACTGAAATTCCCACGGTAACTGTAACGGCTCTGTAAGCTCTATGTGCTAGGAAGATTTGAACGCTTTCACATCGTTTCTTGTTCACTAAAACTGCGCCACCGAATCAAATGCCATTCGACAGTCGAGGAAAACATTATCAACGTACTATGCCTCGTGGAAGAACGCTGCAAGATGGGTTTCAGATAATCCCTGTTTGTGAAATCGATATCCTGCAAAGGAAATTTTGAACTTCTAGAAATGTCATAATATTCCAGCTTAAGACAGACTTCGATAATTCTACAACAGACTGACGTCAGCAAAATACTGGAGTTCATCATAAATATGGAATTAACGTGAGAAATACGCGCTTGAACATAAATCCGACTTCCAGTTAAGCCTGCTGGTTGCGCTGTTTTATTTAAATACGGGCCGCAACTTGCAATGTTCTCAGTACGTTGCAGGTGTTCTGTGTAGTTGTGAGTGCATTATGTCGGAGTTACGTGTTTGGTTTTTTAAGAGGCAGCTATCAAAGATTTATACCACATACAGGGAAACTGGGAAAACATCAGTTGCTGCGTCAGAACTCGGACGAAAGTGTGTTTTTAGTGGTCGTGGAAAGCAGTCACTGAAAGAGATTGTTATGAAAAATAGGACGCTTACAGGTCCGAAGTCACTGCTGAATGCTGAACTGCATGCCGCACACGCGAACCCCGTCACTCTCAACACAACACTAAAGGAGTTCGATTAGCAGACAATTGCAGGACGAGTTGGAATTCCAATGTCACTAAACTCCTGTAAGAGGAAAACATGGTGCCGAAGCCACAAAAACTAGAATATGGGGCTATGGAAGAAAGGCATTCGATATGATGAATCATGTTACACGCTGTTCCCAAATTCTTGCCGAATTTACGTCCAGGGTGAAGAATGGTAGCGTTCGACGATGATTTGTGCAGCCATATCGTGGTGTTCCATGGGCCCTATGATCATTCTGGACGATCAATGCCAGTCCAATGTTACAGTGTTTGTTCCCCTAAAGTGATGCTGCATTCCAAGATGACAGGAAACTTGTGCAGGCAATCCGCATCATCCAGTACTGGTTTTGTGAAAATGAATATGAATTATCGCACCTCTCGTGGCGACCATAGTCACCGTATTACAATATTACTGAGATTTTGTGGTCTATTTTCGAAAGAAGGGTGAGTGATCGCTGTCCACTTCCATCATCGTTACCTGATCTTGCCATTATTTTGCAGGATGAATGGTACAAGACGCCCCGAAAAGCATACAGGACTTGCATTTGTCCAATCCGACATGTCTGAAAAATTTCCTACATCATATTACGCATAGTAACATGTTGTGTTGGTGTTTCCATTTTTTTGTCCACACACCCCCCCCCCCCCCCCCCGCCCCTCTTGGATCTGTGCGTATGTACATCTTCCCGAGAAACGTTCTTGAAACGGGGATCCTTGGTTCACGACTTACTACTAAAAAGAAGCACTCAGTCTTCAGGCCACGAGTGGCCTACCGCGACCATCCGACCGCCGTGTCATCCTCAGGGGAGGATGTGGATAGGAGGGCGTGGGGTCAGCACACCGCTCTCCCGGTCGTTATGATGGTATTCTTGACCGAAGCCGTTGTTAATCAGTCGACTAGCTCCTTAATTGGCATTACGAGGCTGAGTGCACCCCGAAAAATGGCAATAGCGCATGGCAGCCTAGAGGGTCACCCATCCAAGTGCCGACCACGCCCGACAGCGCTTAACTTCGGTGATCTCACGGGAACCGGTGTAGCCACTGCGGCAAGACCGTTGCCCGACTTACTATTAACGTCTACAAATAATCCGCTTTAATTTCGTGGACCGAGATATTTATAGGTATCTAGGTTCCAATGGTTTCTGTTGTTCGATTGACTAGTGTAACTCTACATGCGCTCAAGGAGATGAACTTATCTACGATCGACCTTAGGTAGCGGTAGACCTTTAACAAGCGTCCGACACCATTGAAAGTTACGAGCATAGACACTCCTTGACAAATACGAAGGAACAGAGAAATTCTTGGACAGGCAAAGATAGACGGTATGAAACATCGTACATACGCTATGTGATCAAAAGTATCCGAACACCTGGCTGACAGTGACTTAACAAATTCGTGGCGCCCTCCATCGGTAATGCTGGATTTCAATATGGTGTTGGCCCACCCTTAGCCTTGAAGATAGCTTCCACTCTCGCAGGCATACGTCCAGTCAGGTGCTGGAAGGTTTCTTGAGGAATGGCAACACGTTCTTCACGGACTGCTGCACAGAGGAGAGGTATCGATGTCGGTCGGTGAGGCATGGCACGAAGTCGGCGTTCCAAAACATCCCAAAGGTGTTCTAGAGGATTCAGGTCAGGACTCTGTGCAGGCCAGTCCGTTACAGGAATGTTACTGTGTTGTAATCACTCTGCCACCGGACGTGCATTATGAACGGGTGCTCGATCGTGTTCTAAGACACAATCGCAATTCCCGAATTAATCTTCAACAGTGGGAAGCAAGAAGCTGCCACGCTAAACAACAAGGAGTGCAGTCCCACACAATGAAAAACACGACCACACCATAACACCACCGTCTCCGAATTTTACTGTTGGCACTACACACACTGGCAGATGACATTTCCGTGGCATTCGCCATACCCACACCCTGTCATCAGATCGCCACATTGTGTACCGTGATTCGACACTATACACGTTTTTCCACTGTTCAATCATCCAATGCTTACGCTCCTTACACCAAGCGAGGCGTCGTTTGGATTTTATCGGCGTGATGTGTGGCTTACGAGAAAATCGCTCGACCATGAAATCCGAGTTTTCTTACCTCCTGCCTAGCTGTCATAGTACTTGCAGTGGATCCTGATGCAGTTTGGAATTATTTTGTGATGGTCTGGATAGATGTCTGCCTATTACACATTACGACCCTCTTCAAGAATCGGCGGTCTCTGTTAGTCAACAGAAGAGGTCGGCCTGTACGCTTTTGTGCTGTACGTGTTCCTTCACGTTTCCACTTCACTACCATATCGGAAACAGTGGACCTAGGGGGTTTAGGAATGTCGAAATCTCGCGTACAGACGTATGGCAAAAGTAACACCCAATCACCTCACCAAGTTCGAAGTCCGTGAGTTACGCGGAGCGCCCCATTCTGCTCTATCAAGGCGTCTAATGACTACTGAGGTCGCTGACGTGGAGTACATGGCAGTAGGTGGCAGCACAATGGACCTAACACGGAAAACGTATGTTTTTGGGGGTGTCCGGTTACTTTTGATAACGTAGTGTACATAATACAGCCGGAGTGGTTTATTTATAACGAAATAATGTACAAGAAATGGTTCAAATGGCTCTGAGCACTATGGGACTTAACATCTGTGGTCATCAGTCCCCTATAACTTAGAACTACTTAAACCTAACTAACCTAAGGACATCACACACATCCATGCCCGAGGCAGGATTCGAACCTGCGACCGTAGCGGTCACGCGGTTCCAGCCTGACGTGCCTAGAACCGCACGGCCACACCGGCCTGCGAAATAATGTACAGATTTAACCACAGGGGAAAGCAGAATGACGTACACTTTGCACGTGTTATACATACTGACTCCACGCTGTTAAGAAGTCTTTAGGGGATATTGTCACACTACTCTCTCAGGGCGTTTTTCAGTTCTTGGATGTTCGTTGAGAAACACATCTGTGAACAGAATCCGAGGAACGACTTATATGATTTAGGTACGAAGACAACGCAGACCATTCCATACGCTCAATATCTTCACATTCCAATATCCGACGCCTCAGCGGTCCTTTGTAGGTGGGCATTGTCGTCCATAAACAGGAAATCTGGACTTACTGCACCCACAAAACGAACTGTGAATCACACCTACCCACACCATAATGCTTCGGCCATACCGAAGAATTTCTTTAAGAATGTGTGGTATGTATCGTGTCCCCCTCTCTGTAAAACTAACTGGTGGCCAAAAACAGTTGTCACAGTGAAGCGAGATTTGTCGAAGAACGTCAGTCCAGACCACTGTTGCTGACTCCGACCAGCATGTACGAAGATGGTGTCTGTTCTTTGGGACATGTCCGAAAGAACAAATACCATCATCATACAGTTAAGGCTAACCAGCAATTGACCTTCTTCTTCTGTGCGGATGCACAGGCATTGCCCGAACTCTTACGTGACTCGGTAAGATTGTCTGCCGCGAGTAATGAGTGTAATGGGCAGGGGCACTATGAATGTAGTGTGCGGACCTTAAGTTGGGAATGTGGGTGTCACGGGGAGCGTGCAAGAGATAAGTCCCTGCAGTCGCTCTATCCTCAGTGCCCTCGGTGGCTCAGATGGATCGAGCGTCTGCCATGTAAGCAGGAGATCCCGGGTTCGAGTCCCGGTCGGAGCACACATTTTCAACTGTCCCCGTTGATGTATATCAACTCCTGTCAGCAGCTTAAGATCGTGATTTAATTATCATCCCGACCCGCATGGTCCCTACAACAACGGAATGGTTGAAGTGGGATAGATTCAACAGGCATCCGAACATACAAACAAGTCTGATGTAATCGCAGCAAAATGGTTCTGGCAGAGACGCGTGTACCGGTAGTGGTTTCACGGTCTGCAGCGATCTAACGGCGAGTGAGATGTATGTTCCTTTTCACCACTACGACTACGTATCGATGCTCTTGTGATGTGGTGGTCCGATTACGACCAGTAGCATGCTTTCGCATAGCATTTCCACCTCCTGGGGTATGTTTTAATCACAAGATGACACTTTTGGACACACTCATTACTGTGGTCACTATAGTGACACTTTTATCTGCTCCACCGTGATCGTAAGTACACAAATGATGTTTTGCAGACATGCTGCCATGCCACACCGAATGTCGCACTAATCGGTTCCACAGCCACCTTGGTCAAACCCCTTGCTGCATGAAACGCCGAATGCATACGGAGCGTTCGTGCATAGGCTTCACTGCACTTAAAACATCCCGCCCTCTGCATTTCCTTTTATGGTCGAGTGTTTCGCAGCAGGTGTCGGTTGTTCCGTAGCAGCTAGCAGTCATCATCAGCAAGTGTTAATTGATCCGTATCAACTGTCAAGCTGTGTATTATATACATATCTGTAATACGGAAAGGTAGATAAGAAACACATCAACTAAAATTTTTCATAAAACGTGAGATATATGATGCTGAAAATAGTATTTTAACACAAATTCACAAAGTACTCAATACGAGTCCGAAATTAGAGATGCTGACTGATTACACAAGGCGGTGGTACCTAATACAGAATTTTGTTCGGTATACGTCATTCTGACTCGTGCAACAAGATAGAGGGTGGCACGAAGAAATATAAATACGGCGTGGAATAGAACAGAAAATGTAAATTAGTATAAACTTCATCTCTAGGTTCCTGCGTAAACCCAATCTTGGAAAACGCGGTATATTCCGAAAAGCGCCGACGTGTGGGACAATGATTATTGGTTCTCGTAGCATTCGCAGATTTTATGCTCCGCTTCCAGGTCCCAACAGAACCGCCACCTCGGAAATCTCTACAGGTTCTGAACAAAATCCGTACGTCATGTAGCACACTGCGTAAAAACGTCTCATTTTTAGATCAAGCTTACTACCTCTTTCGTAATAAATAATACCAGAAAAAATGCACGGAATTCATATATTTACCGTGTGAGGCGTTGTATCTGCGACAACTGGAAACTAGTTCTTAGATTAGTCCGAAGAGACGTTACCACAGCCCCTGTTTATCGTTACCACCTGACCTTCCGTACGGATAGTACTACAATTTACCCTTGGTTGTTTGTATTCAAATATTAACTTCTACTTTAGGAAAGTTTCACTCGTGGGTCATACCTGTATCTCTTCACAGTGCCGGCGTTGTTTTCTGACCAGGAAACGCTCTGTCCCATGAGCCAGTCCTCTCACAGAAACAACCACACATTCAGGTGTTGTCTCTACTCGCCCGGCATGTCGGTAACTCGAAACTAGCGTGTCGCTCGGCAACGACCGGCAAATCGTAACAATAAACCGTCAAAGTCTGCTGACGTCACCCTGATTGCACTTCGAAATACTCTGAAAGGAGACTGCCTTGTGAATTTCAGCTACTGTTGCAAATTAACGCTGGTAACTCAAAGCTTGCAGCAGGAGAACGGCACCTCCCAGTTACATGCTACTCGATACAATAAAAGGACCATATAGAGAAAAAATTATCAAGCATCAGAATTAAAGTGATTACTGGTTTAATCAGACGAAACGTGAAGTCATATACATTACGTCTACGTCTATATCATAACCATTTAAGTAACACTTAACTCTTTGGCAGTGGGATCCTGGAACCACTTTCAGACAATTTCACGACCGAACCATTCTCGAATAGCGCGTAGGAAAACCAACATCAAATCCTTCTGCGCGACCAATGCTTGCTCCTATTTTATTACGATGATCATTTATCCCTTTGTAGGTAACAGTCAATATTTTCGCATCCGGAGAAGTATGTTGGTGACCTAAAATTTTGTAAAATTTGCCCGCCACCGTCATATAATTACTGCCTCCCCAAAGTAGCTTATAGCATCTTTCACAGTCTTTCTTCTATTTTGTGGTAATTCGAAATGAGCTGCCCTTCTTTTAATTGTTTCGACGTCCTCCAATAACAATTCCTGCGAGATGCTCCCAATTTAAGCTTTTCGTCATTGTAAATCGTGCCTATTTAGCTTAATTGTGAATCTTTAAGACATTTTTATTTATAATATGCAGACGAATGGAAAAGAAAATTTGTGATGTGTTGGATGACGATCAGTGTCGCTTTGGTAGAGGTAAAGGCACCAGAGAGGCAGTTATGACGTTGCGGTTGATAACGGAATCAAGACTAAATAGAAGTCAAGACACTTTCATAGGATTCTATTACCTAGGCAACAAAATAACCAATGACGGACGGAACAAGGAGGATAAATGGTTCAAATGGCTCTGAGCACTATGGGACTTAACATCTGTGGTCATCAGTCACCTAGAACTTAGAACTACTTAAACCTAACTAACCTAAGGACGTCACACACATCCATGCCCGAGGCAGGATTCGAACCTGCGACCGTAGCAGTCGCGCGGTTCCGGACTGCGCGCCTAGAACCGCTAGACGACCGCGGCCGGCCAAGGAGGATATCAAAAGTAGACTAGCACTGGCAAAAAGGGCGTTCCTGGCCAAGAGAAGTGTACAAGTATCATGCAATAACCTTAATTTGAGGCAGAAATTTCTCAGAATGTACATTTGGAGCACAACATTGTATGATAGTGAAACATGGATTGAGGTAAAACCGGAAGAGAAGAGAATCGAAGCATTTGAGACGTGGTGTTACAGACAAATGTTAAAAATTAAGTGGACTGATAAGGTAAGTAATGAGGAAGTTCTACGGAGAATCGGAGACGAGAGAAATATGCGAAAACACTGACAAGGAGAAGGTGCAGGATGATAGGACATCTGTTAAGAAATCAGTGAACAACTTCCATGGTACTAGAGGGAAATCGTGCTCAGGCCCATCACATGCTCCATGATGTGCTGGATTATCGAAATGTGTCTGCTGAATGGGTGTCGAAAAACCTGGTCATGAATAACAAGAGCGCAAGAATGGAAATCGGCCTCGATCAGTCTACGCGGTGCTGCAAGAGGGAAATAATATCCTGCTCAAAATCATTACTGGCATGAGACATTTGTGCACCACTTACGCCCGAACACAAGGCCACATTGACGTGGAAGCACCTCAGTTCACCAGTGAGGAAAAACTTCAACGTGTCACCATCCTCAGGAAAGGTTATGGCAAAAGTGTTCGGGAAAGTAAAAGCGGTGATACCCTTTGCTTTCTTCCTGCAAAGGAGAATCAATTCCGCAAGCTACTGTGACACCCTCTCCAAACGCAGCTCCGCCATTCGACGAAAGAGACCAGGGATCTTGCGTGCAGGTGTTTGCTCTTGTACGACAATGTGAAAACACTCACAGTAAGGAACAAAAAGGATCAGGTTCGTCACTTCAGATAGGAGAGTTTGGATAACCCAGCCTACAGCCCCGATCTTGCCCCACTGGTCTATCGTCCCTCCCCTACATTGAAAGCCGCACACCCGGAACGTTACTTCCAAACTAGTGCTGAGGTGGAGCAGCCTGTGTCACAAGTTCTTGCATCGCAGGGCACCGAGTTTCATCAAAGTGGTTTCTTCAAACTGATTGCACGCTATGACCAACGTCTCAATGTCGGTAGCCACTGTGTCAAAAAATAGTGCACGGTGTACAATTCATGATGTTGTCGTGTATTTGTTTAAGCAATAAATTTTCCGTGTGAGAAACACTGACGAATTTTACTTTCGAACGTCCCTAGCCGTTCCAGCACTCTCGCTTATATCAATAATATGATAAGTAAATCGTCTACATCCTTTTAAAAGGAAATATCTCGGCACCCATCTTAAGAGATTACGGGGAGATAAGGAAAACTAAGTTTGTATCACCGGACGACGCTTTCAATCCAGTTTTTATCCTATGGTAATTCTGTGCTCTATCCACGGCGTCACTACACAACGTAAAAACAAAAGGGGGAAGACTGGATTTGAGCCGGCCGTGTGGCCGTGCGGTTCTAGGCGCTACAGTCTGGAACCGCGTGACCGCTACGGCCGCAGGTTCGAATCCTGCCTCGGGCATGGATGTGTGTGATGTCCTTATGTTAGTTAGGTTTAAGTAGTTCTAAGTTCTAGGGGACTGATGGCCTTAGAAGTTAAGTTCCATAGTGCTCAGAGCCATTTGAACCATTTTGAACTGGATTTGATCTTTGAAAAAAGAGTCGCGATTGTATGATCTGCAGCGCATTACGTCAGATATTAATCACTGGAAGCCCTAATCGTAAACTTTATGTTCAAAATTGATTTAAGGAACGTGACTGTGATTCGGAAATCGACAAAACCTGCATGAAGGGCTGCGCATTCACAAATAAGGAGGACTACTGTTGCGTTAGGTAGATTCCCACCGTAAAGTAATTATTCAAGTATAGCACTGATTTGTTAATCACAAAAGTACAGGTTTCATCGCCAAAGATAACCTTACATTTGTTTCCACGTTAAAGAAACGTGAGATTTCGTAATGGGCTTAATGAATACACAGACAGTAGTGTCCTTTCATTACTTTTTTACTGTTTGCAGCAAATATTAGGATATGAATTATTACAAGCTTAGCGGAATGAACATAACACGATTACAAGTCAGTTTGATGTATCATGTGTTTCGGGGTAAAGTGTCGGTTCAGTTTAAATATTAATTCATCAGTTTTGTTTCCACTGCGGTTATCTGTTACGCCGTAGATAATTACATATTGACGTTTAAATATCACGTTATCTGTGACATCGTTGACACTGAAATTATTTTAGCTGACTGTACGGATCCATATCACGTGACGCACCAAATACACCAGAAACTTGAACGTTTCAGAAAATTCTCGCTATGATATGACAGTAGTACGGCAACGATGTTCTGCACTGATTTATGCACGACACGTATTATTAGATTTCCTGCTTGTCTTCCGTAGTGATGTTTGCCCCCGAAAATGGACGTTTGCTCCGACACTGGTTTGGTTAGTTTGCGAATAAATAACCCTTCAAGGAGAGTTTGTCGATATATAAATATGAATGATTTTCAGACGTGACGCACCAAATACACCAGAAACTTGAACGTTTCAGAAAATTCTCGCTATGATATGACAGTAGTACGGCAACGATGTTCTGCACTGATTTATGCACGACACGTATTATTAGATTTCCTGCTTGTCTTCCGTAGTGATGTTTGCCCCCGAAAATGGACGTTTGCTCCGACACTGGTTTGGTTAGTTTGCGAATAAATAACCCTTCAAGGAGAGTTTGTCGATATATAAATATGAATGATTTTCAGACAGCCAAACTGTAGGGAACCGAAATAGGAAACAGTTAGCAGTGGCTATTGGGAACATTTTGAGGAAAACTGAAAAGTGGAGAACCACTGGAATCCGAAAGCTGACCACTGGAATCCGAAAGCTGAATACAATCAAGGTGGCAGTACACACTTAGGGGTCACAAATAATCACACCTTTCGTGAAACCGTCTGGCAGCAGCATCTCACAGAGGCATTAAATGAAAAAATCTTGTGTATTCTGCTTCGGTTGGAACGTAAAATAGGTTTCTGTGCTTTGGTAGACAGCGGCAGATACTCTACTATGGTCTGTTAACAAGTGTTTTCAGGGAATTAGAGAATACGGATGAAACGTGGAAGATCGGTTTCAGATTGTGAATGAAATTGCTCACGACGACGACCTTGAGTGTGATCAGGTTCACTGTCGAGGCAGGTAAATGTGCTAAGTCGACATTTTCAGATGTTTTGGGTGGATGAAAATCCGTGGGCGACTCAGCCACTCAGTATATTGCAAGCCGATGCACGCTGATTTAAATCCCAGAGAGTAGAATTTTCAGCTTTCAATATGGAAACAGCCGCATTATATATATATATATATATATATATATATATATATACGCACATCAAAACAGTTTTGCATCACTCCGGTTCCCAGAACTCCTTAAGATAGACGTTGACTGTGGATATTATTATCACACACACAGTCCCTTTGACTGTTCAGAGATGTCACCCCCCGAAGATGTAAACGACCATGCATGAGCAGCGTCTATTAGACGGAGTGGGTCTGACAGCCGATCAGTGCGAGTCATTCCACCAGAAAGAAAGTACACGGCTCTTGTTTTCTGCAGTTCAACCATGCCTAGACGGTCAATGCCGTGGTTCGATCGCGTCCGCATTGTTACTTTGTGCCACGAAGGTCTCTCAACAAGGGAAGTGTCCTGGCGTCTCGGACTGAACCAAAGCGATATAGTTCGGACATGGAAGAGAGACAGAGAGACAGGAACTGTCGATGACATGCCTCGCTCAGGCCGCCCAAGGGCTACTACTGCAGTGGATGACCGCTACCTACAGATTAAGGCTCGGAGGAAACCTGGTAGCTGTGCCACCATGCAGCGAGGTGCAGATAGGTAGAACAACGTGCCAAATGGACCGCTCAAGATTGGCATCACGTTCTCCTCACCGATGTGTGTCGCATATACTTTGAACCAGGCAATCGCCGGAGACGTGTTTGAAGACGACCTGGTCAGGCTGAACGAATTAGACACTCTGTCCAGCGAGTGCAACAAGGTGGAGGAATATTTGAAACCCACATCAAACGAAATATTACACTTGTCCTATGATGGACCACGTTGTATGGAGGGTCACATTGTATAATAAACTTAACAAAGAAAAATTCTAGACACATTATCAAATCGTAGACATATTTAAATTAACTGGAATCTGATGTAGCCAGTACGCTATAGTACAGATCAACAACGGAAAAATTCACACTATACAACGTGAAGCGACCACAACCTAGCTCTTTGAACAACGTTAGTTTAGTTTAAAATCGATTATGAGATGATTATGATGATATTTGTTTTCCGGCTTGCTCAGCTACGTGATTATCAGCGCCCGTACAAATTCCAAAGCTTTTCACTGTCCAGCCTCGCCAGTTCCCCGAATGGCGAGGAAATGATGCGAACAACACAAATATCCAGCTCCCAGGCGGAGGAAAGTCCCACCCGGCTTGGAATCGAACGCAGGACTCCGTAATCCAGAGGCAACAGTGCTAGCCGTTAGACCAAGAGCTCCGAACTTTTGAACACAAGTGAAGGCACATTTAAAGACATGAAAATGCTGCAGACAAAATATTACACACAGCTGCACGTGCCAGCCACCACCTCACTATTATTCTGGTAGCTCGTTGCATGAGAATGGACACCAGAAAGCAACTCAAAATAAATAGTTGAAGTCTATAAGTAATTTTTCCAGATTACTGTGGCCACTGTAGTGACACTTGGAACTCAAATGATATGTTGCAGACACGTTACCGTTCCACACGGAATGTCCCACTAACCAGTTACACAATCACCATGGACAAACCCTGCACTGAGTGAAATGTCGAATGCATACAGTGTTTCGTGCACGGGCTTAGCTACAGTTAACAGGTCCGGCCCTGTACATTTCCCATAAATGCCTTTGGTCGGTTACTCCGCAGCAGTTTTCGGTTGTTCCATAGCAACTAGCAGACCTTAATTCGCTGGTGTCAGTTGTTCCACAGCAATTTTCAAACAGTGTATTATTTACATATCTGTGATACTGAAATGAGGGTGAGAAGTATATCTAACAAAAAGTTTCATAAAATTAAAGATATGTAATGCTGAAAACGATATTTTGAGCCAAATTCGCAAAATACAGGGTAGGAATTCGAAATAAGCGATGCTGACTGATTACATAAGGCGATGGGAGCGAAGACAGAACTGTATTCGGTACACGTCATCAGCAACATACGGGGTGGCACCAGCAAATATAAATATATACTACAGGGAGTAGAACAGAACATGTAAATTAGTACAATCTTTGCCTTTAGATCCCAACATAAACCCGAGGTATGAAAACGCGAGCGCCAAAGGTATGGGTCAACGATGTTTGAGAAAATTATTGCTTCTCGTTGCATTTGCACAATTTAGCCTGCGATTCTACCTACCAACTGAACCGGCACCTCGGAAATCCCTACAGATTCCTAACAAAATTCGTACTCCATGTAGCATACTACGTAAGAACAACTGATTTCAGATCAAACTTACTGCTTTCTTTTATTAATAATACCCAAAGAAATTCCACTGAATTCATACATTTTCCTTACGAGACGTTACATATGCGACGATTGAAAGCTAATTCTTAAGAATGCCTGGAAGGGACGCTACCAACGCCCTTGTTTATCGTTGCCAACTGTCATTCCTTCCGGATAGTACTGCAGTTTACGATTGGCAGGATTTCTTCAAATATTAACTTCTATTTTAGTGAAGTTTAACTCGTTTGACATACCTGCATCTCTTCACAGTGCCGGCGTTGCTTTCTGACCAGGAAACGCCCTGTTCCAGGCGCCAGTCCTCTCACGGAAACAGCCACAGGTCCAGTTGGGCCATCTTCTTGCCCTGCAAGTCGGCAACTCGAAACTGGTGTGTCGCTCGGCAACGACCGTCAGATCATAACAATGGGCCGTCAACGCCTGCTGACGTCACCCTGATTGAACTCCGCAATACTCTGAACGCAGACTGCCTCATCAATTTTAGTTATTGTTTTAAATGAACGCTGGTAACTCAAAGCTTGCAGCAGGAGAACATCGCCTCCCACTTATGTGCTACTCGAGACAATAATGAGGATGATATAGTGAAAAACAAAATTAAGCATCAGAATGAGAGTGTTCGCCGGTTTATTCAGAAGAAACGTGAATTCATACACATTACGTCTACCTCTCTATGATTTCTCTATAGTTAACATGTAAGAGTTTGACAGAGGAATCGTCGAACCACTTTCAGATAATTTCACGACCATTCCACTGTCGAATAGCGCGTGGGAGTAACGAACCTCTAAACCCTTCCTTCAGATCAACGACTGAAATACTCACACTGCACAACGTGCGTGGACCACGACCTAACTCTCTGAACAACGTACGTTAAGTTTTTAACACTATGATAATAATTATGGTGATATTTGTTTTGTCGGGCGCTCAGCTATGCAGTTATTAGCGACCGTACAAATTTTCAATCTTTTCACTTTCCACACTCGCCACTTCCCCGATTGATTAGCAAATGATGAGTACAACAAAAACACCCGACCCAACCCGGTCGGGAATCGAACTCTGGATTCCGTGATCCTGAGGGAGCAACACTGGCTCCGGAACTCTGAACAGAGTGAAGGCACATTTAAAGCATTAAAATGCTCCAAACAAAGTATTACACACATCTGCAGATGCCAACCACCACCTCATTATTATTCTGGTACATTCTTGCATGAGAATGGCCAGAAAGTAACTCAAAGCTAATACCGAACGTCTATAAGCAAGTTGCCATATCAGTCCTAGTAAACCCTGGAAGCGGCCAGGCGACCCAAAAGCCAAGGACAGAAACGAAATTTCTTTTTCACCATTCGGCGGGGCTAACAAAGACTCGACAAACCGCCTGCACGCCTGCAGTGGCCTGTATGCACTGTCTCCGTAGTACACTCTCGTTCATAAAAAAACGTAACACCATGAACGACTATACATTGGACGTTTATATTCACAAGACATAGACGTAAGCATCTTCTGCAGAAATGATTTGCACTTCAGTCACCTATGTTGAGCATATGTCCTGTTACTGGAGTCACTCAACAGAGGAAAGTCCACTGGACCTGATGGGATACCAATTCGATTCTACACAGAGTACGCGAAAGAACTTGCCCCCCTTCTAACAGCCGTGTACCGCAAGTCTCTAGAGGAACGGAGGGTTCCAAATGATTGGAAAAGAGCACAGATAGTCCCAGTCTTCAAGAAGGGTCGTCGAGCAGATGCGCAAAACTATAGACCTATATCTCTGACGTCGATCTCTTGTAGAATTTGAGAACATGTTTTTTGCTCGCGTATCATGTCATTTCTGGAAACCCAGAATCTACTATGTAAGAATCAACATGGATTCCGGAAACAGCGTTCGTGTGAGACCCAACTCGCCTTATTTGTTCATGAGACCCAGAAAATATTAGATACAGGCTCCCAGGTAGATGCTATTTTTCTTGACTTCCGGAAGGCGTTCGATACAGTTCCGCACTGTCGCCTGATAAACAAAGTAAGAGCCTACGGAATATCAGACCAGCTGTGTGGCTGGATTGAAGAGTTTTTAGCAAACAGAACACAGCATGTTGTTCTCAATGGAGAGACGTCTACAGACGTTAAAGTAACCTCTGGCGTGACACAGGGGAGTGTTATGGGACCATTGCTTTTCACAATATATATAAATGACCTAGTAGATAGTGTCGGAAGTTCCATGCGGCTTTTCGCGGATGATGCTGTAGTATACAGAGAAGTTGCAGCATTAGAAAATTGTAGCGAAATGCAGGAAGATCTGCAGCGGATAGGCACTTGGTGCAGGGAGTGGCAACTGACCCTTAACATAGACAAATGTAATGTATTGCGAATACATAGAAAGAAGGATCCTTTATTGCATGATTGTATGATAGCGGAACAAACACTGGTAGCAGTTACTTCTGTAAAATATCTGGGAGTATGGGTGCGGAACGATTTGAAGTGGAATGATCATATAAAATTAATTGTTGGTAAGGCGGGTACCAGGTTGAGATTCATTGGGAGAGTGCTTAGAAAATGTAGTCCACCAACAAAGGAGGTGGCTTAGAAAACACTCGTTCGACCTATACTTGAGTATTGCTCATCAGTGTGGGATCCGTACCAGATCGGTCTGACGGAGGAGATAGAGAAGATCCAAAGAAGAGCGGCGCGTTTCGTCACAGGATTATTTGGTAACCGTGATAGCGTTACGGAGATGTTTAATAAACTCAAGTGGCAGACTCTGCAAGAGAGGCGCTCTGCATCGCGGTGTAGCTTGCTCGCCAGGTTTCGAGAGGGTGCGTTTCTAGATGAGGTATCGAATATATTGCTTCCCCCTACTTATACCTCCCGAGGAGATCACGAATGTAAAATTAGAGAGATTAGAGCGCGCACGGAGGCTTTCAGACAGTCGTTCTTCCTGCGAACCATACGCGACTGGAACAGGAAGGGAGGTAATGACAGTGGCACGTAAAGTGCCCTCCGCCACACACCGTTGGGTGGCTTGCGGAGTATCAATGTAGATGTAGATGTAGATGTAGATGTAGATGTAGATGTACGTAGTAAGCGCAGGGTTCGCCATTGGCCCTACTAACTTGTTGCATGTGTGATGACATCGACGCATGTAAGGCACGAATGGCGTCCTGTGGTGTACCCATGCATCCTGCATTGATGGTTGGCACAGGGCTACAGCGCTATACCTGTCGTTCCACCATATACCACACGTTTTCGACTTGTGTCAAGTCTGGTGATCTGGCGGGCCAGGGCAAAATTCTGACATCCCGCGACACAAAGAAGGCACGTGTCCGTGCAGCAACATGGGGTCGTGCAATTTCTCGCTGAAAAATGGCGTCTGTGGTGTTGTGCAGAAAGCGTGTGGCTACGGGTCCCAGGACGTCATTGACGTAGGTCACACTGGTCAGAGTGCCCTGAGCAAGACTAACTGTGGTCTGTGGTTGTATCCAATAGCATCCCACACCATAAGACCTTAAACTGAGGCTGTATCTCTCCTGTCAAAGCAGTGACTGTGTTGAAGCTCCCCGTGTCTGCGGCGGGCCAAAATACAGCCATCATTTTCAAACAAACTAAATCTGGATTCGTCCGATAACACTGTCTGATGCCATTTCTGTCCCCACTGACGTAATTCTATACACCACTGACGCATAGCATGTTTATGCACATTAGTCATAGGTAGATAAACCATGCCGCATTAAACGTCATCGCGCTATAACCCCTGGTGGTGTACCATGTGTTCACTGTTTTGCCAGAGCGGAGGAGGAGGCAGATCAGTTCTGTAACGCCATTCGGACGAGGTGTCGATCTTCTCTGGGGCCAACCTGATCGTGTTTTACGACATTCCGTGAACCATTCTGCACACACATTTGTACTCGCGAAACACTTCGTCCGACACGAGGAGCTAATTCCCTAATGGCTGCATCGAATTCTCTCATGCCAATAATGCGCCCTCTTTAAAACTCACTGATTATACGGTACCCTTCGCGGGAACGTCTCCGGGGCATCCTCTACGTCTATTCAAGTGACACTCATCCAATACCACCGGTTCATAACGACAACGAGAGAGGCAGGAACATTTTAACGATAGGTGGTGTTGCGCATTGATATCGATTTTGACCATGAACCCGCTGGCCGACATTGTTCAAATGCTGTTTATTTCTGCAGAACATACTACCGCTCATGTCCTTTCAATAAGATCGTTCTATCTATAGTCGTTCAAGGTATTATGTTTTCTCTGAACGTGAGTTATACAGGGTGAGTTAGGAGGAAAGCTACATGCTTTGACGACTGATAGTATTTGAGATCGTGAACAAAAAACATCACATGAACGTGTGCCCTGTTTTCAAAAGTTTCCAGGAAACCAATGAAAATATTTTGGGATCAGGAAAAATGTATTTGATGATAAAGGAAACATTGTGATCTAATTTCGTGTTTAATTGTGTACATTTCCTCACAAAAAATGTTTAAAAAGTCCACCGTCAACCCCAATACATTTCACAGCTGTCCTATACATACGCTGTGTTGGTTATCTGAGGTAATGGGTACGGTTCTTTGCTTGAATATATGGATATACTCATAAAAAGCGAGCGAGAAAATCTTCCTTAGTGTCCACTACCCGTTTGCAGACTTCACTCTTAAGCCAGCTCCACAAACAGTAATCTAATGGACTAATACCTACTGACCTCGATGACTAAGAAATGACTCCACGGCGACTGCTCCAACCCCAAGGATGCGTTTCATTGAGGTACTGTGTCACTTGCCATACGGAATGCGCAGGAACTCCGTCGCACCGAATGTACATGCGACGTCGTGTTGCCAAAGGAATATCCTCCAGGTATTCTGATAACGCATTTTGAAGGTAATCAAGATAATGTACTGCATTAAGATGGTTATCTGAAACGAGTGGACAGCTGTAGGTTGGTAGTCAATAACACCACTTTGAAACGGTCAGTAAGGAAATATACGTAGCCTACATCGCTTTGGTTGTATTGGCATGTGAGTGGAGGTGAAAAAGAACATGCTCGTGGTTTTCAAACACCTGTAAGTGAGATACGGTTAGCCGGCCGGAGTGACCGTGCGGTCTAAGCGCTACAGTCTGGAATCGCGTGACCGCTACGGTCGCAGGTTCGAATCCTGCCTCGGGCATGGCTGTGTGTGATGTCCTTAGGTTAGTTAGGTTTAAGTAGTTCTAAGTTCTAGGGGACTGATGACCACAGCAGTTAAGTCCCATAGTGCTCAGAGCCATTTGAACCATTTTTTTTAGATACGGTTAAGAAATAGGCATATGTTCATCTGCAGTTTTTGTTCAGAATAACAAGTACTATCACGGCTCAAATCTTTCCTCCTGACTCCGCTATGTGCCAGTAGAAACGTCTGCAATCAACTAGTACAAAAAGCAATCGATAATCTAGTGCAGAATGTCTCTGCAATAGACTTGCGACTCAGCCCTCGTGTACGAATGAAGAACTTGATAGGTGACGCTATAAAGAAAGACATTCAACTTACTTGTTTGAATAGCGGTAAAACGTCGCAGGAATTCTGCAAAATCCAAGAATCACGAAAGCATTCTTAGAACGTTGGAAAACGTGAATTACTTAATAGTATTCAAGACATATATACCACGTGATAAAAAAGTCAGTATAAATTTGAAAACGTTATAAACCACAGAATAATGTACATAGAGAGGTAAAAATTGACACACGTGCTTGGAATGACATGGGGTTTTATTAGAAACAAAAGAAACGAAGTTCACAAAATGTCCGACAGATGACGCTGGACAGCAAAACGTCAGTGACTGCGCATAACAATCGTGTATAAGGGGAGCTGTAATGAGAGAGAGAATCAGATGCGCCAGCAGTCGGAGCATGTTGATGTTACCTGAAAAGTCGCTTTTAGTGAAGCTGTATTATCAGAATTGGGAATGTGCTAATTCAACGTTACGATCCTATCGCCATAGGAAGGGAATTCGAACGGGTAAATGCAGCTGTGGTGAGAATCATTTCGCAGTTCAAAGCCACGGGTTGTTTAGACGATAGACCCCGTAGGGGCCGACCGAGAACAAGACGTAATGCTGCTGAGACAGTTCAGGGAGAAATGGAGACCGTAGCGGGTTCGTCTATGCACGGGGAAGTCAGCGCTCGTGCAGTCGCACGTCGCGCCGGCATTACATACACTACTGTTTGGTTGGCACTGAGGCGTACCCTCCAATGCTATCCGTACAAAATCCATCGGCATCATGAACTGTTACCTGGCGATTTAGTGAAGCGGAGGGTATTTGCGGTGTGGGTGTTTCAAAAGATGGCGGAAGATGACGATTGGTTGAGTAACGTGTTGTGGACGAAGCTCATTTCACGCTGCGAGGGTCTGTCAACGCCCACAACTGCAGAATATGGTATACCGAAAATCCTAGAACTGTCGTGGAAAGTCCATTGCACGACGAGAAAGTCACGGTATGGGTTGGATTTACCACATCTACCGTTATCGGGCCTTTTTTCTTCGAGGAAATGCGTGATTCTGGTTTTTTAACTGCTACCGTGACGGGTGAGAGGTACACCGATGTGTTACAGAATCGCATCATCCGCAGGCTGGTTGATAAACACCTGCTGGAACGTACGATGTTTATGCAGGATGGCGCTCCACCCCATATTGCTAGACGCGTGAAAGAGCTCTTGCTCGTGTCGTTTGGTGATGATCGTGTGCTCGGCCGCCACTTTCGTCATGCTTGGCCTCCCAGGTCCCCAGACCTCAGTCTGTGCGATTATTGGCTTTGGGGTTACCTGAAGTCGCAAGTGTATCGTGATCGACCGACATCTCTAGGGATGCTGAAAGACAACATCCGACGCCAACGCCTCACCAAAACTCCGGACATGCTTTACAGTGCTCTTCACAACATTATTTCTCGACTACAGATATTGTTGAGGAATAATAGTGGACACATTGAGCATTTCCTGTAAAGAACATTACCTTTGCTTTGTCTTACTTTGTTACGCTAATTATTGCTATTCTGATCAGATGAAGCGCCATCTGTCGAACATCTTTTGAGCTTTTGTATTTTTTTTTTGTTCTAATAAAACCCCATGTCATTCCAAGCATGTGTGTCAAATTGTACCTCTCTATGTACATTATTCCGTGATTTATTCATTTTTCAAATTTATACTGACTTTTTGATCACCCGGTATATACGAGAGCCGCAAAATGATAGTGTTCTAATAACAGCTGGGAAAGTAGGATTATAGCACTCACGTTCAAACGCTCAATCTTCGACGAAAGATTTCGTGGCAGCTGCTGCCTTTTCCAGTGAATTATGGAGTGTGTATTGGTGGGCGGATGAAGACGCAGCAAGGCGTTGCTCATGAGAGCACTTTCCACTTGGCCGGCTCGTTGCACCTCCCTGCTGGCTGCCTGCGGTTTGCCCCGTCGGTGAGGAAAGCGCGGAGTTGGCTTGCAAGCACGCGGCTAGTCGGGTATTTCGCAAAAGGGGCAACTGGAGCGAGCACGTTATCTGACCGCGGCTGCCGGCTTCCCAGCGCGCAAAGCGGGAGCTCCTCCGGCGTCTGGTATGCAAGGTGCCACCGCTGCAGTGGCCACGTCCTCACTGCGGGCGTGTCGGCGCCTTTTGAGGTAGCTCAGAAAATGTAGTCGGTATTTTCTGCCCCTCTCTCATGTCCTATATCTTTGAAGGCTTTTTTTTTTGAGCTGTTATCTGCGTTTTATTTATTACGTAACTCTTCGTATTCGTACTGTTCCTGAATACGTACACAGATGTTCTTGACGTTGTTTACACACTGAAGCGGTAAAGAAAGTAACATAGGGATCCGCATTCAAACACAAAGATATGAAAACAAACAGAATACGGCTCTGAAGTGGGCAATGACTATATAAGAAACACAACTAGCACTTTATACTCATGAAGTAATGAGCGCTATCGACAGGGGATGTCAAATTGATTCCATATTTTTAGATTTCCAGAAGGCTTTCGACACCCTTCCTCACAAGCGTCTCCTAATGATACTGCGTGCCTACGGAGTATCGCCTCAGTTGTGCGACTGGATTCGTGATTTCCTGTCAGAAAGGTCACAGTTCGTAGTAATAGAAGGAAAGTCATGGAGTAAAACAGAAGTAATATCCGGCGTTCCCCAAGGAAGTGTTATAGGTCCTCTATTGTTCCTGATCTACACTCCTGGAAATTGAAATAAGAACACCGTGAATTCATTGTCCCAGGAAGGGGAAACTTTATTGACACATTCCTGGGGTCAGATACATCACATGATCACACTGACAGAACCACAGGCACATAGACACAGGCAACAGAGCATGCACAATGTCGGCACTAGTACAGTGTATGTCCACCTTTCGCAGCAATGCAGGCTGCTATTCTCCCATGAAGACGATCGTAGAGATGCTGGATGTAGTCCTGTGGAACGGCTTGCCATGCCATTTCCACCTGGCGCCTCAGTTGGACCAGCGTTCGTGCTGGACGTGCAGACCGCGTGAGACGACGCTTCATCCAGTCCCAAACATGGTCAATGGGGGACAGATCCGGGGATCTTGCTGGCCAGGGTAGTTGACTTACACCTTCTAGAGCACGTTGGGTGGCACGGGATACATGCGGACGTGCATTGTCCTGTTGGAACAGCAAGTTCCCTTGCCGGTCTAGGAATAGCAGAACGATGGAATCGATGACGGTTTGGATGTACCGTGCACTATTCAGTGTCCCCTCGACGATCACCAGCGGTGTACGGCCAGTGTAGGAGATCGCTCCCCACACCACGATGCCGGGTGTTGGCCCTGTGTGCCTCGGTCGTATGCAGTCCTGATTGTGGCGCTCACCTGCACGGCGCCAAACACGCATACGACCATCATTGGCACCAAGGCAGAAGCGACTCTCATCGCTGAAGACGACACGTCTCCATTCGTCCCTCCATTCACGCCTGTCGCGACCTCACTGGAGGCGGGCTGCACGATGTTGGGGCGTGAGCGGAAGACGGCCTAACGGTGTGCGGGACCGTAGCCCAGCTTCATGGAGACGGTTGCGAATGGTCCTCGCCGATACCCCAGGAGCAACAGTGTCCCTAATTTGCTGGGAAGTGGCGGTGCGGTCCCCTACGGCACTGCGTAGGATCCTACGGTCTTGGCGTGCAACCGTGCGTCGCTGCGGTCCGGTCCCAGGTCGACGGGCACGTGCACCTTCCGCCGACCACTGGCGACAACATCGATGTACTGTGGAGACCTCACGCCCCACGTGTTGAGCAATTCGGCGGTACGTCCACCCGGCCTCCCGCATGCCCACTACACGCCCTCGCTTAAAGTCCGTCAACTGCACATACGGTTCACGTCCACGCTGGCGCGGCATGCTACCAGTGTTAAAGACTGCGATGGAGCTCCGTATGCCACGGAAAACTGGCTGACACTGACGGCGGCGGTGCACAAATGCTGCGCAGCTAGCGCCATTCGACGGCCAATACCGCGGTTCCTGGTGTGTCCGCTGTGCCGTGCGTGTGATCATTGCTTGTACAGCCCTCTCGCAGTGTCCAGAGCAAGTATGGTGGGTCTGACACACCGGTGTCAATGTGTTCTTTTTTCCATTTCCAGGAGTGTATATTAACGACATAGGAGACAATCTGAGCAGCCGTCTTAGATTGTTTGCAGATGATGCTGTCATTTACCGTCTTGTAAAGTCATCAGATGATCAAAACGACTTGCAAAATGATTTAGATAAGATACCTGTATGGTGCGAAAAGTGGCAATTGAACCTGAATAAAGAAAAGTGCGAAGTTATTCACATGAGTACTAAGGGAAATCAGCTAAATTTCGATTACGCGATAAGTCACACAAACCTGAGAGCTGTAAATTCAGCTAAATACTTAGGGATTACAATTACAAATAACCTAAGTTGTAACGATCACATAGATAATATTGTGGGTAGAGCAAACCAAAGACTGCGATTCATTGGCAGAACTCTTAGAAGGTGCAACAGGTCTACCAAAGAGACTGCTTACACCACGCTTGTCCGCCCTATTCTGCAGTACTGCTACGCTGTGTGGGATCTGCATCAGGTGGGACTGACGGATAACATCGAAAAAGTACAAAAAAGGGCAGCTCGTTTTGTATTATCGCGAAATAGGGGACCTAGTGTCACAGACATTATGCGTGAATTGCAGTGGCAATCATTAAAACAAAGGCATTTTTCGTTGCGACGGGACCTTCTCATGAAATTTCAATCACCAGTTTTCTCCTCAAATTGCGAAAACATTCCGTTGGCACCCACCTACATAGGGAGAAATGATCATCACGATAAAATAAGAGAAATCAGGGCTCGCACGGAAAAATTTTACTGCTCGTTTTTCCCGCGTGCCGTTCGAGAGTGTAACGGTAGAGAGACAGCATGAAGGTGGTTCATTGAACCCTCTGCCAGGCACATTATTGTGAATAGCAGAGTAATCACGTAGCTGTAAATGTAGATAACACAACAAGTGTCTGGCGCAGTTATTAGATCGGTTTCTGCTGCTACAATGGCTGGTTATCAAGATTTAAGTGAGTTTGAACGTGGGACACAGCATCTCCGAGGAAGCAATGAATTGGAGATTTTCCTGTACGACCATTTTACGACTGTACCATGAGTATGAGGAATCAGGTAAAACATAAAATCTTCGACATCGCTGTGGCCGGAAAAGATCCTGCAAGAACAGGACCTACGACGATTGAAGAGAATAGTGCAACGTGACAGAAGTGCAACACTTCGGCAAACTGCTGCAGATTTCAATGCTGGGCTATCAAGAAGTGCGTCAACATCATCGATATGGGATCTCGGTGTCGAAGGCCCATTCGTGTACTTTTGATGACTGCACGACACAAAAATTAACGCCTCGCCTGGGTCCGTCAACACCGACATTGGACTGTTGGTGACTAGAAACGTGTTGCTCGGTCGGGTGAGTCTCGTTTCAAATTGTATCGAGCGGATGGACGTATACGGGTATGGAGACAACCTCATGCATCCATGGACCATGCATGTCAGCAGGGGACTGTTCTAGCTGATGGAGGCTCTGTAATGGTGTGGGGCGTGTGCAGTCGGAGTCATATGGGACTCCTGGTACGTCTAGATACGATTCCCACAGATGACACGTACGTTAGCATCCTGTCTAATCAAGTGCATCCATTGATGTCCATTGTGCATTCCGACGGACCAGTCGCGAACAATTGTGGCCATTCGACATGGCGCACTGTCATTCGTAAAAATTCCATCCTTGTTTGTGAACAACAAGTCCATGATTGGCGGCAAGTGGCGCCACCACCAACTACCACAGTGTCTAGTTGGTAACTAGGAGCCGGAGTGGCCGTGCTGTTCTAGGCGCTTCAGTCGGGAACCGAGCGACCGCTACGGTCGCAGGTTCAAATCCTGCCTCGGACATGGATGTGTGTGATGTCCTTAGGTTAGTTAGGTTTAATTAGTTCTAAGTTCTAGGCGACTGATGACCTCAGAAGTTGAGTCGCATAGTGCTCAGAGCCATTTGAACCATTTTTTGGTAACTAGGATTCATAGCTTCGTGGGGTCTCTGCCACACTCAACTCCTGCAATCCCTGTTACCAACTGAAATCGGGACTTACCTGACCAGCCACAGTGTCCAATCGTCTGGGGTCAAAACGATGTTGTCACAAGCCTGTATATGCGCTGTAGGCAATAATGTGCTGTTGGCAAAGGCACTCACGTCGGTCGTCTGCTGCCGTAACCCATTAACGCCAAATTTCGCCATACTGTCCTGATGGATACGTTCAACGTAAATTCCGTATTGATTTCTGTGGTTATTTCACGGAGTGTTGCTTGTCTGTTAGCGCTGACGACTCTACAAAGACGCCGCTGCTGTCAGTCGTTAATTGAAGGCCATTGGCCACTGCGTTGACCGTAGTGACAGGTAATGCCTGAAATCTGATATACTCGGCACTCTCTTGGAGCTGTGGATCTCGGAATATTCAATTCCCTAACAATTTTCGAAATGGAATGACCCATGGGTCTAACTCCGACTATGATTTGGCGTTTGAAGTCTGTTAATCCCCATCGTGAGGCCATAATCACCTCGGACAGCTCTTCAGATGAAGCATCTGAGTAGAGACGATAGCTCCGCCAATGTACTGTCCTTTTATACCTTGTGAACGTGATAGTACCGCCAACCGTATATGTGCATATCGCTGTCCTATGACTTGGTCACCTCAGTGTATCTACCTTCTAACTACTTATCTTCACGCTGTTTGAATATATATATAATTTGACTTTGTGATGCTGTTTATAGAAAAATATTTCTTCTGTTCGCGAGTGATTTGTCGTAGGCTGTATTATATGCGAGAAGTGATGATCTTGCTGTGTGTACTTAGCTCAATGTCAATTCGAGTATGAAAATGAAGGGTGTGAATAATTTGTATGTATTTTCCTTTTCTAGGATCATATCAGTCTCTGCTGAAGGAGGTCTAGTTCAGTATTTCATGTGAATGTGATTTTTGGTATCATTACAATGTGACCTGCCTCACGTTTAATTCTTTCTATCATCTATCGTGTAATTATACGATTATTTGATTTATATAGGTACATATATTCAATAAGCATATTGTATTCTATACAAAAATATGTGCAGTTGTCTTTGACAATTGCTCTACATGCAAATATTATTTATTGGGCATCACTCAACGCTATGCCGAATAACTTTTTGCATGAGGACCATAAGAGGACCAGCGCGTTATTGACTTCCTCAATTTCTGAATCTCTTTCTTTTGTATGAATCACGCAGTTTTTCTGAAATTGTACGAATTTGTTTACTCATATATGTACATCACGTCTAGCGACTGCCGTACCATGTCTTAGTGCATGTAAGCGAGCAAGCGTATTATTTATTAGTTTTGTTTGAATTTTGCCTGATATATGATTTAAACTATGCAGTCCTAGGGAACTACTTTTACATAGCTCGCTCTAAATGAGTAATTAATCTCAGAAAACTGTCTCTTATTATATTTAGGGAATTACGGTAGCTGCTATACAGCCATGGTCTTTGGTATTTGCCCTAGAGTAATGAATCGCGGATGCATTTAATTCACGTGAATTCAGTTCCACTCCAGTCAACCGTTCGTCCAATGTCGATCTTTCAGTACTATCTACAAATTTCACCAAAACCGTGATATTTTATAGCTCCTTGTGATATGGTTCGACCACTCGGTAATGTAGTGCACATCAGATAAACATCCATTACGCATTAAATCTGATTATGTTATTTTGAATCCCAAAAGGACTTGATTTACTTATTTTTCACGAAAACAACTGTGGGATGTGGGAGTATAAGGCGAGGGCGCAAATTAGGAAAACATCTCTGACTGAACCTGGTGATTTATTACAGTGATTCAACAACCCACATGAAACACATGAACTGATATGAAACCAATCGTAAAGTATGCAGTTCATTACTTGTACGATAATGATGCTTATGTAAAACTCCGAAAGGAAACCAGTTTGAATGACTTCAGAGGCAAGGACATAAAAACTGGGATATTACAGAATGAGGAGGAGAATCCTGCACGAACGTTGGAATAATCATACACAACTAGTGAATAAAAGACAGAGTTCCTTCTCCACCAGCAATGCACCATAGAGCTGAAGGAGGCTGAGTTACTCAGTGATTGAAGTCGGTGTCAGAGCGTTGCAATAAAAATTAGTAAATTCCCTTACTGTCATTGCATTTGATATAGTTGTGTAAATTGAGGTTCATTCTTAGAATCACTTACTCCATTCAGCAGGAAATCCTGTGCTCACACTATCTCTAATTCGTTCAGAAATGGCGGTCTAGTTGCGCAAAGACTCCTACGCCAGAATAAGAGAAACAACTTCAAATCCTGGGATCAAATTCACGTAAATATACATCAAAACGACAAGCTGATTTCTGAAGGCGATACGTTTGACATAGCAGGTGCAAACCTAACCTTTCTTCTACACAAGAATCATCAAACTAAATACTAAATCTGCTTGTACTGCAAAAAGTTAATTTTTTTTAGCATCCTTGTGCTCACAGATTTAAGGAACCCTACTTTTAATAAATTCGTGAAGATTCTCAGTTAAAGATACCCCATTCCTGGTAGCTCATGTTTGGTATTGATATTAACAACGGTAGAACTCAAGTTCAAATATCACCCGCGAAAATTATTAGAAAATTTCCATAATCAGAAATAAACACTCCCATGCATTTAGTGAAATTAGTGAAGCTATTTCCAAATAAAAGACAAGTATCTGCACTCACTGTCCGAAATAGAAATCGTACCAAAGCATCTTCCAAGGACCATTCATGCTTACTATCTCGACGACGGAACCCTGAGTACCGCTCGAAAAAGCTAGCCAGTAGTAGTTGCTGCGAAGATGAGTCTTTATAGGAGAGTGGAGGACGATCTCAAAGCAAATAATTCAGAGAGAAAAAGCTGGAACACTCTGTCTCGCAAAGAAGGAACTTTGTCAGACTTCTCAAAAGGTTATCAAGGTTGACACTGCACTACCCGAGACCAGAAGGAAGTCTCTGTTTCCCTAACTAGCACACTTGAATACATACACCGACATATCAATGCTTGGCAGAGATTGTTCTTGGACATGGATTGGATGAGGAGAGGTTTTACACAAAATACGTTTCGCCGAACCATTCTCTTCCATGGGACTTCAACACGCAGAAAAACTATCTGCGCAAAATCTGAACGAGGTTGCCAAACACTATCATACGAGGAAAAGTGGAAGTGTGTTTGGACAAACAACTTTGAAGCCTGCGCTACAGAAACTAGTCCCGCTCAGGAGATATCACACTTAATACTGCGTTACAACAGCTCTAGCCTTGATAAACTCCACCATTCGCTGAGGACGACACTCCAAAAGTTTATTGAGGTACTGCATATCCAACTGAAGCCACTATTTAAAAATTAGATACCGTAGAGCTACTAATTTTCTGGGAGACTGATTAACACGCTTCACCCTTTGCTCTCAACAGCCGTAATAATTTTTTGTGGGAATAAAGGCACGAGATTTAGTGGGCCAGTCGAGCTGTAACAGGTACTTGCGTGTTCGTCAAATCGCCGAGGCCAAACGTTGCGGTAAAACTGCCAACCCCACATTCAAAACCATCATAACAGCACTAGAGAGAAACGCAGCCATGGGCCGTGTATCGCCATCCAAATAACCTGAACCGAGGTGACGTGGGCCAGCGTGTGATTGCGCTCGTCACCGGGAACAACGATGCCCGTTGTCTGGGGCATCTCAGTGGTGACATACAGCCGGCCGGAGTGGCCGTGCAGTTCTAGGAGCTACAGTCTGGAGCGGAGCGACCACTATGGTCGCAGGTTCGAACCCTGCCTCGGGCATGGATGTGTGTGATGTTCTTAGGTTAGTTAGGTTTAATTAGTTCTCATTTCTAGGCGACTGAAGACCTCAGAAGTTAAGTTGCATAGTGCTCAGAGCCATTTGAACCATTTATGATGATATACGCTTGGAATTGAGCCCCGGTGCGCAGCGAAGACGTGTCTAGATATCTGCCAAAGAGCAATGGGATACCAAAACGACTGGCGCTCACCATATGGCCTGACAACGAAGAGTGACTGGGTATTGTGTCATTTCTTCTCATTGCTTGTCATCCATGGTACCCTTGCAGCACATCAGTACATCGACGATATTCTACGTCCCATTTTGTTTGCTATTTAGGATAAGCCATCCTGGGCTTAAATTTCAGGAAGAAAGTGCCCGCTGGCACATGGCGAAAAATGAGCTGCTTGTCTTCGTCCTTGTCAAACCCAACCTTGGCCAGCCAGGTTGCCGGATCTATCCCGAACTGAGAACGCCTGTAGCATTATGGGCACGGCCCTCCAACCATCTCGGCATTTTGACGATCTAACTCGCCAGTTGGATAGAAACTGGCACGACACCCATCAAGAGGTCTTCCTACAATTGCTGCCTAAGGACCAGAGGCGGACCAAGGCTTTATTTACACTACTGGAAATTTAAGTTGCTACACCATGAAGATGACGTGCTACAGACGCGAAATTTACCCTACAGGAAGAAGATGCTGTGATATGTAAATGATTAGCTTTTCAATCATTCACACAAGGTTGACGCCGGTGGCGACACCTACAACGTAGTGACATGAGGAAACTTTCCAACCGATTTCTCATACACAAACAGCAGTTGACCGGCGTTGCCTGGTGAAACTTTGTTGTCAAGCCTCTCGTGCGAGGAAGAAAAATGCGTACCATCACGTTTTCAACTTTGATAAAGGTCAGATTGTAGCCTATCGCGATTGCGGTTTACCGTATCGCTACATTGCTGATCGCGTTGGTCGAGATCCAATGACTGTTAGCAGAATATGGAATCGGTGGGTTCAGGAGGGTAATACGGAACGCCGTGCTGGATCCCAAAAGCCTCGTATCACTAGCAGTTTAGATGACAGGCATCTTATCCGCATGGCTGTAACGGATCGCGCAGCCACGTCTCGATCCCTGAGTCAACAACCATCTGCACGAACTATTCGACGACGCTTGCAGCAGCATGGACTATCAGCTCGGAGACCATGGCTGCAGTTACCCTTGACGCTGCATCACAGGCAGGAGCGCCTGCGATAGCGTACTCAACGACGAACCTCGGAGCACGAATGGCAAAACCTCATTTTTTCGGATGAATCCAGGTTCTGTTTACAGCATCATGATGGTCGCGCGACATCGCGGTGAACGCACATTGGAAGCGTGTATTCGTCATCGCCATACTGGCATATCACCCACCGTTATGGTATGGGGTGCCATTGGTTACACGTCTCGGTCAGCTCTTGTTCGCATTGACGGCACTTTGAACAGTGGACGTTACATTTCAGATGTGTTGCGACCCGTGTCTCTACCCGTCATTCGATCCCTGCGAAACCCTTCGTTTCAGCTGGATAATGCACGACCGCATGTTGCAGGTCCTGTAAAGGCCTTTCTGGATACAGAAATTGTTCGACTGCTGCCATGTCCAGCACATTCCCAGATCTCTCACCAATTGAAAACATCTGGTCAATGGTGGCCGAGCACCTGGCTCGTCACAATACGCCAGTCACTACTCTTCATGAACTGTGGTATAGTGTTGAGGCTGCATGGGCAGCTGTGCCTGTACACGACAGAGGAGGTTGTTCTGGGTACTGATTTCTTAGGATCTATGCACCCAAATTGCGTGAAAACGTAATCACGTGTCAATTTTAGTAATATATATTTGTCCAATGAATACCGGTTTATCATCTGCATTCCTTCTTGGTGTGGCAATTTTAATGTCCACTAGTGTATTTGCTCAATTTGTCAAGATTTTTCTCTTGGATAAATCATTAAATTTCTCTGAAATCGTAATAATATTTTTGTCTGTGCATGTACATCACGTCTACCGATTTCCATCACATTCGGATAATTCTTTCGTGGCACTTCTTCTTTTGTCTTAATGTGTGTTTCAAATCTTTGGAATTTTTTTTTTGCAACAGGGTTTTAAAAATTCTCTTTTACGTACTGTTTCTTTGTCGTTAGTAAACTCTGAACAAACCAAAGTGGGAAAGTTGTTTGGAGTATTACATCCTCTGGAGTGTCTCCCACTGCCTGCTCTCCTCGGCGGCTGGAGAGTCCTGGCGGAGAGCCGTATCACTCCGGCCCTTCATTAACTAAGCTCCTCATTGGATTACAGCAGCCGCTGCGTCCCGCCGCCGACAGATTCTCTGCGCCCGCCCTGCTGGTGGCCATTCAGCGCCCAGATCTTCTCTCCATTGTGCACAGACTCCTGTATACGTCGTCCCAAGAGCAACCGTCAAGGCGATCCCGACGAGGAGATTTCAAGCCTGGTAATGACTGTAGTGGTTCCTGTAATTACTATGAAATAGTGTTGCCAGGTTTCTGACAGACCGAGCGCTCTTATTCATTGCAGCTTTGAAAATTAGCTTGCCAAATCAGACCACACTGTAATTTTTCTCTAGCTACAGCCGCTCTCAAGTAGTAGGTGTGCTCTCTAAGAACCTGAGCTTAAGCAGTTCTCTAAACGGGTGTATATTTCATCCTTTCGGTACACATGCGATGGTCGGCAGACAACATGAAAAACGGGCAGTATTACGGAATACCCTGGCTTCATTTGCATAGGGTTTGGATGCGTGTATAGCACACATCTCTTGCATTCCCATCTGTTTGTCCATCTCCTTCTCCCTCTGTGTGTACCTCTTCCTTCCCCCATCTCTTTCTCCCAACCTCATCCTCCCGCCTTTGTCACTGCTCCCTCTACCTTTACTCTGTCCATATCATCCTACTTCCTCACTCAATGTCCATCTCTTCTGCCTCTCTCAGGTCAGCCACATCCATCCGCATGTGTAGCCCCTGCACCGCACGTCACTACTACCTGCAAGGCATGGTTCCTGCTCCATCTCTCTGCATCCATCACCTTATCACCGCTTCGTCTGTGCACCTCATCTTTCACATCTCTACTGTCCCAGGGAAAAAATACAGAAACACCGTGCACACAGTACATTCCTAATACGGTGCAAGATACCGGTCGGCATTCAAAATATTTTCCAGTGACCTCGGAATGGATAAATGGAAGTCTTGTACGATTTTCAAGGGAATATTGTACCACCTGTGATATTCGCTATTTTTGACTTCATTAAAACAGCAAATACGAGAAGTTAACACTTTCAGCCAGAAGGCAAATACTTGTTTATAAATAATGATTAATGTATAATGAGGCGTCGCATGGCGACGGTGGAATTTTCTAAATAATGTAATTCGTCGTCTTTGGGCGGCAATAAAAACAGAAAAATACGGATAGATACGATCCTTCACTATTTTGTTCGCTGGAGAACAAATGAAGCCTTGAGCGCTGAAGACTTGTACTGTTTTTCTCAAGTAAGACGGACGCAGATTTGTGGCAGTCTGATCTAATTTTTACTAAATGTATAAAAACGTGTTATGTCTAAGTTTGAGTGAAGTGTAAAGAACTGTTATAACTTACCGTGACGACGCACGAGCGACTCAAAGAAGACAATGGCTATATAAAAGAGCGCTCAATGGACATGATACGGACATAAAAATCTACCGTCATTGTAGTACTAAGCTTAAGGTACGATATATGTTTTAGTTACAATAAATATTTGTTCTGGGAATACTGAATCATTTAGCAGTGCTCATTCCTATTATCTCCTCAGTATAATTTTCATTTTAATTATGCATTTTGCTAATATTACAGACACCAAGATCAGCAGTCCAATGTGCGTGTTACATTGATAAAAAGAAAACTGTTTTATCGTCTTCTTGCATCAGCTTTAATATTTAATTTCCCTTTTGTGTGATGTTACAGTTGTTTTTGCGCCCTTAAGAACTTTCTGGTTCCTTAGGAAATTGTTTTTTCATAACAATAACTTCACAACCGGGTATGATCGTATCTACGATCATGAAGTAATTAGAAAGACGATAACGCAATTTCTTAATAAATAGCACGCTAGTTGTGACTGCCTCAAGCCACGCGAAACTGCAAGTAAAAAACTATTCACATCTCATAATGCAATATTTTATGACAATGGTCAATCCATGATTCTTACGCCAATTTTGATTGATAAAACAGTAAGCTAAATCTCAATTTCCAACTTTCCATTGAATAACAACATCACTTTTATTTTGTAACATCACACACCCTACCTGAAAAATTGTGGCAAGTTCAGTCAACGATGTTGCATGTGGTTAGCGATTACGCTACCTTCTCTCCAATAATAATATTGAGATCAGAGGACTGGGTGGCCAACGGAAATTAATCCTCGTTCTCGTAAAACGTAACCGGATCACGCGAGCTGCTTGAGTAGGGGACTCGTTGTCTTTCAACACAGCATGACTAGTATGAAACCAAAATTATACCCCTGGATGGAACTGATCAGACAGAATGGTCGCAAACTCATTTACAGAAAAGAATTTTTAGTTGCCAAGCATGACTATAACTTATGTTTAATCTATGAGTTTCGGTTCTTTCAACCATCATCAACTGGAAGAAAAGTTATAATATATATTGGTTTAAAAATGCGTATTTCTCAAAGAAAACACCTTTAGACACCAAATGTATAAATGGCATGAGGTAAAATGCAACATAATCAAATTTTGTCAAACTCTTAAAAAGCTTACATAAATTACACTTGCACTCCTGGCAATTTCTGTGATAAATATGCATTTTTAAACCAATAAATGTTCCAAATTTTTCTTCCAGTTGATAATGATAAAAACAACCTAAACCGATCGAACAAATATGACTTATACAGCTGACTGGCAAATAAAAATACTTCTCCTTAGATATCGCATGGCTGTAAATTCTGTAAATTATTTGTTACATAATACTTGCAGAGTAAAAATGGTGCCTATGGAATATTACGACATTGCTTACCAAATGATCACCGAATCCCCGCCGTGTTTCACTCTCGGGATGAAAACTCGAGCAAACACTGGAAAACGTGTGAGTGAAACCAGACTCATCCAACCTAATGACATTCGGCACCACGTTATCCAGTAACGGGCATTTGCATCGCTGATGAGTGGTTCTAGAATTCGATCTCGCACTGCAATTCCCTTCGTGTTGTTTTGGCGCAGACATGGTTGGCGAGTGCGACATTTGATTCTGCAGTGACTTTTGCAACTGATGTCTTCTTATTTTTCGTCACAAATTCTTCAATGACCGTCCATCACAATCACACAATAACACTTTCGTCTGCTTGTGACTTATAAAATGATGTTTTTCCGCTTATCCTGTACGCGGTATATAACTTCGACACTGTGCTTCCTAAAACACCAAGAATTCTCCCACGTTCGAATTCATTTAGCTCCGACATTACGCACTCATAACTATACAAGACACTCTTCTGACCACGAGTGATACTTGTATCGTGTTGACGACATTGCACAGGTTCTGTTCGTGGTCAAATACGACAGCGCAACCTACAAACTTTTCTGCATTTACAGGGTGGCGCACGAAATTGTTTTTGAATATAAACTTTATTGTCAATACATTCTGAAAGGAATATATACTACAATGAAGAGCAGTCCATGGAGATTTGTTCTAACTCAGCACATGCTCAATATGTCCACTATTTCGTTTCCTAACTTCCTTCAAACGAACACTGAAGTTAGTGATTACCCTACGGCACATGTCTTCCGTAATTTCACTGCAAGCTTGAAGGGTAAGTTTTCTGAGCTCCATGAAATTACGCGGACGTTTCGGGAAAATTTTTTCCTTTAGGTAACCCCAAAGAAAAAAGTCACGTAGATTGGGGTCTGCCGCGCGGGATTAGCCGAGCGGTATAAGGCGCTGCAGTCGTGGACTGTTCGGCTGGTTACGGCGGAGGTTCGAGTCCTCCCTCGGGTATGGGTGTGTGTGTTTGTCCTTAGGATAGTTTAGATTAAGTAGTGTGTAAGCTTAGGGACTGATGACCTTAGCAGTTAAGTCCCATAAGATTTCACACACATTTGAACATTTTTAATTGAGGTTTGGACCTTTGGGGCGCCAATTTTGTCCGTCATTGAAGCGACCTGGAAACCTGAGTGAAATGATCCGCATGCCGAAATGCTCGAGTAAGAACTACCACACAGTGTTTGCAGTATGTGGCCTTGCCCCATCTGTGAAATGAAGCTATTTCGAAGCATGCTCCAGTAGCGCTCGCTGTTCACAGTTATTTTAAAGAAAAAGGGTCCAATAAGTCCGTTGCTGGAAATTGCTGCCCACGCTGTAATCCTTCGGAGGATAATGTAGTCGTTCATTAAGCATTTGTGGGTTTTCAGTGGCCCAAAAGCGTACGTTTTGTTTGTTAACCATACCGTCTAAATGGTAATGCGCCTTGTCTGAAAACCAAACGTTCTTGAGAGTTTCTTCCCTATCCTCCGCCCACTGAGCAAACAGTAGTCTCTGCTGCTTGTGTTATTCAGTGAGCTTCTGTGCACAAGTCATCTAGTATGGGTACATATGGAGGTCACTTTTAAGAATGTGTTGAATGGAGCGTCTGGATATTCCCAGTTGCACTGCTGCCTTTCTACACGATTTCCCGGGACTTCTCTGTACAGCATCTCGTACCGCTTCAATATTCTCCGGTGAACAAACAGGCTTAAACCGTCGGCACACGGCATCGTTAACGCTGAGCGTGCCAAGTTCAACGTGCTGCTGAACGCTCAGGAACAATGGGACTTGTGTATACGGTACGTGCGCCCCATCGTGGTATACGCGATCGCAACGCACTCCAGCGGCAGTTTGAGGGATGTTTCTAGTTCCGTAAATCACACTGTTTTCTCAACGGGCGCATGTAAAATTCCCAAGTTAGCTCTATTAAAACGCACATTTCCTCCATCGTTCACGAAAAGGGAAGTACCATGTCCAATCAGTAAGGACACAGGCTCATAAAAGTTCCATCACAAACAGTGTGGTAGAAATTTGGAATACCTCTCCGCGTAAGATAAACATTATTTCGTCATTCCGACATTTTAGTAAAACCCCAGGGTCAGTCTTATTTGCTCACTGTTCCTACCCAGTAGCGGAATCTTTGCAACATGTGAATTACGAAGCGTAAAAGAAAAAGGAGCAAAATATCTTTATACAAGTAGCGTAAGCTGTCCTGTAGATTAAGCCAATCGAACAAAGTCACCCCTCAAAAAAAAGGTTAACTTATATTTACATAACATAAAATATTATAGCATATACATATATTAAACTAATAATAAAGTATCAGAACCTAATAAAAACGCGAATGTTAGGAAAAAAAATTTGGAAGTGTTACGACGCGATCCACCGCCCCTACAAAGACTCATAATTGGACAGAGACGCTACTCATTACGCTACACCAACAGGCTCAGTCATCTTAATCATATTGTGTTACCCCTTAAAAAAAACTTTAATCTTAGATAATTATGTTAATTGAAATTTAATTATAACATTGTACTAAGAACAATTCGTTTTGGGTTGATCTTCAGTGTGTCGCTGCCTTCAAAAAGCCTATTCTCATAATACGCTCGTTACAATAATTCCTTTGCCACGAATATGATGTTTCTCATTATGTTATTGGAACGAATCACACAACTAACAACGGGTTTTCCAGTGATTCTCAATTTGCTGGCGCTCAGAAACGGCATATATACATATAGGCTTGAAATGAATGCCAATATGACGCCTCACAACTCTGTACTGAAGGTAGACGGCGTGCGTGTGACGTAGGTGGCGTTGTGCCATCTCATTGGTCAACGCTCAGACACACGCTCAGAATATCTGGCATGCCAGATATTGCTCTGCACGTTCGGGAAGACTCCCAAACGTGCTATTCCACGCTATGACGTCAGAAACTCGGCACGCTCAACGTTCGCATGCACGGTCAGAGTGCCGACGGCTTTAGACCGAGGTCGCTTCGCTTCCAATACTGTTCCTTCCAATACAAATTTATCGTACAACCTGTGGATGGTCATCTTGCAAGGGACCCATCGTGCGTTAAACTGTTGTCTAAAACGCCTCTGAGTCACAACAAGGCTTTTCGTTTCATGAAAAATTAACACAATTGCGGATCGTTACTGTGTCGTCAGTCTTCCCTTATCAGCCATTGCTGCTTACTAGTCTCCTAGCGGCAGTATCGAGAATTACACGTCATTTCGTAACTCAATTGTTTTTCCAAGCTCTGCTGGTAATGCTGTAGAGATCCCAGCGGGATATCTAATGTGCGTCGTAAATTGTGAAAGAAACAATTGGTAACACATATCGTGCGCCACCCTGTATATTCAAGCACGCATTTCTCGCTATGTTGAAAGGTCTCTGTTGGATTCCTTTCATGTTAATTTCTTAAAACTGTTGTCATTTACGGATTACATTCCACTTCTAAATTTACTGTGGTGTTTCTGACTACCTGGGAGGAGACTGAGCAGTGGAACGTGTTACTTTTACACATAAACAAGAACGATCTGTCACACTACTACACTTTAAAACACAGTTTATATGTAATTCATTTCTCACAGTCTCATACGGAACCCACATCCGCTTTCTTTTATATACTGTATATGATAAGATACTGTCATCCCCCTTCCCTTCTGTGTGAGAGGATGAATGAGCAAATGTATTTCTAGTTGCATGCTTGATGGTAGCAGACAAGCCTGTCTGCTAGAGAACAGTAGGACTAACGTCGGAGCAGGTAGCTACGCTTTCTAAAAGCAGAGACGTTTGTATTCTTAGTATGGTCCTGTCCACCCTTGTCATGTTGGTACAGGAAGCTGCCTCTCTGGTCACTTCCGTTTGTATCTGTTAAGCACCCTCCGTAGGGGCCCAGGCCAGTCTGTTGGCGGCGAGCGTCTGAAGTGGTAAGATCTTCGGCTAAGCGCGTGTCTGCTAAGTCTGTAGGACAATGGATTTCTTAAGTTCAGCCAAACAGAAAATTTAATCACCTTTATTACAGGTTTAGATCTAAAATATCTAATGTTATCTTAAATTGCAATGCAGTGTCATTCGAGCGTGAAGTTGAAAATATCTTCCAGTAATTGCTTTCTCAATACTTTGTGGGTAAAGTGGAACCACGTGTGGATGATCCATAACTGTAACTAAGATCATCAATCTTAAATGCGAATGTGTGTGAGATTATAACGTCTCTTCTTGACAATATTTTTCAATATAGCAACTTTTCTTTATGTTCAACCCACGTGGGGTGTACTTTGTGAGACCAGTACCACAGTGAGACGATAGTAACCAGTTCGAGGTTTTTCTTTTGTATTTTGTGTTTTGGTGTAATTTATTTTGACTATCAAATTTATTGAGGAGTTACACTCTTTGTGTAAACCAAGTTGACCATGAGAAGCATGTAGTGTAATCATCAAAGTAGCCCTCAGCTATTCTTTTCGGGAAGATTTCAAAGACAGTTAGTATGAATTTAGTATACCAGTGTGTGGTAATTTCCTGACGGACAGGATTGTGCTACGATCATAACTTCTTTTGGTGAAAATTGAATCGTTTGGTTGTGGTTAATTTCCTCTTGCATATGTTTCAAACGTTCTTCGTGTGTTATTTTATGAATGCAGTGTTGTATGCGGTCTCCCAATCTTGGCTCCATATTTGATGTTTTCCGCAATATTACAAACTCACATTTTCACAATCCTAAATAAGGTACCAGTTTAGTTTTGAATCAAGTTTAATATGCTGAAATTTTAAGGGAACAATGATCAATGATCAATGTGAAAATAAATGACCAAATATAAACTGATTAATTTCTTTTTATTTAAATTGACTTATATATATATATCACCAGTTATCGTAAGATGAGTACTAAAATATTATAATTAATGTTACTCTGGTTGGGAATTTGGTAAGCTAGACTGGATACCTGGTGAAACAGTTGCTTATAAGGGAACCTACCCATCGCACCCCCCTCAGATTTAGTTATAAGTTGGCACAGTGGATCGGCCTTGAAAAACGGAACACAGATCAATCGAGAAAACAGGAAGAATTTGTGTGGAACTATGAAAAAAGTAAGCAAAATATACAAACTGAGTAGTCCATGTGAAAGATAGGCAACATCAACGACAGTGGGAGCTCAGGAGCACCGTGGTCGCGTGGTTAGCGTCAGCAGCTGCGGAGCGACAGGTCCTTGGTTCAAGTCTTTCCTCGAGTGAAAAGTTTACTTTCTTTATTTTCGCAAAGTTATGATCTGTCCGACGTCTCTGTTCACTGTAATAAGTTTAGTGTCTGTGTTTTGTGACCGCACCGCAAAAACCGTGCGATTAGTAGACGAAACGACGTGCCTCTCCAGTGGGAACCGAAAACATTTGATCGCAAGGTCATAGGTCAAGCGATTCCTCCACAGGAAAACACGTCTGATATATTGTATACGACACTGGTGACGGCATGTGCGTCACATGACAGGAATATGTGTCGCCCCACCTAACTTGTACACTTGGCGAATGGGTAAAAAGATTCTTCTACCTTGCCCGATTTAGGTTTACTTGTGGATGTGATAATCACTCCCAAAAAAATGATGAAACCATAACGGACGGACAGATAATAACTGTCTGAAAATAAAAAATTAAACTCTTCACTCGAGGGAAGGCTTGAACCAAGGACCTCTTGTTCCGCAGCTGCTCACGCAATCCACGAGACCACGGCGCTTCTGAGTTCAGACTGTCCTTGATGTTGCTTATCTTGCGCATGGACTACTCAGTTTTTATATTTTGCTTATTTTTTTCATAGTTCCACACAACTTCTTCCTGTTTTCTCGATTGATCTGTGTTCAGTTTTTCAAAGCCTATCCGCTGTACCAACTTATAACTAAATCTGAGAGGGGTGCGATGGGGAGGCTCCCTTGTCAGTAATGCATGGTTAACTTCCACAGATAGCTCACAGCTTTTAACCCGCTTTTATTGTCTCGAATATCAGCACCGCTTTCAGAACAAATTAATGCAGCAACATTACAATGTTTCCATATTTTCGCCCAACCTCTGTATTTGCTTGTTATGCCGGACGAAACTTCGTGTCACTTGAGGAATCAGGTGTGGCCTAGTGAAGTGCCTCGCTGGGGACAGCGCGCGGCCACGTGTCGGTGCGAGAGGGTGCTCAGTGCCGGCGGCGGTTCTTAAGCAGCGTGCAATATAGCGGGCCGCGCCACGCGGAGCTGGGGCCCCGCCTGGCCGCAAAATGCCGCATTCCGCTCCAGGCACGCTCGGAGCGCGGAGCACGCAGTGCCTGGAATGTCTTCCCGCCAGTGGGGGGCCAGGGCCCGCCGCGCCGCGCCGCGCCGCGCTGGAAGCCTCCAGGCCCTGGAACGGCCCTGATTCCGCTCGCACTTTGCGCGTCCTGCCAGCACAGCAATTAGCAGCGCCTGCTCTCTCTCACGCTCTCTCTCTTCACTGAGTTAACATTTTAGTACTCTGTGCAGAGGGTTACATTATGATCACACATTCTACGTATACACGGCTGGCAAAATGAAACTGGTCCGGAAACCATTTCACGCACCTTGAGTCAGGCAGTGACGGGAATAAAAGAAACGTTCAAGAGAGGGATTAAAATTCAGGTTGAAAGGATATCAATGATAAGATTAGCTGATGACATTACTGTTGTTGTTGTTGTGGTCTTCAGTCCTGAGACTGGTTTGATGCAGCCCTCCATACTACTCTATCCTGTGCAAACTTCTTCATCTCCCAGTACCTACTGCAACCTACATCCTTCTGTTCTGTTTACTGTATTCATCTCTTGGTCTCCCTCTACGATTTTTACCCTCCACGCTGCCCTCCAGTACTAAATTGGTGATCCCTTGATGCCTCAGGACATGTCCTACCAACCGATCCCTTCTTCTAGTCAAGTAGTGCCACAAACTTCTCTTCTCCCCAATCCTATTCAATACCTCCTCATTAGTTATATGATCTACCCATCTAATCTTCGCCGGCCGAAGTGGCCGAGCGGTTCTAGGCGCTTCAGTCTGGAACCGCGCGATAGCTACGGTCGCAGGTTCGAATCCTGCCTCGGGCATGGATGTGTGTGATGTCCTTAGATTAGTTAGGTTTAAGTAGTTCTAAATTCTAGGGGACTGATGACCTCAGAAAAGTCCCATAGTGCTCAGAGCCATTTTTTTTTGTTAAGTCCCATAGTGCTCAAAGCCATTTTTTGAACCATCTAATCTTCAGCATTCTTCTGTAGCACCACATTTCGAAAGCTTCTATTCTCTTCTTCTCCAAACTAGTTATCGTCCACGTTTCACTTCCATACGTGGATACACTCCATACAAATACTTTCAGAAACGACTTCCTGACACTTAAATCTATTCTCGATGATAACAAATTTCTCTTCTTCACAAACGCTTTCCTCGCCATTGCCAGTCTACATTTTATATCCTCTCTACTTCGACCATCATCAGTTATTTTGCTCCCCAAATAGCAAAACCCTTTTACTACTTTAAGTATCTCATTTCCTAATCTAATTCCCTCAGCATCACCCGACTTAATTCGACTACATTCCATTATCCTTGTTTTGCATTTGTTGATGTTCATCTTATATCCTCTATCCTGGGTGAAACTGAAGAAAATTTGCAGGGCGTGTTGAATGGAATGAACAGTCTAACGAGTAAGGAATATGGATTGATAGTAAATCGAAGGAAGATAAAAGTAATGAGAAGTAGCGGAAAAGATAATAGCATGAAACTTAGCACGGTAAGTGGTCACGAAGTAGACGAACTTAAGGAATATTAATCTTTTGGATTTGCAGCTCTTATATTTCTTCCATTTTTACAGTTAAAATTATGGGATATAGGTTCCGCCTTTTATCTAAAACACTGTTTTTTCTTGTTATAGAAACCCGTTTGAGCTGATCCGTGGCATCATCAATGGGTTTTGTTTACTGGGCAGCTGTAAAGGTAAACGAATTTAGGTTGTAACTGATCTAACAAAATGAGGCCTGAAGACAGTTTTTGTTCATTTTTGTTCATACCTTGATTTTACATTATACAGTTTTGCAGGACCATCTGTACTGTGTCCTGCACTGAAACCTAGTAATCTGCAAATAAAACTAAGTAATTGTAAATTCTATCAGCAAGTTAAACTAGCCCTTGATGTTTTAAAAGTGTGTCTTTGATGTGGCAGCATGTTTCGTATATACTGGGTGATCAAAAAGTCAGTATAAATTTGAAAACTGAATAAATCACGGAATAATGTAAATACAGAGGTACAAATTGACACACATGCTTGGAATGACATGGGGCTTTATTAGAACAAAAAAAAAGTTCAAAAACTGTCCGACAGATGGCGCTTCATCTGATCAGAATAGCAATAATTAGCATAACAAAGTAAGACAAAGCAAAGATGACGTTCTTTGCAGGAAATGCTCAATATGTCTACATTAATCCTCAACAATAGATGCTGAGCACACGATCATCATCAAACGACGCGAGCAAGAGATCTTTCACGCGTCTATCAATACTTCGTTTTTTTTTTTTTGTAATAAAACCCCATGTCATTCCAAGCATGTGTGTCAATTTTTAACTCTCTATCTACATTATTCCGTGGTTTATTAAGTTTTCAAATTCATACTGACTCTTTGATCACCCGGTATATTTGTTATTACTCACATTTTGTAGTGACCTATCCTTCTTCTTTCTCGTTCCGAGGGCACTGCACACACACTTTAAACGTACAGAAACTATGTAAACTATATTTAATATGTGTGTGGTGCCCTCTGAACGATAAAGAAGAAGGATCGGTCACAACAAAACGTGAGTGATAACAAATGTATGCACAAAACATGTTGCCATCATCAAGAGATAGGTTAACTCCCTGATAAAAGTCACTTTTACGTCGTTTGGTTCAAATGGTTCAAATGGCTCTGAGCACTATGGGACTCAACTGCTGTGGTCATAAGTCCCCTAGAACTTAGAACTACTTAAACCTAACTAACCTAAGGACATCACACACATCCATGCCCGAGGCAGGATTCGAACCTGCGACCGTAGCGGTCGCGCGGTTCCAGACTGTAGCGCCTTTAACCGCTCGGCCACTCCGGCCGGCACGTCGTTTGGTTTGCAGATGACTAGCTATCAGTGCAGGACACCATTCAGATTGTCCTGCTAAATCATATAATGAAAAATCAAGGTAAGAGGAAAAACGAATAAAAACTGTCAAACTGTCATTAGACCTCGTTTTGTTAGATCTGTTACAACCTAAAGTGTATTGACTTTTGCAGTTGTCCAACAAACGAAACCCACTGGAGATGGCACAGGGGTTGGCAGCAAAATAAAGCGGACTAGCACTAGCAAAAAGGACATTCTTGGCCAAGGGAAGTCAGCTAGTATCAAACATAGATCTTAACGTGAGGGAAAAATTTCTTAGAATGTACGTTTGGAACACAGCATTGTATAGCAGTGAGGATGGGGTTGTAGGGAAAACCGGAACAGAAGAGAATCGAAGCCTTTGAGATGTGGTGCTAGAGAATAATGTTCAATATTAGGTGGAGTGATAATGTGAAGAATGAGAGAGTTCTCTGTAGAATCGGTGAGAAAGGAACATACGGAAAATGCTGACAAGAAGACGGGACCGCCTGAAAAGACATCTGTTACGACATCAGGGAATAACTTCCATGGTAATAGAGGGGGCTGTGGAGTATAGAAACTGTAGAAGAATACAGAGATTGAAATACATCCACGAAATAACTGCGACATGTGTTACGGCATCAGGGAATAACTTCAATGGTACTAGAGGGAGCTGTGGAGGGTAGAAACTGTAGAAGAACACAGAGATTGGAATACATCTAAGAAATAATTGAGAACCTAGGTTGCAATTGCTTCTCTGAGATGAAAAGGTTGGTACAGGGAACCCAGCTTACATCATGTGACTCAAATGTAGGCAACGAAGGTGTTTTAAGGTGGATGAAATATTTTTCGGGCCAGTTATATTTTGCCCACATTGCAAGTATTCCACTACCCACTGTACGGCGAATGACGCGCTCTATATGCTCAGGCAACGCTTGTAGACTTGGAGAGAACTTACTAGGACGTGTGCGAGGCCAGATACAGGCCTGTGATCAAGCAAGTAGTGGTTTTTGGAGAGAGTCAGTTCGATTTGCTCTATGACGATTAAATTGCATCGTTAGGAACATTGAGAAATTCTTGCGAGTGATGGCTTCACTATCATTTTACGTAAACTGAAATGGAACCGGATTCAGTGTCTCATTGGTAACGAAGCATTTCGTATAGCGTGTACCCAATTGATTGTAATGTTTCTTCTCGTTGTGAGTCACTACTTGCCTTTGATGAATCATTTACTAATGAAAAGTGGTAAACTTAGGGTTCGAAGCTTTCAGTGTGGCTAATTTCACTTCCACGTTGCGCTTCCTTAATCCATCCATACCTTTGCATGCATATTATCGGTATGTTGGTATTTTTTGCTGATATGGAACGATAGGATTAGTTTTTTGTGTGTGTCCCACGTAAACGCAGTCTCAGGAGTATGCCCCATCGGTAAAATGAATATTGATCATTCACCTACTTAGTTCGTTAAATTCTTCCGCAGTCTCCCCCCCCCCCCTCCCTCCCCGCTCCCCGCCGCACATCCGACACTCTCCAGCCTCCTCCAGTGTTCATGACAGCACGTTTCCCCTTGTCTTCTAACCTTTAACTTACTGTACACTGTGGGAAAATTTTCTTAATACGAGCTTGGGTTCTCTTGTGGGTAGGCCAGGCAGGTTTAGACACGTTCAGCTCGGAGACAGTTAATTAATTCATTTATTTACAACAGTTTATTACGGAAGACTCGTACCCGTGTCTAGGGGGTGGGAGAGTTGGAGTGTCTAAATCGCTGTCCTCGGTTTATGAGGCTTAGCCATGAAAGCAGATGCAAGCCCTAGATTGCGACCAGCAGTGTGGTGAACTTACGAGACAAGCATTCCTAGGTGGTGGTGGTGGTGGTGTGGTGGTGGTGGTGGTGTGGTGGTGGTGGTGGTGGTGGTGGTGGTGGTAGTGGTGCAGGGTTGCAACAGATTTCGGCGTGACAGTCTGGCCCGGCAAGATCATTAAGAAGAAGTGGGCAGATAGTGTACCATTCTGTCCGCTGGGAGTGGAGACATCGAGAAACATACTCCGACCCCATATCAGGCTGGCAGTGTCTGGCGTCATTGGACAATCAAGTGGACTACTAGAAGGTCCCCAGTACAGCCTACGGTCCATTAGTGCTGTATCTGCACCCTAAGCAGGCGGTCTCATTGAACGGCGAAGGGAGACAGGTCGTTCAGGAGACGGCTGGTGAGCTACAACAGCCACACGTCATTAGCCCACTCTACATCAGTCGCCTAGTCGATGTCATTTGTACGCTGGATTGCCATTATTTACAAGTGCCAGAGGAGGCTTGTTTATGAGCAGAGACCGGAAGTGTCATGTACTCCAAATGCTGCAATGTCACCAAAGGTACACCATTCATTACCGACCAAGCCGTCACGCCGGTGTACCGCGATAGTTGTGGTGGTAAAATAGCGTGTTACGCGAATACACAAAGTATTGCAGTTACAGCGACGAGTGCGTTGACATGCATGTTCCACTACAGTCAAAATCAAGATAGTCCATCTTTTGCGCTTATTACAAGCAATAATGATTTGATGTGACACAGGTTTTCACGGCAGTTATTTACTTTTGAACAACTTTTACACCTACCTACATACCCCGCAAGCTACTGTGTGGTAAACGGTGGAGGGTGCATCATACCAACATCAGCGATTTTACATCGCAGTCCACTCGCGTACTAAGCCAGGGAAAAACTGTTGTCTACGTACCACTGTACGTTTCCTTATCCCTCAGACTTACTGTCATGCTCCCTGTGTGAGATTCACATGGAAGTAAGGGAAAGGTCACCGCATTTTCCAATACCTATTCTCTAAATAAACTAAGAAAAGGTCGACGCAACAGAAAGGCGTTATTCGAACTGGGCGGAAACCGGTACATGTGATGTACATGTAGAGAGATACAAATGATTGCAATTTCAGAAAAAAGGAGAATGATTTATTCAAGAGGGCGAGCTTTACAAATAGAACAAGTTAGCAACGCGTTGGTCTACTTCCGGCTCTTATGCAAGCAGTTATTCATCTTGGTACTGACGGAGTTGAGAGGTGTGCTCCCGAGACATATCGTGTCAACTTATGCCCAGTTGGCGAGGTAGATCGTCAAAATTGCGATCTGGTTGGAGGACCCTGTCCACAATGATCCAAACGTTCTCACTTGGGGAGAGATTCGGCTACCTTACACGCCTTCTCACTTGGAGAGAGATTCGGCTACCTTACACGCCAAGGATATGGCAAGCACGAAGATGGTTCAAATGGTTCAAATGCCTCTGAGCACTATGGGACTTAACATCTGAAGTCATCAGTTCCCTAGAACTTAGAACTACTTAAACCTAACTAACCTAAGGACATCACACACATCCACGCCCGAGGCAGGATTCGAACCTGCGACCATAGCAGTCGCGCGGTTCCGGATTTAGGTGCCTAGAACCGCTCGGCCACCACGGCCGGCAAGCACGAATACAGGTGACAGAAAATTCGTTGTGCGTGGGCGGACAATGTCGTACTGTAATGTAAGCTCAGGATGGGTTGCCATGATAAGCAACAAAACAGGGCATGAAATATCATCGACGTCCCGCTGTGCTGTGAGGGTGCCACGTATGACAACCAAATGGGCCCAGCTATGAAAAGAAATGTCACTCCAGACCATCAATAATAGAAGTAGGAGTTCGAACCGCGGACGACAGCCAGTTTGGTACCCCACCGGTGGCCGAGTAGTCTCCAGACGCATCTTGGGCCAAAAATCTTAGTGAATGAAGTACAGTTCACTACAGTGATGAGTTCTCCTCCGAAATGAGTCCCGATAACCAGTGAAGACGAGTCGTACTTGCGTCTTGAATATGACTTCCTTTACAAGTGTGTTACACTCTCCGAGCCCTAACCACAGACCTAAGTCTCCCATTCATCTTCTATAATTCTGATTTATGTCACTTTTCCACTTCACATCGCCTCTTAGTATTAGCTACTACTAACTTATGGAATGAAATATTAAAAATCTACTGATATTCTTCGTTACCTTCAAAACTCGATACTGACCGCGTGAAAATGGGTGGTGGTGCTGAGATTAAATAACTTCTAAGGAATACAAATTTATTACGTATTACAAATGTGCTGATGCATATAATCCAAGAAGGAGCCACACACTTGTAATATGTATCAGACAGGGTAGAAATTTACAAGTAATGAACAGCAAACTGACTATATTCTTTTTTGAAAAAGTAAGGACTACGATGCCAGAAGGATTAGAGCAAATAACGGATGAGATACGTTCATGACTGCTTTATGTATGGACTGCAGCTGTTCCTATTGCAATGACCGACCGTGCTCGGCCATACACATGTGTTGGGCAGTTGCTGTGATAAACTGAGCGTAGGTGCGTGCGTGATTCGAAAACCATGCACATCGATATGGCAGGAAAAAATTACATGATGTTAGCAGCTGTCCATCTACTTGTCGCTTAATATAGATATTGGACGTACAGGTTGTGCCCCCCTCCCTCCCCCCTTCCCGAAGAATCGTCAGGCGCATTTCCTGTGGCCTTTCGCCACATATTTGATATTTAGAGTGCGTAGCTGGAGTCTGCCCAAACAAATATTGCTCATCCCGTCTCTCTTGATGGGAATCGTCGGTTCGTTTCCCGTTACGAAAGAAAGTGTTCTTTTAAAACGGTATTTTACGTGCCCATTCGATACAGCGATCCCTAATTAGTCTAGTCCGATATTCCTTTTCTTGTCCAGTATTAACAAGGACAGTAAAACGGGAAGAACAACCAGTACTCTAGTATATTGGTTACAGGTGAAGAACTTGAACACGTACAAAAAATGGAAGTCGCAACTCTGGAAATTTTAGTACAAGGTGACATCGTTGTCGATCAAAAAAGAAGCTAAATATTCAATTTCGCTACTAGTTCATCTCAGTGCACTGCGTCTAGAACAGCACAGTTTGTGGAAACTTTTCTTGTAGAAATATTTATGTACAGATCGACCTGTGCTAAGAGCTGTACATCTGTCACGCTGATATAACTTATTCCTTCATATATCTTATGGCATATCCTCAAACACTACTGGAAGACCGTGAGTTATCCATTTTGTATAGTTGTTAGAGTTCAGTGGCTTGACTAAGCGGTTCGTTTCGTATGCTACTGACGGTGGACATCAACCACATTACCATGAGGAAGGTCAAACTAGGCGCTCGGGAAAGCTTTACTGACTAACGATAAAAATATGGGAGCTTTTTTAGCATTAAAGTGGAATGCTTCATGTAACACATTTCCGTAGTCTGCGGCAGCAGACTGTAGCAAGACATTACCGTTAAGTGAAGAATCTAGTACAGTTTTGAAGCGGGAGAGACTGGTATAATATTTATCGGTTTAAAACTCTATATATTGGCACAGAATAGTGGCGAACTTGAGGCGTAGGGTGCCAGCGGAGAGAGAGAGAGAGAGAGAGAGAGAGAGAGGGGGGGGGGGGGAGGAGAGGGGGGGAGGGCACTACAGGACAGGCGAGGAGGTGGCGCCATTAATGCGAGCGAGATGAACTTGCACGCCTAAAATAAAATGTTGCCGCGCTAGCTCAGGGCAGGGCTACAGTGGAGGGGGTGAAGGGGTGTAACACGATTAATGCATTAGAGGCGCGCACCTGCGTTATACAACTAAACTCTCAGTTGCTGGCATCCACTTCTGTGTCAGTTGGAGTGATCTACTATTTGCACCCAACTTCAGGACTGACGCTGTTGTAAACATGCAGGAATTTTAGCGACGTTTGCAGAGGCAAAAAATCCTAATCTCATTTAACCACTCCAATCCTAGCTTTCCTCTTACTCTATGTTCAATGTTGCAATGTACGGATGAGTGTTGAATCAAGTACGCAGTTGGAAAGATGTTCTATTAATGCCTTGTTATAACGCCTCATTACTTTCTGAAGTTAGTGATGTAAAAATAAACAACTTAAATTTAAACTCTATCTATTCTTAACTGTAGAGTCGTTTACAAAAGTATTCGTTACTTGCTACTCCTCACGTCAAATCAAAGACAAGGTGTTACTGGTGGGTTGCAATGGCAGAGAACAGATGGTACACACGTCTTATTTGACATCATATTCATTAATGTGAAGTGTCATGTCTTGGGTTTTTTTGTATCAACACTTGCATGCAACGAATAATTGCTCTTTTTAGCCGGCGGCGCAGTGCAGATCCTACGAAAAAATGGTTCAAATGGCTCTGAGCACTATGGGACTTAACTTCTGAGGTCATCAGTCGCCTAGAACTTAGAACTAATTAAACCTAACTAACCTAAGGACATCACACACATCCATGCCCGAGGCAGGATTCGAACCTGCAACCGTAGCGGTCGCTCGGTTCCAGACTGTAGCGCCTAGAACCGCACGGCCACTACGGCCGGCCTTCTACGAAAAAATGGCGGTTGTGATACGATTTGTTAAAATAAAATGACGGTACAAAAAACGCTGCACTGAGGTGTCTTAGGAATTGCCCTGCTTATACAGATTAATTTCTCAGTGTAATTCGCATGACTGTTCCGCATCGGCTCAAAGCGATAAAAATAACTTCACGCTATGGTGCAACTCAAGACTCGTCGAGAAGGAAGAAGATACTATCTAAATAGCTTTTGCGTTTTTTTTTTCAGTTTGGAAGAAGAATATTTTTACTATGTTAATCAAGAAATATCATCCCAGGAATTAAATTTGTAACCCTTTACTAATTTTACATCATCCTGGTAAAGGGTAGAGAAGAAATTCCACCCGGAAAATTAAAAGGTAAGTACTGATAGCTATACACTGCGAACATTGAAGCTCATCTTTTATGTATATGTTTCTGCTTTTGATAGACTCACAAATTAACCAGAGCTTCGCATAAGTAATTTCGGTGGTGTCTTTTCCCCATCTCTTTAGACACTGACTGCAGGAACACATGATGATGGTGGAACAGCACCATATGACTCAGCGTGTCTCAACATATCACGTACGTAAACATTGCAGGGCCCGCGTAAACAGCTATTAGCGTCATTGTGTGTGCTCCCGTATAGCCACTCATATTTCCGCCGGGCTGCTTACACCCGTTGTCACAAACTAACAACTGCCCCACGTATACACCCAATTTCCGTAATAGTACGTATAATAAAATTTTATTTTTTCGCCGCTTCTGAAATTGCTGCTACGTCGACATGCAAAAGAAAAAAAGAAAAGAAAAGGGAACAACGAAAGAATTGCTGTCGCCATGTTTGAGGGTCCATATCATCAAGGGTTCCAATTAAAACGTAGCTCTTTGCTGTAATTGCGAAATCCTACGACATGTGCACGTGTTGTTAAAAAGTTCCGTGCTTGCTCCTCTCGAGGAAATTACATTGCTCTTGTTCATTAACGGAGCATGTGCAACGACGTCCTCGGATGTGTAGGGCTCCTTTTGCGAGCTTTGTATATTCACTTTGAGGGAAGTTTCTGGCTCGCAGCAAGATGGGCTGAATATTTCTCAGCCTAGTAGCGAACTATTTTTCATCGTAATCTTCTTTAACATCTTCCGTTTGTGTTCCAGTGACATTACAGCACCTCAGTAGTGTTCCCCTGGAAGCAGAACCAAATAATCTTATACAGCTGCAATGAATTTGTAGTTGGAAGAAAGCTACTCATCAAATACGAAGAATGAAAATCTGAGGGACCAAATATCGGAACAGGGCGAATGTTTCAACAAGTTATAGCAGATATCCCTCAATTTTCCCGTTGCCCAGACACCTGGGGGTAGATGCAGTGTCTTAATAAAAGATGTCCTTCTTTGCCACTTTCCCCGAATTTTCACGTCAGAATCCTTTAGACAGAATACTGTTCCACACTAATTGTTCTACAAATTGTAAAACATTTACTTAACAACTTGTTTTCGCGAACAAAAACAATGATGCTATGGCCTTTCCCGCCTTGGAGTAGAGGAACCGACTTCTGACCACTGTTCCAATTGTTGTTTCGATATTGGTGTAGTAATAATAGTAATACTAATTGTCGTGGAAGATTAATTACCAAAAAACAGAATACATGACTAATGATTCAGATGAGCTATACAATGAAGGAAAGAAAATCAAAAAGATAAACACTTTTTGTTATTTGGGATCCATTTCAGAAATCGAGGGAAAATCAGAGGCAGAAATCAATAAGAGAATTAGTAGCGGACGGAGGGTCATTGGGATGCTTAACTCAGTCTTATGGAGCAGGAATGTAATGAGCAGAACTAAAAAATTAATATACAAATCCATATTATAGAGTGTAGTTCTGTATGGAACGGAGACCTGGACAATTAACATGAAGGACATTAAAAAATTACAAGCTCTGGAGATGGACTTCTGGAGAAGATCGGCAAGAATCTCCAGGAAATAAAAGATAAGGAACACCGAAATAATAAGGAGAATGGAAATAAAAGAAAGAATATATGACGTTATGGATAGGAAGAAAGTACAGTGGTACGGGCATGTACGACGAATGGAGAAAACCAGAATACCAAAATTGATACTGGAGTGGGAACCGGAGGGGAGAAGAAGAAGAGGACGACCAATGACCACCTGGCTCCAAAATGTACAGCACACAATGAGGAGAATGGGCGCAGAGGAAGAGGACACACAAGATCGAAACACCTGGAGGAATATTTTGAAAATATAGTTTAAGAACGTTTATCGTTTGTATTGTAATTTCTGAGTAAATTATTATGTTGGAGAGAAGCCTCTGTACTGAGGAAAGCTCAAAATAATAATAATAATAAATAATAAAATTGTCGTGGAAGGAGGAAGAGGAATAGCAATATCAAAAGTACTAATAGCGATTTTGTTCACCGATTTACCACTTACACAGGCATACTGGGACATTATATACTATCACAATTGCAGAAAAAAATTTCATTTTGACTTTCCACCGTAGTACATGTTGGGAACACAGCCGTGTGATGATTCACAGTTAGGAATAAATTTCCTTCTGTCTGCAAGGATGTTTTTTAATTGCTTTATTGCATAATCGATTTCAGTGCCACCAGACCAATCCTCTGATGCAGCTGACCATACAGGAAAAATTTCCAAAAATTACATTACAGCGGTGAATATACCGCATAACAGCATTACTCGAATGCTCAATGACACATGTTGTCAAACTTCTACCGGTCACGAGAGCTTATTAAATTTCTTGTGAAATTATGCATGAAATTAAAATTACTCATCACGAAAGGCGAAATAATAATTGGAGAATAATATTTTTCACGTTACGTGTATGAAATGTCATCATATTATGTTGGCAACCACTTTACATTTGGATTAATGGTGTGCGTACAACAACCTTTACAAGGATCGACCATCTGTGGCGTTAAAACAAACCTCTGTGATAAAAACTAGTGAATATTATTCTGAAACGGCACCGAGACATAATAAAATACCAACCTATTCAGATGGGCTACATAGTCATTGGTTAAAATTAGATTAAAATTCATATGTTGGAGCATAATAGGATAAACCAGCAGTCATTAGCATCAATCAAAATTATTTTGGTTAATACACAGTGTACCTATTCATAGTCACAGACAAAATATTAATAAAACATTATTCTTTTACGTTGTGTGTGATATATAATTACACTGTTGGTAACCAATCTGCATTTGTAATTAAGGAGCATTTACAATGGGAGTACGTACATCACCCTCTTTAAATATATACCATTTATGCCGATTCTTCTACCTCTTCGTCTCCTTCTCCTTCTCCTTCTACACATTCACTCGTTGACATTGGCATCTTCCAAAGATTTTCTTGTCGATCTTAGCTGGACGGTCTGCACCTAGTGTCTTTTCCTGCATGTCGTAGGATGTTGCCTCTCTGTCTTGCCTGAGAAAGTCCGACATTTGTCTTTGACTGGCTCCGACGCCACTGCGTCAGAGTTGTGGTCCATTTTAGGTTTCTCGTTATCACGTGTCCTGCTCAACGCTCCTTCATTTTCGCTATCCGCTCAACGACGTCATAGATCCCCGTTCTTCCCTTATCTCTTTGTTCCTGATCCTGTCATTGTCTCTCAAACGCACAGATGGTTCAAGTGGCTCTGAGCACTATAGTACTTAACTTCTGAGGTCATCAGTCCCCAAGAGCTTAGAACTACTTAAACCTAACTAACCTATGGACATCACACACATCCATACCCGAGGCAGGATTCGAACCTGCGACCGTAGCGGTCTTGCGGGTCCAGACTGTAGCGTCTAGAACCGCTCGGCCACCCGGCCGGCTCTCAAACACACAACAAACATTTCTATCTCTATCGCTTTTTGCCAGACCCGGTGTCGTTTATCACTGTTTGTTCTATGACTGTTTAGAGCCTGTAGGTTGTTACTGACAGGATGGATGCAACATTCCTGTTTACGAAGGGTGGTCAGTAAGTAACGAAACATATTTTTTTCTGAAAGCTGGTTGGTTTTACTCGGGATTCCAATACACAACATTTCCCCAACTCTTTTGTAGGTTAATTTTGAGGGAATATGATGGGAAGCATCTTTGAGTTCTAGGAACACTGTCGACTGTTCGTTTGTGGCTCTGCAAAGCAAAGATTGTTGACATGATTTCCATTTACTTTGCTACCTATCCCCAGGATAGACACTTGAACACATCCTCCGCAGCAAGGTGAGTGACTGAGGTGAGATTGCGTCTTCTTGTCTGGCGCCTCTTCTCACGGTAACGTTTCCGGTGATCCCATCATCCTTCATTTTCACATGTAATGTGACATTCTCGTAAATGCAGCGGATTAAGTTGGTGTATCTGTTTTTAATGTGAGCTGTGTTCATCATCCTCAGGTTTCGATCGTGTCAAACGCCTTGTGATCGTCTACGAGTGTGACGGCCATGTGAAGTGGGACATTATGCTCTGTGCATTCCTCTATCGGTATGCATATTGTTTGAATATGGTCGGATGTACCGAAATCTTTCCAGATTTTATGCCTGTTAGACTGGCTGGTGAAAGTTATATTTCTGACTCAGACTGTTAGTAATGATTGTTATTATCATTTTGTGAGAGAGAGAGATAAAAGGCTAATAGGCCTGTATTTCTCGAAGCTAGTATTACTACCTATTTTGAAGAAGAAAAAGGATAATGCACATTTCCATGATATTGGAGTTTTCCCTTCCTAGACACATTTAGTTAATATAATTAAGAGTGCGCCTTCAAATGTCTCTCCTCCAGTTCAAAGCATGACACTTGTGATCTGAGCTTTTGTTGTTTCAGAGATGTTTCCATTTCATTTTTAACGGTAAGTTCCATAACTTTCTATGAGCTGCATAGGTGTGGACTAAAATTAAGTAACTGTCCACCTGCGAGAACGTGATAGGGTATAACAATAGTTACTAGAGTTTGCAGGAACTTCAGTACGTTGTTTAATATACTATGTAAATATTTCCTTTTACATACATTAAATTTATATACAACATTTCTGAGGTATCATCATGGCGGTATGCCGGATATATGGATTAACCCACTGATGTTGCCGAAGTAGATCGAAATTTCGTAAACAGGGTAAGCAATTATCAGCTACAGTACATCTCATTCCCAGCAAGACTTTCTGACGAACCGTAAATCCGGTAGGACAGCAGTGAAGCAAAATTGCGTAATTATGGGGTGCCATGTTGTTAAAGTACCATTCTGCCTTCCGTATATGAATTTTGTCACTGTAGAAACTGTAGGAGAGTCATCATATACATTTATGAACGTTTAATCAATTCCGGTGACGTTAAACCTTCTTTTACAGAAACCTTCGTTACTGTGCTACACTCAATTTTCTACCTTTCTGAGAATTCACACACCTCATCTTGTTCAGATAGCTGCTTACAGACAATTACTCCATCGAATTACTTGCAGCTTCACAAGGATCCTGTTGAATATTGTACCAACATCTGGGGAAAGTATCCCGCTCTCACTACTGCAACATACGGGGGACGGCAATCAGTATTGAGACCACCTCGACAGTAGCAGTGGGGTAGGCCTGCTATGGAGAGGGTTTGCTTCGGGCCTTGGCATCACAGGTGGTCTGTTCAGTCCGCGGGGCTCGCTATTATGGCGTTGAACTGTTCCCCATTCATCTGCGCAATTAGGAAGCGCGCGCCATAAACAGCAGGTAAATCAGATCAATTAACGGGCTGCGGGCGCGCCTGTGTCTAATGCAACTAGGAAGCCCTTTCAGCCACCACCTGCGGTCAAGACGCCGGCGGACGTAGCTAGCAGCTGCACCGTCTTACCACCCCGATACGACATTGCCCTCGGGAGTTTCCCTTACTACTTGCAGGGAATTAGCGATGAGACAGCCGGATTACATCAAGGACTCGAGTCACTAACACACAAAACAAGAAACGGGCACAAATTTGGCTGCTTGTGTGCTAATTTAAAGCCGTATTGGCAGCTAACTAGCTTGGACTTCCAGAGCATGCGATTGGGGAGGGGGGGGGAGAGGGGGGGGGGAAATATTATTAATCATTTATTGACGTTGTCAGTTTGTACATAAAGCGAAACACCCAGTGTGCTAGCTTGAATGACAGTGATGTAATCCAGATCAGGATCGAATCTTTAGGGTGAAGTTACAGCTTTGGCAGACTCACTGGCCAGCCTGAGCAGGGATATTCTGGAAAAATAAACCACAGTCTTGATAGACACAATGCTGTCGCTGTCCAAATTCCTCATTTTCTGGTAGGAGTTTTGCCCATGATCTTCTCAGAAGCAACCTACATCCAAATGTGATTTGTCAGTAAGATACCCACTGCTTAATGGGAGTTAGAACGGAATTCTTTTTTCAACTTTTCGGATTTTTGACTCATTGCAAAATTTGCAGTTTCTCGAATAAATATATGACGGTAGTAACTGTTCCCGAAAGAACAGTTACCGTGGATGACCATGCAGCTTTGCTAGAAATGAAATGATAATTAAATGGACATCCTAGCTGCAACCAGGCGTTGATGTACTTCATTGGGGACATGTTGAAAATGTGTGCCCCGACCGGGACTCGAACCTGGGTACTCCTGCTTACATGGCAGTCGCTCTATCCATCGGAGCCACCGTGGGCACAGAGGATAGTGCGTCTGCAGGGACTTATCCCTTGCATGCTCCCCGTGAGATCCACATTCCCAACATGTACCCACCACTACATTCATACTACCGTCATATATAGTTAAAATATGGCTTCCCGGCCATTGACCTTCTTGTGCGAACGCACACTCTATGCCTGAACTCGTACGTGACTTGGTAGATTAATCTGCCACGAGTAATGAGTATGATGGGCAAACATCTATTAGGCGCACTACGAATGTAGTGGTGTGGACATGTTGGGAATGTGGATCTCACGGGGAGCGTGCAAGGGATAAGTCCCTGCAGACGCACTATCCTCTGTGCCCACGGTGGCTCAGATGGATAGAGCGTCTGCCGTGTAAGCAGGAGATCCTAGGTTCGAGTCCCGGTCGGGGCACACATTTTCAACGTGTCCCCAATGAAGTACATCAACGCCTGGTTGCAGCTAGGGTGTCCATTTAATTATCATTTCATTTTCGAATAAACTCATAGGGGAAGGTTTTTTTCATTATGATCTACACCGGTCGAAAATGTTAAAATTTTTACGGCATTACTTCAAGATCTAATTAAAATAGGTAATTTTTTATATAGAAGGCTGTGGATTGTTGTGTTATAATAGTTAACAGTATTGGTCATGTCCAAAAGAGATTATGCACTAGGTTGAGGAAGTTGAAAAAAGGTTTGAGAGAGATGAAACTTTCTGATGATAAAACGAAAAGAGGCAGTCTGACAGACAAAATGATTCACGAACTACATCAGTAGTATGGGATGGCCATTAGAAATAATACTGAGGATTTGTTAAAAATGAAGCAGGCAGTATGGGCTACATTCTTCCACAGAGTGTCAACTGATGAAAACTGATGAAAAACCAGATCACCGCCTTTGCCCTCCTGGATCTGATTCATGGTGCAATTACCGCAATGCCCAGTACTCAAACAGTTCCTACAGCCATAAACATTCCACGCCAGCAGCAGTCATGGATATCATAAAACCTATTTACAGGGACCTGGAAAATCCTGAATTACTGAAGAAGTGCCCGCATAGTCAGTCTCAAAATCCCAATGAGTCGTGCCGGCCGGAGTGGCCGAGCGGTTCTAGGCGCTACTGTCTGGAACCGCGCGACCGCTACGTCGCAGGTTCGAATCCTGCCTCGGGCATGGATGTGTGTGATGTCCTTAGGTTAGTTAGGTTTAAGTAGTACTCAGTTCTAGGGGACTGATGACCTCAGAAGTTAAGTTCAAATGGTTCAAATGGCTCTGAGCACTATGGGACTCAACTGCTGAGGTCATTAGTCCCCTAGAACTTAGAACTAGTTAAACCTAACTAACCTAAGGACATCACAAACATCCATGCCCGAGGCAGGATTCGAACCTGCGACCGTAGCGGTCTTGCGGTTCCAGACTGCAGCGCCTTTAACCGCACGGCCACTTCGGCCGGCAGAAGTTAAGTTCCATAGTGCTCAGAGCCATTTGAACCAATGAGTCCTTCAATAAACTTATATGGACTCGCTTACCAAAAATGTCTTTGTTTGAATAAAGACACTAAAGTGGGGGTCACTGTTGCTGTTATTGCTTTTAATGATGGCAACATTGGTAGGGTGAAAGTGCTACAACGTATGGGAATTAATCCTGGAGCAAACTGCATCAGAGAAATTCAACAGATGTGCAAGGTTCGCATTGATAAAGCAGAGTATGCAGCACAGTTGGCCACTAAGGAGTCCAGAAAGAGGAAAAGAAGAAAAAAATTGGAAAAAGATCAAGAGGACGATATACATTATGGTGCAGGATGCGTCTGAGTGACTAAAAATAAAAAATTAAGCATATATTAAGTGGCTTACAGTCTTTTGAAACTTTACAGTCCCATTCCTGAAAATTTACATGTTGTGTTGCATTTATCTCTAAATCTCAGAAACCACTTCGAGTAGGGTATTCAAATTTTCAGATGGTCTACTGAACTAAAAGAAGAACTTAATGTTATATATACTTAAAATTATCGAGGATAATGTACAAAAAGAGTACACAAAATTTTAACTGTACAATTAAAAAGTTGTATTTCCGAAAGCAGTGACTGAAATGCAATTATTGTAAATCAGTTGACTCAGAACATACAGTTCAAAGTTCTGTAAAAGTTTCATGTCAACGGCTAGTGTGGTTCCTGAAATACAGGAGAGCCAAGTCACTAAATTTAACATTGTCGAGATAGGGCGTTCCAACTCCCTCTAATACTTGCTTAGGCATATGACGTAGATGACGTTACTGTCATTTCTTTTGAGATAATTATTTGAATAGCCACGCATGTGTCAGTTTGAAGTCTGTTGTCTTCTGACTTCATGGTGTGTGCGCGTGTGCATTTGTCAGCACCATGTGTCTCGGATCTCCTCCCAACCTCCTGGATCGATTTCAACTAAGTTTGGAACACAAACAGCACATGTGATGAGTAACAGCTCTATGGGGTTCATAGCTTCTGAGATGCAGGAAAAAACGTCTTTTTTCAGCCCCAGCTGTGAAGCCTGGCCTGCACAACAAACATTTTGTGTGACAATAGTTTCAGCCTGCATTATTGGCCTGCTTTGCAAGGCAGCCTAGCACAACAGGCATATTGGAGTAGTATAAGCCTACTTTGTCGATCTGCATTGCACAGAAGCCTATACATTATGGCAAAGAATGGTTTTCAAGCTAATGACATGTAGCCTGAACTGCACAACAGTCATGTTTTGGGAGTAGTATCTATGTGCTTTATTGACCCATTTTGTGGGGGATACATTGGAAGATGGGCATGGCTTTGGTAAGGGTGAGATGGATAGCGGTGGGGTTTGAGAGGGAGAGGGGCAGGGAAAATGGATATGAAGAGGGATGGTAGGAGTAGATGAATGTGAGAGAGAGGGGACAGGAGGTGATCGACAGAGGGATAGGGCAGGAAGGTATGGAGAGAGGGGGAAGAGGTAGACAGGGAGGGATGGGAGTGGAGGAGGTGGATAGAGAGAGAGATGGTGGGATGAGGTGCACAGATAGACAGGGTGAGTAGGAGAATGAGAGAAAGAGGGGAGGGAAGAGAACGTTAGTAGGGAGGGCAGGAGGAGATGAGAGAGAGGAGGAGGAGGAGATGGAGAGAGTGGTAGGAGGAGAAGATGGGAAGTGAGAGGGAAGGAGGTGGGCCAAGAGAGTGGGAGGACATGATGGAATGAGAGTGGTCAGGAGACATGTTGTGTGTACTATTGGCATGCCTTGCAGGGGCTACACATGTGAATTGACATGGCTGAGCAGAGAGTGGTGGGACAGAAGATGGATAGCGAGCGAGGCGGGAAGATCAGGGAGACAGAGAAAGGGACAGTGAGAGAATGGACAGACAGGAAAGTGGGAGATGGTGATGCACAGGGAGAGTGGTAATGAGGGGAAGGACAGAGAATGGGGCAGATGTGCAAGAGAAGAGAGTGGAGAAGATGGCCACAAAAATGGGGAAGAGGAGATGTACAAAGAGGGGGGGGGGGAGGAGGATATGAAAGAATGGAATGGTAACAGGGCGAGTTGCAACGCACTCTAGTTGTTTCCACTTTGGTGGCCTGCACATCATGGGTCATAAGTTTACCTGTTTAGCGTAAATGACTTAATGAGGAGCAAAAAGTGTAAGTATGAAAAAGAAACATGAGGAATCAGAGAAGGACCTGACGAAGACGAATAGTAAGTATCAGCAGAAGTATTAGTGGTGTATGAGAATGACGACTATATTCTGCAAACGGAAGAAGGAGGGGACAAAGTTCAGGGTTTGATGTGCCGATGACGACAGGTGAATGTGGCAGTCATTTTTCAGAAATGAGAGAGTTGAAATTTGTTAGCTCTTGCGGTACAGGTTTGAGATTTCAGTTACTTTACTTTAGCAAAAATATGGATGTCCTTGTCGGGTTAACGAAACGAGTACTATGGACGATTATCGGAATTGTGTTTGAACGTTACCTGGTTACCACAGCACATAACAAACCCAAGCCACATTTGCCGCTGTCCTCCTATGAGCTACTTGTCCTGTTCACTGTGTACATATGCATTTCTCGTCAATATTGTATCTCTTCATGTCTTCTTCAACTCCTTATGCTGCTCAGTTTCTGCTTCTCAAGCTGAAAAGCTCTTGCCTTACGTAATGACAAATAGTATGAAGCATGAGCTGTATGAGTATTGCTTATTGAGCGCAATGGATTTCGGTTTCCTTTAGCATTACGGTTCTGTTCTCACCTGCAGAGGTCAGCGCGGTTCTCCATAGCTCAGAAGGCAATAAGTATGTGTGCTATGGCCAGCTACGAGTCGTTTCTCCCAAGTAGTATTCATATAACTACTTAATAACTAGTCTGCAAAAATTGTTATTGTGTAATGTAAGCCCTCCGGAGTGGCCGAGCGGTTGTAGGTGCTACAGTCTGGAATTGCGCGAGCGCTAAGGTCGCAGGTTCCAATCCTGCCTCGGGCATGGATGTGTGTGATATCCTTAAGTTAGTTAGGTTTAAGTAGTTCTAAGTTGTAGAGGACTGATTACCTCGGAGGTTAATTTCATAGTGCTCAGAGCGCTTTGAACCATTTTTTTTTTTTTGTGTGTAATGTAAACAGTGACATAATTCTTCCTCTCAATGGTAAGATTCATTAACAACCCATGGCATGTAAGAAACAAATTTCAAAAAACCAAAAAGGCTCAAAATAATGTTATACCGATACAAAACTGCAATCGAGATACAGAGAATGACGATTTCCTATGCAATTTTAAACGAAGAAAAATGAAAACCCCCCTATGTCTATTTGCTGCCAGCAGTTGTCTGAACCGTGTAGACAGTGTAACTACACCCGCTGGACAAAATCACATTTTAAATGTCACTGATATGGGTACCCGCCTCCTCCTCCCCCCTCCCCAGTACTGAGGAACAAGAATGTTAGAATGTTGTCTTTAATTTCCGTGTTTGCAAGGATATTGTTGTTATGATCGCTGCGTCCTAGGTATGGTTGGCCCCTCAGCCGTAAACTGCCCCCTTAGGTACGATTTTCACATAACCCGTAGCGCTCGGATGCTGTAGGAACAGATTCTTTTTGTGGTGTCACCGCCAGACACCACACTTGCTAGGTGGTAGCCTTTAAATCGGCCGCGGTCCGTTAGTATACGTCGGACCCGCGTGTCGCCACTGTCAGTGACAGCAGACCGAGCGCCACCACACGGCAGGTCTAGAGAGACGTACTGGCACTCGCCCCAGTTGTACAGCCGACTTTGCTAGCGAAGCTACACTGACCGATACGCTCTCATTTGCCGAGACGATAGTTAGCATAGCCTTCAGCTACGTCAACTGCTACGACCTAGCAAGGCGCCATAATCCTTTGCTATATATATGTATATTGTGGTTATAACATGTACCGTCAAGAGAGATGTTCTACAATTGTGGATTAAAGTTAAGTATTATATCAACTACGTACTTTATTTGCAATTCTCAAGATATTGTCCTGTTCCAGACCTCACGCCAGTCAGCGTGTAATTAAACGCGTGCATTTCGGCCTCCTCTAGAAACACAGTGTTGGCTCTTCTGCCAACACTACACCTTTTATTGAGAAAGAAAATTTTAATTAGCTGTAAACAACTACTTTGGCCATCCGGTAATAATATTGTTATAATGGAAATGTGGCTTATGAGGCGTATATCCCCGGTTCTTTAACATGTAATTGACGAATATCTTGTACTGAGGCACAATTCACCGGAATCCAACCATGGAAGTACTTTTAGGCATTTATGCCAGTCCCCACTGTTGTACCCCTAGCTGTTGGATACGCAGGCCAGTAACACACGACGCACTGCGCGCAAGCGCTAGCGAATGCAGCTCGGGTAGGCCTCTTACCTTTGACGGCGTTCAGCTTGTTGCCCACCATCTGCTTCGCAACGAAGGCGGCCATGTTGTCGGGCTGTGGTTGTCTGGTGCGCGCTTAACAATTTCTCTGCAAGATCACAGGGGCCCGCAGCTCTGGAACAGAAAAAAAAAATTACTATTAGTATCCTAGGACTAACTGTAGACGCCAATAAAACATTTTTATCAATCAGTCATTACTTTGATTTACATAACATGAAACAAATAGGATCTGTGAAATTCGCTGTCAAAACTCTCATCTTTTTCTATCTGCGGTTATAGAAATAGCATGAGAATCCGTTGCAACACGATCAGTGCATCTCATACACGAGAGGTTTCAGCACAATAACGTTATTCATTAGAACATGGAAGCAATACAGATTATCCAAGAAGTTAAAATAATACATGAAATTCAAATACACACCCATAATTAGACACATAGGTCTCGTATACCGAAAGAGCTAGAGACGGAAACTTCACTCGAGCCCAAGTCTTTGGCCTCAATCGCGGCGTGCACCTTCTCGTCTATTTTTTGATTAAGGTCGGTGTCTTTTGCGTCTATATAGCTGGAGGGAAAAGTAACACTCATATGCAGACGTATCAACCATCAGTTCAATGTTCAGATATCATTAATATTTACATAGAAGTACATTACCACCTTAAGTTAATGACCTAGGTTTTGAAGAAAGAATGCTGGCATTCCATACAGACCAATGTATACTAGTATATAATTACAAGTCGTAGTTTAACGTTGTTACACAAAATTACGGAAAGCTTTTCACGCATTTACTTCAAATATTTGTAACGATACCCTGCTAAAGCTTAAGAAGGATATATATATATATATATATATATATATATATATATATATATATAGTGTAAAAATTTGAAGTAAGTCGGTCAAGAAAACTTGTTATCAAAAGTCTCGAAAACTTATCGACCTATTTAGTTTAAATTCTTACAAAATACCCTAATAGAAAGTCGGAACAAGATAGCTTACACTTTTTTGAATATATATTGAATATATATAAACAAAACTGTCGAAAAGTTCCTCATAGTTTTACTTCACATTTGTGCACAGCTTGTCTAATAAGCGTTCAGGTACAAGTGCACTACATAACTTTAATATTACAATATATACATATAGACATAGAATATGATGTACGAACGTCGTTAACAAAAATCTTGAAAAGTTCTTGTCAAACTCACTTCAAATTTTCACACAATATTCTAAAAATGCTCGAGCAGACACAGCCTACATATTTTAATGTGTATCTTCTGTAAATATCTGTGTAATACACCAGATGTTTGTAAATTCTCATTACAGACTTAGAGGGCGTGTAGAGGCGAGTGAATACATACTGTATTGAACACAAACCAATGTCAAAAAAACTATCGTTTCTGTTCTAGGACGGTTTCAGTTTAGAAGTTTAAGCGTCCAGGTCTGCAGGGCGAAAGAAAAAGTCTCAAGAATTGTTTGTCCTGGTCTGCAATACGGTAGACAGGATGACGTGTACTATGTCAGATCGCCACCGCCACTTACTATCAGTGTTACGACGAGACTTCTGTACAGACAGAGGAAGATCTGGCGGCACGTGTTCTGGCCGCTGCCCTAGAGAATGAAGAGACTCCATGTGGGATGGAGACTGTGTACCAGAACATGCTTTGTTCAAAATGGTTCAAATGGCTCTGAGCACTAATCTGAGGTCATCACTCCCCTGCAACTTAGAACTACTTATACCTAACTAACCTAAGGACATCACACACATCCATGCCCGAGCAGGATTCGAACCTGCGACCGTAGCGGTCACGCGGTTCCACACTGTATCGCCTAGAACCGCTCGGTCACTCCGGCCGGCACTGCTTCGTAGGTACAATGTTTGTGACCATATTGGTGTTATCCACATCGAGCCGCTGTTGTAAGCATCAGTACTGTTCAGTACGTACAGTATTCTGTGCTCTTTTTTGTTTTGGAATCGTGCAAATACGTAACGTTTGACTGTTAATACAAACAAATGTTCTTAAATAATAAATGGATGTTTCGTGATGTTTCCTTTCGAAATGTTACGTAATAATTATATTGCATTACGCTTAATTCAGTTCCTCAAGCAGAAGTGGACGAGTTAAACATCTGAACAAAAATGTAAATGTGTGTGGCGAGGGCCTTACGGTGGGTAGACCATTCGCCTGGTGCAAGTCTTTCGATTTGACGCCACTTCGGCGACTTGCGTGTCGATGGGGATGAAATGATGATGATAAGGGCAACACAACACCCGGTCCCTGAGTGGAGAAAATATCCGACCAAGCCGGGAATCGAACCCCGGCCCTTAGGTATGACATTAACATCTGAATTGAAACAATCGTACAACGAAAATGGTAGATTTCCAGACATGTGCTAGAAGTTTGTAACGGGGTTTCCCGAGCACCCTGTATAACGGGAAAATGGTGTGAACAAAAACATTCAAAGTTCTTTAAAGATTTACTCTCCCCTATGAACCATGGACCTTGCCGTTGGTGGGGAGGCTTGCGTGCCTCAGCGATAGGTGCAACCACAACGGAGGGGTATCTGTTGAGAGGCCAGACAAACGTGTGGTTCCTGAAGAGGGGCAGCAGCCATTTCAATAGTTGCAGGGGCAACAGTCTAGATGATTGACTGATCTGGCCTTGTAACACTAACCAAAACGGCCTTACTGTGCTGGTACTACGAACGGCTGAAAGCAAGGGGAAACTACAGCCGTAATTTTTCCCGAGGGCATGCAGCCTTAGTGTATGGTTAAATCATGATGGCGTCCTCTTGGGTAAAATATTCCGGAGGTAAAATAGTCCCCCATTCGGATCTCCGGGCGGGGACTACTCAAGAGGACGTCGTTATCAGGAGAAAGAAAACTGGCGTTCTACGGATCGGAGCGTGGAATGTCAGATGCCTTAATCTGGCAGGTAGGTTAGAAAATTTAAAAAGGGAAATGGATAGGTTAAAGTTAGATATAGTGGGAATTAGTGAGGTTCGGTGGCAGGAGGAACAAGACTTTTGGTCAGGTGAATACAGGGTTATAAATACAAAATCAAATAGGGGTAATGCAGGAGTAGGTTTAATAATGAATAAAAAAATAGGGGTGCAGGTAAGCTAATACAAACGGCATAGTGAACGCATTATTGTGGCCAAGATAGACACGAAGCCCATGCCTACTACAGTAGTTCAAGTTTATATGACGACTAGCTCTGCAGATGATGAAGAAATTGATGAAATGTATGATGAGGTAAAAGAAATTATCAGGCAGTGAAGGGAGACGAAAATTTAATAGTCATGGGTGACTGGAATTCGAGAGTAGGAAAAGGGAGAGAAGGAAACATAGTGGCTGAATATGGATTGGGGGAGAGAAATGAAAGAGGAAGTCGCATGGTAGAATTTTGCACAGAGCATAACTTAATCATAGCTAACACTTGGTTCAAGAATCATAAAAGAAGGTTGTATAGATGGAAGAATCCAGGAGATAATAGAAAGTATCAGATAGATTATATAATGGTAAGACAGACATTTAGGAACCAGGTTTTAAATTGTAAGACATTTCCAGGGGCAGATGTGGACTCTGATCTCAATCTATTGGTTATGAACTGTAGATTAAAACTGAAGGAACTGCAAAAAGGTGGGATTTTAAGGAGATGGGACCTGGATAAACTGAAAGTACCAGAGGTTGTACAGAGTTTCAGGGAGAGCATAAGGGAACAATTGACAGGAATGGGGGAAAGAAATACAGTAGAAGAAGAATGGGTAGCTCTGAGGGATGAAGTAGTGAAGGTAGCACAGGATCAAGTAGGTAGAAGGGCGAGGGCTAGTAGAAATCCTTGGGTAACAAAAGAAATATTGAATTTAATTGGTGAAAGGAGAAAATATAAAAACACAGTAAATGAAGCAGGAAAAAAAGGAATACAAACGTCTCAAAAACGAGATCGACAGGAAGTGCAAAATGGCTAAGCAGGGATGGCTAGAGGACAAATGTAAGGATGTAGAGGCTTATCTCAATAGGGGTAAGATAGATACTGCCTACAGGAAAATTAAAGAGACCTTTGGAGACAAGAGAACGACTTGTATGAATATCAAGAGTTCAGATGGAAACCCAGTTCTAAGCAAAGAAGGGAAAGCAGCAAGGTGGAAGGAGTATATAGAGGGTCTAAACAAGGGCGATGTACTTGAGGACAATAATATGGAAATGGAACAGGATGTAGATGAAGATGAAATGGGAGATACGGTACTGCGTGAAGAGTTTGACAGAGCACTGAAAGACCTGAGTCGAAACAAGGCCCCGGGAGTAGACAACATTCCATTGGAACTACTGACGGCCTTGGGAGAGCCAGTCCTGACAAAACTCTACCATCTGGTGAGCAAGATGTATGAGACAGGCGAAATACCCTCAGACTTAAAGAAGAATATAATAATTCCAATCCCAAGGAAAGCAGGTGTTGACAGGTGTGAAAATTACCGAACTATCAGTTTAATAAGTCACAGCTGCAAAATACTAACGCGAATTCTTTACAGGCGAATGGAAAAACTGGTAGAAGCGGATCTCGGCGAAGATCAGTTTGGATTCCGCAGAAATGTTGGAACACGTGAGGCAATACTGACACTACTACTTATCTTAGAAAATAGATTAAGGAAAGGCAAACCTACGTTTCTAGCATTTGCAGACTTAGAGAAAGCTTTTGACAATGTTCAATGTTGACTGAAGTACTCTCTTTCAAATTCTCAAGGTGGCAGGGGTAACATACAGGGAGCGAAAGGCTATTTACAATGTGTACAGAAACCAGATGGCAGTTATAAGAGTCGAGGGGCACGAAAGGGAAGCAGTGGTTGGGAAGGGAGTGAGACCGGTTTGTAGCCTGTCCCCGATGTTATTCAATCTGTATATTGAGCAAGCAGTAAAGGAAACAAAAGAAAAATTCGGAGTAGGTATTAAAGTCCATGGAGAAGGAATAAAAACGCTGAGGTTCGCCGATGACATTGTAATTCTGTCAGAGACAGCAAAGGACTCGGAAGAGCAGTTGAACGGAATGGACAGTGTCTTGAGAGGAGGATATAAGATGAACATCAACAAAAGCAACACGAGGATAATGGAATGTAGTCGAATTAAGTCGGGTGAAGCTGAGGGAATTAGATTAGGAAATGACACAATTAGAGTAGTAAAGGAGTTTTGCAATTTTGGGAGCAAAATAACTGATGATGGTTGAAGTAGAGAGGATACAAAATGTAGACTGGCAATGGTAAGTAAAGCGTTTCTGAAGAAGAGAAATTTGTTAACATCGAGTATAGATTTAAGTGTCAGGAAGTCGTTTCTCAAAGTATTTGTATGGAGTGTAGCCATGTATGGAAGTGAAACGTGGACGATAAATAGCTTAGACAAGAAGAGAATAGAAGCTTTCGAAATGTGGTGCTACAGAAGAATGCTGAAGATTAGATGGGTAGATCACATAACTAATGAGGAGGTATTGAATAGAATTGGGGAGAAGAGGAGTTTGTGGCACAACTTGACAAGAAGAAGGGATCGGTTGGTAGGACATGTTCTGAGGCATCAAGGGATCACTAATTTAGCATTGGAGGGCAGCGTGGAGGGTAAAAATCGTAGAGGGAGACCAAGAGATGAATACACTAAGTAGATTCAGAAGGAGGTAGGTTGCAGTAGGTACTGGGAGATGAAGAAGCTTGCACAGGATAGAGTAGCATGGAGAGCTGCATCAAACCAGTCTCAGGACTGAAGACAACAACAACAACAACAACAACAACAACGATTTACTTCAGTTTTCACACGAATTATGTAAGATGTAATATAAAATGTTGTTAGTAAATTACTCAACATGTTCATATTGATTTACGTCACATTTTTATGGCATTCTCTATTAAACATTCAGGCAGATGGACAAAGTCTATGTTGCTTTAAGCAACAGTATACTAGTTTCTGTTAAGACTCAATGCTGAAATACTCTGCAGTGTTGTACTGCAAAAATGTGCAAAAATGGTTCAAATGGCTCTGAGCGCAATGGGACTTAACTGCTGTGGTCATCAGTCCCCTAGAACTTAGAACTTCTTAAACCTAACTAACCTAAGGACATCACACACTTCCATGCCAAAGGCAGGATTCGAACCTGCGACCGTAGCGGTGGTGCGGTTCCAGACTGTAGCGCCTAGAACCGGTCGGCCACCTAGGCCGGCCAAAATGTGCAGTTTAGTTTTCTTTCTCACATTCTATTTTAATTATGGTATCGGGACATTTAAACCACTGGACTAATTGTTTGTTCTATATGTATATTCTTTCTCCTTATATATAATTTTCAACAAAAATTGGAAACACAACTATGTGCTGTTTCGTTTTATTCCTCGAAGTCAGCTTTAACAGAAAACAGGAAAGCTGTGTTTACTGTTTATCAGCTTTGACTGGCAAACCACTATGGAGTCTGACACATCCAAAACTTTTTAATCCGATCCGTTCGCGAGTTAAAACCGTGCCATTGAAACTTGTATCCTGGCTGATCCAGCAGTTGCATAGGTCTCTCATGCAGCATATGGGGTCCACGCAAGATACGTTGGCCGATGCACACTGACCAGTTTTCGTCCAAATCGCTGGGCGAGTTCATTCGTTTGTTTGGAAGGGGAGACCGACAATGTCTGCCACCTTCAGGCCGGTCGGCGATTTTCCAGAAACTATTTGGTAAAAAAATTGTAGCTTTATATGCCAGCTTAATGATGATGTGCCCATCATTCCGTTAATGCTCATAGTTATTGTGATATTTACATGGAAATAAGGCATTTGCGTGAAATTCTTAAAAGTTTTCAATGGAAAATAGAGGTCGCTATGATTTTGTGTTTGGTGCATATTAAATGATAGATTGCTGTCTATGAAATACAGCTAACATATGAAATTTTTCTTTAGACTTGCGTGGAGGTCTCCGTCTGTCACCTACCTCGAGAAAATTTGCCGAAGCACACTCATTTGTGTGCACCAGCGATAAAGCCTGAGTGAAATATCTACTACATTCCTTTTATTTCATAAACGGTTTGAAATATCGAAATGAGATGTTGGATAATGATAGCACCCAAAGCGGAAAGTATTTTGTCGTATTGTTGTTGTTATCTGCCGTGCTATTTCACTAACTACAAACGTTTTCGGTGAAAAAATTGAATTATTAAGGCCATCCATAGCTGATGAAAAGAGAAATGATGTGGGTGCTGGAACTGCGTGGTGTTTTGGCAAAGAAAACAAATAACATGACGACAAGGGAACTGTGTAGGTTTCACTCAAAATTAGCCAAACACGACGCTTCTCTGAAAGCTACAAAAGTTAATCAACAAGGCGAAAATAAATATTTGCGTTTTCAGATGAATTCTTGTTAGATACTAACCAAAGCTAAGGTGACAGATCTTATTGAATGGTCACAATGCAAATGTGGGCGTGGAAATGGCCCACTTAAAATTTACAAAAAAATTGAAGCGTAGGCACCATAACATAATGGTCAACAGTGGTGCACGAATTACGCAAGTTTAGTGCCCTCCCCAGCACAAACTTAATATCTTCAGCCTACTTTCCCGTACATTGTCACTATTGCCAGGGCTCTCCGGCATTGGAATAGCACCCCAGCGTTGGCCGTAATGGGAAAGTCCTGTACCATAGGTGATGTTATGGATCTCATAATTAAATATTTCCCTGAGACCACCTATCACCTATAAGATCACCTATGGTACAGGACTTTCCTATTACGTCCAACGCTGGGGTTGTATTCCAGTGCCGGGAGCCCTGGCAGTAGTGATAATGTAAGGAAAGATGAGTTGAAGATAAGAACAGAAGTTCGTGGTGGGGAGGGCACTGAAGTTGGGTAGCTCTTGCAGCACTGTCGACAGTTGTGCTGTGGTGGTGTAATGGTTTGTGCCTAGCAAGCAACGAGACCCGCGTTCGAATTCCGCCTGTTGCACAAAATTTAATTCATTTCTTCTACTTCGATCATTATTGTAGATAATAATGAGACTTGAATGTCTCAGGGAAACATTTAATTATATTATATCATACATCTGTTTGCAGAATTATTGTGTTGGGCAAAATGCGAAGCAAAGTTGAATATGTTGAGGTTGTTAAGACGAAGTGCATCCATGGGAACATTAAATCTTGTGAAGCTTATGCCAGTTCGTCCAATGGAGAACCTTGGACATGAGTTTGCAAATGAGTTAGTAAACTTTAATACTGTTGCATAGCTGTTTTGGTACTCTGTATGATTTTAATCTATATTTCATTGCTGGCGAAGAAGTTAATTTTTATATTGTATGTTTTGAATGGGTTGGCTATTTGAAGAGAAACCTTCCCTAGGAAAGGCAGGCTTACAAATGCGGTCTTCTTGTTTGTTGGTTGTTGTTCAGCAAATGGTTGCTTTAATTTTGTAATAGAGATTAGTTTATCTGTTATAATAGGATTGTCACCATTGCAGGGGAGAACTGATTTAATAATTTCTGTTTATTTTTGTCTTTCACTTTGGGATTTTAAGCATGCAATTAGCCAGTGTTCTAAAGAATGTTGTTGTATGGCGGTCTCGATGGCAAGAGGAGTTATGTATAGCAATATTGGTGGTTGTTGGCTTCCTGGAAATTTGAAAGTTATGTTTTTGACTTTTATTTGAGATTGTTAAACCAATATAGTTAATACCTTCTGGTGTTTCATGTTCTACATTGAATTCAATTGTGTGGTGTAATTTATTAACTTCTTTGCCTAGGTTTTCTATTTCTTCTGTTGTTTCATTGAACACATTTACAGTGTCATCAACATACCATTTGTAATAATGGAGCTTATCGTGTTATTGGGTTTGAGGTCCAAAAAATTGTTTTCAAGATTGTTAATTTGTATGTCTGCTACCAAGCCGGCAAGACGTTTTTTAGCGTAAAATGATTTGTCATACAAACAGCTTTAGTTTATTATAAATACTATCATTTATTTATGTATTACCTAGGGCTGAAATAAACAGAATCTGCCTTTACTACTATTCGAGATCATGTTAGTGTAAGAACAGAATTAAGTCAGCAATTCATTTGAAGATTTTTCCTGTTTGAAATTTAAATATAATCTATATAATAATATAATCTAAATTACTATAACTTCGTGTATTTTATTCTTGGGCATTGATGTTAATGCCAATCTTGGTTAGAGCATTTGCTCAGAAATGGACTGTACTATAAGTTAATATACGAACAGAAATGAAACATCAGATGACTTGAAATTCATTGTTGTAGTAATGAATGAAACTATGTACTTATTTATTTATTCTGTGGTGCTTTGTGAACGCCAGTTTTGATTAAAGTATTTGTCCCTTTATCGATTTTAATACATGCAAACAAAAACAAATAATATGAACAAACTAGACTTACGTCACATCTTTGTGTCAAGATCTTTGCAACAAGTAACACTTGTATAGCACATGCTGATTGCTGGCAACATTTCAGAATCGCAGTGTATATGCATATGTACTGTGTAAAAGTGTGCGAAGTGGTACCAACTGGCTATGACAATCGAAGCAAACAGATGGATACTGTCAAAAAAGCCGTCCATACTGTCGCAATAAGTAAAAAACTAAATTTTGAATCCAAATCACCAGATAAACAATACTCACGGCGATGCATTAAAGCAGGTTCCATCTTCTTGTCATAGAGCCAGCACCCAGCATTATGCTTTAAATACATATGTAACTTCCGGAAAACTGTCTGAAGATGAGCCTGGAAGGGTTAGAAAACTAGTTCATGGAAAGAAAGTAACCGGTTGTAGTTTTATATATTTAAGAACTAAAACATGATTGTACGTTCACAACCGATTATATTGGGATAGGAAACCAATGGCTGGAAATGCACTTTTACTGTGTTATGGACATTCACAGAGTACACCATAATAACAACGTAGCTCACAGTAATTGTTCAACGCAACGACCGCTGGTCTCAAAGCATCTATGGCAAAGGCGCAAAAAGTTCTGCTGTCCGTTGTACCAGGAGCCAGGCAGCTTGAAAGCAAGATGCCTTGTTGTCACCGCAGAGCAACAAGTCCAGAGATGTGAGATCCAGCAGTGATCACGCTGAACATGGAACCGTACCTCCCCTTCTACTCCAAGGATGAGAGTACGAGCTCAGGTCCTCGCAGTCGTTAACATCGAACTGGAATGGTTAGCCATCGCATTGAAAGTACATCCTTCCTTGGACAACAAGGGGTACATCCTCAAAGCACTGTGGCAACCCATCTCGCAGGAGCTCGAGGTAATGTGATCTTGAACAATCCCCCCCCCCACCATACGTTGACAGATAATGGCTCTGAGCACTATGGGACTCAACTGCTGAGGTCATTAGTCCCCTAGAACTTAGAACTAGTTAAACCTAACTAACCTAAGGACATCACAAACATCCATGTCCGAGGCAGGATTCGAACCTGCGACCGTAGCAGTCTTGCGGTTCCAGACTGCAGCGCCTTTAACCGCACGGCCACGTTGACAGATAATCGTTCTGGTGGCCACCGATGTTGGTAGTGTGGGAATTGTCCTCGCTCAAGAGATGGTTGCTGCGGATGTTGAAAACGTCATCATGGGTGAATGAGACCTCATCCGTGAACAATACAAACTGTACGAAGTTCGGCATTACAGTACTACGGTGGATGATCCACTGACAGAAGTTAATGAGAGGTAGAAAATTTGTTGGTTCCAGTGCTTGCACACGATTTTATGATAGGGGTTTAATACCTGTCCCACCAATACTCTCCACACCGAATCCTTCGAAGTGCGCGTTTCACAGGGTAGTTGACAGGTGCTTATTGTTAGGTGGTCGGCCCTAAGACCCAACATCATCTCCTCGAAGTCTGGTCTGGGGCATGTCTTTGGCGGGACCTTGGACGGTTCTCTGTGGCGTGAACGACCTTTTTCTCTTAAGTTGGTATCCACGGAAGTAAACTTCTTCCTGTGAGGATGACGACTCTTGGGAAATCGTTCTCTGTACATTCGTGTTGCTTTAAGGTCACTAAATCCTGTCGCAACCCACATTAAGTGCAAGTCTTCCAACTCACGTGACGAGTAGCGTTCGGCCGGACGGTGTGGCCGAGCGGTTCTAGGCGCTTCAGTCTGGAACCGCGCGACCGCTACGATCGCAGGTTCGAATCCTGCCTTGGGCATGGATGTGTGTGATGTCCTTAGGTTAGTTAGGTTTAAGTATGTATAAGTTCTAGGGGACTGATGACCTTAGATGTTAAGTCCCATAGTGCTCAGAGCCATTTGTACCATTTGAGTAGGGTTCCATCTTTAACCAAGCGTCATGCACTTTACTCAGTAAAACACCTCACCATTGACACATCACAACCTGTATAATGCAATGGACAGCTGACACCACTGGTAAGCGTGCGTGCGAAATACGTTGATGCTCCGGTTAGATGCATTTAGTCTTCACGAGAGACACGCGCTATTACCTAATTAGTTGTGTACAGTATGTCTGTGTGGTGGTCAGGGGTGTACGCTGTTTATCAACCGCTGTCTGTTCCAGTGTACAGTTAACACCAGCGATCTTTGCAAGACTGTGGCACAACTGCATATGTCGTTGCAATACATGCATTGAAACTGGCGGTCGTCGCTTTGAACAATTAACACGAGCTACAGTGTTGTTGTGCGGTGTACGTTGTGTATGTCCATAACACAATAACTGAGAATTTTTGATCACTGGTTCCCTGTCTGAATATAATCGGTGGTGGACCCACTATCAACTCTTTCAATTTGACCCAAGACTATCACCTCTTTCAATTTGACCCAGAAGGTTTGAGACACTGTATATTTCAGTGAGTGGGAACACTCCTTACAAAAAGCTTTCAGTCATTCGTCAACTACTTCTTCCCTATTAACTGTGGCAAAAAATCAGATAAATTGATATCCACTCTCAAGTTATTGAATAATTCAGAAGTACGTTGTAGACCAAAGACCCTAATCTACCAACTTAACTCTGGAACTCCTTGGACTACGTCATTGCGGCACACCTTAACCCATTTCCGTGTACTTAACGTCATAAAACCGTAACTCCCGGACATTGCAAGAAAATTGAAAGGAATTCCAACAGAGTCACAGACAAATGATATTGGATAACATATTTTTTCAGTTCTTCGAAAGCAAATGCCTCAATCAAAGAAGCTTGTATTGCTCTCAGATTTAAAAATATGTCTGATGGAGCAACACTCTAGCGTGCGTTATTACTGCTCAGTGTTCGGTACCATCTCCTCATGCTTCGGCTCCATTATGTGAAAATCACATCTCACGTACAGACATTTTGCGCACTGAATGTCGCTGGTTTCTTTCCCCATGTTGTGTTCCGCATTACTTGTGCTCTGTGTTCCAGTTTAAAAATTTTAGCGCTGTGCCAGGAACACAGCGTTGCGAGGTTGAGAGCACCGTTTTCCAGTACAGCTGCCGCGGGAACCATGTTAATATCACGGCTGGGTGGTAACAGGCGCGGCAACCCTCCAGCGGAAGCAAGTCTACAGTAATAACAAGTGGAACGAACCTCTCTGCTTCAGCATGCCCACACAGTGTTACGCACTAGAAACCTTACGATGAACTCAGCCTCCAATTATGTTATGTTCAGAGTCGGTCACGGGTAATACGAATCCGGTTGACCCTTTTATGTTGTTAATTTTGCATTTAAAGACGCTCTTTCTCCCGTAACACTCTTACAATGTCAACGGGGTGGGTGACTAGAGTGAAGGTGGCTGGTGTTTTCATATAGAATATACAGTTACATTAGCATTGTAGCGTTCTTAAGGCCACCAGTCAAAACATTTCTCATCCCTTAAAAGCGAGCACTGACAGCTTTGAAATTCTAACGACAGTGTACTAGGCGTGCTGGAAAGTAATGCCTATAAATTACTTATGTGGAAACCCTTGAAGCTTTACAAACCAATGTTCTACATCTTTATTCTTCGTGTCTAGATATTTAGAGCCCTCTGCTGCTAGATTGCTCCGAATTTTAGCGCATACCATGGCGTTGTGTAACGTAAGTATGTGTTTGCCTGAGGACCAGCGTGCTGTAATCGAGTGCCGAATTCGAAGAGTTCAGCCACACACGGAGCTCCCTTTCTTTCACCATGACAATACCTGACCACACACGAATGCTGCGACATCTGCTGCAACGATCCGACGCCTTGGATTCTCTGTCACTGATCATTTTCCACACAGTCCCGACTTGACCCCAACACATTTTCATCTACTTCATAAACTTAATGAACAACTTCTTGGAATTTACTTTGGTAGCGATAAGTTGGTGCAAGCGGAAGTGGGTTTATGGCTCCGTCAACAAAGCAAAGTATTGCATAGTGATGGCATCAACAAACTTGTCTCTCGTTGGGAGAAATGTATTCATCACCAGGATGACTATGTTGAGAAATAAACATGCAGACGTGAAGAATAAAGATGTAGATTGTTAATAAGGTATTTTACTTAAAAAGCCTTAATAAGAGTTTTCACTCAAAAAGATCGAAGGTATTACTTTTCAGCGTGTTCTCGTAGAACTGTGGAAGATGGTTATGTGATCAGTACCACTGCCGTAAATCGTGACAGTCAAGTGATGTTCAAAAATGGTTCAAATGGCTCTGAGCACTATGGGACTTAACTTCTAAGGTCATCAGTCCCTTAGAACTTAGAACTACTTAAACCTAACTAACCTAAGGACATAACACACATCCATGCCCGAGGCAGGATTCGAACCTGCGACCGTAGCGGTCGCGCGGCTCCAGAGTGTAGCGCCTAGAACCGCTCGGCCACCCGGCCGGCCAAGTGATGTGCCTGTGCCTGCCTGTTATACGAAATCACCTCAGTAAGATGGGTGGGAATAATAATAATAATAATAATAATAATAATAATAAAAATGGACAAACTGCCTCCTGGCATATGTGTAGGGTTTTTCGGCCGACGTTTGTTTGATGATTTTTCCGCCTGCCCAAGTGTTTGGTAACGTCAAAACATGACCCATCATTTCTGGTGGACTGGAGTCGAGCTCACGGCCGCATACTATTTGCACCTGGCGTGCCAACATGCAGGGGCTTTTCCGCGGTCATTTTCACTGCGGTTCTTTCCCTGCTACTGTCCCTGCAACGGCCGTTCGCTGCAACAAGAATCCAGAATCCGTTCACCTTAAGCCTTACTTCTTCCTTGTTGAAGCTGTTGTCATGTTTGTGTATCCCAATAACTTCCCTGAACAAGCTGGTGTGGTTGTAGCTCTTCTCCACAACAAGAAATTCGCCGATGTATCACACGAAAATTTACTTACAATATAAACTGCTAGTCCCAAAAACAGTGATATGGGCCATTCGTATGGGAAACTGCGCATCTTGCTACGACAGACGCTGAATAATCACTTACTCAAGCTCTAAGTGAAACTATGGTAAATGTGAAGAAACAAAATGTCGATGTTATAGGATAAAAAACACACTGATGGTAACAAAATATTGCCTACCAACTGATGTCTATTTCTTTATGGAATATAAGCACTATATAAGAAGGATCAATGGCTTTGTAAGACCACAGTGTGAAGAAATACAAGTTACATGATCGTCTCTTCATCAACATACTTCATTTTGCGCTATACAATCAACTTTCTGCACAGAACAACAAGCCTACTTTACAATATGCTTGGCAAAAGCAGGTTGTTGAATTGGCATACCAGTATCATCACTTGAAAATGTAACTGCGATAGTGTTTGATATTGCACTGCACTGCCTAAATGCAGAAGCGATGTACGTGGAAAAGTAGCTTAATGTGGGTACTCTTCTCTTCCACTTTGCTTTGGGCATCTCCCTGAAACCCGACTCCTGCTCTTTGAAGACTGAACGGCTGTCTAAAACTATCATTTCAACAGCAAATGTTTGTTATTCACATACAGCTGTCTAAAACTATCAGTTCAACAGCAAATTTTTGTTATTCACATCCAGCAATTATTTTAAGCAGAGGTAAAGACAGCAATAAGTCACGACAGTGAAATACGTGATATTTTGGCGGTATTATATCGACATTTTGTTTCTTCGCGTCACCAAAGTTGCTCTCTTTCACTTAGAATAGGTGATCATTCAGATCTCTCTCGCAGCAAGACGTGCAGTATTGCAGGAAAATGGCTCAGACCACTGTTTTGGGATGGGTGATTTAATTTTATAGCATATTTTCGTGCGGATCTGAGCGTTAGAGATCATGCACTTCCCTCGTGAGTGATAATATTTTACTGCCATCGCTTGACGGTGAAGAATCACAACATGTCATCCATATAAGTGGCTTTATCATATTATATTGTACTTACGATTTTGTTGAAATTTTCTATGTAGAGCAAGCACATTTTGTTCCTTCTTAACTGCGCATAATACTGCCACTTTCTGTTACTGTTATATCTGGAGGTACGAGGAAGGAGCCTCCACGAAGATAGCAGAGAAAACTGTAGAAAGCTGCTGAACGTATCCTGAGCTTGAGCAGAGCAAGAACAGTGGTCCTAGGAGAATTTGGGGGTAACTAAATATGAAATAGCGAGACCTCTGCTCTGCATCGTGGAGGCCAAGAACAGTGGGCCACATTCTACGAGGGGAGTTCAATAAGTAATCCAACACAATCTTTTCCAGGCCAGTTTCAGTTAAAAAATGTGAAATTTGTTATGGGACATCGTGGAACATCCCCGCTTCAGACCCTATAGTTCATGACGTTCCGATAGTTGGCCCTGCTATACGTAGCCTTCAAAATGGCGTCTGTAATGGAGGCGCTTTTGAACAAGATAGCTGCCACTGTGGTTCTTTTGGCGGAAAACCAGAGCATGGCAAAGGTTCATAGACGCTTGCAGAATGTCTATAAAGACTCACTGAGTCGTTGGTCGAGGTGTCTGCTATCATCGCAAAAAGGTCGCGTACACCTGTCCGAACTCCAGTGCGCCCGCCGTCCGCACACAGCTGTAACTCTTGCGATGCTGGAACGTGCGGACACTCTCATTCGACGTACTCGCCGAATCACAATCAATCTAGCTGCACAGCTGGACGACTCTGTTGGTAGCGCTGACAAACACGTCAACCAGTTGGCATACCAAACGTATGTGCCTGATAGGTTATTCGTTGCCTGACAGAACACCATATAGAACAGTTAAAGACCATCTGTGGGACACTGCTTGCACGTTACGAGGCTAATGGTGACAATTTTTTGAGGAACATCGTCACAGTTGATGAAGCGTGGGTTCATCACTTCGAACCGGAAATAAAACGGCAATCGACAGAGTGGAGTCGCACCACCTCACCTCCGAACCTCAAAGCCGCACCCACGCCTGATAAAATCATGGCGACGGTTTTCAGGGACTTTGAAGGGATTATTGTCTTTGATGTCTTACCTCGTGGGGCAACGATCAACTCTGGAGTGCTATCCTCAGGAAAGAGAGAAAACGGCTTCAGCGTCTTCGGCGCCAAAAAGACGACAGCCGAATGTATCCTTCTCCATGGCAATGCAAGGACTCACACAGGTCTACGCACTCGATAGGAACTCACAAAACTTCATTGGACTGTTCCTCCTCATCCGCTCTACAGCCCGCAGCATCTCGTACCTTCCGAGTTTCATCTCTTTGGCCCAATGAGAGATTCACTCCGCCGGAAGCTTGCGAGGTGTCGGGGTAGAGAAGAGTTTGTATCTCTTTAATTCAGACGAATTTTAAACGAGAACGAGACATGCACTCGACCCCCTCCTTATCTACCAGCTAATTAATTATGCGCACAACGATAATGGAAGGAAATGATGGTGGACCCTGCTAGTTGCTAAAATAAGGAGTGCACACACACAATAATTTTATAAAAATCGTAATCTACTCAAAAAAGAGCTTTAGCATAATAAACAACAGGAAATGGGATTCTGCATACATCTACGAAATGATATGCGGTTTAAATATTAGAATGAGAGTTATTATATATCAGAACATAAGTGCGCATGATTGTCGACACACACAGTAGGTTAAAGGATAGAGTAAACTGAAATATCATGAGAATAAGAATTGGCTCGAGAACAAGGGGCTCCTACTCTCTGTGATGCAATAGATTGACGATAGTGACTGGAGGTCCTAATGAATCGAATATTAATCTCCCGACTATATAGCAGTATCGCAATTAGTTGTGAGAGCGCAAATGGGATCACATGCGGAAAAAAGCAAGGTGAACTTGTAGCAAAGCGAGCGTGCGTGCTACTGAGGGATTCAGTATAAAATTGATAAGGTCCTACAATGCCGGAGCCGCAAAATACTGTACCAGTACTGAAATCTGCAGCACGTCGTCGGTAGGCAGCGTCCTGATGATGTAGGCGCCGACTTCTGCCGTGCAAAAAAATGGTTCAAATGGCTCTGAGCACTATGGGACTTAACATCTATGGTCATGAGTCCCCTACAACTTAGAACTACTTAAACCTAACTAACCTAAAGACAGCACACAACACCCAGCCATCACGAGGCAGAGAAAATCCCTGACCCCGCCGGGAATCGAAGCCGGGACCCGGGAGTGGGAAGCGAGAACGCTACCGCACGACCACGAGATGCGGGCTCTGCCGTGCAGCAACTCTGTGTCAACCGCTGGTCGCGAAGGCTGTCTGAGAATTCTGAGTTGTTCTGAAAACGAGCGATCAAGTCGCAAGACCGTCCGACTCCGAGGAAGATCAGATCCCGAATCCCCCTGAGATGTGATGCAAGAGCGAAGCTAGCATTGCTCAACTCCCTACTCTCCTCGAAAACCGCGAATCAGTATTAGGTTCTGATTCCAAAATTCCCCCACACTGTCTCAGAACATCATTCGCGCCAATATCGACTGTTCCCTCCAATTTGGAGCAGGGCATTATGACGTCAACTAGCCTCAGTTTAAGTTGAGCAATCATGCCTCTGCTATTCAGCTGAGGGCACTGAACTTACTGTTTGACTGGCTACAAAAACAACCTGCCTAGACCGCCGGCCATCCGGCGCCAGACAGTCGCACCCAGCATGGCACAGTCCACAAGTATTCTCAGAATCATGAGGAGAATGCAGTCAGTCGGTGCCACAAATCTTCATTCCGGACGCGCCGGAATGGTAAACACATAAACTGCAGCGACACTCAGACGTTTCACAGGTCGTTTCGCCCTGCATACAATAGGCGAAACTCGACCGACGTCAGTCGTTCCACCAGGTGCTTAAGCTTATTGTACCAAACCCCACAGAATTCAGGGAATTGCAGCCCCCAACGGAAATGACGTGTGCAGCATCCTCCGATGCTTTCCTCGCACAGGCCACCCATGGAACTAAACCAACATGCACGGGAATCAAGCGAAAAGTAGTTTTTGAGCTCTCAGTACAAACATTCTCATTACAGTAACCTTATTCGGTCTGTTACTACCATGCAATGACCTAGAACATTAATAAGATTGATGAAAATGATAGGAGACATGCAATAGAGGGCATGGAATGTCTCAAGCTGTCCAACAGGGCGTTGGCTCGCCAACTTCGACCAGCAGAGTGTTACCACGTGGGCATACAGGCCCTCACAACAAGGTGGCGTTGCCTTGAAAGGAGAATATGTTGAGAAATGGGATTTCGTAGCCAAAAGAATGAGGAATGGTATGATGCATTGGAATCCAAAATAAAACCAACCTGCTTTCAGGAAAAAAAGTGTTGCATTAGTCCAGAATGAGATTTTCACTCTGCAGCGGAGTGTGCGCTGATATGAAACTTCCTGCCAGATTAAAACTGTGTGACCGACCGAGACTCGAACTCGGGACCTTCGCCTTTCGCGGGCAAGTGCTCTACCAACTGAGCTACCGAAGCACGACTCACGTCCGGTACTCACAGCTTTACTTCTGCCAGTATCTCGTCTCCTACCTTCCAAACTTTACAGAAGCTCTCCTGTTTGGAAGGTAGGAGACGAGATACTGGCAGAAGTAAAGCTGTGAGTACCGGGCGTGAGTCGTGCTTCGGTAGCTCAGTTGGTAGAGCACTTGCCCGCGAAAGGCGAAGGTCCCGAGTTCGAGTCTCGGTCGGGCACACAGTTTTACTTTGCCAGGAAGTTTCATATCAGCGCACACTCCACTGCAGAGTGAAAATCTCATTCTGGAAACATCCCCCAGGCTGTGGCTAAGCCATGTCTCCGCAATATCCTTTCTTTCAGGAGTGCTAGTTCTGCAAGGTCGCAGGAGAGCTTCTGTAAAGTTTGGAAGGTAGGAGACGAGGTACTGGCAGAAGTAAAGCTGTGAGTACCGGGCGTGAGTCGTGCTTCGGTAGCTCAGATGGTAGAGCACTTGCCCGCGAAAGGCAAAGGTCCCGAGTTCGAGTCTCGGTCGGGCACACAGTTTTACTCTGGTAGGAAGTTTCATATCAGCGCACACTCCGCTGCAGAGTGAAAATCTCATTCTGGAAACATCCCCCAGGCTGTGGCTAAGCCACGTCTGCGCAATATCCTTTCTTTCAGGAGTGCTAGTTCTGCAAGGTCGCAGGAGAGCTTCTGTAAAGTTTGGAAGGTAGGAGACGAGGTACTGGCAGAAGTAAAGCTGTGAGTACCGGGCGTGAGTCGTGCTTCCGTAGCTCAGATGGTAGAGCACTTGCCCGCGAAAGGCAAAGGTTCCGAATTCGAGTCCCGGTCGGGCACACAGTTTTAATCTGACAGGAAGTTTCATATGTTGCATTAGTCATTGGACGCCTCTCGTATGTTGTGAGAAGTGAGTCCGGTACTCCAAGTAATGCCACTGAGGCTTGCAGTTCCTCCGAGTCAGTGTCCCTCGCGAGCTATTGTTCACTGCGGAGATTGACGGACGCGAACCAAGGAGCGGAACAAATCGCTTGTGGCCGCCGTAGCTCTCTTAGCCACGCGGTACATTATTAACGAGGTGGCGCGGTGTACGTGCTCCCGGGCACTTACCTGCGGTTGCCGCCGGCGCGGGATCAAAGCGAGGCGCGAGCTGCACTCCTGCCTGTCTCGTCCCGTCCTCCTGCTGCGCCAGAGGACTTATCCAGCCGCTTTCCCCCATGCGGCAGACGGGCTTATAAACTGCGCAACATACCTAGTCCTCCCTCCCCCCAAACCCAGCATTCAACGATTCAACGCCGCAGGCGCCGACGTCGTCGCTACGACGCACGTCCGCCTGCCGCGCAGAAGTTGGCGCGACAATTCCGGCGTTAATCTGTTTACGTAGCATCTGTTAGCTATAAGATAAAGGCATTACGTCGGCGTGCCGCCCCCGCCAGCCCCATCAACGTCAAAGCCGGCTGCCGGCTGCGGAATGATAAGCCCTTGTGTAAGCGCGCTCGCTCGCTCGCTCGCTCGGCCTACAGGCGGACGGCAACGTCGTCGCAAACTCTACGGAAGCCGCCGCCGGCAGAATAATGCTGTCACCGCTCGCAGCTCCCGAAACTACACACGCGTGCGTGCAGTGCGAAACGGCCTTGTCAACCAACTTGCGTATCCTCGCACTAAATACGTTACTTCAAAGACAATGTGGAAGTTTCCCTAGTGCTGTCATGGGAGACATTGTGGAAACCTTCCTTCACGACTGTGCCTCAGAGCTTTCATAGCGACTCGTGGAGTCCCACTCGCTGCAACGGTCATAATCCACCACTTTGGTAACGTACGGAGCGCGAGACATGAACTACTTACTGCTTCAGCACGATTATTTGTGGAGCCGGATACACTATTAAAAGCAGTTGACATTACGGGGCGCCAGAAAGGTATAAAACAGAAAATCGCGTGGGACGGTTACTTGTTTTCTCCACAAAATTTTGTGTACCCAATAGAGATGAGCTGCCCTGCCACCGAGCTTACAGTGAAGAAGCCAATGGATGGGACTCTGTTCCATTCTAATTCCAACACCTTATTTTTTATGGTACATTTTGTATGCCAATGGCGGGTACGACCACAGTGGGACGTTACTGCAGTACTCCTTCATTTTTGATGAAATACAGTCATTTCCACAAGGAAAAGTATGCCGTTATCTGTATGAAATAAAAGGCACTATATATATATATTTACATGAAAATACCGGGTGAACAAAAAAATGAGTATAACTTTCAAAACTTAATATACCACGGAATAATGTAGATAGAGAGGTAAAAATTGACACACATGCCTGGAATGACATGGTGTTTTACTAGAACAAAAAAAAAAACAACAAAGTATTGGTAGACGCGTGAAAGGTCTCTTGCGCGCGTCGTTTGGTGATGATCGTGTGTTCAGCCGCCACTGTCGTCATGCTTGGCCTCCCAGGTCCCCAGACCTCAGTCCGTGCGATTATTGGTTTGGGGTTACCTGAAGTCGCAAGTGTATCGTGATCGACCGACATCTCTAGGGATGCTCAAAGACAACATCCGACGCCAACGCCTCACCAAAACTCCGGACATGCTTTACAGTGCTCTTCAAAACATTATTTCTCGACTACAGATATTGTTGAGGAATGATGGTGGACATATTGAGCATCATCTTTGCTTTGTCTTACTTTGTTATGCTAATTATTGCTATTCTGATCAGGTGAAGCGCCATCTGTTGGACTTTTTTTGAACTTCTGTTTTTTTTTTTGTTCTAAGAAAAACCCCTGTCACTCCAAGCATGTGCGTCAATTTGTACCTCTCTATGTACATTTTTCCGCGATTTATTCATTTTTCAAATTTATGCTGTCTTTTTGATCACCCAGTACATGTTATTACTCAAAATGGTTCAGGTAGCTCTAAGAAACATAACATCTGAGGTCATCAGTCAACTAGACCTAGAACTACTTAAACCTAACTAATCTAAGGACATGACACACATCCGTGCCCGAGGCAGGATTCGAACCTGCAACCGCAGCAGCAGTGCCGTTCCGGACGGAAGCGGCTAGAACCACTCGGCTACAGCCCCGGCCATGTTATTACTAACTACACAATTACATAGTAGTTAACCCAATCGCCGCCATTATCGATTACAGCTTGTTGGAATGCTTTTCATGAGATTTTCTGAATATTCTCGCGGTAACGATCTCCATATCGTCCTGATTTTATATGACAGCTGCTTCAAAGTGTATATTGGCTTTCCTTTACGCTACGACTAAACATTCCGATCGGATTTCCATCAGGAGACAATGCAGGCCAAACCATCGGTCCTGGAGCACTCAGTTTGCCTCGTTAGAACTAAATAGTTTCTTAATGGACCTCAGAAGACATTTTTGATAAATATTGCACATTTTTTTCAGCCTTTAAATTGGCTGTAAATAAGTGTAGATAGCCAAAACTGCAACCGACAAAACGAAACATTCAGTTCTCACACTGTGCAAAATCGCATTGAGTACAGATTCGAGACCACTACCAGAGATATGGCTGTGGACATTACATTTAACATTATGGCGTATACTTTCTTGTGGAACTGACTATAAGAGACACTCTTGTCCATCACATCGGCAACAGAACTGGGTCATCCACTCCGTATAGAGGTTTTCTTTTTCTTTAAGTAGAGAGCTGTGGAAGAATATCTACTTTCCGTGGTCATTCAGTCGCTGCCCATCGTGATGGTCACTTGTCTTGCAGCCGCCTTTTGGTGCTGATGCGTGACTGGTTTGCTGATTTCCAGGAAGCGTAAGTGTCGCAACTGTGGTAGTGCGATCCGTATTCTGTGCAGCCCGCTGCTTGCTTACTTTACCACGCCACTTGTGTTGCTTGGTTTGATTGTAATTAGTGTCAAGTTGTCATATGGCTAACTTTGATTTTACAAGCTGCCCAGCCGATCTTGTTGCACTTTCTCCGTAAAGTCATCCACACTTTTCGGTATCTCCCCACAATGTTAGCGTCATTTGTAAGTTAACAGAGTTTTAGCAAAATTCCCTCTCTTAATTTTTCATGATTTCTGTTAGCCGTTATAGCAAACAGACATCTGCTAATCTAAGATTTCACTTTGATTCCGAGAGCAGTTGCAGTGTCCTACAAGTTTTCCTTGGTTAGATTATCGACTAGGAATAAATATAAACTCGTGTAAATCAAAGCTTGTTGTTCTCACTGTGATGCGGTTACTGTTATACACAATGGCAATACTTAACGATCAAGGAAATGAGCAAGCATTGCATTAGTTCGTTTATACGTCCAATGATCTGTTTACTAATGAGCATTGCACTTACACTCTGATCCATATCTGGGCGCTACATTCAACGGAAAGACCGCGTTCACATATTGTATTCCTTCATACTGCATGTCACATGTCAGTCTTGATTTACTTCATGGCTACATCGCGAATTTCATTTGCGTGAGCAAAAGCGTAATACTCATATGGATGTCAACGAAAGAGTATCAGTGACGTTCCCAGGAATGGAATATCGATTAGGAGATACGATTCACCAACAAACATGTACGCTATCACACAATTATAATGGGCTGGTGCTTTCTTAAGCAAGCAAATTTAGATTTATAAGTAGTCTTTATTGGCACCAAATAATCGGAAGGCACACTAATAGAAGAAAGTTGATTCAGTGACAAATTTGGTGGAGACGGTCAAAGCAAGAAGCACAACAGAAGCGAGAGCATGAAAATTACTTCAACAAAATGGCTCTATTGCTATAAACTGTTATAGAGAATCGAGGCAGGAGCCCTTGTTTATGAGCGACAGTGTAGCAACATTTTATAAAAGTAAAACGTAGGCAGTGAAGAAACTACGAGGGCTGTCCAGAAAGTTACGATCGGTCGCGAAATGAAAACGACTATGAAAATCCGGTAAAGCTTTGCAAAGATGTGTTGGGCAGTGTCTCTAGTATGACTCTAGGTAGAATTATGTCGCTCTTTTCATTCCTGAGCTCTTAGTGAGCGCGTAAAGATGTTATAGAAAATAATGTCTCCCGCCAAGTACGAGGGCCTGGTGAGAATTTTCCCCTGAAGCTATGCAACCAACATTACATAACTGTCGTGCGGTTTCCCTCTTCAAGACAATTCTCAGCCTCATTCTGCAGGGGCAATGAAGATGTTCCTGCATCGTTTCAATTGGAAATGTTTGGTTACCCACAATACAGCCCGTAATTGTCTCCCACTGAGTTTCATCTCTGCTCAAACGAACCGCTGGGTATGAAGACAACATTTTGGCACAGACAACGAGCTTTAGGCCAGCGTAGAGACTTGGCGGAAAGCACTGGCGGCTGCCTTCTATGATGAGGGTATTGGAAAGTTGGTACAACGCTACGATGAATGTCTGAGTCAGAACGGCGACTACGTAGAAAAGTAGCTGAAAGTTGTAGCTAACTGTTACAAATGAAACATTTCTGATTTTCACTGTGATTTTCATTTCGCGATCAATCGTAACTTACTTTCTGGACAGCCCTCGTATAAACTATTAAATAATATTTAATTTAGGCTTTCGTATTGGGGAAGGTTGTCACGAAGTACGCTAAGAGAGAAATAACGGAAAGACGAATTCTTGGTACGAAATGACGAAGCAGTAAGTTCGCGTAGAGCCTCAACAGCAGTAGGGAGATGTTAGCAAGGCTAGAAGGAAGACGTAGTCAGCACTACTGTATGTTGAGCATTAGAGGAGGAGGAGGATTTTAGTGTTTAACGTCCCGTCGACAACGAGGTCATTACAGACGGAGCGCAAGCTCGGGTGAGGGAAGGATGGGGAAGGAAATCGGCCGTGCCCTTTCAAAGGAACCATCCCGGCATTTGCCTGAAGCGATTTAGGGAAATCACGGGAAACCTAAATCAGGATGGCCGGAGACGGGATTGAACCGTCGTCCTCCCGAATGCGAGTCCAGTGTGCTAACCACTGCGCCACCTCGCTCGGTGGTTGAGCATTAGAGAGAAATATTAAAGTGACAAACATTTGTATGTGGTTGTGTACTTGTTTGCCGTGTGTCGATTCAGCAAAATTTTTCTCAGAAGTGCAAGGGAAAGAAAATGTTTCCCAAACTGTTGGTGACATCCAGTGACCTCGTCTGTATATTTTCTCAACATGTCGCTGTGAATTACATAAAAAATGTTATGCTTTTCTCTCATTACAATTAGTTATGGAGCGTGAAACCACGACCGCTTGAATCCCTCTGCTAATGCTGTACATATCCTCATGATTCCCATGGAAGCGACATGGTGGGAAGAGGGTGGAAGGGGGGGGGGGGAATAGCAATGTAACTCTAGATTCCTCACTTAAAGTTTGACCTTGTAGTATTGTAAAACGTTTTCTCGAAGTAGTTCACGTCTGGGTCATGAAGTAGACGCAGGTTCAGGCTTACAAAAATTTTCGTGACGCTCTGCCGAGAATCAAGTCATCACTGGTGTCGTCCTTTATGTATACCTCCAGTATCCCTTATTAGACGTACTTGACATGTCAGGCTAAGGAAGTCCGTGAACAGTGTTACCTACGACTGAGTCTATGTGATCATTCCACTTCATATCCTAATAAATTATTATATATTATAATCAGGTATTTTTATGTGCTGTCTTATTCAAGTTGTGACCCAAAGATGTTGTAGACGCAGCTTATTACGTAAACAGAAATAATCATATATTTACAACAATTGTTCAAAGATACAAATACACAAGATAGAGATTTAGGAACCAGGTTTCAAATTGCAAGACATTTCCAGGGGCAGATATTGACTCTGACCACAATCTATTGGTTATGAACTGTAGATTAAAACTGAAGAAACTGCAAAAAGGTGGGAATTTAAGGAGATGGGACCTGGATAAACTGACTTAACCAGAGGGTGTACAGAGTTTCAGGAAGAGCATAAGGGAACAATTGACAGGAATGGGGGAAAGAAATACAGTAGAAGAAGAATGGGTAGCTTTGAGGGATGAAATAGTGAAGGCAGCAGAATATCAAATAGGTAAAAAGACGAGGGCTAGTAGAAACCCTCGGGTAACAGAAGAAATATTGAATTTAATTGATGAAAGGAGAAAATATAAAAATGCAGTAAATGAAGCAGGCAAGAAGGAATACAAATGTCTCAAAAATGATATCGACAGACAGTGCAAAATGGCTAAGCAGGGATGGCTAGAGGACAAATGTAAGGATGTAGAAGCTTATCTCACTAGGGGTAAGATAGATACTGCCTACAGGAAAATTAAAGAGACCTTTGGAGAAAGGAGAACCACTTGCATGAATATCAAGAGCTTTGATGGAAACCCAGTTCTAAGCAAAGAAGTAAAAGCAACAAGGTAGAAGAAGTATATAGTGGGTCTATACAAGGGCGACGTACTTGAGGACAGTATTATGGAAATGGAAGAGGATGTAGATGAAGATGAAATGGGAGATAAGATACTGCGTGAAGAGTTGACAGAGCACTGAAAGACCTGAGTCGAAACAAGGCCCCCGGAGTAGACAACATTCCCTTAGAACTACTGACAGCCTTGAGAAATCCATGCCTAACAAAACTCTACCATCTAGTGAGCAAGATGTATGAGACAGGTGAAATACCCTCAGACTTCAAGAAGAATATAATAATACCAATCCCAAAGAAAGCAGGTGTTGACAAATGTGAAAATTACCGAACTATCAGTTTAATAAGTCACAGCTGCAAAATACTAACGCGAATTCTTTACAGACGAATGGAAGAACTGATAGAAGCCGACATCGGGGAAGATCAGTTTGGATTCCGTAGAAATATTGGAACACGTGAGGCAATACTGACCTTACGGCTTATCTTAGATGCTACATTAAGGAAAGGCAAACCTACGTTTCAAGCATTTGTAGACTTAGAGAAAGCTTTTGACAATGTTGACTGGAGTACTCTCTTTCAAATTCTGAAGGTGGCAGGAGTAAAATACAGGAAGCGAAAGGCTATTTACAATTTGTACAGAAAACAGATGGCAGTTATAAGAGTCGAGGGACATGAAAGGGAAGCAGTGGTTGGTAAGGGAGTGAGACAGGGTTGCAGCCTCTCCCCGGTGTTATTCAATCTGTGTATTGAGCAAGCAATAAAGGAAACAAAAGAAAAGTTCGGAGTAGGTATTAAAATCCATGGAGAAGAAATAAAAACTTTGAGATTCGCCGATGACATTGTAATTCTGTCACAGACACCAAAGGACTTGGAAGAGCAGTTGAAAGGAGGGAATAAGTTGAACATCAACAAAAGCAAAACGAGGATAATGGAATGTAGTCGAATTAAGTCGGGTGATGCTGAGGGAATTAGATTAGGAAATGAGACACTTAAAGAAATAAAGGAGAGAGCTATTTGGGGAGCAAAATAACTGATGATGGTTGAAGTAGAGAAGATATAAAATGTAGACTGGCTATGACAAGGATACCGTTTGTGAAGAAAAGAAATTTGTTAACATCGAGTATAGATCTAAGAGTCAGGAAGACGTTTCTGAAAGTATTCGTATGGAGCGTAGCCATGTATGGAAGTGAAACATGGACGATAAATAGTTTGGACAGGAAGAGAATAGACGTTTTCGAAATGTGGTGCTACAGAAGAATGCTGAAGATTAGACGGGTAGATCACATAACTAATGAGGAGGTATTGAATAGAAATGGGGAGTAGAGGAGTTTGTATCGCAACTTGACTAGAAGAAGGGATCTGTTGGTAGGACATGTTCTGAGTCATCGAGGGATCACCAATTTAGTACTGGAGGGCAGCGTGGAGGGTAAAAATCGTAGAGGGAGACCAAGAGATTAATACACTAAGCAGATTCAGAAGGATGTAGGTTGCAGTAGGTACTGGTAGATGAAGAAGCTTGGACAGGATAGAGTAGCATGGAGAGCTGCATCAAACCAGTCTCAGGACTGAAGACCACAACAACAACAATACAAAGTGTGACCATTATTTTCCCACATTTAGGCAGAGGCAGTTCCAATCCCCATGCACGAATCCGAACAAACGCTGCACGTTATGAAATGAGAAGTGGCCTCTTCTACCCACATCCATCAAGTGACTCTCCATCTTGTACAATGCTGCATTTCTTGGGGGCAACTTCAGATCTAGCAACGCCTAGTGTCGTCTGTTTAGGGATATCCACAAAGCACCATCCCTCTTCAAGACCAGGTGGCTAGTCTTCAATTCTGAAACGTTCCTATTGATCAAGACATCTCTGTTCCGATATTTAGATTAGACGCTGGTCGGAACTACACATTGTTAGTACCAACAATGTATAGGGGTCAAGTACCACAGTTTTATTTCAGCTACTGCCCTACTACTCAGCTTCCTGAGATGCTGCGGGCGATGACCTTATCTCTATCTATATCTCTCTCTCTCCCTCTCTCTCTGTCTCTCTCACTCTTTTTTTTTTTTTTTTTTTTTTTTTTTTACTCCTCCCACATTGTGAGCTACTCCGCACTACTCCACGTATCATTCGGAGAAAATGAGTAAGTTAGTCATCAAAGTATTATGCGTAAGAGCTGATTCGTCCTCTGTCTGCACACTAAAAAATAAATATTTCGTTCATCTTGAATTATCATTACTACCCCGAGAGGTACCACATGTTTTTCCTCGTTGTACACTATTCGCACTGTGACTGCGCGAGGTGGCGCAGTGTTTAGTACACTGGACTAACATTCGGGAGGACGACGGTTCAAACCCGCGTCCGGCCATTCAGATTTAGGTTTTGTGTGATTTCTCTACATCGCTCCACGCAAATGACTGGGTGGTATCTTTGAAAAGATATGGCTGATTTCCTTCCCCGTCCGTGACACAATCTGAGTGTGTGCTCCTTCTCTAATGCCCTCGACGTCTTCCTTCATTGTTTGTACTGTGTGGGTGATTAGAGAGTTTGCAACAAGGGAGGGAATTACTATCCAGCTATGAAATTAGATTTTTAACAACATTCAGCAAGAATGTTGCACGTAGGCGCTTGCACTTCCGTTCAGTACTCTATCAGTGAGGTATCTCAGAATACGAAATTCTGATGTTGATAATCTCTGTATCTTAAGAAATGTACTCACACATTGTACGACGATATTTTTCAAGAGCATCATCCTGATGTTTCACACTCTATTCAACAGCTGATGTTTTAGCGTTTCTGATGTTGGGTAGTTTATGCTCAGATGACCCTCATGAAAACGGCTACCCAACAAGAAACAGCAAAATTCCCAATTGCTAACTCATCACAGGCTACACTTATAGCACTGTGGACGCTGGTTGGATTCGTGCCAATGAAGTTTCGACCGTAATGTGCGATGTTTGATCCTCAATAGTCAGAGTACTCGTGACCGCTATGGAGACCACTACTATCTTCTGTTGTATGAAAACAAAACGTGATTTCGACGAAAGCAAAGGACGAGATTCTTCCGCAAGCCTTTCCCTGGAGCTGACGTTACGAACAATTTCGATGTCACTCATCCTCTACTGTTAACAACCTGTGTATTATTATGAAGCCGCCCGGAGTGGCCGAGCGGTTCTAGGCGCTGCAGTCGCAGGTTCGAATCCTGCCTCGGGCATGGATGTGTGTGCTGTCCCTAGGTTAGTTAGGTTTAAATAGTTCTAAGTTCTCGGAGTCTGATGACCACAGAATTTAAGACCTATAGTGAATTAAAAAAAATTATTATGAAGTTGCCACGTATGTCGTTATAAAATCTTAACTTGACTGAAGGAGGAAGACGTTTATACAGGATATATCAGAACAAAATAAATTTTAGATACCTGTGGGCAAAATTAGTTTAGGAACAAAGACATGCAATACTCTTGAGAAGATATTAGAACCTTATAAGGCAAGACCTGTTAAATAAAGCCGGCCGGAGTGGCCGAGCGTTTCTAATGGTTCAAATGGCTCTGAGCAGTGTGGGACTCAACTGCTGTGGTCATTAGTCCCCTACGACTTAGAACTACTTAAACCTAACTAACCTAAGGACATCACACACATCCATGCCCTAGGCAGGATTCGAACCTGCGACCGTAGCAGTCGCACGGTTCCGGACTGCGCGCCTAGAACCGCGAGACCACCGCGGCCGGCCCGAGCGGTTCTAGGCGCTACAGTCTGGAGCCGCGCGACCGCTACGGTTGCAGGTTCGAATCCTGCCTCGGGCATGGATGTGTGTGATGTTCTTAGGTTGGTTAGGTTTAAGTAGTTCTAAGTTCTAGGGGACTGATGACCTAAGATGTTAAGTCCCATAGTGCTCAGAGCCATTTGAACCATTTTTTGTTAAATAAAATAATGAAATGGTAGTCCCGACTTTCCCAAATTATACTTCTTTCTCATCTCGGAAGCACTGATAAGCACAATATATACAGGTATTCGCTTCTGTAGAAGGTGGCCTTACTGCAAGAAAAGAACTTTTCGATAAACTCCGTCGAGGCAATACGAAAGTTTGTTTACTTTTAATAGCGAGGAAAAATTGCTTTTGCGATGGAAGTATATGGAAGCCCCATTTCTGAATCTTTTGCATTAGGTTAAGCGGGGTCCCGCCTCTTATCGCGGCGCGTCTATAATGAGGATCCGTTCACCCACGAGAATGAATGAGACTTAGCTGGCAGGGGAACTCGTTGCGAGCGCCGTGTGCGCCTGTAAGCTACTCACTAGCAGGGAAGCGAAGCCCGTGATGTTGCCGCCGGGGTCGTATTTCAACCCTCGAGGCTCGCTAAATGTGCGAGGCTGAGCCACGTGGGATGGGGTAGGGCCTTGGGGCGGGAGCGCAGAGCTGGGGGAAGAAGAGACGGCTTCCGACCCCTGAGCCTTCTTCTGGAAGTCAAGTGGTCTGCGAACAATGGTGTCCCATGAGGAGAATAAAAAGAGCTCCAATAGGATCTCCAGCCTCTGCCCTCGTCTGTTTTTTTTCTTATACTCTTTTAAGGCTGGAGGCAACGTGAGAGATATGTTGGTTCATAAATATGAATAGGCCGAAGACTTACAGCCAATAGATATGTTAACAGTACGTATCCATAACATGTGGACGGAAACGGGAAAATATAGGAAAAGGATTTGTGGTTCAAACGTTCCACGTGTTGTGAGTAACGAACTCTCTCTTTGCAACAGTCTTAAAGCAACTTAAACGGAAAATTTCCGCAGTTGTTTAATTCTTTTGTTACTACTGTACAGAAACTGAAATTAAACTGAACAAATTACACGCAAATACGGAGTATGTGAATAAAGAAGATCGTGCGACACATTCAGTAGACGGAACGTTCCCTGTATAACGGTAGTCATTGTTTTCTCAATTCATCATAAAGCAAAATCAATTATAAATTCATACAATATAACCTAATAATAGGTGTCTACAAAAAATGGCTCTGAGCACTATGGGACTTAACTTCTGAGGTCATCAGTCCCTGGAACTTAGAACTACTTAAACCTAACTAACTAAAGGACATCACACACATCCATGCCCGAGGCAGGATTCGAACCTGCAACAGTAGCGGTCGCACGGTTCCAGATTGTAGCGCCTAGAACCACTCGGGCACCCCGGCCGGCCAAGTGTCTACACAATAAAACATAAAGTGTTAGAAAGATTGTAAGTATCGAAAGAAAACGGAAGAAATCAATGTATTGCACTACTTCTCATTTGTTTTAATATTTCTGTAGTGGCCCCTGGGCTTTTAGCTACCTGATAATGCTTCGAGTTTTGCCTGCAATTAGTTAGTAAATGCCTACATTTCAGCAACATGCTCTTTTATATATTATACCAATGCATCAAATCTGACACATTTCAAACACTAATTATAATTTACTGTCCTGTTGTTGAGTGGCTGGACAAAAACATCGAGTCATCACGATTATTTGTGACTGAAATTTTGAAAATACTATACTATTGCTAATAACTAATGTGTTTATACTGAATTAACCCTTTCAGAGCAGAGTTTTTTCTGGAGGACGGAAAGTTTTTGTTTTTTGTGGTAATGGTCATAGGTGATTTTTTAATGATATTAGATGCAAGATTTATACAGAAATACGTACCTATTTTCGAAACATATTTTATACACTTCATTTCATTTTATGGACTAAAATAACTAATTATGAGATAATCTCTATTGTAATAAATAGTAAAATGATCATTCAATGATTACTATACAAAATAACAATATTCAATTAAAGACTGGAATATAAAGAACTAATCACATCTGTGTATTCTGGCTGTCACGAGGTGCTGTGCACTGCTACACTGATTCTGATATTTTCATAGCGGTATCCGACAGATGGCAGCACTTGCGCATGTTGATAAGATAGAACATTCATAAACGTGTACCTTAGGTTTCCATTGGAAAAAAAAAATACTTCTATTGCAGCTAAGACACAGTAACACTTACTGTACACAACTGCAGCCAGAGGGCGCGAAAGGGTTAAATTACAATTACATATATTCTTTTTAAAGGACACAGCGTAACACTTCACTGTTCTCACAATGATTTTGCGCTGTAAGAGCTTATCGATTCCTCATCATCGGAGCTACCGCCGACCGTTCGTACCATCTAATCATTCGCATATACCCTCCCAATCATCCATTCTCTTCTGTCTGTAAACCTATTCTAAATTTGTTTAATTAATTCCCAGATTTTTTGCGACTACTTTGAACGGAGTCTTTTGGGGTACACGTGTATGTGGCACACGAATTAGATAATAATACTAATGTAAACTAAAATGAATCTATAATATTGTAAACGACGTATATCTCTGATAGGCTTTCTAAAGCGGATCGCTGACTGTGCACGACCGCAGCGCTAAAGATACTGTTTCTGGTCTGTGAGTTGGAGTAAGATAGCGCTTGGTACACAGTAGTGGGTAGCTGTCTGTGAGCGAAATAGTATGGAGTAGCAATTTTGTGGTCTGCTCTGTGAAACCACCAAATGTTAGACTATAATGTATGAGTTACGAGTACATGTATTATTGGAGCAGTACGGAGCGGCCGAGAGGTTCTAGGCGCTACAGTCTGGAACCGCGCGACCGCTACGGTCGCAGGTTCGAATCCTATCTCGGGCATGGATGTGTGTGATGTCCATAGGTTAGTTAGGTTTAAGTAGTTCTAAGTTCTAGGGGACTGATGACCTCAGATGTTAAGTCCCACAGCGCTCAGAGCCATTTTTGTATTATTGGAAATAGAAACGCCGAACAAGAAGTCTTCTCGCATCCAAAGTAAAGATGATAAATATTTATGATATCCGTTTCGCAGGCATGTTGGTGTAGATGCGTTGGCTGATAATTTGCAATCGTTGAGTATCCCCAGAATGTACGTAAACATACCCGGTGTAAAGGCTGGTTAGGTTTTTCCCTTTTGTAATGTTTCTAAGACATTATCACAGGTGGACGTAAATTGATGATTTGTATTTATGCTCTTTTTAGTGGCGTTAGATAATTCTTGCTGTATAAATTTCATTGTTGTGACTCAATTACTAAAAAGGATGTAATTTTTCTGAGTAATGTAATGGCAATTCAAAAATGTCTCTGAGCACTATGGGACTTAACATCTGAGGTCATCACTCCCATAGAACTTAGAACTACTTAAACCTAACTAACCTAAGGACATGACACACATACATGCCCGAGGCAGGATTCCAACCTGCTACCGTAGCGGTCGCGCGGTTCCACACTGAAGCGCCTAGAACCGCTCGGCCGCATCGGCCGGCTAATGTCAATTGTCAGATTTTTGGAAAGCCAAACTTATCTTCGAATATAATTTCACTACTGAAAAGGTCAGTGTTAATAATTCACCCAAATCAGTACCGCCTCCCTGTGCAGGTGATATGTTTTTCAAAGACACTGAACTTTTCTTAAATGTTTCCATTTATCACACAAAAGAATTTCATGTGCACTTTCCAGTATTACGGCCAGCATTGCACACCGCTGTGCCTGCAACTAGTATATTTCATTCCTCTTCTTGAGACAGCAGAATATATACCGATCCTTCGTTACTGCTTTAGTGGTAAAATTATTTAATTTATTTGTTATGTGCACAAGAAACAGTTTTTTTAACAGGGCCATAGAATTCAGTGCTTAAGGAGTGAATCTATTTTTCAGAGCCTGTCTTCCTTTAATGGTACTGGGAGCTGCATTGCACAATCAGTTCTTGCTAATAGCACAGAGTAAGCGCACCACTTTCATTTACAATATGCTACACGATAACTCCAGTTATGTATGCATTCCTCAGTCACGCATTCATTCAACAATGTTTTAAAGAACGGTACGCTATCTTTCAACGCAATCAAAAGGAAATTATTAATAAAGAACGTTACAACTTTCAGTATGCTGAATGCAACAGCGTTCCTAATGAGGAACCCCATTTCACCCTAAGGGCGTTCACGTCTCCTAGCTTCCACAGTGCGTGTGTGGACACCACATGCTCAGAGTATCCTATATGAGCAGAATCACACAATGGTGACGGTATCTTTCCTATTATCTGTACGTATTGAACTATACCTCTGCTAGGGACGATATGATTCATTTGAAGTCTCTCTCTCTCTCTGATGTTCGGAAGGAGACTGTATGCCCGGCGTCCTAAATTTACACTGACACCAATCCGCTGCCGTAAGTCAAGTGTCCATTCTCTGTATTCTACATTGTTAGTTATTATGGAATCTGTGATTTCTTGTATTTTATCCACGTCTCCTCACCACATCGAATATCTTGCTACAAGATTTCGTATGGCGATTTCAGTGGTACATGTTTCCAGAATTACGAGAGTAGCTTCTGCTTATGTAGTACCATATACTCATGTCATCCTTAGGAGTCCCCTAGTTGCGTTTATCTTTAGGTGGCTGTCCGATGTACCAGAGAGAGACGGTGAAACCTGTTATGCCGGAGCCAAGGTAGCCCCTGACAGCCGGCAACCCATATTACACCACAGAGTACAGGGTTGCCGGTCCAATGTGTACCAAAAGCACTATGGTAAACGCCGGCTATTTACATACAAGAAAATGGAAACACACATTCCGAGCACTACTTCCTGCAGAGGGAGCTCGAGCCACGGCCTGCAGGAAGTATCACTACGCCAAAACCTGATTTGCTGGAGACAGCTATTTATGGGGCTAGAACCAGCCCTAAAGTTCAGTTCATTCCAGATACCGACCTCGTGAACTTACGACCGCTGAAGATTATGTTCTCGGCTCTGAATTGGACTTTTACTAGTGTGCGTGTATTACCACGACCCTTGTGGAAAATTAGAAGTGAACTTTTGTTTGACTCAATTAGGAGACTTTTACTGGGATCGTTATTGTTACCTTTCGTTTGTTGTTCTGTCATCAACGTTGTAAACTATATAAATAAAAGTTGTGTTTGTGAAAATTTGGGAATTGCCAGTCACAACAAACCCAGTATTGCAATGCAATGTGGTAGGGTTTTACAGCTCCATGCGGTAAGTTGTAACTGGTAGGACCGGCGCTGGCAGTTTTGTGCATAATTTTAGAAGCATTCAGACAGACTGTGCTTATACCGTTGTTTCAAAAATGATAGTTTATAATTCACACATGGAAAGTCATGAAAAGTACAGGCCAAAAGTAACTAAAAAGCTCCAATAAACATGGGTCCACAAATAAATCGTTGTCGAGATACCACACATTTTATGTCGCGGTTCACCAGTGCCTGGGATAACATGGCATTTCTAAATGTTAAAGTAGGCGTTCGAAATGTTGTCTGCGCGTCTGAATGCTACACTGAACTCGTCTTTGAAATGAGTTGCTAATCCTCTCAGGCGTTTCTGGGTAATTCTGTAAATACTGGAAGGCTGCTTCAATCCGCAGGCGCAATTCTTCAAGAGAGTTCACCTTGATAGCGTAGATCAGGCCTTTAACATGACCCCACACACAGAAATCCATGGGATTTAAATATGGAGACGTAGGAGGCCATGTCACAGGCCCTTCTCCACCTACCCTATGTTTACCATACGTCCAAGTTTACGTAATGCGCTGGAGCATCGTCATGAGTGAAACACATGTTCTGGCGTTGTTTCAGTGAGACATGATCATGTAGATCGTGAAATACAGTCCGCAGAAACCTCATGTATTGCTGTCCGCTAGCCTCTGTTGTAGGAAGTGCGGTCCAATTTTGCGGTCTCCGAGCAGTCCTGCCAAGACGTTCAACAAATAACGCTGCTGATGTCGTGATACGTGTGTTGCGTTAGGATTGACATCGGCCAAATGATGCGACAGTTATGGTATCTAAAAATACGGTCAGGGGAAATCCAGCCTCATCCGTGAACAGAATATTGCTTAGAAATAGGAGATTCAGGGTACACTGTTGTTGTATCCATTGGCATAAATTTTCTCTGTGAGGGAAGTCTGCATTGTTGATTGCTTGCACTAGCTGGAGATGATATGGAGTGAGTTTGTGTATGGTGTATTGAACCGGGGACCTAGAAACGATGGAGAGGCTTCGTCCCGGACTTGCGCTCAGTGGTTCACAACCCCACAACAAGCCACAGCAGTCCACTCGCCCCACCGGCACCCCACACCGAACCCAGGGCTACTGTGCGGTTCGGCCCCCAGTGGACCCCCCAACCCACGGAACGTCTCATACCAGAGGAGTGTAACCCGAAATGTTTGCATGGTAGAGTAATTATGGTGTACGCGTACGTGGAGACAGTGTCTGCGCAGCAATCGCAGACATAGTGTAACTGAGGCGGAATAAGGGAAACCAACCAGCATTCGCCGAGGCAGATGAAAAACCGCCTTAAAAACCATCCACAGGCTGGCCGACACACCGGACCTCGACACTAATCAGCCGGGCGGATTCGTGCCAGGGACCGGCACGCCTTCTCGCTCGGGAAGCAGCGCGTTGGACCGCGTGGCTAGCTGGGCGGGCAATAAGGATAGAGTACTTGCCGATGTAAAATCTGCCGTTCACTGATATGACTTAGGACATGCTATTCAGCAGTAATCCTCTTGTTGAAGTTCTCGGACGTTCGTGTACAATGCGTAACACCCTTTCCTAAACATCGAGTGTTCTGAATCTCGGTCCCCCTTCTCGTACATGGTGTGCGAAACTCACGGTTTCTCTAAGGTGCTGATGTAACCGGCTAAATGTACGCCTGTCGGACTGCCTATGGAGAGGGAAAGCTTCCTCATACAATCGCGCAGCCTCAAGGGCACTACCATTCACTTTGCCATACATGAAGTGCATGTCAGCGTGCTCCTGCATTGGTGTAACCTCTGTCCATGGTGCCTTCACATTCGTAACTGATAATGAGGGCGGTACGAAAGGGAAAAGGAAAGTAGTTGCGCATGCATAAGCAAATATATAGTCGTTCCCAAACTTTGAGATACCTACATAAAACCACCGAGCGAGGTGGCGCAGTGGTAGCACACTGGACTCGCATTCGGGAGGACGACGGTTCAATCCCGTCTCCAGCCATCCTGATTTAGGTTTTCCGTGATTTCCCTAAAGCGTTTCAGGCAAATGCCGGGATGATTCCTTTGAAAGGGCACGGACGATTTCCTTCCCGATCCTTCCCTAACCCGAGCTTGCGCTCCGTCTCTAATTACCTCGTTGTCGACGGGACGTTAAACATTAACCTAACCTACATAAAACCGAGTTATTCAGGGGTGTTTACAGGTGGTTCCCAACTCGAACTAATGCGATACCTCGACAATGGTTTATTTGCGGACCCATGTTTATTGGAGCTTTTTAGCAACTTTTGGCCTGTACCTTCCACGTGTTAATTATTGGCCATCACTTTTGAGGCACTCTGTATGTACTGGTAAGTTTTTTCTGGGAGCGAGGAAAACTTCTAAATATCAGCTACGGTGCTTTATGTAACTGGGCTGTTATCTAACCTGAAGGTTGGATCCCTGTTTAGATAGAGAGAGAGTCCCACTAAGAATCATGTATGTAGTTTTATTTGTAACTGTTGTTAATTTGTTGCCCCTGCACTAGTGCTGCATATTTGTGAGCACGTGGTTTGTATTTTCTTCAGCCTTCCATCTTGAACAGAATCTACCTCCAAGATATCACCAGTGTAAGACACAACTGTATCACTCGCTACCAGCAGTTCCAGCAGCGGCTCGATTTTCAGGTCCCAAAATATTGGTCCACACATCGAGCATTGTGGGCATCCCATAGTAACCTTTCTTTAACTTGCGCCACCCACAAGAGATTCGACTATGTGACTGTTGCTGTTGTCCATAAAACTTAGACAAAGGCACTATGGGACCTGGAGACTTCTTAGACTGTTTAACATGGTACTTGTTCACACTATTTCAGTTTGGGGAGGGTGATAAATGGGGTTACATGTCGATTAACCTTGGCAAAGTCAAATTGACATATGCTGAGATCCTGCAAAAACTTTGGTTGCTTGGTTTGGGAGGAGGGCACCAAACAGGGGCTATAAAAAACACTTGACCCCATATCTCTGCGATCAGATTTGCATTTTCGCACGCGACTTTTTGGAACATACCGATTATGGTAATCCAGGATAGTGGGTGTAACATTTATTGGTTGAAAACAATTAACGAAGTAGAATTATTTCTAACATTCCAGTAATATAGAACATAAATTAGTAGTGCGACTTATAGTCAGTTACGGTGCCATGTGGATGTTAAACCCATCATTGTGATTATAGCAGTTAAACATGAAACAAGGAACATATACCCTCTACATAATCGCGTACGGCGTCTTTCCAACTCGCAGCAGTGTTGCCACCTACCTTACGGGCTGCAAAGTGAAAGCTGTAGGAGTTGAGCCTGTATTGTTTTGTAAGGAAATGCTATCGATGATATTAAATGTTACACGAAAATTAACAAATCCGTCTATTAATCGATACGACATTGCGTTTCGCAATACGTAATCACGTAATGGCGACAGACTTAAAATTATGTCAAAGCACTTACTTACCAAGTCAGTGACTGGTAGGGGAGAGAAAATGCACGTTGTAAAATTAATTTAAAATCAAAAGAGTACAGATGATCTCTTAGTAACGCGGAAACAAGTGGCAGATAAACCAGATAAAAATATCATATGAAACAAATGTGTCTCTACAATATAGCATGTTTAGTAAGCTGAACTAAATGGAAGAGTGCGTAACTTTAATGAACTACTCTTCGGGATAAGTGACTGACTTCAAATTCTGTGTTAAGAATCGTCAATTTTGATCTCCTAAGATTAAGACACAGCAACGATACGTGGAACGTAGTTTCACGTGTGATGTGCTTGCAAAACTGAGAACTTACCAATGAGTTGCAAATAACTCCCAAATACTTTTAGAATTCGCTTTGCTGATAGCCAGTACCTATAGATCACATCAATACACAAGCTATGGCCGGCCGAAGTGGCCGTGCGGTTAAAGGCGCTGCAGTCTGGAACCGCAAGACCGCTACGGTCGCAGGTTCGAATCCTGCCTCGGGCATGGATGTTTGTGATGTCCTTAGGTTAGTTAGGTTTAACTAGTTCTAAGTTCTAGGGGACTAATGACCTCAGCAGTTGAGTCCCATAGTGCTCAGAGCCATTTGAACCATTTTGAACACAAGCTATCCCTCGAAAACAACAAACAGAGTGACTGGATGAATTCAGCCCAGTACATCTAAGCTGCGACTAACGTTACTAAGAAAAGTTACTATGAAACCAAGGAACATGGACATTATTTCAAAAATGACAGACAGCAGACTTACTTTAGAATGTAGTAAAACAAGAGACAGCACAATCGACCTCTGAATGTGGTAACGTCATTATTGAATTGAATGGAAGAGCTATAAATCATGAGTCACAGGTAGTAAATATCTTTAATAATTATTTATTAAATGTAATAGAAAATATAGGGACAAACCGACAGAAAAACTTCAGCAGTATGTTTAAAAAGCAACACTCATAAAATTCAACCGTATGAATGTGTAAGGAAACTATATCTTCTCTAATAAATAAAGCCCATTTGGATTTGACGGTGTTTCCAACACACAACTGAAGATTTGTTCCCTTATAACAAGATATGTATTCTCTGAAATATGCTATGCATCACTAGCTTAAGGCATGTTTCCAGAGAGACTGAAAAATGACGTTCTTAGGCCCCTCTATAAGAAAGTGATATGAGAGATGTTAATAACTTCCTATCCGTTTCACTACTGACATCATTTTCCAAAATTTTTGAGAAAATGACATCGTGTAGAATAGTACCCCGCCTGAGTAACAATAACATCCTCGCTAATTCACAACTTGGATATCAGAAGGGTTGCCCTATGGAGAATGCCATTTACATGTTCCCTTAGCAAATTTTACGGGTATTAAATAACTAAATAACACCGGTTATTAATTCCTGCGATCTGTCTAAGGCATTTTACTGTGTTAATCACAATATTATTGTAGATAAACTGAGATTCCTCGCTAATTCACAACTTGGATATCAGAAGGGTTGCCCTATGGAGAATGCCATTTACATGTTCCCTTAGCAAATTTTACGGGTATTAAATAACTAAATAACACCGGTTATTAATTCCTGCGATCTGTCTAAGGCATTTTACTGTGTTAATCACAATATTATTGTAGATAAACTGAGATTTTATCGGACTGATTTTATAGCCAACCAATTGATGTCATACCTAACAAAAGAGTACTAAAAGAAGTGCTTATTAATTCAGCCAATGTAATCAGAGGAAAGTACCATGAGCTTGTTTTGAGGATGACACCAGTATTTTAATCAATACCATCATACATACAGCGACAGAAGAAATGATATACAATGTTCTTAAAAGTATCATTGATTGGATTTCTGCGAACGATCTCAGTCTCAGTTTTAAGAAGATACAACACACTTAGTTCTCCACATCCAGAGGTACTACACCAATTAAAAGTGTAGCGCATGATGAGGAAATAATAAAACGGCTATAAATTTCAAAATTAGTAGACGTCCTTACTGATGACAATTAAAACTAGGAAAAAACACCCTTATGAGCTCCTACAAAAACTTAGTTCAGCCACATTTGAACTTGGAATCATCGCAAACCTTGGAAAGAGAGAAATCAGTAAGTTGACACGTTTTCAATAATTTCATTCAATAATTTCATATGGAATAATGTTCTGGGACAACTCATCTCAAAGAAAGAGAGTTTTCATTGCTCAAAACGTGCTGTAATGTGATGCCAACTTACGATCACCTTGTACACATCTGTTTAAATGAATTAGGCATTTTGATTACTGCTTCACAATACGTTTATTTCCTTATGGATTTTGTTTTATAAATCCACATCAACTCAAAAGGAATAACGATTTACATACTTTTAATTGCAGTACCAGAAGAAAAACGACATTCATTGCTCCACATTTAAGTTTTCTTTACATAAAAAGGGGTGGAAAATGCTACAACCAAATTTTTTGCCACTTTCAAAATTGACAAAAAAGGACTGGAAAACAGCAAAGCTAAATTTAAAAACAAAATGAAGTTTCTTCTTGACAATTCCTTATATTCGGTAGAACAATATCTCGTTTCGTGGTGTGTAAAACGTATCGGATGGGAATTACTAATTCCCATCACCATGTTTTATTTAAAAAAAAAAAAAAAAGGAAATAGGAAATCACTTGCAAAAGGTCAGCCCGTAGGCATATTTACAAAAGAATTTTCCATGTGAATACAAAAAGACTCGCTTTTCCACATCACGATTTATGGTACAAAATATCAAAGGAACCTGAAACTAACTAACTTGATAATAAGCTGTTCTAAGAGGAATCCGCGTTCCTCGTTCGGTGAATTGTGCTGTAATTAGATCGCTGAACCGGAACCGAAAGGCAAGACTTTCCGACAGCTTCACAGACAACAACAACTAACCAAACTGTTTGCACCTGATTCTTGGTACAGAATGGCATCTTTACCTTGGTACAGAAGGGCAGCAATGAAGCTGTTGGTTTGTGAGGCGCTCAACATCGTGGTCATCAGCGCCCGTAAAAGTTCCCAATCGTTCCAGTCCCAATCTCGCCACTTCCCGAATGATGAGGACAACACAAACACCCAGTCCATGGGCGGAGAAAATCCCCGACCCGGCCGGAAATCGGACCAGGGACTCCGTGATCCAGAGGTAGCAACGCTAAACACTACACCACAAGCTGCGGACTACCGCAGCAAAAACTGATTCGCGAAATAGAGTAATAATGTAATTGAAAATTAAAAGTGTCTGTTTAATAAGCAATTTCCACTTTGGTTTTTTGTAATATTATGCTTACGTAACGTTAATAAGCATACAGCAATAAATAAATCCACACATACGGGTTGACCCAAAAAGAAACAACAAATTTTAGTTATTACAGACAAACATGAAAGACAGAAAAACATTGCGCATGTCGCTGGATTGAGGAACATGTTAGCACAGATCTTATGCTATACACCCAACATGAGCACCATGCATCGCTCGAGAAACATCGAAACGGTTGTCTATTTCATACCACACACAAACCAACAGGTCCCTGTTTACTGAACCGACAGCTTTGAAAATTAAATTTCTCGGCTCTGGAGGAGCAACTGCCACTGATGGCACAAAGACTCTTTAATGTTCCACCACAGAAAAAGAAATTCGCAAGGTGTGAGCTCTGGTCACGTAGCTGGCCAAAAGCAGTGAACAATATCTTGTTGTCCAACTCTCCCAATCCAGCATTATGGGACGGTGTTGTCGAGATAACGCCTCACCTCAACGTCAAAGTGAGCCGGGGCGCCGTCATGCTTAACAATGAAATCACTCGAATCTTGGTGAAGTTGAGGAAACAACCAGTTTTACTGCATGTCCAGCTATGAAATTCCTGTCGCATTTTCCTCCTCAAAAATGAAAATCCCACAAATTTCGTGAACAGAAAGTACACAAAACACATTCAGTTTCGGTCAGTCTCTTCATTGGTCGACACGTACACCAAGGTTTTGGGACCCCAAATTCTTGTATTTTGGAGGTGTAATTTTCCCAACAGATGAAACGTCGATTCGTTCGAAAAGATCAGTCGTTTTCAAAAAGTTTCCTCTGCCACATACCGGAGAATTGAAGTATAAAATCAGTAGTTTCCTTTATGGTCGGCGGAACGCTATTACTGCAGTAACTACAAATTTCAAGGCTCCATAAGCCGGCGTTCTTTCAGAACATGCCAAACCGTTCTCTGAAGAAGTTCATGTTCGTGGCCTGCCCGTCTTGTAAACTTCAGAGGGCTCCGCGTGAACGCATACAGGATACGTTCGCCACTTTCATCAGACGTGCATGGCCGGTCAGCGCTCCTCTCTTTGCATAAGCAACAAGTCTGCAACAGTTTCGCGTGCCGGTGATAAATCTGCTTGTACAGAAGCGGCTTCTTGCCGAATCGACGGCGGAAAGCACGTTACACTCGAACAATGGATTTACATTGCATAAATTCCAACACACAAAATAATTTATCTTGTGGTGTGGTCGCCATGTTGCTACAAACAAACACCAGTACAGCTGTGACGAGACTTTGAACCTTCCTACCAGTAACATGTGTAAAGTGTTTCGTTATTTTATAGTTTGTCTGTAATAAACAACTGAAATCTATTCTTTCAAAAATGGTTCAAATGGCCCTGAGCACTATAGGACTTAACATCTTAGGTCATCACTCCCCTAGAACTTAGAAGTACTTAAACCTAACTAACCTAAGGACATCACACACATCCATGCCCGAGGCAGAATTCGAACCTGCGACCGTAGCAGTCCCGCGGTTCCGGACTGTAGCGCCCAGAACCGCACGGCCACCGTGGCCGGCTCTATTCTTTCTTTTTGAAATGCCAGGTATCATATATACACTACTGGCCATTAAAATTGCGACCCAAAGAAGAAATGCAGATGATAAACAGGTATTCATTGGACAAATATATTATATTAGAACTGACATGTGATTACATTTTCATGCAACTTGGGTGCATAGATCCTGAGAAATCAGTTCCCAGAACAACCACCTCTGGCCGTAATAACGGCCTCGATACAACTGGGCATTGAGTCAAACAGAACTTGGATAACGTGTACAGATACAGCTGCCCATGCAGCTTCAACACGATACCACAGCTACAATCCGACCTTTATCAAAGTCGGAAATGTGATGGTACGCATTTCTCCTCCTTACACGAGGCATAACAACAACGTTTCACCAGGCAACATCGGGCAACTGCTGTTTGTGTATGAGAAATCAGTTGGAAACTTTCCTCATGTCAGGAAGTTGTAAGTGTCGCCACCGGGGCCAACCTTGTGTGAATGCTCTGAAAAGCTAATCATTAGCATATCACAGCATCTTCTTCCTGTCGGTTAAATTTCGCGTCTGTAGCGCGTCATCTTCGTGGTGTAGCAATTTTAATGGCCAGTAATGTGTGTGTGTGTGTGTGTGTGTGTGTGTGTGTGTGTGTGTGTGTGTGTGTGTGTGTTTGTGTGTTTGTCTTCACATCTCCTCCTAAGCCACTGGAACGATTTCACCGAAACTTGATAGACATATACGTTATTATCAGCTGACAGTCGCTGTGAGGGTAAAAACGACCTACCTAGCAAAAGGGTGTGAATGGGGTTGAAAAAGAAGCATAGCCTCCGACGCGTAGGCTTTATTCATCGAGAATTTGAGAAGATGGCCCTTAGCGAGTTGGAACGTATTTTACACTTAGTTTGAAATATTTACCAATTTTTTTTCTGGTAATAACCCGTACAAAATGGTGAACAGAAAAACGTTTATCACTTATTATTTTTCCGTTGTTCATACAGTAAAAGTACGGCATGCAGCATGACGTTCTAATTTATTACTTCTTTAGTACTAACTGTATGTGCGACACGTTTTACAGACAGTGTGAACTCGCATTTGAGGGGACGATGGTTTAGTCCCCGCCCGGCCATCCTGGTTTAGGTTTTCCGTAATTTCCCTTAATCGCTTCAGACAAATACCGGGATGGTTCCTTCGAAAGGGCATGACCGGTTTCCTTCCCCATACTTTCCTAATCCGAGCTTGTTGCTCCGTCACTAATGACCAAGTTGTCGACGGGACGTTAACCACTAATCTACTACTCCCCCTCCACTTACAGTGTGTAGACATACCACTGAATGTAAGGGCAAAGTTATTTCGTTGTACGATACATATTTCATGAGATATGACATAATAGACATTGAGATGCGTGAAAAACTAACGCATCAAGTATGAAGTTTAGATTTATTACTTTATTACTGCTAACTCTGTTCCAAATAAATTGCACAGACAGTACCCACATATGCCGCTGTGTCACTACACAATACACAGTTGAAGATATATGACGACATAAACAGTGAGATGCTTGAAAAACTACCGCGTCACGCATGACGTTGAAATTTATTTCTTCGTTGCTACTAACTCCTTTCGCAACATATTGCCCAATATCCACATATGCCGCTGAATCTACATGCAAAGTTACATCACTGTACGTCACCTAGTTCAGTAGATATGACGTCATGGGCGTGAACGCACAGCTGTAAATAAGTATGTGGGCAATACCGGGTTTCTACGCTAGTAAACAAAATTAATAACAGAAAACATTTTGTAAGAGTGCAATTCTCAGAACCTCTAGTCTGATTAAGTGTACTGATAATCACAATAGTTTGAATACACAGTACTGATGTTCCACAGTAATTTATTTAATAGCTCGTCAGGAACCGGCTTTCGGTTTCTTAGACCATTATCAGATAACTTAATACTAAATCGATAGTCCAGAGAATTTTTGCGATAATTCGTAGGTGTGCAAAGATTGTTATACACAGATGTGGTATTTCATGACGTGTCGATATAAAACAGAAACAGATAATAATACCTAAAGATACTCTGAACAAATAAATCTTATATTACAGTACATCCAAACATTAAAACAACAAGAATTTATGAGCCAAATATGCTGTTTCATAAGGAAAAACTGCTGAAAGTGATGAACATGCCGAAAAAATGAAAAAATTAGACGGGGGGGGGGGGGGGGGGGAGAGAAAGATGTCTATAGAATGTGGGTGTGTAACAGTTACGACAAGCTTATTTAATGGTGAGAGAAATAATAACTGGGTGCTGCTACATTAGCAGGGGGGGGGGGGGGGGGCGGAGGTAATGGAAGCAGGTCAGAAATCTTTGACTAGTAAAAAGTATTTTTTTAAAGGAACAGACCGCCATTAAACTTTTTTTTCAGCGTAAGCCTGTTTTCAGTAAATATGGCGCGCTTCCACGATTATTTACTCACCTGTTACAAGATGTTGTTTTACATCTGGTATTTCGTGGAGAGCCAATCTTTTCCTTAATTTATGGCAAACTTTGAGCTTGGCAACATGTTAAGTGTCCCGCAATATATCTTGAAGAAAGAAAATCAAATACTGGAAAATTGCATAAAAGGCCGAAACCTGGGTTGTACTTAAATAAACAATAAAACAGTGAAATGGCGGTGTGTTCCTTCAAAAACTCTTCGACTGGTGTTTATTAATGGCCATAATTTCGAGTAATGTTAGTTTCCTGCCTTTAGTTCCTTTACGGAGAACATCACACTTCACACCATACGAATGACATGGATTCAGGGCATGTTCTGTAAAGGTGGAACTAGTGATAAATGTTGTGAAACAGATAAGAACACAAAATTCCCGATTGCGTACGGTACCTCACAACGAGCTTTAAGAGGTAATGCGTGTTGTATGATGTTCCGCAGTATGAAATATCCGTTTCACACTTGTTATAAGCCCTTCGGTGAATCATTATTTCCAAATTTAACTCCACAGGAGCTGCTCACTGGACCTGCTAATTGGGAACACACGCGGCCATTACCTGCGGACGCCGAACCTAGCCGTTTTTGCACGTAGCCCGTTCCATTGAAGGCCACGTGTTCGGTCACAGGCCCAGTAACATTACTTGCAAATTATTCCCCTAAGCGATAAACAGAATAGATAAATTTTACCGCAAACGGTTTTGGCGGTAATGGAGTAAACAGATTGACGCGGAAGAGGAACGGAGCGCGTGCCTGCGGCGGCGCGGCCAGCTGCCCGGCTGAGTACAATTCAATTAGCACGGCCGGGGGACGCCAGGGACAGCCGGCCGGCCGGTGCTATAGCCAAAAGTTGGCCGATCCGCCGGAGAGCGCTAAACTCCAATTACGTAAATACGCGGCCGCCCGCGCCGGCAGTGGAGGGCTTTCCTCGCCCCAGTTAGCTCCCGCGTTCACTGTCGGTGACGCGGAAGGAGAATAGTTACTTCACACGCCCAAGCGGTTCACGTGAGCGAAAGACGGACATACCGGTCCACCCCTTTCCCACCCCTATTCCAAAATAAGTGAGACTACGAGCCTCCGCTGAAGCTCTTCACTTATGCGTGCGTAATACCGTGAGTTTAGAGCGTATGATACCTCGTAAGAACAATAAGTGATGACGTGCCTTATATGCTTAAAGCGTTGGAGCATTTCTTGATTATGTTAGGAACTTTCACAGACGGTTGGGAAGGGTAAATGCACGAGTATCACTCAAAGGTAAGGGGCCCGGTGCGAAAGCGACTGGATCGAAAATTATAAGTGAAAATCTTTGTGATACCTCTGACAGTAGTATACATGCGCTAGTACCGCTCTTGCTACGATTGTAGGATTGGGTTGTTTGGGGGGGGGGGAAGAGCCGGCCGGAGTAGCCGAGCGGTTCTAGGCGCTACAACCTGGAACCGCGTGACCGCTACGGTCGCAGGTTCGAATCCTGCCTCGGGCATTGATGTGTGTGATGTCTTCAGTTTAGTTAGGTTTAAGTAGTTCTAGGTTCTAGGGAACTGATGACCATAGCAGTTAAGTCCCATACTGCTCAGAGCCATTTGGACCCTTTTTTTTCGGGGGGAAGAGAAAATGGTTCAAATGGCTCTGAGCACTATGGGACTCAACATCTGAGGTCATCAGTCCCCTAGAACTCAGAACTATTTAAACCTAACTAACCTAAGGACATCACACACATCCATGCCCGAGGCAGGATTCGAACCTGCGACTGTAGCGGTCGCGCGGCTCCAGACTGAAGGGCCTAGAACCGCTCGGCCACACCGGCCGGCTTTGGGGAAGAGACCAAACTGCGAGGTCATCGGTCTCATCGGATTGGGGAAGGAAGCTGGCCGTGTCCTTTCAAGGGAACCATCCCGGCATTTGCCCTGGAGCGATTTAGGGATATAATTGAAAACCTAAATCAGGATGGCCGAACGCGGGATCGAACCGCCGTCCTCCCGAATGCGAGTCCAGCGTGCTAACCATTGCGCCACCTCGCTCGGTACGGCGATTGTAGGATAGGTGACTTTCAGTGATGCTAATGTGGACTGAAGCAAGAGAAGATATCCTATAAAAGTTCACTTGTTAGAGTGTAAAGACACACTTCAAGGTGAGAGAACAGTCATTTATCTCTACAGTTTATTGTGGTCACTAAGGAAGGTTAAAGAGTCCACATACACTGAAAAGGAAAATACATAATTTATTGGGAATATTGAGAATTCTGAACACTGGTTTCCTATGTGAGGTCAGTTAACATGCTTCTGCCAGAAGAATGAACAATGAAGGCAAGTTTTGCGCAGAGGAGACTATGCGTTCATACCATTCTTTATTTGTGAATATAAAATGGACAACCTTAACATGTTGTGTCCACTGTCAAAGCACACCTTACTGTAGTTGGCATAGAAAAACAAATGACTTATCAAGTCAAAGGTTAATTGTAACACCACACAGCCATATGAGGTATGGTTCTATTAGAGGCATTAAATCCTTGTAATTCTCCAATGTGAGAAACAATTGACCTAGCCAGTCATAGCCATATTTGCAATTTTTAAACATGAAATCAGATTCATGTCATAACATACCTAAAGCATATTTATAGATGATATTTAAAATAGGCAGAAGTTGGTCTTTAAGAATAGTACATTCAGATAAACTAAAGGTAGGTAGGGGGCATATGACCACAGTTTCCAGTCACAGGGAATGAATCTGTAAGAGAAGAAGAAACGCTAATCATAACAATGCAGAATCTAATAGACCACAGGAAACTGTAAGAAGAGGTGAATGACATCCAGAATGCAAATAATGGAACATTTCAAATTAAGTGATGATATGCTTTGTTTTCTTTGCACAAAAGATCATTAACACAAAATGACATTGGCCCACAGTCATGAAGCTAGTACTATTTCTTTAGTCTGATGTCAAAGTAGTTGTAAAATGCATACGTTAGGAGTTATGGGTACTTTTTCAGCAGAAGAGGTCTGTTTCACAGTAGCAAAGATGAACAAGAGCTCATAGTGTGGTTCGACATATCGATACCACCCTACTGGTGTATTGTTGTCGGTAAGGGAATGGTAAGTTTCCGTCTGACGCTGATTGCGGTCGCGCAGGATCTGGCACACCCAATGGTGCGTGCCCACTGAGCCATACCTCTAGCAGATCCGTACCACGAGTTGCCTCTGCCGTCACAATACAGGACGACCTGTGGCACCGACCCAGCCAACTTGCGCTCGAAGCCACTTCGCCACATGATGCTATGCAGAACGCCGTCTTGTTGGTGACATCATAATTCGTCATTAGTATGCTGAGAATGTTCCTTGTTGACATTGATGACCAGGACTCTGTTTCTCCCTGCATTATTTACAATGAGTCTTCATTCGCTTGGAGAAATACCAGTTAAGCAAATCTTCTGTTTGTTGTGCCACCTTTTCCGCTGATCATCTCTGCTCCTGTCCAGCTTTCCTACGGACAGATACAACACCACTCTGCAACCCACCTCTCCTTACCGTTGTGTACGGAATCATACACAACACAAAGCTCTTAAGGTATGCATTGTACAGCCCACGATTACTAGACACTTTTTTCCTTGTTTTGGTTCACAGTAACACCTCTGAAAGTTGTCAACTCTACAATCATAGCAACAACACTACCGGTACATGTATTTCACGATCAGATGTATCAGAACGATTTTTGCTTACAACTTTCGACTCGGTCTGTTTCAGACCAATACCCCTTACACAAATACATTTACCCTTCTCCATCGTACCTAACAGTCTGTAACGTCATCACGGAATCACCCTCCGTATTAATAAGAGATAAAACTATCATCCAGTCCCAGTTTCAAGTTGTCTATTAACGGCTTCGATGGAGATCCAAAATTTTGTTTTAAGTAATACATACAATTATTATTAACCGAATTTGAAATTTTTTGATGCTGTTAATCTTCTCATTAAGAGTTATTGATGTTACTTTAAAGGCTTCACACAATAAATCAAGCAGTGAATTTAGAAACTGCGTATATCAGTGTGCCTAATTCACATATTTATAAAAGATCGCAGGCCGCATCGCCACGTGACGTGACAGCAGATCCCCTGAAGTATCGAGTCGAAACTACAGCGTCCATAACGTCAATGTTTATGAGATAAGGCATTCACATTACACGACCAACAAAGGATGGCTCAAAACATGCGGTTTTGGGAACACTCTCATTTTATGTTCACCCCCATCTCCAGACGTTTATATTTATTTACGTGTCGCGACCATTGTTCAGTTACTTACGACGTGAAGTTTTACAATAGCTCCCGTAAAAACTTCCGTTGCAAAATTCTACAACGTCACTGGAAAATAAACAATGTTCACGACACGTAAATAAATGTAAACATCGGATAGGCTGTCAAGTAACTTGACATGTTATCAGTTATAAATAAATACCAGTAATAGCAATTTGTTGTAAATAAGTAATGACAAATTACCTTCCGTGTCAACAGTTGCAGTGTGCTAATACTTCCAAAATGGCCTAGAATTACCTGGCGGTTTAATAGTTGAAGGAATAGAAAAGAAGGCAGTGAGATTGGCAACCACAGTCGACAAGCACTTGAGAGTAACTTTGCAAGCTCTGGCCACTGGAAGGTCATTTGAGTGTTTGAAGCTTAGTGTGTTAATATTCAGAAACACTTGTAAGTAAGCATTTTTAAATATTTATCCAAAAATTCTTCTGATGACTCATCGCATAGGCACAAGTTGTCTCAGTAACACTAAATAATTTAGTCCATTACTTTTTTGTTCATTTTAAACCAAAACTGCTTGAACTTCGCACATGTCGGCTGAATTATACAAAAGTCAAACTGGAAAACTGTGTACAAGAGAATGGCGAATTGTGAAGTCGTTACTACTCCGTCCAACACGCTCGTTAAGTAATTGTAATACTGGGAATATTTTTGGTCAGTATCTGTACTATGCGCCAGTGTTTATGGTATTGAGAATATGACAGTACTCGCCCCCAGAAGGTCATTATATTGATATATTGACAACAGAATTAAACTTTCACAGCCCCTCACCTATGTGACGCTTCTACCACTGCAGACGATAACCACGAATCGTATATGGTTGGCAGTGCAGAAAGAGGTCGAATCTGCTCAAACCGACGACAGCACAATTCACTAAAACGTTTACTGACAGTACGGCCAGAAAGGAAGAGGTATTCACGTAACGAGGTAGCAGTGCCCCTATAGCATAACCTGGAAATTGTAGCGTCCGTGAAATTAATGTTAATGAATAACATATTTTAACATGTCGTCGAAATAAAGTGTACCTCAAATTACGCCTCTTCGAGAGAACACGAATATTATCATACACAGAAACTCTCAAACTTAAACACAAGAATGCCGGACAGCAAAATATGTGAAATGCGACGGCTTTATCAAAACGATGTAAGTCGACCATACGGCCAAAAACGAAACGGACTCACGTGACTTGACAGTAGCAACTCTGGCGCAAGTCGAAACTATATCGTCCATGGCTGTTCGTGGTTCGATGATATATTTTAACTCAATGCATTACCTCCTAACGAGTCATTGCAATAATTCATACGTAAAAATGCACCTTTTCAAGAACGCGTGAGTATTATCTTGCGTAGAAATTCATGTGAGGAATACGGCGATTTTATCTAAATCCAGTACATGGAACAACCTTTTTATCCACCAACCATTAAAAAAGTAGAAAGATATATGTAACAAAAATACAGATAAATGTTTTTAAAGTGGTTCATTCATTTTAATGTGAACTCAGAGCTTGCATTTTTAGCACAAGTTTGTTCATGTCTAGCTTTATATCAGTGACACACAGTCGTAAGACACTGTTCAAGCTGTCGTCTGCTAACTCTGTACATATACTGCATTTAATTATTTTCGTGATAGGAAAAGATGTTCACCCTTATATTTTCTTCCAAAATGACAACTTTTTTTTATTGCAAATGAAATCTTCAATTTCTTCAAAACTCCCTTCACCATTAGGGGTTCCTTGAAACGACTAAGATGTAATAAATTCTTCCCTTATACTGAACTCCCCAACTACGTCGGGAACAAAAACTACTAATTGAGTTTTACTTGACAAATTTTCTATGTCACTCAAAGCAATTGGAAATGCTTTGAGTGGCGCAGCACGATCACAGACATTTTTAAACTCATCGGCCATCCTAAAAATTCGGTGAACAACGGTTTATCTCCATAAATCTATTTCTCTCTCTCTCTCTCTCTCTCTCTCTCTCTCTCTCTCTCTCTCTCTCTCTCTCTCTCTCTCTTACCCGGGGCCACTATTTTTCTGGAACGTAGTACATCTTCAATGTAAAACAACTGGCTTTAACCTAATTGTCGTACTGTGTCCTCGTTGGCAAGCATTTGTTGTTCCTTGTCCAAAGAGGAAATTAAGGTTTTAGTTTTGTCTTTCTGCATTGGCCCTGTATGTTGTTGTTGAGCAATGTGCTTCATAGGAAATCACCTTTTTATATTATATTCCATCGCAGCAAACAGTGATTTAACACATAATATTATCCAGAATGAGATTTTCACTCTGCAGCGGAGTGTGCGCTGATATGAAACTTCCTGGCAGATTAAAACTGTGTGCCCGACCGAGACTCGAACTCGGGACCTTTGCCTTTCGCGGGCAAGTGCTCTACTTTCTTTCAGGAGTGCTAGTTCTGCAAGGTTCGCAGGAGAGTTTCTGTAAAGTTTGGAAGGTAGGAAACGAGATACTGGCAGAAGTAATGCTGTGAGGACCGGGCGTGTGTCGTGCTTCGGTAGCTCAGATGGTAGAGCACTTGTCCGCGAAAGGCAAAGGTCCCGAGTTCGAGTCTCAGTCGGGCACACAGTTTTAATCTGCCAGGAAGTTTCACATAATATTATCTTTGTACATGATAAACAAATAATCCTTCTTCCAATTCTGCTGAAACAGGCGTCAGGAAGGAAACAATTAGTAATTGTGCAGGATACCCTCCGCCACGAACCGTACACTGACTTGAGGAGAATGGATGTAGATGTATTGATTTATGTAACAGCTGATGGAAGCGTCTCTTTAAATGTCGATACATCCATCAGAAGAAGATAATCTAACAATACAAACCATCTTTGGCTTTACATGTTTTACAGAATATGAAATCTTTTTATCTTAGATCACATTGAGACGTCTTAGTATGAAAGCAAGGATAAAAGTTGAGTGAAAATACCATGTTACGTAATTTCTTATACTTTAATATGCTGGTATTCTTTGGATCCTTCTACAGTCTTCCGCCTTTGCAGCATTTTACAGATGGTACGATCTGCAGCAATGTTGGATGCTGGAGTCTGGTGCAGAGTCATCGTTCTAACTCATCCCAGATGTTTGCCGTTGGGTTCAGGTCGTAACTCCGGGCAGGCTTGTCCCTTTCAGGAATGTTATTGTCTACAAACTATTGCGTCACAGTTGCTGCGTTGTGACAGGCTGCATTGTCATGCTAATATGATCATCGTTTCCAAACTGACCCTCGACTGTGAGCAGTACCAATGCTGTAAAACTTTGTCTATACCATTCCGTGTTCTTCACCGTAATAAGCAGACTACAGCCTAATCACGAGAACCACCCCCACATCGTAACACTTTACTATTGACACTAAACATGATGGCAGTAACTTTCTCCAGATTTCCGCAAACCCAAGCCCTTCGATCGTACTGCCACAGCGTACAACCTGATTCATAACTCAAGATCACTCGTTTCAGTCGTTCACCGTCCAGTGACGTTGTTCTTCACATCAAGCACAGTCACTATGCAGGCTGGAGTGATGGTAGTAGTTAGGAACTCACGCGTGATTGCTTCCGCTGTTTTCATGCGATTTGTTACAACCCACCCTCCACAAATTCTCGACGGTCCCTGTCCGTCGCCGGCCGCTGTGGCCGAGCGGTTCTAGGCGCTTCAGTCCGGAACCGCGGTCCTGCTATGCTCACAGGTTGGAATCCTGCCTCTGACATGGCTGTGTGTGATGCCCTTAGGTTAGTTAGGTTTAAGTAAATCTAAGTCTAGGGGACTGATGACCTCAGATGTTAAGTCCCATAGTTCTTAGTGTCATTTGAACCATTTGAACCCCTTCCGTCAGTACATGAGATCTGCCCGGTCTTGGCTCAGCTGAGGTTGTTGCTTCACGTTTCCACTTGACTGTCAGATGAAAAACAATCGATTCAGGTTTAGAAGGGTTGAAATGTCCCTTATGGATTTGTAACTCACGTGACACCAAATAACAGTTCCATGCACAGAGACACTCAGCTATCCTCACCAACCCATTTGCTGTTACTGCTTCTCTTAGTAACAATACAATACTCCCCGCCTCTTTTACACTGCTGAATCCGCCTATCATGACATCTAATAGCCACTTTCACATTCCATAGGTATGTACATCTACATGGATACTCTGCAAATCACATTTAAGTGCCTGGCAGAGGGTTCATCGAACCACCTTCACAGTTCTCTATTATTCCAATCTCGTATTTCCCTTGTTTTATCGTGGTGATCGTTCCTCCATATGTAGGTCGGCGTCAACAAAATATTTCTCATTCGGAGGAGAAAGTTGGTGATTGGAATTTCGTGAGAAGTTGCCGTCGCAACGAATAACGCCTTTCTTTTAATGATGTCCACCCCAAATCATGTATCATTTCTGTGACACTCTCTCCCATATTTCGTGATAGTACAAAACGTGCTGCCTTTCTTTGAACTTTTTCGATGTACTACGTCAGTTCTATCTTGTAAGGTTCCCACACCGCGCAGCAGTATTCTAAAAGGGGACGGACAAGCGTAGTGTAGGCAGTCTCCTTAGTAGGTCAGTTACGTTTTTTAAGTGTACTGCCAATAAAACACAGTCTTTGGTTAGCCTTCCCCACAACGTATTCTATGTGTTTCTACCAATTTAAGTTGCTCGTAATTGTAATACCTAGCTATTTAGTTGAGTTTACGGCTTTTAGATTAGACTGATTTATCGTGTAACCGAAGCTTAACGGATTCCTTTTAGCACTCTAGTGGAAGAAGAATGCTGAAGATTAGATGGGTAGATCACATAGCTAATGAGGAGGTATTGAATAGAATTGGGGAGAAGAGGAGTTTGTGGCACAACTTGACAAGAAGAAGAGATCGGTTGGTAGGACATGTTCTGAGGCATCAAGGGATCTCTAATTTAGTATTGGAGGGCAGCGTGGAGGGTAAAAATCGTAGAGGGAGACCAAGAGATGAATACACTAAGCAGATTCAGAAGGATGTAGGTTGCAGTAAGTACTGGGAGATGAAGAAGCTTGCACAGGATAGAGTAGCATGGAGAGCTGCATCAAACCAGTCTCAGGACTGATGAAAACAACAACGACAACAATAGTGGATGACCGACCTCACACTTTTCGTTATTTAGGGTCAACTGCCAATTTTCGCACCATTCACATATCTTTTTTAAATCGTTTTGCAAATTGTTTTGATCTTCTGATGATATTATTAGTCGATAAACGACAGCGTCATCTGCAAACAAGCTAAGACGGCTGCTCAGATTCTTTCCCAAATCTTTTATATACATAAGGAACAGCAAAGGGCCTATAACACTACCTAGGGGAACGCCAGAAATCACTTATGTTTTACTCGATGACTTTCTGTCAATTACTACGAACTGTGACCCCTCTGACAGGAAATCACAAATCCAGTCACATAACTGAGACGATATTCCATAAGCACGCAATTTCACTGCAAGCCGCTTGTGTGGTACAGTGTCAAAAGCCTTCCCGAAATCTAAAAACACGGAATCGATCTGAAATCCCTTGTCAATAGCACTCAACACTTCAAGTGAATGAAGAGTTAGTTGTTTTTCACAAGAACGATGTTTTCTAAACCCATGTTGACTGTGTGTCAATAGACAGTTTTCTTCGAGGGAATTGATAATGTTTAAACACAATATATGTTCCAAAATCCTGCTGCATACCGTCGTTAACAATATGGGCCTGTAATGTAGTGGATTACTCCCACTACCTTTCTTGAATATTGGTGTGACCTGTGCAGCTTTCCAGTCTTTGGGTACGGTTCTTTTGTCGAGCGAACGGTTGTATACGATTATTAAATATGGAGCTAATGCATCAGCGTACTCCGAAAGGAACCTAATTAGTATACCATCTGGACGAGAAGACTTGCTTTTATTAAGTGATTTAAGTTGCTTCACTACTACGAGGAGATTTAGTTCTACGTTACTCATGTTGGCAGCTCTGGTGTCACCGCCAGGCACCACACTTGCTAGGTTGTAGGCTTCAAATCGGCCGCGGTCCGTCAGTACACATCGGACCCGCGAGTCGCCACTGTCGACGCTAGCAGACCGAGCGCCGCCACTCAGCTGGTCTTACGAGACAAGCTAGCGCACTGCCCAGTTCTACAGCCGACTTAAATAGGAATGCTTCACTTGTTATGGCTTCAGGGATCTCATTTGCTGAGGCGCTAGTTAGCATAGCCTTCCGCTAGGTCAGTGGCTACGACCTAGCCAGGCGCCATATACAGTTTATGCATTGACAATTGATCCATATTTGTGAAGCAATCAGAACTGTAAAGAATTATTCGCAGTTCAGTCTATAACTGCACGTGTAAATATTATTGTATAAAGTCAAGATCGACGTTCACCGCTGATGCTGAATTAAAGCTAAGTATTTAATTGTTTTCTTGTCTAGTTTCTAATCACCTGAGATGTTCCAGATACGTCCCGTCAAGTATAGTTCATTGATCCTCACGTCAGCCTATGTCCGCGGTGGTCTCGCGGTTCTAGGCGCGCAGTCCGGAACCGTGCGACTGCTACGGTCGCAGGTTCGAATCCTGCCTCGGGCATGGATGTGTGTGATGTCCTTAGGTTAGTTAGGTTTAAGTAGTTCTAAGTTCTAGGGGACTGATGACCACAGATGTTAAGTCCCATAGTGCTCAGAGCCATTTGAACTTTCAGCATATGTGATCAACGAGTGCAGTTAATGGCCACCCCTCTTGATCAGACTAAAGAGTCAAATTGTGTGACTCTGTCGGGTCACCCTTTTTCCATGAGGCCCAAAGTGACGCCTCATGCATAACAGCAGCTGTTGTCGATTCGAATCCTGGAATATTTGCTTCGTCGTCCGGATACTTTTTATCACATAGCGCACCTCTCGTGATACGATCACGATTGGAAAGTCAAACAAATTCGAGTTCCTGCGGTGCCATACTGACGGTCGATCTTCGTGCGTATAATTCGCAAATGAAACAAAGAAGAGGGGAAATGATGGTGACAGAAGTACCCTACGCCACACACAATACATTGGGTTGTGAAGTAGAAATGTTGATTTGTCTGTAAACTTAATAAAGCAGAACTTCGCTGTCAGATATCTCCAGAAAACTCAGTTGGTGTGTGTGTGTGTGTGTGTGTGTGTGTGTGTGTGTGTGTGTGTGTGTGTGCGTGTGTGTGTGAGTTCGACAGCTGTTAGTGACTGCACTGATTCCAACCAAACGTTGTACACATTTCTCTTACTGTCATGCAAAAACCGCTGTCGGGGTAAGAATAACCTATCTACCATAGTTCAGAGGATGCGACGTCAGTAATAGTAAGATGTGTGAAAAACTGCTTCATCGAGCATGACGCTTAAATGTAATACTTCTGTGCTACTAACTTTAGTCGCAATAAATTTCGCAGACAGAATTGAAATATTCCGCGAAATATACTTACAAATTTATGTCACGGTACAACACATAGTCCAGAAGATATGAGGTCACAAACATTGAGACGCGTGAGAAACAGCCGCATTGTGCCTGACTTTTAATTTATTACTTCTGTGTTATCAGCTCTACTCGCAACACATTGTTCAGACAGCATCCACATATGCCCCTGATCATATCTCCAAAAATATATATTTCTACGACACACAGTTCAACAGATATGATCTCATAAGCACTGAGATGCACGAAACAATGCCGCATCATGCATGAAGTGTTAATTCATTTATTCTTTACTGCTAAGACACTACTAAGTCGAGTCAACATAAAGAAACACCTGAAACTTGGCCACGCTTTTCACAGCTTGTAACTGCGAAGCGCAAACGGCTGTACGTGTAAACAGTCGCCGTTTATAGAGTTGTGAAGAGTCTCTGCCCTACAGACATTAAGAAACTCTCCTTGAAGACACGCGAAGCAGCTGTGTAAAGCGTGCAGAAACTTTCCAGGATACTTCACTACAAACACAGTTCATTTCCTGCTTTCGTTTTCTAATACAAACCTAGTGAAATGAGTACCCGAGCAATGCCGGGTATGTTAGGTAGTAACTAATATTAACACTAGATTAATGAAGAAATTAATGAAACCTCAAAACGTGAGCACAGCGTAAATTATAAACTTGAATGTGACTATGGAAAAAATACACTGACGGGAAAAAATCGCAACGCCACGGAGGATTTGCACAACGTAGACGCCTTTCTACATCTCAGACATGATGTCTGCACAAATTTCGTGTCAGTCACATAGGAATGGCGTAATTAGCGCCACTATTGAGGATAGAAAATCAGGTTTGCTTTTAATACACGTTGTAACGATAGTGAGACTGGACGTGGTGAGCTGATGACAGTCAAGAATGTCTTTAAGATGACCAAGACGCCATTATCAGCACCTCACTGAGTTTGAACGAGATCATGAAAGAGGGCTAGGAGAAGCTGGATGTACCTTCTGTGATACGGCATAAAGACTTGGCAGCAATGTAGCCGTACATGCCCTTCATGAACGGCATACCAGTGGGTGTCTTCCAAATGGTTTTGTAACTCAACACGCCCTACAGACTGTAGTATCTCTTGGCCTGCTCGCCCACTAGATCTGTCTCCAATCGTGCACGTTTGGGACAACTTCGGACGACAACTCCTACGTCATCCACAAACAGCATTAACCGTTCCTGTGTAGACCGGCCAAGAGCAACAGGCATGGAACTCATCCCACAAACTGAAATCTGGCACCTCCACGACAAAAGTCCATGGAACCTTGCACGCTTGGCTTCAACATTCTGGCGGTTACACCGCAATGGCTTATCTAGCGCTTACATTAACCTGTGATCGTGCAATTTTAACCAAATATGTAACCCATGTATTCCAGAAATTTTATTAAAATATTCTTCATTAATTGCTTTTTGATGTTGCGATATTTTACACTTTAATGTAAATAAGAAGATAAAGGAAATAGTGGAACTGTCGTGTGAATGAAAACTGATAACCACTAACATCACAGATATTGAAATGAATGGCCACTATAAAGTATCCGACAGGAAAGGAATATTTGTTGGAGTCTCACAACCAAGGAAACGGGAGGTTTAGCAACGCACTAATCAGTAGTTTACTAGCCACAAGAACGATCTGTTAGATGGTTCCGACTTTTTGATCAACCGAAAGAATATTTTCTTCAGTCTAGATATCGAGCACATATGGTACAGTTTATAAATTGAAGAAAATCCGAACAATAACACGTAACACGAAGCCAAGCAATACAGCTCTTCCTTTTAATTAGACTAAATATTTATTTGTACGTTATAACAACACGATCTCCTTTAGTAAGAGCTTTACTATACTTATCTTCAGAAGGCTTACTCTTGTTCTCTTCTACTCTAGTACTCAGGGTCACGTTACGGAGAGTTTTTCCACTAGGAGTCGCTTATGGAAAGCAGCACCTACAAGCTGAGATAACCCCAAGGGTAATAAAACGCTCGCTCGCATCATATTTCATGACCGTTTTTACTACCAATCTTCCGCTCACTTCACATCTGAACTGGCGCATGCGGTTTACTCTTTCTTGCAAATTCGTGACAAGAGGAGAGATTTATAACTTCCTTTTTTACTCCACTTACTTCAGCGTCGAACCACCACTCGTGTCTTACAATTGTATTTCCGAATATTACTCCTGCATTACTACTTTCATACTCCTCTACGGATTCAGCATAATGTTTCCTTGAACTCAATGTCGTCGAACTCCCGCTGTACCCACAATACCCACGGGTGTCATATACATGTATATGAAGATAGTACCTGTTCCTGAAAGAACAGATACCATTGATGAGCGTGCAGCTTCTCTAGAGTGAAATGTTAATTAAAGCGAAACCCTTAGCTGCCGACAGGTCTTGTTGATATTCATCAATGGGGACAGCTGAAAATGTGTGCCCTGACCGAGACTAGAACCCGGGATCTCCTACTTACATGGGAGACGCTCTATCCATCTTTTTTATCTCATTTTGTTCGTTATAGTTTGTGCTATGTGTTCGGGGCGGACGTCCTATGACGTCTGTTTAAGTTGATCCATTCATTCTTTTTTTTTTCAGAGGGCAGCTAACCCTCTGACCGAACACGCTGAGCTACCATGCCAGCTAGCCATCTGAGCCACCGAGAGCACAGAGGATAGTGCGACTGCAGGGACTTATCCCTTGCACGTTTCCCTTGAGACCCACATTCCCAACTGTCCACAACCTACATTCGTAGTGTTCCTAATAGTTATTTGCCCATTCACTCATTACTCACACCAGATTAAGCTGACGAGTCCCGTAAGAGTTCGGGCAAAGCGTGCGCATTCGCACAGAAGAACGACTGGGTAGCGTTTAACTATATGAAGATGGTATACCATCTTCATATAGTTAAAGACTACCTGGCCATTGATCTTCTTCTGTGATGAGTTAATGGGCAAATATCTATTAGGAACACTACGAATGTAGGTTGTGGACAGTTGGGAATGTGGGTCTCATGGGAAGCGTGCCAGGGATAAGTCCCTGCAGTCGCACTATCCTCTGTGCCCTCGGTGGTTCAGATGGATAGCCAGCACAATAGTTCAACGTGTTCGGTCAGTGAGTTAGCTACCCTCTGCAAAAAATTGAGTGAATGGCTCATCCACGAGCTTAAACGGATGTCTTAGGATGTCCGCCACGAACTTATAGAACAAACCTTAACGAACAAAATGAGGTTAAAGAACGGATGGATAGAGAATCTGCCATATAAGAAGGAGATCCCGGGTTCGAGTCCCGGTCGGGGCACACATTTTCAGCTGTCCCCATTTATGTATATCAACAACACCTATCGGCAGCTAAGGGTTTCGATTTAATTATCATTTCATACATGTTACTGTAAAAGTAAGATAATTGGTAAAGCCTCGAATTAACCAGTGAAACCTAAGATTTACCATCGCGGTATTGTAGAAGTCCGAAACTTCTCATTACATTCATAGATTAACCAATGCAAACTGGTAAAAGCTGGATCGAAGACTCCCGCCTCCGTCGTGCAGGTTCAGACAGCTTTCATTGTTGCCAATTTTGTGTTCAGATAAGTTCCTTTGTTGGAAATTATGAGTTCTCAGTCCGCTCAGCACTGTGTAGTTCCAGTCAGTGTCGAGCGTCTTGCGTACGGTCATCTTTGCGAGTAGTTGTAGTGGTGCTTCTTCTGCAGCTTTGCATCAGAATGAGTCATGTAATGCATAACATATTTTACGAACTTTTAAGTGAATCAGTGAATAAGAAGAAGGGCAACAATTTTTATGTAACTGCTGATTAATATAATATTCCGTTAAATGAAATGAAAAATGCAAAAATCGTTTCCAATAAAAAAATCTGTTCGGTAAAGACGTTTGAAGCGATACGTTGTTTTCAACATAGGAGGTGAAGAGAAACTCATAGCACCGGTATCTGCTGGAAAAGAAGAAATTCGTTATTACTTTCGTTTTGATGAACTGTTTAACGTACTACGTGAGACCCACATTGCTATAGGCTATGGCGGCTGAACACAGATGATTATGGAACTGAATCGTAAGTACAAGAATGTGACTGTTGAATCAATCGTTAGTTATTTAAGATTATGTGAACCACGTTAGAAAAAGCAAAAATCATTGGAAAGGGGTGTTGTAGTGAATCCTATCATACACAATGAAATGAATGCAAGATGCCGAATTGACTTAATCGACATGCACGCAAACCTAGACAATAAGTCGAATTTCATTTTGTACTCCAAGATCATTTGACAAAATATGTTATCCGCCGCGCACTAACTTCGAAAAGGGCTGATGAAGCAGCATATCATCTTTTGGACATTTTTAGCACCTATGGTGCCCCAAGTATCCTTCATTCTGATAATGGTAGAGAATTTTGCAACCAAGACATTCAAAATTTGTGTGTGTTGTGGAGTGATACCAAGATAGTCCATGGGAAGCTGAGGCACAGTCAGTCTCAGGGGTCAGTCGAAAGAGCAAATCGAGATATCTAAAATATTTTATCAACTTGGATGGAAACAAGTGAAACATCAAAATGGTCTGAAGGGCAGAGGTTTGTGCAAGCAATGAAAAATAGAGCTTATCACGAAGGGATAAGATGTTCATCATATGAAGCCATATTCGGGGTCCAAATAAAATGGAAATTGCGACCTCAGTTCTACCATGTGATTTAAGAAAAAAGATAAACACTGAAGGAGACTTGGAAACAATGTTAAACACCACTTCCACTCACTCACAAGAAATTGAAAATGACAGCCAAGGGATTGATGCCAGTGAATCAAGTACTGGAACAGAAGGAACGAAGGTGGATAGTGTGGCTGCAGCAAGTGAGGAAACACCGGAGACACAGGATTTGAGGACGGTTAACAACGAGACACCGACACCAGCTGACGGTTGTGACGAGACGCTGACAACTTCCAATAGTGTTAAGAAAGTGATACGATCCGAGAAGCTGCCAAGGACGGTCTTCAATTGCAGGCAAAGACAATGAAAGCAGCCTCATGTAACAAAATTCTAAAACCTTTAGTTGGACAGAATGTGAGAAGTAAAGTACGAGATGGCGACACGGCAAAAACTGATGCAAAATCTATAATAGCAGTACTGATCAATATTCAGGATGACGAATTTTCTCAACTCAGTACCAAAACTACTAAACTGAAGTCATTGTTCACTAGGAACAAATTTACAATGTGCAAGGAAAATTTTATCAACGTCGAAGAAGTATCAAGAGAAGAATTTAGTCTACGGGAAGTGGTTGCCAAACAATCTTATGTTTCAGGACAGGGGTTCAAAAGTGCAGTTGCTTAAAAAATTGTTCAACTAAGAAATGCTTGTATAAATAGTTTTCCATGTTATGTAAATAGAAATGCCACAATAGTCAGCCTTGTTGTAACAAAAATTAACATTCACAAGATAACTAACATTTTTGCAACATTTTTCACTAACATGGTATATTGCTCATTATAATCACATTGGAATGGAATACATAAATTTACAATAAATACAAACTATTTCAATAAACTGCTAAGCTGATTCATTTTATGAATACGGTTTTACCAGTTGGTATGGGTACATCATAGTATTTACCAACCTCCCTCGGTAAAAGTTCGACATCTATGAATACAATAGGAAATTTCGGACTTTTACCACACCGTGATGGTAAGTCTAAGGTCTCACCAGTTAATTCTAGGATTTACCAGTCATCTTACTTTTACAATAGCATATATACGAAGTTGCTTAAAGTAATTCGAAGGCTATTATAGCCATTATTCCCCTTCAAATTTAAAATAATCTGCAGAACTAACGTGAACAGTTTGCATTTGTGCATGAGAAAATTTTAGCAAAGCATAAGGAGTTTCCTTTCATTATGATGAAGTATGACAAAAGTTAAGTTTGGAAAATATGCCAGCTATTTTATTTTTACATCACCTGTGTCTGACAATGTTCGCTCTGCAAACAATGGTCCGTTTAGCTATTTCAACAGTTCTATTTTATAAAGTTCCAGCACAAGGTAGGAGAGAAGACCAGCAGCTTAGATTACTATTGCTTTAATTTCTTTCACAGTTGAGTTCAAAATTTTGATTTGGGTAACTAGTTTCCCACCATATTTTCGATCTCAAATCATAGCCTTCATTATAACTGGTAACACACGTTTCCAACGGTGCGCATACGTGTAATAGCTGTAACTATCATGTACTTTTGGAGGGAGGCTTCACTACTCGTCTTTGTGAAGATACTGGATTCTGAATTAGCATTACTATAATATACGCGTAAAAGTACCATTTATAGCTATTGTATAGACGTACATTGGAGGAAATGTACGTTAACATTTACAATTCAGAATTTTAATCATGGATGAAAAAAAAAAATGGTTCAAATGGCTCTGAGCACTATGGGACTTAACAGCTGTGGTCATCAGTCCCCTAGAACTTAGAACTACTTAAACCTAACTAACCTAAGGACATCACACACATCCATAACCGAGGCAGGATTCGAACCTGCGACCGCAGCGCATGGATGAAGCAGTGTTGATTTTTTCTTCTATCTCAGTTATGCTGCTAAGTTTTTTGCTAATGAAGGTCTCTTATTGTTTAGGTGTATTTTTGCTTCTGATGAAGGTATATTTACATATACCGAAACCGTGGTCAAGGATTTCAATAATTCTTTATCCTGCAACTGTTTATCGTTTTCCGTGAAGATTTACAATGCAGGCTGTGGTTCGCAAATCGCAATTTAGTTCTAAACTAGTAAATACAACTAAAAATTTTGAACGCGTCTGTGGCAGAAACTTAAGAAAATAACAAATAGAAGTTCTGGTTAGTATTATTCTGAACCAAAGCTAGTACAGAATTTTTAATCCGTATTATTTAATACTGCCAGCATCTTCATCTGCATGTCCAATATTTTAATCATATGTGAAGTCGTAGCGTCATGCAAGTACTAAACATCATACACTGAGTTACTTTCAAAATTTAATGACAATGTATTTACTACAAAACATTTATTTACGCCCCTGAAAATTTCACTGTCTTTGTAAAATATCATTTGATTATTCACTTATCGCAAGATTTGTATTATCTACAAACAAATGTTACTATTCAAAGGACATTAATACGCAAAGAAAATTATAAGCGTAGTTCGATGAAATCTTGTGCTACATCACACGTAAATACGGTAATTCCCAATGAGATGAAGAACGATAGCTAAATAAAGAGCTATTTCGTGTTGACACCCCTGTTTCCGACACGACTTGAATTATTTCGCAGCATTTTCAGTGACGACATGAGATTTGAATTTATTTGGATATTTTAATTTATTTAAAGGCATGATGTGATTTACTTGGTCAAGCGCTTTCGACGGATGACAGGATATACCGGTGGCTTCTAATTAATTTTCTAATGAACTAGTTACATTCTCTCTGACTCATTGTCAGAATCCACTAGAAGAAAAATTTGCTATACCTTCTCTTTCTTTCCCTCCATCAATCTCTGGGTGAGGTATATCTGTGCTCCGGAAGGAGATGTCACTTTAAAAATGACGTAATTTGGACAGATGATGGCCATGTTGATTCACATACTGAAGCCACAAATATAAACTATAATTAAGTAAACAATTACATCGATCGACATTACATTGAACGAAAACCCATTGAGTACATTCTCCAGCTAACTGGTTAAGAGAGAATGCATCGGAACTGTATCTCAAAGGCAGTTAATTCGTTTTTAAGCGTATTACAAACAATTACTTATTCTTTTATTTCCACTAATGATCACAAAACTTTTGATTCTTAGACTACCAGTTTCGGTAAGCAATGACCATCTTCAGATCTGCAGTGAAACATGGGAGAAAATACAACTAGTGAACAGATTACGTCTTAAAAAAATAAAATAAGCTGTAGGGAAAAATTATTACGTTCATGAACGTGAAAACATGCGCTTAAAATATGACGATGAATACCTGTTTCATAACACGTCCTGATAAAATAAAGCCATAGTGGTATCGTCACAAAATATACACCAAATCAGCTTAGCACGTATTTAAAATGATGTGTAAACTTGGCCACAGTTCTGGGAGAGTTATAGTGTCTCTATCACTAACGTTAATAGCAAACTGGGGCACAGTAGCCATAACATGTGTACGTTTGTTAGATGTCGGTGCTGTAAGTCTTCATATACTCGTCTATTATAGAATTTTACAGTACGCGATAAATGAAAAGTACAACAGGTAAAGTCTCTAGTGGGCTGGCCAAATGTATACGTTATTGCAGTGATAAAGTGTAACAACTAAATACATGGATAAACAAAAATTTAATATTGTTATAAAGAAATGGTTAAGTGATAATATGTGATTCTTAGATTCTTTTGTGGTTATTTTAGATAAAAATAATAACATACAGAGGTGATAGTATGACTGCCTGAACTGTGGCCCAGTTTACACGATATTTTAAATATGTGCGACGATGCTAAGCTGATTTCGTGCATATTTTGTGGCGATGCCACTATGGCTTCATTATGTTACTACATGTTATAAAACATGTACGCCTCGCTATGTTTTAAGCGCATATTTTGACATCTATGAAAGTAATAATTTTTCATTATGACGTATTTTATTGTTCTAAGACGTAGTCTGTTCACTAGTTATATTTCATTTTCCATGTTTTTCTGAAGATCTTAAGATGATCATTGGCGAGCGAAACCGGTAGTCTAAGAGCGAAAGGTTTTGTAATAACTGGAGGAAATAAAATACCGTCACTCTATACTTCCTGGATCACTGTTTTAATCCGCGACTATGTCGCAACTTCTGGGTTTAATTCTCCCATTAGGGAGTACAAAAATACACTTTCAAAATGGACAGTTCGTCAGCTGATATGGCCGTCTGGAGCACAGTGTTGAAACCTTCCAAATGCATTAGTCGCGCGAACGTTGCGAGTATCTGGAAGGAGTAACTGCGTTGCCGTGTCGCAGAAGATGATATCGGGTTGAGATGGAAGCGATAGCGCCTCTGCTGACATTCGTCCAGCCAGTAATAACGATAATGAAATAGCGCCACGGAGGGAGGGACGGAGCGGGATGGCGGGTTTAATGGAACATGACGCTCCGTCCGTGCCTCTTCCGCTAATTTGAAACCCGAAGACCGTCTCATCTGCAGAGGCCTCCACCGTCACCGCACCGCCGTGCTGCTCCACACATCTGGGAGCGCTACCACTGCCGTACCGAATACACAGCTGGAAACGACTCAAGCAGAGTTTCCAAGTAGTTCAGTACGATTAATTTAATATTAACGACAGATAAGCGGAATTTGCTGTTCTTGGACGACTTCGGAGATTTGAAAAAAAAAAAAAAAAAAACAACTTTGCTGCAGATGCGCAACATTATATACAGGGTGCCCAACAACTCCCCATACCCCATTCTTGACCTCGCTAAATGCGGTAAAAACGGGTTGTTAAGAAAATTCGGTTATTAAACTTCTAAGACTTGCAGAGGAGAGTGAGTACATAATATTCTGAGCAGGAACCCATGTCCGGAAGCCTACCGATTCCGTGCTCCAGCCGTTTGAATACTTGTTTGCTAGGTAGGTATTCAATATGGTAGAGACATGGTGGGAGGGTGGTTATGTCGTCTAATGACATTTGACGTTTATCCTACCTCTCTGATCTGCTTACAGCATCATTCACATGTCTGTGTTAGAGCAACGTGGGTGACCACACGTTTGCAGAATACACCGACATGAAGTTTCTGAATGGCGAAGCTCACGCTAGTAAAAGAGTTGCTCCTCAATTTTGTCGACATCGTTCTCCACAACGTCCTGTTCCATCTCACACTCTTTTCCGCACAGTTACTCAACAGTTTCGAGTAAGAGTACCTGTAGCCAGCGGACGTGACTCTGATGCTCCAAGGAGACGCCGCACAAACGGACTGGAAGCGGCTGTATTCCATCACATGGAAGAGAACTCGTCAACGAATACACGAGCAACTCCTTTGGCTATTAATGAGTGGAAGTGTAAACCAAGTGATGTACTGGGTCACGCCTAATCAGTTACTTGTAAAAGTGGTCGCGTTGCCAACATGTTTTCAAATTTCCGAATCTGGGTTTGGGCTCAGAATCCTATCTACTCACTCCCGTCTACAAGTTCTAGAAGTTTATAAGGTGGATTTTCGAGCACATTGGTAGAAGATTACTCGGAAATAAATCTGGAGTTTTAGAAGATGGCTGCGTGAATACGGCAAGACATACGAGAAAGAGCCACCATCAGTGGATGGAGTAGCTTTCCAAGTTTTTAACTTACTTTACAGGTGCTTGATGGGGTATTGTTTGTGGTGCGCCAAACATCTACATGTACGTGCTTCAATTGAGGTTACTGCCGAGCGGTCTGACCGCGTGGTTAGGGGCACCATGTCAAGGACTGCGCGGCCCCTCCCGCCGGGGGTTCGAGTCCTCCCTCGGGCGTGGGTGTGTGTGTAAGTTCTTTGCATAAGTTAGTTAAAGTAGTGTGTAAGAGTAGCGACCGATGACATCAGCAGTTTGGTCCCTTAAGAACTCACACACATTTGAACATTTGAGGTCATTTACCTCAATTGTCCGAAAAGTCGGAACAGTAGCCTACTGGCGAATTCTGTTCACGGAGTTACTTATGTGCTGGCAATATGGAGCGAAAGATTTGAGTAAATGTTACGATACGTCTGCCCCTATAAGAGCGCTCTGCTGCTACACCATACCACGTATTGTGCATTGAAACTTGGATATATGTTCCGTCAACTGATATGTGTTTTCTGTATGTCTTGTGTCGCAGTTGTCTTCTGGCACCTCTGAGGTACTTCACAATAACCACGTATAGTTGTTTCATTGGTATCCCTGATTTGAAGCATTCATCTCAGTGTTACATTGCTCTGTTTCAGTACTGTAGACTTTGGTGACAAAAATCATGAAGTAGCCATATGCGTATGTACAGACGTCGGTAGTAACGAATACACTAGTTGTAAAAGAGCAGTGCATTGGAGGAGCTGTCGCTTCTACTCAGGTGACTCATATGACAAGATTTCCGGCATGATTACCGCCGCACGACGGAAATTATCAGACTTTCAACTCGGAATGGTATTTGGAGCTAGATGCATCAGACATTCCCTTTCGGAAATCGTTAGAGAAATAATATCCCGAAATCAACAAGAGTTTGCCGAGAATATCGTATTTCAGGCATTACCTCTCACGACGAACAACTCAGTGGCCCACGGCCTTCACTAAACGACCGGGAATAGCGGGTTTGCGTGGAGTTGTTGGTACTAACAGACTAGCAATAACCTCAGAAATCAATGTGGGACGTATGACGAATGTATCCGTTACGATAGTGCGGCGACCTCTGAAAATTATCCAGAATGTTCAGCAAACCAACCGCGATCATTTGTGGCCCTGTGACATGGCGCAGTGTCATTCATAAAAATTCAATCGTTGTTTGAGAGCATGAACTCCACGACTTGCTGCAAATGGTTTCCAAACAGCCGAACACAACCATTTGCATTCAACGATCGGTTCAGTAGGATCAGAGGACCCAGTCCATTCCATATAAAGACAGTCCGCACCGTTACGGAGACATCACCATCTCGCACAGTGCCTTTTTTACAAATTAGGTCCATGGCTTCGTGGGATCTGCGCCACATTCGAACACTGACATCAGCTCTTACCAACTAGAATCGGAAATGATCTCACCAGGCCACGGTTTACCAGTTTCCTGGGGTCCAACCATAACCCGCAAATTTCGCCACACTGTACATACGGATATGTTAGTCGTACGACCCACATTGATTTCCTGTGGTTTTTTCAAGCAGTGTTACATGTCTGTTAGGAATGACAACTCTAGGCGAGAGCCGCTGCTTCGTCATTGGTGAGAGGTAAAGCCTGAAATTTGATATTCTCCGCACATCTCGGAATAGTGAATTGCCTATCTGTTTTTGAAATGGAATGTTCCATACACCTAGCTCCAACTGGCATTCCACGTTCAGAGTCTGTTAATTCCCGTCTTGCGTCCATAATCAAGTAACAAACCTTTTCACACGAATCACCTGAGTACAAATGACAGCTCCGCCAATGCATTGCCCGTTTATACCTTGTATACGTGATACTACAGCCATTTGTAAATATCGCTATCCATTTACCTTTCTCACCTCAGGGCACAATGGAATCCATCTGCGAAAGAACAGCTGAACTTTAAGTACCACTGTCAAAAATATATGTCTAAAATAAACATTACTTTAGAATGGAAGGATTTAGACCTATGTTTGCGCATAAGCCAGCCCGGTTGGCCGTGCGTTCTAACGCACGGCTTTCCGCGCGGGAAGGAGCTCCTGGTCCTCGGCACGAATCCGCCCGGCGGATTTGTGTCGAGGTCCGGTGATCCGACCAGTCTGTGGATGGTTTTTAGGCGGTTTTCCATCTGCCTCGTCGAATGCGGCATGGTTCCCCTTATTCCGCCTCAGTTAGACTATGTCGGCGATTGCTGCGCAAACAAGTTTTCCACGTGCACGTACACCACCATTATTCTACCACGCAAACATAGAGGCTACACTCTTCTGGTGTGAGACGTTCCCACGGGGGTCCACCGGGGGCCGAACCACACAATAACCCTCGATTCGGTGTGGGGCCGCGGAGATGTGAAGTGGACCGCGGTGGTCGTCGTGGGGTTGTGGACCACTGCGGCAGCGACGGGGACGGAGCCTCTCCGTCGTTTCTAGGTCGCCGGTTAACATACAATACAATACATACAATGTTTGTGCATAACGTATCTACTGATGACATGCAGCAGGGAGTTCTGTCCTGTTCTGCTTTGTTGGCATAATTCTCAAAATCCGTGTCTTGCTCAAGTGTTATTCTCCGTTGAACGCCCGATACCTTGTAACAAACGCAGGACGAAAGGGGAATGTGATGTAAGCAAAACCCCAGTTACGCAGAAGACGAAAAGGCGCCAGTCCCATGCTATGATATGTGTATTGGATGTCATCACGACATCTGTTTGTACGAAATTTCTTCGCAGGGTACACGAATGAAAATTCTGGTTTAGATATGTTGCAAACGTTGTTAATTCCTCAGCCAGAAGACAACGGAATCTTCTATCGTGTGTGGTTACACCGCAACGGACTTCAGCACACTTTTCTGTTCAGGGCCGTGATGAACCATTTCGAGGCAGCTGGATTGTGCGTGATTCAGCGAGGTCTCCAGCCGTACTGGAATCACCACTACAAAGCCTGAATCCTACGAAACCATGTGTTTCATTATGGGGAATGTTCAGTTCCCGCATGACTCAAAGTCAGTAAAATTCTAATGAAGGACTGCAGTATGATGTTGAGGACGCACTTCGAAGCAAAGCATCTAAGGTGCTCCACAAGGTGTCAGAGAGAACAGGGACACACATTGATTTCTGTGAAGATACGTGGGAGCACATGCAAAGCTACTGGATGCGTACTTTCGATATACGTTTAAGGAACAATCGAATGAAAACACGACAGATGAAAAAAAGTAAGTATACAGTTTGTTATCGCCATACTGTTAATACGTTTATCCCACTGTGAGACAAGACGGTCAACGCCTTCGTGGAAAATCGATCGAGATTCTCTATGGAACCATGATTGTACCCATGCGCGCACCTCTTCCTCCGAAGCAAATAGGAGGCGATGAATGTCTTTCTTTCTGGCTCCGAAAATATGTAAATGACGTGGGAAGAGATCCGGACTGTATGGAGGATGTGTAACTGTTTCCCAGCGAAACATCTGCATCGAAGTCGAAATAATCTTGGCTACATTAGTGACTGCTGCTATACCGTGAAAGGAATCTAGCCCAGTTTTCAATCATTTCACCATGGCGTACAAAGCATTCATGAATTGATACTTGAGCATTAATTTCAGTGGAAAACGTATTATTTGTCGTCGAGTTGCACCAGCTGCCTTGAGGCTGTACTCACGCTATGGCTCGTTGTTGACATCTGTGTGAGCGGCTGTGGCAGAATGGTAAAACGTGTAGAGCTCTTCACCCAAGATCACTTGGTGCTGGTTGGTGGAGAATTATACACTGCACAGAACCACAGGATACAAGAAAGTTGCAAGTATTGCCTGCGAAACCACTTTCCTTCCTGCATGTTCTGTTGTCGTGCAATTACTTCGGAAAATATTCTTTATTCAGTAATATTTTTGCTAAACTTTATTTAACAATCAGGTGCAACCGTATTTCTAGCATAGTGTGGAGGAAAAATCGTTTGTCGTCCAGCGGCCTTAGGTATCAAATGGTTCAAATAGCTCTAAGCACTATGGGACTTAACATCTGAGGTCATCAGTCACCTAAACTTAGAACTACTTAAACCTAACTAATTCAAGGACATCACACACATCCATGCCCGAGGCACGATTCGAACCTGCGACCGTAGCAACCGCGTGGTTCCGGACTGAAGCGCCTACAACCGCTCGGCCACAGCGACCGGCGGCCTTGGGTATCAGACTTTATTTGCTCTGTTATAATTTTCTGTAAACAAGTATAGGCTCCTAAGGCCACTTTGATAGGCAGGAAGGTACAGTATTTTCTCTAGTTTTTGCGTGATTAATCAGTTCTTAAAGGTTATGAAGGTAGACTGATATTAAATTTTTCAGTTTCAGCTTATAACAGCGGTTGTTAAGAGAGATTTAAAACGGCGTGTACTTTTCCCGCAATACGTCCCTTTGCAACATGCAATTTCTTCTCACTTTCTCGTTGTTACCACCTGGTCACTATGTCGAAGTATAAGATAATGTAAGCAACACACCTTAAATGGTTTCATTTATAATTTTGCGCCCCATTCTTGCGATCATCGTCCGTATGTATATATTCTTTATCACATAAATCATTTATAATTTACATGTGGGTTGTCTAGCCCAGTATAATGAAGAGACTGACACTATATCAAACACCCAAATATTTCCGGACTCAGTGTTTCGTCCTCTCTTAAGGCAAATGTTATCAGACCTTAGTATTTAAAAACTGTTTTTACAGCATCTGTACTGGCAAAAATAATATTATATCGTGCCACATCTCAAAATCAGCCAATCAGCGGTTCCATTTTTTTCCCATCAGTGGTACCGCAAAGGGGTACCATCGCATACCGTCACAAATCAAGCAAATTAGTATAAAAACCGTATGAAAACAGAGTGTTTGTTCCAAAACAGAATTTCTTTCTTGTGAAATAGAAACTAAAAGAAGTGATTATTTGGGAGCGAAAGTATCGTTATACAGTAATGCATCAACTATAATAATTGATTTTGTGATCGCCCAAACGCGAATATATTTATTTCCTCTTCCCTTGTTATCCTCTGAGGAACCGACTTCTACGGTCGGATATTTGATGTGTTCCACATTTTTGTTGTATTAACTGTCCCATACTCGTCTCCAAACGCCAAATAAGCTTTATTAAAGCACATAAATGCGTAAATAAAAGTTCTTAAATACACGAACATCAATTGCAGACTCATGAGAAACGTAAGTTCCATAGGGAAAATGTACCTAGGGAAAATCTTACATGTAATTTTTTTTAAAAGTTGTTGCTCTGGTAACAAAACGATACTGTCATGTCATTAATTTAGTATTAATCACACATTATTATTATTATCTTTCCTTTCTCAGACCTTAGGTCTGGTTCGGAATGAAAGTGACGCGGACCTTGATCAAGCGTCACTTCCTTTTAACTGTACGGTATATGTTACATTGCGTTTAGGAACTTTCGGGTAATTGAACATGTATCAATAATTACGGATTTCTGAAGTTGTATATATAAGTTTGGATGTAGCTGTATTGCATTGATGTACTCGTGGATATTGCGTGGTATGACTCCTGTAGTTGAAAGTATAATTGGTATAATGTCAACTTTATCCTGATGGCACATGTCCTTGACTTCCTCAGCCAGTTGGATGTATTTTTCAATTTTTTCTCCTGTTTTCTTCTGTATATTTGCTGTATTGGGTATGGATATTTCAATTAGTTGTGTTAATTTCTTCTTTTTGTTGGTGAGTATGATGTCAGGTTTGTTATGTGGCGTTGTTTTATCTGTTATAATGGTTCTCTTCCAGTATAATTTGTATTCATCATTCTCCAGTACATTTTGTGGTGTATACTTGTATGTAGGAACGTGTTGTTTTAAAAGTTTATGTTGTAAGGCAAGCTGTTGATGTATTATTTTTGCGACGTTGTCATGTCTTCTGGGGTATTCTGTATTTGCTAGTATTGTACATCCGCTTGTGATGTGATCTACTGTTTCTATTTGTTGTTTGCAAAGTCTGCATTTATCTGTTGTGGTATTGGGATCTTTAATAATATCTGTAATATCTGGTGTTTATTGTTTGATCCTGTATTGCAATCATGAATCCTTCTGTCTCACTGTATATATTGCCTCTTCTTAGCCATGTGTTGGATGTGTCTTGATCGATGTGTGGCTGTGTTAGATGATACGGGTGCTTGCCATGTAGTGTTTTCTTTTTCCAATTTACTTTCTTTGTATCTGTTGATGTTATGTGATCTAAAGGGTTGTAGAGGTGGTTATGAAATTGTAGCGGTGTAGCCGATGTATTTATGTGGGTGATTGCTTTGTGTATTTTGCTAGTTTCTGCTCGTTCTAGAAAGAATTTTCTTAAATTGTCTACCTGTCCATAATGTAGGTTTTTTATGTCGATAAATCCCCTCCCTCCTTCCTTTCTGCTTAATGTGAATCTTTCTGTTGCTGAATGTATGTGATGTATTCTATATTTGTGGCATTGTGATCGTGTAAGTGTATTGAGTGCTTCTAGGTCTGTGTTACTCCATTTCACTACTCCAAATGAGTAGGTCAATATTGGTATAGCATAGGTATTTATAGCTTTTGTCTTGTTTCTTGCTGTCAATTCTGTTTTCAGTATTTTTGTTAGTCTTTGCCTATATTTTTCTTTTAGCTCTTCCTTAATATTTCTATCATCTATTCCTATTTTTTGTCTGTATCCTAGATATTTATAGGCATCTGTTTTTTCCATCGCTTCTATGCAGTCGCTGTGGTTATCCAATATGTAATCTTCTTGTTTAGTGTGTTTTCCCTTGACTATGCTATTTTTCTTACATTTGTCTGTTCCAAAAGCCATATTCATATCATTGCTAAATACTTCTGTTATCTTTAGTAATTGGTTGAGTTGTTGATTTGTTGCTGCCAGTAGTTTTAGATCATCCATGTACAGCAAATGTGTGATTTTGTGTGGGTATGTTCCAGTAGTATTGTAACCATAATTTGTATTATTTAGCATGTTGGATAGTGGGTTCAGAGCAAGGCAGAACCAGAAAGGACTTAATGAATCTCCTTGGTATATTCCACGCTTAATCTGTATTGGCTGTGATGTGATATTATTTGAATTTGTTTGGATATTAAGTGTGGTTTTCCAGTTTTTCATTACTATGTTTAGGAACTGTATCAATTTAGGATCTACTTTATATATTTCCAATATTTGTAGTAACCATGAGTGGGGTACACTATCAAAAGCTTTTTGGTAATCGATGTATGCGTAGTGTAGCGACCTTTGTTTAGTTTTAGCTTGATATGTCACCTCTGCATCTATTATCAGTTGCTCTTTACATCCTCGTGCTCCTTTGCAACAGCCTTTTTGTTCTTCATTTATAATTTTGTTCTGTGTTGTATGTGTCACTAGTTTCTGTTTAATGACTGAAGTTAATATTTTGTATATTGTTGGTAGGCATGTTGTGGGGCGATATTTAGCTGGGATCGCTGTGTGTGCTTGATCTTTAGGTTTCAGATAAGTTATTCCATGTGTAAGTGTATCAGGGAATGTGTATGGGTCTGCAATGTAGCTGTTAAATAATTTAGTTAGATGTGAATGTGTTGAGGTGAACTTCTTTAACCAGAAATTTGCTATTTTATCATTTCCAGGGGCTTTCCAATTGTGAGTAGAATTAATTGCTTGGGTGACTTCATGTTGCAAAATTGTCACTTCAGGCATTTGTGGTATCATCTTGTATGTGTCTGTTTCTGCTTGTATCCACCGTGCATGCCTGTTATGTTGTACCGGGTTTGACCATATGTTGCTCCAGAAGTGTTCCATGTCTGTTATGTTTGGTGGATTGTTTATTTCAATGTGTGTGTTATCTATTGTCTGGTAAAATTTCTTTTGGTTTGTGTTGAATGTTTGGTTTTGTTTCCTTCTATTTTCACTTTTTTTGTATCTTCTGAGTCGTTTGGCGAATGCTTGTAATTTCTGCTTCTTTTCGTCTAATTGCTCTGTCGCTTCTTGTTGTGAGATTTTACCTAACCTTTTTGGTTTTTTTTCCGAGATTTCATTTCTTATAAATTGTGTTAGCTGTCCGATGTCTTTTCTCAGTTTTTCTATTTTGATCTGTAGCCTGTGTTGCCATGCTGGTTTTGTGGGTTTCTTCTGTTTGTTGGTTGGTTCTGATCTCTGCCTAGTGTGTATATTTAGTGTAGTGAGTGCTCCTATATATACCAGTAGTTGTAACTCTTCCATAGTTGTGTTTTCATTTATTTTGTTGTGTATGATTGTGTTGATAGTTTTTATTGTTGTTTCGACTTGTGGGTTATTTGGTGGTCTATGCAAGAATGGTCTAATGTCTGTATTTGTGTCTTTGTATTCTATATATGTTAGCTGAAATTTTTCTTCTATATCTAATATCTGTGTCACTTTGTGTTCTATTTGTGCTTGTTCTGGTGGCTGCCTTAAGATTTCGTTTTCCTCTGATTGTTTAATTGGTGCATGTTGTTCTTTGTTTGTTTGCTCTGGGATGTTTGAGTCAATTACTGTATTTTCTTCTTCTTCTGATTGCACATTATTTTGTTCCAGTATTTGTTGTACTTGTTGTTTGATGTTATCTAATTCTGACTGGGGTATCCTGTTATTTTTTATTATTACACGGATCTGATCAGCTAGTCGTTGTTCTGTTAAAAATTTTAATTCTGGGTATCTGGTAATAAATGTTGTGTATACTTGTGATCTGTATCCAGTTGTGTTGGTTCCTAGGTTTGTTGCTTGGTAATAACAGAACATGAGGTGTCGATTAACTTCATCTGACCATCTCATCCTCTGTCTTTGTTTTCCTTCTAGGGTGGTTGCAGGAAGCATATCCTGCAAAACACCTCTATTTGGATTTAAATCATTTTCCAGTTGGCTAGCAGTGTCGTTACCATTGTGGGCGGGCATCGGGTTCAAGCGTCGTCCCCGACCATGACGGCGCTTGTCCGAGGCTTCATTAGTTCTGTCCTGAACCAACTAATCACACTAAAAGGGGGGTTAGCCCTATTAGTGGTTTGTTCTTTTCGTCGCCTTTTACGACTGGCAGAACATACCGGAGGCCTATTCTTTTCTATTATTATTATTATTATTATTATTAGCAGAGACAGTGAAGGTAACACGAGGACATGGAGTAGGGCCACATGGAATGAAAACCAGAGCAGGGTTCAGACACTGAGGACGTGGAGGAAAACGACCTGTGATAACATGTTTTTGATCCGGATTTGCTCGAGTTTAACATTCAATGAAAGACTGCACTTGACGTATAAACAACTGTGGACAAGTCAAAACAGCATTCTCATGTTTATTAAACATACAGCCTCAGTCAAGTTACGATTCATTACGACACACAGTACACGAGTGGAAACCATCATAATGGGGGATGCAATGAGTCTAAAGAAGGAACCCATTTCTCGAGAATGCTACTTGAGATATTAATTAGCTTCTGAAAGAGGAACTTTTATGACATTCGTATAGGCCCTTCTGAGGCAAACTGCTGTTGTACAAAGTTTCTGGAATTTATTTCGGCCCCATGTACCTGGTCTGTCTGCAGCGTCGGTAGGATATTCAGTATGCTACGAGGCTCTCAGACTGAGAATTCAAGCGGAGCGACGAAGAGCTGTTTTAAAAACAAACAGAAGTTTATCTTCGAATCGAAATTACAGTCTGTGACATTCAGAATGCAAATTCAGCATCCCCTTTTCAAGGTAACTGATACCTCTGCATTAATTATACACTGTGTTGCAACTACCTCCCAAAAATTAAATAAGTACCAAAAATAAAATAAAATTCGTGAATAAAATTTTAAAAAATAAAAAATTAAGAACTGGATCCCGAGTTCAATGAAAATTGAAGTATTGTGGTTTGTCTCGGCAGAACCACCGGTGTAAGGGGGCGTAAAATTGGAAAAATGGAAAAATGAGGTCACCAGACAGGAATCGTTACTACGATCCTACAATATGCATCTGACTGCTTCGATGATAGTCAGCCGCTACTGCCATAAAGTAGAAATATCTCTGGAATGAGCAGGCAGATGCGCAGAACGGATTCCGTGTTTCAGCATACATTACCGGCTTGATCACACAATCTTGTGACGGTGTAGGTTTGTTCGTAAAGTGCCCTGTATATCTAGTATGTAATTACATCGCTAGTATAGACAGATACTCTTCGTAGGTGGCATGAATTTGATACAGACGTTTCATAGACATCATGACAATTTCAATCTGATACCTGGAATAAACCTACCACTTCTGAATAGGAAAACAAAGCGGCACTTTGCTGCTTCGCAACAAATGTCACAGCTCATATGCACCTGTTTTCTGCCGTCTGGGGCAGCCACCGCTATTTTCCTATGTTACAACATTTTCTACCGCATTGCTAAGCCTGTTGCAGTAAATTTTTTGTTGTGTTAGCCTTGCAAAATCCAGTGCCTTTGAAAGTGTCACCAAAACCACCGAATCCGTCGCTCGTCGGCGATTATTCGTTGTTTTTATACGACATTCATGAGTTTATTTTTGTCTTTTTTGCAAGATAGTGCACAATTTTGCTTACTGGCAGGAATTTAAAGTACTTATTTAGCTCATTTTCTGTACAAGCCCCCAGTACAGCACAAACTAAGTAAGAAATGAATCAAAAATCGATTGCTGTTTAAATGTATTGCAAATACAGATACACTCAAAATATTAAAAATTTATATTTTATATTTAGCCCTCCATTTTGTCATCTATTGAGCCATTGAGCATCTACCAGTATCAAGGGATGTGCACAATGATACACATGAAAGAGTACTATGGAATCTTATGTACAAATATTTTATGCTTTTCCATCAAATAGTAAAGACAACAAGCTGAAGTGAAATCCACCAAAACAGTTGAATATGTACTTTGATTACAATTTGTGTATGTGTCTGATTTTCGTTTCCCATTATTATGATACGCGTTCAGTCTGTTGATTTATTGTTGACATACTTGCAAAACAGAATGTACAACGTAGGTATGATGATTTCATTACAAAAAAAGTATTCTCTACCAGATTTGTACAGAAAATGTATATAAGCCCAATGTTGATATTTCACTCTATATATTCCATATTTTACAGCTTTCATTTACTTAACACATCTTCATTTCACACCATTAGATATATTTAACTTCATATTTACATCCTGTTTTCTGCACTGAACTCCAAAATGTTGTTTCTCTTTCTCTCTCTCCGCTTTACACACACACACACACACACACACACACACACACAAGCGCGCGCGCGCGCACGCGCATGCACGCACGCACGCACGCACTTTCTTCTCCATTCTGTAAAACATCGTTCCCGACAGGAACAGAATATTTCGCTACCACTTTTTGCTTTTGAATAAAACAAAATTTTTTTCTTCATGTTGCATTATAACTCCGCCATTGCCGGTCCCAAGCCCGGATGAGAAAGGAGGAGGGTTAGAGAATGGGCCAACCCAGCAATGAGCTAAGCCCAGCCTGGACTTCTGGAGTTGGTTTTGCTGTACACAATAAAATGATATCGGCTGTCAACAAATGGTCTCCTGTAAACGACCGAATCTGTTGGATGATTTTACACGCTAAACCATATAAGATCTGCCTAGTCAACTGTCATGCCCCATCAGAGGATGCCGATGAAGAAACAAAGAATAACTTCTATCTAGAACTAGAGAATGTAGTAGACAAACTCCCAAGACACTCAATTCAGTTGATAATGGGAGACTTCAATGCCCAAGTGGGAAGAGAAGTGCAGTATCGTCCAACGATAGGGCCTGATAGTATCCATGAAACAAGCAACGAGAATGGTATCAAATTAATTAACCTTGCCGATACAAGGAGAATGATCGTTAGAAGCACATACTTCCCCCGCAAAGCAGTGCATAAAGTAACCTGGATATCCCCAGATGGAAGTACGATGAACCAGATCGATCACGTTCTTGTTGACCGAAGACATCATTGTAGTGTCGAGCATGTAAGATCCTTTCGCGGGGCAGATATGAATTCAGACCATTTCTTAGTGGTAGTCAAACTACGTCTGAAACTTTCAACCATGTGGAGAAGAAATTCTGAAATGATGGTCCGCTTCGACAAGAATAAGTTGAAAGATGTAGAAGTGAGACAGCGCTATCAAGAAAAAATTGCAGAACATCTCACAATAACAGAGAACCCTACCAGTGTGGAGAACGCATGGATGCTGTTGAGGAATGCAGTGTTAGAAAGTGCAAATGAAGAACTAGTTTGCGATGCAAAACGAAGAAGTAAACCTTGGTTCGATGAACAATGTCGAGAATCTGTTGAGATTAGATCAGCGAAGAGGATAAAATGGCTACAGCAACTCTCGGAAGAAGCAAGGGTAGCTTACTACGAAGCGAGGCGTAACACGGACCAACTCATGAGAAAGAAGAAACGGGACCACCACAAAAGTCTGTTGATTGCAGTCGAAGAAGCAAAGTCGTCACGCTCGTTTTTCCAGGCCTCAAGATTCGCCAGAGGCGCATACAGACAACGTACATTGGTCCTAACGAATGAGACGGGTGAAGTTGTACCGCCAGAAGAGCAAGCAACCCTATTTAAAAAACATTTTGAAAACCTATTGAATCCCGACAACCCACCAGTAGGGACAACACAGACGGATGCCCGTTTTGACAGAGTTGAAGTCCCTGAACCATCTGAGGAAGAAATCAGTGTTGCCCTAAAAGCACTCAAGAACAACAAGGCTCCAGGAGGTAGTGGTATCACAGCTGAGATGCTTCGCTTGGGAGGGGAAACACTGGTGGGTGCTTTGAAACGATTAATTTCTACCATCTGGGAAGCAGAAGTTATTCCTGAGGAATGGAAGGGAGCAATCATATGTCCCATATTCAAGAAGGGAGATGCTACTCATGTATCCAACTACCGAGGGATTTCGTTACTTGAAATTGGCTACAAAGTTTTTACAACACTGCTACTAAACCGCATGAAACCACTGGCTGAAGGAATTGTAGGGACCTATCAATGTGGGTTCGTTGCTGGACGATCGACAATTGATCACATATTTACTCTGAGGCAGTTGATAGAAAAATTCTACGAATTCAATAAGGATCTTCACCTCATCTTCATCGATTTTCGACAAGCTTATGACAGCATTGACCGCGCCACGTTATGGGAAACGTTAGAGGAACTTGGCATCCCATCAAAATACATCCGCTTAATTGCTGCTTGCTACTCTCAGTCTACGGCCCAAGTGCGGTTTGGTAAGCAACTATCACCATCATTCAGTATACAAAATGGATTGAGACAAGGAGATCCATTGGCGCCAATATTATTCAATTTGGCCCTGGAAAAAGTAAGCCGTGACACTTGTCGAACCAGAGAGATGGAGATGGTGGGAGCAGACACAATATTGGCATTTGCTGATGATGTTGTGATCCTTGGCGACACTCTAGAGCAAGTACGCAGGGATACTTCCCGATTCCTCCACAATGCAGAGAAAATTGGGCTGGTGGTGAACGAGGAAAAAACTAAATATCTTGTTGTATCACGCCGCCGAGATCTCCCTCCTTCCATTGATGTCGACAGGCATACCTTCGAACGAGTTGAAGAGTTCAAGTACCTGGGCTCCATACTAACAAATAGAAGTGAAGTAACGAAAGAAGTACAGCAACGTATAACAAATGCTAATCGCATGTTCTTTAGCCTGAACAATCTTTTCAGATCTCGGCTGATATCGCAGAAGAACAAGATCCACCTATACACGACACTGGTGAGACCAGTACTTTTATACGGCTGTGAAACTTGGGCAACATCAGCAACAGCAGAAGAAGCAATATGTGCATTTGAAAGGAAGGTACTTCGGAAGATATATGGACCCATCTACAATGCCATGGAAGGTAAATGGGAACGAAGAAAAAAAGAAGATTTATACCAGCGGTATGGAAAGCCACACATTGGACGAATATTGGCGCAGAAGAGACTCCAATGGTTTGGCCACATCCTACGGGCAGACGGATCCCTTCCAAACAGAGTCCTCCACTCTCAACCCACAGGAAAACGCCCTAGAGGACGCCCAAGAACTCGATGGAAGGATAGGATAACAACGATCCTGAAAGAAGTGGAACCAGCAGCCGTGGAGGAGGACGCCAACGACCGGATGAGATGGACTGCCATCTGCAACAGCTCCCTCCTCTCGTGTAATTGACAGACACTGCGTGTGTGTTTTGTAATGTATCCCTCTTGCCTTTTAAACCTTTGATTGAATGCCCTGTTTATTTTTTCGTTTTTCTTTAAGCTGTAATGTACATATGTAACTTTTACTACTGTATAGAGTACTTTTGTAAGTCTTTTTGTCTTTACTTTTCCTTTTGTTCTTCTTGCTGTAGGCCTTAAAGGCCCGATAAGGCAATAAATGATGATGATGATGATGATTCATGTTGCATTATACGCTTTGGTAAGAATATTCCAGTTTAAAACAAACAAAACTACCCATAAAACGTCCAGAGCTTAGCTATAAGAAAAGTATAATGCAAGTACAGCTCGTGAGGTTCATTACTGTCTAAAGAAATGAACATTTTTCGAGTTGTGGATTTCAGTTATCTTCCAAGTTTATGAATAACAAAATGGAATTCAGTTAGAAACGAATGCTCCAAATGACCAACGGCTAATCATTCTTTCTCGCGCTTCAGTTGCAAAAGGAACGAGGGAAAAAGATTGTCTGTACGCTTCCGTAAAAGACGCAATCTCTACTATATTGTCGTACAGATACAGAACGTAGGCTTACAAAATTAAGCCTTCATTACAAATTTTCAACAAGTAACGCGCTTGCAACTAGTATAGTTATTGTAATTAGAGCTTTCTAGTACGTACCTATGGTAAACATCTTCTTTCACGTATTTGTCTTTGCAATTATAGTAGCAACAGCAGTTTGCCGTTTCTATTACGAATAAACAAATGGTAAGAACTCAACAGATACTGTACCTATACAATTGTAAGTTTATAGTGCGGTGAAAAGCATTAAGAAAGAGGGTTGACTCGAGACCACTCCCGTTTAATGTTGTCACTCGAAAGATATTTTAGCTCTGTGGCTACTAGCGCCGCTAACGAAACCAAAGAATATCAAATAATATATCAAAGAGAAAATAATGGTGTCAGCTTCACACAGAATTTAAAAAAAAACTGCACACTGCACTAAATGACTGGAAACAGTAAGAGATTTTCTTCCCTTTCAGTTCACGTTTATTGCGCCTCGTAGTATCAAATTTTCTAACACTTTTTGAAAAGAAATCAGTTATCACTGCAGTAGCCATAATGAGCGCTAAGGAATAACAGACAACCGTAAATAATTTCGTTTCCTCTAGTTTCTGCAGTACTATGGAGGATTGTGGACTTCATGGCTCTTACTCCACTGTTCTGTGCCCCAACCGCATAGCTCCGGGTATTGCGTTCCGCAGATCTCGAAGTCGGTGGCGTCGCAGACAATCTTTACCTATTACTTGAAACAAGCTCGTTCCAGAAAGCAATAATAAAATATCGTTTCCCCATTTGTCGGCTTTCTTCTATTACTCAACAACGGTTTGAAATTAGTGGTTACAAAGCTTTATGTTTCAGATTAATACACTAACGGAGAGTAAAAAATATAATTAAAAAAAAAAAAAAACGGTGGAACTGGCCTGCTGTAGACGGCCAGCAGTAGATAGATATAATCATTTATCTGTAGAACTTCATCATTCACAAAGATATTCTGGAATGTAATTATTGACATCCTTATATTATTCTTTTGGATTGTATCTCTGCTGAACTGCGAAATTTTTCGTCCTATCTATATTTTTGTACTTAACCCACATTTCTCCCAGTATCGATGTTGTTATCTTGTCACAAATCGAAATCTAATAACTGAATAATCGTGTCCTATGATTCAGGTTTAATATGCAAGGCTGAAGGAGTGTGCGAGATTATGCGAAATGGGGATGCCGCGTGTGGGAAAAGTAAAGAAATATTTCGATGAAAGAGCTGCATGGCGATAGATATGACGAGCTCTGATGCCAAGACAGTAAATAATAAGGAATGGACGCATGGCTAAAAAATTGGAGGGGGTACACCGAAGGGATATACCAAAGAAAGAAACTGGAAGACAATTTTATCGAAGATGAAGAGGAAGCAGACAAAGATGAGCTGGTAGAGGTGACAATGCAATAACTGGGCACTGTATTGAAGTACCTAATTGGGAACAAGAAAACTGAAAAAGACGACATTCTATCAGAATTATTAAGAACCTTGAGAGAATCAACAACGACAAAACTATTCCACCAGGCGAGCAAAATATATGACGCAGGCGAAATAACCTCAGAGTGTAATAAGAATGCAATGATCCAAATTACAAAGAAGGCAGTAGCTGACGAATATTACCGGACTATCATTTTCGTAAGTTACAGGTGCAAAATTCCAACACGAATTGTGTACAGAAATATAAAATGACTCGCAGAAGCCGACATAACGAAGATTAGTTTGAGTTCTAGAGAAATGTAAGAACACTTGAGGTAACCATAACGCCACACTTACCTTAGAGGATGTATTGAAGAAAGGCAGAACCACATTTATAGAATTTGTAATCTTTCCTGACGTGTCAACTGGAGTATACTCTTTGACATTGTGAAGGTCGCATGGCAAAACATAAGGAGGAAAAGTTTTTCAGCAATTTATTCATAAACATCTATATCTATCTCATATGGCGTGCGGCGGGTGTCACTTTTGGCACCTCTAACTTATCCCCTTTCCCTGTGCCACTCACGAATGGCGCATTTGAAAAATGACTGTCGATAAGCCTCTGTATTAGCTCTAATCCCTCGAATATTCTTGTGGTGGTCATTTCGAGGGATGTATAAGGGAAGAAGTAATATGCTGTCATACTCTTCCCGGGAACTTCTCTCTTGAAATTCCAGTAGTTAACCTTTCAGTGTTATGGCCAACGCCTCTCTTGTAGCATCTGCCACTTGTGTTTGTTAGGCGTCTCTGGAAGGCCACACCAGCGGGCTAAGCAACTCGCCTTTCTCTATTTGTTTCATCAGACCTACCTTGACAGGATCCCAGACTAATGAACAGTACTCAAGAAGCGGTCGAACTAGGGCTTTCTAAGGTACTTCCTTCGTGGATGAGTTACAGTTACTTAAAATTCTTCCTAAGAATCTCAAAAATTGTTCAAATGGCTCTGAGCACTATGGGACTTAACTGCAGTGGTCATCAGTCCCCTAGAACTTAGAACTACTGAAATCTAACTAACCTAAGGACATCACACACGTCCATGGCCGAGGCAGGATTCGAACCTGCGACCGTAGCGGTCGCGCGGTTCCAGACTGTAGCGCCTATAACCGCTCGGCCACTCCGGCCGGCTACGAATCTCAGTGTGGCATCTGCTTTTCCTATTTTTTTGATAAGGTCATTTCACTTGATGTCGCTCTGGATAGTTACTCCTACATATTTTACGGTAGGTACTGTTTCCGGCAATTTGTCAGCAATATTGTGGTTGTACAGCAGTGGATTCCACACCGCATTTACGAGTGTAGTCTACGGATATGAAAGGGAAGTAATAAATGAGAAGATGGTGGGAAAGGGTTTTAACCCATTCCCTATGTTGTTCAGTCTGTACAGAGCGAAAAAGAAAAGAAAGGCAAACAGAAAATTGGAAAGTGTATTAATCAAGGAGAAGATATAAAATCTTCAAGGTTTGGCGACGATACTGTAATTTTATTAGGGACATCAAATGACTTGGAAGATTACTAAAAGGAATGGAATACGTCTTAAGAAGAGATTATCAAGAGAAGCAAATCGTGTATATTGGATTGTTGTAGAATTTAATTATGTGTGCAGTGGCATTGCCGGCCGGGGTGGCCGAGCGGTTCTAGGCACTATAGTCTGGAACCGCGCAACCGCTACGGTCGCAGGGCCGAATCCTGCCTCGGGCATGGATGTGTGTGATGTCCTTAGGTTAGTTAGGTTTAATTAATTCTAAGTTCTAGGGGACTGATTACCTCAGACGTTAAGTCCCAAAGTGCTCAGAGCCATTTGAACCATTTTGCAGTAGCATTCCTTAATATCGCCTGCTCTGAAGCGATGTATTTGATCAAGCTGGGAAAGATATTTAAAAGAGACATTGCATTAAGCATATCAGCATTTTACATAAAACGTTATGTTTTCTGCTGCAAGGAGTGATGTTTAAAACAAGTCTAACTCAAACTACTGAATAAAATAAGTTTTGTCTAATGAGTTGCCCTGTTTCGATTTTAATATTAGGCATGATGCTGAATCGTCTGCCCTGACATACAGTTTTTGAAGTAAAAACACATATTTGTTCACATTCTGCATTATCATGTTAACGTACAGAGCACATTTTCTCAGTCTCAGCGAGAATAATTATAAAAAAGTACAGAGAATAGAATAAGTATAGAAGAATAAATACTGAACACACGAGAATCGCAACGTATGCGGTTCAGAGAACTGTTTTAAAGTTCACACGATGGTTAGGAATTTTCGGATGCTAGCCTAATTGTACAGACTTAACAAGTATAGAGTAATCTGAATTTCAGAACTTCGACAGCATAGTTTGTCGTGCGGAATTTCTTACCCCATAGATAGTCACAAAATTCTCAAAGCTTCCAGAAACATTGTTTATGCCAGATATCGTCGTTTTTCGACATACTTCTCAGCATCAAAAACATACAACAGTTTTACAAAATTACTCTAACATAGAAATATAGGTCCCCTTGCTACTAGAGCTCAATCATCTTTACTTGAGACGAGCGCGCGCAAGTTTCTCTCCCTTCGAGAATACGCTAACCTTCTGTATTCTGATTGGCTGGAAGAGAACGTATTGTAGCCAATCAGCTCGATAACATTTTGCTGAGATCACAGTAATTTCCCCCTTTGAGGACGTTCCAACTCAGAATTTACGTTGATCGTTTCCCAGTCTTAGTATTTTTTCGAAAAATAAATCAACTGAAAATAATCTCATCTTTATTAGTCCTAAACCCAACAGTAATGATTGTTTGTAGAAAGCTTAATCTATCTACTAAACATTAAGAATATAAAACTTTATATATCCCTCAATCTGTACATCCCTCACTGACTCGCGCATTCATTCATCATTCATTATTAACAAATTTTAAGATTCATACGCCACACGCGCTGCATTCACTCCCTCACTCAATTTGACAGAACAGGTGGAAATCATTATGTTAGATGACTGGAAATAATAATCACTGTTCGAAACCCATAACGTTTCATAACTGTTACTGCTATAAATGAAAGATTGTTTACTCAAAATTTCTTTTTTTCGGCACGCAGTTCTCCGTATCGCTCGGCTGCGCCTTATATTTGGTCTACTACTGCCGTAGTCAATTTTTTTTTCCATTAGAGGAACAGTCGTCTACTATTTTCAGTATCTGATTTCCATTTTAGCTTTCTCCGCACCAGCTGTGGCGTAGAAGTGTTACGAAGTATTGTCTGAAGGGATTTCTCTGGAGTGTGGCCCTGTACGAAGTGAAACGTACACGGTACAAAGCACAGACATGAAGAGCATAGCAGCATTTGAAATGTGGTGATACAAAGAATGCTGCAGATTAGATGGGAAGATCGGATAATTAACGAAGAGGCACTGCATCGGAACAGGGTTAAAAGAAATTCATTGGACAACTTCACTAAAATAAGGTACTGATTTACAGCAAACGACCAATGGCACCGAGAAAAATTAGCAACGTAAGGGAGGATGGAAGATGGGGGACATGGGGTGGGAGGGTGAAAGTTCGGATGTATTTTGTAATAGTTACTCAGATATGAAGACTGTAATACAAGATAGACTAACCTAAAGAGATTTCTTGTTACATATGACTTGACGATCAGCAGCTGTATGAAATACGAGGGCTATCCACAAAGAACATTACGTTTTGGAATTAAAAATAAATAAAGTATTGGAATTTTTTTTTATTATATACAGATGAAAGCCACACTTAAATACTACTTTTCTACATAGTTGCCATTTAAATTAAGGCACTTATCGTAGCGATGGACGAGCTTGGAAATTCCTTCGTCGTAAAATTCGGCCGCCTGCGAATTCAACCACGTGGTTACCCCTTCTTGAAGCTGTGCGTCGTCATCAAAACGCTGCATAGCCAACCACTTCTTCATTGCTGAGAATAAGTGGAAGTCGCTCGGTGCCAGGTCGGGACAGTACGGCGGATGAGGAAACAACTCCCACTTAAAAGATTCGAGAACTTCACGAGTGGCATTTTCCGTGTGTACCCGGGCGTTGTCGTGAATCAGCAAGATCTTTGAGCCCAACTCTCCCCTGCGCTTGTTTTGTATTGCTCTTCTGAGGTTGTGCAGAGTTTGGCAATACCTTTGAGAGTTTATTGTAGCGCCTCTTTCCAGGAAATCCACAAAAATCAAACCTTTTCTGTCCCAAAAGAGATAACCACGTGGTTGAAGGCGCAGGCGGCCGAATTTTACGACGACGGAATTGCCAAGCTCGTCCATCGCTACGATAAGTGCCTTAATTGAAATGGCAACTATGCAGAAAAGTAGTATTTCAGTGTAGCCTTCATCTGTATATAATAAAAAAATTTCAATACTTTATTTATTTTTAATTCCAAAACGTAATATACTTTGTGGATAGCCCTCGTACACTCGCGGAAAAAAATCACATTACCATTATGTCCAGTTATCTAATATAATGAAATTTTAGGCATACATTTTTCTGCGTAATACACTCCTGGAAATGGAAAAAAGAACACACCGGTGTGTCAGACCCACCATACTTGCTCCGGACACTGCGAGAGGGCTGTACAAGCAATGATCACACGCACGGCACAGCGGACACACCAGGAACCGCGGTGTTGGCCGTCGAATGGCGCTAGCTGCGCAGCATTTGTGCACCGCCGCCGTCAGTGTCAGCCAGTTTGCCGTGGCATACGGAGCTCCATCGCAGTCTTTAACACTGGTAGCATGCCGCGACAGCGTGGACGTGAACCGTATGTGCAGTTGACGGACTTTGAGCGAGGGCGTATAGTGGGCATGCGGGAGGCCGGGTGGACGTACCGCCGAATTGCTCAACACGTGGGGCGTGAGGTCTCCACAGTACATCGATGTTGTCGCCAGTGGTCGGCGGAAGGTGCACGTGCCCGTCGACCTGGGACCGGACCGCAGCGACGCACGGATGCACGCCAAGACCGTAGGATCCTACGCAGTGCCGTAGGGGACCGCACCGCCACTTCCCAGCAAATTAGGGACACTGTTGCTCCTGGGGTATCGGCGAGGACCATTCGCAACCGTCTCCATGAAGCTGGGCTACGGTCCCGCACACCGTTAGGCCGTCTTCCGCTCACGCCCCAACATCGTGCAGCCCGCCTCCAGTGGTGTCGCGACAGGCGTGAATGGAGGGACGAATGGAGACGTGTCGTCTTCAGCGATGAGAGTCGCTTCTGCCTTGGTGCCAATGATGGTCGTATGCGTGTTTGGCGCCGTGCAGGTGAGCGCCACAATCAGGACTGCATACGACCGAGGCACACAGGACCAACACCCGGCATCATGGTGTGGGGAGCGATCTCCTACACTGGCCGTACACCACTGGTGATCGTCGAGGGGACACTGAATAGTGCACGGTACATCCAAACCATCATCGAACCCATCGTTCTACCATTCCTAGACCGGCAAGGGAACTTGCTGTTCCAACAGGACAATGCACGTCCGCATGTATCCCGTGCCACCCAACGTGCTCTAGAAGGTGTAAGTCAACTACCCTGGCCAGCAAGATCTGCGGATCTATGCCCCATTGAGCATGTTTGGGACTGGATGAAGCGTCGTCTCACGCGGTCTGCACGTCCAGCACGAACGCTGGTCCAACTGAGGCGCCAGGTGGAAATGGCATGGCAAGCCGTTCCACAGGACTACATCCAGCATCTCTACGATCGTCTCCATGGGAGAATAGCAGCCTGCATTGCTGCGAAAGGTGGATATACACTGTACTAGTGCCGACATTGTGCATGCTCTGTTGCCTGTGTCTATGTGCCTGTGGTTCTGTCAGTGTGATCATGTGATGTATCTGACCCCAGGAATGTGTCAATAAAGTTTCCCCTTCCTGGGACAATGAATTCACGGTGTTCTTATTTCAATTTCCAGGAGTGTATATTTAAGTGATTAACATTGTAAACTTAAGCGCTAGACAAGCCATTGAAAATGTAAAATGCTGCTATATTAACAACGAGCGTACCCACCAGAATGGTGCATGCAAGCATGCAAACGAGCAAGCATTGTGTTGCACAGTTGCTTGTTGTCAGATTGTGGGATGGGGTTCGATGCCCGATGCGCTGTTTGTCCATGACGCTCGAGCTATCGTCTGATGAGTCCCGTACATGCTCGACTGGAGACAGATCTGGTGAAGGAGCAGGAAAAGGCAATGTGTAAACACTCTGCAGCGCATGATCGGTTGCAGCTGCCGTATGTAGGCGAGCGTTACCATCTTGGAAAGCACACCCTGGAATGCTGTTCATGAATGGCAGCACAACAGGTAGATTCACAAGATTTACGTACAAATTTGGAGTTAATGTGCATTGGATAACCACGAGAGCGGTGTCACACGAAATCGCACTCCAGATCATAACTCCAGGTTACATCGAGTGTGTGCAGCACGTAGATATGTTGGTTTCAGGTCCTCAACTGGCCTCCATCTAACCGGTACACGCCCATCACTAGCACGGAGGTAGAATCAGCTTTCACCAGAAAACACAACATACCGACACCCAGCCCTCCAATGAAATCCCCCTTGACACCACAGAAGTCGCAAACGGCGATGGGTTGGGGTCGGTGGAATGCACGCTACAGGGCGTCTGGGTCGGAGCTTTCCTTGACGTAACCATTATGTAACAGTTCGTTGTGTCACTATGGTGACAACTGCTGCTCAAATTACTGCTGCAGATGCACTATGATGCACCAGAGCCGTGCGCCGAAAACGATGGTCTTACCTCTCGGTAGTGCCACGTGGCCGTCTTGCGACCGTGCATTCTAATCTCAGAAGTAACATACAGACGCTCGTAGCCAAGTTACACGACTTTGTTGAAACTCAGAGGGTGTTCGTAATGGTGCCTTCGTCACCACAACGGCATTCTCGGCTAAAATCTATTCACCAGGTCAAACCGCAAAGATAACTAACGTAACGACCGTTATAGCTTGTATTTAAAGCAAACCTGATTTGCATTCTCGGTTAAATGTATACATATCATCTTTCAGATGAAGAAACACGCCTACCAACTTTCGTTTATGTCGCACGACCCCTTCTTGGCGGTGCTATTTCCCGTCAGTGTATTATTCCAAATTATAACGTCAGCTATATTAGGTTTAGATGTAATACCAAACAGTGACATACGTAAATTTGTGCTTGACCGGTACTCGAACCGGATTTCCCTCTTATCGGGATACACCCACTGTAGCTGATGTCATGATATTCGCATTCGGCGAATAATATGCAATATTACAGAAATATATCCAATCGATTAAAAACACCTCATTATCCTGATGAGAAAACTTGAGGTTTTATCCGCATGTTGCAGATTTTCTGCTCCCAGTGGTTTTATATTCATTTGGTACTTTTCACTGATGTGTTAAATTTAAGAAAAAAAAAACGAGCGAAAATTTTTATCAGTTGATTAAAACAGAGTGGTGCTGGTGGTATCGCAGCGATTAAGATTATGGACACATAGCCGAAAGGTGCGGGGTTTCAATTCTTGGGTACACCTCCAAATTTAGGTATTCCGTAGTTGTCCTGGGTCGATTTCGATGAACTGCGGTACATTTCATTTGGAAAGGGCACGGCCAGATTCTATCTTCATCTTCCCACAGTCAGAGCTTGTATTTCAGCTATAATGATTACGTAATCGACGAGAGCAGTAGAGCTGTGTGTGAGACAGGCTTGCCGACATCCGTAAAGTTTTGGGTAAACTGCCTGTACGTAACGTAATATCTCTCGCAGCAGCTTCCAGCGAACTACTGGGAATCGTGTGTACCGAGGAAACAGAACCTTACAAGTTCAGACGTATTACCAGAAGCAAGGCACCGAAGTCACTGTTATTCAATATTAACGGACAATGCAAAATCTTCGTTGCAAACAACAGACTATCATTTTCTATGGAAGAGTGTGAATAAAAAATAAACAAAGTATGAAACAGACTGTCAACTACTGAAGCAGTCCTACGATACAGTATAATTAGCTTTTAGTGTGCCGGATATAATGTGTTGGGGAGAAAGTAATTCATAGATTACAAATGCGTAGCGCAGAGAGTTTAGCATAGAAATGTAATTTACTCTTCAAATTAGATGAATGCTTTTTCCAGGATCGCCAACGGTGTGTAAGTTGTTTAGGGAGAGAGTATTGTGTGACTAATGCAAAAATGGTTATAACATTAAATAAAAGAGCCGAATAGCATATTAACTTTACTTCTAATTTCGTCTCTCTTGATTCAAAACATCAAAAAACCATCACTATCAAATACTCTTACAGTAACCATCTTCTACAGGGACATTAAGTTGTACTTTACCATGTACGTGTTTAGTGTATACTCCAATTCAACTCACTGTATGTGTATAGCAAGCATTATTCTCTTACTCAAGTCTCCACAAAAGTACATTGTAACGAGAATCTTTCTATCCTAACCTTGCGAAAAATGCTATATTTACTGTTAAAGAATCACCTGTAATTTCAAAATTCTGATAGGGTTAACATTAATGTTATGTGCGATTATAAACTGTATGAGTTTTCTCTTAAACCTCAATCATGCGAAAGTGATGTTGGAATCATCTTAGATTAATTAATCTGCAAGAATGACTAACTCCAACAAGAGAGAAAATAATTAACTAACTGGTGCAGATGAAGAGGCTAATCTCACTGTGCATCAGCTAAATTGAATTTAACCTTGCTCTAAGGAAAGACTATAAAGATTATTTAAAAAGTGAGGCAAGATGATCTCTGAACAAATAAAGCCAGGAAAGAATCAATCTTGTATTTATTTTCATTATTTGACGATTTCGTTAGTCGATGATCAAAATTTGCTGCTGAATATGTACATGTCCTCACATGTTTCATTACTTTCAGAACATGATACTGTTACAGTTATTCATTTGGTTTTTAGTAGTAGTAGTAGTAGTAGTAGTAGTAGTAAGAGTGACATGCCGGTAAGTGAATTTCGAATTTGAGGTTGACCGAGCACTGCGTATGGACAGCAACAGTTTGTGTGGCTTATCGGCTTATCTATTCTACAATGTAGGACTGCAGATCAAAGGACAGAAAGGAGGCATTACCAGCAGTAGAAAATGAGTAACACCAGGAAGACATATCAGTCCAGCTGCAGGCAATATTGAAGGGAAAATACCGTCTATGACTAAACAGACCCTTACTTAAACTCTGTAGATAAAAATGGCATAAAAGTTTAATTTTACTAGAAAGGGAAATCAGTAGAGTATGTCAAAGATACTGCTTAGTTGTGGATCAAGAGAATATCTAATTACAAGAGCAGAAAAGAAAAGTATGTAGAATTAACTAAGGGAAGAAAAGGTTCACCTAACGGAGTAAAATTCTTTCAGTTTAAACCGTCGTTGTTCAGAGCAAAAGGGGTAGCCGAACGGTCTAGGACGCCTTACCACGGCTTGCGCGGCTCCTCCCTTCCGAGGTTCGAGTCCTCCCTCGGGCATCGGTATGTGTGTTGCCCTGAGCGTAAATTTGTTTAAGTTAGATTAAGTAGTGCGTCAGCCTAGGCACCGATGGCCTCAGCAGTTTGGTCCCATAGATCTTACCACAAATTTCCAAATTTTTCAGAGCAAAACATGGACAATGACAGCACAAGAGTGAAAAAGGTCTGAAATCTCTGAAATGTTGTGGTGCCGTAGATTATTAAAGATATGTTGGGTGATGAGGCAGGAAATGAAGCGATTAACAGTGTACGAAAGAACACATTTTGAACCTAGCTAATATAGTAGAAGTGGTGTTGGACGGTGCTCTGACGCAAAATTAGAGAAAAGTAACTCTCAGGCAGAAGTTCACTAAACAAATGAAGAAGAATATTGGATGCAACAGATAACAGGGTCTAATAAGACTGTCCACAGACGGAGAAAAATCTAGAAGTGATGCTGCATACACAGCTGCTGGACAGAAAACAGAACAAGACAGTTATCGAAGACAAATCAATATGAGGGAAGAACAGCCTGTCTACTTGATTACTTTAACGAAATGCTTGGTAATGTGACTGAATAATAATGTTAATATCAATAACAATAATAATACAACACAAAAATATCATTAGCTACATCAGAAAACGCACGTTAAGATTCTATGGACGAAATAAAAGAATGACCACAGATGGACTTACAAATTATATAGTTGATTTTTTGACAATACGAACGAAGCCGAACGTGTTGGCAACATTTGAACTGATCTGAAACTGCCAAGAATTACTCCAGAAGATGTCGAAAACCGTAATATCTTCAGGTTGAAAATTTAGAAATGGTAACTTGAAGAAAAGGAAGAACCAAGAAGAAGATCCGAACAATATTGTTTGGGGAGAGAAAGGATGCCCACAGGAAGACATTGAAAGAAATATCGGCACAAAAGAGAGGCAAACGACTACCTTCAAGTACACTACTGGACATTAAAATTGCTACACCAAGAAGAAATGCAGATGATAAACGGGTATTCATTGGACAAATATATTTCACTAGAATAGACATGTAATTACATTTTCACGCAATTTGGATGCATAGATCCTGAGAAAACAGTACCCAGAACAACCATATCTGGCCGTAATAACGGCCTTGATACGCCTGGGCATTGAGTCAAACAGAGCTTGGATGGCGTGTGCAGGTACATCTGCACATGCAGCTTCAACACGATACCACAGTTCATCAAGAGTAGTGACTGGCATATTGTGACGAGCCAGTTGCTCGGCCACCATTGACCAGACGTTTTCAATTGGTGAGAGATCTGGAGAATGTGCTGGCCAGGCCAGCGGTCGAACAATTTCTGTATGCAGAAAGGCCCGTACAGGACCTGCAGCATGCGGTCGTGCAATATCCTGCTGAAATGTAGGGTTTCGCATGGATCAACGAAGGGTAGAGCCACGAGTCGTAAATCATCTGAAATGTAACGTCCACTGTTCAAAGTGCCGTCAATGCGAACAAGAGGTGACCGAGACGTGTAACCAACCGGCACCCCATACCATCACGCCGAGTGATACGCCAGTATGGCGATGACGAATACAGGCTTCCAATGTGCGTTCACCGCGATGTCACCAAACACGGATGCGACCATCCTGATTCTGTAAACAGAACCTGGATTCATCCGAAAAAATAACGTTTTGCCATTCTTGCACCCAGGTTCGTCGTTGAGTACACCATCGCAGGCGCTCCTGTCTGTGATGCAGCGTCAGGGATAACAGCGACCTTCGAGCTAATAGTCCATGCTGCTGCAAACGTCGTCGAACTGTTCGTGCAAATGGTTGTCGTCTTGCAAACGTCCCCATCTGTTGACTCAGGGATGAGACGTGGCTTCACGATCCATTACAGCCATGCGGATAAGATGCCTGTCATCTCGACTGCTAGTGATATGAGGCCGTTGGGATACAGCACGGCGTTCCGTATTACCCTCCTGAACCCACCGATTCCAAATTCTGCTGACAGTCATTGGATCTCGACCAACGTGAGCAGCAATGTCGCGATACGATAAACCGCAATCGCGATAGGCTACAATCCGACCTTTATCAAAGTCGGAAACGTAATGATACGCATTTCTCTTCCTTACACGAGGCATTACAACAACGTTTCACCAGGCAACGCCGGTCAACTGCTGTTTGTGTATGAGAAATCGGTTGTAAACTTTCCTCATGTCAGCACGTTGTAGATGTGGCCACCAGCGGCAACCTTGTGTGAATGCTCTGAAAAGCTAATAATTTGCATATCACAGCATATTCTTAATGTCGGTTAAATTTCGCGTCTGTAGCACGTAATCTTCGTGGTGTAGCAATTTCAATGGCCAGTAGTGTACTTTTCGTATTCCTAATGGAATTATTCGCAAATAATAATCGTAATAACTAGAGACATGCTCCAGCCCCACACAAGCAGCACAAAGTTAGCCTATCTACAGCCAGAAGAATTGCACCGGTTAGTGATGATAAATTATATGCATAAACCATTCTCGATGGAAACCGAATCAAAATCCTTACAGTAGATCCTTAGAGTCGCCTTCACATAAGGTCAGAAAAACGCGGTGATGGATTTTAATTCATCATAGTTCATCCGGTTTGCAAAATTACATTCACAAATGATGCTCCAAAATTAGGATGTTGGTGAAAACTGTATCAAAATCCTTAAGGTAGTTCCTGATATAAGCCTTCCTTTGTACACATATAAATAGGGAGGGAACTTTAATTTCTAATATGTCAGGTAATAACTGTGGTAATATTAAGATCATAGATATTACTGTAACTTTCTTTGATATTACAAAATCTCCATTTCAATGAAACGAATTCTCGACCACTAAAGATTTTATAACCTGCATGCGGAATACGGAGTACGGTGGAGACAGTTTCGCAAATAAGGTGAACAGTATGAATTGTTTCCTCATAACCGCTCGGTAGAGAGTACGTACCTCACAAGGTGAAGAGTCGCTTTTCGAGCCGTCGTTTCACGCTTTAGTGGCCAGTAAAGTGAATGTGGCCTGTTTGTAGGCGATACAGTGAAACGACTACATAAACACTGGAGCATAATGCAGAGGACGCTGATGTTCATTGCATAGCCGTTGCATTTACTGCAGTAGTTAAAAGCACGCCGTAAAGTTCTATATCGCCATGAATTAATTTCTGCCAACAGCTATAGCGGATCACACATGAACACGGAACGCTCCCTGTGAAGCTCCAATCTCAGGCATTGCTTCTATATATGGGTATTTACGACGCTATAGAAGTTCAGTTAAAATTTACAGCTAAGTAAATCATGATGACGATAAAAATATAAGTCCAAATGTATAGATGTGAAGCATTATGTAAAATTTTGGTCTGCTAGTAAATGCATCACATGACAAACTCACACCGCTGTATAATGTATTAGAGGTAATAAATAGTAGCTCTCCCGAAAATTTTAACTTTTCACCTAAGCTAATGATCAACTTAATTAGAGATATAGCTGTTGTGATTGACATGGTGAACCCCCTTCGGCACGGCAAATGGAACAATTTCGTGTGTTACGTGACAAGCAAATCGTAACACATTACTTTATTCGGCAATGAGACCTTAGATCACCCTGACGACACCATCGTCTTTACATACGTGGGGGTTGGGGTTGGGTTGTTTGGGGGAAAGAGACCAAACAGCGAGGTCATTGGTGTCATCGGATTAGGAAAGGAAGGCGGCCGTGCCCTTTCAAAGGAACCATCCCGGCATTTGTCTGTAGCGATTTAGGAACACATGAGGAACTGGAAAGATAGGCTACATCCAGTACCAGTGTACACTACAATATTGTTACCAATGGAAAGCTAAGAAACACTATGCTTTTGTCTCAGAATGCTCTGTACACCGTAACAATCATCATATGATCGATAACCAATTGCAAATGATTTAGACAAGATATCTGTATGGTGCTAAAAATGGCAACTGACTCTAGAGAATGAAATGTGCGAAGTCACTGACTTGCGTCCTAACAGAAACCCGCAAAATTTCGGATACACGATAAATCACACGAATCTAAAGGACGTACATGTAACTAAATATTTAGGAATTACAATAACGAATAACTTAAATTGAAGCGATCACATAGATAATGTTGCAGATAAAGCGAACCAAAGACTGCGATTAACTGGCAGGACACTAAAGAGACTGCTTACTTCAAGCTTGTCCGCCACCTTCTGGACAATTGCTGTGCGGTGTGAGTTCCGCATCTGAAGGCACTGAAGGAGGACGTCAAAGAAGGGCAGCTCATTTTTCACTATCGCTAAACAGGGGAGAGAATGCCGCTGAATGATGCGTGAATTGGAATGACAACTATTAAAACAAAGGCGTTTTCCGTTGCGTGAAGTTTGAGTCACCAACTTTCTCCTTCGATTGTGAAAATATTCTTTCGGTGCCCACCTACGCAGGGAGGAACGACCATCGTGATAAAATAACAGAAATCAGAACTCGCACAGAAATATTTATGAGCTCGTCTGTTCGGCGCACCTTTCGGGACAGGAACGGTAAAGAAATAGCTTGAAGGTGGTTCGACCAACCTCTGCCAGACACTTCGTTGTGAATTGCAGAGTAATGATGAACATGTAGATGATGCAGAATTAAACACTCGATTGACAACACTCTTCGCACACTATCACTGTGATAACATTTATTCACAGCGTGATGTGTATGAACGCACATTCAGCCTAATTAAACCTGAGGCCGCTTTAATTCTAATGACGTATTCTATCATAAATTGTAATGTAGTATGACTCTTTTTCGCAAAAATACTAAAACTAAACATTACTAATACTTGTTTCAAAATAACAGTTACAATCATTACTAACAAATAATTATGTTGGAATATCAAAGAATGCATGATGATTTAAAGTCACACCCAGAAAAAATAAATTAGACTGGCAAGGAAGGAGGAGTTGATCTATTAAGAGACATTTTCTTGGGAGATGCCTATGCTTATGAGCGTAAGTATTTGCTGTCAATTCGTTTCACTAGCTTCAGCTCCTGGCTCCGTACAGGTAAGGTGTTAAGACACATAATAACCAGCAGTTGGATATGCTGCATGCCAACATGCAGCGGTAGTCGACGGCAAAACGCCAGCACTTTAGTATGTCCAGTAATAAAACGCACATACGTAAAGATTTATCCGACCGTATTCTGTTTGTTCAATAGTGCCAATAACGTAGAAAGTAGGCCCGAGATCATAACACGATGTCAGTATTATTGTTTACTTTTTAAACTTGGTAAAGGATGAATGGATGTGGCCTTGTTCAGAGCCAAGTTTAGTGAAAAGTAACTGCAATAAATTTAGTTGTGCTCTAGAATAATAAATACTTTGTGAAAATGTGAGCAACTGAAGGGTAGTCTAAATACATTCCGTCAGCTAGTGCTACTAATTTTTTTATTTTATTTTGATTGCATGTGTCACGCTCAGGACCTAATATTTCTTGTCAATATATATAAACAATGAGTAGTGGGTAATCATAAGTTTCAGTTTGAGGGCGTTGCTCCAGCGCATTTGCAACTCAGGCGACTCCGACGTATGCGTGTAAGCACCGACATGTAGGTAGGGCATTAATGTGGCATTCGTGTCTTTCCGACGTGCATGCGATAAATATGGCAGGAAGTTATTGCCAAATGGGTCCAAACGGGATCATAGCTCCGTTATTCTTTTCTTGGTTGCGAAATAACAAACACCGGTAGACATCCATCGGAGAATGAAGAATTTGTATAGGGCAGCAAGTGTGTCGAAAACCACCGTTGTGGGATGGTGCGCCAGTGTCAGTGCTGCTTGCGATTGGACACAAGACGCCGTTCGATGCCGTAACACTGAAGCCACACCAACTCAAGTAGAAGACACTCCAGTACCCGGCCTAATGTCCTGATCTCTCCTCACATGATTATCATGTCAAAGGCCGTCAACGGTCGACGATTCCTGTTGGACGAGGATCCAGCAAGTAGTTACATCATCACGTAACAGGACACCGTGCCTTACAAAATAGTTTCTTCAACCTTGTGCGTCTGTGGGGAGCCCCATCGCTAACGATGATTCTGTCTGATTCTGAACCGTACGGCCTTCGAACTGTATCTCTTTGATCTCCACTTACTGATGTTCTTTCAAACTAAATAATATTTTAAGTCCAGCACCAATTAATTAGCTTTCTTCACAACTACATTAATAGATAAATTTCTAACTTGGGATAACAGCAAAATTCCACATCATAGAGAAAGGCGCCCATTGTGAGGCTAACAACAAATTTACACACTAGAGTCATCTACCTCTTATATCTGTTCTCCGAAAGAGAAGCATAGATCAGATGAAGTTGCTCAGTACAAGGGTTTGAAAGAGTGGGCTACACAGAAGAGAAAATTAGGAAAAAATTAGGAAAACCGTATTCCTTCTCATGAGGAGCAGTTACAAAAAAAATGGTTCAAATCGCTCTGAGTGTCATGGGACTTAACGTCTTTGGTCATCAGTCCCCTAGAACTTAGAGCTAATTCAACCTAACTAACCTAAGGACATCACACACTTCCATGCACGAGGCAGGATTCGAACCTGCGACCATAGCGGTCGCGCGGTTCCAGACTGTAGCCCCTAGAACCACTCGGCCACGCCGGACGGCCAGCAGCTACAACCACAAAGAATCTCAACTAAGCCATGACTTTTCCACTCAAATCCAGCCTCAATGACTGCGTTGTGGTTAACGTTCTAGCATTAGCGACAACGAATGACTTTGAAGAGGTGAAGACTAGGTATCAAAAGATCTTAAAAAACATTGCCATTCCAAGTAAAATTTGACCTACTGCAGAACCAAGAAGTGCCCAAGATATCTGGAAGAAAGACAAAAGTTGTACGAAAGGCAAGAATCAAATTGCGTAAATTAATCACGAGATTGGACGACAGTGGAGACAGAAGAGGACCCTCAAACGCTTTAGCAAGCACGTAAGATAGTTAACTCGAATGAAATATGCTTTAATAACGTTATGAATTTAAGCTTTGTGGTCATGTTTGTTAGTTTTCCAGACAAACGTTCACATATTTTTAAATATTTATTTTTATTTGTCTTTGTTTAGACTGCGGAAACCCCCCCCCCTCGAAGGAAGTTAAAATATGTTTTAAAAACGTTATGAATTTAAGCTTTGTGGTTATGTTTGTTAGTTTTTCAGACAAACGTTCACATATTTTTATGTTTATTTGTTTTTATATTACAGTCCGGAATCCGCTCTGGAAGGATGTTGAAATATTTTTATTGCTGTATAACGATCCCTGGGAGTGCGTAATTTAAAACAAACTTTTAATGAATCCATGATACCTTCACGCAACCACATAGAAAATGTACAAAAATCTGTATCACTAGTAACCCAACTCAGAGGATTAGTGCCATGCACCACGACTGCAGCAGATTCTCGCAATAAGCAAGTGCAACTGCTGCACAGTTCACAATGAAAAATCTCAAGTGAATCTAGGAAACCGTGATGGTTGAGCTTACGTATTTGAAATGAAAACTCAAAAAACCGAAATACCTGCAACAGAACGTGAACTGTAATTTAGGGCAAGTAAAAAAAGTATTTGACAGAAAATTTTTAAATTCAACTCGTTCGGATGGCCTGGCTCACCGCTCTACACCATCTTGACGTTGTTTAGATGCAGATGAAAGTGGTTGTGACCACCTTTCACCGAACATTTTAGTAATATATGTGAGATGGGGTAATTATTTCCAAATTTCTCATCTATCTTTTGGAGGATCAAGAGTACCTAGAAACGACTGAGAAGCTTCGTCCAGCCGCAGCCCTCAGTGGTTCACAACTCCACAACAGGCCACAGCAGTCCACCAACCCCACCTTTGCCTCATACCGAACCCATACGGTTACTGTGTGGTTCCGAGCCATCCGTACACCTCCCCCCGCTCCCCTCCCAGGCGAACCAGACGTGTGTAAACCCAAATGTTTGCGTAGTAGAGTAATTATGGTGTAGGCATACGTAGAGACAGTGTTTGTGCAGCAGTCGCCGACAGTGTAACTGAGGCAGAATAAGGCATTCGCTGAGGCAGATGTAAAACCGCCTTAAAAACCTTCCACAGGTTGGCCGACACACCGAACTTCGACACTAATCCGCAGGGCGGATCCGTGCTGGGGACCGGCACGCCTTCCCGCTCAGGAAGCAGCAGCGTGTTAGAGCGCGCGGCTAGCCGGGCGAGTTTAATTAAACATTACTTTGCTATATCAAGAAACTTTTACTGAATGGTGAAATAAATTTGAAAGTGGCACAGATGGATTACGGTAGTTTTCGACATGATTTAGAACACTCTGTAGCGTTCTATCTTTCGTTCAGTTCGTACATCCTGAACAGCACCACCAAATTCTGTGAAGCCTTGGTCAAATTGCAGGCGCCATTCCACTACGGCTGGGCGCGACATAGCTTTTGGTCCGTATTCCGCCATAATTTCACGGCGAATCTGTCAAATGGTTCAAATGGCTCTGAGCACTATGGGACTTAACATCTATGGTCATCAGTCCCCTAGAACTTAGAACTACTTAAACGTAACTAACCTAAGGACATCACGCAACACCCAGCCATCACGAGGCAGAGAAAATCCCTGACCCCGCCGGGAATCGAACCCGGGACCCCGGGCGTGGAAAGCGAGAACGCTAACGCACGACCACGAGATGCGGGCGCGAATCTGTCAGCCATTTACACATTTGCCCCCAAGAATCGTAGTGACCCGCGTCCTTCGACTTTGGGATGCGTTTCCAGTTGCCGCACCATTTCACTCGCTCAGTTGCCGTACCATGTCACCCCCGCACTATCATGCGGCTGTTGGCCGTATCGCAGCAGGACTGTACGTGTAGCACATGCACAACTTTTACTCTCTTCTGAGAATGCGCCGCTCTTGTAGTGCGATGATCTGAACGTGGGACGTCATGTGTAAATTAGTTTCTGATGTCGCCTCGTTCCTTTAGGAATCCTCTTAGTTGCTCGTCCGAGGTCTTGCCACCGTGTATTGGCTTGCGGCCTGATAGGCAACATTCTGGTGGGTAAAAACACACCTCTCAGGCTGACTACACAGTATCAAATAGAACACGGTTCGCCGGCCGTTAGTGACCGAGCGGCTCTAGGCGCTTCAGTCTGCAACCGCGCGACAGCTACGGTCGCAGGTTCGAATCCTGCCTCGGGCATGGATGTGTGTGATGTCATTATGTTAGTTAGGTTTAAGCAGTTCTAACTTCTAGGGGACTGATGACCTGAGATGTTAAGTCCCATAGTGCTCAGAGCCATTTGAACCATTTGAACCAAGAACACGGTTCGTGAGTCCACAACAAGAACTGGTAAGTTACAAGAACTGAGTAAGGGATGACGGAAAAGCACGGAGTTCCACTAAGAACACCACAGTAATTCCAGTATTGAATTACCGGACGCAGGCGGAAACTATTGACAGAAACAGAATCACGCAATTTATATGGGCAACGTGGCCATAATGTCAGACCTAAGCTCTCTTCGTAATGGTAAGTGAAATATTGATAATGAACAGAAACTTCGGTGTTACTATGGCGTGCTGAAAAGTAATGCCTACGAATTTGTCATGTGTAGAAAGCTTTTAAAAGAAAATATACATCGTTGACGTTCTACGTCTTTCTTCTTCATGTCTACGTATATGTTTTTCAAAAGTCGCCCTGGCAATGAACACATTTTAACCGACGAGAGGCAAGGTTGTTGATAGCGTCACTATGGAATGTTTGACTCTGAAAGTCCTGGCAGATTAAAACTATGTGCCGGACCGAGACTCGAACTCAGGGCCTTTGCCTTTAGAGGACAAGTGCTCTACCAACTGAGCTACCCAAGCACGACTCAGGCCCCCTCCTCACAGCTTTACTTCTGCCAGGTTGGAGACGAGGCACTGGCAGAAGTAAACTATGCCCTCTAACGCAAACCGCATCCCAGTACAAAATTTAACTTTATTATATTTCCTATGACAATATACTGTTCATTTTTTTCCGTAGGACAAATTGTTTGCTCGTAGCGAGCGAGAGAATATAAAAATCTTTAGCATGCTATTTGAAGGCATTGCGGGTTGCATAAAACACAGCGGTAGGGGCAGCTGAATCACCCTTTATTTGGTGTAAAGGTGGAGGGGGCGGAGGCAGTAACACATTTTGACTCCCAGAACCGAACACTGGATCCACAGCCGCCTTAGCTGTGCTAGAGAACCGAGTGAGGTCGAGGCCTGGCGTCGGGTGTATCCTCCAGAAGCCGCCAGTTCATCCGCCCCTGCTATCTCGTCTGCCTCCGGAGGACGCAGAGCTGGCTGAAGCCCGCTGTCTGCTGTCTTCGGTGGCAACGTCCCCCGGGGCGGCAGCCGCGAGTCTCGGTGTTAACACGTGTCGCCGTCCCCGCAGACAGAGGGCGGCCTTAAAGACGCGCGGCAGAAAACACGGCGCATGTGTCTGGGGGCGGAGCCTCGCCTCGCTCTGCCTTCCGCGGCCGTCGCTTCCTGCCTCCGCCGCCAGAGGCGCTGCCGCCGTTCTCTCCGCCTCGCTCGCATTTTTCCGTCCGCTCCCGCTGCCTCCGCCCTTTATCCTCTCTGGCAGCCACTTGACTTGCAGACGGGCGAGTGAAATAGGCAGCAGACATTTCACAAATCGCGGTCGCCGTTCCGCGACACTGGGGCGGTGGCGGTTGGCGTCTCAAGCGCTCGCTCCCAACCCCCTACCAACCCCACAACCCCCTCCTCTTCGTGCGTCCCTTGCGTCCTTTCAGGGCCGTCGAGAAAGTGGTCGCTCGTCGGACGCTGGCAGAAAAGGGCAGCAAGAACAGGTGCCGTTCCGCCGTGCCTTTCTCTCCAGTCTTCGGTACAAATACCTCGTAGGAAAATGTGAGAGGTCAGATTGCATTCACTTCAGAATGCATTTCACTGGAAATAGGGGAGTACAGTTGCAGCGGCGCATTTAAAACCGCATTTTGTGCGCGTCGGCACTGTATTACTTGTACTTCCAATGTTCGAGCATACGGCTACCATGACATCCATAAGAGAATCAGAAAATCTACATCTACGTCTACACCCATGTTAAAAAAATCACTGAAGTGCTTGAAAAAGATGTCTTTTCATTTCACCACGGGTATTTCATTTCTTTTGTCAGGCAGTGTTCGCATATTCCGATGATAGACACCGACGCAAAAATTACGTAGATACCAGTTAATTTCTTTCAGACTGTTAACCACTTTTCACAGACACTGTGAAGCAAGACCGACTCTGCAGATGATAAGGAAAGTGCGGTAGAACCATAAACTGTAGGGAGTCAGTTACTCATATTCCTTCTTAGCATGGCCAATCACCTCCTTGCGACGAGGCTCACCAGGCAGTTATAAGATTCGGGCAGGACTGTGTTTTAAAAGGAGACTGCCCTGCCCTGGCTCAATCAGTCCAAAGTCGTACGATGCAAATTACGTCTCTAGGAAGTGCAGGCTACGGACTATGTTTAATGAGCTTTATGGTCAGGGGATGCATGCTGCATAATAACAAACCCCTGGAAGAACAACCATTGAAGAAAGAAATAGCAGGCAGTAAAAATTCGCCGAAAAAAGTGGTCTGTTAGGATAACATCTTAGAATTTGTGATGGGAGCAGTAATTTTGGGGCCCCTTTGAAGATCGTGGAATGCTGACACCTCGTCCACCTGTAGCGAAACAATGTAGTTATAGAAATGTAAAAACAGCAGTTATTGGTTCACTTACTAATTTAGAAATATGAGTATGCAGTACAACTGTCGTTACAGAGGTCCTTTTAGACTGACCAGAACACGAAGTTAGGGGGAGAGAGTATGTAATTTAGACACGTTTTGGAATACCTAGTTTTGTAACTGATTAACCACCTGAAAAGTGAGGAAGATAGGGAGATAAGCTGCTAGTAAGGTAACTTCTTACTAGTTGGCACTCATGAGAATTATCATTCAGCCAGTCACAAATTACGCAATCATGGAAAACGCAGAGCACTGAGTTTCCCTTGTCGGAAGTGCTCTGCAAATGTAAGTTGACAGGAAGGCGTCCTGATGGCCAGACTTATTCCCAGGGTGGCATCTTCGTGGTTAGACTTATTCCCTGGCTGGTTTCTTGACGGGCAGACTTCACTTCTAGATGGCATCACCAGACTCGTCTGGAATGAAAGGCTCTCATCTGGCTGACTTGAATTTAGATGCAAACTTATGCAGTAACTTTTGCCAACAGCGATATACAGTAACTACTGTGAATGTAAAACTTTCGTCCAGCGACACGTTCACCTGAATCATATTCCAGGCCCCTTGTACATGTCTGCCAAGACAGTAGCGTAATACTCACAGTGGTTGTTAAACCAACTGTTTATTGCCAATTTAATTATGTTCATTTTGATTATTGTCTAATTTTGTAGTCAGATGCATTTATTGATCGTTCTTTTGATATACAAGGCCAAATTAAGATATTTGACTAAAAATTCTAATCTAAGTACAACACCCCCCCCCCCCCCACCCCCCGAGTTACAATAGGTGTACCTGCACACCCTTAACGGTGACGCATGTGGATGCTGGTTGTCCTTGACATTTAGTTGTGATGTCAGAGTTTCCGCCTTCACTGCCAGTCGTGAACTAAAGTTATATCCCATGGTTCCCACACCATGATGCCAAGAGCAATACGACTGCGTCTCTGCAAAACACTGGAAGAATGAGGCCTTTACTCAGGTCGTTGCCATACTCACTGACGATGCACATCTGCTGTAGTGCAGAAAATCGACTCACTGCTGAACACAGTGTGGCGTCATTCATCAGCAGTCTCCATACGTCCCAGTCGCGGCCCAAGGCGTAAGTTAGCGTAAGGAGGGCTATGCGTGAAGCGTTCAGTGAATTCGAAAGTAAAATTCTATGTACCGACTTGACAGAAAATCCTAGGAAGTTCTGGTCTTACGTTAAATCAGTAAGTGGCTCGAAACAGCATATCCAGACACTCCGGGATGATGATGGCATTGAAACAGAGGATGACACGCGTAAAGCTGAAATACTAAACACCTTTTTCCAAAGCTGTTTCACAGAGGAACACCGCACTGCAGTTCCTTCTCTAAATCCTCGCACAAACGAAAAAATGGCTGAAATCGAAAAAAAGTGTCCAAGGAATACAAAAGCAACTGGAATCACTCAACAGAGGAAAGTCCACTGGACCTGACGGGATACCAATTCGATTCTACACAGAATATGCGAAAGAACTTGCCCCCCTTCTAACAGCCGTGTACCGCAAGTCTCTAGACGAACGGAAGGTTCCAAATGATTGGAAAAGAGCACAGGTAGTCCCAGTCTTCAAGAAGGGTCGTCGAGCAGATGCGCAAAACTATAGACCTATATCTCTGACGTCGATTTGTTGCAGAATTTTAGAACATGTTTTTTGCTCGAGTATCATGTCGTTTTTGGAAACCCAGAATCTACTATGTAGGAATCAACATGGATTCCGGAAACAGCGATCGTGTGAGACCCAACTCGCTTTATTTGTTCATGAGACCCAGAAAATATTAGATACAGGTTCCCAGGTAGATACTATTTTCCTTGACTTCCGGAAGGCGTTCGATACAGTTCCGCACTGTCGCCTGATAAACAAAGTAAGAGCCTACGGAATATCAGACCAGCTGTGTGGCTGGATTGAAGAGTTTTTGGCAAACAGAACACAGCATGTTGTTATCAATGGAGAGACGTCTACAGACGTTAAAGTAACCTCTGGCGTGCCACAGGGGAGTGTTATGGGACCATTGCTTTTCACAATATATATAAATGATTTAGTAGATAGTGTCGGAAGTTCCATGCGGCTTTTCGCGGATGATGCTGTAGTATACAGAGAAGTTGCAGCATTAGAAAATTGTAGCGAAATGCACGAAGATCTGCAGCGGATAGGCACTTGGTGCAGGGAGTGGCAACTGACCCTTAACATAGACAAATGTAATGTATTGCGAATACATAGAAAGAAGGATCCTTTATTGTATGATTATATGATAGCGGAACAAACACTGGTAGCAGTTACTTCTGTAAAATATCTGGGAGTATGCGTGCAGAACGATTTGAAGTGGAATGATCATATAAAATTAATTGTTGGTAAGGCGGGTACCAGGTTGAGATTCATTGGGAGAGACCTTAGAAAATGTAGTCCATCAACAAAGGAGGCGGCTTACAAAACACTCGTTCGACCTATACTTGAGTATTGCTCATCAGTGTGGGATCCGTACCAGATCGGGTTGACGGAGGAGATAGAGAAGATCCAAAGAAGAGCGGCGCGTTTCGTCACAGGGTTATTTGGTAACCGTGATAGCGTTACGGAGATGTTTAACAAACTCAAGTGGCAGACTCTGCAAGAGAGGCGCTCTGCATCGCTGTGTAGCTTGCTCGAGAGGTTTCGAGAGGGTGCGTTTCTGGATGAGGTATCGAATATATTGCTTCCCCCTACTTATACCTCCCGAGGTGATCACGAATGCAAAATTAGAGAGATTAGAGCGCGCACGGAGGCTTTCAGACAGTCGTTCTTCCCGCGAACCATACGGACTGGAACAGGAAAGGGAGGTAATGACAGTGGCACGTAAAGTGCCCTCCACCACACACCGTTGGGTGGCTTGCGGAGTATAAATGTAGATGTAGAATTCGAGACACAACCGTTTGTGTGGTGGTGTTCACGACAGCCTATGCGTGGGGGAAGGTAGGTCCGTAGTCTGTGTGCTGCTGGTCTCTGATCAATGGTCTAGGACCACACAGATTGTTGCACACAGTCCGTTACTTGCTTTTGGGTGATCTGAACGTATTATTACGACTTGCGGTGGTCAGATGAAGTCGACTGGCACATTGGCGATGAGGATACTTGCCATCACTTTCTCATGCAGTACAGCATGAGGACACTCAGACATCTGAATGACCCATATATCTGATTTGCCCAAACGGCCAAATAGAGACCACGATGATGCTTCTTTTAAACTCTTTCAGGATCTGATAACTCTGTATCTGAGTACGCATCATCTCCAGGTCCTTCAGAATGATCACTTAACATATAACACTGCTCACACCTTTTGTATATCATATCAAACGTAGAAACGCCACTAAACAAGAAAAACACTAATGCTCTCTTGTGACCATTCTACCTGTCATTGTGTGTTATAAATGTGGTGTCACCACCAGACACCACACTTGCTAGGTGGTAGCCTTTAAATCGGCCGCGGTCCATTAGTATACGTCGGACCCGCGTGTCGCCACTGTCAGTGATAGCAGACCGAGCGCCACCATACGGCAGGTCTAGAGAGACTTACTAGCACTCGCCCCAATTGTACAGCCGACGTAGCTAGCTACAGTTCACTGACCAATACGCTCTCATTTGCCGAGACGATAGTTAGCATAGCCTTCAGCTAAGTCATTGCCTACGACCTAGTAAGGCGCCATAGTTTTGATAATTAATATTGTGAAGCATGTATCATCAAGAGCGATGTTCTACAAATGTGGATTAAAGTTAAGTATTACAAGATTTTCGCACTTTATTGCAATTCTCAAGACATTGTCCTGTTCCAGACCTCACGCCAATCTGCGTGAGCTTAACGCGTGCCTTTCGGCTACTTCCGAGTGGCGTGGCTGTCTTGCTACGCCACTGCAATAAATATAGTCATTTACATACTCACCGATCTTACGTACACGTCAGCAATTACATTGACATCTAACCACGCATTCTGGGCCCTTCACTCCGTTGCTGGGTGCCCTTTCTGAAGCTACAGTCAACTAACTAAGCAAAGGATATTGTGACTACCTTCTATCAGTGAAGCGTGTTAACTATTGCTCTGAGTCTCATCGTATTACAACACAACTGCGTGTGCATCATAGTTTCTGTAGTGAAAATGGAAAACCTGCTCAATATTTGCCTAAAATCCATACCAGGGTTTTGTGTTGTGGCCATGCACCAGTCATTGATACGCATTGAAACGTTCTGATCAAAATCCATAATAGGGTTTGGTATTGTGGCCATGCACCAGTCATTAATGTGCATTGAAACGTTCTGGGTCTGGCTTGTCTTCTTGTTTCGCAATATAGCACGGCGCGCATTATGTAGCATGATTAGGTCATCACCGTTACGAGAAAATAGTTACGTGATGAAGCGTAAGGATAGTGTGCAGCGTGAAACCGTTAGCGAGCACCACGAAGATCCACTGAAAACTTGGTATGATCATCTCAGACAGCATTTGGCACATTTTGATGGTGAACTTATTACAGGTCTGCACGTGATTGTCTGGCTGAAACATGCCACTCAGTGCAGTTAATAAGATGTGTATGTTTCTTGATGTTGGACTGAATGGGAACATAGGGATATATTACCCGTTGCTGAACTGCCCATCAGCCATATCAGACTACACAACGGGAGTCCATTGTGTTGTATGCCATACATGAAGTAACATCTGCACATCTAAGCCATCATTCTTTACATAACTAGTGGTCTCCTTACAACAGCACAAGTAATACCGCACAAACGGATGGAGACTAGCAGAATCCGGACTACTGAATCGCTCACTATCCAGTGACTAGGTGCACTTACCACATCCATGGGGCTGGTTGTGTCTAGAGTTGTGTCGCATTTGGAAAACGTCCTAACGTTTTCAGTAATTATTCTCAGTTCTATGCTACCTCTGATGATCAACGTCTAGAGTATAATGGCGATGAAGCCAGATGAAACATCCTGGCAATGCTAATATAAAGCTGTCGAGTTTGTTGCCAAGTGAGGTCATCCCTACAGAGCAACGTACAATTAATGTCATTCGTATCATCTTCTGGTGAAGTGTCGAGGTGGCGTCTTATTTATTCTGACAGTGCGTGCTGAAGCCCTCCCCTCGCTGCAGATGGAATGGAATGGTGCAGGTTGGGGAGGTGCTAAGCTTGAGCCAGTTGTGATTATTTAGCCTCCATCCAGCGTCCTAAATGGATGTTTCTCCTTTCGGAGCACTCGCCTTTATATTTGTAGTGCAACAGTTCCCAACGAGAACTTGGCAGCCATCATCTCTGTTCATTATTACTCTTAATCTCGACGATTTTACAAGTTACGATATCGTCGCGGATTAAAAAAGTGATCCAGGAAGTGTAGAATGAATTTCTTTTATTTCCGCAAATGATCACAAAATTTTTATCCATAGACAACAGGCTTCAGTGAGCAATGACCAACTTCAAGTTACAAAACAGATCTGATTGAAACCGGTAGTCTAAGAACCAAAAGTCTTGTGATCACTGGCAGAAATAAAAGAAATTCATTCTCGACTACCTCGTTTATTACGCTGTCCCAAAATCCACTACCTATGTAGCGCACTCTCGCCCGTTCAAAATCAGTTTTATCACTTTCTTCCAAGCTGCGCTCTGTGACCTCCAATTAGTCTTTTATCTTTCTGCTCCAAGCAAAGGTCTGTGGCGTGCTCCAGGTAGCACTGCTGAATGCAACGTTGTGTCTGTCCACTCTATCCCAACCCACACTCACAATGAATGTTATAGAAGTCAGGCATATACAGTCATTCCCGTTGGATCGTTGGCAGCGCCCACCAGACATTTAATCTTTTGCAGTGACATAAGCTGGTTTTAAATTCACACTTCTTAAGGATTCTTGCTGTCTTTGCTACTGGTGGTCCCACGCACTTCAAACATGTCAGCCGCTTGTCCTCTTCCTTTGTTAGTTCGGAGCTGCACGTTGTATGCACTACCATCTTAACCCCTGTGTCACTGCAGCCATTCATCTGGAAAATTTTGTATCAGTTTAATAGATGGGTTTCCTGGTCACCTCCGTGTCGAGGCCTGGAAACGAGTCCTCACAACAGTGCTGCATTGTGCTGGGTGGTAGCAACCGACGCGTGCAAATGCAGACCAGTGCGTATAGTACAGCGTTCTCTGAGTACTGGGGGAGAGACACCTCTTTGTTACTGAACAGAAGGGACAGCCTCGCAATGCCAGTGGATTTAAAGACAGTGTAATAATGGAAAACATCGAAATTAGCACAGCTGGTCTTCAGTGGAGGTTACCAACTAAGTTCTAGTTGGGATCTCTTAATAGCTATACACTGACGTGACAAAATTCATGCGTTAGCGATATGGACGTATACAAATGGCGGAAGTATTGATTACACTAGGTATCAAAGGGCAATGCCTTGGCAGAGCTGCCATTTGTATTTAGGTGATTCATGTGAAAAGGTTTCCGTCATGATTATGGTCGCATAATTGGAATTAGCAGACTCTGGAAGCAGAATGGTAGTTGAACCTAGACGCAAGGGACATTCCATTACGCAGATCGTTAGGGAATTCAGTGTCCCAAAATATACAGAGTGGGAGTGTGCCGAGAATACCAAATATCAAGCATTACCTCTCACCACGGACAACACATTGGCTGACGGCTTTCCTTCACTTAACGACAGAGAGCAGTGCGTAGAGTAAAAATAATTGAATTTCCCGCAGAAGTCAATGTGAGTCGTTCGATAAACGTATTCGTTAGGACAATGCACCAAATTTTGCGTTAATGGGCCTTTTCCGACGGCGCAACACTGCCTGCAGAGCCTCTCCTTGGCTCGTGACTATATCGGTTGGACACTAGGCGACTGGACAGCCGTGGCCTTGTCGGGTGGGTTCAGGTTCCAGTTGGTAAGAGCTGATGGTAGGGTTCGAGTGTGGCGCAGACCCTACGAAGCCATTGACCCAAGCTTTCGACAAGTCACTGTGCAAGGTGGTCGTGGCTGCGTAATAGTGTGGGCTGCGTTTACTTCGAATCTCTGGTCCAACTGAACTTATCATTGACTGGAAATGGTTATGTTCAGTTGCCTGATCATTTGCAGCCATTCACAGACTTCACGTTCCCAAACAACGATGGAAGTCTTGTGGATGACAATGCCCGGTGTCATCCAGACCCCCGACGTGAACCCCATCGAACATTTATGGAACATAATCAAGAGGTCAGTTCGTGCACAAAATCCTGCACCGGCGTCACTCTCGCACTTATGGACGGCTGTAGAGGCAGAATGGCTTAATAATATTGCAGGGGAAATCCTACGACTTTTTGGGTCCACGTCACATCTAATTTCTGCATTACGACGGGCAAAACAGGTCCTACGCGATATTAGAAGGTATCGAATGAATTTTGACACCTGAGTGTAATACGCTGAGAGCGTTCCCAGCCGAGTGGTATCTGTACGGCACGCGAAGTGGAGACAGACTGACCATGCCGGTAGCTAAGCGTGTTGCTTTACCCCACCTGCACTCGTGGGTGTAGAGCCAGAGTGGGGGTGCCCCGGTGCGTTGCAGCACCTATAAAAATTTAACATAGACAGCGTCTAGAGAATTAGCCAGAAAATGATGCGAGTGACTTTTATCGATACATCGTGCACTTTCGACGAACTCATTCTCTTAGGGTTGTGAATGTTGTAACTGAATGTTGCTATTCATTCAGCCCAAACACCCATGGTAACAGAAGCGTGATTTACTGCTACAGTTCTGTAAAGGTGGAAATTGCAGTGTATAACTCTCATCTTCAATACTTGCTTGACATGACGTCATTAGAGTGGAAATGTGACAACACAATAAGAATCAATCAATAACATTTATTAAGGGGAATTTACAAATTTATACTTTAGTTTGGTACAGTTGCGTGGTATTTGATTCTGATATATTGAGTCTAATACAGTGACGTGTAATTAACTATACTGTCTCTTAACAGTCTATGATATCAGTATGTATGCGACAGCATATGAACATAATACGTTCCGAAACGCCGCGCATAAACACAGCTATGCACATGAAACGGCTCTATTATGATGTATTCCTTAAATCCCGATCTCGAACAAGCATGAACATTTTCGTTATACGTTTAGCAGTTTCCGCGATGTACAGGTTCTAAATAACCCACGTGTGAACGTACAATACGCACGTAAAGTGCGATACGAGGCGAGAACGAATTTTATAGGAGTGCCGCAGCACGGCGAGATGTGCTGCAAAATGTTTACGTGACATGCTGGGAACCCCATGTTGAAATACGGACGCATTTGAAAATTTTTTCGTATTTAAAATCAGATCTGAGATGTAAAATTAATTCTGCAGTATTGTAATTTCACATAAGTAAACTATCTAAATGTTATCACCTACACATTCCTTTCGTACGAGTTATATGGCCTGCTGCAGTAGGGATAAGAATGAACCACAAAAGACTGTGATGCAGGAGCCAATGACAGAGAGACTCAAAGAGATAGTGACACTGGGTTGTGCTGAATGAATAAGAGAGGGCAACTGGGAGTGGATGTGTGTGAGTGACTTACAGCAAAGGACTACTGGGTTTGAGTGAGTTACAGTTAGGGAGGCTTGCAAGAGTTTGAGGTGAGATGCGTACTAAAAAAGTGTGAATCTGTTTGCATGCCAAAATTTTTGATAAAATTTTTAGGAGTGCTTAGGAAGATAGAAAGAGGCACCCATTACACCACTTTGTAGTCAGAATCTTTTACATAACAGGAACATAATCGCATATTTGTGTTCCGATATGAGCATTTATCCCGTGGTTTTCACTATGACTGAATGTAATTATGCAGACCCTAGTGATTTCCCTGTTCTCCGTAAACAGCGGTAGCTAATTCGTAGGGTTGTCGTCTTAGCAGAAACCATGGAACTTTGCTCTGAAGCATAATTATGTGAACTGCGCTGAGCTGGATGCAGGCACTTAACTATACCATCTGACTGCAGGAGAGGAACTGCGAGTGTCCACGACAAATCGCCTTTTCTGCCAGTTGGCAGTAGGACTTCCCATCTCCACCAGTAAAAGGCGGAAGCAATGTAGTCCATGCTTGGCAGCGCTATCTTTGGCGGTCGGAATCACTATCGGCGGACGGGTACGACGCACAAATGGAAGTAGCATGGAAGCAGAAAGTTGTCTCAATATCTGAGCGCCTTCTGGAGGCTGCTGATCGGTATTGAGAGATTCCAGTCTAGTTGTTGTGTATGTGTTGTAGGGGCCTCTTGTAGTGTTCATTGTGTAACTTGACAAGATAATTATGAGACATAACTTTTTCCTTTTTCTTCTTTCATTTCTTCAGCTTCATTTACTCAGTACAAATATCTTGTCTTCCTCTATAATATGAAATACACTCCTGGAAATTGAAATAAGAACACCGTGAATTCATTGTCCCAGGAAGGGGAAACTTTATTGACACATTCCTGGGGTCAGATACATCACATGATCACACTGACAGAACCACAGGCACATAGACACAGGCAACAGAGCATGCACAATGTCGGCACTAGTACAGTGTATATCCACCTTTCGCAGCAATGCAGGCTGCTATTCTCCCATGGAGACGATCGTAGAGATGCTGCATGTAGTCCTGTGGAACGGCTTGCCATGCCATTTCCACCTGGCGCCTCAGTTGGACCAGCGTTCGTGCTGGACGTGCAGACCGCGTGAGACGACGCTTCATCCAGTCCCAAACATGCTCAATGGGGGACAGATCCGGAGATCTTGCTGGCCAGGGTAGTTGACTTACACCTTCTAGAGCACGTTGGGTGGCACGGGATACATGCGGACGTGCATTGTCCTGTTGGAACAGCAAGTTCCCTTGCCGGTCTAGGAATGGTAGAACGATGGGTTCGATGACGGTTTGGATGTACCGTGCACTATTCAGTGTCCCCTCGACGATCACCAGTGGTGTACGGCCAGTGTAGGAGATCGCTCCCCACACCATGATGCCGGGTGTTGGCCCTGTGTGCCTCGGTCGTATGCAGTCCTGATTGTGGCGCTCACCTGCACGGCGCCAAACACGCATACGACCATCATTGGCACCAAGGCAGAAGCGACTCTCATCGCTGAAGACGACACGTCTCCATTCGTCCCTCCATTCACGCGTGTCGTGACACCATTGGAGGCGGGCTGCACGATGTTGGGGCGTGAGCGGAAGACGGCCTAACGGTGTGCGGGACCGTAACCCAGCTTCATGGAGACGGTTGCGAATGGTCCTCGCCGATACCCCAGGAGCAACAGTGTCCCTAATTTGCTGGGAAGTGGCGGTGCGGTCCCCTACGGCACTGCGTAGGATCCTACGGTCTTGGCGTGCATCCGTGCGTCGCTGCGGTCCGGTCCCAGGTCGACGGGCACGTACACCTTCCGCCGACCACTGGCGACAACATCGATGTACTGTGGAGACCTCACGCCCCACGTGTTGAGCAATTCGGCGGTACGTCCACCCGGCCTCCCGCATGCCCACTATACGCCCTCGCTCAAAGTCCGTCAACTGCACATACGGTTCACGTCCACGCTGTCGCGGCATGCTACCAGTGTTAAAGACTGCGATGGAGCTCCGTATGCCACGGCAAACTGGCTGACACTGACGGCGGCGGTGCACAAATGCTGCGCAGCTAGCGCCATTCGACGGCCAACACCGCGGTTCCTGGTGTGTCCGCTGTGCCGTGCGTGTGATCATCGCTTGTACAGCCCTCTCGCAGTGTCCGGAGCAAGTATGGTGGGTCTGACACACCGGTGTCAATGTGTTCTTTTTTCCATTTCCAGGAGTGTATAATTGTTTTTGTTCTATTAATGTTGTGAGGCGAATTCCTTTTACCTGAGTATGTAAAAGTATCAGTGAATGTTCGATCTTCTTTGTAATGACTTTGTGAAATTTACTGTGTGAAACGATAGATAGTAAATTCCTATGGAGTGAGCATTCAGATGTTCAGAACGGGAATTCTGTCCACAATATCTGCTGTAGCTCCCAAGTCACGTGATTTTGAGGCGGTGCGTTTTAGCCCATAGAGCACTTAATGTACGAGGTACGACAGTGAAGTCACGAGACTATTTTCTTTGCAAGATGTGGCAACCCTGCAGGCTTGCGTAGGCACAATATCTTTGACTTTGGTCTCTAAGCTGCTTCTTGTCCAAGCAGCACATCGATGCAACTGCTCAGTCGTGAGTTGTGCTGTAATATGTAAACACGTGTTTTTGTCTCTAGTCACGGAAATGGAACCGCAACGGTATGCCATTTCTTTTTGCGTCATATTGTATGAAAAGGCGACGACAACTTACGGTAAGCTTCAGAAGGCTTTTGGAGAGGAGGTTATGTGAAGAGCTCAAGTTATTCGTTGGCATAATATGTTTAGTGAAGGCAGAACGGATGTTGAAGATGAAGACTGCAGTGGACGACCATGCATGCTTGTGTGCTTCTTTGATTCCAAGGGAATTGTTCATAAAGATTGGGTGCCTCCTGGACAAACAGTCAACCAATATTACTACAAAGAAATTTTAGAAGGGTTTCATTAAAGAGTTCTTCGTGTCCATGCCAACATTGCTGATAATTGGATTCTGCATCATGATGATACGCCATCCCATACTGCTCTGTCAGTACAGCAAATTTTAACCTCAAAACAAATTTCAGTACTTCCACAGCCACCTTATTCATCAGATATCGCTCTGTGCGACTTTCTTCTATTTCCAAGAGTCAAAACGGTGGTCAAGGGACACCATTTTCAAACAACACAAGATGTCTAAAAAGCTGTGACGAGGGACTTGGAGCATATTACAGAAGATGAGTCCCACAATTGTTACCCTCAATGGCAGAAGCACTGAAAAAAGTGTGTACAATTAGAAGGGAACTATTTTGAAGGAGACAACACTACTCTTGACTAAAGCGGTAAGCAACATTTTTTTTCCCACATGAGTCTCATTACTGTATTGCCGCACATCGTATTTTGAGTGTTATTACTTCACTGCCACGGAAATACCACTCTCAGAAGTAAAGTGAAACTTTGCAAATGCGTTTTACAAACATCTAAATAATTTAATACCAGGAAATTAAGTTGCCTGAAAGATGTCAAGAGCAACGGTTTTCCGCTTTGTTGCCACAGTATCATAGTTCAGATTCCCCTTTATTTAAGTTTTCTCGCTAACGGGCTAAGAAGTGACAGCCAATAGTATCTCGCTTACATTTTCTATTTCTCTTATTCATATTGTCGAATCCCTGTTCTAATTACTTAAGAATTAAGTTACAAGCACACTGTAGATGGCGCCCACGTAAACTCTATCATGAAAAAACAATCCATTTGCAACTATGAAACTGTTACAGTAAACGCGGTAAGCTATTTGCACCGTCTGCTTGTCCATTGTTAATCTCAGTTTTCTTTTATTTACTCTTCTGTTTCTTATAGGAAAGTACAATATTTGTAGCACTTTATCATCACGTCATCAGAAAAGTAAAACCATACACTGTGCACAAAAATGAAAACAAATTCAAGATCAATGCTCGAATTTTGGAGCAGTAAGTGAAGTAACAGGCAAGAATTTATTTTTAAACTTAAGGACATTTGTAAATTTATTTAGCGCTTGTCTCAAAGACATATGGCCACAAAATCGCAGAATTTGTCTATACAAGTCATTATATTAACTTGTCTCGAAGTTTTAAACATATAAAGTGCCTCATATTAATACTACATTTATGGTTGTACGTATCTATGAAAGTAATTGATCCTCGTTTCACATAGGCTACTTCACTTTACATCTGTAGCAATGACAATACTGCACCACAGCCGTTATTCAAACTCAAAAGTGCACAAACGTATATAAGAAGAGGCGAATAAGTGTAATATTCAAGTTTCGGCAATACCAAAAATTGTAGACCAGCAGCGTCGCTCCCAAACCACGTGACTAGCCTAGTTTTATGTTGAGAACATGGGCAGTGGGCTATGCTCGCTCCATATATATGCTACTGGCCATTACAATTGTTGCACCACGAAGATGACGTGCTACACACGCGAAATTTAACCGACAGGAAGAAGATGCTGTGATATGCAAATCATTACCTTTTCAGAGCATTCACATAAGGTTGGTGCAGGTGGCGACCTCTATAACATGCTGACGTAAGGAAAGTTTCCAACCGATTTCTCATACACAAACAGTCGTTGAACGGCGTTGCCTGGTGAAACGTTGATGTGATGCCTCGTGTAAGGAGGAGAAATGCGTGCCATCACGTTTCCGACTTTGATAAAGGGCGGATTGTAGCCTATCTTGATTGCTTTTTATCGTATCACGACATTGTTGCTCGCGTTGGTCGACGCCCAATGACTGTTAGCAGAATATGGAATCTGTGGGTTCAGGAGGGTAATACGGAACGCCGTGCTGGTTCCCAACGGCCTCGTATCACTAGCAGTCGAGATGACAGGCATCTTATCCGCATGGTTGTAACGGATCGTGCAGCCACGTCTCGATCCCTGAGTCAACAGATGGGGACGTTTGCAAGACAACAATCATCTGCACGAACAGTTCGACGACGTTTGCAGCAGCATGGACTATTAGCTCGAAGGCTGCTGTTATCCCTGACGCTGCATCACAGACAGGAACGCCTGCGATGATGTACTCAACCACGAACCTGGGTGCATGAATGGCAAAACGTTATTTTTTCGGATGAATCCAGGTTCTATTTACAATATCATGATGGTCGCATCCGTGTTTGGTGACATAGCGGTGAACGCACATTGGAAGCGTGTATTCGTCATCGCCATACCGGCGTATCAGCTGGCGCGATGGTATGGGGTGCCATGTGTTACACGTCTCGGTCACCTCTAGTTGGCATTGACGGCACTTTGAACAGTGGACGTGACATTTCAGATGTGTTACGACCCGTGGCTCTACCCTTCGTTTGTCCCTGCGAAACCCTACATTTCAGCTGGATATTGCACGACCGCATGCTGCAGGTCCTGTACGGGCCTTTCTGGATACAGAAAATGTTCGACCGCTGCCCTGGCCAGCATATTCCACAGATCTCTCACCAATTGAAAACGTCTGGTCAATGGTGGCCGAGCAACTGGCTCGTCACAATACGCTAGTCACTACTCTTGATGAACTGTGGTATAATGTTGAAGCTGCATAGGCAGCAGTACCTTTACACGCCATCCAAGCTCAGTTTGACTCAATGCCAAGGCGTATCAAGGCCGTTATTATGGCCAGAGGTGGTTGTTCTGGGTACTGATTTCTCAGGATCTATGTATCCAAATTGCGTGAAAATGTAATTACATGTCTATTCTAGTGTAATATATTTGTCCACTGAATACCCTTTTATTATCTGCATTTCTTCTTGGTGTAGCAGTTAATGGGCAGTGGTATATATATGTACACACACTATGAGTGTGAAAAAAAATTTAATACGCAGTATTGTTGTGTAAACTGTGATCCGAGAGCGATATCGAGATATAGATGGTTTTCACTCGAAGAGTGACACTGTGTCGGTGTGTAGTGTCGAGGCCTGCGCGTTTGTGTTGCGTAATCATCCTAGACAGAAACACATGCAAATTTATGACCGCGGTCTTAATTTTCGGTTGCGGTGTAAACTAAATTTTGACGGGGACGTTACGAATCGAAATGTTCGACTGTGAATACTGGGAGCTTCATTTAGCACTATGAACAGCAGTGACACTGCTAATACGAATGAACTGTGATTGTCGTGGTTAGTAGCGAAATGCTTTGCAACGTAAATGAGTTGCACGAACTAATTCACTTTGAATTTATTATTCTCGTGTTCAACGAAATGAACTGCAGCCGTGGAGACTTGCAATTGATTGTAACGTGTGGCCCTGTTTTCGCCAGAATTGTGCATAAGGGGTCGTGATTGCTAAAAGCGTACGGACTGTAATATCGCTATTAGCGGGGAGAAGTGAATTGTATAATGTTTTAAAACTGTGTACGGAACGTTAGAAATAGAAACGTGTGTATGGAGCGTTGTAGTCGAGCGTAAACGAAACTGGATCTAAACAATAATGTTTATGTCTGAGCAGCCTGTGACGAAAGAAACCTCACGGAGGACGGTATTATCCCGTAGATAACTATATAATAAGCAAGAAGATGTATCCATGGCAAATACCAGGACTAAAGAAGCCATTATGAATAACAATAAAACCTCTAAACGATCAGCAACTGTTCAGGTTATAATTAAAATTACAACAATTAAGAAGTCAAAATGATGGGGTATTTCCAAAAGCCACATAGCTTTATGAAGGTTCTTTATTTAGAACTTCCGGTTTCACGTCAGTATAGACGCATCTTCACTGTGTGAAATTAACGATTTTGTGGAGGCCGTTAAAGAAGTCCACAGTAAGAAAAGGTTCGTTCACTCTGTCCATTCGGTGAGCACTACTGGTTCGGCCACGACGTTGATTCCATCTGGTAAAATAGTGTCAGGTCAAGTTAGCACAGAGTGCCGTATTTCGGTAGTGTGTCGGAATATGTTGGCAGCAAGTTAAAAAAGAAAAATATCCGACCAGCATTCTTTATTCAAGGAATGTTGGTAGTAGATATAGGCATAGTGAAATGGCCGGACGCAATAAATACAAGGGCTCCAGGGCTTATGAGACTGCTTGCAATGACTGATCCCAGAAATATATAGGTCAGACTGGACCCAGTTTTAATACACGGTTTAAAGAACACCTAAGCCTAGGCGGCTTCAAATCAGTTATCTCAGCTCATCTAAAAGAAAAGGATGACTCTGTTTCCAACATTGAAAAGAATTCACCTTTTATATCTGAGGATACAAAAGGATCTGTTTCAAATGTTTTGGAAGAAACACATATCATGAAGTCATGAAAGCGGGCCCTTTGAATCATCAGATTGAATTGAGAAATTACGGTTTCCTATTGATTTTTGTTTATTTTAACTGTTTCTAGTGGCTATTAGGATGATTTTCACGTTTATTTAGCAAATGTAAAATAGTCAAATACTACTCCTTTCGTAATTTTATAATATTGAGGTACTAATGTAGAGCAGATAATATTTGATTTTTCATTTGCACTTACAATAAACTACTGGTTTTTAAAGTTATGTAATACCGTTCCCAGCCTTCTGTTGTTTTCCTGCCTATATTTTCCTTCTTGCAGCTGCTGGTGAGTTTATTTTGGTTGCCTCTCAGACAACGTTTCCTTCCGCCTTCCAGTTTACTGCTAGCCTCAAATGTTCAAATGTGTGTGATATCTTATGAGACTTAACTGCTAAGGTCATCATTCCCTAAGCTTACTCACTACTTAACCTAAATTTTCCTAAGGACAAACACACACACCCATGCCCGAGGGAGGACTCGAACCTCCGCCGGGACCAGCCGCACAGTCCAGGACTTCAGCGCCCTAGACCGCTCGACTAATCCCGCGCGGCTGCTAGCCTCACGAGCTTGTTGTACCAGATCAGCTGGTTATCAATACGCCGGAAGTACGCACATTACAAGGGATTTTGTGTTTTACTACATCCGTTTTATTCACTTGGTGTCTACGGAATCTCATAATGTATCCTACGTGGTGTTATCCGAAAAGTTATTTTTCAGATTTCTTGCATTCTCGACGTTTTGGTTCCCTACTGGTTTCTTATTTTTGGGATAATATTTCCTGTGTATTTACAGTACTTTCGCTAGACATTAGATATTTTTGGGTATTTTATCCCCGTTCACAGTAATGCCCCAGTCATTCCTTTTATTACTAGTTTTTCCCCGCTTTTTTCTAGGTCTGGATCATTCAGCAGGCACGCTTTGTACATTTTACAATCATCATTTGGGTGTACTCAATATTATTATGAAGACCCTGAACTGTGGTTTGACTTTTAACGTAGATAACGTCCCGAAAGCTGGACTCCGTAACTGTCCACATACTCTATGGAAAACCAACCGTTGTAAGTACTCGTCGTAGTTTTTTGTTGAATGTCGACGGTGTGGTTCTGTACTCCTGCCATTTAAAAAACTTCGCACAACGATTGCTGTTTTGGCAGATAACCTGAAGTTGCATCTATACTAAAGTAAAATCGGTAGTTGCGAATAAAGCACCTTCATGTGGCTACACGTCGTTTGGAAACACCTCGTCATTCTCGACTTTTAACTTGTAATTTTTATGGTAATTTCAAGTGTTGCTAAGTGTTGGGTAATTTTATTGTTATTCATAATGTCCCTGAGCTGTAGTTGCCCTGAGAAAGTTGTTTGGAATGGGGCCTTAACAATTACGCCGTTAGTACCAATGGCCTGTTGCTGAAGTTACCATGCGTCGTCTGCGTAAAGATAAGCTGCAACGCCAAGAGCTCTCCCACATTAAAGCCTCACAAAATTTAGTTTACTTTAAAATATAATTTCTTTTCCTCTTGTGACAAACTTTACGTCGTATTTGCTTTCTTTAAAAATACACATAATTTCAGTGAATGGTGTTACAACCTTTGCTGACATTGTTGACGTACCTTAGATGCTATTTACTGCAATGTCCTACCTCTGACTTTCTCCTCTATTTTATTGTAGCTGTTATTGCATGTGCGCCGGTCCGTGTGACCGAGAGGTTCTAGGCGCTTCAATGCCGAACTGCGTTGCTGCTACGGTCTCAGGTTCGAATCCTGCCTCGGGCATGGATGTGTGTGTCTAGGGGGACTGATGCTCTCAGATGTTAAGTTCCATAGTGCTTAGAGCCATTCGAACCACTTTTTTTTTCTTGCATGTGTTTTTACGTATTCGTTTGGAGGGTTGTGTTTTCATGAATGTGTGTAATGTTTTATTGGGCGTATTTGCGTGTTTGTTGTGGTATATATAATCGTGCGTAAGTTGTGGCATCGACCAGTCACATTTAAGCTGTCCGTCTGCTATTGGTGTAAGGCACACTATAGGCGGAAAGTTTGATTTTGACAGCTGCAACTACGTAAACTGTGTTTAAATTCAATAGGACCTCACATTACGGCATTCTCATTTGCAAATGGGAGTTTATTCGGCTCTTGCAGTAATAACTAAACCAACTTATAGCCATTTTTTAATTATTTACGAACTGATTTGCGGGAGTTACTGTATTTGATGTTACTGTGGTGTTTGTTACAGAGCTCTGACGTAGTCACTTTCGTTAAGTTTGGAATTAAATCTTTTTTTTTTTGTTCAAATAATCGAAATTCACGGTCAAAATTACGCAAAGTAGATACATGAGAACCGGTTTCTTCACCTACTGTTCAGTTAGTGACAGAATTAGGTAATACAGTATGTTATGACTAAATTTCGTTACACTACTGAGCCACTTTCTGCGCAATCCTTACGCCTAGTACAGTAGAGATGGAAACGCGACAAAGTTATATTAGTTCATCTCGTCGAGAAGACAATGGGATTACTTGCTGCAATCTTTTGTGCAGGCAGACAGGAGTTAACTTCTAGGGGAGCCATCACCTTCAGGTCACCTGCAGGAATGATACAGGATTACACAGAAGTACGTCTCTAACATCCTCTTTTCTCATATTTTGCCTCTACGTGGTGACATGTTAGCAACATCTTTCAGTAGGACGATGCTCAACCAGACGTGGCATGTGGCTCCATAATCTGCAGAAATAGTCCAACTTCGTTTTGAAAACGTCTTTGATAACGTATAGGAACTAGCAAACAAAGCTTTGGCTCATACGTCACCAATAGAAGAACAAACTTCTAATATTGGGATGTGACTCCTGGTAATTATATGGAATGTCTCATAAAAAGTTTTCTACATTCGCACAGCAGACTGTAATGGTTAAACCTATAAAAGACTGTCGTACAAGCTCATGACTGGTAACAAATATCTTTCGAGATACTGTCACTTTATTGCGTCGAGAATCAGTACTCAGTGGTGCAAGTTGATTTTTTATATATAAAGTTTAATGTTCATTTGAAACTGATAGTGGTTTTAAGTGTTCTTATTCCACTCTCTGGGGTGCCGCTGTCTTTCATAAACAGTTATTACTACTTGCACAATCATCCACTACTTACTAATTGTACAGAAGTTTCAGTGATTCAGATAACAAGCTTAGATTCCCTTTCTTTTCCACTGGAAATGGAAAACAGTAAAGCACAAATCTCTGACGGAATAAAAAGTTCCTTTGATTAAAATTGTAGTTAATTGCAGTACTAAACTTGTAAAGAGTTGTGGATTCTAAAGCTCTCATAAACAATTTTCAAGTTTAACGTTTGACTATCTGCGTCTCGTTTACGAACTCCAGCTGCCTCACAACACTCCAAATTCTATCATTACGTACGCCAGATAGCAGAACATCGGTCTTATTAATTCTCGTGATGAAACCATCAAGGTGATCCTTTGCTACGACGTTAGGCCTCAGCGGAGAGGTACCACTCCCAGTGAAAAGAGGGTGCACCAACTCGTTTCCCATTCTTACGTTCCTTCTCATTTGCTTCTGATTTTCACAAACTTGTTCTCAGCTTGTTTTAGTCGTTTGAAAATTTTTGCCTCATTGAATTATTTCCAGTTTCGTTTTTCAAAAGTAATAGTTCTTCCTCATCAAATCAGAGTAACGTTCGATAGTCACATAAACGAAATTATTCTTAATCTGAAGAAAACTACTTGTTCCAAACAAAATTTCATGATAACTACCCATTTCAATAATAAAAAAATTAATTTTTGTCAATAAAGTAAAGTGAAATGTCAATACAATACAGTAGCTTCTATCCTCTGAACTCTGTTTTGGTTATCATTAAAATGCCTGATGCAATTACATTTTTACTTCCGTAACTCATCTTCCTGACTGAGGGTAGTTGAAGAAAAGTATTCTCTGTTATATCTATGAACAGAACAGCAGAAGAACAGGCTGAACTACTTGCAGCCTGCAGCTTTCAATCGTTCAATACGGAGGTGAAGGAACATTATTCGATCGGATAAGAATGGCTCTGAGCACTATGGGACTTAACATCTATGGTCATCAGTCCCCTAGAACTTAGAACTACTTAAACCAAACTAACCTAAGGACATCACACAACACCCAGTCATCACGAGGCAGAGAAAATCCCTGACCCCGCCGGGAATCGAACCCAGGAACACGGGCGCGGGAAGCGAGAACGCTACCGCACGACCACGAGCTGCGGACGAATGGATACGAACAACCCACGGCATATTGACAGGGTCCCTTGATGTACAGATATGCTAATGCTGCTTGGAGTTGCACATAACCAAATTCTTTCTGAAAAATTTTGAAAGACCAAGATGACAGCTTTTCATTCGAGACCTATAGAAGGTTGGGTAATTTCAGAAAGGAAAATAATTACACATAACATAGAAGATGCAGAGCAATTCTGAAACATTGCACTAAAAAGAGAAATGTAAACGGAATGTAACTGTAAAACAGTCGTACCATCTAATGTTTGCGGTAGACTGTCCACGAAAACCTACTACTCTGCACATATCTTTACGCATAATCGTTAACTGAGTAACTTCCTCCCTGCTGAAAATCTAGCAGAATTTGTGGAACTTTTCACCAATCAGTGGCTATTAATAATCTAATGTAATGTTTCATTAGAAAAGTACTTTAATCTAAATATCCGCAACGAAGAAAGCATTTTCCACAGTTGTGCGGTCCGATCGCCGGTTAACGAGAATAACTTTCTTTCTCCCATTTGCAACAAGCTTTCACACTAAAGGAAACAATATCTAGATCCCAAATATCCAACAGAAAAATTAGAATGGCTTTGTATAGTTATCAAAAGGAGGTAAGAAAAATCTAGTCTGATCAACTGACCAACTATGTTAAGCGCATAATAGTTGGACTTGAAGAGAAAAATCGCGTTTTTTAATTACACCAAATGGTTCTCACAACGCAATCTAAGGATATTTTGGAGCAATGTATGAACGAACAACATACACAAAATCAGATCAGATATTTGAAATAAATAAATTATTAAGTATAGTCTATCCCAGTATCACTTGATAGTTGAAACATAGGTAAAATCCAACTAGAAGGGATATGGAGAGCAAATGTGTAGAAAAGCTACACGAGAACTAACTTAAAAATCTGAACATTCTTTCATTTTATGTAAATGAAAAAGTGTCTGCTTCATCAATCCTGACATCTTCACCTACCTATTCGCGCCTTATCCTCTTCCAACATTTGCTGCGTCAGATTTTCGTGACAATAATGGATTCTCCAGAAGCTAATGTGTGCCCCTTAAATCCGCCTTAACCCACTCCTCTCCTATCCAGGAATTTCAGACTGCAGTAATTCAATTTCTTATGCAAATTGTGCGTGTCCCAAGTTAAGCAGTCCATTAGGTATTATTAATTACCTCCGTAACAATTAGTAGGATAAGGAAATTATGTTTGCCTTCTCGCTATGGCGGATAAAGTTAATTACGGAGAGAAATCTTGATCAAAGCGCCTCCCGTTGTCTTCATTATAACAAAGCACCTTCTGGAACAGCCGCTGGACTGCACGGCCGCAATGCACTTTCATAAACCGTTCTTTAATCGCTGCACGAGTATGTCGACTGGAATCCTTAGAGAAACAAGTGTGCAAGCTGCTCGCAGTATCAATGGAACAATATAGAACTTGCTTCAAATAATTAAGCAAGAGCAAACACAGGAAGATAACATCTCATCAAATCGTTTTGGGAAGATTCTTACGAACAAGTAATTACGTAAGACTAAATAAGACGAAACACAATGCAACAGAGGGACTTTGATTTTATTCCAGACTGGGGATTTCTCATTTTATTGGTTAGCTGTTCATATTTTTCATTTTATTGCCCGAGAGCATCGGCGATGACATTAGTTTTCATCATAAAACTTTTTTCAGTAAATTCTCATGTAAAATCTGTGGTTGCTAATGGGTAGTGAGTGGAAATCAGTTCAGGTATTGTGGACTTTACGTGAGGATTTACTGTAAATTATATGAACTTTCTTCCTCTTCTTTTTCTTTCATTACACATCAGCTGAGACCGCGCTTAAGTCATTAAATTATCTTTGTACTTTCTTCAGCACTCCTTCACCTTTCTTTGTGTCTGCTATTGTCAATAATATTCCCTTCCTTTAGAAATTGTTTTTTCTCGGAAACTTTCCCATCAATTTTGTTTTTATACCTCGTTAAGTTTTCAATTTCTTGGTTATTTATGCCGATTTATCTGAAAACTTCATGTGCTTTCCTGGGTCAGTTTGGTTTAACTTTTAATTTTGAAAAGCTAAGTATATTTTTTCTTGTCTGTCAGATACGACTCATCCTTCAGATGTGCCCGTAGAACAGTAGTCTTCGTTTCGTAAGTTCGTCTGCAATTTCTTGCATTACTGTATACTTTCGTATTTCTTCTTAACTTAAATGTTTCTACTGTTGTTCAGTTTGGTTCAAATGGGTCTGAGCACTATGGGACTCAACATCTGAGGTCAGCTGTCCCCTATAACTTAGAACTGCTTAAACCTAACTAACCTACGGACATCACACACATCCATGCCCGAGGCAGGATTCGAAACTGCGACCGTACCAGTCACGCGGTTCCGGACTGAAGTGCCTAGAAACGCACGGCCACCGCGGTCGGCGTTGTTCAGTTTCTCAGTGTCTTCCGTACAATATTTCTTTTGCCTTCTCTGACTTCTTGAGACTTTTTATTGATCTTACAATTAAAGTTCGTGGTACAGAAGTGTTTTCGTGCTGAAATAAATTTCATTGTTAAATATTTTCTCCTGCTTCTGTCGAAAGCATCTATACACTCATATAAACAAAACATTCCTGAATTTAAAAATTGCTTTGAATCTTGAATGACGATGAGTTATTGACTGTATCTATGCATATTATGATCTCCACAACTCGAGACACTAGTATCTCCTTGTCAGTACACGTACTCCCACAGTCGCTGCCAGAAAAGCCCAGCTGGACGTACCACTTGTTATATTAGACATCATTCACTGGATTCAGACTAGACCAATGTTACATTCACAGGTTGATCAGTGCCGCTAAATATTTAACTACCCTGCCATTCATCATCTTCATGCTCAAGTGACGTAATGAATTATTTATAAAAATCAATCATTATGTACACTCCAAGAAGAATAAAGAAAGAAATCCGACGCACCACGAGGAAATCATCCGAATGGAACGAATATCGGTATATGTGATGTGCATGTGTAGTCAAACAAATGACTATAATTTCAAAAAAATTTAATGATTTATTCAAGAGTAAGAAATTAACGAATAGAACGTGTCAGTAACGCGTTGGTCCGCTTCTGGCCCTTATCCAAGCAGCTATTTGGCTTGGCACTGATTGACGGAGTGGTTGGATGTCCTGAGAGATACAGAGCAAATTCTCTCCTACTGGCGAGTTAGATCGTTATAATTCCGTGCTTGTTGCAGGGCCGCCTTCATAATGCTTAAAATTTTCTCAGTTGGAGAGAGGTCCGGCGACTTCGCTGCCCAAGGTGTGCGGGCGGGTATTATCTTGCTGAACTGTAATCCCAGGATGGCTTGCATTAAGGACAACAAAACTGGACGCAGAGTATCGTAGATGTACCTCCGTGCTGTAACGGTGCCGCCGATGGCAACCGAAGGGGTCCTGTTGTGAAAACAAATGGCACACCAGACCATCACCCTTGCCTGCCGGCTGTATGGGGGGCGACAGTCAGGTGGGTCACCTACCTCTCTTCAGGGTTGTTCCAGACACGTCTTCGGCCTGGAATGACATTGACTGTAGTAGAATATTGTCTTCAGTGATGATTTCCGCATCGACTTTTGCCGCCATGAAATGAAATGTCGTGTTGCGAAGTCATCCCGGCAGGTAGGCCCCGTCACCTGGTACAAGTCATTTGAGGACACGCCACTTCAGCGACTTGCGCGTCGATAAGGATGACGAAGACGACACAAACACCCAGCCCTGAGCGGAGAAAATCTCCAACCTAGCAGGGTACCGAAACTGCCCCCCCCCCCCCACCCCCCCACCCCGTCACCGGCATGACAGGCCGGCGCGCTGACCACTCAGCTGTAGTGGCGGACTTTTCCCCGATAGCCAAAATCAAAATTGTTCAAATGGCTCTGAGCACTATGTGAGTTAACTTCTGAGGTCATCAGTCCCTAGAACTTAGAACTACTTAAACCTAACCAACCTAAGGACATCACACATATCCATGCCCGAGGCAGGATTCGAACCTGCGACCGTAGCGATCGCGCGGTTCCAGACTGAAGCGCCTAGAGCCGCTCGGCCATACCGGCCTGCCGACCCCCCCCCCCCCCCCCCTTCCCGAAAACCAATATAGACATATCTGCAGACGCCTCGATCTGCGAGAGGGATACCAAACTAACTGTAACCCGCCATACAGACCGACAACCAGGGCTGAAGGTCTGAGGTGCCATTTCATTACATGGCAGGACTCCTTTGGTTGGACCGAGCGAGGTGGCACAGTGATTAGTACACTAGACTCGCATTCGGGAAGACGACGGTTCAATCCTGTTTTCCGTGATTTCCCTAAATCGCTTCAAGCAAATAATGGGTTGGTTCCTTGTAAAGGGCACGGCTGACTTATTTCGCCTTACTTCCCTAATCTGACGAGACCGATGACCTCACTGATTGGTCTCCTCCTCCCAAATCAACCCAACCCCTTCTTTGGTTGTCATCCTTGGCACCCTTACGACACAGCGGTACGTCGACGATGTTGTAAGTTCAGTTTCTACGCTCTTCATGGCAATCCATTTTGGGCTTACACATCAGTAAGATGAGGCCTGCCCGCACATGGCGAGAATTTCTGCTGCTTCTCATCATATTTCCCAAGTCCTATCTTAACCAGGAGGGTCACCGGATCTCTCCACAAGCGAGAACCTTTGAAGCATTATTGGCAAAGCCCTTCAACCAGCTAGAGATTCTGACGATCTAACATGTCCGCTGGTCAGAATTTGGCACGTTATCCCTTAGGAGGACATCCAAACTCTCTGTCAATCAACGCCAAGCCGAATAACAGACTGAATAAAGTCCAGATGTGGACCAACGCTTAATTGACATCTTCAGTTTGTGAAGCTCTTTCTCTTCAATAAATCATGCAGTTTTTCTGAAATTGTAACCATTTGTTTGTCTGTACATGCACATCTACCGACTTCCGTACCATTCGGACAATTTCTTCGTTGCATATCGTTTCTTGTTTTTTCAGTGTATTTTCGACTTATTCTCTGTGTAACAGAGACCAGTAAATTACTGAAAAGGAGTATGAAGAATATGCTTTAGTCTATAGTCGAAATAAAGTTATTTTTCTACTGGCTACCGGTTATGGTATTCCGGCACACAGTACCATCCTCAGGCCAACCAGTGGGTCGCGGTCGTCACACACTCTTCCCAAGTAAGTGTGTAATTTTTTGATGTACCTACTTGGGAAGCGAGTGTGAAGACTGCTTGTATGGGATGGCGTGAGTATGGTACTGTGTATCGAAACCAGTGGCCCATAGGCAACAGAAATTAATTGTGACTATAGTCTAAAACATATATCTTTTAATAAATTATTGTTAACTATTGCTAATCGCTGTTGCCATAATATCTGCAGCAGTTTGCTCTGTGCAACGAGGCTGTATATTCGCTGGTTGGAAGTAAAACACATCCACAACAGAAAGTCCTTTTGGTGGTAGGGAGGTTCCCTTTATGCCACATTTATACTGTTTGTGGGATTAAACACTTCTTGTTCTCTAGCCAATAGCCTTTATCCAGTATACGAACTTAGTAGAATGCAGTGAACAATTAAAGATAAAAGAAGAGGTGAACGGCTGTTGCTCCGGATCTCCATTTCATTTCTGGCTGAAAATATTTTTCCAGGCGCCTCACTGATTGCGGGTGGAAACAATGAATTTGCAGAAGCACGGCCAATACATTAGTTCAGTTCAGCGGACGGCCAGACATTAACCGATCAGCAAGCCGATGGAGAATGAAATGTTTTCGCAAGGGATGCGAGCCGAAGCCGATCGGTCAGACGTCTGACAAATATAGCGGGACCGGCGGCGCCCCCACCCCTCCCAGGTCTGTACCCCCACCACTCCCTGAGCCCCCACCATCCCCCTACCTTCCCCCACCACGCTGGCGCATGACGGATGGCCCGCCAGACGCACGCGGGCTCAACTCTGCGCCCCTAACCCTCTGTCGGCGCACAGTACAGACAGAGAAATAAATATACAGGGGCGCATTTAGCGGGCGCGTGAGCGCTGCTTCATGTCTGGAGGACTTAGCGCTGTTGCTAAACGGATGTTGCATTTCCGGACTGGTGCTCTTCACGAATTTATTTTTTGTAAAAATGACAGGCAGGAAATCCAGTCGCTCAGAGAAGGTCGATGCGAAAGGATGCTAAATGGTAATTCAGTCCGTCTGACGGGGCTACACATCTGGAGAACTCTAAAATACTTGAATTTTCTTCCATTTCGTGAATAACCACTTTCAAATTGCTCCGTGAAAGCGTCAGAAGAGAATACAAAAAAAAAAAAAAAAGTTTATGCGCTGACATGATCCTGATACTGGGACTACGTCGCGTGGATTGGCTAATGATACGAGCTACAGTCCACCTGTCACAAAAACCAAATCTTTTACTTCCTTTACTTAGCATTATCTTTTCTAGTAACTGGTCTGCTGTACTCAGAATTTGGCAAATTTGTGGTGTTTAATTTTGCCGCCGGATGCCCTTCCTGCTTCTGCTGTCGTCATTAACCTGAGAGAGTGAATTCGTGTGAGCCGCCTATGTGCGAACCATGTGATTTTTTTTTCCTGTGTATGACCTTATCTGAACTGTTTATGAAGCGTATTTTCTGAGAAGGATATTGGTGACCACCACCTCGCCTCCTCCTCACCTCCCATCCCCCACCCCGCATTTTCCCAAACCAGCTTTGGAAACCACCTAAAAACCACACTCAGTCAAGTCGGTGCACCAACTACCTCGTCCGACTCACCTTCCTCTTTCGCAAACTAGAACGGTGCATGTTACGCCGTTGTTGTTGATTTCTTCAATCCGCAGACTGGTTTGATGCAGCTCTCCACGCTACTTCATCCTGTGCACGCTTCTCCATCTCCGAATAATTACCGCAGTCTACATTCTTTTTAACCTGCTTACTGTATTATTTACGTCTTGGTCTCCCTCTAAAATTCTCTCCTCCTTCCGCCCCCCCCCCCACATCCCCCCCCCACCCCCGCCACACACACACACGCACACACACACTTTCTTCAGTATTGACTGCTGATCCCTCGATGTCTCATCAAGTGCCCTATCAATCGGTCAATTCTGTTTTTTACATCCTCATTAGTTACATGATCGGTCAGCCGGGGTGGCCGAGCGGTTCTAGGAGCTACAGTCTGGAACCACGCAACCGCTACGGTCGCATGTTCGAATTCTGCTTCGGGCATGGATGTGTGTGATGTCCTTAGGTTAGTTAGGTTTAAGAAGTTCTAAGTTCTAGGGGACTGATGACCCCAGAAGTTAAGTCCCATAGTGAACAGAACCATTTGAGTTACATGATCTACCCATCAAACCTTCAACAGTCTTCTGTAGCACAACATTTCAAAATCTTCTATTCTCTTCTCCTCTGAACTGTTTATCGTCCACCTTTCACTTGCAAATAACACTACACTCCAGACAAATACTTCAGGTAAGATAAAAAATTACCATTGGAATAAACCGAGAATTGTATCAATTCACAATTTCAGTGGTGGATTTTTGTAAAGTTCTTTCTTGGTAAAGGGTAGAGAAGGTTGCATCATTTTTATCGACTCATGCTGGTATATAATCTGTATGTCATCTTTGTATCTGCACGTAATTAACATGTCGGAAAAAGAAGAAGATCTGTTATTCTACTCTCTAAGATTTATTTTTCTTTCCAGTTCCTGACACTCTGTAAGGCACACATAAGTCAAACACTGTATTCCAATTACCTGAGTAACTGATCTTAGCATCTATACTGCCGTGTCGTATTTCATTAATAAACATAACAAAGACCTTTTCATGTATAAAATTTACTGTGTTTTTAAAATTTTATCTCAAGCTAAAAGCAGGTGAGGTTGCTGACAAATTGTTGGGCGGCAAATGACCGAACTCTAATCGCTTTCCCTCGGGGCATATTTCTTTAAATAAACTAAACCATCCCTGAGATACTTGTAGCGGTCAACGGTTCGATAGCTTACGTAATATTTTCCGTAAGAAAGGTAATAAGCTGACAGGTCACCCGCAGTCTAAGCAGCCTGTCGACCTATTCACTCAACGAAGCGATACACAAACATAAGAAGAGGGAGCCACTAATGTAAAAAATTACTAACTGTGTTCTATTTGCCTCTTCTTTACTCAGCTTAAACAAAATAACCGCTGTTCTGGCCTTGATTTTCAGTTATTCTTGCTGCCCTGTGAAAATGCATAGAATCTTTTTAAACGAAAGTAACACTTCAAAGACTGCCTAACACCTCAATCTATATTTGATTTTTTTTTTAAATTCTCTTCTTCAGCAACGATTTTCTGCCATTGGCACTCTCCATTTTATATCGCCTCTACTTTGGCCATCATCACTTATTTTAGTATCCAAGTAACAGAATTCACCTACTATTATCAGTGTTTTGTTTCTTAATCTAACTACCCCAGCGTCGACTGATTTAATTTGTCTACATTCCATTACCCTTGTTTTGCTTTTGTTGATGTTCATCATATATCTCATTTCAAGACACTTTCCATTCCGTTCAACTGCTCTTCCAAGTCCTTTGCCGTCTCTGACAGAGTTACAAAATCATTAGCCAACCTCAAAGATTTTATTTCTACTACCTTAACTTTATTTCAAACAGCAAATGTTTCTCTTGTTTCCTTTACTGTTTGCTCTGTGTACAGAGCGAATAACATCGGGGGTAAGCTACAACCCTGTCTCTGTCTATTCTCAACGACTACGTCCCTTTCAAACCTACGTCCCAACCACCGTAACTGCCATCTGGTTTTTATACACGTTGAAAATAAACTTTGGCTTCCTGGATTTTACCCATACCTTCGCAATTTAGAAAAGTGCCTTACAGTCAACAAACCTTTCTCTATGTATACAAATGTTACACACTTAGGTTTACGTTTGCTTAACCGAAGTTCCATGAGAAGTCGTAGGGACAGTACTGCCTCGGGTGCTCCTACATTTCTCCGGAATCCAATCTGATCTTCTGCGAGGTTGGCTTCTACCACGTTTTTTCATTCTTCTGTAAGTAATTCGTGTTTTTGTAGCTGGCATCGTGAATCTTTTTCGTGGAAATCAAATCAGCACTTTTTAAGAGTGTCTGAAGTAACTGTATCTCCTCACATATTATAAAGAGAGAACCGAGAAGGAACGCAAACTAGACGATTGCATACAGATAAATAGTCTTTGCCAACGAAGGCACCTTATTCGACCGTATTACTACGGTTAACATAGCAGAGGTCACCGATGAGAGAAAGACGTTTATAATGAAAGAAATATGTTTAACACAATGATAGTGACGGGTGGGGGGGTGGGGGGGGGAGAAGCGGCAAAAACAAAGAAGAATAGCCAGAAGTCCAAGTTAGACTATGTAGACTTTTACTAGCTGTACTCGTTATAGACGAAATAAAGCACATATGTAAGTAATAACGAGTACTTAAACGGAGGCAATATTACATAACACATTGAACAGAGGAACCTTCCAATAGTTGAATGGAAGAAAATCCACACTAGCTGCGATGTTAATCCATGGGCGTTGTATCAGTAAAAAAGATCCTTCAGCGCCAAAACAACGAAAAGAGATATAAGCTGAGATACGAGTATGGCTAGTGGAGAAGCCGGTAGTTTAGCTACCCTTGTAGTTGTCGTTGTCTCATTACGTCAGCGGCATGCATTTTTCTGCACTTTCCGGTTTCTGTAAGTAATGAAATACTTACCGTTACTGGCGAATTCTTCCTACAGAGGAATCTGAAGTCAGGGGTGGTACACTTACTCTTGACTGCTTTACTGATTCCGTATGCCCTTAGGCTAAGGCTTCCGCGGCCGAGTTCCCGGGTTCGATTCCCGGCGGGGTCAGGCATTTTCTCTGCCTCGTGATGACTGGGTGTTGTGTGATGTCCTTAGGTTAGTTAGGTTTAAGTAGTTCTAAGTTCTAGGGGACTGATGATCATAGATGTTAAGTCCCATAGTGCTCAGAGCCATTTGAACCATTTGAGCTAAGGCGTCAGCCAACATGGCGCCTGAAGTCCATTGCGAACGTCCTCTTAGTGGACTAGCTGAGAAGCACCGTGTCGGTGGAACCAAGTGAAATGCCAGAGCGAGAGTGCCTGCTCCTGCACCTAACACCTGGCCAGCAAGAAAACGAACGAAGTACGCCTTGTTTTATCCACCCCACATAACGTTAGAGGGAAGTAGGGGAGACCGGGGTACATCTGACTTAGGGGCACGATGGCTAATTGACATTATTTCGTTACAACATGTCTCCGACCGTGGAGGCCATAATACTGTAGTCTTTTCACAAAAGCCAATGTTAGATTTTCTTTTTGTATTTTACTTTCAAAGTCTGTAACCAGTGTACAGGTATAAAAACCAAAACTAACTGTGTGCCTCCAGATGTTCTGCAGAATTATTGTTTCCATTTTATGCATAAAATGGAAATAACAACTTGGCAGAACACATGGAAGCGTATTATTAATCAGTCGCGCCGATAAAACCTAAGAGATCACACTCAACTACAGCAAGTGCAACATAAATTTGATATTATTACTAATGGGACATTGAAAAACATCGAATCTATGTGTAGCTTCAAATGTAGTCATCTTTTCACTTATCGTCGTTTTGACATGTTTTTTTTATGATGGTTCTAAATTATAAAAAGAAAACTGAAAAGCCGGCCGGGGTGGCCGAGCGGTTCTAGGCGCTACAGTCTGGAACCGCGCGACCGCTACGGTCGCAGGCTCGAATCCTGCCTCGGGCATGGATGTGCGTGATGTCCTTAGGTTAGTTAGGTTTAAGTAGTTCTAAGTTCTAGAGGACTGATAACCACAGTAGTTAAGTCCCATAGTTCCTAGAGCCATTTGAACCATTTTTTAAAACTGAAAAAGCAAATGTTTTCGAAGCAACTAGGAGATTAGCAGTGATAGAACGCGAACAACTAGCCTCCACACATAGAAAGGAAAACGCTTCAAAGAAGAATATGGATTTCTGTGTAAAATCCTATATACTAAAAAATGGGAGCGGTGAAATTAAATCACATGATAAAGCTACTCAAAGATAGTGCAGAAACAAAGCAGCCACAGCTGAGAAAGCACTTCAAGTGAATAATAAGTAGATGAGGGTGTACTGTGTCTTAGGTGTCTGAAAACAGTTTTCTCACAGTAATCAAGGAGGCAAAAACATTCAATGCAGAAGTTGTAAGCGGTAGTCACATTTATCAAGTGTTAAAAATGAAGTGAAGGGATATTTCTCTGTGAGTCCTATTGAGCACTCATACGAATCCGGATAAAATTTTAGAACATAATTTTCTGTATGACTGCTGTTATAACAATGGAAACACCGTTTATTGCTGTAGTTTTCATCAAACAGTTGTAGAAATTTTTACCGAAATAAGCCTGATAATTAAAATCGATATATTTGTGATTAAATAACGAATTTAATGACTAAATTAAACGACAAAATCATACGGATCAACTTGCCCCTTTGCCGGGGCAACATGTTCAAAAGTGGTTCAAATGGCTCTGAGCACTATGGGACTTAACTTCTAAGGTCATCAGTCCCCTAGAACTTAGAACTACTTAAACCTAACTAGCCTAAAGACATCACACACATCCATGCCCGAGGCAGGATTCGAACCTGCGACCGTAGCGGCCTTAGACTAGCGTCTAGAACCGCTCGGACACCCCGGCCGGCTGTAACTTGTTCCATGGGTATAGCTGTAGTAAATATTTTTTTTTATTGTGAACAGACAAACAGTGAGAAACCTTAATCAAGAGGGGCATTTAAACAGTACTGCAACAAATTTCCTTTCCTCGAACTATTTCCGTTGGAAAAATGAAGCATTTGTTGCGGGACATCGTGTAATATTCCCGCTTCAGACCTTATGATTGCGTAGAGATACGATAGGTGGGGGGACATTAAGCAGTCTTCAAAATGGCGTCTGTAACGTAGGTGCGTTCCAAGCAGAGAGCTCTCACTGAAAACCAGAGCACCGCAGATAATCATACGCTGTAGTAATGTCTACGAAGACCTGGCAGTGAACAGAATCATGTCGTGTTGTTGGGAGAGTAGCTCACAAAACTTCACTGGGCTGTTCATCCCTACAGCCCGTATCTCGCACCTTCTGACTTCCATTTGTTTGGCCCAGGGGAACCAGTACGTGGATGTTGGGTAGCTTAATGATGCAGCAAGACATTGGCTCCGACGCCAACCAGCAGAGGGGTACGATGGGGACATACATGCCCTTCCATTATGGTAGTCTAAGGCCATCGGACTGGATGGAGCTTATGTTGAAGAATAGGGTTTTGTGGGCACGAGGGTGGGGAATATATGGAGTGCAGGAAGTCTGAACAAAACCAACCTGCTTTCAGAGAAAAAGTGTTGCAGTACTTATTGAACACCCCTCATACTTAGTTGTAAAGGTGCTGGAATAATGTACCAATGTTTTCACATAAAACAGTTCATGGAAAAAATTAATAAAGAAAAATGGGTCAACGTGCATCGACCTTCTCCATAGGACTTTGTCAAATAGTAATCACCTGTTCCTCTTACCTGCCAAGATAAGCTACCTGTGTGACGAAAGGCCTCCGCCACACATAGGTACATCTTGCAAGGTCATCCGCCTCACTAGATAAAAATAATTTATAGTCGTAAACGGATAAAACGATTACCCAGTGACCATATCCCTGCTGTAGTTAGCCTATCTAACGGCTTCCATGGACAAAAAAAATTTATCTTTTAGTATTTCTTATAATAACTGATCGAATAGAAAAACTAAAAATGCTGTCATAATCTACTCATCAAGAGGAAGAATCTTACGTTAGGGATTAAACATAATAGGTCGTATTACCTATGCCATATTTATCCAGTATTTGAGAAGCAGTCCACGAGTTCCAACGAACTTTACACATAATTTCGAATCTCTTGGGAATAATTTCTCGCTAATTCCCACTCTCCTCCGCCCCCAACCCTCCGGACGCTTCCCACTTACTTCATTCACACCGTTCATTCAATAAAACTTCAGCTTGAGGTTTGACGTTTTAATTTATTACTTTTTTAGAACTAATTCGTCCCAACACATCTTCAGACAGTATCCAAATATGCCACACCATATACCTACAATAGGTCAAGAGTTATGCCGGACGCTGTGGCCGAGAGGTTCTAGGCGTTTCACACCGGATCCACGCTGCTGCTACGGTCGTAGGTTCGAATCCTGCCTCGGGCATGGATGTGTGTGATGTCCTTAGGTTCGTTAGGTTTAAGTACTTCTAAGTCTAGGGGACTGATGACCTCACATGTCAAGTCCCACAGTGTTTAGAACCATTTTGAACCATTTGAACTTATCGCCACCAGCTATTCGGAGTCGTCGCTCTCATCGCAGTCGTCGTAATCATCACCGTCTTAATGAAGGCCGTCGCCTAGCAGGCGCCGTAACCATCGTTGGACGCCATCAACAGGCAACCACCTGTCATGGGAGTCATCGGTTAGGGTGCTTTGCGGTAGCGCACTGTCGACGTGGTCTTGTGACACTGCCGACACGGACGCCATGACCGCCGCTGGGGATGTCTGCTGAAACAAGGCACTGACCTCTCCCTCCCCTCCCCCATCCACCAACCCCTCCAGCCGCTAGCAAAACAGACGACCGTGGCGCGTGGTTCCAGCTGCCACACTAATTCCCTGCAAAACCAGAGCGCTCCTGTCGACCCAGCAGATTCGAGTTACGTCAACGCTGTTTCAGATGCAACAGCGGACGCACGTGTGAACTTCGCCGCCAAGAATATTAAGAGTGGAAGCAAACCTCGCCCAGAGGACCCACAGTGTACAGCAGTTGATCAGGACATGTTACTCCGTCATCAAGAGCCATTTGTGGACACAGACTCACCATTCTCTTCCTCACTCCCAGCAGAGAACCCACGTTCTAATCTGGTGACTGACACTGGAATCCGGTGCCAGTCAACACGGCCAGTTTACACTGGTATCAGATGTGGCCGTTAACATGTTACACTACCGGCCATTAAAAGTGCTACACCAGAAGATGACGTGCTACAAACGCGAAATTTAACCAACAGGAAGAAGATGCTGTGATATGCAAATGATTAGCTTTTCAGAGCATTCACACTTGGTTGGCGCCGGTGCCGACACCTACAACGTGATGACATGAGGAACGTTTCCAACCGATTTTTCATACACAAACAGCAGTTCACCGGCGTTTCCTGGGGAAACGATGTTGGGATGCCTCGTGTAAAGCGGAGAAATGCGTACCATCAAGTTTCAGACTTTGATAAAGGTCGGATTGTAGTCTATCGCGGTTGTGGTTTATCGTAACGCAACATTTCTGCTCGTGTTGGTCGAGATCCAATGACTGTTAGCAGAATATGGAATCGATGGGCTCAGGAGAGTAATACGGAACGCCGTGCTGGATCCCAACGGCCTCGTATCACTAGCAGGCATGTTATCCGCATGGCCGTAACGGATCGTGCAGCCACGTCTCTACCCCTGAGTCAAAAGATGGGGACGTTTGCAAGGCAACAACCATCTGCACGACCAGTTCGACGACGTTTGCAGCAGCATGGAGCGCCTGCGATGCTGTACTCAACGACGAACCTGGATAAACGACTGACAAAACGTCAATTTTTTTCGGATGAATCCAGGTTCTGTTTACAGCATCATGATGATCGCATCCGTGTTTGGCGACATCGCGGTGAACGCACACTAGAAGCGTGTACTCGTCATCGACATACTGGCGTATCACCCGGCGTGATGGTATGGGGTGCCATTGGTTACAGGTCTCGGTCACCTCTTGTTCGCATTGACGCCACTTTGAACAGTGGACGCTACATTTCAGATGTGTTACGACCCGTGGCTGTACCCTTCATTTTGATCCGTGCGAAACCCTACATTTCAGCAGGATAATGCACGACCGCATGTTGCAGGTCCTGCACAGGCTTTTCTGGACACAGAATATGTTCGACTGCTGCCCTGGCCACCACATTCTCCAGATCTCTCACCAACTGTAAACGTCTGGTCAATGGTGGTCGAGCAACTGGCTCGTCACAATACGCCAGTCACTACTCTTGATGAACTGTGGTATCGTGTTGAAGCTGCATGGGCAGCTGCACCTGTACACGCCATCCAAGCTCTGTTTGACTCAATGCCCAGGCGTATTCAAGGCCGTTATTACGGCCAGAGATGGTTGTTCTGGGTACTGATTTCTCAGGATCTATGCACCTAAATTGCGTGAAAATGTAATCACTTGTCAGTTCTAGTATAATATATCTGTCCAATGAATACCCGTTCGTCATCTGCATTTCTTCTTGGTGTAGCAGTTTTAATGGCCATTATTGTATATCCGTAGTACTTCCTCCCTTATTACACGACAGTATAGAAAGAGGTGCCCTTCTTTCAATTATTTTCGATGTCCTCTATCGATCCTATCTGATGCGGATTCCACACTGCACAGCAAGAATCTATAAGAGGCGGACAAGCTTAGTATTAACAGTCTCTTTAGTAGACCTGTTATCTGCTCATGTTATTGCGCCGGCCGAAGTGGCCGTGCGGTTGAAGGCGCTGCAGTCTGGAACCGCAAGACCGCTACGGTCGCAGGTTCGAATCCTGCCTCGGGCATGGATGTTTGTGATGTCCTTAGGTTAGTTAGGTTTAACTAGTTCTAAGTTCTAGGGGACTAATGACCTCAGCAGTTGAGTCCCATAGTGCTCAGAGCCATTTGAACCATTTGCTCATGTTATTCGATTTTTATGATTATGGGGAATCATACAAACGTAGTTATGATAGAGAACGAAGTTCCCTTTTGCGAATGTTCCGACTTCCAGGCCGCAGCAGTTCTTTGCGCACTGCGAAGGAATGGACGATTGCGGAGCGACCTCATCCCTTAGGTCCTCTGGTGTAGTCCTACACGGACGGAATTTGGACGTTGTCGGAGCAAGAGCTGTTGCCGAACTAGGCACGCGAGACAGGAGTCGTTACAGCCTGTGCAGAAGCATCGGCTTGGGCGGCAATAACCGCGAGGTTCGGCCCGGGGGCAGGGCCGTAGAGAGCGCGGCCGGCGGTCCACGCTAGGAGGGCCTCGTTAGCAGGCGGGCTGCGCTGCGCTGCGCAGGGCCGCGACGCCCTAACGAGCTCCCTGCCAGGGCGCCCTCTGCTCTGTCCAGACACCGACAGCACGGGGCACGCCTCCATTACCCACACGCTTACATTCTGCGCGTTCGTGCTAGCACGAGCCTTACACGTCGACAGTAACATCAACACGAGGACTCCCGGAATTTTTTTTAATTTTTTTTTTAAATATGCAGAGGATGCTATTGAACCGTAAAATTACTAGTGATTCACCAAATTTTATTAATCACAATCATCGTCATCATCATCATCATCATTTAAGACTGATTATGCCTTTCAGCGTTCAGTCTGGAGCATAGCCCCCTTATAAAATTCCTCCATGATCCCCTATTCAGTGCTAACATTGGTGCCTAATCACAATTAATACACAAGATGTAAATTGGAAGTAGGTGCCAAGGAATAACTGGTGAAATTACACACAATTTTCAGTAGCACTCTTTATTCAAAATTGTTGCAAGACTTTACGATATTTAAAAAAAACAACAATCATTTAACGAATAAGTCACAATTTACGATAGGAAAGGATTTTTAAATTATTATAAAGAAAATCACGCCAGTAAAAGTCAAGTACAGGCAAGCAATTTAACGTATACAACGCGACGCTGTATAAAATTTCAAGCTCAGCTAAATTACAGGTGAATTTCACTCCATTCATAAATGAATACAATTTGAATATATGGCTTCACTGTTGGGCAGACAAATTTCCCATTTGGTTACAACAGTCGTACGTACGGCCGCCCACAGCAGCCTCACTCAGGCCCATTAAATGGCGCAGAATCTAACTTCTAACTTGCCTGCAACATATAAAGACAATCCTATTTACAATAGTTCTCAAAATGGAAAAACCAAAACGCATGAGTCATGCAACCGGGGGGGGGGGGGACACTCACATTTAATACCATTAACAATTCCAATATGTATATAAAAAACTAATTTTACAAATTTCTCCCAGTTAACTTACGGCAAACACACACGCTTACGCCGGCCTGTGTGACCAAGCGGTTCTAGGCGCTTCAGTCTGGAGCCGAGCGACTGCTACGGTCGCAGGTTCGAATCCTGCCTCGGGCATGGATGTGTGTCATCTCCTTAGGTTAGTTAGGTTTAAGTAGTTCTAAGTCCTAGGGGACTGATGACCTCAGACGTTAAGTCCCATAGTGCTCAGAGCCATTTCAACCAGTTTTGAACACACGCTCGCAAGGTAGGACTTGCGAACTTTTACAACATTCTCCTTTCAAGGTAACAATTTCTATCCATAATGAAATGCCACACTTTTGCATGGCAAGCAAACACACTAATAACCAACTACCTGTATAAAACACATAAGTACGTTGAGTAAAAGCCTTAAAAGGTATTGAATTGGAAAAACACACAACAGTTTTTGCTGACTAGAAACAATATAAAAAATCCAGTACGGCGTACATTAACAACCTTGCTTGATAATAGCCAAACATACATAAACACATATTTACGTAAGTTACAGCTTCCAGATGAACAGAAATTCGTTATGCAATTGACTAGTTCTTACCACGAGGCAAAAATGAATATTTATTCTCCCTTAGAGTACCTTTTACACGTAAGTCTAGTAATATCAGTTATGACAGGCGAGAGAATGGATCAGGTCTTAGTGCCTTGCATTTTAAACAGTACAGCCATCGGTGCCTTAGACTTTCACAAACATGGCAGAGGCTAACAGTCGAATAACCAGTAGGTAAGCCAGGAGGGGAAAGAAACAATCCGAACCACAGATCTACTCTGACTCCCTCCCCCCCCCCTTTCGTCCTCAAAAGGGAACAAACGGACCACTCTTTCTAACATTACCTCCTTCCACGGGAGGGCAGATGAGAAGGAATGGCGGGAAACCCCCCCCCCCCAAAAAAAAATAAGGCTGATATAATTAACAAGAATAAGTATATTGAATTCAATTAAACTTCATAAAACTTGTTAACAATCAATACTCAACTTTTGGTGCGTTACGACTCCCAGGACTGAACCAACGCAGCACCTCCAAATGCTCTGCCGAACCTCCCGCCGCCAGCCGTTTCAACGGACGCAGGAAGGCGCGCCGATTTTCAGAACCTTCTAGCCGGTCGACAGCATATGGCCGAGCTGCAAATTAGGCCCCTTGTGGACCCACGCTCAGGAAGATTCCTTTCGCGACGAGCGGTTAATGACCCATTCCACGGAGCCGCTGCTCGTGTCGCTTACGCTGATGCCGCGGTCTGCGTGCTGTCCCTCTAGCACCGGCAGAGAAGTCGCTTCTTGATGCCCCGACTGCCAACTCTCCACGAGAGGACTAAATACTTATGGATTACATTTACAAATAACATAGATTCGAACGACCACATAGATACTACTAAAGAGACTGCTTACACCACGCTTGTCCGCCCGATTCCGGAGTACTGTTGTACGGTGTGGGATCCGCATCAGGTGGGACTGACGATGAAATCGAGAAAGTTCAAAGAACGCCAGCTCGTTTTGTACTATCGCGAAATAGGGGAGATAGTGCCACAGGCATGATAAGTGAATTCGAATGGCGATCATTAAAACAAAGGCGTTTTTCGTTGCGACGGGATCTTCTCATGAAATTTCAATCACCAGTTGCCTCCTCCGACTGCGAAAACATTCTGTTGGCACCCACCTACATAGGGTGAAATGATAAAATAAGAGAAATCAGGGCTCGCACAGAAAAATTTAAGTGGTCGTTTTTCCCGTGAGCTGTTCAAGAGTGGAACGGTAGAGAGACAGCGTGAAAGTGGATCACTGAACCCTCTTCCAGGCACTTAATTATGAATAGCGGAGCAATCAAGTAGATGTAGATGTAGACATTAAACTGACCATCCAACAAAAAATTAAATAATCGCCTTCTGCAGTACGGAAGGCTGCGAGACGTGGAGGCAGATGGTCAGTGAAGTCGTGGAAGGTACCAGCAGGGAAGTGCAGCCCTGGCGACTCCAGTGTCGTGGCCGGCTGTGCTTGATTTTTCGGTTGAGCATTCATGGGGCCAACAGCCCGACAGAGGTGGTCCCACAGATTCTCGATGGGGCTTAAGTCTGGCAAGTATGGCGACCAGGGGCGTACGGTGAACTCGTCCTGATGCTTTACGAGCCACGGATGTCCACTGTGAGCTGTGAGACACGCAGTGTGGTGCTGCTGCTGGATGTCATCACAGAGAGGAAACGATCTGCATTTAGGACCCTTCCGACGATTGTTGTAGGGCCATACGCTCCAACGGCCATCTGTCCGATGGAGCATAAAACGTGATTCATCTGCAAATATCACCTTTCGCCACTCAGTGGACGTGCATGATCCAGGTTCCTGCTGTGGTTGCCTGTGCACGGCAGTGTTCGTTGAACAGTCATTGAGAAGACACTGCAGACAGTCCCTTGGTTCACCTGTGTGGTCAGCTCCTCAACTATGTATATTCGTCCATACACATTTCCGCAGCCATCGTTATCCGCTTTCAGCTATGGCGTGAGGTGCACCACAGTTGCCTCAGTGCCCATTTCACACAGCGCAATTCTTCCATGCTTGAAACCCTTAACCACGGCGGCACGCGAACGATTCACAGACTTAGCAGTTCCAGAAATACTTCCACCTTGCCCCGAAAACCAAACACAGTGACCTTTTGGAAGTTAGATAAATCTCTCTGTTTCCGCATTACGACAATGACTGCATTGTTTCCCGTGTCCCCCCTCCCCCAACACCACATGCTTTGCATACTCTCCACTGCCAGTGTTGCCAGAAGCCATCTGTGAGTGGTCATTGCACGTTGAGCTCTAACATAGGAGGTGGTCACATTAATGTGGATAGACCGTGCATAAGTAGGTACGCACTTGATTTTGGTGCTTGCAAAGTTATTGTGAACTGGAGCTGCCGTGTATTAGGTGTTCTTCAGACAAAAGTTACAAAAATAACCAGTTAAGAATCAGCATCTCCGAATTAAGACTGGAAATACACTATATGATCAATAGTAACCGCACACTCCAAAAACATACGTTTTTCATATTAGATTCATTGTGCTGCCACCTACTGCCAGGTACTCCATATCAGCGACCTCAGTAGTCATTAGACATCGTGAGAGAAACAATGGGGCGCTCCGCGGAACTCACGGACTTCGAACGTAGTCAGATGATTGGGTGTCATTTGCGTCATACGTCTGTACGCGAGATTTCTTCACTCCTGAACATCACCAGGTCCATCATTTCCGATTTCATAGTGAAATGGAAACGTGAAGAGACACGTACAGCACGAAAGTGTACAGGTCGATCTCGTCTGTTCATTGACAGAGACCGCCGTCAGTTGACGAGGGTCGTAATGTGTAACTGGCAGAGATCTATCCAGACCATCACAAGGAATTCCAGACTGCATCATGACCCACTGCAAGTACTATGACAGATACGGAGGTGAGACAATTTGGCTTTCACGGTCGAGCGGCTGCTCATAAGCCACACATCACGCCGGTAAGTGCCTCGCTTGGTGTAAGGAGCGTAAACATTGGATGACTGAACAGTTGAAAAACATTGTGTGTGGAGTGACGAATCACGGTACACAACGTAGCGATCCGACGGCAGGGTGTGGGTATGGCGAATGCCCGGTGAGAGTCATCTTCCAGCGCGTGTAGTGTCAACAGTAAGATTCGGAGATGGTGGTGTTATGGTGTGGCCAAAAAATGGCTCTGAGCACTATGGGACTTAACATCTGAGGTCATCAGTCACCTAGAACTTAGAACTACTTAAACGTAAGTAACCTAAGGACATCACACACATCCATGCCCAAGGCAGGATTCGAACCTGCGACCGTAGCGGTGGCGCGGTTCCAGACTGAAGCGCCTAGAACCGCTCGGCCACATATGGTGTGGTCATGTGTTTCGTGGAGGGACTAGCACCACTTGTTGTTTTGCGTGGCACTATCACAGTACAGGCCTACATTGATGTTTTAAGCACCTTCTTTCTTCCCACTGTTGACGAGGAATTCGGGGATGGTGATTGCATCTTTCAACACGATCGAGCACCTGTTCATAATGTGGCGGAGTGGTTACACGACAATAACATTCCTGTAATGGACTGGCCTGCACAGTCCTGACCTGAATCTCATAGAACACCTTTGGGGTGTTTTTTAACGCCTACGTCGTGCCAGGCCTCACCAACCGACATAGATACCTCTCCTCAGTGCAGCACTTCGTGAAGAATGTCCTGCCATTCCCCAAGAAACCTTCCAGCATCTGATTGAACGTATGGCTGCGAGAGTGAAACTCCAGCGTTACCGATGGAGAGCGCCACGAACTTTTAAGTCATTTTCAGCCAGGTGTCCGGACACTTTTGATCACATAGTGTATTACCACATGTCAGTAAGTAACGTGATCTCATGTTTGTGGGTAGTACCATTAGTGAATGGGAGAGCACTGAGTGAAGATAACAACGAAGTATCCGAATACTTCAGTCCCTTCCTCGACTCTTCTGTCTTCTTTTCCTTTTGGTTCTTGTCCACGGGAGGGCAAAGTGTTTGAGGTCAAGATTCATTGTAGAACTCAGACGTTTTCTATGGTACCGACAGCATCTTCGTCGACCCAAGCCACCCGCCGCGCGCAGCTCTCTCGGGAACTGCACATTCAACACTCTCGGCGGTGTGCCGCCGTCTGAGCCCACTCTTCCGTTGCTCGCTGTCTGTGATGGGGTGCGCCGCGCATGCACGCCACCGGAGGACGCTGATTCACATGACCTCACTGTCACCAGCTATGATTAACCGAGGCATCTTTTTAAAGAGTCGCGCCCAGAGCTTCGTCTCTAATCGTACAGAAGGCTATAGTGAGAAATAGGATGACCCTATTGGACATTAGTACCTGGCATTATCACTCCGTCTTCAGGCCACGAGTAGCCTACCGTTACCATCCGGCCGCCGTGTCATCCTCAGTGGAGGATGCGGATAGGAAGGGCGTGTGGTCAGCACACCGCTCTCCCGGTCGTTATGATGGTGTTCTTGACCGAAGCCGCTACTATTCGGTCGAATAACACGAGGCTGAGTGCACCCCGAAAAATGGCAACAGCGCATTGCGGCCTGGATGGTCATCCATCCAAGTGCCGACCACACCTGACAGCGCTTAACTTCGGTGATCTCACGGGAACTGGTATATCCACTGCGGCAAGGCCGTTGCCCTTAGTACCTGGCATTGACACATGTAACTGTACCCACCAGGATAGCCTAGCGTGCTAACGCGCTGCTTCCTGGAATCGGAATTTTGACAAAAAGGGATAGAGTCTATATAGATTTCCAGTCTCTAACTGTCAAAAATTTCGCCCAAGTCCCCACCTGCTACAAGTGCTGTGATATTGGACACACCACAAAGCAGTGTAAAGACACCGAAATCACGTGCTCCAATTGCAAAGGGAAGGGCCACATAAGAAATCAGTGCAAAGTAGCAGAACAAGACATCTGCATCCCCTGCAGAATCCGAGGCAAATTGTGTGCCAGACGAAGAGGTCTTGATTGTCAAACACATAAATTCCTCCAAGATCGACTGCTACAGAGCTTCGATTATGGAGAATGAAAGCAGCCCAACACTGCCCCAATCAAGAATGCAAAAAACGAACTATAAATCACCATCGACCATTAATCGAAACCACCAAAGAGCTATAAGCTGGCGCAGGCAGATGGGACTGCTTCCCGCTCACCCCACACACACAGACGATATCCCATCTCTTCAAGGCATGCACGCATTACATGACAGTTATATAAATACCATGGACTTCATCGACGACATGGTACTTAATGGAGCTATACATTATAACATAGCCAAACAACTTAAAAAACAGATGCAATACTGGGTCAGCTACCAGCAATCACTGCAGGCAAGAATTGACGAGCTGGAATTTGAAGTGCTATACAATGCACACAGCAACACCGATCGAATACAAAACAATAGCACACAAACAAACACGAACACAGACAAGTCTGTAAACCTAAACAAACACACGGAAAACGAACAAATGGACAACACACAGAAATCTCACGCAACACCTGACTATGCCAAAGCTAGCAGCGAAGAAAGAATAAATGACAACACACCAAAAAGGTATAATACAAAAAGATGTATAGGACATATAAAACCAGTGAATTTTGTATCTGGAGGGATAATTAACCCTGCAGATCATACACAACAACGCATAACACCTCAACAACATAATGAAACACAACAGATGACCGGATGTAACGAGACATATAAGAAAAAGGTAGTAGTCCTTGACACAAACCTACTTACGGGTAATCACGATAGTGACGATGAGTGTACAGATAGTGATAGCAAAAAGAAAGGTGACGACAGTGCAATAGGTAGTGTAAACATAAGAAAAAGTAAAGGTGAAAGAAGAAGAGCCGCAGGTAGCAGCTCATCAGCCTCACCACCATTGAAGACGGAACAAGACACCACACCGGTGACATCTGCACTTCGAGATAAATATAGCGGAATCATCCCATATGTAGAAAAAGAGCAGAAGAGAAAAGTCGGCCAAACACCATGGCATGCTGACTACAACAATGTAGAACTAAACTTAAGACTAAGTAGGCTAGAATATAAGGATACTTTCATCACAGCACAAAGACTGCTAACCAGACTACTTCACCCACTAGGCAGCTATGTATGCTTCCCGACCACTGAACAATCTGACAGAATGACTTTAAAGACCGCAAACATACCTACAGACCCAGCAGAGCTAGAAAAATTAGTCATACTAGCGTGTAGTCGGAGGGGGGAAACATATAACCCACACCAAGTGTACAAGGACCAAGTGAGGGCACATGGCAGAACTGACTTTGACTACTCGCAAACAGGACACAAATTCTACCTTCATGTGAAACACCCATGAAAATAATACAACTTAATGCTAATAGAAGCACACTAGTTAGTGCAGAACTGCCGCGAGTAGCTCTGGACTTGCAGGCGGATATTCTTTGCCTGCAAGAACCTTATGTGACAACCCAGGGAAACCTAACTAACCTACCCTGGGACGCTGTCACAATCTCAGACAGACGAAACTACAAGGCTGCCATAGTTGTCCTCAACAAAACTTTAAATATCACTAAGATTACGCAGCTATGTAACAGTCACCTGGCCACAGCAGAAATAACTAAGGGTCGAGACACATGGGTGGTCTCATCACTATACGCACAGTACAGTGACGACATAGAGCCATACCTACATATGATACAAGACATTGCTGAATACTCTAGAAATAAGAACCTAATTATATGTGCAGATATCAACGCTAAATCCACACTATGGCACTCGGACAGAACGGACGACAGAGGACGGAAAGTCAACGACGTCATACAGGAGACACAACTACATATTATAAATGAAGACGGACCTACACCTACATACAGAGGTCCAGGCGGATCTGCCACCAAAATCGATATTACTCTGGCGAATGACAGAACATTAGGACGACTGCAAAGATGGACCATACACGACTCTCTGACCACAAGTGATCACAATATAATAGAAATAAGTCTCACAACAAACAATTATCGCACCACACACAATACAACACACTTCAACTTTAAAAGAGCGAATTGGGACAGACTACAACAAATTGTTCAAAATGAGAATATATACAACATACAGGGAAGCGTGGACTACAGAGCACACAAACTGACACAAATCATCCAAACAGCACAAGAAACAGCAATACCTACGCACACACACAGCAAACAACGGGAAACACCATGGTCAGACGAATTAACCAGACTCAAACGTGACATGACAAGGAAACGAAAACTATACCAGAGGACATGGATACAAAGAGACAAACTACTAAGACTAGCTGCATATAGGGAAGCCAAAGAACTCTTCAAAAAGACATTATTTCAGACCAGGAAACAACATTGGGAGAGCTACTTGACCACACACACACAACAGAATATCTGGGGGGAACAATACAAGATCCTGACAGAAAAAATAAAGACCCCATTGGCATTAAGCACGCTACGGCAGGAAGACGGCACAATGACAGTGGGATGGAGAAACACAGCACAATATCTGCTGAACAAACTCCTCCCCGAAGATGCCACAGACTCAGACACACAGGAACAGATCACACTCAGACAAGAACTTCATGAACAGTATAACACCGACGCCGTCACCTGCCCCTTTGCGCACGAGGAAGTTGCGGTAGCGATAAGAGAGCTAAAGAATAAAAAAGCACCTGGACCCGACAGGATCCATGCAGAAGTGCTTAAGAGGCTAGCACCACAGATCACCCCATACTTAACAGAACTACTAAACGACGCCTTAAGGCTAGGCCGTGTACCGACAGTCTGGAGAACCTCAAATGCAGTCATCATACGAAAATCATCAGACAGAGACCAATCAGATCCGAAATCCTACAGACCAATATGCCTCATAAACACCATGGCAAAAATCCAAGAGAGGCTACTGTGTGACCGCTTGCAGGCTCACAGAACCCTACTTGGAATGAATCCCCACCAGTTTGGATTTCGGAAAGGGAAAAGCATCGATGATGCAATAAACAGAGCTTTAGAAATTACACAAAACACAGATAAAACATACTCCTTGGCAATCATGATAGACATCGCAGGAGCATTTGACAACCTGTGGTGGCCAGCACTGTTTCTGAGGTTACGCCAGATGGAAGTACCCGCAGCCCTATACAACAGTCTTTTAGATTACTGCAGAGACAGAATAGTGGAATGGCGCGTGGGCAACCGGAAGGTAATAAGGAAAATTACCAAGGGATGTCCGCAGGGATCGATCTGTGGACCCATCTTCTGGGACATAATTTTTGAACCTCTCCTGCAACTGCTGGAGGAGGATATGAGGACAGACGGTGCTGTCGCCTATGCAGATGACCTACTGGTGGTCATCTCAGCAAATACAAGAGCCCAGCTAGAGGAGAAGGCGAGTGGCACACTGCAGACAATAACACAATGGTGCAACACAAACAAACTCAAGATAGCGGGCAACAAAACAACATACACACTGCTCAAAGGGCAACTCAGACGCAATCCATCTATTAAAATACAGAACAACAACATAAAGAGAATGACGGTAACCCGCTACTTGGGCGTATACATAGATGAGAAGCTGAACTTCCATGAACATATCAGAATAACAACAAACAAGGCAGAAAAATTACTACATAAACTGGCAAGGATTAATTCAGGACAATACAGACTTCCTCTGTCAGTCACACGAACTTACCACTGCGCACTCTTCGAATCAGTGCTAAGCTTTGCGGCCAGTACATGGGCGCACAGACTCAACCTCGCCACAAACAGAACAGCGGTTAGGCGAGGGCAGAGAAGCGTCCTTCTGCGACTATCGGGAGCCTTCGGCACTACATCAGTTGAAGCACTGTGTGTCGTGCTAGGAATCTTCCCGATAGATATCACAATCAAATATCGGGCCGCTCTGTACTGGTTAAAGATGGGTAGACTAGACCAGGTCAACATATTGACTGGTTCCCCGCTGAACAATAAGCGGGACCTCAAAAAATGGAAAATCGACACATGGCAACAGGAATGGGGCACAAGTGATAAGGGACGGAGAGTCTATACATTTTTTCCGAACATAACGGAAAGATTAAGAATGAAACATGCCGATCCTAGCCGCGGCATGGTGCATTTCTTGACTGGCCACGGACCTTATCCCACGCACTTAAATCGCGTGAGTCTTAGAGACACATCAACGTGTACATGTGGAGGTATGGGAACCCCCGAACACACAATCCTATTCTGCGGGAAATACAGACAGCACAGGAACACACCTGGGATACAACACTTACAGACAGAGGAACACATATACGACGCGATCAGAACACCTGAACTTTGGGACATACTGAACGCACTAACAGACAAAATTTCTGACGAATGCCACAAAGAGTACAGGAACAGAAGACCACACAGACAATAAACCTATATGCAGCACCCAGACAGACACCATAGTGTGGAAGAACTAAACTAAGTCTCAATATAAAACAACTGACGTGCAATAGACTTACATAAGTAGACCTAAAACTGACAATAGATTAATGTATAAAATTAGATATAAACAGTGTCGGCGCACCGTCGCAATTGCCATCAGCTACCACGGCACTCTAAACCTGTATACAAGTAACCAGATAGAACATAAATAGAGATATCAAACGCCACAACTAGAATAGAATAGAACTTCCTAGGCTAAGGTTAGGGGACTGAGGATCAGAGGCTTGAAGATAAATCCCAAGGCGCTCATCCTCAGTCCCCTTCGGTGGTGGGACTATCATCTCTTCCTTTCCTATCGTCTTTTCTCCTCTTCAGACTAAACTATTCCTTGTATTTCCTTCTTCCAATTCAAAATTAATTTTTGTAAAATTTTTGTTAAATCGGTTTTGGGAAAGCTGCCAAAAAAAAAAAAAAAAAAAAAAAAAAAAAAAAAAAAAAAAAAAAAAAGAAAGCACAGACCCGCCTCCATGTGGCGGGACACGGGCAACGGTGCGACCGGATGCGGGAACTGGTGTGAGTTTCATCAACTACATCAGTGTCCGCACACCGGTCGTAGCGGCCAAGTGGTCAAAATAGACCCACCTTAAGCACTTAGGTGGTGGGTCGTAAAATCAGGGCGGCAAGTGAAAAAAAAAAAAAAAAAAAAAAAAAAAAAAAAAAATCGGTTAGGCGCGCCGGCTCCGGATCGAATCCGCCTGGCGGATTAACGACGATGGCAGGTGTGCCGGCCAGCCTGGATGTGGTTTTTAGGCGGTTTTCCACATCCTCGTCGGTGAATACCGGGCTGGTCCCCACGTCCAGCCTCTGTTACACGACTCGCTGACATTTGAAACACATTCGCACTATTTCACGATTTACAACCGGGCGCAGACAGCTGGGGTATACTCATTCCGTCCCAGGGGGTATGGAGTGGCGGCAGGCATCCGGCCTCCCCTTACAATTAACTGTGCCAAATCCGTACTTTACGCTGCCGACCCTGCGCACAATGCGGGATACAGACTGTATCAAAATTGACTCATATAATTGTATCAGCATTCAAGACTGTTTCTCTCTGTCAAGAACATTACCCTCAGCTGTATACATATCAGCAAGTAGAAGGTCGCACAACATTTAAAAATCATGTATGTTTCAATTATTAAGTGCCAATATGCAATATGAAAATGGATATAAATATACACATGTATATATGTTCACGTCTCCTCCTTAACCACTGGACCGGTTTCAACCGATCTTGGTACACACATCGCCCACTGTCTCAAAATCATCGTTGCGGGGATGAGGAACCACCTGCCTGTCAAGGGTGCGGGGGAGCCCACGACGTGCAGTACTTGAGAATTTTAATACTTACAAGGGAACCTCCCCATCGCACCCCCCTCAGATTTAGTTATAAGTTGGCACAGTGGATAGGCTTTGATAAACTGAACACAGATCAATTGAGCAAACAGGAAGAAGTTGTGTGGAACTGTGAAAAAATAAGCAAAATATACAAACTGAGTAGTCCATAGGCCACATAGACAACATCATGGAGAGTGGGAGCTCAGGGGCGCCGTGGTCACGGGGTAGCGTGAACAGCTGCAGAACGAGAGGTCCTTGGTTCAAGTCTTCCATCGAGTGAAAATTTTACGTTCTTTATTTTTGCATAGTTATTATCTGTCCGTTCGTTCATTGACGTCTCTGTTCACTGTAATAAGTTTAGTGTGTGTTTTGCGACCGCATCGCAAAACCGTGCGATTAGTAGACGAAAGGACGTGCCTCTCCAATGGGAACCGAAAACATTTGATCGCACGGTCATAGGTCAACCGATTCCTCCACAGGAAAACACATCTGATATATTCTATACGACACTGGTGACGGCATGTGCGTCACATGACAGGAATATGTTGTCGACCCACCTAACTTGTACACTTGGCGAATGGGTAAAATGATTCTTCTACCTTGCCCGATTTAGGTTTTCTCGTGGATGTGATAATCACTCCCAAAAAATGATGAAAACATAAGAGTTTGTCACATAAACTGAAAATAAAAAATTAAACTTTTCACACGATGGAAGATTTGAACCAAGTACCTTTCGTTCCGCAGCTGCTCACGTTACCACGAGACCACGACACTCCTATGTTCGAGTGTCCTTGACATTGCCTATCTTCCCATGAACTACTCAGTTTGTATATTTTGCTTATTTTTTCACAGTTCCACACAACTTCTTCCTGTTTTCTCAATTGATCGTGTTCAATTTTTCAAGGCCTATCCACTGTGACAACTTATAACTAAATCTGAGGGGGGTGTGATGGGGAGGTTCCCTTGTTAGCGACCTTTGTTTTATTTGAGTTCGTTGGCTTTCGGTTCGTACCCATATTGCCATCTACTTAGTGTATTTTAGGCGACTTTTCCTGTCAGTTATGACGATACTGATGTAGTGACAATCCAGTACCCAGTCTTCAAACCACTGAGTGAATCGGAACAAACTTGAGATATAATTTCAAATCTTCAAGAAACTTATTCTCACTGACAACCCACACAAAATGAAGAAATAAAAATTATCATCGCTCAATATATTTTTCTCTGTTCGTACAGGAAAACTGCCACATGAATCATGATGTTTTAATTTATTACTTCTGTACAACTAACAACATTCGCGACACATTTTTCAAACAGTATTCACATACATCACTGTACCTATCAGCAAAATTATACAATTGTTCAGGAGATATGACGTCATTAACACTGAAATGCGTGGAAAACGGCTGCTTCATGCAATACATTTAAATTTATAACTTCGTCGCTACTAATTCCCTTCGACACACTTTTCGCAGACTGTATCCGCATCTAACGTTATATATACCCATAAAATACTATTCCTGTATGACACGTACTTCAGGAGGTATTTCATAAACACTGAGATGCTTGAAATTGTACTGTTATTAATCAATTACTAATCCACTAAAATAAACAACACCGCAGCATTTCGTCAGGTAACTGCAGTGTCACAACTTTTTGGTCGCCGTCTCAAAGAGATAAGAGTAGACACGAAGCGTTTCGAATGGTACCGACTTTCAACGATCAGTACATGGGTGCCTGTTGCGAACTTATTGTGTCCTTACTACAGCTAATCTCCCTAATTTATGGAGATTACTAGTTAATGGTAAGATCGCAAAATACGTGGTCCAAGGTGACACCCCATAATGTAAGTATTGGTATTTGAGCAAAAAGGTGGAAGACCACTTTGACGGTCACTGCTAAAACATTGATGATGATGATGATGATGATGATGATGATGATGATGATAATGATGGTGATTTTTGGTGATAGCCGCTAAATATCATTAGCGCCCTAACGAAAAGTTAGCTTGCCAATCTCATGGGTGGGAACGAAGGCTGTCCCCACATACGGAGAGTTTGTAATGTATTAAATTCTGCGTCCCTTCCCCTCCAATTTAGGAATGAGGTCTCACAGTTCACAAAATTTCCCCGCTCTTGTAACACTAGAATCAGTATCGACGAAGATGGTGGGCAGATATCCATTGAGGCAGACGGCTGCCCTGATGTCAGTATATAGGACACACGTTGCCAAAATATGCTGAGCTGAAAAATGGTACACGACACACCTCACAGAGTGATCGGTTGGTTGGGTTGTTTGGGTAAAGAGACCAAACTGCGAGGCCATCGGTCTCATCGGATTAGGGAAGGACGGGGAAGGATGTTGGCCATGTCCTTTCAAAGGAACCGTCCCGGCATTTACCTAGAGCGATTTAGGGAAATCACGGAAAACGTAAATCAGGATGGCCGGACGCGGGATTGAACCGTCGTCCTCCCAAATTCGTGTCCAGTGTGCTAAACACTGCTCCACCTCGCTCGGTACAGAGTGGTCGATCTTCCCTCCAGAAGAGGCCTGGTAAGCATAACATCCATCCAGTGGTGAGACTGACATTAAGTCTGCCATGCCTGTGTGGTTGATTTGAGCGACTGCAGTTTGTTTTCTGTCACCTTCAACCATTCAACCTCCCACTGCGAATGATGCGTCTGTCAGAAAATGAGATGACGGCGTGCGACGGGATGGAACAATGTCGGACAACACCATCCCAACATGCCTGCTTCGCTGCTTTGTGAGCCATTTCGTTTCCCTGTATCCCGATGTGGTCAGATACCCAGCAAAATATCACCTCCTTGCCACGGTGTTTAGGCCGCTGTAAGGAGTCATGGATGATCTGAATCAACTCGTCTAAGGGATACATTTGGTGAAGGGCTTGCAGTGCCTAAGCGAGTCGAAACAGACAAGAAACCTTGTAGGTGATGTCTTTGAAGCCTTTCCGGCAGACACACTTCGAAAACCCTATTAGGGAAAACGGCAGAAAAATCGAAGGCATTAGCAAGCTGGAATACATCCTTATAACCAACGATAAAACAGTGGCACATAGTTAAAATGGAGGAAAACAATATTGTAAAAACGTAATCTGGAGTACAAGTTTTCTTGTACCGCTTCAAGCTTAAAATTACTTTGGGCCTCTGAAGACACCAAGGTGGCAACGAGTTCCATCCCTAGCTGTGTATTAGGAGGTCTGATAGATTCAGATCTTTGAGAAAGTCAGTAACACCTGTCCCGAATGGCTTTGACGCTTGGAGCCGATTACTGAACAGCTGTCCAAAGATAGGGTTGAACCATTGCACTAAATGCCGATGCCTGTCGAGCCAAAAGGATACGTCACCGAATCCATAGCGGTGGTTCACCAGCCTCTGCACACAGCCTCTGACCTGGGCTGGTCCGAGAATATATCCGAATGTCGTCTAGAACATTGATGTCTCGATCCAAACCATAGCATATCTTTGACTGCGTTCAAATAGTTTGAATATACGTACTATCTTCCCAGGAGAAGATCAACTTTTTTAAATCAGTCTCAGGCATTTGATGCCCAGTACTTAACCATAACATAATTGGGAAGTGCTTGGAAATCCACGTACGTTTATTGATCTGTTTATTGAAAGCGCCCTTTCACGTAGGTGTGTAAGTTTTAGCATCAGTAAACAAAGACCATTTAAACCTTCATAAAAATAAGAAAAGGTCCGATTATAATAAATCCAAGATGTGGGCCACCGCTATATTAATAAAGAAGTCTGTATACGCCATTACTCCTCCCGTCTTCTGAACTGCTTTACTCTTCTTCAGGTGTAAAGCGCGTACCGGCAAGCGCCCGTGGCTTTGCTTCCTCAGACCGTCCCTAGCCACCAACCGGAAAACGCTCACCTCGCTGCTTTTAACCGCTCGCATAGGCCGGTACTTCCGTTTTAGCGTCTCTCTTCTCTGGTCTCCATTTCGCGTCTGTCTTCTTCGGGCGGATTCGATTCTTGGCGCAGAAAGCAGGCGCCCGTGTATTACGCGCTCCCTTTCATGTAGTCAGAAATTAAATTTGAAACGCGGCGCAGTTGCGGAGCCCTGTTCATTTACCACCGGCACGTATGAGCTGACACACGCACACACACACACACACACACACACACACACACACACACACACACACACACACGAACACGCGCGCCCTGAGCTGAGCGAAGCAGCTACCGTAGAGGCTTTAACGAAAACGGCTGTTGGGAGGATGTTTCGTCCTCAAAGGCGTTCGCATTAGCAAACACCTCCGTGCTATATCTGGATTTCTGCACCCGTAGAAACAAAGTAGGGAAGACAGAAATACGGAATGGAATTAAAAAAGAAGCATGAAAGGAAACACAACATGAAAAAAAGACCCGTCCTCCGTTCTAGAAAATTAAGCAGGTTGATATAACTAGACACTGCCTGTATTTGTTTGGATTTCGTATTTGAGCTGTAGCGCGTTCGCTGCACAGCGTTGCAAAGAGACGAGCGAAGGCGAGCAGTTTGTTGTTTTAGCGCTGCTGAAAAGCGGCGTTCTTCTGCTGCTGAACGAGATTCGGCCGAACATTTGCGTAGCGTCGCCTGTTGTCTAGAGACTGCATACTGCCACACAGAGAGCTGGCGGCGAAACACAGCATTGGCAAAGTCTGCGTTGCGTCTTCTCTCCCTTGTTTAAGGTTCCGTATCTCATTCAGTAAAAATAAAACCCTTATAGCACCAGTTTGTTGCCAGTCTGTCTTTTTATAAACCCTTTTCCTCAAAAACGGGTAAACTTATTTCGTTGAAATTTATGTCCGATAGTAAAGGTCTGTGGTCCCTTGGCGGTGTAAAACATGTAAGTTTATAAGTCAGCACAGTCAAAAGACACGGCCATTTAGGTCACAACTGTTATACTCGATAACTCACTCGTCGAAATCTAAAGGGTGCTTTCCGTTGGCCTAGAATCATGAAATTTGGCGGGTTTAACAGTACATGCAAAGGAAAAATCAGAACGTATATATTTGTAATTATATAACACACAAAAAATATTTTTATGCCGTTCGTTGTCCGACTTCAAACTTAAAACACTCTCGAAAGTCTGGGAATTCCCAGGACCGATATCTTGCCAGAATCAATGTCGATAACAGGCAGAAGTAGTCGATACTTTCGATTTGCGGGATTGATTAATTACCTGTATGCATCATTAAGTTCGTACATAACCCTCAGATTGCGAGGCCTGTTCGCAGCTGGCTAATTTTTTCTATGAGTATTATGGGAGGACTGTCTGCAGAATTTCTGTCGTTACTGGATACGTTATCTGTTCCTTTTGAGAAGCGTGACTGCGGAGTGTACTACAATTAATCTGCGTTCTCCGAGAACAGCTATTTTAGTGGAAGTGGTACAAATAAAACAAATATATTCATTAAATATAAAACAGAATATAAATTGAATTTTACTGAATTTTAATTAAATTCCTATAGAACTTCCAGACTCTATTAACTCCTAAGAGCCACTCATTCAACCGCCGCCCTTCTCTCTCTCCCTTCTCTGTCACCTTACTTCTTAACTCTGGGTTGTTTCTGTGTCACCAGCCAGTAACCTACCGAAGGATAATTATGGTGCTATTTAGTTACGTAAGATGAGAATTCGTGTAGGGAAAATGTAATAAATGTTTATGACATTCAAACAAACTATACTCTAATGCAGAAAATGTCTTAACAATGTAGTTCATCTCATAAATGCTACACAATAAATTAAATATTCAAGTAGATATTCTCTGTTTGCTTCTCTGTCCTTACAAAACAATAACTGAAAGGAGTATTTGTTTGGGTAAGTAAACGGAAGAAACGTTACTCTTTGTGTGGAGATATAAACACAGTTTATTTGATTCTTTTCCAAAGAGGTACGTAACGAGTTACAACATTTTCAGACAAATATAATTTTTATTATGTAACTGATTTATTTGAACCAACTGTTTACAAATCAGTTTAAATGAAATTTTCATCAATCTGAATTATGGAGATAGAAATGTTCAAATTTTTAGGGGTGGACGCAACGTGCTATACGTAACTGTGTAGTATGGCTATCGCTATAACTGTTGAGTACTACCTCTCTGTTAAATGATAACGTTTGCATTCAACTGAAGATATATGTCTGTCACTATTATTCAATGTGACTGCGTCTATGAACGGAATTTGACTGTAGTGAAAGTTATTTAGCTATTCTGCGACATGCTAACAACAATGTCATTCCTAAGTCGTCGTATTCGTCCGAAGAGCTTTACTGCAACTCCTGAAATATAAATCAGTTCTTCACTAAGTTAAGATAAACTGAAATCTGATGCAACGTGCCAAATCTTACTATTTCGGTTCTTATATTACGGTGCCAACTGTTGCCAGACAACGTATTTACATATTCCACTATATGCTTTCATTATGTTGCGCAATGTTAAATAGAAACTTGTTCGAGTACTTTGATATTCAGTATTCAACACTACCTTCCGCACTCATAAGTGTCAAAGTTGGTAACTATCTCACTGTTTCGTCATATAATGCAACCTCACTCATCAGTCGTCCCTAACTGTCCTCAACTGGTTCGCTTGCTGTCGTTCTCCATGGGTATATTTTACCGTCTGACGTCAGTGGGTAGCGTCCTTACGTAATATGTGATGATATTCACTTTTTACAACATTTTTCTTCACACCATTTAGTACTGAACGCAACACTCTTTCAATAATTTTGTTTCCTGGGTCATGTCCGCATCCAGTGAAACTGTGCGTACTCTGTATTTTTGGGTTCTGGGTTCATTAACATCTTACTTTAGGTAAACGAAGTTTATTTGTTCGTCGCTGACTGAAATGGAAGGTGACATGGGCGGTTGCCGGAGATAAGATCACCTTACAACTGACTGTGTTCGGATGGATGTTGTGGTGTTTAAACGAGGCCTTCAAACGAGTGACCATTTTCCTAAATGGACACCTTGATTTGCGTTCGAAACGACCTGCGGATGGGATGAAAAGTTTTTGGTCTCACAGAACATCAGTTTTCCTCCATGTGCTATCTTGAATCCTAAATAGACACCTCAATTTGAGTTCGAAACGACCTGCGGATGGGATGAAAAGTTTTTGGTCTCACAGAACATCAGTTTTCCTCCATGTGCCATCTTGAAGTTATCTGAGGTTGCGAGTTCGATTAAATAAACACGATTCTTTAAAATCCGTTCGTGTTAAATTTGGCAACCATGGTGATCATTCCTGAGAACCACGGCATCGTGACCATCTTCCAGGAAATCTGCTGTTTAGGTCGTTTAGAAGATGCACGGAGCTGTACATTCAGGACACGGGCAATCATTGGCACATCTCACACAAATTAACGTTCCGTAAACAGAACATCCATCTGAACAGTCAGTTATGTACAGCATGTTGCATCCACCCATAAGAATTTAAACATGTTTAGGTCCCTAACTAAATTTGATTCAGTAACATAAAGGAACATTATTATACTTAAAAAATTAAAAAATACTTGTTACTGAAATTCCCTGGAAACTGACTAAATAAACTCTGTTCATAACCCTAGAGAAGTACAAACGATCGTTACTCTTTCCTATTGAAATAAATATTTCTCTCATTTGTTATTTTGTAAATTACAGACTAAATTACATTACCTGAAACACCCTGAACAATCACGAATTCTACAAGAGAAACTGAAAGTGTATATAAAATAAAGCAATAACTCAATGAGATCAGAGACACAGCAGCAGTTGCCGTTAAAGTTTTTCTCAACGATTATACCATGTTCACAAAAACCGAAAAATATTTTGAAAAAAAGAAAATATATATATATATATATATATATATATATATATTGTGTGTGTGTGTGTGTGTGTGTGTGTGTGTGTGTGTGCAGGACAATTTTATTTGTTTATTTTATATGCTTCCCTTTACAAACGACAAGCCACCATGAAACTAAGGCTGGTAGTATTTTCACAATATGAAATTGTACTGATATAGACTGTGGTTCAAATGGCTCTGAGCACTATGGGACTTAGCTTCTGAGGTCATCACTCCCCTAGAACTTAGAACTACTTAAACCTAACTAACCTAAGGACATCACACACATCCATGCTGGAGGCAGGATTCGAACCTGCGACCGTAGCAGTCGCGCGGTTCCAGACTGTAGCGCCTAGTACCGCTCGGCCACCCCGGCCAGCTACAGACAGTGAAATATATTTGATATTTTTTGTATTTAATTAGGTTTAACAATATTGTAGCGTATGCTGGATGTTGGTGGAGTTCTGATGACAGTGTTTATAGTGACTAGCCCTTTTATTATGTGGACGAAGGACAATGAAAATGGACGCTGCCAGACAGATGTTAAAACAGTATCATCCATACTGCCGTCGTAAGTAAAGCATTTCTTTTTCTCGATACAACACAATATATAAAAGCGTGGAAAACTAGTTAATGGAAATAAACATATAATTAAAAGTGAATTGTCATCTCTATATGTCTTCATATTACGTAAAAATAGTCACAGTGTTCTGTAATGACTATCATGGATAAAATTATTCTGGTATATTTACTTCCTTGGAATATAATAACGGAGGAATACATGAATTCAGGTGTTTGCTAAGGATTACGAAGTGGAACACAAACTGGATGTATGAATGTTTTCTATAAATATATTCAGGCTCCCGCACTTAACTCTTGTGTCACCAGAAACGACGGTAATTTTGATGCGAGAAGAAAATAGTGCAGATGAAGGTTGGTTGGTTTCAAAAGCGCTACGACTTCACGCCATCCAAAAATCATATAGTTTCTCCTATTTTGTCTTTGGTTTATTTGTAACACGATTGACATGTATGACGCCGCACTTGCAAATAATGTTCTCATTATAAACGCTGACGTCCAAAGAGGTTAGTTAGGCTGTGTTGCTAACTTTTATATGTGACAGGCGCCTGCGTTCGTGTCTCATGCGAAACTAAGGAAAAACGTTCAGTTGTTTGAATGAAAAGAAATTCGACATATTGTCGAATGTGAAGCTCTCAGCTATCCCCACTAACTTGGTAACTGTCGTTAACCTCGTGATTTAATTAAAATCAAAAGTCAATATTAAATTTGGTAGTACTTTCCAAATCCTCTTTATAGACATTAACGGCGTTACTTCCCGACCGCACGCAAGGTCACGAGCAGCTATTCGAATACGTAAGAATTTTTCTTCCAGGGCAGCAGACGGCTCTGAATGTGGTAATCGCTTGAATGACATATTCTTCAGTGACCATGAGCTGGGCTGTTGTATTTTTAGCAGCAATATATTAGATCTGTATGAGAAAAATTTTGTGGTATAATCCTTTTGTAGGTGTCACAAGAAAAACACACTTAATATGGGGATTTCTACGGTGCTATTTGATTGACATCATCTGTAACTATTTTTCCACCGTCTACTCGCCGTTTAGAGTCACGGGAATGTCACGTTTCACTATGGGGATGCACGGAAGAGGACGAAAGTTGGTGCAACTCCCAGTGGCAAGACCCGGCGCACTGCAGGTGGAAATACTCAGCAGTGTCATTCAGCTGCATCGATTTCAGTGTATACCTCAACTTGTTTCTTCAGTATTATGCGTTGATGCTCATTAAATGTACGTATACGATGGATGTTTGGTCTTTGCAGTTTTCATAGTGAAAGAATTAAAGGAATCATGACAAATGTGACATTAACTGCAACTGCAATAATTCTTTTATGCTTTAATGTTTTCGAGGGAACGTTAGTCACAAAAATAGTGGCACAAGGTGGGGTTCACCGACTGCAGAGAGAGGTGTGGTTCAGACACGGAGTGCGGGTCCATACTAGCGACGCCACAGGGGTATTTTTTCTCTCCCTCCGCAGAACACATCATGAACACGCCGCCTTACATGCACAGCAATCAAGCCCCTGTATAAAATTACAGACAGAGAACAACTCGCCGTGGTATCTGTCATATCTAAAAACAGTTCGGCATTAAATTTTGTCTGCTACTTTCTGCTATTATGAGTCAAAAATACCATTCCACCATATTAGAAGAATTCTAGTAACCAATACATTTTTCAGACTATGTCGTTGATGTGGTTACAGATGCCCGAAAGAAACAGAGTTTTCCGTAAACCATTTTCTCTTCGCATCAAAATTACTATTGTCGCACACGCCAGAGCTACATTGGATGGATTTCATAGACAGGCGCGTTCAAATCTCGCCATCCCGTTATTAGGGTAACGTGTATTGACTTAAGCTTGTGAAATTAATTGCGCCGTGTTGAATGAGTGGCTGCCAGGGGCAAATCGTCAGGGCTATTTACTGAGTCAGTCAAACTAACCTTTGAACCGGCCGCAGAGATTTTTACTTACGAACCTAATTTACTCTGCTAGCACGTTGTGGCTATATGTTTACTTATAACAAAATGTGAGTAAATACTACAAAGAAGCAGTGGACAACTTAGCCTCAATCGGTTCACAGTGATCTCTGAACTGTTCTTATAACTATGAACCATCATAGTGTCAACAAGTACGACATAAACAGGAGTGTCGCCCAGCGACTGGTATTTTTTCAGCGTTTTAGTTTCAAGGGTATTATGTGACTGTCGTAGCGCGAGACCGAAAGGACGGCACTGCAGAAAAATTGACGTCAGATACAAACCGAGTTAGGTCTATAATTTAATCCTTAACGCTCGAACAACTTTCTGTTGACGTCCTCGACAATAGCTAACATTAAGGCAGTAGAACATCACGTCATCATCAAGAAACAGATGCCTTGAAACTGACGGGATGTTCAACTGCCGCTGAAATATCAACGGTTGTCGAGAAGTTTTTCTGTTTGAAAAAAAAAAAAGCAACGAAGTTCAAATCGGCCTGATGTTCTAATCAAGTAGGCCACTGGGCTATACTGCTGACATTACATCAATCACTACTGCTGGACAGGTTTGTAACATCACCGACAGGCAACGTACATAAAACAGCTAACTCCGCAACACACGGGACAAAGGGTGAAGTGAAACCCTGTAACTCGGGGCACATAGTGCATGTTGCCAAAAACTCATAGGCTGCAATTATGACAATGCTTAGCACCCTGTGCTCAGCGTAGAGCCCTAGAGCCGAGCAGGAAAAGCTGATGAAATGAGGAATTTTTAACAAGTACACTCGTCCTCCATGCCATCCTGTAAGACTGCGTTAGAACCATAGCAATAGTTGTACGTTCAGGGTATTTAGTTATGCTATCATTCTGTCTGCATCTGGAACTGGAGAAAATGATGATCTTCAGTGTCAGAGACACTGCGACTAACACTTTGATGATGATCTGCCGATTGCCTACCAATTTTTCATGTTCTGGTCCGAGCCACACCGTACCCGTGGTGTAGCAGCTGCCGGATTTGGATAGTTCACCGATTTGAGAAGTTGGTGTGTAGCCAGCATTCACCCCCTGAGGAACCTCAGATGATGAACTGAAAGCTGTTCGTAGATGTCATGGGCGCCAATGGGGCATCAGCAGATTCTGCAAGTGGCTGCACTAAGTGGGCTAGAGGACTGCCATTGTGCCATGCACTGATGCTGGAAATAAACACTTCTTAATGTTACCTCTGTTTAACTGTTCACCCCAGCCATCTCCTGCAATATTTATTTCACCCATACTAACGTGTAGTTGCCCTTTACAGGCTGAGGCGCTACACAGCATTATCTACCATCGAGTGCTGACTACGCCAAGGACTACTCCATACCATCGGCCAAACCAGTGTGGGTCACCTACCTTCATCTACAACTAGCTCCAGCCCCCGCCAGTTCTTCACTGTGGTGCTCCTCTACATGTCGGTACTAGGGAGTGAATGAGGAACATCCAGTTAGTCTCCTCTGTCATCAACCAACTTATGGACGTCTCTTAGGTGTCCAGGATAAGCAGTCTGCACTTGAGTGCACTTCATACTCGACCTACTGCTGGGGCTGCTAGCTGTCTGGTGCTTCCTCGCCATGCTGTCGTTGAATACCATGGTATAGTGATGTACTTCTAAGGCCACTGACACAGAAAGTCTGTCATGGACAACTTGCTGCCTAGTGGCATCCACACAGTGCCAGCACACTGCCTTTTGTTATGCTGACATGGGCTTTGCCAAATGAGGTTGGCGCACATTTAGACATGCCACCAGTGGATACTGTATGAGTTCTTACTAAATAAAACATGAGGCTTAAATCTCTGCATTAATGAAACCACTCCAAATGGAGAACAAGAGCTTCACATTCGATGCCCTTATCACCCTCAGTAATCAACCTGACATTTTATCGTTCAGTGACTACTGGACCATCATGACACTTACCCAACCATAACATTTAATTTAGATACTATCATTTTACCACTGGATTCGCCTGTGTACATGTATCTCATATATAATGCACATATCTCTTGGTCTTTCACCTTCTCCCCCTCTCTACCCATCATCTCATTGCCTACCCATCTGTCCATCTTGCCCTCTCATCTCTCAGACCATCTCCCCTTCCTTCCCCTCCTTCTGTGCCTCTCCTCCTCCTACTTACCCCTGTCCATCTCTCCCTCAGCTCTCTCTGTCCGTCTTCTCCAGCCCCCCAATCTCCCTTCTTCCCTCCCTCACTCTCTGTCTCCCTCTCTCTCTCTCTCTCTCTCTCTCTCTCTCTCTCTCTCTCTCTCTCTCCCTCTCTCCCCATCTCATCCTCCTATCCCTCTCTGTACATCCTCTTCTGCCCCATCCCTCTACCCTTCCTCACCTGCTCACTCTTTCCCTCTCCATCCCCACTTACCCCTCTCTCTTCGCCTCCTCCTCTATCCATCTCAATCTTTCTGTAAGGCATGCCATTTCTCCCATGTAGCCCCAGCGAAAGAAGTCGCTAAAGCAAGTTGATACCACTCCCACAACATGCCTCCTATGCAACATAGCCTTTGTGTGAAGGACCTGGAAACCCTTGTGTTCCCATATTCCCATGACATGTAGGCCGCCATGAAAATCAGGGCAATGAAGCAGGCCAATACTACTCCAACACTACATGATGCCTGTTGTGCTGGGCAGCCTGCACATCATGGTCTGGAAAACTGTGTAGTGCATCTAACATGTAGGCTGCCCTGCAAAGCAGGTCAGTAACGCAGGTAGATGCTATTCTGACATGACACACTTGACATGCAGGACAGCCCATACAGCATGGGCTGAAAAAAACTCAGGCATGTCTGTATCTCCATAAATGAGCTGGAGAATTATAAATCTCACTGTGTTGGTCCTCTTGGGCAAGCAGTAAATGTGTTAAATTTGGACCACTTCTGTCCAGGGGCCTGGGAGGAGTTCCTACACATAAATACATAAATACATATGCACAGCGTTATACATAGGGGAATCACCTAAAACGCTCATCGTAAAAATTGCAGAAATAGAAAGTGCTACTGATGTGCTGTTTTCACAGAATGGATTCGTTGTGAGGGGCTCGAATTATTAGTCAATCAACAAATTGTAACAATACCTAAAAGGTGTCTTCAGGGTAAAATTATAGTAAATTAGCGTGTCAGTGGTGTTTACTGCCCGACTCTAGTGCGACTCGTTTACAAGATACAGTATTTTGCGGAATTTCTATACCGATATTTCTTTGTGTCATTTGGTCTGCATAGTTGTGAGGTACAATGTCGATATGTTTGTTTAGAGTGTGCTTGTGTGTTCCTTGAATGCACTGCGACTTGCTAGTGAGTTAGTATGTGATGGTCCAAGCATTAGGTCCTACCAACGCAGAAAAATCCAAAATGCTCATGCTGTGAGGACAATGCAGTAAGAATGCAGCAATATATTCCAATAGATGTAAACCATACTGGGAATTATTTATCAGTTATGTGAATGTGGTAGTGTAACAGCTATTCAACGTAACAGACGGAGACAAGTGACGATAGAAGTATATGAAATTAATGTCGTTGCTGCTGTTGCAGTTGATCGGCGCGTTAGGTACCGCGCTTTCACATAAGGAAGTGGTCCGAGACAATGCAAGTGTTCTACGAATTCTCCATCGACATAGGCTCCAACCATATCACATCTGCCGCCATAAAGAGCTGCATGAAAACGATTATGAGGATCCTATTGACTTCAGTACATTAGCATTAAGGCATAATACTCTAGATGTATCATGTGTCTTGTTTAGTGGTAAAGCCACATTTAGCAATTATTGCGAAGTAAATAGCCGAAACATGCACTACTGGTCTGCTGACATCATCTGGTTGGTCCTCAGAGTGCATGGAGTGTAAACGTGTGTTGTGGAATAGTAACAATTAGGTCACAGGGCCGTTTTTAATATATGGAACACTGAACGCAAGCAAGTATTGCAGCCTCGTAACACACCATCTTCCAATGGTTCTAAAAGACATTCCTCCGCAGACTATGAGGAACATGTGGTGCGATCTGATGGCTGTGCAGCCCATAGTGCACGAAGTACTACAGCATGTCTTCACAAATTGTTTCCAAATCGTTAGACTGGACACAGAGGACCTGCACCTTCGCCGGAGTGTTCCCCGTATTTGATGCGTGTAGACTTTTCTCTTTGGGAGAAGCTGAAAGACGTTCTCTGCAAGGACATACCCGATGATACTGCAGTCTGCTCGGACATCTTCCCTGAAATACCAGTACACGTGCAACAGTCGCTCCATACCAGTCTGGAAGTGTGTATTCCTGCTTCTGGCGGTCTTTTCGAACACAACCTGTGATGACCGATAGTCTCGTTACTGGTCAGAATCCATATAACCAGTGTAAGCTCTTGTGTTGTTCTTCAGTGTGTGCTACCACAGGTATTTCACAAGTTCTGGGTAGGAACTTTTCAAAATACAATATCTCATAAACGACTCGCACTAGATTCCTGCAACAATCACCACTGACATTCTAATTTACTCCAATCAGTGCCTTAATTTTAATAGGCAATATTTCATTTAAAAAAATGCATATTTCCACAAAAATATGCTCTCTACGTGTCATTACAATTTGTTGATCGGCTAACAATACAAGCACCTGAATACCAATCCGTTCTGTGAAAACAGCTCAACAATAGTACTTTCCATTTAAGGAATACTTGCGGTGTCAGATTTCGGTGAATCACCTTGTACATAAGCTAAGGAGTCTTTCTAAGATGAAACTAACCTCATTTCACGAAGTACGCTACTGACCATTAAAATTGCTACACCTAGAAGAAATGCAGATGATAAACGGGTTTTCATTGGACAGATTTAATATACTAGGACTGACATGGGATTACATTTTCACGTAATTTGGGTGCAAAGATCCTGAGAAATCAGTACCCAAAACAACCACCTCTGGCCGTAATAACGGCCTTGATATGCCTGGGCATCGAGTCAAACAGAGCTTGGATGGCGTGTACAGGTACAGCTGCCTATGCAGCTTCAACACAGTACCACAGTTCCTCAAGAGTGGTGACTGGCGTGTTGTGAGAAGCCAGTTGCTCGACCACCGTTGACCAGACGTTTTCAATTGGTGAGAGATATGGAGAATGTGCTGGCCAGGGCAGCAATCTAACATTTTCTGTATCCAGAAAGGCCCGTATAGGACCTGCAACATGGGGTCGTGCATTATCCTGCTGAAATGTAGGGTTTCGCACTGATCGAATGAAGGGTAGAGCCGCGGGTCGTAACACATCTGAGATGTAACGTTAACTGTTGAAAGTGCCGTCAGTGCGAACAAGAGGTGACCGAGACGTGTAACCAATGACACCCCATGCCATCACGCTGGGTGATACGCCAGTATGGGGAAGACGAATACACGCTTCCAATGTGCGTTCACCGCGATGTCGCCAAACACGGATGTGACCATCATGATGCTGTAAACGTAAACTGGATTCATCCGAAAAAATGACATTTTGCCATTCGTGCACCCAGGTTCCTCGTTGAGTACACCATCGCAGGCGCTGCTGTCTGTGATGCAGCGTCAAGGATAACCGCAGCCATGGTCTCCGAGCTGATAGTCCATGCCGCTGCAAACGTCGTCGAACTGTTCGTGTAGATCGTTGTTGTCTTGCAAACGTCCCCATCTGTTGACTCAGGGATCGAGACGTGGCTGCACGATTTCTCCTCCTTACACGAGGCATCACAACAACGTTTCATCAGGCAATGCCGGTCAGCTGCTGTTTGTGTACGAAAAATCGGTTGGAAACTTTCCTCATGTCAGCACGTTGTAGGTGTCGCCACCGACGCCAACCTTGTGTGAATGGTCTGAAAAGCTAATCATTTGCATACCACATCATCTTCTTTCTGTCGGTTAAATTTCACGTCTGTAGCGCGTCATCTTCGTGGTGTAGCAAGTTTAATGGCCAGTAGTGTATTTATGCAATATTTGCAGTGTGATTTAGGTGAATCACCTTGTACATATGCTAAGGCGTCTTTCTGGGATGAAAGTCGTCTCATTTCACGGAGTAATAAAGTGTTTGTGCCCCCATCTTTGCACTTTTATTCGCCCGTTCAGAAGAGACCTCAGCAAACTGGCTGTTTCTCCCATACAGGGGGCGCTCCGCAATACAGTACAGCACAGTACAGTACAGAACGACCACTGAAGCACCGCGGCCGAGGATCCCGGCCGTCGAAGGACGCGGCGCGCCTGAGGGATCGCGGCTGATTTACGCGCGGCGGGCGCTATCAGCGCTTCCGAAGGCGGCCCCGGACCGCGCCCTGCTCCCGGGGCGGCAGGAAGCGGTCGTACAAGTGGGGTTATCGATACGGCCGGCGCGCCTTCTCGGGCCCGCCAGCGATGCAAATAAAGGCATCGCCGCTCCTCCGCCGACGGCGAGCAGCCCGTAAATTCCAACTACGCCGCAAATCCGCGTGGGACGGCAGGAGCCAGTGGAGCTACAACACCCAGGACCTCGTCCTCGGGCGCCATCCACCCGTCGAGCTACGAGCTCCACGAATCGCTCGATCCCAGTAACAAATGTACGGAGAATTATCTCAAACTCTCTAACAAGGGAACCTACCCATTGCACCCCCCTCAGATTTAGTTATAAGTTGGCACAGTGGATAGGCCTTGAAAAACTGAACACAGATCAATCGAGAAATGAGGAAGAAGTTGTGTGGAACTACGAAAAAAATAAGCAAAATATACGAACTGAGTAGTCCATGTGCAAGATTGGTACCATAGGCAAGGATAGGGTGAGCACAGGAACGCCGTGGTCCCATGGTTAGCGTGAACAGCTGCGGAACGAGAGGTCCTTGGTTCAAGTCTTCCCTCGAGTGAAAAGTTTAATTTTTTATTTTCAGACAATTATCAAAGTTCAGGCACTCACACATAATCAACTTCACTCTCCAATATTCCAGAACATGTTCAGATTTGCTTGGACATATGCAGGATTTGCCAGTCTACACACGGAAAAAATTTGAAAACGTTAAAAACATGTTTTGACAGAGCACAGGGAAAACTGTGTGACTGTGTGTTGTGTACATAGTTCCGCGTAGTCAGTGCATACACAACTTTCCCACAAGAGCGCGCCCCGCTAACGACAACAGTGCAGGCGCAGCGCTCGTCCGTCTCCGCACTACGAGATGGCGCTGCCTTAGAGATGGACCAAATTCTGCTTCTGCCCATCCGCGTATTAATATGTAACGCAGCCAATGAGATTGCTGCTAACGTAGAACCTTTTCTCCTCGCGGATCACACTCGCACAGTGATACCTGAAAGCGCGAGGTATTATAACGAGTGTAAAGACCTCCGATTAGTCAGTCTGCATTATTCTGTACCAGTCTATAGTCAAGTTTCAGTCTGCACTTAAGAAGATTATCATATTCCTGTACATAGCCATGAAGATAAATGTATAGACATAAGTATCAGAGGTATGTGAGAATAAGATTAACGTACCCAGACCAAAGGAACTTCAGATTGTCACTTGTAAATAGCATCCAGAATCAAGTTATGTAATGTCTATGCTTTTTATTATTCTAATAAATGTGTGGGAAAATTAATCAAGTACTGTTTAAAGTTGGTCACGGTCAATCTGCTACTCTAAGAGTGCAAGTGGCATTTCTATCGTCTGACCTAACGGCAGAAGATAAACACGCCACGATAAGACCACGAGACACATTTCTGATAGTCGCCTCCTTCGTTAGAGCGACAAGTCAAATAATCTGATGGTGTGTGTACCGAAGGTCTTACAGTACGCACACCACACTGTGAAACTGTTGCATTCATTAGTTGCAGTTTATGTCACAAACGCTTATGTTTTCATCACTTTTTTGGGAGTGATTATCACATCCACAAGAAAACCTAAATCGGGAAAGGTAGAAGAATCTTTTTACCCATTCGGCAAGTGCACAAGTTAGGTGGGTCGACAATATATTCCTGTCATGTGACGCACATGCCATCACCAGCGTCGTATTGAATTCATCAGACGTGGTTTCCTGTGGAGGAATCGGTTGACCTATGACCTTGCAATCAAATGTTTTCGGTTCCCAATGGAGAGGCACGTCATTTCGTCTACTAACCGCACGGTTTTGCGGTGCGGTCGCAAAACACAGACACTTAACTTATTACAGTGAACAGAGATGTCAATGAACGAACGGATAGATCATAACTTTGCGAAAATAAAAAAAGTAAACTTTTCAGTCGAGGGAAGACTTGAATGAAGGACCTCTCGTTCCGCAGCTGCTCATGCTAACCACGGGACCACGGCGCTCCTGAGCTTACACTGTCCTGGATGTTGCCTATCTTGCGCATGGACTACTCAGTTTGTATATTTTGCTAGTTTTTTTCATAGTTCCACACAACTTCTTCCTGTTATCTCGAGTGATCTGTGTTTAGTTTTTCAAGGCCTATCCACTATGCCAACTTATAACTAAATCTGAGGGGGGTGCGATGGGGAGGTTCCCTTGTAAGAGACATGGTTTCACAAAAAGCCGTTTCTGTGCTATTGTGTTCTCTGTCCTCTCCTACTTGCTCTAAGCGTGAAATCATGGATAAAATGTTTCAAAATATAACGTGATTGCTGTCTGGTCTACTCTCAAATGCAGTTAGACTAGCCACTAAGCTAAATGTAATTATACGCTGTTACACTCAGTGATGGCTATGGAGACGATGGCACGAAGCACGAACTTTGGATAGCACCCACAAAAGTCGACTGCGAACTATGTGACAGTGTGAGGGAGTTGAATAGCGGCTTGCCCGTCACACTATAGCAACGTTAGTCGACACGGTACAAAGTATGCCATCATGTCACACAGCATGAACTTAAACCATATTATCATTATGCTGGTATTATCGTAAGTTACATCTAAGTAATAAATTACACGTTATACAGATAAACTTTTGAAACTTCCTGCAGATTAAAACTGTGGGCCGAACCGAGACTCGAACTCGGGACCTTTGCCTTTAGCGGGCAAGTGCCCTACTCTGCTGCAGAGTGAAAATCTCATTCTGAAAACATGCCCCAGGCTGTGGCTAAGGCATGTCTCCCCCATATCCTTTCTTTCAGGAGTGCTAGTTCTGCACGGTTCGCAGGAGAGCTTCTGTAAAGTTTGGAAGATGGGAGACGAGATTCTGGCAGAATTAAAGCTGTGAGGACGCGGCGTGAGTCGTGCGTGGGTAGCTCAGTTGGTAGAGCACTTGCCCGCGAAAGGCAAAGGTTCCGACCACGAGTCTCGGTCCGGCACATAGTTTCAATCTGCCAGGAAGTTTCATATCAGCGCACACTCCGCTGCAGAGTGAAAATCTCATTCTGGAGATAAATTTTTACTTAACATAGCGTCATAAAGCGTAATCGACCAGCCAACTGCATCAATTAACATTTTCACATATTGACCAGTCATTAGCTAGACAATTATACTTTTACATTATACACTCCTGGAAATGGAAAAAAGAACACATTGACACCGGTGTGTCAGACCCACCATACTTGCTCCGGACACTGCGAGAGGGCTGTACAAGCAATGATCACACGCACGGCACAGCGGACACACCAGGAACCGCGGTGTTGGCCGTCGAATGACGCTAGCTGCGCAGCATTTGTGCACCGCCGCCGTAAGTGTCAGCCAGTTTGCCGTGGCATACGGAGTTCCACCGCAGTCTTTAACACTGGTAGCATGCCGCGACAGCGTGGACGTGAACCGTATGTGCAGTTGACGGACTTTGAGCGAGGGCGTATAGTGGGCATGCGGGAGGCCGGGTGGACGTACCGCCGAATTGCTCAACACGTGGGGCGTGAGGTCTCCACAGTACATCGATGTTGTCGCCAGTGGTCGGCGGAAGGTGTACGTGCCCTTCGACCTGGGACCGGACCGCAGCGACGCACGGATGCACGCCAAGACCGTAGGATCCTACGCAGTGCCGTAGGGGACCGCACCGCCACTTCCCAGCAAATTAGGGACACTGTTGCTCCTGGGGTATCGGCGAGGACCATTCGCAACCGTCTCCATGAAGCTGGGCTACGGTCCCGCACACCGTTAGGCCGTCTTCCGCTCACGCCCCAACATCGTGCAGCCCGCCTCCAGTGGTGTCGCGACAGGCGTGAATGGAGGGACGAATGGAGACGTGTCGTCTTCAGCGATGAGAGTCGCTTCTGCCTTGGTGCCAATGACGGTCGTATGCGTGTTTGGCGCCGTGCAGGTGAGCGCCACAATCAGGACTGCATACGACCGAGGCACACAGGGCCAACATCCGGCATCATGGTGTGGGGAGCGATCTCCTACACTGGCCGTACACCACTGGTGATCGTCGAGGGGACACTGAATAGTGCACGGTACATCCAAACCGTCATCGAACCCATCATTCTACCATTCCTAGACCGGCAAGGGAACTTGCTGTTCCAACAGGACAATGCACGTCCGCATGTATCCCGTGCCACCCAACGTGCTCTAGAAGGTGTAAGTCAACTACCCTGGCCAGCAAGATCTCCGGATCTGTCCCCCATTGAGCATGTTTTGGACTGGATGAAGCGTCGTCTCACGCGGTCTGCACGTCCAGCACGAACGCTGGTCCAACTGATGCGCCAGGTGGAAATGGGATGGCAAGCCGTTCCACAGGACTACATCCAGCATCTCTACGATCGTCTCCATGGGAGAATAGCAGCCTGCATTGCTGCGAAAGGTGGATATACACTGTACTAGTGCCGACATTATGAATGCTCTGTTGCCTGTGTCTATGTGCCTGTGGTTCTGTCAGTGTGATCATGTGATGTATCTGACCCCAGGAATGTGTCAATAAAGTTTCCCCTTCCTGGGACAGTGAATTCACGGTGTTCTTATTTCAATTTCCAGGAGTGTATTATGAAAATTTTAGAGTGTATAAGATGTAAATTCTTACTTAGAAACAACTTACGATAACACCCAGCATACTATTAGGGCTTATATTCATGCTACATGATATGTATTGCCTAATTGCGCCTGCTGGCTGACGCTGACATAGGCTGACAGTCTTGGTGCCGGACTTCTGCTACTTGACTCCCTCATCCGACTCCCTCATCTGTATCTCGTTGCCACTATACTCGTTTCTAACCTGTTACATTTCAGGGTAATAGATGATTTCAAAACTTCCATCGGCACACTAACTTCCTTTTTTATTTCAGCTGCGGATCTTTTCGGTCTGGGCTTCGCAGTACACAGGTATTACGACTTGCAATGTCAGTGCCGCCTGTTGGCACTTTCTGGAACTACTGCTTCGAAACATCTGTGTAAAATTCTCTCATCTTTCACAGTAGAATTTGTTGTATTCCCTAATGATATTTGTTTCCATGTTTTTTTAATTTTAGAATCATTGATTCCTTCGTTGGACACGTTGCAAGTGATAGTCCAAAGTGGTAGAAACAAGAAGTATTTTCATTTTTATGTACACCACCACAAAGCTGTTAAAATATCTATGGCGGCACAACAATTAATAATTTGTTGCACACTTTCTACCGAAGTTAGAATGATACAATAATTTGTTTTACAAGAGTAAGTTCTATTCCAACTTGATAGTAGTTCCTTTTAAATCGGATTTTAAAATTGCTAACTGTTTTGTTTCGATTTTTCAGTTTCTTTTAAGTGGACTCCTAAATACATACTTATCTATTGTTCGTATATTGTAAGTACTGGACGCTGGTTCCCTCAATTATTCAGTTTGAAACTTTTACGTGTGGCGCACTGGTATAACCACCACAAGACTGACTGCAGTGCGTCTATCATTTTGATAGTGGTCTGAGAAGATTTTTGAGCGCCTTGGAAACTTGCTGCTGTCAATGCACCTTTTATAGTTTCTCATAACGTGCTTTATGATACTATATGCTGCACTATGAGTTATTGTGCGTTTTAGAGATTCTTTTCTTTAAATTTAAAAAGAGACTTATTTTTGTTCATAGTGCTTTCACAAATGTAATTTCCCTTACTGAAAACCGTTTCTACACAACATACAAGTTTTCCGAATATGGCATGCATCATTTTTTCACAGAATACAACCGACGTTTTGGCCGTAGTTGGAGTACTTCCTCTGAGTCCTTGGTGTACTTTGTTGTCCATGTTCTTTGTATTTCAACACGACTGCTCTTCTGAGGTGTGAGAAAGGTTTTTAGAATCTTCACATAATGTAATGCTCAGCAGTAAAATAATGACAAAATCTAATGACCCTGGGCAATAAAGTACACTAGTGGACTGAGAGTAAAGCCTGTGCAACTATGGAGAAAATATCAGTTTTATGCAGTGGAAGTCATGACACAGCACCTTCAGCAGAAGTCTTTCGCACCAAACGATTCTGACTGTGCAAACCTACGTGCTGTATCCTGGGATGTATCCCTTCCATCAGTACAAAAATGGCTCTGAGCACTATGGGACTTAACTGCTGAGGTCATCAGTCCCCTAGAACTTAGAACTACTTAAACCTAACTAACCTAAGGACATCACAAACATCCATGCCCGAGGCAGGATTCGAAGCTGCGACCGTAGCGGTCTTGCGGTCCAGACTGCAGCGCCTTTAACCGCACGGCCACTTCGGCCGGCACGGATTTAGAAAACGTCTTTCTTATAAAATGCAACTAGCTCTTTATTCTCACAAAGTAATGAGTGCTGTCGATACGGGTTGTCCAACTGATATCACATTTTTAGATTTTTGGAAGGCTCTTGACAACGTTCCTCACAAACGACTTATCATATTGCGTACCTAACGAGTGTCGCCTCAGTTGTGCTACTGGATTCGTGATTTCCTGTCAGGAAGTTGGTAAGTGACGGAAAGTCCTCGAGCAAAACCGAAGTAATATCTGGCATTCTCCAAGGAAGTGTTCCTGAACTATATAAGCGATTTAGGAGGCAATGTGAGCAGCCCTCATAGACTGTTTACAGATCATTTGGCGTCTTATAAAGTCATCAGATGATCAAAACAAATTGCAAAACTATTGAGACAAGATATCTGTATTCTGCGAAAAGCGTCAACTGACTCTAAATAATGAAAAGTGTGAAGTCATCCATAGGAGTACTAAATGGAATCCGATAAATTTCTGTTACAGGATGAAAAACACAAATTTAAACGCTGTAAATTCAACTGAACGCGAATAACTTAAATTGGCACGATTACATAGATAACGTTGTGGGGAAAGCAAGGAAAAGAGTCCCATTTATTGGCAAAACAATTAGAAAGTGCAACAGGTCCACTAAAGATATTGCATACAGTAGGCCTGTCCACCCTCTTCTGGTGTGACTTTTTTCCATTGCAGCAGGAACTTTTCATGAAATTTCAATCACCAACTTTATCCTCAGAGTGTGGAAATATTTTGTTAGCGCCCAAGTATATAGGGAGGAACGACCATCATAATAAAATAAGATATAGCAGAGCTCGCACGGAAATATTTAAGTGTTGTTTCAGAGTGGAACGGCAAGGAAACAGCTTGAAGATAGTTCGATGAACCCTCTGTCAGGCAGTTAATTGTGAATTGGAGAGTAGTCGTGTAGATTTAGATTAGGAAGAAATACTTCTATAGTGAATAAGTAGTATTATTCGTAAGAGATTTTGTCGGAGACTTTTAAATGTTTGGAATGCTCGTCGAGAAATTTGTGTGGAAGAGCGGCAGCAGAATTCTCTTTTCTGTATGATTAATGTAATGGATGTTATAGCTGTTCGTTTCGCATCTGCTGTACGGCGTTATCGGTACCGAGTCGTTTAGTTGAGCCTGATGCGGCCGATATAAATATTGCGAATATAATAACTTAGAAAAATATACAGATGCGCAGAGACGCCTTCCGTTTCAGGGCAAATATAAACAGTGTCGGCTGTAAAACGAAGTGTGCGTGGAGATAGGGGGCCGTTGTGTCCGTGCCAAAGCAAGCGCGCGCTGGACGCACGTATAATGGCACCGATAAACAATCGTAATGAAGTTTAGCGAGAGATTAAAAAAGCGACGGCGACGCGATTGCTCGTAAATAGGGGAGAGACGCGCATCCCGTGCGTAGACGCACGTGCGAAATGGTGCGAGTGTGCGTGTGTGGTCCGAATATTAGGTTAAAAGTGTCGGCAGTGACCACCACAAATGGACACGCTACGTACTAAAATTTTATACACCGGCCGCTCGTCGGCAGTTACGACGCAAGGGCTTCGTCTGCTGCTCAGCGGTCGCAGAAGTTTTAAGCTATATTTGCAGGCGACGAACGCATTTGAACGTAAACTTTTTTCCTTTATAACCAACACGGAATAAATGCCACATTTTTATTTCGTTTCGTACCCCATTCGATATTATCCCAAAAGGAGCTTGGGCACATCGTTTCGGCCTTCCTATGCTCCATAAACTGCATATCACGTTGGCAAGATATCTCAGTTGCGAGCATGAACTGCCCCCATGATCGCGGCACATCTAGCGTATAGTGCTCAGTTTCAGTCGTGTGTTGAATATAACTGTAATTTTTGATCAGTCACCCGTACTGAATAACATTGCAGTTACCTACTAAGTCTGGGGAAGAGTGCAACAAAATTAATACATCTCCAAAGAAAATATCTGCTTCTTTCAAAAGTAGTGATCGGAGATTATGTCCTCGAATACGTGCAGGATTTTTAGGAAGTAATCTGAAACATATTTATGACAAAACTAATAACTGTAACTATCTTCTCAGTAACTACTGTCAGGCCCTTCGAGGACATAAAAGGCCCATTATTTAGTCGCAGGACACCTAATATACAAGGAACTTAACCCTAACCAAGTAACTGAATACTTGTTAGATTAAATATATGTTCCGTGCTATAGATCCTCAAGGAAGATAAAGCTTGTCATTAAGCAATACATACTATATATTTACAATAAAAGTGAGATGATAATGTCCCTTCCATTGAATATGAGTGAAATGTTAATCTTGGATACGGAATGAGTCAAAATATCTTAAACATTTCTTTTTCTTTTAAAGGGGTAATGTCAAACTTGCAACAGAACATACAAATGTATAAAACACTGAGGTGGATACGATAATTCTCAGGCTATTACGGCCGTGTACTATCAAACACAAAATCATTTTGCAACACATACCTGCATTGATCACATTATTACACGAAATGACAAAGAGAACTTCGTCTGTTGTCTGTGCAGTCCCAGAATTTTAAAGCCATTAGCGCAAGCAATATATGCTTCTGAAACCAATCTTATTTTCTTTATTACCAACAAGGAATAAATGGAGCATTTATACAGGATGCAAGAAAACGGTACGGCCAAACGTTACTTCCATGTTAGAGCTCAGTTCCTATTTCCCTTTATAATCACATTAATCATGGGAAGCACAGAGAAACAGAATGTACCAGCATTAGATGAAATGTTTTCTGATATGAAACGCTCATAATACCCTCTTGGCTAATTTGGTTAGAATTTACACTCAGTTGTAATTCTCAGGTTCACATCCAGTTCTCGTTTTTCCTATTGAACCAAGGTAATTTTGTCTTGTAACTCACGTCATTGCTTGTGTTGACACAATATTAATTACACTGCTCTACAAGAATCATGTGCATAGCATCAACTGTTTAGTCTTCGTCATAGGCTTGGTTTCTGGTGCAGTGCAATGGAAGAGTACTCGAATGTGAAGTTGACAGATGCCCATTTACTGTACGGACTAGGAGATAGTAATTGCCGTGGCGCTCAACGCTTGTATCTGGAGAGATTTCCAGAACTGCCTTGCCTCTACAAGACAATGTTCCATGCAACTGATCGTCGTGCTAGGAAGGAAGGAAAGTATACACCTACTACTAGTGGCTGGGAAAGACCTACAAGGACGAGAGGATCTTTTTCCTCCAACTGACCACAACCTAGTGTCATTGTAAGACAACAACCTGCAACAATTAATGCTACATGAGAACATGTATCCGTACCATGCAACTTACAGCGTTTGCAGGCACAATCACCTTCTGGTCTTCCTGCACTGGTTCACTTCTACGACTGGTCCATTCAACAATGGATCGGTGGCCTACTTTATTGTAAATGTGCTGTTCACGGATGAGGCTTCGTTTCAAAATACGTAATTAATGTGATGAAGAATTCTAGAAACAGAGCTGTGTCACTGAAATAAAGCTTTTCCGTATCCCATGTCCATACAATATACATTATTCAAAGCAATTAGGGGAACATGTTAATCAACGTCCAGTATGTTAAACCTATTTTACACAAGTGGTCCCTCTGGTGTTATTGCATGATTTCAGATGTTCGCTTTCAATGTAGGCAACAATTAAAATCATTCGCCATCTATTGGCTGTGGAATGCATTGTACTGTCAGGTGGCCCCTCAGAAGGATGTGAGTACTGGCGTCACAATGTTTTCTAATGAGGTACAAAGATAGCAATTGTCATTTGTCGACACTGTATTCAACCAAGCCCATGCAATACGACATCTGAATGCAATTCAAGTATCAAGGGCGGACTGTTTGATAAAGAAAAAAAAGGAAGAAAAAAGACATTCCTTCGGCTTGCTGCAGATTGCAAATGTAAATGCCTCTCCGCGTGTCATCCATAGGTTGTGGACACGCTACAGGGAAACATGTCAGTACATAAGGCGAGTTGGAGAAGCCAGTCGACACAGGAAAGCCCCACGTCAGGACAGATATATGGTCATTTCTTTGCGTCGTTGTGCGGATACCACCAGAGCACTGGAACGCTGTGTCCGATAAAACTGTAGTGAACAGGTTACGAGAACGTACCGTAAGACCCAGACGTCCTGTTGGAACACCCCTTCTGACATGTCAACATCTGGCAGCTCGCCTTCAGTTTTACCGGACCAACGTCAATTGGCAGCTTCGTCACTGGGAAAACTTGTCATTCAAAGATCCATATATTCTCTGATGCAAGGTGATCGCTGCATTCGTGTGCGGTGATTCGTGGCGAGTGGTACGTACAAAATGTCCAGAAAATCTACAGATTTCCAAGGCCCTGTGATGTTGTAAGGAGGCTTCGGTGTTGAAGCCATACTGATCTTGTCTTTCTCCATGGTCACCTTATCGCCAAACAGTACGTCGAACAGACCATGTTGGATCATGTGGTGGCTGCTGCATTCGGTGATCACCCTGAATTGCTTCTATCGCCAGGGCCTATGTGGCGGGAGTCATCAGTGATGTCTTGCAAAGCCTGGACATTGACGTAATGGAATGGGGGGGGCGGTGAGTCCCCATCCAAACTCCATCTTGAGTATGTGGGACATGCTTCTAAGACCTGTTCCTCCTGTTTCACTCCAGACTCTCCAAGAACTCTCACGGGTTCTCATTGGAGATTGGAAACTAGTACCACAGGGTGACCTTCATAGATTTATAGGCCTACGAATTATTCCACGTGGGTGCCAGGAAGTGATAAACGCTCACAGAGGGCATGCACATTATTGAATCCCTCAAAATCCAATGAAAAGCGCCCATGATAACGTGATAAATGATTATTTCCCCTTCATTTTCTACTCCTGTCTGACATTTTAGTCCTTTTTCGAAAATGTAGTGATAATTTGTGACGTACGAAATTTGTGAAAGGTACAGGTACAAATTGGTAATTGACCCAGTACTCAGTTTATGTTCACTGGAACAGGACAGACGCCCAGAGGTATTCTCCTTTACTTCTTTTGAGCAGTTTATTTCCTTTCTTTGCGTTTGAGGAATGTTTCTTGATACCTCGTCCGTAACTTTTTGCTACACCCAGGATCCTCTTATTTGGTAAATGGGTTAAAATCCAAAGAAGCTTGGGTAAATCGTCTGACCCCAAAATAATTCATAAACTGCTCATTCACAGACCTCAGTGGACCTTCTTTTCTTATTACTATCACGTTTTATCAGTTGCTGCCATGGACCGACTATTTGCGCGCATCTTCTCTGCCAAATAGTGATAGTTTTCACTCATTATAAACAGTTGAACGTCATTGTATTTTTGAGTATTCATTTGTAGTGAACAACATCATAGTTACCTAACATTCCAGTGTAACGATCTGGTACGTTCGACAATAATGCTCTCTGAATAAATGTTGTGAAAAGTGCCAAACTTAAAATATCTAGAACACATTAAATATTGGTGGACTTAGCGGTTAAGTCAATTATCGCGTAGTCTTAAAGAAGAACCTTGGATACTAAGAAGATTGTCATAGTCGAATTAGCAGCTAAGAAACTATGGAAGACGTAATGATGAGATGCCCATACTTTAGTCACGTTTAATCGCACAAATGGAACAATACAAGAAATGCGGAATGAAGACCAAAATGTACAAATTAATGCCTGCTCCTAGTTACCTATAGACTTCCACACATCATCTCCATTTTCCACACAAAATGCTCTTCTTTGAGTCGCCTAGTTTACCTCTAACTTCAAAGTCACCAAACTTCACACTTGTCACAAACAACTTCAGCAGACACTAGGTCTGAGATATTTAATAGCATCCCGCCAACTACAAATCCTCTCTTATTTATGCCCTCCCTCGACCTTTCTTCAGCTCTGTACACAATAACTTAGGTGCATGCATGTGACTCCTAGGTGTCAGAAACGCTTCCTCTCAACTGACTTTGAACCACTATCTGGTATCACCCGTGTCTAAATCTGTTCCCTCTACTTCCTACTACAAATTTAACGTCTCAGACAGGCAACAGCTTATTTTGACTTCTTAGTAGGAGTAAGTAATACGAAAACATAATAACAAAACGCAACAAGATTACTGTTACGCGGGAAAGACAGCACCACGGTTCTGCTGCCTCTACCATATAACAAGCACAGGGGTGCTAGTAAGTAAGATAAACAGATGAGGGTAGGTACATGCTCTCATGTAAAATACTCTCTCGCTAAGCACGAGCCTGGAATAATAGGGAAAACTCCTTGTATCAAAAAGAAGTAATCTCCTCGAGGTACCGTACAGTGGATATGTAGTACGCACTATCGGATCACAAGTGTCCGATCACCACTACGTAATTGCGGAATGTATCACCAGATGTCACGAAGGTGGACCCGCCGGTATCAAAAGCCGTGGGGCGTTATGTGTTGTAACTGTACAGTCGATACGGAAAGCTCAGTGACTTCGATAGTTGACTGGTCACTGGATGTCGACTCTGTAACAAACCCATCATGAGACCTTCAACGCTTCTAACGCTATCCAAGCGTTTTTGAAGAGGAAACGTGAAAGAACAACTACAATGAAACCAATACCAGGCTGAGCTGTCGATCTGAGAGGCAGGAACTACAGAGCATTACGGAGGGTGACTAAAAAATCGCAGGATATCAGCGGAATGGGTCACCCTTAATTTCCAAAGTGCTACCATCAGCCCCGATAGTACAGTATCTTTCAGTTGGTAGCTAAAATGATTGGGAACAATGATGGAGCAGCTTCCCACAATCCTCAAATTTGTGTAGTCAAAGATAAGCGACACTTGTGGTACTGTAAAAAGTGACGTCAATGGACAGTGGATGCGGGGAAACGAGTCATGTGGCAGTCCGATGGATAGGTTTGGGTTCGGCGAAAGCCGCGAGAAAGTTACCTGCCGTTAGGTGCAGTGTCAAGACTGAACTATGCCGAGGTGGTGGTGTTGCGGTATGGGTGTGTTTTTCGCGGATAGGCTGTGGCCCTCATTGCACTTAAGGAAACGATAAATGCGGACGCATAAAAACACATTTTTCAGTACTGTGACAATGCACCCTACTGTGGACGAGCGGTTCTAGGCGCTTGAGTCCTGAACGGCGCTGCTGCTACAGTCGCAGGTTCGAATCCTGCCTCTGGCATGGATGTGTGTGATGTCCTTAGATTAGTTGAGTTTAAGTAGTTCTAAGTTCTAGGGGACTGATGACCTTAGAAGTTAAGTCCCATAGTGCTTAGAGCCATTTGAACCATTTTCTTGAATGCAGCCTGTCATAAAGCAGCATTTGTGATGCACGGCTTTGTGCACAATAACATTCCCGAAATGGACTATTCTGATCAGAATCCTGGCCTGAACACAATTAAACACCTTTGGGATACAAGGCAGTAAGTCGCCTTCTCTCTAGACCCTACCGTCCAACATCACTACTTTCTCTCTTTCGGCCATTGAGGAGGAATGTGATGCTATTCTTCCAGAGGCATTCAGATATTTCATGAAAGTGTTCCCTGCAGAGCTAAAGGCATCTTAAAGGCGAAGGGTGTACACACCATATAGCAATGACCACTGACAGATGTCCAGATGCTTTTTTCTTTCAGATAGTGAATCTGGAGACGCAGATCTAGATTATGTACTCGTAAGTGCGTTCCCCATAGAGAATCTTTAAGCGGCCCAAAGTGATGGAAGTCCGAGGGTGCCAGGTCTGGACTGTAGGGTGGATGTGGCAATAATGTCCAACACAATGTGGCGATGTGCTCCCTGGTTCTGAGACTTTTGTGTGGGCGTGCATTATCGTGTGGGAGCAAGATTTCTGCTGCATTCTTGTTCGATCGAATACCGCAGAAACGCTTTTTGAGTTTACTCAGTGTCTTCACGTATGCCTCTGATTGAGAATGATGCCACTTCAGGGACTGTTTCTTTGTTTCCGGAGCAAAGTGGTGCACCCAGCTTTCGTGCCCCGCAACGATCCGTAACAGAGAGGCCCCTCCGTCGGTCTCAAAATGCTCCAACCATTCAGATGAAATGGCCTTTTCTTTGAATATTGTGGTCCACTGTGAGCATTCGTGGAACCAATTGTGCACACCTCTTTGAATATCCGACAGTCTCCATCATTGCAGACGCACTTCCAATGCTGACCGACAACTGCAAAGCCAATTGTCGGTTCTGAGGCGTCGGTCGGCACGAATAATGGCGTCCACACTATTCAGCATGTCTGGAGCGTGGCTTATCATGGAACTCTGTGTGTGCATTTCCTGAGGCTGTAACTTACTTTACCCATCGTCCTATCAACTGCAGCATCGCGATACACTGCACACCAACGTTTATGGATGTTCACCATGGTTTCCTTTTCTGCACACAAGGATTCGATAACACCACGCTGCTTGTAACATGAGTCGTATGTAGGTGCCATTTTGATGCAGTACTACTGCTCTGCCGTCTGCCAGAACGGTTCGAAACTTCACCGGTGCACAGAACAAACATCAAATGTGAAGCACCAACAAGGACGTTTGTCTATATATATTTATATTTTTTTAAAAAATGTGGGGCATTACTTGGAGAACGACCCTCGTATTCAATTTCTTCCATTTCGTAACAAAATAGCATCACTTCACAAGCTGTAGGTGAAGAACGATCTCTGTTTGAAGAAAGCAGTAGCAACAAAGACACTCATAATTAACTTGAACCCCATGACAGCTTCTCATGCTCTGTCAAAAGTCTCTCTCTGTCTAAGTCTGGCCATAGACATATAATTCAGTAATAATAATGCCCTGTAGCTTTGTTTTGCTACATGTTGTTAACCGTCGACGGCATTTTCCCTACGTCAGAATAGTAAAAGAACCGCTTCTAAATCCACTAATCATCTGTTTTGATTCATGGGAAGCACAGGTCTGATACACGAATGGTATACAAAGTATTGAAACCAACAGAATATTATATAGAAGTTAAATATTAAACTGCAGCACCAATCGACTACTATGATTGCGTCTCAGTGTTATGTGTCAACTAATTTGTACGAAAAGGAAGTAAAGTCCTGGCTTGTCTGAGGACGGTCTTCCTTTCGTTGTATCTAAATACCAGAATAGCAGTGTACTTACAGTCTCATACGCTCATCGGGATATACGCGCTGAACAGCTACTTCACTCACCTGAAACAAGATAAAAGGAATGTAATTAATATGTTCAAAAAAATACGAAGTGCATAGAATAATTAAACTTTTTTTCAGACTACAGAACGGTGGTTGTAGACTCTACCGCCTTATTCAGTATAGTCCACCTGGCGAGAGATTATCACTTGAAGATAAACGTTCAATACTAAGATTACTCAAAAATCTATTTTCACACGCCATCGATCGATTTGGAGAATTCTATAGGTCGAGGTTATATACGACGAACCTGTAGAACATGAAGTCATACTTTCCGCACAAATTTATTCCCCAGGTACATCAATTACAACCATTACATTCCATGCCACCTGGCATCTATTACACGGAATTGGATTTCGCTTCATCTCCTGCCTGTTTGCATATAGATATGTCCATAGCTGTGCATTTACAGGATGTAATCGCTTGGCAAATGACCAATCACTGGACTATAGCGAATAGTATCGATTACAATTGCACAACTATACAGGGTATGGCAGGCATAAGTGGAAATGCGTCTATTGGAGGCTAAGGACGATGTACTGAGCTGCATTACATCAATATTTAAGTCATTTGCAGACCAACAATTATAGCTATTAAAAGTGATACGTTTTTGGGTTGGGTAGCACCGCCACATACGTATGGCACATGCAAGCCATTAATGTTTATCTACCCCCAGGCAACAGACCAGATGTTTAAGTGGGGACATATGGGTGCAGAACGCTTAGTCTATACTGACAGGATGAACTCCACTTAGAGGTGCAATCACAGCCATGCAGAAAACATCAGTTCGTGAAGTTTGTGGGTTCAAATGGCTCTGAGCACTATGCGACTTAACTTCTGAGGTCATCAGTCGCCTAGAACTTAGAACTAATTAAACATAACTAACCTAAGGACATCACACACATCCATGCCAGAGGCAGGATTCGAACCTGCGACCGTAGCGGTCGCTCGGTTCCAGACTGTAGCGCCGAGAACCGCACGGCCACTCCGGCCGGCTGAAGTTTGTGACGTGGTAGTGAAGGGACTGTTTACCGCAGAGAAAACCCGACCAACACACTGATGTCTGTACGTGTTACAGTACATTGCATATAAATATCTGCACTTGTGCCTGTTACAGCCGGTATAATGTGCCAGTCAATAACGAATCAACAACGTGTTTGTTCTTACTTATTCTCAAATTACAGAAAAGCCGCTGCCTTCATTTCTCGATTTAAATAATCATAAAATCTCAGGAATATATTTTCTTTGTAATCACGACGGTTCCCTGGGAATTTCGCTGGAAATCGTTTACTTTATGTAATACTTTAAATACACATTGTTAAAAAGACAATAATTTCATGGAATGTAAAAATGTGGAAAGACGAAAAATTATTCAATATCACGTCGATGGCTATCTCTTTCTAAAAGGAAGACTGGGTAGTATTGAGTACTGATGGGGAAGAATGTGGGCCGTTCCCTCCTGAATGGAACCATCTGTGCGTTGGCCTTGGAGTGTTAGATAATCCATGAGGAACCTAAATCTTGCTTGCCGATTGTAAATGACAACCTGAATGTTATCCAGTACCTTAACTACTGCATCAACTTGCTCGATTGTGCACTGAAAAGAAGAATGGTGTACCTCTTTTGCAAGGTCAATGATTAACAGTGAATAATTTATGAGATTCTGAAATACAGCGTCACTTCAATCGGTTGTTTAATGAATGGAAGGCAGGCGTACGTCTTCTACAAAGGGAACGATTAACAGTGAATAATTTATGAGATTCTGAAATAGAATGAATTTAAATGGGACCAGAACTGAGGTGCGAAGTAAGTAGAGAATCACAGATATGGTGATAAATTTCTTAAAGGAAGTAACTTTTATTCTTTGAATGTTCTTATATTTCGGTTAATGACTTTATTTCATTATGCAGCAGTTAGCTAATTTCGACCGTAAGACACTGTTACATTGCACTAACAATTATTATGCTTACAACACACTGTATTTAACGAAGCAGTGTGGGGAGAAAGCAACATCTGATGGCTTTCTGAACAAAAGTTTCCACAGTCATAAAAGATGAAAGCACAAAAAATGCATCACTTACATGGTTTTTGTCAGTGTGGTAACATACATAAAGTAAAAAATATGTTAGCTATATTGTAAGTACGTATTAAAATGAGAAAACACATGCCAGCACATATTGCTTCAGCGGCGGATCGTGCAAAAAGTATCTCACTAAGCACTCGTTCGACCAATATCTGCATATCTATTAAAACATATTGTTATCTATTTAGAGAATAATTATGTTAAAATTTTTGTTTGGTTTATAGTCTATGTCTAGAACTGAGAGTCATTTAGATCCGTCGTTGCATAGTAGTAGCTCTGTAGTTGAAGAGTTTTGATTTAGGCAATGAACGACGACACCTTTTGGTAGCTCAGTAATAGTTCAATGTGCCACAAGACGTCGAATTGCTTTCAGTCGAGTCTCGTGGTTCCTAGTGTATCCGCAAATCTGCAGTCTAGAAATTAGCTTTATTGGTGTAAGTGGAAGTACAATTCCTTGATGAAATTTGGGTGATAGCTCGGATTTCATCTATCAGAAGCGTAATAATAATGATTCCCAAAGACTTAATGACCAAGTGGGCAGGTTCGACCGTTCAAGGCGTCCAGTAATCATGGATCCGAGTAATCAACGGACGTAATCAATATCCGCAATGTTGAATCTGTATCTGGTTGGAGAAAAGTATATCGCACCTTTTCACACTGACAAATATACATTCGGCAACTTCTTAATTTACATTGGCTCGTATATGAAAAGTAAATATTTGACACCATTTGCGTTGTTTAGACTTGTCTAACTTCCGATAGCTCGAAACTATAAATGGCTGCCACCAACGATACTTTTCTCACGCAAACTGAGAGTAATCGTGATACATGTACTAACCCCCGACTATATTCACACAGTTTTTGAGAATAATAGCACTTCCCGACTTCCAACATGCCCTACACATAATTTCAATCTATTTGGAAACTTTTCTCCCTGTCATTATCCACAAAATAATCAAGAAAACGAGTTTATCGCTTAGTCATTTTCTCTTGTAATCTCCCTCCTCTTTCCTAATTGCGTCTATTGTCCACATTAGTCTTTCATGAAGATTTGAGAGGAGTGAATATTACAATAAACATTCTAGTTTACTTAGCTTCTCATGCAGACTTGGCTCCAGTTCTTCTTGTCTACTGGCCTGATTCTTGAAGCTGAAAATGCCACATTTTAGGTCCTCGCAATCGGATTGATCTAAATAAATTTTAAGATTGTTGATGCAGAATTTCTTTTCAGGTAAATGTATTTTCTCACATTTTAGTGTATTGTAAGACCTTTTGATTTTTGACATTAACATATCCGAAATAACATTGTTCTCACAAAATACAAAAATACGTCCGATAACATCAGAGGAAGACATACCGATTGGACTAGGGAGCACAGGTTGCACCATTGCCGCTTGCGAGTCTTTTTCAGGTTGGCTGAACAATATATAACAAAACATTAGAAGAAGAAGCGGAATTTATGCGGCTGCGCTCCCGTAATTTAATGGGCGGTCATTGCCCCATGTAAACGTGAAGATTAACGTAATTTGAAGCTAAAATTAAAATCACTCCACTCCGTGACTGCCACAGTGGCAATGGTGCAACCATAATATATCTTTAGAACAGAGAAATCAATCTTCGTTGCACAAGATAGGTTTATTTAGTCCTCACATGTGACTCGTTTCGGCCGGCTCTGGGCGCTACAGTCAGGAACCGCATGATCGCTACGGTCGCAGGTTCTAATCCTGCCTCGGGTATGGATGTGTGTGATGTCCTTAGGTTAGTTAGGTTTAAGTAGTTCTAAGTTCTAGGGGACTGATGACATCAGAAGTTAAGACCCATAGTGCTCAGAGCCATTTGAACCATTTTTTGTCTCGTTTCGCCTGTTTGAGGTATCATCAGACAATGTGGGGAAATTACAAATTGGTTTAGGTGTAAATTGCCATTAAAGGCCAATTGTAAATGAATAAATTAAAAATAACAAGAGGAAGACATACCGATTCGACTAGGAAGCACAGGACCACATATGCGTTTCAGGGGGTGATAAAGGGTAAAAATTTCAACTCATAATGTATTGCTCCTTAGCTGAGCTTACCGATAAAAGTTCTTGTTAATTGTAAACAGACCATATTTGTGTTCACGATGTAGTTTCTTCATGGATAAATGATCATCGTTACAATCAGTCTTCCAGTTTAGCGTTGCTTCTGCCTTCGTTGCTTCATATTTTTACTAAACTGTTTTTAGCTGTTTCTTTGTTCTTATTAGAGCCCTGTCATTTGCCAAAGGTGCATTGGCCTAGCCTTCATATGGCTGTATTTTGCACTCGTGAGTTTTTTCTGCTCACTGAGTGTACTTATTCACCTATGGTAGGTACCCCTTGCATGCTTTAATAGCTTTCTTTTTCCTACTATCACTGCTTTTCTTCGTGTTGCTTGTAGGTGAGGTAATGAAGTGTTGACAGTGGCTATGTGGCTATTACCTCTCAGTTCTTTGGGACTCTTAATCACGTTTGACCCCTCGGTTACTAATAGGAAGAATGATATCGGCGATGCAATGAAGCATTGATAGTGGCTAACTGGCGGTTACCTCCCAATTCTACGGGTCTCTTAACTATTTTCCGCGTCTCGATTACGATTATCAAGAATTTTTATCGACAGGCTAAGGTGCAATAGTTCGTGAGTTGAAATTTATACCTCTCACCACCCCTTTGAAACACAAATGTGCACCTCTGCCCCGTAGCCCAAAAAGTGTATGTCTTCCACTTGTTATTTTACATTTACTCATTTATCATTGCCTTTGATAGCAATTTGTTGTTACACCAGTTTGCAATTTCCCCGGTTATCCTGTTGATGGCTGAAACACACGAAATGCGTCACAATTGAAGATTAAATAAACCTATCTTGTGCACGAAGACTGTTTCTTTCTGATCTGAAGAATTTGAAGCTGTTTTTTCTGGTGTAGAAGTATGATACCGGAATTTGGTTGCAATAATTACACGTCTGTTATTTGAAAATGATAAACAAAATATTTATTCAAAATACTCTCCGCTGCTGTTTATACATTTCTGGCGCCCCTGCGGCAGGCTTTGAGTGCCACGACAAAAAAACAGTTCTTCTTTTGAAGCTAACCAGTCAGCTAGCCATTTTCGTACATTTCATACGAATTGCGATGTTGTTCAGCGATAGAGTGTCCCAGTGATGCAAATACACTCCTGGAAATGGAAAAAAGAACACATTGACACCGGTGTGTCAGACCCACCATACTTGCTCCGGACACTGCGAGAGGGCTGTACAAGCAATGATCACACGCACGGCACAGCGGACACACCAGGAACCGCGGTGTTGGCCGTCGAATGGCGCTAGCTGCGCAGCATTTGTGCACCGCCGCCGTAAGTGTCAGCCAGTTTGCCGTGGCATACGGAGCTCCATCGCACTCTTTAACACTGGTAGCATGCCGCGACAACGTGGACGTGAACCGTATGTGCAGCTGACGGACTTTGAGCGAGGGCGTATAGTGGGCATGCGGGAGACCGGGTGGACGTACCGCCGAATTGCTCAACACGTGGGGCGTGAGGTCTCCACAATACATCGATGTTGTCGCCAGTGGTCGGCGGAAGGTGCACGTGCCCGTCGACCTGGGACCGGACCGCAGCGACGCACGGATGCACGCCAAGACCGTAGGATCCTACGCAGTGCCGTAGGGGACCGCACCGCCACTTCCCAGCAAATTAGGGACACTGTTGCTCCTGGGGTATCGGCGAGGACATTCGCAACCGTCTCCATGAAGCTGGGCTACGGTCCCGCACACCGTTAGGCCGTCTTCCGCTCACGCCCCAACATCGTGCAGCCCGCCTCCAGTGGTGTCGCGACAGGCGTGAATGGAGGGACGAATGGAGACGTGTCGTCTTCAGCGATGAGAGTCGCTTCTGCCTTGGTGCCAATGATGGTCGTATGCGTGTTTGGCGCCGTGCAGGTGAGCGCCACAATCAGGACTGCATACGACCGAGGCACACAGGGCCAACACCCGGCATCATGGTGTGGGGAGCGATCTCCTACACTGGCCGTACACCACTGGTGATCGTCGAGCGGACACTGAATAGTGCACGGTACATCCAAACCGTCATCGAACCCATCGTTCTACCATTCCTAGACCGGCAAGGGAACTTGCTGTTCCAACAGGACAATGCACGTCCGCATGTATCCCGTGCCACCTAACGTGCTCTGGAAGGTGTAAGTCAACTACCCTGGCCAGCAAGATCTCCGGATCTGTCCCCCATTGAGCATGTTTGGGACTGGATGAAGCGTCGTCTCACGCGGTCTGCACGTCCAGCACGAACGCTGGTCCAACTGAGGCGATAGGTGGAAATGGCATGGCAAGCCGTTCCACAGGACTACATCCAGCATCTCTACGATCGTCTCCATGGGAGAACAGCAGCCTGCATTGCTGCGAAAGGTGGATATACACTGTACTAGTGCCGACATTGTGCATGCTCTGTTGCCTGTGTCTATGTGCCTGTGGTTCTGTCAGTGTGATCATGTGATGTATCTGACCCCAGGAATGTGTCAATAAAGTTTCCCCTTCCAGGGGCAATGAATTCACGGTGTTCTTATTTCAATTTCCAGGAGTGTAGATGATAATCGGGCAGAAACAAGTCTGGAGAATAAGCCGCATGCCCTAGTATTTTCCAACTGAACGCCTCGGTCGTTTCCCTGATCCGTTTTGCTGTGTATCGTGGGGCGTTATGAAGGAACAATATCACTCTGTGTTGCCTTTTTCCACATTCCGGTCGTTTTTCACATAATGCTCGATTTTAATCGATCATTTGCGGTTGGTAGCGATCAGTGTCAACGGCTTCACCAGGTTTTAGTAGCTCATAATACATGACATCCTTGTCATCCCAACAAACACACAGCGTTGTCTTCTTTCCAAAGCGACTTAGTCTTGCAGTGGATTCCACTGGTTTGCCTGGATTCACCCGCGATTTCCGAGGCTTAGAATTCTCAGACTATATCCATTTTTCATCACCTGTCACTATTCTATGGAGAGACGACTTTCTTTTGTATCTGGCAAGCAGAATTTCCCAAGTGGTCTTTCGAGTTGCTTGCTATGTTGCATTTTCCCATTCCTGCGCCTTTCACAGAGCTTTCAACGGAAAAGAAACGGTTTTCTCCGTCACGTTCAATTGTTCCGCGAGTTCCTGTTGTGTTTGAGTATCATCTTCATCCAATATGGCTAGCAATTCGTTGTCTTCAACTTTTTCGGTCGTTTCCCGCGCTCGTCGTTCCTCACGTCAAAATCATTATTTTTGAATTTTTTGACCCACTCGAAACACTGTTTTCGCAACGGCATGTTCGCCGAAAGCTTCTACAAGCATTAGATGTGATTCTGCAGTAGTTTTCTTCCAAATGATAAAAAGAAATCAACACTGACCGCATATCGCAGTTCGTAGGCACAAGACTCGACATGTTTACGAGTTTGAAACAGATACCGAAGTGTGGAACTTGGGTTACTCTGTGTTGACATTCTTCATCAGCCGTTACAGGAAGCAGATTTCGCTGCAGACGCGGTCTCATGGGCCATACACTTACGGCTAGCGCCATCTATAAGGAGATACCCGTTTCATACCACTGCACCTGGTATACGTGATAGTTCGATTCTTTAAAGAATCCAGGGTGTGGTTTGCTGATATCAACTACACTACTGGCCATTCAAATGGCTACAGCAAGAAGGAATGCAGATGATGAACGGGTATTCATTGGACAAATACACTCCTGGAAATTGAAATAAGAACACCGTGAATTCATTGTACCAGGAAGGGGAAACTTTATTGACACATTCCTGGGGTCAGATACATCACATGATCACACTGACAGAACCACAGGCACATAGACACAGGCAACAGAGCATGCACAATGTCGGCACTAGTACAGTGTATATCCACCTTTCGCAGCAATGCAGGCTGCTATTCTCCCATGGAGACGATCGTAGAGATGCTGGATGTAGTCCTGTGGAACGGCTTGCCATGCCATTTCCACCTGGCGCCTCAGTTCGACCAGCGTTCGTGCTGGACGTGCAGACCGCGTGCGACGACGCTTCATCCAGTCCCAAACATGCTCAATGCGGGACAGATCCGGAGATCTTGCTGGCCAGGGTAGTTGACTTACACCTTCTAGAGCACGTTGGGTGGCACGGGATACATGCGGACGTGCATTGTCCTGTTGGAACAGCAAGTTCCCTTGCCGGTCTAGGAATGGTAGAACGATGGGTTCGATGACGGTTTGGATGTACCGTGCACTATTCAGTGTCCCCTCGACGATCACCAGTGGTGTACGGCCAGTGTAGGAGATCGCTTCCACACCATGATGCCGGGTGTTGGCCCTGTGTGCCTCGGTCGTATGCAGTCCTGATTGTGGCGCTCACCTGCACGGCGCCAAACACTCATACGACCATCATTGGCACCAAGGCAGAAGCGACTCTCATCGCTGAAGACGACACGTCTCCATTTGTCCCTCCATTCACGCCAGTCGCGACACCACTGGAGGCGGGCTGCACGATGTTGGGGCGTGAGCGGAAGACGGCCTAATGGTGTGCGGGACCGTAGCCCAGATTCATGAAGACGGTTGCGAATGGTCCTCGCCGATACCCCAGGAGCAACAGTGTCCCTAATTTGCTGGGAAGTGGCGGTGCGGTCCCCTACGGCACTGCTTAGGATCCTACGGTCTTGGCGTGCATCCGTGCGTCGCTGCGGTCCGGTCCCAGGTCGACGGGCACGTGCACCTTCCGCCGACCACTGGCGACAACATCGATGTACTGTGAAGACCTCACGCCCCACGTGTTGAGCAATTCGGCGGTACGTCCACCCGGCCTCCCGCATGCCCACTATACGCCCTCGCTCAAAGTCCGTCAACTGCACATACGGTTCACGTCCACGCTGTCGCGGCATGCTACCAGTGTTAAAGACTGCGATGGAGCTCCGTATGCCACGGCAAACTGGCTGACACTGACGGCGGCGGTGCACAAATGCTGCGCAGCTAGCGCCATTCGACGGCCAACACCGCGGTTCCTGGTGTGTCCGCTGTGCCGTGCGTGTGATCATTGCTTGTACAGCCCTCTCACAGTGTCCGGAGCAAGTATGGTGGGTCTGACACACCGGTGTCAATGTATTCTTTTTTCCATTTCCAGTAGTGTATATTAAACTAGAACTGACATGTGATTACATTTTCACGCAATTTGGGTGCGTAGATCCTTAGAAAACAGTACCCAGAACAACCACCTCTGGCCGCAATAACGGCCTTGGTACACCTGGGAACTGAGTCAAACAGATCTTGGATAGCGCGTACAGGTACAACTGCCCATGCAGCTTCCACACGATACCTCAGTTCATCAAGAGTAGTGACTGGCGTATTGTGACGAGCCTGTTGCTCGGCCACCATTGACCAGACTTTTCAGTTGGTGAGAGATTTGGAGAATGTGCTGGCCAGGGTAGCAGTCGAACATTTTCTGTATCCAGAAAGGCCCGTACAGGATCTGCAACATGCGGTCGTGCATTATCGTACTGATATGCAGGGTTTCGCAGGGATCGAATGAAGGGTAGAGCCACGGGTCGTAACACATCTGAAATGTAACGTCAACTGTTCAAAGTGCCGTCAATGCGAACAAGAGGTGACAGAGACGTGTAACCAATGGCACCCCATGCCATCATGTCGGGTGATACGCCAGTATGGCGATGACGAATACAAGCTTCCAATGTACGTTCACCGCGATGTCGCCAAACACGGATGCGACCATCATGATGCTGTAAACAGAACCTGGATTTATCCGAGAAAATGACGTTTTGCCATTCGTGCATCCAGGTTCGTCGTTGTGTACACCATCGCAGGCGTCAAGTGTAACCGCAGCCATGGTCTCCGAACTGATAGTCCATGCTGCTGCAATCGTCGTCGAACTGTTCACGCAGATGGTTGTTGTCTTGCAAACGTCCCCATCTGTTTACTCAAGGATCGAGGCGTGGCTGCACGATCCGTTACAACCATGCGGATAAGATGCCTGTCATCTCGACTGCTAGTGCGAGGTCGTTGCGATTCAGCACGGCGTTCCGTATTACCCTCCTATACCCACCGATTCCATATTCTGCTAACAATCATTGTGTTGTGGACTGACAAGACAGCCAGTCCACAGTGACGGGTAACCGAAAGGCACGCGCTTAAACTCACGCAGGCTGGCGTGAGGTCTGAAACAGGATACGTAATGAATGCTATAAAGAAAAGTACGTAGCTTCTGGAATACTTAACTTTAATCCACATTTGTAGAATATCGCTCTTGATGATACATGTTATAACCACAATATACACTCCTGGAAATTGAAATAAGAACACCGTGAATTTATTGTCCCTGGAAGGGGAAACTTTATTGACACATTGCTGGGGTCAGATACATCACATGATCACACTGACAGAACCACAGGCACATAGACACAGGCAACAGAGCATGCACAATGTCGGCACTAGTACAGCATATATCCACCTTTCGCAGCAACGCAGGCTGCTATTCTCCCATGGAGACGATCGTAGAAATGCTGGATGTAGTCCTGTGGAACGGCTTGCCATGCCATTTCCACCTGGCGCCTCAGGTGGACCAGCGTTCGTGCTGGACGTGCAGACCGCGTGAGACGACGCTTCATCCAGTCCCAAACATGCTCAATGGGGGACAGATCCGGAGATCTTGCTGGCCAGGGTAGTTGACTTACACCTTCTAGAGCACGTTGGATGGCACGGGATACATGCGGACGTGCATTGTCCTGTTGGAACAACAAGTTCCCTTGCCGGTCTAGGAATGGTAGAACGATGGGTTCGATGACGGTTTGGATGTACCGTGCACTATTCAGTGTCCACTCGACGATCACCAGTGGTGTACGGCCAGTGTAGGAGATCGCTTCCCACACCATGATGCCGGGTGTTGGCCCTGTGTGCCTCGGTCGTATGCAGTCCTGATTGTGGCGCTCACCTGCACGGCGCCAAACACGCATACGACTATCATTGGCACCAAGGCAGAAGCGACTCTCATCGCTGAAGACGACACGTCTCCATTCGTCCCTCCATTCACGCCAGTCGCGACACCACTGGAGGCGGGCTGCACGATGTTGGGGCGTGAGCGGAAGACGGCCTAACGGTGTGCGGGACCGTAGCCCAGCTTCATGGAGACGGTTGCGAATGGTCCTCGCCGATACCCCAGGAGCAACAGTGTCCCTAATTTGCTGGGAAGTGGCGGTGCGGTCCCCTACGGCACTGCGTAGGATCCTACGGTCTTGGCGTGCATCCGTGCGTCGCTGCGGTCCGGTCCCAGGTCGACGGGCACGTGCACCTTCCGCCGACCACTGGCGACAACATCGATGTACTGTGGAGACCTCAAGCCCCACGTGTTGAGCAATTCGGCGGTACGTCCACCCGGCCTCCCGCGTGCCCACTATACGCCCTCGCTCAAAGTCCGTCAACTGCACATACGGTTCACGTCCACGCTGTCGCGGCATGCTACCAGTGTTAAAGACTGCGATGGAGCTCCGTATGCCACGGCAAACTGGCTGACACTGACGGCGGCGGTGCACAAATGCTGCGCAGCTAGCGCCATTCGACGGCCAACACCGCGGTTCCTGGTGTGTCCGCTGTGCCGTGCGTGTGATCATTGCTTGTACAGCCCTCTCGCAGTGTCCGGAGCAAGTATGGTGGGTCTGACACACCGGTGTCAATGTGTTCTTTTTTCCATTTCCAGGAGTGTATATAGCAAAGGATTATGGCGCCTTGCTAGGTCGTAGAAATTGTAGCTTAAGGCTATGCTAACTATCGTCTCGGCAAATGAGAGCGTAGTTGTCAGTGAACCTTTCCTAGCAAAGTCGGCTGTACAACTGGGGCGAGTGCCAGTACGTCTCTCTAGACTTGCCGTGTGGCGGCGCTCGGTCTGCAATTACTGATAGTGACGACACGCGGGTCCGTCGTATACTAGCGGACCGCGACCGATTTAAAAGCTACCACCTAGCAAGTGTGGTGTCTGGCGGTGACACCACACATTGGATCTCGACCAACGAGAGCATCAATGTCGCGACACGATAAACCGCAATCGCGATAGGCTACAATCCGACCTTTATCAAAGTCGTAAATGTGATGGTACGCATTTCTCCTTCTTCCACGAGGCATCACAACAACGTTTCACCAGGCAACGCCTGTCAACTGCTGTTTGTGTATGAGAAATCGGTTGGAAACTTTCCTCGTGTCAGCACGTTGTAGGTGTCGCCACCGGCGCCAACCTTGTGTGAATGCTCTGAAAAGCTAATCATTTGCATATCACAGCATCTTCTTGCTGTCGGTTAAAATTCGCCTCTGCTGCACGTCATCTTCGGGGTGTAACAATTTTAATGGCCAGTAGTGTATTAAGCAATTAAGCAATGTGAGCTCCATGCCTCATCCACAGCTGGTGTCGTACCTGCGTTCTGAGAAGGCGCACGAGATGTGCGGAACACGACCCTCGCCGCAGGCAGAACGGGCCGTGCCAGTGCACACTGTGTGGGAGAACTGATGGGCGTGTCGTGTCCCGCCCGGGGCTGCCCGGCGACCCCAGTTGCCGGGGCAACGGTCCGTCCCGGCCAACTACAAATTTAATCGCAGCCGCGGGCAGCGGGCACCCCTCGTCACTGTGCAATTTTCATACGGCACGGCCGGCCACCGCCCACGTCATTGCCGCGAATATTAGCCGACCGTGCGAATTATGCACGCCGCCGCCTTGTCAGCCGCCGCAGCAGTTTCAGCCGTCCAAAGCTGACCCGTGATGACACAGCACCAGATAACCGAGGCCAGCTTTCGAAAGTGGCACGTAACGGATCGTCACTTCAAGCACATTACTTTATCAGCTACTCCGACCTGCATCCACAATGTCATTACTAACTCTCTAACCCACTATAGGGTAATTTCGAGTGCCTCTCACTGAATTATTTCCAAACCAGACACCTCACCACCCCCCCCCCCCTCCCCGCCCACCTAAAGTAAACCGGCCTGGAAAGTGGAACGCATTTGTACCAGTCACGTCCTCTTCTGGGATATTTTCGGCAAATTGATCTGAACATAACTCCAGTAACCTACAATGAGGCAACTTAGATTATCTGTAATCGAGCTTTGCTGTTCTCTCCGGAAATCAGTAATGACATTCTTCGTACAACAGGAGTACAATCATGAGTCGCATACACGGTAGAGATACTTAGCACTGTCTTTAATGGCAAGTCAAAAACGGATACTAATTGACGTGTCGGTAGTCGAGGTGGTCAATAAACGCGTCCAGACATCTACAAAACGATAACGAGCGAGGTTACGCCGTGGTTACCACACTGGACTCACGTCCGAGAAGACGATGGTTCAAACCTGCATCCGGCCATCCCGATTTAGCTTTTCCGTGATTTCCCTAATCGCATCAGGCAAATGCCGGGATGGTTCCTTGGGAAGCCCACAGCCGACTTCCTTCCCCATCCTTCCCTAAAAGTCAATGGGACTGACGACCTCACTGTTTGGTCCCCCCCCCCCCCCAAATCAACCAACCAACAAGCCAGCTAAATTAACTGATTTATTACTATGTATGTATGGTGTATGTCCTTTCAGACATGTCCGAAGAAACAGACACCGTACATATGATACTAATATCTACGCCATTATGGCATTTGATAATATCTACAGCGTGGATGCACCCTAGGTCCGACCTCCTGCAGGAATTATGCGAGATGCTACGAGCAATGAGAAAAGTGGATAGGGGTGTGCTACTAAAGTTGGGTGCAACACGTTGTTAATACAGGTGAGGCGGGAAGCATGCTCAAATAGCCAAAGTGCTTAAAGTGACCGCTTGCATCAAGAAGTCGGAAATTTCTCGTAAGGTTTTATGGGACCACTGAGGCCATCGGCCTCTAAGCTTACGAACCACTTAATATAACTTAAACTAACTTACGCTAAGGACAACACACACACCCGTACCCGAGGGAGGACTCGAACCTCTGACGGGGGGCGGGGGGGGGGGGGGGGGTGTCGGACCGTGACAAAGCGCCCCGCTTGCATTAAGCACGAAATCCGGATTCGAATTCCAGTAGAGCACAAATTTTCATTTGCCGCCATTGAATTACTTGAAGTGCCTCTTACGGCTTACGTCAGTATTTCTCTTTCATCGGGTAAATACATTTATTTACAAATATCCGGATAAGAACAGAAAACTTTTGCCTCCACATCGTTGTTCCTGAATTACGCTAAATGTAGTTTCTAACCAGACAGTGAAATGGCTAACTATATTGTACTGTACAATCAAATTTCCAATCCGAAAGTATAATTTTGTACATAAACATCAACCTTTAGAACCCAAAGGTTTATATTTACGTCCTAAATGAAATATAAAATTGAAAACACGCACACTCGTTATTTGTTGAGTACCGTGCCGTCAACTTCGAATGGTGTACAATGGTTGGAGTAGACAGTACGTAGTTTTTGGCGGAGGAACCAAATACGCATTGAGGATGTGTGTGTGTGGGGGGGGTTTCCATTTGAAAACACAAAGTTGACACCCCCATAGAGGAGATGTGGTTAGGAGGTGGCCAGTTGTATCACAGACAGATGTTCCTGTTACTATTGTTAACTTTCCGCGGAGTACTCTTTTTCCTATAATGCTTTTTTTCAAGATATTTAGCTGTCTCAAGCTGGAACAATCACCTCTACAATCGCCCTATTCTATATTCTATTTGTCTTGCGACCCTTCTGCGATATAAAGAATGGTCAGAATAAAACTGGCTCAAAAAATGGCTCTGAGCCCTATGGGACTTAACATCTGAGGTCATCAGTCCCGTAGAACTTAGAACTACTTAAACCTAACTAACCTAAGGACATCAAACACATCCATGCCCGAGGCAGGATTCGAACCTGCGACCGTAGCGGTCGCACGGTTCCAGACTGTAGCACCTAGAACCGCTCGGCCACACCGGCAGGCTAATAAAACTTGCCTGGAAAACATTTCATGCAGCGTGAGGTAGACAATTCAAAATACATCGTCCGCCCCTTGGTTCCCTACTTTCAGGTGCACGAAATATTTCCTACATCATTTTTATTCTGTACAATGGTGGTGTACTCACATGCAGTCTTCTTTGAATATGTCTTCCTTAAGTTTCACAACATTATTTCTTCCGGAGTTCCTCAGTTAATATCCTCAGGCACATCTGTTATATTTTCGAATATGCTAAACGAACCTATTACAACCCAGTAAAAATATCTCTAAATCCCCTCGTCACTCCTACACCAGCCAGAACAGTTTGGCACCGACATGCTATCGATATAAATTCGTTCAGACGATAGCAGCGTCACCTGGCGAGGAATAACTGCTAGTCAGACACACGCACGGTGCATGTGGTATTAGTGAGCGTGCTGTCCGTGTGTAGAATGGGGAAGTTCGACCGAGGGCAGATTGTGGTGACCCGGAGGCTCAGCACGAGCATTTCGGTCACTGCACGACTTAGATATTCAAGGAGTGCTGTAGTGTCTGCAAAAAGTGACCAAACCGACGTAAAACCACGTCCAGACGTCGTGGGACTGGGCGGACACCAGTCATTACACATGTTGGATGTCGTAAACTTGGGTCAAATGGGTCAAATGGGTCAAATGGCTCTGAGCACTATGGGACTCAACTGCTGTGGTCATAAGTCCCCTAGAACTTAGAACTACTTCAACCTAACTAACCTAAGGACATCACACACATCCATGCCCGAGGCAGGATTCGTACCTGCGACCGTAGCGGTCATGCGGTTCCAGACTGTAGCGCCCTTAACCTCTCGGCCACTCCGGCCGGCGGAAACTTGGCAGACTGGTGATACAGGACAGGTGGTGAACTGTGGTGGAACTAACATCAGACTTAAATGCTGGACAGGATACAAGTGTGTCTGAACACACAGTGCACCGAACACTCCTAACGATGGGCCTTCGCTGTCGACGACTCATTCATGTGCCAGTGTCAACACAGCGACATCAATAACTACGACCGAAATGGGCACGTGACTATCGGAACTGGACTTCGGCGCAGTCGCAGAGCACTGCATGGTTTGATGAACCACGAAACCTCCTTCGTCATGCGAACGGAAGGACGCGAATCCGTCGTCTTCCAAGCCAACAGCTCCTTGCCACCTGTACTGCGGAACGGAGACAAGTTGGCGCGCGGCTCTATTGTGCTCTGTGGCACATTCATGTGGGCAACCATGGATCTAATGGAGCTCGTGCAAGGCACTATGACGGTCAAGGAATATCGTACACTGGTTGCTTGACCATGTAAAGCCCTTCATGACGATCATGTTTCCCGAAGGTAGTGGCATTATGCAGCAAGATATTGTTCAATGTCATAAGGCCAGGAGTGTGATGCAGTGATTCGAGAACACAGTGGCGAATTACAGTTAATGATATCGCCCCCAGCTTGGCAGAATTGCACCCCATCAAATACATCTGGGATGTGATTGAATGTGGCGTCAGAGCTCACCGCCCCAATCCCCAGAATTTACGGGAATCAGGTGACGTGTGTGTAGGTGTGGTGACTACACCTTGCAGCGACATATAAAGGCCTCACTGATTCCATGCCACGACGTGTCGTGCCAGAGGTGGAAATACCGGCTATTAGGTAGATGGTCATAACATTCTGGCTGATCAGTGTACTTGATAAGAGTTCACCGTAGTAATACCGTAGGGGTGGATACACCAGCATTCTGTGTCTGACTTCTTTTACAGATGCTCTCCCCATCTCAGGAACCTTCCAGTAAATATAAGTATTTCATTTCCTTCACTGATACAATTTTCACCTTTTCATACCATTTTATAACGCTTTTTAGAGTCATATTTAAATATTTAAATATAAAGTCATTTTTAAATAATGTAACTGGATTCTACTGTGGTTTTTTTTCTCCTGGTTCTTTACACTGCCTTATATAATAAATTTATTCGTTTCAACCTAAATTTGTTTAATTTAACTGGTGCACTTAAAGCAGCTCAAAAACTTTAGTGAAGCAGAAATTAAACTAATGAAAAAGACATAACAGCAAGGGAAATTCAGGGGCAGATTAGTGAGGTTTATGCAGAAATGAATTATTAACGAGTGAATGGCAAATAACCGCTCACAGCACTCGCTATCTGAGGATTTCGCACAAACTTATTTATGTCTATAGATAGTTCACCTATAGGTTTTGATCAGTGAGTCCTGGGGTTTGAAAGTATGTGACGCAAATTGTCGTTTCTTTTGATTGCATTGCCACCCCCCCCTTTTTTTTTTACACAGACAAGTAGTCTACTGTATAGCTTGGTATTTAAAAGAAATTTCAAAATGATAGCTCGACCCGATCATGAGAAAAGGGGTCTTAACAGACGGACAAAGAGTAATTCTGTGAGGGTTCAGCTTTCACCGATTGAGGTATGGAATCTTACAAAGACTATAGTTGGAATGAAAATAAATGGAGAAGACCCCTTTGCGTAAGACTTTGCGTACGGCTTTGCTTTAGTGGTAGGATACGAAAAGATTACGAACAGTGTTCTGAAAGCACTGACTGCTGCACTCAAACAGTACAAACTGATGGAAAACACTAATAAAAGGAAACAGTGAGCGGAAGACAAAAGTGGTCAGGACGTCGCAGCAAACGTGCACTTGGAACATCCAATACTAATGGCTTGAAACAGGTTAGGCATTCTGAGACTGAGATTTCAGTATGTAGCAGATTCATTTCGGAATTTAGTAAGTTGTTAAACAATGCTAAACGTGCTTTCCAGTACAAGAGAAATCTCTTTAGAAATACATCAGAGGACCTCAGGATCAGTGGCTCTATGAATATTTAGCTTGGCGTGTGTCCCTCTACGAAAGTGAGAGCTGGACAAGCAGTAATAGATATAAAAATCTAGAAGCGATGGAAATGTCGGCATAGTCGATAGGTGCTATATTTTGTTTTACGAGCCTAAGGCAAAAACTGTAAAAACAGGCACTCTTTGAAAGCAACCATCGTATTCGTAAACAAACGAATATAGCACGCTATAAAATAACATTCGCCGTTGGCGTGATTAATTACTCAGCCACGAATTATGTCGGAAAGGTACGAAGGTAATGAAAATAAGACAGAATAAAAAATGAGTACACGTGTATGAAATACATTATTATTGTAATTTTTGCGAGTGAGAAAAGTACAGAGAAGCTTTAAATGCATTACAGTATATCAAATTGTGAAGTCGTAATATTGTGAAATACCGTTAATTTATTATTAAATAATTATTGAATTAGCAGGACTACTGCAGGAAAGAGAGCGTTTTGTGCTTCGAGAACCTAAAATGTAACACAGAAAAGGGAAAATGAAATAAATAATAAAATATATATATATATATAAAAACACGGGAGCATGGCCTAAAATGTGGGGTAACCGACACAGAAATCCTAAAAGAAACGACAGTACACAAATGATGAAAATTCACAAAATTTAACAAATTATGGAATCGGTAACTAGCATTAAGCTTAATAGATCACTTCTATGGTTCAAATGGTTCAAATGGCTCTGAGCACTATGGGACTTAACATCCATGGTCATCAGTCCCCTAGAACTTAGAACTACTTAAACCTAACTAACCTAAGGACATCACACAACACCCAGCCATCACGAGGTAGAGAAAATCCCTGACCCCGCCGGGAATCGAACCCGGGAACCCCGGCGTGGGAAGCGAGAACGCTACCGCACGACCACGAGATGCGAGCAGATCACTTCTAGATTTGTTATTTAGACCATTTTGCAACAAGTGTGTGCACTACAGTGCTACAAGTTTTCTACATTCGGTATAACTCTCTTCATTAATTTTTACTTCTTCGCAGTAGTTCAGAGATAAATAAGAACTCTACAAACCCTACAAAAACCTTGTTCCCACACTTACTGCATTTCCGTTGTTCATTATTTAGATCGTTTCCCCAGCAGGTGTGTACGCTGAATGTAATAGGATTGCCGGCCGGAGTGGCCGAGCGGTTAAAGGCGCTACAGTCTGGAACCGCACGACCGCTACGGTCGCAGTATGTGTGTGATATCCTTAGGTTAGTTAGGTTTAAGTAGTTCTAAGTTCTAGGGGACTTATGATCACAGCAGTTGAGTCCCATAGTGCTCAGAGCCATTTTCTTGTAATAGGATTTCTACGTTTGCAATTGCTCTCTAAAATATTGGAAAAAGTGACAATTACTGGAATCGGTAACTACAATTAAGCTATATAAGAGATCAATCCTGGTTACCGATTCAAACTATTGCACTGTTCATTATTTAGATCGGTTTTGCAGCACTGGTATGTAATAGGATCTCTGCACTTGGAATTGCTCTGTGGACTCCTGCGGAAAAGTAACTAATATTGGAATCGGTAACCAGAATTAACGTATATAGGTCAATTCAAGTTATCGATTCCAATACTTGTCACTTTTTGTGAATTTCTTATTTGTGTACTGGCTTTTGTTTTAGGATTGCTGTGTCATCTTCTCCAAATTCCATGCTACTGTTTCATATGTGTTATTACTTATTTCATTTTCCCGCAGTTGTATTGCATTTTAGTCCCCCCCCCCCCTCCCCAAAGCCCCCGCTTACCAGTGGTGCCCCCGTTAGATTCAATAATTATTGTTAGAAATTAACGCTATTTTATAATATTACGTCTTTATCATGCACTATGCTGTAATGAGTCTTATTTAAAGGTTCTGTGTGTTTTTCTTACTCGCGTAAGTTACGACAGTAATTTATTTCACGCGTAAATATTTCTCTTTGGTTTTGCTCATATTTATCTCCATTCGTTTCGAGATAATTCGTGCCTAAGTAAATGACACCTTGAATCTTGACTGTAATTTTAGCGTATGCTACATTCCTTTGTTTACGATTATCACCTGCTGCTTTCAGATATTGTGTCTACCTAGTGTCCTTGCCTCTGGTATGACGTCATTGCTCAAAGCTGACGAGTGGAACTGGACACTGGAATTTATCAGAAAACAGTATCTCCCACCAAGTATGACTGCTTCTGGAATAATTCGCCTTACATCATGCAACCCACAAAACGTAACTGTCATGCATTTCCCTCGTCGTGAAAATTCTCAGCCGCACACTGCAAGACCAATGAGGACGCTACTGCAGCATTTTCGATGGGAAGTGTCTGATCACCCAACATCTAGGCCGGACTTAGCTGCATCCGTTATTCGACTGTGCTCACATGAACCGCTAGTTATAAAGATAACATTTTTGCTGCAGATCAGCACAGAGAATTGGCAGAAAGCAGAGGAGGCTGCCTTCTATGACGAGCCTATTGAAAAGCTGGTACAATGGTATGACAAATTCAGTCGTTATGTAGAGAAGTAGCCTGATGGTAAAGGTAAATTATTTTAGATTTTCACTGTGGTTTCAATTTCGCGACCGATCGGACCTTACTTTCCGAACAGCCCTCGTATATCTTCGCCAGAGGAAGTATATTGACTGGCAAGTTCAGATACAATGTGCAAGCAATAAATCCATTCATTGTTAAATGACCTTAAAACAGTCCCAATCTTATTTATTTTATTTAGGAAGTGGTTGAGGTCACACAACCGTCTTCAAAAGAATTTAATATTGGCGGTGATGTGACGGTGCTCGCAGCCCCGGCGAAGTAATACTTTGGCGCCGTTGTTTACGTGGGCGTTCGACCGTTAACTAATTTCCGTAAACGCAGTGTCGCTCAGGGGACAAATACGAAGCCTGCATTATATGAAGTAACGCCGTCAGTTAGTTATCAGTCAGCTGTGGACAGCCAACAACAGATCGTTCGTATTAGTATACAGATGCTGCTGACATTTTCAGCTACCCGTTGATGTTAATTTGCTGAGAAGTGTGCTACATAAGCACTTCAAAACAGACTTCGCTGATTTTATTTCATTTTATACCGCATCCTTGGTTTCATTCAAAAAGGTTCAAATGGCTCTGAGCACTGTGGGACTTAATTTCTGATGTCATCAGTTCCCTAGAACTTACAACTACTTAAACCTAACTAACCTTAGGACATCACACACATCCATGCCCGAGGCAGGATTCGAACCTGCGACCGTAGCGGTCACGCGGTTCCAGACTGTATCTCCTAGAACCGCTCGGCCACCCCGGCCGGCTGGTTTCATTCATAATGATTCTGTTAATATAAGAAAAACTTTGTTCAATCAATAAACTTCTTTCTTTTTGACTGTCCGCTCTAAATGGAAATTCGCCCAAAGCTGGTACAAAGGACACTGCTCGTTCACTTTTGACAGCTAAGAAATTGACAGTTGTATTCGAAGATAGCGTAATTTTGAAAATAACTCGTAGATGACGACTCACTTAGATGAGGCTGTAGGAGCTGCAGAAGACAGAAGAAACGGTACGCCGTATTTTACGTGAAGATGGGTTTGAGCATGGTGGATCCCACATTTTTTCGGATGATGTCCAAAGAAAAAGATAGAACTAACGTCTAGATCGTTTTAATTGAATCTATTGTCTATCTTTGTACAGATTTGTTGCTGTGGTTCTCCCTTACTCCTAGTATCGAAACAGAAATCAGTATAGCGTTTGGAAGTCAGCGGCCGTTTGACAAAGCAAGCAAAGTTCATACTGTCTAGAGTTGTTTTATGCATTGCAGAGACATTCATCGCATCGGCTACATTCTGAAGAGAAAGAAATATTGGTGGGGATACGAAATCACAAAGGGTCAGGTGGAGGAAAACAATACTCGAGATGATGAGTGTATCGTACGTAGACTCCTGTCTCGCATAAACTTTTTCAGATTAAGAGTAAATTGGCCTCTTATTTTGCAGACTTTTCCTAATTGCACGTTACCTATAGAAAGAACTTGGTGTATGTGCATCGATCTGAAAGGGGAGGAACATGAAAAATAAGAACCTTTTAATCCTAGAAGATAGTTTTTCACATTTAAAGGTACACATTTCCGCATTACTGTCGTACAAGCATGCGAGATGAAAGAAAATATGGAACAAATTGTAGATCTCCAAGCTCGTAGCGATTAAATATTTTGAACCGCCTAGTGTATTTTCGTATATAATATCATTGGAGGAGAGGAAGTGGCACAATGTAGGGAAACCTGCTATCTGTTGATATATTCCAACAATGAAACTATTGAATTCGAGCTATTTGCATATATATCACTGGAACACAGAGCTGTAATTCCGCAGCCGTTGCACTCTGTAGCCCTGCGACGCCAGATAACAGGTGCAGAGTTATCGAATTTACGCACCGGTTGTTTCTGATGACGTACACACACACAGTGGTAACATCGTGCCCCTAAAGAGGCCTACAAATCGAGCACGGTATTAAAGCTGGAGGTAAATGGCGAATGAATCGGAATGTAAGCCCCAACGGGGCAACAGCCAGCACGGGATCCCGACGAATATGAAAGCAGACGTCGCTGGATGCACGGAGTTAGGGGGCGGGGGTGGGGGGCGGAGGGTATACTCTGGCAAAGTAGTGCAGCGTGCGCCTGCGCGGCGCTGCCATTTCCGAGGCCTTCGCATCTGTAATTTGGGAGCGATACTAGGATAGGCAGAGAGTTGCCTCAAAGAGGAGCCGTAATTACGTTGAAAGCTCACTCAAGTCCCGAGAGCAGCATCAGCCTTCGCGGATGGCCTACTGAACAGTGGAAGGGGCGGGAGGATGCGGTGTTGCTGGCGCGACGGGTAGCGATGCGGAGGGGATGCTGCCACTGCCAAAAGATGGTCGGTGGGAGGTCTTACGTATAGGGCAGTCGTAAGTAGCAGCGAAATACTTTCACGTCAACGTGACAGTTATTTTCTGCTGCTGGCATTGAAGTACATCGCTTGGTAAAACATGCGCAGCGCTCGGAAGACTTGATCAGATGTCAATGCGATATACTGGGTGATCAAAAAGTCAGTATAAATTTGAAAACTTAATAAACCACGGAATAATGTAGATAGAGAGGTAAAAATTGGAATGACATGGGGTTTTATTAGAGCCAAAAAAAAAAACCATATTGCTAGGCGCGTGAAAGATCTCTTGCGCGTGTCGTTTGGTGATGATCGTGTGCTCAGCCGCCACTTTCGTCATGCTTGGCCTCCCAGTCCCCAGACCTCAGTCCATGCGATTATTGCCTTTGGGGTTACCTGAAGTCGCAAGTGTATCGTGATCGACCGACATCTCCAGGGATGCTGAAAGACAACATCCGACGCCAATGCCTCATCAAAACTCCGGACATGCTTTACAGTGCTGTTCACAACATTATTCCTCGACTACAGCTATTGTTGAGAAATGATGGTGGACATATTGAGCATTTCCTGTAAAGAACATCATCTTTGCTTTGTCTTACTTTGTTATGCTAATTATTGCTATTCTGATCAGATGAACCGCCATCTGTCGGACATTTTTTGAACGTTTGTATTTTTTTGGTTCTAATAAAACCCCATGTCATTCCAAGCATGTGTGTCAATTTGTACCTCTCTATCTACATTATTCCGTGATTTATTCAGTTTTCAAATTTATGCTGACTTTTGGATCACCAGGTAGTTCATTTACACGACATGGCAGGTATGTAAATGATTAGAGTTGCAGTTCTTCGTAACTGCTAGAACAGCCAACAGGTTGCATTAGTGTTGTTACCAGGTCTCGTAGTGTATATAAAGGGTGTACCACATGGGAATGTGAGGACAAGAATACTTGTCGTCAACGTTCCGGTTGACGACATCTCACGACGACAAGGCAGGATCGCCGCATTGTGCATCAGGCACATCGTAACATTTTGACATCTTCACCTTGTAAAGCGTATTGTCATATCGCTGGCTTAGTTGTGGAGTATCTTCGCGGGCAGCCGCCTCTGTAGAGAGTCGAGCTCTGCATATGAGAGGCATTGTTAGTATGGAAGTTGAAGTGTTGCTACATGTGCTGTTACAGTAAAGTGATGGAATATGAAAGTGATTCAGAGGAAAGTGCGTAATGATGTAATTAAAAATGAGCAGTGCAACGCTAATAACGTATTTGTTTATCTTCCCGTTGCGTGTCGCACAGCATCAATCATCCGCGCCGTGTTCGGTCTCCCAGATGAACTAATGTGAATCAGTAATACTATTTAACACAAAAGAGAGAATTTAAGTGCCAGTGTCTTGTAGTGAGCGAGAGAACGTGCGTTCGGTCATCGCGTTCCGCATCAACAACAATCAGCCGCGCCGCGACGGTTACGCGCACGCTCGTAAAAGTGAGAACTGAAAAATTAGCTTTACGAACAGTGCTATATCATTACCAGTGTTAAGGAGTACTGGTACCAAATATCGGTGTATGCCTTATGAGCTTAAGAACTTTCATTCGATTATTCGGCTTCCGCATAAAAAAAAAAAAAAAGGTTCAAATGGCTCTGAGCACTATGCGACTTAACTTCTGAGGTCATAAGTCGTCTAGAACTTAGAACTAATTAAACATAGCTAACCCAAGGACGGCACACACATCCGTGCCCTAGGCAGGATTTGAACCTGCGACCGCAGCGGTCGCTCGGCTCCAGACTGCAGCGCCTAGAACCGCACGGCCACTCCGGCCGGCCGCTTCCGCAGTATCAACAATCACCCGCGTCGTGTCGGTTACGCGTACGCTCGTCCGATATTGTGGACTGTTAATCATCCATTAATTGGGATAAACACTTATGAATTAGAATGTAAACAGTGCTACCTGCGATTTTCTTTTATCGTCTCAGAATATAGTTGTTCATACCAGACGTAGGACAGTGTTGTGCTTGGCGTTGAGTGGCTCCCCTAAACCCGCTTGCATATTTCGATAGATAATTTCAGGCAACCCGGCAGCAGTGTGGACAAGAACTGTACGACCGCCGCGGGATTATCAGGTACGTGGTGTGGGCAGGGCGCACGGTTCAGAAGTAACGGTCCGAAGTGAAAAACCAGTTTAAAGAGTTCCCCCACCCATCGGTACTCCCGGGCGTGTTACAACCTGCCATCCGGAAACAAGTAATGGATTCGCTAAAACATTCTGTGTCGTCCCACGGCGTTGGAAGGAGACTAGCAGCAACCAAACTTGGGAATTACCGTCTCTTACGTAGGCTTCCGCCAATACCAAAACACAAACAACTGCGCTGGGAGTGGTGTCGTATCCGGGAAGCTTGGACTGCTGAATGATGACGTCACACAGTGTTCAGTGATGAATCGCGATTCTGCACTGCCCTGCAAGTTCGTCATCGGCGAATATGGACAGGTTCTGTTCCTCTTATGTTTTGGTGGGGCGCTGCGGTATTACTGCTGGCGACAATGAACGGACGCTTTCGGGTATGATGTCAGTTTAAAACAAAGTGACTGAGCGAAAGCTGATGGCACAAAGTACATCACGAAAATCCGGACTCCTCGTGTTTTACCTCTTGTGCAACAACACCTTAGTCCTATTTTGTAACAGGATAGTGCTCGTCCGTATACGGCACGTTTCTCTATGAAGTGTCTGAGAGCTATAAACGTTTCTCCGAGGGCAGCAGAATCCCCAGATCGATGTACCATGAAACACCTGTGGGACCCTTTCGGACGCCATCTCCGCCCCATTGCCACTTTTTTTTTTTTTTTTTTTTTTTTTTTTTTTTTTTGTGGTTTTAGGGCGCACAACTTCAATGGTCATTAGCGCCCTGACTACTCTAAGAATGCACCGCGAGGCACAATTTGACCACAACAACTAAAAGGGAAAACACGATAAAAGACAGACTGACAGGCATAGGATTAAAAAACAGCATCATCAAATGTCCTTAGCGAGGTGTGTCAAATTGATAAAACGAAGAACACGAGCAGCTGCTCGTGGGTCATCCGCTAAAATGGCATCGAAAGTATTTGGCAGGTTAAGATCGAGGCGCAGTGTGTTAAGATCTGGACAGGACATTAAAATGTGTCTAACCGTCAGCAAGTGCCCACATGGGCAGAACGGCCCCGGCGCAGCCGTCAGCAGATGGCGATGGCTGAACCGGCAGTGTCCAATTCTTAACCGGGCTAAAACGACCTCCTCCCGCCGAGAAGGGCGTGAGGAGGACGTCCAAGCCACGGGAAGAGGTTTTAAGGCCCGAAGCTTGTTGTCGGTAAGTGCAGCCCAATCGGCATGCCACAGAGATAAGATGCGCCGACAAATCACCCTGCTAAAATCGGACGAAGGGACGCAACAAGAAGCTGTTCGAGGCTGGAGGACCGCAGCCTTGGCCGCGGCATCTGCAGCTTCGTTCCCAGGGATACCGACATGGCCCGGAACCCACATAAAGCTAACTGGAGAACCGACGTCCACCAGCTGCTGAAGAGAGCGTTGGATCCGGTGTACGAAAGGGTGAACCGGGTACGGATCACTGAGGCTCTGGATGGCGCTCAGGGAATCTGAGCAGATGACATAAGCAGAATGTCGGTGGCGGCAGATGTAAAGAACAGCCTGGTAGAGGGCAAAGAGCTCAGCTGTGAAGACCGAACAATGGCCATGGAGCCGGTATGTGAAACTTTGTGCCCCGACAATAAAGGAACACCCGACCCCGTCATTGGTCTTAGAGCCATCTGTATAAATACAAGTCATGTTGGTGAACTTCGAACGAAGTTCCAAAAAACGGGAGTGGTAGACCGAACCGGGGGTGACCTCTTTTGGGAGCGAGCTGAGGTCAAGGTGAACGCGGACCTGAGCCTGGAGCCAAGGTGGCGTGCGGCTCTCGCCCACTCGAAAGGTTGCAGGGAGGGAAAAAGTAAGGTGTTGAAGGAGGCGACGAAAGCGAACGCCAGGGGGTAGCAGGGCAGAGACATACAACCCGTATTGACGGTCAAGAGAGTCGTCAAAAAAGGAACGATAAGACGGATGGTCGGGCATTGACAGTAGCCGACAGGCATACCGACAAAGCAGTATATCGCGCTGGTAGGTGAGTGGCAATTCGCCAGCGTCAGCATGAAGACTCTACGGGACTGGTATAAAATGCTCCGATCGCCAGTCGTAAACCCCGATGTTGTATGGAGTTGAGGCGGCGTAAGATGGATGGCCGTGCAGAGGAGTATACGAAGCTCCCATAATCCAGCTTGGAGCGGACGATCGACCGATATAGACGAAGTAGGACGGTTCGATCCGCTCCCCACGACAGACCACTGAGAACACGGAGGACATTTAAAGAACGGGTACAACGGGCGGCCAAATATGACACATGTGGAGACCAGCTAAGTTTCCTGTCAAATGTAAGGCCTAAAAATTTGGTTGTCTCCACGATTGGGAGAGCAACGGGACCGAGTCTTAAGGACGGTGGGAGAAACTCTTTGTATCGCCAGAAGTTAATACAGACCGTCTTCTCGGCAGAAAAACGGAAGCCATTGGCGACACTCCAGGAGTAAAGACGGTCAAGAGAACGCTGAAGACAGCGCTCCAGGACACGTGTACACTGCGCGCTGCAATAGATGGTAAAATCGTCCACGAAAAGGGAGCCTGATACATCAGCTGGGAGGCAATCCATTATTGGATTGATCGCGATGGCGAAGAGAGCGACGCTCAAAACTGAGCCCTGTGGCACCCCATTCTCCTGGCGAAAGGTGTCGGACAGGACAGAACCCACACGTACCCTGAACTGTCGATCCATTAAAAAGGAACGAATAAAAAGAGGGAGGCGACCGCGAAGGCCCCATGTATGCATGGTGCGGAGGATGCCCGCCTTCCAACAGGTGTCGTAAGCCTTCTCCAAATCAAAGAACACAGCCGCGGTCGGGCGCTTCCGCAAGAAGTTATTCATAATGAAGGTCGACAAGGTAACCAGATGGTCAACAGCAGAGCGGCGCCTACGAAATCCACATTGTACATTGGTAAGTAGGCGTCGAGACTCGAGCAGCCAAACCAAACGAGAGTTAACCATTCGCTCCATCACTTTACAGACACAGCTGGTAAGGGAGATAGGTCGATAACTGGAAGGCAAGTGCTTGTCCTTCCCCGGCTTAGGAATCGGGACAACAATAGACTCGCGCCAGCATGCGGGAACATGTCCCTAAATCCAGATGCGATTGTATGTACGAAGAAGAAAACCTTTACCCGCAGGAGAAAGGTTCTTCAGCATCTGAATATGAATAGAATCTGGCCCTGGAGCAGAGGACCGTGATCGGCCAAGTGCGTTTTCGAGTTCCCGCATGGTGAATGGGGCATTATAACTTTCACAATTCGAGGAGCGGAAGTTAGGTGGCCTAGCCTCCTCTGCCTGTTTGCGGGGGAGGAAGGCAGGGTGGTAATGAGCGGAGCTCGAAACCTCTGCGAAAAAGCGGCCGAAGGCATTGGAGACAGCCTCAGGGGCCACAAGGACGTCATTCGCGACCTTCAAGCCAGAAACTGGTGAGTGGACCTTAGTGCCAGATAGCCGGCGCAGGCTACCCCAGACAACAGAAGAAGGAGTAAAACTGTTGAAGGTGCTTGTGAAAGCGGCCCAGCTGGCTTTCTTGCTTTCTTTGATAATACGACGACACTGAGCACGTAATCGTTTATAATTGATACAATTCGCCACTGTAGGGTGGCGTTTAAAAGTGCGTAAAGCACGTCGACGAGCACGTAAAGCGTCTCTACATGCTGCGGTCCACCAGGGGACCGGTACGCGACGTGGAGAAGAAGGAGGGTGAGGGATGGAATATTCAGCAGCAGCGAGAATGACTTCCGTGAGGTGTGCGACCTGACGATCGCAGCTTGTAAAGGTTTGATCCTGAAAGGTCGCCCTGGAAGAGAAGAGCCCCCAGTCTGCCTTGGAGATGGTCCAACTAGAGAAGCACGGAGAGGGGGTATGCTGCAGGAGATGGATAACACACGGGAAGTGGTCGCTCGAATATGTATCAGAAAGTGCATACCACTCAAACCGGCGTGCAAGTTGGGGAGTACATATAGAGAGGTCTAAATGGGAATAGGTGTGAGATGTGTCCGAAAGAAAAGTAGGGGCGCCAGTATTGAGGCAGACAAGATCGAGCTGGTTGAAAAGGTCTGCTAACAAGGAGCCCCTCGGGCAGGATGCTGGAGAGCCCCAAAGGGGATGGTGGGCATTGAAGTCTCCAGTTAACAAAAATGGTGCAGGTAGCTGAGCAATAAGTTGCATCACGTCTGCCCTGGTAACGGCAGATGACGATGGAGTGTAAACGGTACAAAAGGAAAACGTAAAAGTGGGGAGAGTAATGCGGATGGCAACTGCCTGCAGGCCGGTGTGCAACGTGATGGGATCGTAGTAAATATCATCCCGGACCAGCAACATAACCCCTCCATGAGCTGGGATACCTACCACAGGGGGTAGGTCAAAACGCACAGAGTTGTAGTGTGCCAAGGCAATTTGATCGCATGGGCGTAGCTTCGTTTCCTGGAGGGCTACGACAAGCGGACTGTGCAAGCGGAGCAGCAACTTCAACTCCTCTCGGTTGGAGCGAATGCTGCGAATATTCCAGTGAATAAGTGCCATCGTAAGAAAAGAAAGATGAGAGAAGTGGTCACCTCGAAGGCCGCTTAGGGCCTGGCTTCGAGCGAGCACTGCCACCGCTATCAGTAGGTGGACAGTCATCGTCCATTGGGTCTATAGGGTCATCGGCCATCTCGGGAGGATGGCCGGGAGGGGGAGCTTCCTCCGCCAGTGAACGGCCAGATGTACGGCGACCAGCGGTGCGGCCAGGCGAAACGGATGACGGCCTGGGGCGGCAGCCGCTGGGTGGCGCAAGAGAAGAAATGCGCCGTGGCGGGGAAGGAGAACTGTGCTTCCTATGCGCCTTTTTGGAAGGACGTGTAGTGGAAGTACCGGTCGAAGGCTGGGAGGTCGAGGTACGGAGGAAGTCTGCACGGGATGGTTCCTTCTTGAAGGCCCGTGCATCTGACTTCGGTGTCTTCGTCTTAGCAGAAGCTGAAGAAGGTGCTCGTGTCTGTGGGGTGATGGGAGGAAGAGGAGACGTCGACCGCGCGATCTTAGCACTGGCCGAACGGACGACCGTGGTGCTGAAGGTCAGATCGCATGTCTGGGTTGCTACCTCCCGGGTAGTCCGAGGAGAGGCGAGGACAGTACTGTATTTCCCCGCTGGGAGCAGCGTGGGCTTCCTACTAGCCAATAGCTTGCGAGCAGCCGAGGTGGACACTTTCTCTTTGACCCGAATTTCCTGGATACAGCGTTCTTCCTTATAGACAGGACAGTCGCGGGAGGATGCGGCATGGTCACCCTGACAGTTCACACAACGAGGAGACGGAGGTGGACAGTCACCCTCATGGGCATCCCTGCCACAGGTGACACATTTAGCCGCATTGGAACAAGACTGTCGAGTGTGATTGAAACGCTGACACTGGTAGCAGCGCGTAGGTGTCGGGATATAGGGGCGAACAGAAATAACCTCGTAGCCCGCCTTGATGCGCGATGGCAGCTTAACACTATCGAAGGTCAAGAAAATTGTCCGGGTCGGTACTAGGTCATTGTTGACCTTTTTCATGACCCTATGGACAGCCGTCACGCCCTGCTCAGCGAGGAATGATTGAAGCTCCTCGTCAGTCAATCCGTCGAGGGAGCCAGTATAGACCACACCACGAGACGAATTCAAAGTTCGGTGGGCCTCCACCCGGACAGGGAACGTGTACAGGAGGGTGGCCCGAAGCAGTTTTTGTGCCTGAAAGGCATTCTCAGTTTCTAGTAATAAGGTGCCGTTACGCAACCTGGTACAGGATTTGACAGATCCGGCTATGGCATCTACGCCCTTCTGAATAACGAAAGGGTTGACAGAAGAAAAATCCTTTCCGTCCTCAGTTCGAGAAACTACGAGGAACTGTGGGGCAGGCGGTAGTACTTTTGTCACTGTTGGCTGGTCACGTTTCCGTTTTTGGGTCGAAGTCGAAAGAGATGGAGTAGAATCCATTGCGAAGGAATCCCCCATGATTGCCAGCGTCTCCGATGGCGCGCTCCTTCCTTGTGGGGACCCTCTCAGAGGGCACTCCCGCCTTAGGTGAATGTTTACACCTCAGGTCACACCTCCCGAGAAACAGACGGAGGGACCAATCGGCATGGTCAGAAGGTATCAGCTCAGGCAATCACCCCTCCCCGGGCCTGGCCTTTACCAGGGGGTACGCGCGTGCCTTACATGTCTACCCAGGGCGGGGACTTACGCGTTACCCCGTCACCGGCTACGCGTGCGAACGCGTGGGTCGGCCTTCAGGCACGCACAGGGAGGAAGGAAGAAGAGGAAAAAGAAGAGAGAGAGAGGGAGAAAGAGGACAAACTGTCTCAAACGCCGAGGCGGAGACCAGAGAAGGCAAGGAGAAGAAGGCAATGAGAAAGCAAGGGGAAGAAGGCAATGAGAAGGCAAGGAGAAGAAGGCAATGAGAAGGCAAGGAGAAAAAGGCAATGAGAAGGCAAGGAGAAAAAGGCAATGAGAAGGCAAGGAGAGGGCAAGGGAAAGAGTAAGGAAGACAGTGAGGTGGAGAAGAGCAAAGAAAGGAACCAACAAAAGGAAGGAAAAAACGAGAAGTGAAAAAACCAAAAGGACCACGATGATAGGTCGTGGAACCGTCCGTCTCCGGACGCAGGCGCGAACTACCCCCGTGAGGGGGATGGACTCCTTTTAGTCGCCTCTTACGACAGGCAGGAATACCGTGGGCCTATTCTAATCCCCGGACCCGCAGGGGGGCCATTGCCACTATCCAGGAAATCTAGGACCATGCTATGGGTCACCTCTCCTCTGGGTAGGATACAACGGCTTTGTGACACGCTTCCCCCAACGAATCTTTGCATGAATCCAGCCCAGACTGAAAGCAACGTCGTATTGATAAATGAGCTCATAACCTGAAGTTCTTTGTAAATTTGACTCGATTCTGTAATCACTGAAGTAACATGGCATACTCCGTGAAGTTTCATTTCGATTCCTCATCAATAATAATGTTTCCCTCTCTCCCTCAACTGGCAATGTCAAAACGTGCAAATAAATTATGTATTGTTTGCTATTCAACTTTTGCCGCCACCAAAAATATGTAATATTCTGAGTCTGTCTCATAATGTCGTCCTTTTTCGAAGTACACAATATAAAAAAATACTCGCACGCCATATACAACAAACGTTTGCCACTAAACGTGCATGTGATGCGTCGCAATGGACGGAATGTAACCACAGAGCTGGAATTAAAGCCTTGGCTACTAGAGCATTCACATAAGGTTGGCGCCGATGGCGACACCTACAACGTGCTGACACGAGGAAAGTTTCCAACCGATTTCTCATACGCAAACAGCATCGTGTAAGGAGGAGAAATGCGTACCATCACATTTCCGACTTTGATAAAGGTCGGATTGTAGCCTATCGCGATTGCGGTTTATCGTATCGCGACATTCCTGCTCGCGTATGTCGAGATCCAATGACTGTTAGCAGAATATGGTATCGGTGGGTTCAGGAGGGTAATACGGAACGCCGTGTTGGATCCCAACGCCCTCGTATCACTAGCAGTCGAGATGACAGGCATCTTATCCACATGGCTGTTACGGATCGTGCAGTCACGCCTCTATCCCTGAGTCAACAGATGGGGGCGTTTGCAAGACAACAATCATCTGCACGAACAGTTGGACGACGTTTGCAGCAGCATGGACTATCAGCTCAGAGACCATGGCTGCGGTTACCCTTGACGCTGAACCACAGACATGAGCACCTGCGATGGTGTACTCAACGACGAAGCTGGGTGCACGAATGGCAAAACGTCATTTTCTCAGATGAATCCAGGTTCTGTTTACAGCATCATGATAGTCGCATCCGTGTTTGACGACATCGCGGTGAACGCACATTGGAAGCTTGTATTCGTCATCGCCATACTGGCGTATCACCCGGCGTGATGGTATGAGGTGCCATTGGTTACACGTCTCGGCCACCGCTTGTTCGCACTGACGGCACTTTGAATAGTGGAAGTTACATTTCAGATGTGTTTCGACCCATGGCTCTACCCTTCATTCGATCGCTGCGAAACCCTACATTTCAGCAGGATAATGCACCACCGCATGTTGCAGGTCCTGTACGGGCCTTTCTGGATACAGAAAATGTTGGATTGCTACCCTGGCCAGCACATTCTCCAGATCTCTCACCAACTGAAAACGTCTGGTCAATGGTGGCCGAGTAACTGGCTCGTCACAATACGCCAGTCACTACTCTTGATGAACTGTGGTATCGTGTTGAAGCTGCATCGGGAGCTGTACCTGTACACGCCATCCAAGCTCTGTCTGACTCAACGCCCAGGCGTATCAAGGCCGTTATTACGGTCAGAGGTGGTTGTTCTGGGTACTGATTTCTAAGAATCTATGCACCCAAATTGCGTGAAAATATAATCATATGTCAGTTCTAGTATAATATATTTGTCCATTGAATACCCGTTTATCATCTGCATTTCTTCTTGTTGTAGCAATTTTATTGGCCATGGGACAGCGGTGTGCTGACTATATGCCCCTCCACATCCGCATCCGGTGACGCTTGTGAGCTGAGGATGACACGGTGGCCGGTCGGTGCCGGTGGACGGACGAAGTTTAGTATGTGTGTGTGTGTGTGTGTGTGTGTGTGTGTGTGTGTGTGCGTTTGCGCGTGTGTGTGTGTGTGTGTGTGTGTGTTTGTTTCACATCTTCCTAAACCACTGGACCGATTTCAATCAAAGGTTGTATACATGTACGTTACTACCAGGAAACAATTGCTGTCGGAATAAAAACCAGTTGTTATAATACTTTAAGGGACATGATGTCATCTACAATGAGATGAGTGAAAAATTGCCTCATTGTGCAAGACGTTTTAATTTATTATATATTTGCAACTAACTGTATTGCTAACACATTTTACGAACAGTGTCCACACATGCCGCTGAATGTACCTACAGAAATATATCATTGTACGATACATAGTTACGGAGATATCACGTCATAAACTGAGATGAGTGAAAGAAATGCCCCATTATGCACGAAGTTTATCCTTGTCCTTTTGTCCTTTACCACTAACACACTTCTAGAGTCGAGTAAACTTAAGGAAATCCCTGACGGCTGAAGAGCGCTTCTTACAGCTTTCAACTATAAACGGGGTAAGGTTGTAGGCATAAACGTTAGCTGTCTATAGTGCTATGGACACGCGTTGCTTTGCTGAGGTTTACAAAATCACATTGTACATACATGAAGGAACTGCGTCCGGTGTACAGAAAGGGTCCGAGATATTACACAACAAACGCAGTTCATTTTGTGTTTTCATTTACAATAGAAAACTGGCAAGAGAAATAGCAAGGCAATACCGGGATTGTCAGCTACCAAATTAACTGAAGTTTTCAGCCAAGGGGCTAATGATAACACTGACAAAATTTCACCACATTAGCATCATAGTCCGCAGCTCGTAGTCGTGCGGTAGCGTTCTCGCTTCCCGCGCCCGGGTTCCCGTGTTCGATTCCCGGCGGGGTCAGGGTATTTTCTCTGCCTCGTGATGACTGGGTGTTGTGTGATGTCCTTAGGTTAGTTAGGTTTAAGTAGTTCTAAGTTCTAGGGTACTGATGACCATAGATGGCGCTGAGCACTATGGGACTTAGCATCTGTGGTCATCAGTCCCCTAGAACTTAGAACTACTTAAACCTAACTAACCTAAGGACATCACACACATCCATGCCCGAGGCAGGATTCGAACCTCCGACCGTAGCAGTCGCGCGGTTCCGGACTGAGCGCCTAGAACCACTAGACCACCGCGGCCGGCTGACCATAGATGTTAAGTCCCATAGTGCTCAGACCCATTTCAACCATTAGCATAATAATTTCCGAGTCCAAGTCATAATTACAAATTTACGGTACCACCTCGAAAGCACGAACATACTGAAGTTAACCGTCAGAGATCTATAACATATGTAATATCTTTCTCAGAAGGAAACCCTGTGCACGAAAGGACAGCTTCGCATTTTTCGGAAACCCTGAGCTCTGTAGGGATAGGGTGAAACGAATTTTTAAATAATTGGATAGCCTTTTGAGTAAAAATCTCCTTTGCAAACGAGAAAGCAAAGATTGTCCAATTTTGTACTAAATAGGTAGAACCGTCTCCGTAATTCTTCCCCTCTGCACAAGCGTCCGTCGTGCCTTTTCCCGGTAAACCCGAGCGAATTGTATAAACCTCGCCCGCACTTGTAGTGGCACCTCTCACCTTTTTCTGCGCTTGGGAGAACGTATTCGCTATACAGCGGGGCGCCCCTCCGCGCTTTTTAAAAATGCCTTTTGCTGTGAGGACGTCAGAGGGGGCGGTAAGGCGCTACGCCAGCCTAACGATTCGCCGCTGTCGCCTCATTACCGCGCGTAGCGGGACGCCATAATCCGTCCCGTTTTCTGGCAGCCACGGGACGCCGCCGAGCCGCGCCGACGCGCGCATGCGCAGTGGGCCGCCGCGCGCCCACCATTGGTCCTGCGCCTGCCATGTTAATTAGGACGTGAATTATGAAGGACTCCTCCTGGCGGTGGTCCTTTCAGCTGAAGACAATGGCCGCCCCACCAGCAGCAGACGCAGACGCCTCGCTCCCCCCTTGGCGACGCCTGCCGTCGTCTGCCAGCCTCGCTCCCTCCCTCCCTCCTTCTCTTGTGGAACGGACTGGAGTCCAAGAAAAAGCGCCTAATAAAAGCGAGAGTCACAGATTAAAGTCGTCTTTGTGACCCTCCCCGACCTGCAGCTAGCGCGTGATCCCGCGACCAAGGGATCTTCTGCATGCGGCAGCTATGTAGGGCGAAAAGTTGTCTGCTGTTGACACCTTTCATGCAGCGTGTCCATGCGCATCTAGATGAGCACTTGGCTGTCCAAAGTAAACATAATGACACAGATGTTGTAGATTAACTTATCTTCCATTCTCTATGTAAATCAAAATCAGTTGCTGCAAGTATCAGAATCATCACTTGAGAAAAGCTAGACTGATTTTCTTTTTGTAGTGTTCGTAATTGTCACGACAAGGTTTTTATGAAAGAAAATTTTTGGAAAATCCACCGCCGGCCGCTGTGGCCGAGAGGTTCTAGGCGCTTCAGTCCGGAACCGCGCTGCTGCTACGGTCGCAGGTTCGAATCCTGCCTGGGGCTTGGATGTGTGTGATGTCCTTACGTTAGTTAGGTTTAAGTATTTCTAAATCTAGGGGACTGATGACCTCAGATCATAAGTCCCATAGTGCTTAGAGTCATTTGAAAATCCACCGGAAATTTGGACGGTATTGTTGTATGAAAGTTTCAATGAAAGAAATGTAACGGTCGGCTTCACAGTTCTGCTGTCGCTTCATTAGATAACAACAAGAATTTCCGCATTGAGTTTTGAATTTGCAAAATAAAATACAATTGAAAGCGATTGTCATCTCTGGTCATATCTTTGGTGAGTTGGAAAGATTTAAGTGATAGAAACATTGCACGTCGTGCTGTACGCGCAACGCAGACCCAAATATTCGCTTCCCTCCTTAACAAGCAAGGCGCCATTAACCAACAAACTCAAGAATACTCTCGGAAAAGACCGAACTGTAGGTGAACCAACTCCAATATGTACGTTTTTTTTTTTTTTTTTTTTTTTTTTTTTTTTTTTTTTTTTTTTTTAATGGACTTGTAGTCCGGGGTGATATGTTACAATACAGCATCACCGGTCTATTGCGGTCCAACTGTGTTGGTGAGGCAGTAATTTTCCACAGGGCAGTGACTGCGTCACTGCAATTCACTTTGGAGGTGTGGCGGTGGGACTTGTAGTCCCGTACCATCCTCTGACGGTGATAGTACTACATGAGTCAGGCAGAAAAATTTCGCCTAACATGGGCGGGTGAAGGTGTGGCGGTGGGTGTTCCAGTCATAAGTACATGGGGTTTTAGTGAGACCGTTTAAGCTGCTGAATTTTTTAGGATACTAGCTTTAATGACAGTATTTCGCATTCTTTCAATCTACGAACACGTAGGATTACAAAGATAGCCGTAAACACAATTTTCCTGTTTTCTGTTAGAAATTACTGCGAAGAAAACAAAATCGCTGATTTTCACAGCACAGCACAGCAAAGCTTAGAATGTTCTTTCTCGCAGCCAATTTACCGGAAGGAGTTTATTTTAGCATATGTTTGTTCACGATTATCCAATTCGTTTTGATTTCCGTTCGCGATCAGTCATGTTTGCAACAACAATAAATAAGGAGAGAGGGGGAGGAGGAGATGGACAGATAGTGGGGGAAGAAATGGATACATAGAAAAGGAAGCAGAACCTGGACAGACAGACGGGGAGGAGACTATGGATGGAGTGTGTGGGATAAGAGTGGGTGGAGGCTGATGCACAGAAGAAGGGGGAGGAGAAGGTGATGGACAAAGGGAGAGGGGTGGGAAGACGAGAGGGAGGGAGGAGATTGGGACATATGTCCAATTCCCATACATTTTTAGCAATAGCGAAGCACTGCCTGGTTCCCTAGTTTCTTTTCAATATTTTCAACATGGCTGTTCTTTAGCAACGGTTAGAGATCAGAAATTGAATCCAGATCAACCAACCATTGGGACATATGTCCAATTCCCATACATTTTTAGCAATAGCGAAGCACTGCCTGGTTCCCTAGTTTCTTTTCAATATTTTCAACATGGCTGTTCTTTAGCAACGGTTAGAGATCAGAAATTGAATCCAGATCAACCAACCAGTTGCACCAAATGGTGGTTTTACTCAACCTTCCACCATGGTTTTGACAGCTTTAAACACGACTTCTCCATAAATACATGTAACCTGAAGACAATGTAAGAGCAATAACTACACACCCGGAAACAAACGTGTCGCAATTATGCATAATATAGAGACACAGTGGGGCGAGAATATCACACATATCGTAAAACATATTCAAAACAATAAAAGTTAGAACTTACTAAAATCTCGTATTGGAAAAACACCAATAACGAAGCGATCTGACTTCTGTCCAACGAAAGCATGGTGTTAGCACACTTGATTGTGTACAGTAGATGTGTGATATATGCTGGCTGCTATGGTCAGGGTTTGTCAAGTCATAATAGTTAAAAACCAGATATATAACCATGAGATAAAATGTTGGATCCTTTTATGAGCTGTACGCAGAGCGACAGGAACCGGAGAGCCTGAATATCAGGAAAAACAGGGCAACTGGCACGTACGGAGTAATCGACCAGTAAGTGGAAATGCATGGCGGGGGGAGGGGGTGGGGCGTGACAAGAGAAATAAAAAATTGATACAGGACGCTATTGTAAAGTAAAATATACTAACTCCACTGAAACACTATCTACTGGAACACAAGTATATTATCGTATGAACGGTAATAAAGTTAATGCGTGAACACGCTGTGATAAACGTATGTGACGATGAAAGACATTAGCGCACGATTCATTGTATAGTGAAAAACATACGGTAATGAGAGTGGGTCAAACAAAGGTCTGCACAAATTATATAAGCGGGGGAAACGTACACATATTATGCAAGTAGCGTATACTCGAATTTTGAGGAATGAGCTTCATTATTTGGTGTTTCCAATCTGAAATGTTAGATAGTAAGTACTAATTTTTATTCTCTTGGTTACGTTTCATGATAAATTCTTCCCCCTCCGCCCCTCCCCCTTTGTCGGAATCTATTCTCTGTAAAATCCAAGTTAATTTGATTTGCGGTTTTATTCAACATGGGCAATGTTAGTCCGTGATCGAGTTCAAAGCTTGGATAGGACACGAAAGGACTAATATCCAGTTTCTGTTCAGTCATCCAGGCCAGCAACTTACTTACCTCATTAATTTTGCACCCATTAAAGTATATTATAGGCTGAATATACACAGTCTGGGGTGGTATTGGGTACAGCCACAAATGACAGTTTGTTCTCATCGAAGGCACTGTGACCAGTGTGACCTAACGAATGACATCCTGCGACCTGCAGACTTACCCTTCCTGCATAACACCCCAGACGCCATTTTTCAGCAATAAAATGCACGACCACATGTTGCTGCACGAATACGTTTCTTCTTGGTGGCATAGGATATTAGCCTTTTTCCGTGGCCTGCCAGATCACCAGACCTGTTGTAAGTGGGCTGTTTAAGAGTTTGTATGTTGGCAGCGCCACGTTGGGCTCAGCATTAATGACTGACAGCGCTTGCGCACTCTGTAAGAGACTCTGGCTGGTCGGACTAGCAGCTGGAAGTTAACAGTCAGCGCTGATGGAAGTTGGAGGTTAACTGCCAGCAGTGGTTTAAGTTTAGAGTGAGTTGTCAGCAGTGATGGAGGTTAGAGGGTAATAATTAGTAGTGTTGGAGGTTTGCAGCATTAGCGCGAGCGGACGGTCTGAATGTATATCCGTCATTGAGATTTGTTTCTGATGATTATATAGTTTCTGAACTGGTTGTCACGTTATTAAGGTAAATAATTGTTTGCTCTGTAACAAAATCTTTCCTTTGCAAACTGCATGCCTGTTTGTAGTTAGTGCCTTCAGTAGTTAGAATCTTTCATTTAGCTGGCACTATTGGTGCTTGCGGAACTGCTGTAATTCGTGTAATGAAGATTTTTGTGAGGTAAGTGGCTTATGAAATGAACAGATTATCGTTAGGATTTCTAATAATTCAGGGCCATTCTTTTGTATTAATTATTTGAAGTCAGGTTATCATCACTTTTGAGCAGTCAGATTGCGTTGCGCTATGATATTGTGGGTCCTGTTGAGATGATAAAGACAAGCAAATAGACACTTGCATTCAACTTCACTCAGCAATATGAGCAGAAAAGCTTTAAATAAAGACGTTTCACTGTCACTAATCGAAAACGTGTGGGATATAGTGAAACGACGGGTGCAGCGCCCTGACCCAATACCGAACACCACGGATGGACTTTGCAACCAGGCGAAAGTAGCATGGATAGCTATATTACAGGACGCCATTCGCGCCTGACAGGCGTCGATGTCATCATGCATGGAACAAGTTGTCAGAGTCCATGGCAGACCCTACGCCTACTAGGTAACAGGACACATGCTAAAATGAGGTGACTGAAATGCTAATCATTCTTACAGAACATGCTAATGTACATGTTCTGTGAATATGAATGTCCTATCTCTAGTCGTTCATTGTAAGCATGAGTGGACTTTTATGGTTTATTTGGGCCATGAAAGACACTATTTTCTCTCTTAAGAGGGCAGTGCTGGTAAAACGAGCCCTACGAATGAATCAGACTGAAGCAGCAAGTGTTTCGCAGGTTTAGGGACATCCAGAGAACTGGAAATATAATGCGGAAATATGGAAGACGAATCGTCTACAAAGTGAGAGCAGTAATTCCGACACGAATGATCTGTGTCCCTTAGAAAGAACTTTGCTCGGAATTCGCTCCCACCGGTACGGGAACGCTTAAAATCTAGTGCTCGCTCTTCCCCGTTGGTGCTGCCTGGATGATTGAGCGGGACCACTAGGACAGCAAGAGCGATGCGCGGCCTAATGAAGAACTGCTAGGTAGGCGGGACCATCCCTCACCGGCCGCCGGATCACTCTGTTATTAGGTAATCCCCTAAAAATATCCGCCCATTCCTTCCCGCAGGAGAGGGAAGCACCCCATCCAACAAAACCCCGCGGAGGGCAGTGAATATTCGTTACCAACACGTCACCGACAGAAGGGAGGCGGAGGTGCGAAAACACGGGGGAAGGTAGTTAATCACGGCAAGGAGTTCGTTAACAACGGTGAGGGGCTGCCTCGTCTTTTACCCAGTTTTCGTTGCAAGTAAAAGTGGGTTTTGTAGCATGTGGCGGAATGGTGTTGCTTCCACGATATTTTATGTATCTGGGAGTGGGTAATGAGTTCATATAAATCTAATGAATCCTCGTTTAAAGAATCAATGTGAAAGAGATTTTCGTGCCCATACTGAAGAACAATACGACAAGAGTTGTGCAACGTAAAATGGATGCCACTCTATAAATACCTGCTTCCCAAGCGTTCTAGTATACAGTGTGTAAGAGGTCCATGATTAAGAAACATGCTGCTAGTGCACTTGACCAGATGTAATTTCGATGTATTGCTCACGCGCTGCCTGCGATATGTAAGGCATAAGAGAATCTCAGACCAGAGTAGTGTTGTTAGCAGTAGGAGTAAATAGTTGCTAGCGAGCAGTCTGGTGTATCGTGTTGGCTGGGCCGGTCGTGTGCAGCGATGACGGAGCCTCAGCGTTGTAGTATAAGGTAAAAGCAGTCTCGCGCATATGTAGTATTGTTATATCAAGTCCCATGTAAATGTGTCTAAAGAATCTATTAATAATAAGCTTTCTTATAAAAAAGTAACTTTTGACAATCAATCATCTCAATTTAAAGAATTTACTAATTTCTTCAATCCATGGTCATCCCGATTATTGCAAAGAAAAATCAGTTGTTCTTTATATACATGACAAATCTATCGGCCAGCATTGCACTCAGCTGTGCCAGTAAAATTTCTTATAGGAGCAGATATATACGCGTTATCCGGCGACCTTATTGAGGTAAGAATTTTCAATTTTTTCAGAATGATCTTTCAGGGCCATGACACAGCACTGCTGACGTCCAAAATTTACCAGTTTAAATTCACAGTCATTATTGAAAGGTTATAAGTGAGCGACAATTTTTTATTGATTGATTAGTCACATTTTACTATTGATAGGTTACGCAATTTTTCTGTTGGTAGGTTATACTGAATGTGAACGACATAATTATATTTTTTACTGTTGAGAGGTTTAGGAATATTTCTGTTTTGAGGTTACACTAAATGTCTATATTATTTATTAATATTATTTTATTGTGGGGAGGTTACAAGGGTGTTAGGTTTACAAGTAGACAGATATATTGTGATCATTGGTACCTTAATATGTACCCCCATATAGTGTGTTAGTTGTTTTTACGGTTCCGTATCTCAGTTGGATTAATCTGTATATCGAGCAAGCAGTAAAAGGAAACAAAAGAAAAATTCGGAGTAGGAATTAAAATCCATGGACAAGAAATAAAAACTTTGAGGTTCGCCGATGACATTGTAATTCTGTCAGAGACAGCAAAGGGCCTGGAAGAGCAGCTGAGCGGAATGGACAGTGTCTTGAAAGGAGGATATAAGATGAACATCAACAAAATCAAAACGAGGATAATGGAATGTAGTCGAATTAAATCGGGTGATGCTGCGGGAATTAGATTAGGAAATGAAATACTTAAAGTAGTAAAGGAGTTTTGCTATTTGCGGAGCAAAATAACTGATGATGGTCGAAGTAGAGAGGATACAAAATGTAAACTGGCAATGGCACGGAAAGCGTTTCTGAAGAAGAGATATTTGTTAACATCGAGTGTAGATTTAAGTGTCACGAAGTCGTTTCTGAAAGTATTTGTGTGGAGTGCAGCCATGTATGGAAGTGAAACGTGGACGGTAAATAGTTTGGACTAGAAGAGAATAGAAGCTTTCGAAATTTGGTGCTATAGAAGAATGATGAAGATTAGATGGGTAGATCACATAACTAATGAGGAGGTATTGAATAGAAATGAAGAGAAGAGAAATTTGTGGCACAACTTGACTAGAAGAAGGGATCGGTTGATAAGGCATTATCTGAGGCATCCAGGTATCACCAATTTAGCATTGGAGGGCAGCGTGGAGGGTAAAAATTGTAGAGGGAGACCAAGAGATGAATCCACTAAACAGTTTCAGAAGGATGTAGGCTGCAGTAGGTACTGCGAGATGAAGAAGCTTGCACAGGATATACTAGCATGGAGAGATGCATCAAACCAGTCTCAGGACTGACGACCACAACAACAATAATATCTCAGTTGGTAAAAATGGAACCCTCATAGGATCACTTTCTTGTCTGTCTGTACGTCTCGTCAACATCTAAAAGCCCTTCTTCTAAGGGACGAGTAGTCGTATTAAGTCGAAACTGAAGTCACACATTGAGGTCTATGGTCCCTTACCCGTGTGAAAAATGGAAGCTTCTGAGACCATGCAGTCACAAGGTACCGCCATGTACGACATATATTTTGACAGTCGCATACTCACTCATCAAAACCAATAAGGTACCTAGGATAATTAAATCTGGCAGGAAGCAATGTTTCGCGGTAAAAATAAAGAAAAAATTCCGAAAATTGATGTTGCCGTTATCAGTGTTGACAACAGGCAAAAACCGTCGAGATTTTCGATTCACAGGATGCATGAACTCTACGTACATGTAATTAAGTCTGTACGGAATCTTCAGAGGGGAGTTCTACTTGCACCTGGCTGTTTCCTTCTTTACCTCTAAACAGTCTTCCCACAAATACATATCATAATTTACTCTTTGATGTTTCCTATACAGAGGGAACTGCGCGGCGAAGTGATTTGTCGTATAGACTGACCGTTTTGGACTCGCTCATCCATACGTCAGTAACAGTTGCCGCTCAAGGGAAAATGAACATTAACGGGTTACTTGTGCCAAGCGTAGTAACCAACCGAAAAAACATACTACTCGTAATAGCTATAATTATTGGTCTGCAAATGAAGTAAATACTGATAATAATGTTATTCAGTTCACTGTCATCAGATGTGAAAAGAAATATCTGCTCTTTCGCCCCTGACACGCTGCACATTGCCTAATGTCGTTTGTTCATTTAACACTTCCACTGCCAATTTTTTTTACTGAAAAAACATTAATGTTTGGTTATTTTAATTGGGGAGGTGGAGAGTGTGTCGGCACCTACAGGGTCATTCGTAAGTACCTCCAGGGTTTCAGAAGACACCTGAGCAAAAACAACAAGACAACACACACTATATATATATATATATATATATATATATATATATATATATATATATCATGTACCCAAGTTCTTCTTAGCTTATACTAAACGTAATCAGTACCGGCACCAATTGTGATGCGCCAAACATAAATGTCTGTGTGCAATTCATTCATACGAATTTTATGAGAAGGCGCAACGGCAGCCCGCTTCGCAAATCTGCTCATTCGGTTGCCTATAGCAGCTGAAAACTAATTCAATGCGGCAATACGAAGTAAAGCAGAGCAGTGGATTAAAGATGGAACTTTAAGACAATGTAGTCTTGAGGTGCACGTTATAATTACAACAGTTCGTAAACCATTAGAAAGCTTCTCTTTACCAGTGGGACACTAATTCAGAGCAATAAAATACAGTAAAATCCTTTCTATTCTTTGGTACCTTATAGTGGGACACATACAGGGGATAGGCAAAATCACGTGAACAATGGTAGTAATGGGATGGTTGTATTTGATGGTCAACAACGCAAGTAAGGCACGTGTCATACTGGAGTGTGCGTGTTCAGTGCGGATTAGGCATCGCTGGAGGTTGTTTAACAGTAGTGCACACTTGGTATTTGCATTCGAGCGGTCTAAGGCGCTGCAGTCATGGACTGTGCGGCTGGTCCCGGCGGAGGTTCGAGTCCTCCCTCGGTCATGGGTCTGTGTGTTTGTCCTTAGGATAATTTAGGTTAAGTAGTGTGTAAGCTTAGGGACTGATGACCTTAGCAGTTAATTCCCATAAGATTTCACACACATTTGAACATTCTTTTTTTTTTGTATTTGGATTAAGAGGCCGAGGTCGACGTGCAATGAAAGACCTAACAGAATTCCAAAGAGGGCAGATTGTCGGGGCTCGATTAGTTTGAGCACTGTATGTATCAAGAGAGCCAACTTATTGATTGTTTGAAGAGCAACAATTTCAATAGTCATAACAGCCTACACATAAAATGGAAAGACATCATCGTGTAAACGTAATAGTCTGCGCAATTCAAAACTAAATGGCATAGATCGTCGTACGCTAACATAAATTATTCACAGCAGCACAAAACTGCGGCGGCTAAAGTGACTGATGAGCTCAATAGCGATCTTCGAGACATCTAAAGACACCGCCTGCCAGTAACTCCATAGAGTGAATATTCATGGACGAGCTGCTACACCGAAACCATTAGTGACGGCAACCAACGCAAAAAAGCGTAAAACATTCCGTGAAGAGCATAAATCCTGGAAGGCTGATCAGCAGAAACACGTCATATAGCCCGATGAGTCAACGTTTTCGGTATTTCCAATATCGGGCCGGGTTTACATCTGGAAAACGTCAAAAGAAGCCTACAATACTGATTGCTTGATTCCAGCGGTTTAGCTTGTTGGTGGAAGAGTGATGGTGTGGGCAGACATATCATGGTATTCTGCTGGTCCCATCATTACTCTCAAAGGCTGCGTTACGGCCAACGTTTATATGGACATTTTAGGTGATCAGGTGCACCCACTGATTCAAATGTTGTTCCCCAACAGTGATGCCGTATTTCAGGACTATAATGCACCAATTCACACTGCCAGGACCATACAACAGTGGTATGAGGAGCATACAACTGAAATGCCGCGTCTTCCCTGGCCAGCACAGTGCCCGGACTTTAACATCATCCAACAAGGCTGCACAGCGTCGATGTTATAGGCGCTGCCGCCTGTCCCTAGACCATCCATCTGGCAGCAGATGTGACTTTGTATGCTGACGGACCGTAGACGGAACGTCTCGCTATGTCGTTTGTTATTCAGTGATCGCAACTGATCGTCCCGATCGCCAGGGGAGAATACTGAGCTAACTGTTGCGTAGAAAGACCTTGTCTCCTACGAACTCGATGCTCTGTAGCCTCTGTGGATGACGGTTTTGGACTCGAGCTTCCAGCTGCAGTTTATTTTTCTCCCGAAACGCTTTAAAATCTCCAATGTTTTTTCGGTATACAGGAGAAATGAACTGCAAATGTAAAGCCGTGTCTGAAACAGTTATCAAACAAGCCAACAGAGCATCGAATTCATAGGAGACAAGGCGTCTCTACTCAGCAGCTATCAAATGGTTCAAAGGGCTCTGAGCACTATGGGACTTAACTGCTGAGGTCATCAGTCCCATAGAACTTAGAACTACTTAAACCTAACTAACCTAAGGGCATCACACACATCCATGTCCGAGGCAGGATTCGAACCTGCGACCGTAGCGGTCTTGCGGTTCCAGACTGCAGCGGCTTTAACCGCACGGCCACTTCGGCCGGCTGCTGGTTCCTACCTTGTTCCTCAAGATACCCTCTAAAACCGCTGGAAGTTCCTCCCAACATTTCTCGAACACCCTGTATATGTTAATACTTCCGTTCAATTGAAAGCGCATGATGCTGTGTAAAGGCAGACTCATTAACACCAATACACTGCCACTGTATGGAAGTGAATGTAAATATGACACACATTTTGTTAGACGAAGATGTGGCAAAGAACTGAAAATTCCATCCAGCAGCAGTTCTTCTTGAACTGAATAAAATCGAGTCTAACCTACATGTTCTGAGATCTTAGCACTAATTGCCACACGCCTCCCGGCTCATACATAGGGAGCTAATGCTTGAAAATATCGCCGTTATGATAATTATTGCCCATTTTGCCCGGTCTCGTAAACTGATAAAGGGCCGGGAGAGAGGTATGCTGACCACATCACCCTCCATATCAGCACCCAGTGATTCCTGCGGGGTGAGGATTACACGGCGGCCAGTCGGTACCATTTGGCCTTCCTGGCCTGTTCGACCGTAATTTGGTTTACTTTTACTGTCCATTTTGCGACCATTACGAATTCAGCTGTACACATTCCACCACGAATTCAGCCGTAAACTTCCAGATATGTCGTGCTCATTTTCCGAAGACATCTGTCGATCTATCATTAATCCCTCTCGTCGCCAGATGGACATCTTTAGTTCCTTGTGTTTATATTTCATGCTACAACTTCATTATAATTTAGAAAGAGTTGCTATCTAATCTGTTATAATTTATTAGTCCACCAAGATTTTTCATTATTACTAATGTGTAAAGACTTGCTCTGCACACATATAGAGACTGAATTCGGTTCGTTCTTCCTGTTAAACTACATACAATTCCACAATTCATCTGCTATAGCAGAATTAAAGGGGCAGAAAGTGTATACAAACTACCAAATGACACACACGGTTACGAAGGTTATATTCCCTGCACAGCATTTTACTATGGAAAATTATCAGGAATTATCCTTTCGGCACTCATAAAGTAAATGAGATACTCACATTCGAGTAAATTGCTGAAACACAACGCTGCAGAGTGAAAATCTCATTAGGACATATATTAAATTCATACATACATTTACTAATTGCCTAATATCGCTGGGGTCGCTAGTCTCACAATAAAAAGAGGGTGTTATGACTCACCGCTATTACCATTGAACGCTGTACTGTTCGTGTTGTCAGCCATCAGTGCTGTGGACAGATTTCGGAAGGCGTGAGGTGAAAACAGAGCTCCGTATTGGTCACGTCCAGTAACAAAAAATCAGGAACGTGAAAAGTAAATCTAAGTAACATGCCACTGGTAGAGATCCACTGTTGACTGTAGGGTTCCTCAAGGGGCTTGATTCCTTAGAGTGAAACTAGTTCCGCGCAAAGCAAACGCCAGTTTCGGTTCTCGAGGCCAGACAGGCTGCCGCACGTGGGGCAGGTTCGTGCGGCAGTCCAGCCAGTGCTCCCCCGGCACCCTGGGACCTCCGGCTGCTCGGCAGTCTGCGAGCGCGACCGTCTGCTGTAAGCCACTGAAAAATTCACCTCGCAGGGGAAGTCATCTATATTCAGCGCTCCTGCCGCCTGCAGCCCCGCCAGCAAACGTTGTCCCTGCCGACCCTATCGTTCGTGCGAGACTTCCCAAAGAGACCCGGTCCCCCCTCCCATCCCTCTACCAGCAACCCACAAGCTAGCCGCGCAGGGCGACGACCTCTGCTCGCGTGACCCCTAACTAGGCGCCATGCAGAGACAAATGACGTGTTACGAGACCGTCCTCACTGTTCTTCATTCTTCATGCCATCACTTTAGTGAGATCAAAGTGGCAGCAGCCAGACTGCTGCTCCACTTTTGTACATTCGTGTTCTTATATTTTGTTCGAAATAACAAGTGACGTATCATTTGAAAGTACGTGTAAGGTGCCTCTTACGTGAGGAAGAAATTTTTACCAGTTTTAATAAATTATTGTCTCTTATTGACGTATTCACGATAGTTAGGAAGTGGAGTCGTCCGCAGCCGGCCATGAGTCGGAGAGCAATTCCCATGCTGGCTGGCTAGGTGACGAAGCGACCATATGTCGCGGGTAGTGGGGTGGGGCTCGGCGCTGGACCGTAGCAACAAGCGTCAGCCTGGGAAATATACATGACGGGAAATACCGCCATCTTGGCGCAAAAGTCACCGATTTTCTTTATTTATATTTAATAATTAGTCATTTACGACAACATGAATACTAGGAGCAGCCTCCGAATGTTTAAAACAATTTATAATAATTTTGCATCGTTAAATTTCACACCCGTTCATTAACAAATGCATATCTTAGAATGTACGAACTTGATCGGAAATCCACGAACTGTGACGAAATTAGTAAGAGATACGGACTGCGCGCCAAAGTCGGCAGTCGGCGTTAAGAGCTCTTCCTGTCTCGTTCGACGGTAGGCACGCTCACGGTTACGAGTAGTCTGTGGTATGAGTGTTTGGTTATTGATCTAATAGGAATAAAAGTGATATTACGGCATTCCGAATATTAATTTCGAGTAAATAGATACCCCAAAGTTGATCGACAGCAATTTCAGATAATTAGCTTCCACCGACAGAGACACCCAATGCGCCAATGAAGAATCTGCACGGGACGTCAATGACGGGAGCTGCACCGCGCAGAGGTAGGAGGAAATCCGACGACACGACCCACCAAGGCGGATCCGGGTGGAAATGCTGGCCAGTTATACTGTACGTCGCTTATACCACCCTCTACGGACTCGCGGCTAAGCTGAATAACAACAGTATCAGTTTAGAAGCAAGGGGATCTTGCATACGCCACAATAAGCAGAACAGTAATCGACAAGTACACTCTACAACAGAATTAAGCATCGTTCTTTCGAGACCCCGAAATTGCCTCACTTTGCGTCATATAACTTTGAAATTTGTCTCAAAGGTGCCTACGACAGTCCTCTGTATTGATGCAATAGCCTGGTGCCCTGCGACGTCTCCATCAGGCTCGGTGACGTCAGACAGTAAGGCGTCCACACATGCGGAAAAGGCTAGAGATCGGAAGTGCGGTTAATGATTTAACATTCACACCAAATTTCACCAAGATTCTGTACAACGCCACCTCCGACGTCTCACACAATGCGGAAGTATTCACGGCTCTTCTTCCCCGAATTTCAACATTTTATGGCGTCTCTGCCATGAGGTCAGAACTGCGACTCCCAGTGTTGAAATCACGAGGTTTTCTTATCGGTAGCCGAGGAAAGTAATTCAAAGACATCGCCGCTGAGAATCGTCACGAAAAGACCTCAGGGGCAGCGTCATTGGCCCCCCCGTTTGCTAGGGGTGCTGGTTCTCCCACACTTCACACTCGAAACCTACTGTCAGCAGTGCGAAGAGCAAGAGAAAGATGTTCTTGGCAATGTTTGACGCTGCTGACACCGTAGGACGTCTCAACCCTTCTCTAAACAGACTGTGTGTTTGCATCCCAACTGAAAACGATCGCATCCCTTTGGAGGGCAACGCGGCCGAAATTTTTGCTCTCTTGAGCAGGTTGGAACCACTAGAGATCGTTCATTTGAAGGAAGTTTGACGTGATCCTAGGCTGCAATGGATAGTTACGCTTTTTCAACCTTTCTCGATCATGAGGTAGTGCAATATTAACATGCATGAGAATGAAACGGCAAACGGTGTCTGTAAGACCCCACTATTAGGCAGTTCGCTCGACGCCAAATTCTTTGTTGAGCACGTTAGAAATGTACTTTCAGAAATTTCGGCACATATTGAGCCTAGTGACTGCTCTAGCGCTGAAGATAGGCAAATCCCACCCAAGTGGTGTCGAAGAGGATGCCAGATTTCAAACTTGTCCATCCCAGTGGCAGAGAATTACGGGGTTCAGAAGAAGTGATCCTCTGATTATGTTGCGCAGTGTACCTTCACCGTTACTCTCTACAACATTGCGTCTACATTGTAGTCATGAGTTAGACAGCCCCAGGTTGGCAAGGTAATCGATGCAGTGATTGACTTACATTAGTGGAAATCACCAATTGGGCTGTAAAGATTTCGCATAGGGAAGTCAATTAATGTTAATTATATTTAGTACCCATAAAAACTCTTGCACCTGAATTAGTTACCTCCAGTTAATAACAAAAGAATGACGTGCACCAAACGGAGGTACATTATTTGATCAAAAGCATCTACACACCTGTTAGTGGACATTAATATGGGATGCATCCACCATTCAGCTTTATGACGGCTTGAAATCTGCTGGGGACATTTTCAATAAAGTGTCTCGATGTCGGTGGAGGAATGGCAGCCGTTACGTCCTCAAGAGTCGAAACCAGAGAACGTGGTGACGTTGTACTTTGGAGTCCGAAGCGAAGTATTCCTTCTAACTCGCCCCAAAAATATTAAATTGGGTCAGACAGCAACTGTGGGCAGGTCAGTAAGTTCGGGATGTTACTGTCAACACACCACTGTTACACAAATGATGCTTTATGACAGGCTGCATTGTCATGATTATACAAACAGTCATCGTCTTTGGTTTGTTTCTCAACTTGACGCAGCACACAGGGCTATAAAATTTATTTATATCCTTCGCCGGCCGAAGTGGCCGCACGGTTCTGGCGCTGCAGTCTGGAACCGCGAGACCGCTACGGTCACAGGTTCGAATCCTGCCTCGGGGATGGATGTGTGTGATGTCCTTAGGTTAGTTAGGTTTAACTAGTTCTAGGTTCTAGAGGACTAATGACCTCAGAAGTTGAGTCCCATAGTGCTCAGAGCCATTTGAGCCATTTATATCCTTCCGCAATAGCTTTTGCTTAAGCGCAGTGAAGAACACACAAAAACACCAGCAAATCGGAACACATCCTCCAGGCTTCACACAATGGCAAACAACAGTTTGTAGCCATTCTGGGAAACCGCAGTGTATAGCGTCCATGGTTCACTGGACATCCTGCGAGAGAATGGCAAGATGAATGTCGCATGAGTGATGTTTTCGAAAGCCGTGCTCACTTGGGGGCAGAATCTTTCTGTAACAAGGAAATTTATTGCATTCCAGCTTAGAATGCAGTATGAGCCAGGAGGAAAGTTACATGCTTTGAGGGGCGATAGTATTGGTGATTCTGAACAAAAAACTTGTGTAAGTAGCCTGTTTGTTTGCTGGCAGCGGTATAGATTGTGTTAATGTCGCTGCCAGCGCTCTGCACCCTCGGCAAGAGATTCTGTGTTTGGACGGACTAGCAGTTAGCGAGTGACAGGGAAGTATATGTACATGTTTTTCTTAGTGGAGACTCTGAGTTGGTAGGACACGCAATGTAAAGGGAGATGAAATTTCATACAAGGGAAGATGCAAGGAAAGGTATGATAATGAATGTGTGGTTCATAATGTTTGGGTAGTGGAATTAATGACAACTATATAATTTTTGGAACTGCTTGTCACATGAATAGGGTAAAATTTTCTAAACACATTGTTTGCTCTATAACAAAATTTTTCTTCTGCTAAACATCTGCCTCCTAGTTGTTAGTCTATAGTAGTTGGCATCTTTTTATTTAGATGGCTGTTGTTGCTACTTGCTATAATTGCTGTAGTTCGTATTATGAAGATTTTCAGTGAGGTAAGCCACTTATAAAAAGGGTTTCCTCTATTGGGGTCAGTGGCTGAGATGAGTTTAGGCAATTAACAGAATTGTAGGTACTTTCACATTTCTTTAATTTCATATTTTTTGGATTTGTATTAATGTTACGATTTCCTGCAATTCAGGGCCATCATTTTGTGTTAATTACTGGAAGTCATGTTGCTAATGTATAGCAGTGGGATTGCGTTGGGCTCATCGATTGCGGGTAATAAATGAATAGGTCAAGTTTGAGTTGTCTTTGTCAGGGAAAGTCCTGTAGGTCAGGATTTGATAAAAAAAATATATTTATTATTAGGCGGCCGAAGTGGCCGAGCGGTTCAGGGCGCTACAGTCTGGAACCGCGTGACCGCTACGGTCGCAGCTTCGAATCCTGCCTCGGGCATGGATGTGTGTGCTGTCCTTAGGTTAGTTAGGTTTAAGTAGTTCTAAGTTCTAGTGGACTGATGACCTTAGACGTTTAGTGCTCAGAGCCATTTGAACCACTTGAAAAAAATAATTTACGAGTAGTTTCACTTGAAATGAACATAGTCTATATCATTTTCTTAACTACATCTGACATACAGCTGTTTAAAAATCACGTACGTCAGTCGCATGTCCATTTTCAACAGCATTCTCATGCGAATTCAACCAAGATGACATTACGCTAAGTACTGTTGTCTTTACTGTCCACAGGAACTGAGACAAAGGAGGAACTTCTCGATCGTATTTTACATGTGTTTACCCGACTAAAGGACCGTGGAAATGAGCTCAAATCAGCGACGCAGCAGCTGCCTACAAGTGCTGCAAAATGCATTGCAGCTGACGGTGGACTTTTTGTGCATGTGTGAAGCAATTTAGACAATTAAAGAAAATAGTAGACGACGATGTTTCATTTACTGTCACCTGCATTGGCCCTGTTTCCCACTGTTTTCATTAGCTTCCTCGAAAATTGTTAAGAACAGGACATACGTTCTTACGACGTAGTTTAGAATCACTGTCACCCCCTGGAACATAAAGCATGTATGTACCTTTCAACCTGACTAGACCTGCATGCTGAATAATTCTGCGGCAAACCTATGTTACGGATAATGTTTAGTAAGTCTGAGTTTATGTGTACGTTATTTTGCAGATGTTCTGTGGAGGAGTCACCTGTGCTTATTTCCAGTGGTTTGGAGATTTGCGCTGAGCGAGAGATTCTCGGTAAATGCGAGTTAAGACAGGGGCCTATGCCGAAGAGTACTCTCTGTAACATAAAAATTAGGATTTTACCCGTACCTGACAACTTCTTAGCTCCCAGTCTTTCAGCTGCCCCTCAACTACAGTGACACCTATTCCCGTGTCTTCCATACGGAAGACTGTGATACAGTCAAAAGATGGTACATCTCCTTGCCTGGGTGATTTGTAAACGCATTTCTTAGTAAAAGTTACGCAGCTTTTCTTTACTTCTGGTGAAAATACGGATCAAAAACAGACAAGTGAAACGTCGAAGAGTGCAGCAGAGAGCGAAGTACAGGCGGCCGACGAAGGTAGAGGTAGCGGGAGCGAGCAGCCGGCGTAACGCGCCATTGTTTTCGCTCGAGTGATTGGATAATTGATCAGTGACGGCGCGGAGCAGGTGTGCCGGTAATTTGCAGTGATTGCGTTAACAAGTGGACAGGTGCCGCGGTCTGCTGCTTCCGCGCTGCCAGACAGCCTCCACAATGCACGCAGCGGCTGTCGCGACTCCGCATAAGCCCTGCCCTGATAACGGACCACTGTGGATAACTGCCGCACTGTACAGGCACAGCCGTCATCCAGTGAAGCATACATTTATATTTGCGTCAGTTGTTTAGAATTCTCAAAACTGTTTTGGACATTAGACTTTGTTCTACTCCGTCGTCTTAATCATATCATTTAACGACAGGTATAATCGGAAGTGTGGCAGAGTATGGAATGTTGTTTACGATGCACCGGATCCAACGCTTACTTCAGCAGTTGGCGGACGACGGTTCTCCGGTTACCTTTATGTGGATTCCTGGCCATGTCAGTATCGCTAGGAACGAAGCTGCAGATGGCGCGGCCAAGGCTGCGGTCCTCCAGCCTCGGACAGCTTCTTGTTGTGTGCCTTCATCTGATTTTAGCAGGGTCATTTGTCAGCGCATTTTACCGCTGTGGCATGCCGATTGGTCTACACTTACTGGAAACAATCTTCGGGCCTTGAAAGCTCTCCCAACAGCTTGGACGACCTCTTCCCGCACTTCTCGGCGGGAGGAGGTCGGTTTGGCCCGGTTACGGATTGGACACTGCCGGTTCAGCCATCGCCACCTGCTGACGGCTGCGCCGGCGCCATTCTGCCCATGTGGGCAATTGCTGACGGTACGCCACATTTTAACGTCCTGTCCGAATGTTAATACACTGCGCAATGATCTTGGCCTGCCATGTACTCTGGATGACATTGTAGTGGATTACCCAGGAGCAACCACCACCACCACCCAGGAGCAGCTGCTCGCGTTCTTCGTTTTATCCACTTGACAAACCTGTCTAAGGACATTTGATTATGCTGTTTTCTTTTAATCCCTTGGCTGTTAATGTGCCTTTTACAGAGTCGTCCCTTTTAGTTGCTGTTTTAACATTGTGCCTCGCAGTGCATTCATAATTTAGTCTGGGCGCTAATGACCACTGTACTTGTGCGCCCTAAAACCACAAAAAAAAGGACTCATCCTATGGTGACACTTAAAAGTCATACGTCAGTATGAAAAAATAATTGACATTGCTGTAATACCTGTTACCGCTTCCCTGTCTCCAGATAAAAGCTAACTTACGTTAGGATCTTCAGGCCTCACAACATCGAATATCGAACATAAAGCCGGTGCTTTAGCCATATGAAACTCCAGAATAACACTTACAGGGAAAACGCAACAATCTGTTGTGTCTAGACAAGACAGCCTAGACACAATGAGAGGAAGCCGAAAGGCACGCGGTTTGCTCACGCAGACTAGAGATTGGTCTGAAACAGGATACGTAATGAATGCTATAAAGAAAAGTACGTAGCTGCTGGAATACTTAACTTTAATCCATCATTGTATACAGCGTTCTTGATGATACAAGTGAGACTCTGTAGTTTCAGACAATATACTGCTAATGGCGCCATGCTAGGTCGTTGCCATTGACTTAGCTGAAGGCTATTCTAACTATCTGCTCTGCAAATGAGCGAGGCTTCGTCAGTGCGCATCGCTAGCTACGTCGTCCGTACAACTGGGGCGAGTGCTAGTACGTCTCTCTAGACCTGCCGTGTGGTGGCGCTCGGTCTGCTATCACTGAAAGTGGCGACACGCGGGTCCGACATGTACTACTGGACCGCGGCCGATTTAAAGCTACCACCTAGCAAGTGTGATGTCTGGCGGTGACACCACACAATCAAGTATCGGGAATGCAATAACTCACTGGAATCTATAATTACATTGTCCTTGAAACATGCGAGTTTCAACTTTTTCTGTAAGGATACTAAAAGCTATAATGATAGAAACTGAAGAAGTGAATTGAAATGTGTATTAACCCCGCGCCTTGACCTGAGTCTCCTGCTTACCGGGAAGATGTACACTGCTGGCCATTAAAATTGCTACACCACTAAGATGACGTGCTACAGACAGGAAGAAGATGCTGTGATATGCAAATGATCAGCTTTTCAGAGCATTCACACAAGGTTGCCGCCGGTGGCGACACCTACAACCTGCTGACATGAGGAAAGTTTCCAACCGATTTCTCATACACAGACACCAGTTGACAGGCGTTGCCTGGTGAAACGTTGTTGTGATGCCTCGTGTAAGGAGGAGAAATGCGTACCATCACGTTTTCGATTTTGATAAAGGTCGGATTGTAGCCTATCGCGATTGCGGTTTATCGTATAGCGTCATTGTGCTCGCGTTGGTCGAGATCCAATGACTGTTAGCAGAATATGGAATCGGTGGGTTCACGAGGGTAATACGGAACGCCGTGCCGGATCCCAACGGCATCGCATCACTAGCAGTCGAGATGACAGGCATATTATCCGCATAGCTGTAACGGATCGTGCAGCCACGTCTCTATCCCTGAGTCAACAGATGGGGACGTTTGCAAGACGACAACCATCTGCACGAACACTTCGACGACGTTTGCAACAGCATGGACTATCAGCTCGGAGACCATAGCTGCGGCTACCCTTGACGCTGCATGACAGACAGGAGCGCCTGCGATGGTGTACTCAACGACGAACCTGGGTGCACGAATGGCAAAACGTCATTTTTTCCGATGAATCCAGGTTCTGTCTACAGCATCATGATGGTCATATCCGTGATTGACGACATCGCGGTGAACGCACATTGTAAGCGTGTATTCGTCATCGCTATACTGGCGTATCTCCTGGTGTGATGGTATGGGGTGCCATTGGTTACACGTCTCGGTCACCTCTTGTTCGCATTGACGGCACTTTGAACAGTGGACGTTCCCTTTCAGATGTGTTACGACCCGTGGCTCTACCCTTCATTCTATCCCTGCGAAACCCTACATTTGAGCAGGATAATGCACGACCGCATGTTGCAGGTCCTGTACGGGCCTTTCTGGATACAGTAAATGTTCGACTGCTGCCCTGGCCAGCACATTCTCCAGATCTCTCACCAATTGAAAACGTCTGGTCAATAGTGGCCGAGCAACAGGCTCGTCACAATACGTCAGTCACTACTCTTGATGAACTGTGGTATCGTGTTGAAGCTGCATGGGCAGCTATATCTGTACTCGCCATCCAAGCTCTGACTCAATGCCCAGGCGTATCAAGGCTGTTATTACGGCCAGAGCTGGATTGTTCTGCGTACTGATTTCTCAGGATCTATGGACCCAAATTGCGTGAAAATTTAATCACATGCAAGTTCTAGTATAATATATTTGTCCAATGAATACCCGTTTATCATTCTTATAGCGTGGGACGACACTAATACACAGTTTCGGATTTTACTTCGTATAGCCGTCCTACACAGGAATTAGAAGTTCCAAGAGAAAACCAATCAAACAAGAAATGTATTGATCGAAGGAATCGCTGTGTTAAAAAGAAATCTAGGGATTTGAGTGACTGTGTGCTGACCCATATTTCGGTTGTACAGGAGGTGGGATTCTTTCTACACGTCGGTGAAGAGGTCTGAAAATGGCGTAATATGACGCTTAAACTGGATGCACAGAGGAAAATAAATAAATAAAACTGGAAGTTTAGACAATCGGTGTTTTATTTGATATTGAGCTGCAGCATGTGCGCTGCTTCTGGATGCAAATTAATGTAAGACACTCCATTTAATCAATGGGCTGCACCAGTCTGTTCTGGCTCGGCTAGCGCAGTGGTAGGGTACTGTGTGTTTTCGAGGTAGTACCAGAAATTTTATGAAAGCCTTGCGTATGTGCCAATGGTTATTTGGACCACTAGGAAACGACGTCGGTTTTTGGTATTTTCCCATTCGTAATACACACACACACACACACACACACACACACACACACACACACACACACACACACACCATTCCATTGTTAAAGCTGCAAACTAGGAAACTTCGTCAAGAATTGGGATGGGTGTAATTAAATAAGTTATCTAGTGAGTAACGTCGGAATCTCTGTAGGACTTTTTGAGACGATACTGATGGAGGTCGCAACCCCACAATAACGTTAGGAAAACGGAGCAAGACTCTCACAGTATCGATAATTGGTGCGGGAATTGGCAGTAGACGATAAACGTATATAAATGTTGCATACTGCGCATAAAAAGGATATAATAGATCAATTACTGTTGAATTACGCTATTGGCAACAAATCATTAGAAACAGTAAGGATCGTAAACTGCCAAGGAGTAAGAGTCAAAAACGATCTAAAGTGGAATAACCAAACAGAAACAAATTTTAGGAAAGGCAGATGTCCCTCAAAAATTCATTGGAATATAATTCATCCATGAAAGTAGTGGCTTACAAAACACTTGTTCAAAAAATTATTGAGTGCTGTTAATCAGTCTGAATCCAGGCCTTACGACGTAGGATTAACAGAGGAGAGAGATAAGAATGAATGAAGTGTGCTACGTTTTGTCATAGAATCGTTAACTCAGGACGAGAGCATTACGGAAACTTTCAAAAAACTGCAGTGACAATTATTACAAGAGAATCGTCCTGTATCACAGAGAAGTTTACTGTTCGAATTCCGAGGGATTACGCACCTCCTACGTATATCTCGCGAAATGGCCGCTAAGAAAAATACCACAGATGTTAGGGATCCTACTGACGTTTACCGACAGTCGTTTTTTCCACTTGCTATTTGCAAATGGGACAGGGAAACAGGAAGATAATAGTGATACCGGAGACACTCCACCACACACCTTAGGGTGGCTTGCTGACTATAGCCGTATATTGTGAGCGTCCGGATGTTCTTCCACGTTGTTGTTTACGTCTTATACCAAATATTTCAACGCTCGATCAAGCTGTCTTCTTCAGGTGCTGCGAATTTTGCTGTCACGTGTACCCCCTACACAGACGTCAATCAGACAGTGAGCTATTGTTAATCTCGCACTGCTGTTTATATCTCACTGTCAATTCTATTCCCGACACACACAGCGCCATTTAGTGACCTTCCGTTTCTCAGACCCCTCACTGATATTCCATTAAGACCAAAACCGTCTCAGTTTATTCCAGTTATAGTGTATGTGACGGCCGGTGATATCTTAGCGCCAGACCCGAAGCCTTGTTTAAATTGGATTCTCCGACCCTGTTTATTATGGTTCCTAGAATATTCAGTTCGATACACTCGTTAGTTGTGCAGCGTCCAAGAACTTGACGTGTACACCACGTTCCTGGTCTCATCGTATTTCATTTCATGTTTATACTCGAGACAGGGTTCGGTGACAGCTGATTTGTTTGGTCGTTTTATTAAGGTGCGACGTTGATGCTCCTTCCATCTCTCCTTGACCAATCTCACAGTCGGCCCACATAAAACATGTCATATTCAGGTGGAATGCGATAGGCATCGCGCTTTAGAAGCTCTGTATCATCTTGTATCACTGCGAAATAAAATGATCGTATGGCGTTATTTGCCATAAGACCCCGCGGGGTGTTGTTCGTACGCATAGTGTAGGTCTTTCTGTTTCATTAGACTTTGGAGACTTGGGAGTCTTTGTGATAAAGATGACATAAAATGATGAGGATGCGAGCTAACATCCCATAGACGTTCGGCCTCACATGCGGTTCCTATTCGTCGAAATGTCGTAGCTCAGACTCGTCTAGGGGTTTCATGTCGCATTACACGCCCTAAATTAGGCACTTGTGGCCCCTTGGTTAAATTTTCTGGCTGATGGGAAGTTTGTGAAATACAAAGTTAATTTATTTATTTACACGTCAAGTTCCGTAGGCTCAAATTGAGGAGCAAATCTCCCAGGTCACGGAACGTTTCAGTACAAGAAATTACAACATTAAAGTAATAACAGATAAAAATAAATGTTTATGAACCTCAAAAACGTCACTCCAAAGTTTAAGTAAACGCAGTCAACAATACAATAAGAATCAGCTCAATTTTCAAGGAACACCTCGACAGAATAAAAGGAGTGACCCATGAGGAAACTCTTCAGTTTCAGATTGAAAGCGCGCGGACTACTGCTAAGATTTTTTGAATTCGAGTGGTAGCTTATTGAAAATGGATGCACCTTTTTGCACAAGAGTTAAGGAAGTCCAATCCAAATACAGGTTTGATTTCTGCCCAGTATTAACCGAGTGAAAGCAGCCTATTCTTGGGAATAAGCTAATATTGTTAACAAGAAATGACAGTAAGGAAAATACACAGGGTGTTACAAAAAGGTACGGCCAAACTTTCAGGAAACATTCCTCACACACAAAGAAAGAAAATATGTTATGTGGACATGTGTCCGGAAACGCTTACTTTCCATGTTAGAGCTCATTTTATTACTTCTCTTCAAATCACATTAATCATGGAATGGAAACACACAGCAACAGAACGTGCCAGCGTGACTTCAAACACTTTGTTACAGGAAATGTTCAAAATGTCCTCCGTTAGTGAGGATACATGCATCCACCCTCCGTCGCATGGAATCCCTGATGCGCTGATGCAGCCCTGGAGAATGGCGTATTGTATCACAGCCGTCCACAATACGAGCACGAAGAGTCTCTACATTTGGTACCGGGATTGCGTAGACAAGAGCTTTCAAATGCCCCCATAAATGAAAGTCAAGAGGGTTGAGGTCCGCCTCCAACAATCCATCGGTCACCGAATCTGTTGTTGAGAAGCGTACGAACACTTCGACTGAAATGTGCAGGAGCTCCATCGTGCATGAACCACATGTCGTACTTGTAAATGCACATGTTCTAGCAGCACAGGTAGAGTATCCCGTATGAAATCATGATAACGTGCTCCATTGAGCGTAGGTGGAGGAAACTAAAATGAGCTCTAACATGGAAATTAAGCGTTTCCGGACACATGTCCACATAACATCTTTTCTTTATTTGTGTGTGAGGAATGTTTCCTGAAAGTTTGGCCGTACCTTTTTGTAACACCCTGTATATTGAGAGGCCAATGTCAAAATACCCAGACTCGTGAACAGGGGTCGACAAGAGGTTCGTGAACAACTTATTTCCCGAACCGCCCGTTTCTGAGCCAAAAATATCCTTTTAGGAAGAGTTACCTCAAAATACAATACCATACGACGTAAGCGAATGAAAATAAGAAAAAAAATGTTCAAATGGCTCTGAGTACTTTGGGACTTAACTTCTGAGGTCATCAGTCCCCTAGATTTTAGAACTACTTAAAACTAACTAACCTAAGGACATCACACACATCCATGCCCGAGGCAGGATTCGAACCTGGGACCGTAGCGGTAGCACGGTTCTAGACTGTAGCGCCTAGAACCGCTCGGCCACTCCGGCCGGCAAATAAGCAAAATAGACTAATTTTCGTGTCGAGCGATCACTCACTTCTGATACCGTTCGAATAGTAAAAACGACAGTATTAAGTCTTTGAACAAGATCCTTAAAGTGGGCTTTCCACGACAGATTACTATCTATCTGAACACCTAGGAATTTTAACTGTTCAGTTTCACTGATCATATAATCCGTTCTGTGAAATTAAAACGTCATGTTTTGTTGAATTGTGTGTTAGAAACTACAAAAACTGGATTTAGCTGTTGTTTATTTTCTACAAGCCATGAACTTAGGCCATGTACTGCACTATTTGAAACCGAGCCAATTTGCATGCTACAACCTTTACTACCAAGCTAATGTCATCAACAAACAGAAATATTTTACAGTTACCTGTAATACTAGAGGGAATATCATTTATACAAATAAGGAACAGGAATGGTCCAAACACTGATCCCTGGGGCACCCCCCACTTGACAGCACCCCACTCAGACCCCACATAACAGCCGTTATCAACATTTGCTGCCTGTTTCTAAAGTAAGAGGTGAACTAAGGGAACTAATTGTGTGCTACTTCCCATATTACGTAATGCCCCAACTTCTGGAGAAATATTTTGTAATCAACACAATCAAATGCCCTAGTTAAATAAAAAAGTACGCCAAGCGTTCAAAATCTTTTGTTTATCCCAGCCAGTACCTCACAGAGAAAAGAAAATATAGCATTTTAAGTTGTTAAATGACTTCTAAAGCCGAACTGTACATTTGATAGCAAATATAACTTATAATAACAGTAATAATAATATCGGGAACAAAATTAATGAGCCATAAATGAGGCAGGCCACACAGTTACGATTTGGTTACAATAATGTTTATTCAGAAAGTAAACTAATAGCGAAAGTGGTCGCATTTGGAATTACTATTACACTCGAGGGTACATCCATTTGGCATATTTCGATCATTCACAATCTCATCGCTAAATACAAGTGTAATATTCGACCTCGTTATCTTCGCTAAAAGTTCGAGTTCACACGAGACACGCGGCTGCTCACCGCTCAGAAACTACGTCCCGCGATACCTCACAACGCGAAATTTTTCAAGTCGTTTAACTTCCCAGCTACCTAAAGACCGACCGTCCGCTTTCGGGTCTCCACCAGCACTGTCCCTCTGCCCGTCCCCGGCCGCGCTTCCCACGATTCGAATATCCTCACTCCACTGACTATGGCAGTTCCCTTTCCTGAAGCCTACAGTTTATTCTACATTATTTTACATTTTTACATATTTAAATAACCAAAGCTTGACCACTTTCACGATCTAAGTAAAAGGTACCACACTATCCATTACATAATAAATGTTAAATTCTTTTACATGAAACCAGTACAATTTACTTCTTAACGTTTAAAGTCACGGCCCAGTAGCCTTGCACCAATATACTTTCTGATAAATAAATAAAGAACAAAAGTAACTATTATGTACTGAACTTTACAACGAATATTCTATTACCAAATGATTCAGTAAGGTGTAATTCTGTCATCGTTCAATGTGTTTTGTGTGGAAGAAATGATGATCTGATGCTTAATTGAAAATACTGATAATTTACATTGACTATATCATGTAGACAAATAGAGTTACAGAGTTGATATTTAAACACGTTTGTCATTTTAATGTTGCGCTTCTATATAAAATATCGATCGTTAAGATTGACCAAAGCGTTCAGATTTTAGCAGGTCTTTGTTACAAAACTTGTTAATTTCACTTTAATAGTAAATCCTAAACTATTTTAGGTATGATAAATATTCAAGTATTATTGGGATCACCATGAAAATTTATGAAGGATGGCAGATTAAAATAACTGTGGCTTCAGTCCCTGCTCTACTACAGAATTAAATAGTTTTCATAAATGGCCGATCTTAGGTCCGCCATATTTAACACTACTACGTCTCCTTGGCCACAAAAGCCTTCTACTGGGTTTTCCTATGACGTAGGTTCTCGTCTGTCTTCCTCGTAGAGTACAGCGCTTAGGCCTCAATACACAATAGACGCCTGTGAGTTTCTCCATCTCGTGTCGAATCCTTGCCCTTTATGGCATACGGTCCTGAACGACAACGTTCGTTTCAAAATTCCTGAAGGCTTACTCTTTCGGCCATATACTTAAATGAGAGCGCAATGCTCGTTAACTCACAAGGACAACACAAACAAGCAGTCCCTGAGCGTAGAAATTCTCCGAACTGGCCAGGAATCGAACCTGGCACCCCACGATCTAGAGGCAGCGACGCTGGCTAGTAGACCAGAGACTGCGGACTTAAAGACTTCTTACCTTCGCTGAAGAGAGCGAAATACACTGTCAGTCATGTTTCCGCGTGAATTTGAGCAGTCCTTCCGGGTACTGGGCCAGCGTAAGATATGTACCTGATTTTTCGCTTCTCTTCCTCGCTTTCAGTCTCAATCTCTTTCTCACGCGTCTTTTATTTTGACTACACTCCTGGAAATGGAGAAAAGAACACATTGACACCGGTGTGTCAGACCCACCATACTTTCTCCGGACACTGCGAGAGGGCTGTACAAGCAATGATCACACGCACGGCACAGCAGACACACCAGGAACCGCGGTGTTGGCCGTCGAATGGCGCTAGCTGCGCAGCATTTGTGCACCGCCGCCGTCAGTGTCAGCCAGTTTGCCGTGGCATACGGAGCTCCATCGCAGTCTTTAACACTGGTAGCATGCCGCGACAGCGTGGACGTGAACCGTATGTGCAGTTGACGGACTTTAAGCGAGGGCGTATAGTGGGCATGCGGGAGGCCGGGTGGACGTACCGCCGAATTGCTCAACACGTGGGGCGTGAGGTATCCACAGTACATCGATGTTGTCGCCAGTGGTCGGCGGAAGGTGCACGTGCCCGTCGACCTGGAACCGGACCGCAGCGACGCACGGATGCACGCCAAGACCGTAGGATCCTACGCAGTGCCGTAGGGGACCGCACCGCCACTTCCCAGCAAATTAGGGACACTGTTGCTCCTGGGGTATCGGCGAGGACCATTCGCAACCGTCTCCATGAAGCTGGGCTACGGTCCCGCACACCGTTAGGCCGTCTTCCGCTCACGCCCCAACATCGTGCAGCCCGCCTCCAGTGGTGTCGCGACAGGCGTGAATGGAGGGACGAATGGAGACGTGTCGTCTTCAGCGATGAGAGTCGCTTCTGCCTTGGTGCCAATGATGGTCGTATGCGTGTTTGGCGCCGTGCAGGTGAGCGCCACAATCAGGACTGCATACGACCGAGGCACACAGGGCCAACACCCGGCATCATGGTGTGGGGAGCGATCTCCTACACTGGCCGTACACCACTGGTGATCGTCGAGGGGACACTGAATAGTGCACGGTACATCCAAACCGTCATCGAACCCATCGTTCTACCATTCCTAGACCGGCAAGGGAACTTGCTGTTCCAACAGGACAATGCACGTCCGCATGTATCCCGTGCCACCCAACGTGCTCTAGAAGGTGTAAGTCAACTACCCTGGCCAACAAGATCTCCGGATCTGTCCCCCATTGAGCATGTTTGGGACTGGATGAAGCGTCGTCTCACGCGGTCTGCACGTCCAGCACGAACGCTGGTCCAACTGAGGCGCCAGGTGGAAATGGCATGGCAAGCCGTTCCACAGGACTACATCCAGCATCTCTACGATCGTCTCCATGGGAGAATAGCAGCCTGCATTGCTGCGAAAGGTGGATATACACTGTACTAGTGCCGACATTGTGCATGCTCTGTTGCCTGTGTCTATGTGCCTGTGGTTCTGTCAGTGTGATCATGTGATGCATCTGACCCCAGGAATGTGTCAATAAAGTTTCCCCTTCCTGGGACAATGAATTCACGATGTTCTTATTTCAATTTCCAGGAGTGTATATGCTTATCCACTCCTTCTAGGCGTTATTCGTAAGTTTTGTAATTCTTCGATCGGGCTCTCCTCCTCTGACAGTGTTCGAGCTCTATGGACCAGCGTCTTTAAAACAGAATTCCTTTATGACGTATATACGTGGAAGTAGAGCGCCTTTCTTACGTTTAAGTTGCACATTTTATGGCCACTCTGTGTTCCTGCGGTGTAGTGTCTGCGATTCTAAAGATTTGTGCCCTCAGATCTGCACGCTTGTCCCTAACGGCGGTGCTTACGAGCTACCCGATCGCGCCTGAAAGACTCTACCCTGGTCGGCGTCGGGATCGCCTTATCCGATCTGGCCGCTCATCAGCGTTCCTTAGACTGCCACCTTAGCGGCATTAAGACGGCGCGGCTACCGGTCGTAAAGCAGTGAAGAGCACCGGCCGCCAGGTGCAAGAGGTGCGAGGCCGGGGGGCGCTTAACGGCGCGACGCCCAATGCCTCACCGAGCGGCGCCGCGAGGAATGGCGTCGTAAAGCGGCCGGCCTAATTACGTCGCCGCAGCACGGCGCGACTTTGACGCATTTACAAGAGCGGCCGGGCGTCCGGGAGTTCGCCGCTAAAACGGTCCCACGGGGGCCGGTGGGCGGGGTAAACGCTACTGTAAGGAGCAAGCGGGCGGGCGGGCTGAAACTTTCTTTCGCGCTGGGTAGCGGTCGTCGGGAAGAAACACGGTTTTAACACAGGAGGACTTTACTGAAAGTGGTCTTCTGAGGCGTGCTTCGCTAACGGCGGGGATAAATTGTGGGAACACATGAAAACTTTGCTTCTCGAAACAGGTCGGTATAAGTGTAGCAGAAACGAAATAACATCTGATGTGTGGAAAGGAAGTAATCGGACCAGTGATGTCAAGAATGTGCAGAAAATGTTGCGGATAGGGGGGAGGGGGTAGTTCAGATTGTAGTCTTGTACCAAGCGAAGACCATTGCGCAGTAACACTGGCGCATTGTCAGACACGAGTACAAGTTCTTGGCTTCCTACACACATAGCTATGTTGTGATACAAATAACAGCTAAGTCACAGCGTGCGACTACAATGACGCTGCAATTGGCAACGTACTCCAGGTGGAAGTGCGCAGGACAGTACGATTCTTGTGGGCAAAACTTCTAAATTCCATACATACACTCCTGGAATTTGAAATAAGAACACCGTGAATTCATAGTCCCAGGAAGGGGAAACTTTATTGACACATTCCTGGGGTCAGATACATCACATGATCACACTGACAGAACCACAGGCACATAGACACAGGCAACAGAGCATGCACAATGTCGGCACTAGTACAGTGTATATCCACCTTTCGCAGCAATGCAGGCTGCTATTCTCCCATGGAGACGATCGTAGAGATGCTGGATGTAGTCCTGTGGAACGGCTTGCCATGCCATTTCCACCTGGCGCCTCAGTTGGACCAGCGTTCGTGCTGGACGTGCAGACCGCGTGAGACGACGCTTCATCCAGTCCCAAACATGCTCAATGGGGGACAGATCCGGAGATCTTGCTGGCCAGGGTGGTTGACTTACACCTTCTAGAGCACGTTGGGTGGCACGGGATACATGCGGACGTGCATTGTCCTGTTGGAACAGCAAGTTCCCTTGCCGGTCTAGGAATGGTAGAACGATGGGTTCGATGACGGTTTGGATGTACCGTGCACTATTCAGTGTCCCCTCGACGATCACCAGTGGTGTACGGCCAGATTAGGAGATCGCTCCCCACACCATGATGCCGGGTGTTGGCCCTGTGTGCCTCGGTCGTATGCAGTCCTGATTGTGGCGCTCACCTGCACGGCGCCAAACACGCATACGACCATCATTGGCACCAAGGCAGAAGCGACTCTCATCGCTGAAGACGACACGTCTCCATTCGTCCCTCCATTCACGCCTGTCGCGACACCACTGGAGGCGGGCTGCACGATGTTGGGGCGTGAGCGGAAGACGGCCTGACGGTGTGCGGGGCCGTACCCCAGCTTCATGGAGACGGTTGCGAATGGTCCTCGCCGATACCCCAGGAGCAACAGTGTCCCTAATTTGCTGGGAAGTGGTGGTGCGGTCCCCTACGGCACTGCGTAGGATCCTACGGTCTTGGCGTGCATCCGTGCGTCGCTGCGGTCCGGTCCCAGGTCGACGGGCACGTGCACCTTCCGCCGACCACTGGCGACAACATCGATGTACTGTGGAGACCTCACGCCCCACGTGTTGAGCAATTCGGCGGTACGTCCACCCGGCCTCCCGCATGCCCACTATACGCCCTCGCTCAAAGTCCGTCAACTGCACATACGGTTCACGTCCACGCTGTCGCGGCATGCTACCAGTGTTAAAGACTGCGATGGAGCTCCGTATGCCACGGCAAACTGGCTGACACTGACGGCGGCGGTGCACAAATGCTGCGCAGCTAGCGCCATTCGACGGCCAACACCGCGGTTCCTGGTGTGTCCGCTGTGCTGTGCGTGTGATCATTGCTTGTACAGCCCTCTCGCACTGTCCGGAGCAAGTATGGTGGGTCTGACACACCGGCGTCAATGTGTTCTTTTTTCCATTTCCAGGAGTGTATATTGTGCTGGTGTAAGCTGTCCTCAGCGCACAGGATGGCGCAGAGATTGCGAGAAGATCGACAGTAGGCACCGGAGCAAGTGAGCCCATCAGCAGAGAGGCCAACGACAGACTCGCAAACAACGCGCCGCCAACGCCCTTTCGACAGCCAGTATTTAGATCGCCGCCGCTGCCGGAGGGCCTAGTCAGTTATCCAGTGAGTCACCGAGTCGAGTCTTCAGTCACTGCCCAGTGGGAGTCGTAGCCGCAGTTAGCTCGGCCTCTAGCTTAGAGTCAGTCAGTACACAGCGGACCAGGGTAGTGTACATACCGGGACTTGTACTTCACCAGCAGTGATGCTAACGTGGACTAATACGGTACAGCCTTTACCACAACGCCTGGACTATCTTAAGTACTTCTTTGTTTAGGTTAATAAAGAACCAAAGTGTGCAGTTCTTTTACAGAAAGAGGATATCGGCGACCAAACAATATCGTCTCCTTGCTTCCCAGGGTACAAGCCTACAGTGTCTACGAAACGACACAAAACAGACATTCTGGAACAAATGCAATGTCGAGTCAGCTGTAGTGACATGGTGCCAGCAACTGACGAATGTTGCACAGAGGTCTGCGCTGCTTCATAGGAAGATAGCCATCGATGTCGGCAACAGACGACAGTGTCCAGTAAGTCGAGGAAATGGTTTGCAGCAATAGCAGATTTTTCCCAAGAACAAGACGTTCACACAGCCGTTTCAGAATGGCTCCGCGTCCAAGGATGGATTTCGACCGTCGTGGAATTGAACATTCGAATCGTTGTTCAGAGAGAGTAGGTGAATATGTAGAGAAAAAGTATTGTGTATCTGCGACTGTCTAAAGTCTAGTGCAGCATTCAGTAAAATTCACTTGTCCTTCCACTTTTTTCTTTTTTTTTTTTTTTTTTTACGAAATTTGTGGTGGGACCAAACTGCTCAGATCTTCAGTCCCTAAGCTTACACACAATCTAGCTTAAACGAACTTACGCTAAGGACAACACACACACACATATGAGCGGGGGAGGACTCGAACCTCCGATGCGGGGAGCCGCTCGGACCGTGAAAGGGGCCCTGGACCGCGCGGCTACCCCGCGTGGCCTCTGCCACAATAGTGCGTAATTTACGAGGAGTGAATGGTTCAAATGGCTCTGAGAACTATGGTATTCAACATCGGAGGTCATCAGTCCCCTAGACGTAGAACTACTTAAACCTAACTAACCTAAGGACGTCGCACACATCCATGCTCGAGGCAGGATTCGAACCTGCGACCGCAGCACTCGCGCGGTTCCGGACTAAAGCGGCTAGAACCGCTCGGCCACCGCTGCCGGCTACGAGGAGTGGCCAATAAATACAGGGTGATTCAAAAAGAATACCACTACTTTAAAAATGTGTATTTAATGAAAGAAACATAATATAACCTTCTGTTATACATCATTACAAAGAGTATTTAAAAAGGTTTTTTTTCACTTAAAAACAAGCTCAGAGATGTTCTATATGGTCCCCTCCAGACACTCGAGCAATATCAACCCGATACTCCAACTCGTTCCACACTCTCTGTAGCATATCAGGCGTAACAGTTTGGATAGCTGCTGTTATTTCTCGTTTCAAATCATCAGTGGTGGCTGGGAGAGGTGGCCGAAACACCATATTCTTAACATACCCCCATAAGAAAAAATCGCAGGGGGTAAGATCAGGGCTTCTTGGAGGCCAGTGATGAAGTGCTCAGTCACGGGCTGCCTGGCGGCCGATCCATCGCCTCGGGTAGTTCATGTTTCATAACTAACCTTTTTCGTTGGACTCTCCATACAGTCGATTGTGGAATTTGCAGCTCTCTGCTAGCTCTGCGAGTCGATTTTCCTGGGCTGCGAACAAATGCTTGCTGGATGCGTGCTACATTTTCATCACTCGTTCTCGGCCGTCCAGAACTTTTCCCTTTGCACAAACACCCATTCTCTGTAAACTGTTTATACCAACGTTTAATACACCACCTATCAGGAGGTTTAACACCATACTTCGTTCGAAATGCACGCTGAACAACTGTCGTCGATTCACTTCTGCCGTACTCAATAACACAAAAAGCTTTCTGTTGAGCGGTCGCCATCTTAGCATCAACTGACGCTGACGCCTAGTCAACAGCGCCTCAAGCGAACAAATGTACAACTAAATGAAACTTTATAGCTCCCTTAATTCGCCGACAGATAGTGCTTAGCTCTGCCTTTTGTCGTTGCAGAGTTTTAAATTCCTAAAGTTGTGATATTCTTTTTGAATCACCCTGTATTACAACACATTTTCTTCTGAAAGTAGGTTCATTTTATTCAGGGTTCCAGTACACTGTATTATTTCGTGTTCATTTGGCTACAAATCCATAGTTTTCAACATAATCTCCATTCAATGTGACGGTCTTACGTCACCTTACTGGAAGGATCTGTATGTCCGCATGGAACCATTCTACTGGTCGAAGTCTGAGACAACGTTTTGCCGCATCTGTAACTTCCCCATCATCTATGTACTTCTTCCCGCGGACTGCCTCCTTCATTATGCCAAACCGATGGAAGTCTGAAGGTACGAGGTCCGTGCTGTAGTGTGGATGAGGCACAACAGTCCAATGAAGTTATGTGAGCTCCATCCGCGTGCACAAACTCGTGTGAGGTCTTGCGTTGTCATGGAGAAGGAGAAGTTCGTTTGCATTTGTGTGGCGGCGAACATGCTGATATCGTTTCTTCTATTTCCTAATGGTAACACAATATACTCCAGAGTTGCTTGCTGCACCATACTGGTGGCCATCAAACAATGAGAGAGCGACTTTGAACTTTTTCTCTGGAGGAGATGTGATGTGCCACCACTCCATGGACTACTGTTTTGTTTCGCGTTCTAAGTGCTGAACCCATGTTTCATCGCCTGCGACAATGTTCAAAAAAATAACACGCAAACAATTCCTTCGTTGGTCTTTATGGTCTTCTACTAGGCTGCTGGGAACACAGCAGGCACACACCTTTGAGTACCCCAATTGGTGACGAGTATGCCAGCACTACCAACACAGACACCTGTTGTTCAACGAGGTGTTCGTAGTGATCCGTCGACCTCCTCGAGTAAGAGTGTCCACACGTTTGAACACTGCAGGCTGACTGGCACACGGGAGATGGGACAGGTTTGCACGACCTTGTTTCGATAGTGACAAACGCCTCGTCCAACGGCTCAACGTGCTTTTGTTCTCTGCCAGGTGTCCGTAGATAGTCTGGAAGTGCATTTGAATATATGCGATGCTCTAGTTTTCTACCAAAAGAAGCTCAATGACAACTCTCGGCATGGAACGCACATGCGTTGCACACACCATTACGTATCTTGCCGTCACCTAAGGGAACTTCATGAAACTGTAGTGGCTAAAGCCGGAACATTCCACGATGTCCCACTACAAATTCCGCATTTTTAACCGAAATTGGCCGATAAAAAGTGTTGCATTACTTATTGAACACCACCCTACTTTTTGGAAGTCCTTTCATCACGTTGGACGCACCATAAGGCAGAGTGTCACGACCGTCAGTGCTACCGATGTATACAATCATTTCATCATTACAGATCAGCTGTGCTATGATGCTGTGCCATCATTATAGTGTTGCCTATAGGGAATCTTCGGAATTTTAACAACAAGCACGATAATTCGATGTTCTCAATTTTTAACGACTTAGAGGTCTGGTTAAGTTTGGACGAAAGCCGTGTAATTGTGATATGAAACAGAGAAGCGATATACGAACGTTTTCCGGCGGACACCAGAGCAATACGTTACAGCGGCGCTTTGTCGAAAAAGCCGTCTCTGGACTGGTAATCAATTTATTCCACGCACTACTCCTCGAGAGGGACAACCTCACTGCAGAACAAGACCACACTGCGAAATAACGAATACTAGAGAAATTAGCACGGTGAATGATTTGGTTTAATGTGCAAAAATAAAAAGAAAGGAATGATGAGGACTCCTATCAAAGTGATAATCTATTACTCTGATGCAAGAAGGGAAAGAGGCCCAGCTTGCGTATCGGCTGATTCTGAAATCGAGCAGGTGAGTAGAATACATATGCCATATTGCATAAAACCGTGGGACATAATTTTTCCCTTGGCTGCATCTTGATAGACGTGGACGTAGCCCAGGCGCTGTACAGTGCTGCTTAAGTAATACATTCCATGAAAGTGTGATAGCACACATGGATAAGTAACTCAGATATATAAAGATGGTGTAACGGATATAAGTGCAGATATTGCTATTGGTGACTGAGGTCGCTGAACTCCACAACGTTACATTAGTAATAACTTCATTAGCAGACTAATAATTAAACCTATTTGGGGGAGTATGCTTTTAGGTTGGTTAGTATCTCCAAGTACGTATGGCAAGAGCAAGCCACTAAAACTCATTCCCTGGCAGCATTTCAGGCGTTGAAGTGTGTCTGTACTGACGGGCTCAGTCCACTTAAGTGGTGCAGGTATGGCCATGCAGAAAACATCAGGTGGTAAAGTTTGTGATAAGACAGGTCAATGCACAGAAAAAAATAAGCATAACACTGATGTTCGTGCGTATTAGGCTACCACATATCAAACTATTTGCACTTATACCCATTACACACTGTGTCCATATCTAGTAAATAACACACACGCACACACGCACACACGCGCACACACACACACACACACACACACACACACACACACACACACACACACACACACACACACATTATACATATAAGTAAAACTGTCATCAGATCTGTCATAGATCGCCGATTATTCTGCTCTGCAGAGTGGACAACCCTCAAACCTTCACGTTCTGAGCTGTGGGCGTCTAACAACTTCTCGTCTTTTCGCGGTTTCATTGTCTTTCAACCTCTGTCCATAGGCGCTGTCCATTCCTGAGATGTTCGTTCTCAGGCGCCAGGCCATATCAAGAGGCAGATTGTCTAAGCCTCGTATGTCAGAGGATTAGGCGATTTGTGGCATTTATTATCACTAGAACTGTTTCTCATTCCTCTGTGTTTTGATTATATACTTTTCGTACCGCGTCACATGTCTACAACGCAACCCGGTGGCATTCATCTCGTTTATTGGCCACAATATTTTAGTTTGTCAGTGTACACAAGGACAAAAAACATCATTGTTCTCTCTCTTGACATTGCTCGTAAAGGTAACATGTACCGCCAATATTTTATTGCATTGTAAAATACTAACTGAAACGACAGCTGAGATGTTTTGCATAGCCAATCATATCAAGGCGTTACTCAGTTGGTGAACCTGTAATAATGATAAGGAAGGATTTTTTGTGTTCTCATGCAGAAGCATTGGTGACATAAAAGTAAAAGTTTATCTGTGTATTGTAATGGAACGGAGCAAATATCTTACGAGGCTACACATTTAATGTCACGTGCTGTACTTACGCTCAGAAATGACGTGGTGGAGGAAACGGGGTGGAAAGGAGGGTTTCATGAGACACAATAGTAGTCGAGGTGAGGGCTCAACGGTCCAGCCAGCCTTACACACCAAAAAAGAAAAATGTACCAGAGACCACCCAAAACGGAGCCAACGTTTCAGGACTCAGCGTTTCAATTCCGTTTATCATATTTAACATAAAAACTGCTTTCCAAATTCCATAGATGTAGACCAAAAAGAGTAGGTCTTCCATGATGTAATCTTGAAATATTAATTGTTCTTTGAAAGCCTCATTCATTATAAAGTGACATGAAAAACAAAAGCGGGTACCAGCCCTTGATTGGCTGACACAAACATTTGTTTTGAGAGCCAGCCAGGAGACAACACCGTCCGAAAAAACACTTCGTCCCAAACACTAGTGAGCGACGGACTCAGAATACTTCCGCCTAGACACTCGTGGGGCGGAGAATAGGTTTGATTATGATGGTGCTCAACGTTGGTGAGATGTTGTGTGTCGATTACCTTGCTCCCTTCGCTTTGGTTTTCCCTACTCAGTAACAATTCGTGACGTCTCAATTCCAGTGCATACAATTAGTGTAATGAAGAATAAAAACAGTCGTATTCTAACTGTGCTTTATGTATTCCAGGTAGCATTCCGGTAGCGACATTGGAAATTTTATTAGTTCCTGCTGATGTCGCTGCACATGCGACATGCAGCGTATATCCGTTGTGTGACAGGGCTCAGAGGTAAAGGAATGGATGGTAGTGAAATGTGTTCGAGAAGTACAAAACAAATCTCGGTCCAATGGATTCCGCACGTTACGGAATCTGTGCGTGCAAGTACATATCAAGAAAACCTTTGTAAACACTTAGTGGCCAAGGCTTAAACCACAGCAGTGTCAGTGAGGCGAAAAATATATCAAATGTACCAAAGATTTGTTTAGGAAACTTTTCGGATTCGATAGTCGCCATGACACTTGAGGTACTAACCAGTAAATAAAACTATATTACATGAGTCTTAGACACATTGCATGTCCGTCGCTGAGGTAAATTTGTTCAAATTGTGACAGAGTACTGTGGTTTCAGTAAGTTAGTTCTCAAACTAAAAAGAGATAATGCTGATTATGACTGCTGTGGTGGTTAGAAGGTTGTATTATTTGGGTGTGTCCAGCATTTTGCGGGGCAGTCGTATGCGTTTACGTCATTCAATGCTGTATGTCGCGCAATGTGCTTTCGAGTGATTGCAGCTCGAAATACAACAAACTAAGGGCAAATCAGTTGAAAGGGCCAATAATGCAGAAATAATAGTATCTTCAGTGTCTCATAGGAAAAGTCTTGAGACATAATTCCGATTTATGTTTGAGATTTGGCTTCATGCACTTACAAAACCAATATTATGCCATTTTACCGTGTACAACACAGACTAGTACAAAAAAAAAAAATTATTTCATTTACCGTTTTACTTTTTTGTGAAATTTGATATATAACGTCCTGGTAAACGTCAGACTTTTTTTCTTTTTTATCTTTACTGTTTTCGAGTTGTCTAGTTTACGTTGGTGACGAAAAAGCAATTACGTGAGTGGACCCCACAAAGCCTAGTATCAAAGTCTACCACACTAGCATACTGCAAAAATTACTACAAGCGTACTCATATTCCTCACTGAGCAGTTCAGATCCTTCATCTCTCTAACTCAATAGTTGGTATTGTCTTCTGTTGTTGTTCGCATATGACCCCGATTCACAAGCTAAAAAACATTCACATGCGTAAAAACGATCCTCTCTAAAAGGACTCCTTCATGATCTTGACCTATTATTATTTTCTCCAACGTCTGTGATCTTCATATCTTGTTGAGTCATCCACTTGTCTTTGATTTTAAGGTAGCCATTATTCCGTAAGTATCTCAGTCCTTGCAGATGACCAACATACTCTGAGTGGCACCTAGATGCCACAGTGACTGCTGAAGTTTCTCGTGCGTATACTTTACACATCTCTCTGCCTCTAGCTGCAGAGGCTTTGTGATCGTCCACTGTTGAAACGTGACAACTTACTGGTTTTTCAGCATGTTCACCTGTTCTAAAGCTCCTTGATGTTATATTTTTCTGAGGGGACGTACCAAGAGTGTCTTATAAATAATTACAATTTTCATTAAAAAGCACTCCGTCTTCAGGCCACGAGCGGCCGACCAGGACCATCCGACCGCCGTGTTATCCTCAGTGGAGGATGCGGATAGGAGAGGCGTGGGGTCAGCAAACCGCTCTCCCGATCGTTATGATGGTATTCTTGACGGAAGCCGCTATTAATCGGTCGAGTAGCTCCTCAATTGGCATCACGAGGCTGAGTGCACCCCGAAAAATGGCAACAGCGCATGGCGTCCCGGATGGTCACCCAACCAAGTGCCGACCACGCCTGACAGCGCTTAACTTCGGTGATCGGGAATTGGTGTATCCACTGTGGCAAGGCAGTTATCCACAATTTTCATTAGGTCTCAGATAATTATAGTAACTTACAGAGCTTCGTATAACATGCAATAGATTGTCACCAATCTCGACATATTGCATGGTCGTTGATTCAAAGGCACAGTGAAACTCAAGGCAGATTGTTCAAACAGCAGCAGTATATCTGGACTAAAACGGCTTTAACAAAATTTAATTTGATTTCTGTTGTTTTTATTCTTTCTCAGAACCTAACGGACACTGTGTAACTATTAAACACCGATGTGGAGAAATATATTCCTAAACAAAAATTCGTCATCTGTGTGAGCTATCTTTTAAGAGAATTGACGATGAATACCCAGTAGCCGGCCGGAGTGGCCGAGCGGTTCAAGGCGCTACAGTCTGGAACCGCACGACCTCTACGGTCGCAGGTTCGAATCCTGCCTCGGGCATGGATGTGTGTGATGTCCTTAGGTTAGTTAGGTTTAAGTAGTTCTAAGTTCTAGGGGACTTATGACCACAGCAGTTGAGTCCCATAGTGCTCAGAGCCATTTGAACCATTTTTTGAATACCCAGTAAATCGTCACACTGACAAAGTCAGCCTAAATTACCGGTCGATACTGCACAGGAGACTTTTACTGAAACGGAGAGCTGGCTCTGAAGTCTGCACGCATACAGTGAAATGTACTCATAGAAATGCTAGAGAACCATTGCCAGGGACAGTTCACCATTGTTCCTCGTGAAGTACCACTTGGACAAAATTAGATGGTCGCGCAGACCTGTACAGTGGACGGCAAACATCGTTGGTCAACTTCCCCGCATTCTTCGTCTTTGCTTCCCACCCCTCTCCCGAATTCTCCTCTCCCCCTCTCCTCTCTCAGTTTCTCAGCCCTTCGCAGCCACCCCTGCCCACAAAGATCCGTCGCCGACGACTATTAAAATTCGAACTTTACGCCCCGCAAACTTGTATCAGCGGGAGGGCAGCGTCTTCGTTCTCCCTCTCGACTCGCTATCACTTGGGGCCCGCGCGCAGACGGACTTTCTTTCGCAAAGGGGACCCAACCCGACCAGAGCCGACCGCCTCATTAATACTGCGCAGCTGCGGGTAAGTTGGCGAAACTTGAGAAGTGTCGCCGGAGAGTTTAGACTTCGCAGTATTCTGCGGTAAAAGGCTGAAAATTTTACCGTCTTTTGGAATCGCGTCTGCTCCCCAGCCGTTTAAATACCGCGTCGCTCGCTGCCAATTATATCGCTGACATTCTGTCCAATTAGAGCAAGAAACTCTCTTTATGAAATGCGGAATGTATAAGGTAGATGAAATCGGATCACAACGACAGCGACTTTTTGTCGCAACGGTCTTTTAGCGCTTCTTCTTGCCTTATTTGATCACCCACCATCCTCTTGTAGATACTCTAACCACTTAGTAAAATAAAATTCAAAGATGTCTACTCGCTGAGACGCATTTCAATTGAGCGCTGAAGAGCGCCACATGCAATTCGTGCCGGAGTAGCGTGATCTGTCAGGTGGAATTAACCTGGCAGGCTCACATATTGTCGCTGGACAACCACGTGTGGTGTGTCTTTCGAAACTCAAAGACTTCGCTGTGTGCGAGCCAATCACGGGCCATACCGCTAAAATTCGAGCTGGGGAATGTGTTTGAAGGGGAAGGGGCTCTGGGGTCGACTGTCTGGTGGTGAGGACGTTCTACGTGTAGTTCATGGACCGACTGTGGTGTCACCGCCAGACACTACGCTTGCTAAGTGGTAGCCTTTAAATCGGCCGCGGTCCGTTAGTATACGTCGGACCCGCGTGTCGCCACTATCAGTGATTGCAGACCGAGCGCCGCCACACGGCAGGTCTAGTCTAGAGAGACTTCCTAGCACTGGCCCCAGTTGTACAGTCGACTTTACTAGCGATGGTTCACTGTCTAAATACGCTCTCATTTGCAGAGACGACAGTTTAGCATAGCCTTCAGCTACGTCATTTGCTACGACCTAGCAAGGCGCCACATTCAGTTACTACAATTACTTCAAGAATGTATTCTGAACAGATAATATTGTGAATCATGTACCGTCAAGATCGACGTTCATCATTGATGGATTAAAGTTGAGTATGAAACTAATTACGTCCGCTTTCTGAATTCTCATTCCTTGTCATGTTCCAGACCTCACGTCAGTATGGTTCTTCCCTCCTCACGCCAACCTGCGTGAGCTAAAACGCGTGCATTTCGGCCTCCACTCGTAACACGGTGTTGGCTCTTCTGCTAACACAAAACCGACGATGGATCATTGCTGTTTCACATACTTGGATTAGATCCCTGCATGTTATTGGGTTAATCAGTGCATTTTGTGGGTATCACTTTCGCAGATCACGTGTTTCTTCAAGCAGTACCGATAACTTTCTTTTCTTTGCCCGGTAAAGGGCGATATCCATTTAACAAAATCACATCCGTGAACACCGGTGGTAAATAAACTCTGTCGACTAGACTAAAAGACTTGAAGAATGATCTTATAGTAATATTGAAATCACGTGACGTATGTCCGCTTTTGGTAATTTGTGCATCCTATTTCAGACACGTTCCAAACACTTACTGCCCGCATCTCGTGGTCGTGCGGTAGCGTTCTCGCTTCCCACGCCCGGGTTCCCGGGTTCGATTCCCGGCTGGGTCAGGGATTTTCTCTGCCTCGTGATGGCTGGGTGTTGTGTGCTGTCCTTAGGTTAGTTAGGTTTAAGTAGTTCTAAGTTCTAGGGGACTTATGACCACAGCAGTTGAGTCCCATAGTGCTCAGAGCCATTTTTGAACCAAACACTTACTTGGGGTTATGTGTCGTGAACAGTCTTTGTGAGCACTAGAATCTTCTTCTAGCAAAATTTGATCTTCATCCTTTCATTTCAAAAATGGTTCAAATGGCTCTGAGCACTGTGGGACTCAACTGCTGAGGTCATTAGTCCTTTAGAACTTAGAACTAGTTAAACCTAACTAACCTAAGGACATCACAAACATCCATGCCCGAGGCAGGATTCGAATCTGCGACCGTAGCGGTCTTGCGGTTCCAGACTGCAGCGCCTTTAACCGCACGGGCACTTCGGCCGGCATCCTTTCATTTATTCAAATAGTTTTCATTTTACGAACCCGCAGCCACATGGCTCTATATGCCTGCAACAGTATAGCGTTTCCTTATAATAGTACCTGGTCCCGTTCAAATTACTTCACCTTGTAAGAAATGCAGTCTCTTTCCTTTTCCATCCCTTATCCTGCTCTCTTCCATACTATTTACAGCTGTCATTGAAGTCACAGAGTCGTAGTCTGCTGATGTATGCATTTCGGGCAAGGACATCGCAACATCAGGGTCTTCAACACCATATTCGTGATTGCCTGTTAGGCCGTGAAAATTCTTATTCTGACATTGTATAGAACGTGTTTTGTCTAAACTCATTACTCAGTCATGCATTAATAATAGCTCAATTTTACTGTTCAAAATCCTATGAATCTGCATCTTTCGAAAATCATTCAATGAAATTCTGCGCTGCACTTTCCGAAAATATCACCACTGTCGGTAGAATTTACGAGTCAGGCTGTGCTGTCACGGAATCATGCATCAAATATTACCAAAATTCTGGATAAATTTTCAGTAGACTGGAGTGCCAGAAAACTTGGTTCATATAGTTAAAAGACACGGAATGTAGTGCTCTATTAATAAAATAGTACAGCTACATCCTCAGCGTTCTAAGAAAATTACATAGATACTGAACAGTTTCACTGAAGAGTCAGTTGAAACTTCTCATACGTTGGTATACGGAGTCAGATTAGTCAGTTCTTTTTATGGCGCCTGCACGAGAAAGACGGAATTATCTATAAGTTTCCACTTACCACTCACAAAATCTGTCACTTTTTCAGTATTTTAAACATAGTGACCCGAACAAACTGAACCGTTGTCTTACAATAGGAAGCAACAACAATCACGTTACCTAACTGTCGCTTGTAGCTTTCACTAGATATATCGTGGGTAACAAAGTCGTTTTTCATGCAGCAGACACTGAAATAACTAGCAGTTACGTAATTACGGTTCTGAATTGACATACTTATGTTACAAGTAACAGGCAGAAAAAGGCTACTTTTCATATGTTTCCAGAAGTATCTTTGTCTACGTTGACTTTTTTCTTCCAATCATGAATGAGTAAGTCGATCATTTTAAGCTATATTTTGTTCGAACAACTACTTACATAAAATGTACAACGATCCACGAGTCGATTCCCAGTTATATTTTTTTGGCTCAGTATGTAAGGACGACGACGACGATGGCTTGTTGCAGAAAGAAATGTTTCTCCATTTCTTCTACGCCTGTTTTAGCCATCCTACATCGTCTTGCAGACCGTCAGATCACTTCCTAAACAAAACTAGCGTTCAAATGTCTCTGTGAAGAAAACAAGTAAAATTCCTATTAGTCTTAAGTATCAGTGAACTTCAGTGGACAGGAGTGTTAGCACACAGGCTTCACGAATAGTTCAGGAAGACGTGGAAGAGAACCTGATTAAGTTCATTGCCTAGCTGGTTCTAGAATTTGTTTGGTTATATTTGGTGGAGTTATCATTAGAAATCTGAATTACCTGAAGCTGATTTGCACCGTTCATGAGGTGAGTGCGCAACGATAAGTTTGTCATGGCACGTCATCAAAATCACTGTCTATGCTACTGACTGATTTAAAGTTTCAGTTAAACTACAGCCATTTTGCAGACATGGTACATTTTCGATTACTAGTGTACGTATAACAAACGAAGGAATAAATAGGTTTTGTTTCCATGCACCTTTTGAAAATGTCAGAATAACAGTATTATGTGCTTTTCACTTGACTGTCCTCTCTGTAATTCATTTCTTAACAAATTTCTTTTATGAATTCAACGCGTAATTACTGTATTTACAAATTTTATATTTTACTTTTAAGCTGATCTTTCATGTATTTAGATTTACTCGGTGACACTCTCGCAGTTAACGTCATTACCTTTGTTTGAAGTGGTTCTCAAGTCGTAACAATGATTATGCCGCACTGGATGGATGTGAAGCCGGATGTTTACATGTTTGCTACTTTCGAATAGTAGGTCTGCCTGGCCAGCCCAGAATAGCGCTCCTTGTTATTCTGTGCCCAACACGTTCTGCCGGGTGTGCTCTGAAAAGCACAGTCAACAACGTGTAACATTGTAGTTGTCGTATTCCAAACTGTATCTTTCAGCATTTTATTGTGCGAATTAGCATTTTAAAATTAAGAAACAGGAAAAAGTCTGCCACTTTATTTCCAACCCTGTCGAGGTATAGTCGCTGTTTCAGGTACAGCTGCATATATAATTGGAAGTTCGCCAGACATTTTTTTCTGTTGAACATGAAGGCTAATCTCAGTAAAGGCTATAAGGATTTTGATACGGTATTCACTAATGTACAGACAGATTCGCGATAAAGGTCTGTGTACATAATTTACAGTTACAATAATGATGAGTGTGTAGTACATGTATTGTTGCTTGTTGTGCATTTGGTTGGCGTCTAGAGTGACATCTCGTAACTACGAGTGGAGCTAAGAGGTGGTCAGCTATAGCGGTACCTAGAGGGAAAAGCGGTGAGGAAAGCAGCCGCAGCATCTCTGGAGAGCATCGATCTTGATCAGAATATATATACCTACACTCATATTATAACTTACAGTCCCCCGCCGAGTTTTCGTCTCTATATGCTGGGGCTAGTCAAATGGCTCTGAGCACTATGGGACTTAACATCTGTGGTCATCAGCCCCTAGAACTTAGAACTACTGAAACCTTACTAACCTAAGGACATCACACACATCCATGCCCGAGGCAGGATTCGAACCTGCGACCGTAGCAGTCGCGCGGGGAGCTAGTCCCAGGAACTACTGTGGATACAGTTTTGACTAATAGATAGACAGATTGCGAGGATGGTTTGTTGACATTATTTACCACCGCTACGCAGGACAATTCGTCCGGCTGTAGACAATAATGTATTTGACTATTTTCTGGCAATTGTTTTCAACAGTTAATTATGTCTTTTTATGCTCCTAACATGCTGTTTTCAACTTGAATTTCAATATTCTTCTATGCAAACGGAAACTAAATTTACATAATTTGAAAGCCCGCTAAAACATTCCATTCGAGTCTTGCGATGCCTCTTACGTCACTGGATAGTTCGCTGCCCTACTGTTATAATGGTAATTCAATGTGAAGTCTTATTTTGGAATTTACGTATCGGAAAATGGGTTACAATTGGTGTGTAGTGACATACTGTACATTACATTTATAAAAACTCCTGAAAAGTTGTTTTTGAGTTTTCCAGAGAGTGAGAAGATGCATAAAACGGCAGTTGCACTGTATCGGCAAACTGCCACCACGTCGACGCACAAGTTCACTATCTTAATTAAAAATGTCTTCCATTGTGAAGTTAACATTAATTTACCTCTGAGATATGCTCTTCCACTATTACAACGAAGGATAACGTCATTTAACGAAATTAATCTCCTAGTAAAAATTTACGTTTTGCCCAACTCCACTTCAATTACTTAGTAATTTAGTTGTCAGAGCGTTGGACGGTCGAATTTTACAAGATAATGTTCATATATCGCTAGTTCATATCTAGCCCAAAAGAACATTTTAACTTATTTGTAAAAAGACTCGACAGTGCTCTCATATGAAAACCAAACCGCAATTACAAAATTTCACCACAGCGATCAGAAAGAGAATATTATTGTGTTTTCCTTGCTGTGTACATGCGGTTACATTTGCAACCGCTATTCACACACGTCACGTTCAAAGAGATATTTGCTAGTTAATGTGACCACACACTGTTTACTTTGTTAGAAACGATGTTTTTATCTTCATACTGTCCAGCTAGGATCTTTACTGTTTAAACTTTTCCATTTTCATCATCTTACATAAAAATTAAATAAGTCTGCTTCAGACACTAACATTGGTTTAAACTCACAAACATCGCACCCCTGCGTTTGGGTCACCTGCGTGATGTACACGCTTCACATCTCTCCGTAGTCCGCCCCCGGTAGCTGACACACACACACACACACACACACACACACACACACACACACACACAACTTACACACACGTGACAACAGTCTCTGGTTGCTGAAGCCAGACTGCTCGCAGCAGTGCTACATAGGGGTGGCGAGGACAACGGAGGATGCTAGGACCGGGTAGGGGTGGGGGACAGTAAATGTCAATTCTGAGGTCCCGCGCTCGATTCCCGGCTGAGTCGGAAATTTTCTCTGCTCAGGAACTGGGTGTTGTGTTGTCCTAATCATCATCATTTCATTCCCATAGATGCGCATGTAGCCGAAATGGCGTCAACTCGAATGACCTGCACCCGGCGAACAGTCTAACCGATGGAAGGCGCTAGCCACACGACATTTACATTTTTATATCTCCGTATGACCTCATCGTCCTACACCTCGTCGTACTGTGAGCGTATGGTGATATATTCACTACTAGCAATGCGTTGCGAAAAAAGTGAACTATTCGTTCACAAATTATATGCATTTATCCTCTGTTGTCCATTTCACAGACTAATGAGAAGCTATATATAATACATCAAACAATCCAATCAACTGCTACAATCAGTTGTTGCTAACGCTATTTTCGTATTTCGTGTAAAACTTTTAAAAATGCCTGAGCCTCACAGCATTTGAACATGCGACCAATTTATCCGCTGTCGGATGCGCTATCCTTTGCGCCACCGAACGCCTGAGTGCTGTATTTCTCTGAGTGTCTTCTACAGACGATATCAGCACTAAGTTTTGCCTAGAATAATTTTATTGTGCTTCGGGTCGTAGCTCATGACTGACAGTCGACAATCCAGTCATAATACGCGGCATCATTTGCAGCAGTTCTAGAATTAGCGAGATTAATGATGCTACAAGAATCTGGGAAAAGAATGTCAGTCGTTGCACATATCGGCGCTCTAAATGTGTGGAGCATAGGGGGATCAACTTGCGCGGGGCTTGCTCTATCACCGTTCAAAAAATCAGTCTCTGTTTTTACTTAAAAGTTGTAACTGTGTTTTCCATTACTAAATAGGTACACTGTTTGCAAAAAAATACGTAAAAATCTCGTAACTTGGGCTAGCGCTCCTGTAACACACGTATAGCTTTGTCTCCCTGCTAGTCTGTAACGTCACCAGAGCATCAACAGCAACAGAGCGTTTTCGATCACGTGAGCAGATCTTGATATTTAATGATTTTTCAGCTTTAATCACATAAAAATAATACACATTTTGTGAGAATGTTGACCGTAAGTACTGTTGAACAATCCGAAATACATTTTTAACATGGGGAAATTGCTTGTTAGTGCTACCCGTGCGATGCTGTGGTGGGTCGCTACTGTCATGCATTCCGTGCAACTTCCATTAGCTTTTAGCCTATCTTTCTCTTACTGAACTGGTCACCAGGAGGTGAACTTACAGAATTAATCCTTTCGTGGTTTAATTAGTGTACTTAAACTAACAGCTGTGGTGATTTACTTGTCAATCATATCGATCAGCTGTGGAAGGACATTATTAGCATTAATAAACAACAAGATTTTAAACAACAAGTATCAGTTCTAACATGTAAACTACATTTTCCTCATCATAGTCCTCTTTTAAACAAATTCTCAAAGTTCTTTTAATCACTTTCGTCGTTTCTTTATGCCTTTGTCCCTCATCGACGCGGGGTTGTCCCTTTATGAACAGATTTCATATGATTAATTTTAAGGAGTGGCCGCATGTCATTCCTGACGCCACCATATCAACCCCTATGACGTAATATATGAACCCAACTGTCTGCATGCAGTGTTATCCATCTAAAAGTAAGCTCAAACGGTTCAAATGGCTCTGAGCACCACGGGACTTAAAATCTGAGGTCATCAGTCCCCTAGACTTAGAACTACTTAAACCCTACTAACCTAAGGACATCACACACATCCATGCCTGAGGCAGGATTCGGACCTGCGACCGTAGCAGCAGCGCGGTTCCGGACTGAAGCGCCTAGAACCGCTCGACCACATAAAAGTAAGCGAAAGTTTTTAACATTTGCGAATCGTGTAACTGAAGCAGGTCTTGGATATTAGACCAGTATTCACCTAGTGGAATGTGGGAAACCTCCTAAAAACCACCATTCTGCTTGGTCGACAAAGCGGCGTTAGTTCTCCAGGTGGATTCGATGCGGGCTGGCGCACCTCCCCGACCTGTGAAGGTACTTTAATACACACTGCTTGCCGGACGCGTTTTTCAAAGTTCTTTTTACATTTGATGTAATATGGTACGCAGTAATTAGAGACTTACGACCTATTACTTAGGAACATAAAGGGTTGGGTTGGACTAGGGATGAAAAGACGAATAACCATTTCGGTGGGAGTGTTATATCTGTATATCCAACTGGACGGTCACTTCCTACAGTTGCCAGTATTACTATACCTACCCCATAACGGAAAAGTAGTGTCCGTGGGAAGGATAAACGTGTGAAATCGAAGGCAGAAAAGGAAAGTTGGGCGGAAACGGACGACTGGAGACACCATTATAAGCCAGCCGCCAACATTAAATTCCACGGGAGTTGCGGAGACGCGTACTGCCTTAATGAAGGCGCTGCGACAAAGAACAAAGGAGAAGTCAAATTAGCCCAAGTCTCTCGCGACCCGCCGGGGCGCAGTTGGTGCGCAGCGGCCGCCGCCAAGTTGCGCTCGTCGCCTCGTGTGGTCGGCCGCAGTCAACTCGGCCCCTCGCGGCTGCCCGCCAGTTGACTGTTGGTCCCGCCTGCAATAGCAGCGCGCCGCTGCGGTCCCAAACTATTCCAAACAGCGCCGGGGTAGCGGGCTCAGCCGTCCGCCTGCTATGGCAGGGCGAAGCCCGGACCAACTTACTTCACCACCGTACTGCACCCACAGGAATCGTTCTTTCTGCCGGAACGTCTTCTAGGTTGCACCCAAAAAGCCGGGATGAAGACAACACAGGCAAGTTCGTAAAGTGGCTGCAAGTTTTCCATTGCAATAAACTACTCGAAAAGTTTCCGTGTTAGCAGTTGGGGTCCGCGGCGTAGATTTTTTTGTGAAAAGGTCGGGACAAAATCATAACAAGTGTTTTGCATTAATCGGTATGAAACGCGATCGCCAAAACGCCGCGCTCAAATACGGGATTTTTCGATACTCATACCTTGGGTTCTGTTGACCCCCCTGGATGGAATCAGTGTACCCCAGCTGTCTGCATCTAGTGTAAATCGTGAAATAGTGCGGACGTGTTCCAAATGTTTGCGACGAATGTAAGTGAGGCGGAACGTGGGGACCAGCCCAGTATTTACCTAGCGGGATGTGGAAAACCGCCTAAAAACCACATCCAGGCTGGCCGGCACGCCCTCGTCGTTTATCCGCCGGGCGGATTTTATCCGGGGCCGGCCCACCTACCCGCGTCCAGGAAGCAGCGCGTTAGCGATCTCGGCTACCCTGATGGGACAATGGAAATATCAATCGGATTCCATCACGAATCACCTGTGGCCACTCCCACAACTAGATTAAAGGCACAGTGAAAATTTTCTGAGATCTACATTTGGAGACTGCCTGTAGTGATATCCAGGCGGGAAAAGGTCATAAGCGAAACCCACAGGAAAAAAAATATAGATGTCACAAATTTAATTATTGATTTTGTGGAAGAAAAACAATTTGCATAGCGTGGATATACATAAAAAAGGTGTCAGAGGAGGGACTGTCACGACGGATCATGGAAGGGGAAATATCAGAAGGGAAAGAAAGAGGGTAACCACCTGCCTCATGCATACAAGGAATTCTGACACTAATTAGCAGCATAAATATAGAACAAAATATATGGACAGGTAGCCGCAAATTGAAAATGAAAACTAAACGTGATGCATTTTGGATCTGGATTAATTATGTTGCATTAATGGAAACAACTAACTAGGAAGTATTGAATAGGAATGGGGAGGAGTTTGTGGCACAACTTGACTAGAAGAAGGGATCGGTTGGTAGGACATGTTCTGAGGCATCAAGGGATCACCAATTTAGTACTGGAGGGCAGCGTGGAGGGTAAAAATCGTAGAGGGAGACCAAGAGATGAATACACTAAGCAGATTCAGAAGGATGTAGGTTGCAGTAGGTACTGGGAGATGAAGAAGCTTGCACAGGATAGAGTAGCATGGAGAGCTGCATCAAACCAGTCTCAGGACTGAAGACCACAACAACAACAACAATGGAAATTGTGAAAAAATTGTAAAACCGAGAATAGTAATAAAAATTTTCCGTGATCCGAGCGAGAATCGGTTCCATGGTCTCTTGGCTTGCAGGTAGATGGTTAACTTTTGATGCTGAGTAAGTGGTTAAGAAGGGCGAAAAAGCTAACGTCATCAGTCTTGTGACCACCCCCACAACAGAAGCAGTGCGTCTAATCTGTCTGCGTATAGAGTAAGTTCTGTGTTCTAAATATTTGCGTAGAGTGTATCTGAGGCGTAACATGGTAACCAGCTCGGTATACTGCTAGTGGGATGTGGGAGGCAGGATGAGAACCATTTCAAGGCGCACCATCGCTGTCGTTACTTGGCGTAGCGTATTATTACTGGGGGTAGGCGCTTTAACGAACTAGGATACTTGGTCAAGTTATGCATATCTGAAAGTTACATGTCATAAGGTGGCAGTCTGGTTGTAATAATTTAACAACTGTCGTTCTGTCATCACATTTAACAGAGAATTTCGTCAGCGATACAATCAAGCACCCCAATCTGCCAACTGTAGTCGCAGATGACGTCAGCAGGTACTAGAAAGGCGACGGGATGTTCTGTTCATGGCCATTTATATCTCCAGACCTGACATAAATAGGTTCCTTTTTAAGAAGTTACCTGAAAGATCTTGTGCCTTTCCCTCCATTGGCAAAAACAATTCCAGAACACAAAATGCGTATTTCTGTATCGTTCTGGTTTTGTCATCTACATGCTTCTACATATATGGCACCAGCTGTACTATCGCTTACATGTTCCACAAGTGACCATGGAAGTCATATAGCACACACATGCAGTACGTAAAATAAATTGTGAATATCCTTTTCCGTTCTCTGTAATTCTGATCGAAGTAAACCAATGATTTAAATAGTTGTAGCTGTTAGGAATCGCTGTACTGATTTTGAATTTCCCTGTGCTTTAGTGCAGGCACGTATAGTAGATGAAGACTCCGAAGAGGGGTCGGCTCCGTTTGATATATTAAGACGTACAGCCTCAAAATTAATAAAACCGGAAAACTGCAGGGATAAATTCCTGTATGGGAATGGAGGAAAAGAGGTCCTATTAACAAGCGTCCGGAAGTGGATAGTGTAATTGCACCGAAGACAAATCGCACCTCATCCACGTTACAACAGATTTTCAAAGTGACCTCCATGGGACGTAATGCACGGGTTTGTCATGCAGGAGACACATAAACCTACTTTGCCTTACACCAAGCTGGCCGGTCACTTGCCTGGAGCTTGAACAAGGGTTCGTCTCAGTATCCTGTAGAACTCGGTCCTCCAAATCCGGTGTACACACAGTCTGCCGCCTGCCTGAACGTTCGTCTGTCTGAAAGGACCCAGGATGTCGCAAACGACCAAAAATGGCTTGAAGTTCTGTGTAATGTGGTTAGTGTCTGTGATGGCACTTGTTTTGGTACAGCCGTGCTGCCTCTCGAACGTTTCTATCTGCTTGGCCGTACAAAAACACCATCCTGGCTCTGTTTCCGACATGAATAACGGACCATTCTGTTCCCTACTGTACGCAGTGTCAATCACACAGCCTGAAACATGCAAGTAACACCACGGGATGTCATCAGAGGGACTTTCATTCGACAGCACCGTCTACCGTGGCAACGATACATTGCCGGAAACATGTTCATAGGACCTCCACTTACAGTAACATGTCAGATGATTTAAATCAACAGGAATCATTCTGAAAATCCTCCCTTCAGGTTTAAATAACAAAAGTCAATTTTTGGGAACTGTTGGTACTGGCTAATGTTTGACAAACAGGTGGAATCTAGTCCTAAGGCTGCACTATGAAATGTCTGTCTGCTCCATGGAGCAGAGCTTTGGAAATGTAGCTTCTACGAAATACGGCTGTTACGTGCTTCCAGAACGCTCGCCCTGCAGAGGTGAAGGGAACCGAATCAACCTCTACATGAATTTACACGTAACGCAGCTTACAGCGAAGGGGAGTCAACCTATTAAATGAACCTCCAGTTTTCCAATGAGAAACTGATTTCGCTGTTGTTGCTGAAACATGATCGCCCTCATCCAGTATCAGCTACTGACCCATTTACTCTACTGGCCATTAAAATTGCTACACCATTAAGAAATGCAGATGATAAACGTGTATTCATTGGACAAATATATTATACTCGAACTGACATGTGATTACATTTTCACGCAATTTGGGTGCATAGATCCTGAGAAATCAGTACCCAGAACAACCACTTCTGGCCGTAATAACGACCTTGATACGCGTGGGCATTGAGTCAAACAGAGCTTGGATGGCGTGTACAGGTACAGCTGCCCATGCAGCTTCAACGCGATACCACAGTTCATCAAGAGTAGTGACTGGCGTATTGTGACGATCCAGTTGTTCGGCAACCATTGACCAGACGTTTTCAATTGATCAGAGATCTGGAGAATGTGCTGGCCAGGGCAGCATTCGAACATTTTCTGTATCCAGAAAGCGCCGTACAGGGTCTGCAACATGCGGTCGTGCATTATCCTGCTGAAAAGTAGGTTTTCGCAGGTATCAAATGAAGGGTAGAGCCACGGGTCGTAACACATATGAAATGTAACGTCCACTGTTCAATTTGCCGTCAATACGAACAAAAGGTGACCGAGACGTGTAACCAATGGCACCCCATACCATCACGCCGGGTGATACGCCAGTATGGCGATGACGAATACACGCTTCCAATGTGCGTTCACCTCGATGTCGCCAAACACGGATGCGACCATGATGATGCTGTAAACAGAACCTGGATTCATCCGAAAAAATGACGTTTTGCCATTCGTGCACCAGGTTCGTCGTTGAGCACACCATAGCAGGCGCTCTTGTCTGTGATGCAGCGTCAAGGGTAGCCGCAGCCATGGTCTCCGAGCTAAATTGTTCGTGCAGATGGTTGTTGTCTTGCAAACGTCCCCATCTGTTGACTGAGGGATCAAGACGTGGTTGCACGATCCGTTACAGTCATGCGGATAAGATGCCTCTCATCTCGACTGCTAGTGACGCGAGGCCGTTGGGATCCAGCACGGCGTTCCGCATTACCCTCCTATACCCACCGATTCCATATTGTGCTAACACTCATTGGATCTCGACCAACGCGAGCAGCAATGTCACGATACGATAAACCGCAATCGCGATAGGCTACAATCCGACTTTGATAAAGTCGGAAACGTGATAGTACGCATTTCTCCTCCTCACACGAGGCATCACAGCAACGTTTCACCAGGCAACGCCGGTCTACTGCTGTTTGTGTATGAGAAATCGGTCGGAAACTTTCCTCATGTCAGCACGTTGTAGATGTCGCCACCGGCGCCAACCTTGTGTGAATGCTCTGAAAAGTTAATCTTTTGCATATCACATCATCTTCTTCCTGTTGGTTAAATTTCGCGTCTGTAACACTTTATCTTCATGCTGTAGCAATTTTAATGGCCAGTAGTGTACTAATAAGGTGTTTCTCTAAAATAACTTGGGTAATTAGGTGATTTCGCATCTCTACTTCACTGCTAGAGCTGCAATTTTAATGATCGCACAGAGGTTTTCAATAGAGAGTAATCATATTTTGACAGGTAAATGTAAATCACTCTCGAAAGTTGAAGGTCTTCCACCGCGAAACTCATCTTGACGGCAGTTACAGCATGATGACAACAGAGCATGCTGTTTAAACTGTTTCTGTTGTACTGTGAAGCTCAGCCTGTTCATAAAATATATTCTCACTGAAAATTGGTTACTACAGTACAAGGTGAAAGTATCTGTAAACAATGTAAATAGTCAATGTTTGAGTTCTGCGAGCGTTGTTTGATTCAATAGCGATTAATTTTAATTTTTTCATTTGTAAACACTGTTTTACCCCAGAGAGAGATCAACAAAGCAGGGGGATGTTCAGAGCTGTGCGAAGATTAATTATCTTCCAACAGTTTCATACATACGTTATGTTTAAATACATTGAAATACCAGCTGTTTATTTGATGGAAGCAATATATTTCGCTTAAACAGGCGAAGAGAACCATTGTTTTTCTATTACGGTACTGGTGTTAAACCACTGGAAACAGTAATAACGTCGGGGTAACCGTGCGGTGCAATCTAATGACTGTAAGTGTAGGAAATGTATATGGCAAATCGAAATTCATTACAATATTACTAAGGAAATGAGGTTCACCCACGAAATAAGTGACTTACAAAACTCTTGCATTCCGGTTATTGAGTACTCCTTATCAGTCTGAGACCATTAGCAGGTTGGAGTAGTAGAAGAGAGAGAAAATACTCAATAAAGAGGGGAAGAGTTCGTCACGCAGTGTTTCGGAGATTCACCATAAACTCCAGTGGCAGAGGCTCCAAGAGAGGGCTTGGTTATCACGGAGATTTTAACAGTTCAAATTCCCAGTCTATACGTGCCAATAAGGGTCAGGCAACATTTTACTGTCTCCCACCTATGCTAAGTAACATGATCGCAACGAGAAAATGTGAGACGCTTGAGATTATGTGGGGGTTTATCGACAGTCATTCTTCTCCCGCACCGTTCGAGAGTAGGAGGATAAAAGGGGGATGGACAGCGGTACCCAAAATACTTTCCACCATTTACGAAGTATAGATGTAGATGTACAATGTGAGCAGCTTGGTAAGTCGTTCATTTACTATCATGGGTTGTACTTCAATTGCTCTTCATAGCGACCCTCTCACCTTCATGTTTTAGTCAGACTGGAGCGATTTTCTAATTTACGGCTACATACTGAAAAGCGTACCTTTATAACAAGTCGCCTAGTGGAGGAACGGTGGAAGTGGGACGGTTGGAACAGAGACGCTGACGTCAAATCCCACAGGAATGGGCCGCTGTAGCAGTTTGAGACTGCCACAGGGCCAAGTCAAACACAGGCTCTGCGCCTGCCAGGCACTCAGTAATTAACACTTCCCGCGAGACATCCGTAACGGCTTCTGCTTCTGCGATTGAGTTCTACATTGCACTTCAGAGATTCTACTGATAGAAGGGTACAACTTTTGTAACTGTTCTACTTTCCCTATTGTCGTAGAAAATGCCGCAAAATAATTGAGTTGGGGCGAACCATGAAGTACAGAATTAAATTAAAGCGTTCTTTTCTGAACTGAACAGAACCCTCGAAAGTTTAATATGTCCAGTTTCTGAGATGGTAAGCATAAGTGAAATGACATCCAAGCACCAGGAAGAGAACGCACATCCCAGCGCGACCCAAGAATAATTTACTTTTCAAATATACGACTCATATTCCGTTCAACAATTTCTCTTCTTTAGGGCCAGCAGCAAAATATATGTCTGATAACGACGTGATTATTAGAATAGATGCACCAAAATAGCTGTTTATAACAGATCTTTATTTACGACAGACTGTTTCTTTATTTATCGCCATTGTCAAGTACGTCTAAACAGTTGTAACGGCCACATTACGTCGTTAGTGAACTGTCTTTTAACTCTCACTTTTTAATAAAATTGTAAATCACGTAATATATTGAAAATGAAACATTAATTACGGTTATTATTATATTAATAATATAGCGTTGTAACGGTGGAACTGTCAAACTACCGTCACACCGTAATAAACGTTTTATTTTCTGTATATTACGTCATATACCCTCTTACTAAAACAGTGACAATTATAACACAGTTCACTAGCGTCGTAATATGAAAATGGCTCAAATGGCTCTGAGCACTATGCGACTTAACTTCTGTCATCAGTCGCCTAGAACGTAGAACTAATTAAACCTAACTAACCTAAGGACATCACACACATCCATGCCCGAGGCAGGATTCGGACCTGCGACTGTAGCAGACGCTCGGTTCCAGACTGTAGCGCCTGGAACCGCACGGCCACATTGGCCGGCTCGTAATACGAAGTCCCATCAGTCTAAACGTACTTTTCACTGGCAATAAATGCCAAAACAGTCTGTCGTAAATTAATATTTGTCATTATAAGCAGCTGTTTTGATGCATCTATTCCAACAATCATGTCGTTATCAGATGTATTCTGTTCTCTGTATTCTTTGACTAGCAAAAGAGAGAGAGGGCAGAACTTTAAGTAGAACTGAAGCAAAAAACTCCAGAATCTTAGTTTTGTTATATTCCCTCGGATGGACGCTACCAAGGCAACGTTCCAAATAGTACATTCTTGAAAAAGTGTTTGACCCCTATACTCCACGCACCGGTCTTGCCAGCGATGCTCTGTCCTATGAATGACATGCTAGAACTATAGTGGTTTCGGTAAACACCTGCTTTTGCAAACCGAGAACGTCTTTTACAACCCTAAAAGTAGATGCTATCCGGATAACACACTTCACAGTATGTATCCTCAAGTTTACTGAGCGAGGTGGCGCAGTGGTTAGCACACTGGACTCGCATTCGGGAGGACGACGGTTCAATCCCGCGTCCGGCCAACCTGCTTTAGGTTTTCTGTGATTTCGCTAAATCGCTCCAGGCAAATTCCGGGATGGTTCCTTCGAAAGGGCACGGCCGACTTCCTTCCTCGTCCTTCCCTAATCCGATGAGACCGATGACCTCACTGTTTGGTCTCTTCCCTCAAACAATCCAATCCAGTCATGTTGCAGATTGTACTTGCGTACACGAAACAAAGTGCGAGCACAACGACTGAGAGTCAGGAGTATTCAAATGTGCGCTGAAGATGGTTTCTATGAATGCTGACAATAGACCACAGAATTCAAAGAAAAATTGTTTCGCCTGGACTGTTGAATCAGTTTGAGGCCAATGGAGATACATTTCTTTGACAGATCGTTAAAAGTGACGAAACCTAAAATGCCTCACATTCACTTAGAAGCGACGACACTGTCGTAGAACCACCCACAATTTAAAAAAGGAGAAATTCAAAGCTGCTTCTTCTGTCAAAACAATAATGTACGTGTTCGTGGTATTCTCGTGAATCTGTTGCCAAAATGGTCAGTCAGTAATTCAGAGCCATATGTGAAGTTTGTGAACGAACTCGAGAGTGGTCTCCGACGTCTTCGGTCTGACAAGAACACAAAAACAAATCTTGTTGCAACATAGCAATGTACGCCCACACCTAAGTTTCAGAACCCGGAAACACATCGTCAACCTGGGTTGGACATCACTACCTCATCCAACATATGGCGCAGTCCTGTCACTCTAGGACTAACATGTGTCTCGGCTACTTAAGCGTTTTCTACGCGTGACACGCGTGAGATGATGGAAGCGTTATTCATGCAGTGAAAACATGGCAACGAGCACGGGATAAGAGGTTCTGCCTAGAGAGATTGCATGCTCTGACACAACGCTGTTGTAAGGCCATAGAACGTAATGGAGAACACGTAGAAAGGTAGTACACGTAAAATAATTTTTGATGGATATTATAACCAGATTATATATAAATTTTTAGCGGTAATTATGTTGCAGTAAGCTACCTACAACAAATATTGCACTATAGATAATCGCACCAGACAAATAACTGAGAACAAGTAACCAGGACATTGTAGATTCGTTTACTTATGGGCGAAATATTTCGTTTGAGTAATAATGTTTGGAACGATGTCATAAAACCGCATTTTTTCTTGATTTGAGTGCTGAGTATTATATTTTCTTCTACCTTATACTCTTAGCACACACACTGATCTATCACGTTACATTTTTCCGAAGTATTGTGCATAAGTATGTGGTTACACGTGAACTAAAGCTAAACGTAGCTAACGCGGGTGATTGGTTAGCGCCGTTCGTTTCTGAGTAGAATTGCCGGGTTTCATATCAGCCGAAGTCGTCGTATTTCTTTTCCGCGAAATCCATTTCATGGCACGTTTAAGAAGAATACCTGTGAATAATTCTGACAAAAACTATACTAGGATTTAGTGCGCGATATTCTGATGACAGTACTATTAGATTTATTATTATTATTATTATTGTGTATTGGAAAAAGAATGCAATAAATGGCGATTATTTTGTAAACTGAAACTAAACGCAGTAAATTAATCTTGTATGATAATCTACTCGTGCATCGTTTCTAAAGCTCCAAAATTAATATGAAAGTGAAGCATAAATTAACCACGCAGAGTTCACAGCCAAGCATTGTAAAGAAGGTTCAGAAAGATATCGTCAAATAACATTCCTGTGGAAATCGTCTTAATTAACATTTGATTTACTGAAAAAGAAACAGAAATTGTTAAACAAAGTGATTATGAGACTAATTATAACAATATCTTCCACTCTACTAAGCTCTCCCGTACGTCAGCTGTTATGTAGAATTTCTGAATTAAACATAGCCTTGGTTTCAATTTATTTTTTGTATTAACAACGCGTTTCGCCTTCGTGGGGCCTCTTCATATTATCTACAGGGATAACGAAATATGAAAAAATTAGGTTATGGTCCTAGCAAAACGAATTGTTACTAACGTTAAAATTTTCGTTTTACAACATTTTAAAAACCATTTAACGGCTCTTTGCTAGAACGAAGCATGCATGAAATCAAGTACTGTATCTTACGGACTATAGGAAGCACATTTTTCTTCGAAAAATTACTTCAAAAAATTAGGTGCGTCTTATGCTCGAAATTGATATAAAAATTTCCAGTGTTTAGTTTAAAATTCCTGCCACTCTTGAAAATGGCCATACATTCCATATCACGGGAAGCCTAACTCTGGCAACACTGGATTCAACTGGTAGCAGCAGTGCACCGAGGCTACGAGCATGAGTTGCGGGGATTCACAAGCTTGGCCCGCCATCGCAAACACAAAACACTGTCTAGCATGCCATGCGTCACTGCAGTCTACGGTGCCAGTGAAGTTGAATTGAAAGTGGTTTCTTTTATTGACAACAGTACAACATATTTGTTAGTAGCTCGTTTGGTAGTGGAAAAAATAATAGATATGCCTATGAAGCGGGTTATAAATTGAACAACATGGAAAAAGAGCAGATAAGAGGTATTTCTGCCCTCCATCAACAGAAAAAAATAATTTGCGATTGGTGGGCTAGTAAAAGAAGAACTGAAGAAATGAGGAAGACTAAATGTGCAGAGAACTGATTGCAAAATGGCCAAAACCAGAAGGCGACGAGTTTCAGGGCTTTTCAAAGTCAGTTCTGTTTTATAAACGGAGAATATTTTAGGCTGACTTTGCAATCTAATAATAAAACCGGCCAAAATGATGTATTTTTTTTAAATTGCCCTAACATTAAGTTGCGTCTTATAGTCCATAGCGTCTTATAGTACGTTAAATTCGATCTCCTCAAACACATAGTCTAATGAAAGAATAAATCGCAACCAAGACTGTTTTCAATTCAAACAGTTATAAGAACTCAGAATGATGCTCACCTAATTCTACCATTAAAATCATTGGTAAGACGTAGTGCACATAACGGAAATAGATATTACAGAAATAATGAAAACAATTTGAAGATACATTTTACCGATATCCTAACTTACAACAGTGAAGTAAATCATCAGACGTTTGTCAGTCAATTTCCTTATGTGGTTATAACACCTTGGAAACCTGTAATATATGCACAAAGAGGCTAATTCTATATAACTACAAATTAACTTTCAAACGAATGACTGAGTGTTTTTTTTCTCTCTCTCTGATGTGTTGGTGTAATCCATGTAACTCAGAATTATCTGTGCGCAGTACATTCTATTATTGGTGCTTCTGTGTCCAAAAACGTGATTCAGACAGTAACTGGAAGTCAGTAACTTTAAGTCTATAGAAACGAAGCACTCCGTCTTCAGGCCACAAGTATCCCACCGGGACCATCCGACCGCCGTATAATCTTCAGCTGAGGATGCGGTTAGGACATGTGGTCAGCACACCGCTCACCCCATCGTTATGATGGTTATCTGTGACCGGAGCCGCTACTTTTCGGTCGTGTATCTCCTCAATTGGCATCACGAGGCTGAGTGCACCCAGAAAAATGGCAACAGTGCATGGTGGGCCGTATGGTCACCCATCCAAGTGCCGGCTACGCCCGGCAGCGCTTAAATTCGGTGATCTGACGGGAACCGGTGTATCCACTGCAGCAAGGCCGTGGCCCAGTGTATGGAAAGAAGATGTTATTTCACTGAATGGATGAGTATCGCTTGGTAAACTTATGGCGGGCATTGTTGGTAGTTATTCAAATAACTGTTCAAAATCCGTTATTGCGTTAACAGTCAATTCTCAGAAACCAGTTATTTACTACAGTTACATTATTTTTCGTCACTTCTACAATCAACTTCTACAATCAACGGTTTCCAGAATTTCAACGTAATTGTTATCAGCACAAAAAGGAAAGTGACGAAAATTCAGCAAAGAGAGCACCACATGGAAATCTTTGCAGGTTTTGGTTATCAGGCTTTGTGTTTGGTTAGTTATAAGACATCAAGTTCTCAAATAACACAGTTTCGATCGACATTTTGCCGGAAAACACCCTGTGTAGTGTAAAGAAGTGATGGAAGAATGGAAAAGTCGATGTAAATGATGGTTTTGTTGATGGGAGAAAAAATAATTTTTCCTAACACACCTGAAATATTTAGACCATTGCGAGACTATATTATTCTCATACGTTACGCCTGATACAAAACACTGCTAGTTATTACTCTCGTATTTATTCTTTCGGTTATCCACCTGGCTTACGGCGCAATTGACTGATGAAGAAGCGACATTTTGTCAAACAACTGAAACCGAAGAGAATAACAAGTAAAACAAACTTTTACACGTCGACATTGGTTGAGGATTATCGGTACTGAGTTTAGCTTGCGCTGGAGGAATAATAACAGTCGTTTGCGTCAGTCGTTCAGTGTTCAGTGATGTAAACGATCGCGTAATTAATTCAATATTTGCTTCTGTTCGTATCTCTCTCATGCTGGGCTCGCGTGTAATGGCTCGCCATTTGACTAAAGCAGCAGAGAATTCCGTTATTTGCCATTAATGTGCCTTTTCGATGAGTGATTCTTGTGCAAGGAACTCGGTAAAAGTCCGTGGTTCGATATCATTGTCAATGACATTTATGATCGATCATCATAGCCCAGATCACGTACGTCCCTGCCGGCCGCGGTGGTCTAGCGGTTAAGGCGCTCAGTCCGGAACCGCGCGACTGCTACGGTCGCAGGTTCGAATCCTGCCTCGGGCATGGATGTGTGTGGTGTCCTTAGGTTAGTTAGGTTTAAGTAGTTCTAAGTTCTAGGGGACTGATGACCACAGATGTTAAGTCCCATAGTGCTCAGAGCCATTTGAACCATTTTTTGAACCATCACGTACGTCCCTGGAAGAACTCGAAATCATAATTAGTAAACAGTAGAAAGTTACAGTGTGATCCATGTAACTGAATGTGACTGTTGACCAATCTAAAGGACAACATTAGTGGACAGGCATAGGAGGAATGGTCCAACCATCGGACACCAGCCAATCGGAATCTTTATATGATAAATGGAGTTTACGTTTTGGTAAATAATACTGAAAAACGGAACAGTAGATTTGCAGAGAGGGTTTTTCAAGGAGTGCATGATTGTCATGGCAAAAATTGTCCGTCCGCACCAAAAATGTTTATGGAAGTATGCTGTTTCTAGAACAGTGATTCCCAACCTTTCTCAAACGATTACCCTTGAGTGCAATCAGACATTTGCTAGTAACCCCGCCTCCCAGTGTAATCTGTTCTCTTCTCCCCCCTCCCTCTCATACATCATCACAAACGTTAACACCTAATTAAAGAACAGAATGAAAGACTTTTACTAGAACACTTCTTTTTGAGATAATGAAAGATGAATGATATTTAATGCGTGTGTGTGTGTGTTTGGTTTATAATGATTGACAAAGAAATTCGTTGTGCATCGCAAGTGCAACCCACAACTCCTTCTCGGATAAGATATGTTACAAAACATACTTCCCTTGCATTACTCCTCTCCATTGCGGTACTTGCTTGACCTGCACACTGCAACTCTATTTAAAATCAAACACGTTCAGATCTGTGCACTATACTGACTGTAAGTCAATTGATGCCGTGCGTCCTCTGAACGGGCAGAAATTGGACGACTTCGGGCTGTTAATGCTTTGTGTCTAACCACTCAAAACATTAATAATAACAATAATAATAATAATAATAATAATACTGTGTACAGCACTATGATAATCCTTACGTAATTAAAGGCTGTGTTGTGCTGTCAGTTAATTCTTTTACCTGTTTCAAAGCGAGTAAGGAATTAATTTCTGGACTACTGCAGGTACTATCTACAACTTGGAGAAGAAGTTTTCTCCAGATATTTAGCATTGGTTCAAATGGCTCTGAGCACTATGGGACTTAACATCTGATGTCATCAGTCCCCTAGAACTCAGGACTACTTAAACCCAATTAACCTAAGGACATCACACACATCCATGCCCGAGGCAGGATTCGAACCTGCGACCGCAGCGGTCGCGCGGTTCCAGACTGTAGCGCCTAGAACAGCGCGGCCAACCCGGCCGGCATATTTAGCATTTGTTACGTATATGTCTCACTTTTATCATCAGAAATGTACGGGACAAAGAACAACATATGTGTGTAGTGGGTGGACCATGTGACGAACCTGTAATCTCCACCGCATTAGTTCTTCTAATTGAGAAAAAGTAATTGTTGATAACTCACATAATCGATATTAGACTCCTACAAAATTTTGATAATAGTAATGTTCTTTTGAAAATAATTGACTCGACCATAATCGACTCGTTTAGTTCTTATCCCTACCAAAAATTTCATTTTACCCCTCAGGGGGATAATTGCCATCAGACTGGAAACCACTGTTCTAGAAGAACGAAGAATGGTCGAATGGCAGCTGGTATCATTAACTCATGCATAAGTGAATAAATTTGTTTTGAGTTCTGTCGCATTAAATGAGAGACACTGCTGACAACACTAATGCTTATTTTTACCCGAAGTGATAATGATGACGTCGGGAGAGCGTCTGTGTAGGTGTACACTATCTGATCAAATTCATCTGGAGACTTGCTAGTGGACATCAGTACGGGAAGTGCCCATTCTTCGCTTTCATCTCTGCTGAGACGATGAAGTGTCTGAATGTCTATGGATGACTGGCAGATCATTCTTCCTCAGAACCTAAACGAGGGAAGGGAATAATGTTACAGTACAGTCGTCGTTCTCACTTACCCCAAAAGGTGTTCCATTGGCTTCAGGTCGGGACTTTGTTGAGCCATTCCACTTCGTGAATGTTATTGTCCACAGACCATTGCCTCACAGATTCTGCCAATCTGTTCCTCTACTATAACCAGTATATCATGCTCTTAAATAAGTTCGTATCTCAACTCTTTTAGCGATTTCTTAACATCCTCAAAGGAACCATACCCAAAACACTAACAACGCCATGACATCACCTCCTCTGTACTACGTTGTTGGCACTATGCATCTTGACAGGCATTCGTTAAAAGGATTGTCTCATACTATAGCGTGACTCACCACTCCAAAGTACTTGCTTCCAGTCACTCACTGTCCAGTGGCGTCCCTTTCTACACCACCTGAAGCGTCATTTAGTGCTGGCTACAAAAATTTGTGGTTTATGAGTAGCTGCTCAGCCATTGTACAGAAATCTTTATAACACCCTACTCATATTCATGTGCTAACTGGATTGCTGGTACCACTTAGGAGTCACGTGTGATTTCTTTCGTTAATTTCATACGATTTTCTACAAACAGCTTCCACAATGCTCGATGGCCTCTGCGTTTCCATTTCACAGTCACGTTACCAACAAACCCGCCAGGGTAGCCGAGAGCGCTAATGCGTTACTTCCTGGACTCGGGTAGGTGCGCCGGCCCCGGATCGAATCCGCCCAGCGGAATACCGACGAGGGCCGGTATTTCGGCCAGCCTGGATGTGGTTTTTAGGCGGTTTTCCACATCCCGCTAGGTGAATACCGGGATGGTCCCCAAGTTCCGCCTCAGTAACACCACTCACAGATATTTGAAAACGTTCGCACTATTTCATGACTTACACTAGACGCTCACAGCTGGGGTACACCACTTCCGTCCAGGGGGGTTCGGGGTGGCGGCAGGAAGGGCGTCTGGCTACCCTCTGTAATTAACACTGCCAAATCCGTCATAACAAAGCCGACCCCACGCTGGAGCGGGAGAACGGCCCGAGAAAGAAAGAAAGAAAGAAAGTCACGTTACCAAAAGTGGACTTGTGAATTTTGGAAGGGTTAAAAAGCCCCTGACGTATTTGTTACTCAGGTGACATCCAATAACTAGTTCGTGTTCGGAGTCATTTTCATCTCCTGACAGATTTGTACTGCTATTAGTGTTTCTTTACTGACAACACAGTAGTTCTCGCCTCCCTTTAAAGCGGTGGGTTCGTCTTTCGTGATATCTAGTCGTCATGAGTCTGCATACATTTGATAAGGATGTGTTCTTAGGACATCATGATTGTCAGAGAAAGTGGTAAACTGACAATAACAGATGCAAAGCTATATATTTTTTCTTATTGAGTGAAAGGCACCGCATTAAAAATGATATTCGGAAACCAACTTTCAGCAAAATTGTTTTCAGCTCCTCACTGGAATGTACCTTGGGAGACTATCACTGCAACCATTCATATACAGGCAAACAGTAGAGCATGTCGAGTGACGAGTCAGCACACGATTAAAATAAGACCTGGCTTTGTATCAGTACTTCACCCAACCGTTTCTGCGGAAGAGCAAGAAAGCGGGTAGAAAAGGAAGAAGGAGAAGAAGAAGAAGAAGATGAAGGAAAAGAAGACCAACATGGTGATGGTGGTGATGATGATAAAAAAGTAAATGTCGTGTGACTAGAGCCTCTCGTCGGGGAGACCGTTCCCCGGGTGCAAGTCTTTCGAGTTGACGCCACTTCGGAGAATTGCGCGTCGATGGGGATGAAATGATGATGATTAGGACGACACAACACCCAGTCCCTGAGCGGAGAAAATCTCCGACCCAGCCGGGAATCGAGCCCGGGCCCTTAGGACTGACATTCTGGCGCGCTGACCACTTTTTTTTTTTATTTTGTTCATTATAGTTCGTTGCGTTTGCTCTGACCAGACGTTACAAGACATCCGTTCAAGTTGATTGTTGATTCCTTGACTCAGTTTTTTTATTACAGAGAGCATGCAGCCCTCTGACCGAACACGCTGAGCTACCGTGCCAGCACCACTCAGCTACCGTACATGATGATGATGATGATGATGATGATGATGAGGAGGAGGAGGAGGAGGAGGAGGAGATGAACAGATATTTATCCATACATAGATAGGCCTACATGTGAAACATTATTAACGCACTGTTATTTCTAATATATAAAGAAAATTGTTGAGAGTGACTTACGGTACACAAGGGGTTAGTAACAAGTGTAAAATTACACCGCTTTTAACGTTGTCAGAACTCTGTGCTTGCGACTTTTTATGTGAAATTAGGACAGTTAACTATTATTACTGTGCATTTTAAGATGGTGTTACAGATCGTAGTAAATAGACAAAATGGCATCTTAGAATGTGCCTGAGATTATCATATCAGTGCGTATAACCAAACCAAGAGCTACCTTCTGAAGTAGCGAACTACGAGTCATGATACCAGCAAATATACAGGATTTAGGTTGCCTGTTCATGGACTGAAGTAGATTTTATCTGCGCATTGTACTGGTGGTACGCGGGTGCAAGAATGACTACTATGCATCATAAACCACTAATTCAGGTGGTTATTTACCTGGGCGGAACTGTTAAATCGTACGCTCCACTTAGCGAATGATGTCTTTTCACCTTATAATAAACAAGCTCTTTTACTGAGCTGAAAAAAAAATAGTGCTGTAGTGTAAGATCTAGGATTCAGTGGCCGTATAGAGTCTACGCAGGATATGGTGGCAGGTGCACAGTGACCAGTTTTTGTGTGAAGCACTGGGCGAGTTCATTCGTTTATTCGGAAGCTGAGTTTGTCCGCTTTCGGCCAGTAGGCGACGCTCTGCGATGACAGGACCGAGACGCACGCCCTCCAATATTTCTCGAACGATTTTGCAGAACCGGCCGGAATGGTCAAGCGGTTCTAGGCGCTACAGTCTGGAACCGCGCGACCGCTACGGTCGCAGGTTCGAATCCTGCCTCGGGCATGGTTGTGTGTGATGTCCTTAGGTTAGTTAGGTTTTAGTAATTCTAAGTTCTAGGGGACTGATGACCTCTGAAGTTAAGTCCCATAGTGCTCAGAGCCAATTGAACCTTTTTTTTTTAATTTTGCGGAAAGTATTCGATAAGAAATTTCATTCTTGTTTTCCTTATAGCTTTATGTAACAGCTTCATAACGACATGTCCATAATTTTGTTAATGGTCATAGTTATTGTCATATTTGCAATTAAGTAGGACACTGTACGAAATTTGAAAAGGGTTGCAATGAAAATAGGTGTCGCTGTAATTTTGAGTGTGGTGCACATTACATAATATGTTGTTGTGTATGAAATTTAGCTAACATATTGAATTTTTCTTAGGACCTGTACGCAGGTGTTTATTTGTCATCGACCTCAAGAAATTTGATCTCTTATAGCCCACTCATATACGATTATGTGCGCCAGTGATAAAGACAAAATGAAATATCCATAACACTTTTTATATTTCAAAACCGATTTCAGATATCGAAAAGAGATTTTTCAAATGAGAGCACACAAAGAGGGGAATGGTTCAAATGGCTCTGAGCACTATTGGACTTAACGTCTGAGGTCATCAGTCCCCTAGACTTACAACTACCTAAACCTAACTAACCTAAGGACATCACACACATCCCTGTCCGAGGCAGGATTCGAACCTGCGACTGTAGGAGCCGCGTAGTTCCGGACTGAAGCGCCTAGAAACCTCTCGACCACAGCCGTCGACCAAAAGGGGAATGTTTTGCCATATGGTTATTCCTCTACGTAAGAACTTTTTCGATGAAGGAAAGTAATTTTTAAAGGGCATCGATACCTGGCGAAACGAAAGATGCTATGGGTTTTGCAGCGAGGTGGGCGAAGACATTAAACCTTCTTATCCCCAGTTTGTAACTTAATAAACTTAATAAACGACTGTTTCAGAATGTTCTCCCAGCTGTGTCGCACAACACGTTAGTGGGTTGACAATTGATAAACTCCGCTGTGTTTTCGTAAAGGAAGCAAATTTTAACATGACAATAAGAGAAATTTAGGTTCAACTCAAAATTCGCCACTCATGATGATTCTTTGAAAGTTACAAATGATTAACAGGTCAGGCGAAAATTGAACGTTGCTTTTGCTCCATTTTGAGTAGAATTCTTTTTAAGTCTGACCAAAGCTGAGGTGGCACTAGAGATTTTTGAATGGATACAATTGCGGGCATGAAGGTGCTCCACTTAATGTTTACGAAAAATGTGAGTGTAGGCTTCGGTTTAGATTTGCACTTACGCTTCGCTGCTCAACATTTCCCCTACAGCTCACTGACTGCCTGCACACAACTCTCACCATTACCACTCTCCTCGTGCTGACTGTGCATGTACCGCCCACATTACTATGCACACACTCTAAAAGTAGGTTTCCTTTACCAAAAAGAAGAAACTGTTCTATAAACACATTCAGCACTTACAAGCTGGGATGCAGCTGTGTATCAGCCTACTGCAGCAATGTGGTTTCATTTACCTATCAATTGTAGCTTGTTACGAGACCTGGTTCTGTCAAAGGGTTAGCTGCATAAAAAGGTCCTACGACATATATGTAAGACAGTGCACGCCATAAACGACACACGGTAGAACAATAGAAAAAAATTATCTCATTGCTCCGAATCCAAACTGCTAGCGATGTGTCGATTTATGCAACCTCCGAGAGAAAAATGACGGTAGTGTACATGAATGTTCCACTGTTACACACGTCTCCTGGTGCGACTATTGAAAATCTGTTTTGATCAGTTTCTTAGATGTCATATGAACTTGAGTTTTCAGTGTGTATTGTTATAGCCTCATTTACTGACCGTAATAAACAGCTGATTATGCAACAAAGTCTCAGGAAATAACACGTGACGTTTCATTGGTTATTAACTCAACGACTGTATCAAACATTTGATACAGTGCAGAAAATCTGAATTAGTAATCTGATTTCCTTGAACTGGGGAAACGAAGCGTTTTGAATCGTGTAGCCGGCCGCTGTGGTCGAGCGGTTCTAGGCGCTTCAGTCCGGAAACGCGCTGGTGCTACGGTCGCAGATTCGAATCCTGCCTCGGGCATGGATGTGTGTGATGTCCTAAGGTTGGTTAGGTTAAAGTAGTTCTACGTTCTAGGGGACTGATGACCACAGCATTTAAGTCCCATAGTGCTCAGAGCCATTTGAATCATTTGAACTTCAGTAGTTCCTTAATAATGACTTATTTACAAAATGAAAAAACTCTCACTGTTTCACTCCATTAGGGGTTGAATTTCCAAAAATGTCGCAACAATTGCCATAATAACAACATATTTTCAAGAAACTTTTCACCCACTTAGTGTTGAAATCCTTAGGGTTAAACGATACCTGCTGTAGAAGATAAAGACGCTATCCAAATTTCAAGAGACAATCCTTAGCGGTTTGGGCAGGGCGATGATGAGACAGCGAATTAGTCAGTGCATTTCTTTACATTTATAGTGATTCCTCTTTAAACAGCCTGTATTGGAATAGTTTCACCTTTAGGAGTAAGTTCTCGCGTACGGTTAAGACATCAAAGTGGAATCAATTTGTTTTATACCGCTTATTAAAGCTCTCTCGACCAACTATTATTAATCATTTGAAAATACTTCCGTTTTACTTTTGTACTGAGTTCAACTATGGAGAAGAATTCCTAACACACGACAGTAAATGTGGTGTCACCGCCAGACACCACACTTGCTAGGTGGTAGCCTAGCGGTCCGTTAGTATACGCCGGACCCGCGTGTCGCCACTATCAGTGATTGCAGACCGAGCACCGCCACACGCCAGGACTAGAGAGACTTATTAGCACTCGCCCCAGTTGTACAGCCAACTTTGCTAGCGATGGTTCACTGCCTACTTACGTTCACATTTGCCGAGACGATAGTTTAGCATAGCCTTCAGCTATGTCATTTGCTACGACCTAGGAAGGCGCCATATTCAGTTACTATAATCTGAAAAGATAATATTGTGAATCAAGTACCGTCAAGAGCGACGTTCATCATTAATGGATTAAAGTTAAGTATCAAATTAATTTCGTCCGCTTTCTGAATTCTCATTCTTTGTCATGTTCCAGACCTCATGTCAGTATAGTTCTTCCCTCCTCACGCCAGCCTGCGTGAGCTAAAACGCGTGCTTTTCGGTCTCCATTCGTAACACGGTGTTGGCTCTTCTGCCAACCCAACAGTAAATAATAGTTGCAGTGTAAGAAAAAAAATTGAAAGACTCCTCTGAAAGAAGATATACACCCCGGAACAAGTTCTGCTACAAGAAATTGTGAATGACCGGAGGAGACGAAAAATGTTAAAATTTGGTAAACAAAAACAACCGGCAGCGCTGCCGGTGCGAATGCTAAAGCGTTGGTCAGCTGTCGTCGCTGTTTGACTGGAAATGTTTGCCATTTCCGTAAATGCTCATCTGTTTGGCGACGCGCTTTTCGCGCTCGTTAAACAAATTTAACGGCCACATGCTTCGGCGCTCTCGTAAATACACGTGCACACACATCCCAGCGATAGCCTCTAATGAAATTGACGAGTAATGAGGATTGCAAACTGTACATATGGCCGGGAATCACTGATTTCTGTTTGACTAACAGCGTGGAAAATATTAACCTGTACGGACGTGGCGCATGTGATTTGTAATATCTCTTATTTATCTCAAATTCAGTTTTTTCTAAGTGGACATCTTCCCGAACGACTTTCCGCCGTACAAAGTCTTGTCAACAGATATCCTGCAGCACTTAATACACTGGATTCACATTCAGAGAAACAAACAGATAGATTAAGTTTTCACATTTGGTCGGCGATGTGGTAGGTAGGCCTGCAGACTGAGCGTCAACTCGATGGAAAGGAAACTGACCGCGCCCTTTTCAATGGAGCCAAACCGTCATTCGCTTTAATCGCACAGGAAAACCGTGTAAAACCTAACTCTGAACTGATGGACATAGGTTCGAACTCCCCTTCTCCTGAAATGTACTCCAGTGCGTTAATCGTTTAGCCATATTGTTATATTAAAACAAAAATGGTTCAAATGGCTCTGAGCACTATGCGACTTAACTTCTGAGGTCATCAGTCGCCTAGAGCTTAGAACTAATTAAACCTAACCAACCTAAGGACATCACACACATCCATGCCCGAGGCAGGATTCGAACCTGCGACCGTAGTGGTCGCTCGGTTCCAGACTGCAGCGCCTAGAACCGCACGGCTACTCCGGCCGGCTACTAAAAAAAAAGGCTGCCTCAGTATTAATGTTACGTGCACAGTGTATTTGTATGACAAGACGTGAGATGATTAGTTAATGTTATAGTTTCGAAGCAAACAGCGCTTGCCGTAGCCCAGAAGCAGCAGTGGTATCTTTCATCCGCTATAAAATGAAAGGTAAAATGCAACTAGAATTGATTCTGGAAGAAAGGTTGTAAGAGTAGTATGATCCTCACAGTGGAGAAAAAAACAAAAGGGGACAAACATCTTAAGTCATATTTAAAAGGGTCCAAGGTTTTACCAACTGACATCGTGCAGTGTTTAAAACTCCATATTCACACCAGAAAAAAGGAGAAATTGACATTACGGTTTAGTAAAAATACACATCGAAAGATTCTGTGGCTGTATATAGGAGGTCACACGAACACAAAGACTGAACGACTATAGTTAATCCCTGTAAAACAAATTATCGGTGAGTAAACTGAACACGGTAGAAAGGTCAAAAACACTCTTTTTCACAACAAATCGTAAGGTTAACTGAAGTCTACGGGGGCGTCTTGGATGCGGATAACCAGAACATGGTTCTCTGGCCTGACACAGATCCAAAGACGCTAACTGATGCAGTTATCTTTTGTCCTAAGACGTGTTGCCTGAAAGATAATTTTAAGGTGCATCACGTCGAGGAAGCGGCACATAGGAGCTGAGGAGGACGGAGTGTCCGAGCAGCTATGCTTTTGGTTAACACTTTTCTTGTCCTGATATCATATGCGTAATACGTGATGAAAATGTTTCTTGGCTTAACCATTTACACTGCAGTGATTCCTTTATGACGGATTGGGTTATGATAAAAATTTTATGTGGTAGGGGGAGCCTTGCGGTTAGTGTGTGGCTCGCTAAGTGTCCTGCCATGACGAAACCGTTTGGATTTCATAATAGTGTAATTGATCCTACTTATTCAACAATAAATATATAATATTATAATAATGAGCAATGTCTTCAGTGTGGAGTTGCTACTCCCCTATCGGGCGTGAACTCAGGTTGAAAAGGAAGAAAGGCAGATCAGGATTTAACCTCATTAGAGATGGAGCGCAAGCTGAGATTATTTCAAGGCTGAGGAAGTATATCGCCTGTGCCTCTTTAAAGTAACCACGATTTAGGGAAATTATGGTAAACCTAAGTCAGGATGTTTGGAGGTGGATTTGAGTAATTGTTCTCCTGAATGCTAACCACTCCTCAAGTGATGGTGCGGGGGGGGGGGGGGGGTTACGTGATGGTATGTTGGTTGGTTGTTTTTGGGGGAAGAGACCAAACTACGAGGTCATCGGTCTCATTGGATTAGGGAACGACGGGGAAGGAATTCGGCCGTGCCCTTTCAAAGGAACCATCTCGCCATTTGCCTGGAGAGATTTAGGGAAATCACGGAAAACCTAAATCAGGATGGCCGGACGCGCGATTGAACCGTCGTCCTCCCGAATGCGAGTCCAGTGTGCTAACCACTGCGCCACCTCGCTCGGTGATATGGTATGTCCCTGGGAAGTAAAATACCCGGGATGGACGAAAGCTAGTAGCTGCTGCCATGTGGTTCAGCAGTGGTTTACCACCCGCTAGAGGAAGACAAGCATATTTTCTGCTCCTCCAGTTTGAGGGCTTATGTGATGGACCAATTCCCCATTCATTGGAAAAAAAATGTTAGAAGAACCACGAGAAAACAGTCGTTCAGATTGAACGGTAAACGGAAAAACGACGTCAACGGATAATGACAATTCGAACATGGAACATGCGAGGATTAAGGAACAAAGAAAGGAAAATTATTAGTGAACAGGAAAATAGTAAACTAGACATAATTGTGTTATCAGAACAAAAAGAAAGGGAAATGCTAAAGAAATAAAGAATCATATATACATTTACAAGGGGGCAGAGGGTAAATTATCAAAGAGCAAAGCGAGGAGTGTCAGCAATGATAAAGAAAAAATTACGGAAGTTTGTTGCAAATTGAGACCCTGTTCATGAAAATATAACTTCATATGGACACAAAGCTACTATAATAAGAGTGTAAGCAATAAGAGAAGATGAACCACCAGATCACAACCAAACGTATTATTGCTGGAAACTTCAATAGCAGAACAATGAGACAAGTACAAATGTAAATAGAAGAACCACACAGAGAAATGATATCAAATGATAAGCTAGTGAAATGAATTAATATATGTGAACAAAATTCACTACAAATTCTAAATGGTTTTTAGCAACATATTCACAAATATACATGGCATCATAATACACTTCGATTAAAATCAAAAATATATTACATAATAATCAAGCGGAAAGCACCCTTAAAAACACAAGACATCAGAGAGCACATAGGAGTGACTCACAGTGATCACAATCTGATCATGTCTAAAATCGTATTTACAAATATAGCTATTACATGTGCATAAGAAACTAAAACTAATGAGGATGGCTTCAGAACTGAGATAAAAATTCAAAAGTATAATGTAAATAGCCTAGAAAATGAAAGTATTGTGGGTTTATAAGAAACAGGGTTAGACAAAAAATTAAATGAAAGTGAATATGACTGTACAGAAATGCATTATAAATACATCATTAATTCTAAGAAATGCAGTCATCAATTGGTAGAGGAAAAAATCATTGTATTATTTTCATTCAGTTGTTGATAAATAAGTATAAATGAAAAAGAATAATATTTAAAATGGACAAACACGCAAAACATTGGGGCCAATACGGAATTAACAGTGAAAAAAAGCAAAAATTAAAACTGTTGAAATATGGACGGATAAATAATAGGTACTTTTGAGAATCTTTTTTCAAAAAAGGTTAAATGGCGAGGCCAGTTCAGAAGATTGGTAAGTAGGATTTACATATACACTTTATAAAAAAGGATACAAAAATATTACTGGAAGAATTACAGAGGTACAACTGTGATTAATATATTTCGCAGATTTTATTGACGGATTATTAAACAGTTTTGAGAGACCAATAGAAGATAATTTATAGACATGTAGCAAATGGACAATGGAAATTAAACGTGGAGGTGATGGCAAGTTGTATTTGGGGAAGGAGGAGCATGCGGACGAAAGAAGGTGAAAATTTGTCAGCACCCTTATAAACGTACTCTGGATCCACGACTGTCATCAGTACGTCCTTTTATTCAGACCTTTAAAACAAAACATTTGGAGAGTTATCATTATCTAACGAAATTCGGCCTAAAACAGTTTGTCTGTTGTAATATTTCTAGGCTGTTGGGTACTATTAGGACGCTCTTTACGTTACTGCGTATAGGTAGCTCACTATCTGCAGCTAAGTGGTGTCATTGTGGACACAGTTGCTGACATAACAAACCACTCTATCCACAAGTTTACTTTTGTTGTTCGAAAAACTCCGCGACTATACTTGACGATTACGTACAGCATCTTTCATCACAGTATCAGCCCTCATACGTATGCTCATCTGTTGTGAAAGTACACGCAGAATTATCACACACGTTTTTGAGCACCACCACTTGCAAGTTACACTTCACAGCTCCACAAAAACAAAATGTTATTGTTATCGTTGTGTGTTGGCCAAGTTTAAGTTCACTTGTCTTCATACTGATTGTCAGTATGGCGCCAAATTTGGACTCTGTTTTAATTCTCTCTCTCTCTCTCTCTCTCTCTCTCTCTCTCTCTCTCTGTGTGTGTGTGTGTGTGTGTGTGTGTCTTCAATTCACTCCTCCTTTAAAGAAGTGGTTAATGACTTCCCTTTGTATAATTCTTTAATGTAATAAATTGTGTGTTACTGTACAGTGTAGTACAATTGTTCATAACCTATTTCCATCGTACTAACGCCTTCATTATGAGGAAATTTCTTCTAATATAAATAGAGGCTGTGCCAGAATTTCAGTATTTCTAACTGTCTCTTTTGTTTGGGTGTACTAATTACAAATATAAACTGTTTTTAGACGTAATTTTATAAGTGTACGTTTGTATTTTACAGAAATGAGTAGAAGGACACACTGACCTTCTAACGTAGGGCAACGAGCAGTGTGCTAGCTTGCAAGACAGGGATGGAAGCCAGACCCAAATCGAATGAATGCAACGGCGTGACTGCCATGGGCTGGAGAAATGGCTAGAGTGAGTGGGGCTTAAGATGGTTCTCCACGCTGCGCTGGTCGTGAACTTCCATTCCAGAGAACAAATTACAATAAGAGACAAAATAGAGTGTACGAGATCCACGTACAGACGTTACACACGACTTTACTCGCTTAGGATACCTTGACGACTGTGGCTTGTGGCAGATTATATGCGTACAAAGTTGTTATATTTGACAAATGCTAAAAAGCAGACCTCCTACTAGATGGGATAAACGCTGGGGAAAATGAAGGAGGGAAAGGAACCACTGATGATAAAATAATGATCCTGAAACATGTTTGGACACTTAGAAAAAAAAGTTGTTTCGATAAGAGGTCTTCAGTTTCCGTAATTTTCTCTACTACTTGTTACTATGGCTCTGAGCACTATGGGACTTAACATCTGTGGTCATGAGTCCCCTAGAACTTAGAACTACTTAAACCTAACTAACCTAAGGACATCACACACATCCATGCCCGAGGAAGGATTCGAACCTGCGATCGTAGCAGTCGCGCGGTTCCGGACTGAGCGCCTAGAACCGCTAGACCACCGCGGCCGGCCTACTACTTGTTAATAATTTACAGGCTGGAGCAGAAGGAACGTATGTATCTTTTTAAAAAAAGGTTTTAGCACTCGGCGACGATTGGAGGTATTGACTTGAGTATCGTTTGGCAGATAACTCAAAAAATGCACTTGCCGTCGCTGTGGAACCTACAGCATCGTGTGTTTGCGCTCGAGCAGTTATTTGGGAACGATGATTCTGTGGCACGGTACAACATCTTTCCCTTCGAAAGTTCAATGTCAAACGTTGAGGTGGAGCCCCAGATCGAACACTAGACTACGACATGTTGCAGCGTTTAGAAGTACTGCATCTGCGACGATAAAGAAATCACTTGGTCCTCGACGTTCAATTTGAGCTCCGGAAGACGTAAAATGATAACGGCAGTTCTTGCTCGTCCGGAAATATCCGCTAGGCGACTGGCTGTATCGCTGCGTATGCCACGTCGTTCGCTTCATCGCATCGTACAAAATAACGATTGTTTACTGAAACGGATTTTTCACAATACAGATGATTTTGTGGCATAATGGACGCTATTCAGACGGACAATGCAGATGGCCCTGCACTCACAAGTGATGAAGCTTATGTTCATCTGGATCCTTCCGTTAATGTATAGAACTATTGGTAATGGGCGTCGGAGAACCGACATGAGATACACCAAAAGCCTCTCCACAGCTCAAAAGCAACAGTGTGGTGAAGTGTCTCGAAGACAGTGATTGTTAGACCTTACTTGTCTGAGGAGGGAGGAACCGCAGTTAGTGGGACGTAAGTCCATTACGTCGTATTATTAAACGAAGTTGCAGAAGTTGAAAAGCGCCAAATGAATAAGAGAGAAATGTGGTTCCTACGCACCACTAGAGCACCCATGGAAGTGTTTTGGAAAATTTTCCCAGGACACGTCATTTCACGATATGGTGATGTTCCCTGGCCCCCACCCTCAACTGATCAGTCGATTTGTGGCGCCTTTTTGTGGGACATACTAGAAATCAAGAGACCACGTGAACAAGCCCGGTACAGTCCTCAAGATTTCCATTCATCGGAAAACTGAAGCTGTACCAGATGAAATGTCGGAGAAAGTCGTGCGTAACTTTCAGGATAGGATCCAAATTTGTGCCGGACGACAACTACTCAACGATAACATTTTCCAAAACTAATTGGAAATGAACATGAGCGTTTGGCGTCATTGGTCGGGAGGCCCCTTACGGGGCAGGTCCGGCCGCCATGATGCAGGTGTTATTGCATTCGACGCCACATTGGGCGACCTGCGCGCCGAATGGGGATGAAATGATGATGAAGACAACACAACATCTAGTCGCTGAGGAAATCCCCTCCCCAGCCGGGAATCGAACCCGGGCCCCTTACGACGGCACTCCGTCACGCTGACCAGCTATTGGGGCGGACGCAAAACTAATTAAGACATGTAGACTTCAAAAATTCAGTAAAAGTACAATTACTGAATGCAAGATTTTTTTAAAATTAAAAGCAGATTTGAGGTATTCATCGGTGAAGTGCGTTTCCTCTGCCCCACTCTATTTTCGGATTAAACTAAATTGCACATAAATATTCATGTGATAAACACACACACACAGTTATTGCATATCCTGCATAAAACCACTTGCCGATACCCAGCTTTTGACGTGCGAACTTTGCCGCTTACGGTAAATATGAAATACTGTACACAATTAAGTTTGCAAACAGTGCGTAATCTATTTACAGTTCCGATTTCCCATGGACAATATTTTACGAAATTCACTTTAATGTGATCACTTTTTCGCAGAGATATTTATCCAGTTACGCTTCACTGATTCCGTAATTTTTTTGCCCCTGTTTTTAGTGTCAGCAGTTTATGAGACAGAAATTACGGCGCTCATTATGTCGCATCCATCATTACGTATCAGCGCGCATCGGCAACCGCCCTCTCGCCTCGCGCGGTTAATCCGGGGACCGCCGCCTGCACTCCGCTGCGTATCGTGCATCGCGCGCGCCAGCAACCCAACTACGTAAACAGCGAGGCCGCTCGCGCGGAGTATAGAGCACACAGATCATTGCCTCAAATGCTCGTAAATCACCCGGCCGTTAGAGCGGTCATTCGCAGTTCCTGCCGATGGCGAAAGGGCCGCGCACGTCCGAAAATATTCGCCGCATACATCAGCGCCCCAGATTTATAACGCTCGGGCGCCCGCTTTATGCGTCCTGATACATCGCCGGCGGATTTACGGCGAGCGAGCGACAGTAGCCACTTGCGCTGTATAAATCCGCGAGTGTCTTAAATCGCGGAAATGGCATGATCACCGCACCGCTGCCGTCGTACTCTCGGGCGCGACATAATTCCGGATGACGTCTTCGGCGCGCCGGAGGAAAGTGCAATTTCATGTATCTTTGGATGGGGTCCGCGAGGCGGAATGTTAAAGAAGTAAGCGGAGAGAAGAATTCGTCTGGACGGGAAGAGTGGAAAGACGTGCTCGCGTAACGTAATGAGCTTCCGCTGAGTAGGAGGATGCAACGGACGTCCTTCAGTTCCTGTCTCCTTCGCGTCGTCCCTCCCCCCCCCCCCCCCCCCCTCCTTCCCAAATACCCTTTCCGGAACACACTTTCTGCCCGCTAGCGAAGTACTATTTTTTATGAGAAGCCAGTACCCAGAGACGAATGACATGACTAGAATCGCGCTCTACCACAACTACGGTTCGGTAGCTTTGGTACGATACACTAATGACATTTTCTTTTTTTGTGGTAAAGACAGTCCACTGGTTGCAATGGATTTTATAGTCGAATTGACCATGCTTTCGACTCCTAAACTGAGGGAGTATTCATCAGAATTTATATTACCTAAATAAGGGGGATACAAAGTTAGTCATTAATAAGAAAAATACAAGACAGTAATATTTTGTTTTTTTTCTTTATTGTGATTTCATGCCCCTGCCCCATATGGGCAGGGGAGGGCTGTCAGCAGCACAATCCGCCACTCTTCAGCCGAGTGACATGATAACTAAAACAAGAATAAATTAATACATACAGAAGGAGATAAAAAAGGGGAACATAAAACAGAGTAAGGGGAGAAAATGGAGGTAAAAATACACTGTCATGTAGAAGTTCATTGGGAACAGTTAAAAAAGTCACCAGAAAGTTAAAAAAACACAGTTGGCGATTCTTAAAACACAGAGAAGACACTGGATGCGCATGCACAGGTTAAAAGTTGGCCACAGTATTAAAAACACTCCGAGACAACACACTTAAAACCCACTTGGAGCACACACGACGAAGAATAAAACTACCAGGCGGGACCTGCCGAGGGAAAGGTCAGAGAGGATGGAAAAGGAGGGGAGAGCATGGGGCAGCTGGGGAAGCGGCGGGATGAAGAGAGGAGGGGCAACCGTGGGTTCACGAAGAGGCAGCAGACACATGGGGCGGGAGAGGAAAAGGGAAGACAGGGCAGGAGGGAGCGCAGAGACACTGAAAGAAGGCACAAGAGATGGATGGGGAGTAGGAGGGGAAATCCGCTCAGAAGGAGGGAGGGGGAGGAGAGGGAGCCCTGAGGAGGAGGCAGGAAGAGGGGGTTAGAGTTGGTAGGAAGGGTAGATGTCAGGGCGAAGCTCATCATCCGGGAGTGGTAGGCGGTGGAAGTTGTGTTGGGAAAGGAGATGGAGGGTGTGGAGATGGAGAGAGGGAGGGACACAACGGTAAAGTCACGGCAACTGGTTGGGAGTGGAGAGGAAGGGAGACACCAGGGGGTGAGGGGGATCAAGGCGGCGGACAATATATAGTGTGCGGATGTGTTCAAGGAAAAGGAGAAGATGAGGGAAGGGGATGAGGTCATAGAGGATGCGCGTGGGGGACGGAAGGCGGATGCGGAAGGCGAGGCGGAGTGCATGGCATTCGAGGATTTGGAGGGCTTTATAGAACCGGGGAGGGGCGGAAATCCAAGCGATGCTGGCATAACAAAGGATGGGGCGGATCATGGATTTGTAGGTGTGAAGGATGGTGGAAGGATGCAGACCCCACGTACGGCCGGACAGGAGTTTCAGGAGGCGGAGGCGGTTGTGAGCTTTGTTTTGGATGGTAAGGAGATGGGGAGTCCAGGTGAGGTGGCGGTCGAGTGTGAGGCCAAGGTATTTGCCGCTAAGGGCTTCTTGTGTATGCTGAAACAGGTGGCATCAGATTGGGTGGCGCGTGCGCCGGCTATACTACGATGTGGACATGAGGTGGCACGCCATCTAGCGATGAAAATTGGTAACATCTGCTTTACGTGACAGAAAGGTTACAGCAGTTTGTATAGCACATGTGTCTACAACTTTTAAACATTTTATAGTATGAAGACATATTGTAATTTAAAAGCAGTAAAAAATTATGAAAAATTTTTTCAGTAATTTGTTACAGTAAAATACAGTTAGTGATTAACCTGCAATAAGAGTATGGGGAGGAAAACAACATTCCCCCTTATTTAGGTAATATAAATTCAGATGAAGACTCCCTTTGTTTAGGAGTCGAAACAATGGTCAATTCGACAATAAAATCCATTGCAAGCAGTGCGCTGTATATATACGGTTGCTGCATTGCTGCATACAGCTATGTTCAAAGTTGTACTAATGACATTGTAAATGGAAGGATTACCAGCGGTATTGCTAGCATTGTAGGGAAAGAAATATCAGTGAATGTGTGAGAGATAAATGAGAGCCTTCGACTTCTCTAAGTTTTTTGTTTGTTTGTTTTGCATATAAGTACAACCGCACAACGTTCGGTGTTAGTCCATTGAGTATTCTACACTCATGCTCATAAATTAAGGGTAACGCTGATACATGGTGAAACAACGCTCTCGCGGGCGGTCTGCGGGTTTAAACCACCTCGGGGTATGACTATGCAGTGCATTTGACCTGCGGTCGTCGCACGGTAGCGCTGGCAGCAGTCCACATACGCTGAGGTGTGTTGCTTCATGGCAGAGTACGGTGCAGCGAGTAAGTGTGCAGACGTTTTCAGACGTGCTAATGGTGACTGTGTGTTGACAATGGCTCAAAGAACACACATTGATTCCGTTATGAGGGGTAAAATACTAGGGCGACTGGAGCCTGGTCAATCACAGCAGGTCGTAGCTCGGGCCCTCCGTGTGCCACAAAGTGTGATCCCACGATTATGGCATCATTTCCAGCAGACAGGGAACGTGTCCAGGAGCTACAGTATGGGACATCCGCAGTCTACAACCCTACAAGAAGCCCGCTATCTCACCATCAGTGCCCGCAAACGACCACGGAGTACTGCAGGTAGCCTTGCTCGGGACCTTAACGCAGTCACTGGAACAGTTATCTCCAGACACACGGTCTAAAGACGACTGTATAGACATGGTTTTTTCACCCGGAGACCTGCAAGGTGCATTCCACTGATCTCTGGTCACAAGAGAGCCCGTAAAGCCTGGTGTCAAGAACACAGCGTAAGACGTCGTGGTCTCCCGACCTTCATTACTTACATATTCCGCACTCACAATCATATTCCGCACATAAAGACGCTTTATTCTAACCCAAAGTCTATAAGATAGAGTCAACGCTGTATGAATTCATGTAAACGATATGCAAATAACAAGTGTGCACCGGGGTTGAGATACTCGAGGCTGTCGTACACACACACATTCAAGACACGAAAGTCACAAGAGCTTTTAGTTAGGGATAGGTGGACTGCACGCCGAGAGACCGGTGCCTTCAGAGGACGATTCAGCCTATTTACGTCGGACGGTGACCACCCGTGGAGCGGACAGCATCTGCCTGAGTGAAAGGGGAGAACGACCCCATGCTCATCTTAAAAGCAAATTCCTCTACCTTGTGTGTTAGCGCCCAGCTTACGCATTCTTTACAAACATAGCATGCAGTTTCAGAGGTTTTCACAGGGACACAGCAAACGCCAAACGCCGATGCTACAGATTTCCAGATTGGTCGCCTTAAACGAAACGTCATTCTCCCGCTTTAGAAGAGCAATGCTGATTGGCAGACGATATTCCTGATGCCTTGAGCTGAAGGAGTAATGGAAGAGACTGAAAGATATATCCCATCACGTCTGGCATGGAGAGGGGGCATTCCGTTGTCGCTCCTGGAGCGAGAACACGTAACTAGAGTGTGTGTGCTCGTACGTGTACTCAAAGAGTGAAGAACAAGTCTCTCCTCAGTACTTCACTGGGAGAGCACCTCTGTCGAGAGCGAATCAGAGTGAGACTCTATATTGAGTCCTTGCGATTAAATGTTGTTCACTGTGTTGGCTGCCACACTTATTGTGCGGTGTGAACAGACAGAGTTATAGTTAAATGCCTGCGAGCGAATTTTTGAGTGGCATCACGGTGGACTGGTTATCTGACTGGTGTACCACGCCAATAGTTAGACTGGGGGTGAATAGGAGTCCTTGACTTCATCAAGCCGTAGGGAGAGTTTGATTGGCAGAGGTCAATCCAGATTGAACAAGAGTTATCTTGTTTGTCAGCAGCGAGCGGCGCAGACAGCAGTCATCGCAGCTTACGGTATTGTGCGCTACAGCTCTTGCGAGCCCCATATTTCCTTCCCAACAGTACACTTTACTGCATTTCACACGAGACAGCCTCGACCGTACCTAGCAACATTCTAACGGATAATTATTCAAGTTGAGTAGGCGCAGCTCTCGGCCATTCTGCCAAGTCAATAACAATCTTAAACTTTGTATAGAAATTTCATTAGCGAATCCTATCCTTAAGAGGTAGCTTGACATTCTGGAAAGAGCCCGGAAATAACTTGTTCAGTTCATAACTAAAAGTGCCATTGTGATTTCTCAGAATTTTTGCAAAATAAATAATAATTTTCGTTAGTTTCATGTTTTTTCTTACAGTAACTAGCACAACTCCAGTACCCAAGTATCCAACTAGTTACGTAAGAAATTTTGTGAATTTTTGTGTCATTTCCTTACGGCAGACGACTCAAGAAGATATTTACTGCTGAAAGTTTTTCAGGCATTTCTGTTTAGAGCGTTAGGAGCATCTGCCTGACCTCTGTAGTAGTGTGGGGGTGGAAATTGCATCTTGCAGAAGCCACAGGGTAAAGGGTGCATCTCAGATTAATCTGTTGCGCAGAATGACAGAATAGCACCCACACGCTCACAACAGTACGTGGTCATTGGAACAGTGGTCCCAGGTTATTTTCATGGACGAATCGAGGTATAGTCTGAACAGTGATTCTCGCTGGGTTTTTATCTGGCGTGAACCAGGAGCCAGATATCAACCCCTTAATGTCATTGAAAGGGACCTTTATGGAGGTCGTGGTTTGATGGTGTGGGGTGCGATTGTGATTGGTGCACGTACACCCCTGCATGTCTTTGATAGAGGAACTGTAACAGGTCAGGTGTATGGGGACGTCATTTTGCACCAGTATGTCCGCCTTATCAGGGGTACAGTGGTTCCCACCACCATCCTGATGGATGTTAGCGCACGGCCCCACCGAGCTGCTATCGTGGAGGCGTACCTTGAAACAGAAGATATCAGGCGAATGGAGTGGCCTGCCTGTTCTCCAGACCTAAACCCCATCGAGCACGTCTGGGATGCTCTTGGTCGACGTATCGCTGCACGTCTTCAAACCCCTACGGCACTTCAGGAGCTCCGACAGGCACTGGTGCACGAATGGGAGGCTATACCCCAGCAGCTGCTCTACCAACTGATCCAGAGTCTGCCAACCCGTTGTTCGGCCTGTGTACGGGTGCATGGTGATCATATCCCATATTGACGTCGGGGTACACGTGTAGGAAACAGTGGCGTTTTGTAGCACATGTGTTTCGGGACGGTTTTTTCAACTTATCACCAACACCGTGGACATAAAGATCTGTGTTGTGTGTGTTCCCGATGTTCCTATGCTATTAGCGCCAGTTTTGTGTAGTGCCCCGTTGTGTGGCACTACATTCTGCAATTATCCTTAATTTATGAACATGAGTGTATATCCTACAGAATATGAACTGCATATTAGAAGTAATGAAAATTAATTGAACACTTAACTTCTTCGATTACATGTAACCAAATCTATAACTTTTGAGGCAATTTCAGTTTACATGCACGGGCATAAAAATGTGTATTATTATTGTTGTTGTTGTTTGTATTCAATAGAAGGTTCTTCAAGGGTTTCCTATTATTATTGACAATTGCTAAAGTTGTTTATGAACAACAGAAACGTGTTTTGTATAAGCTCGACGTAGTACTGAAGCGATGTTTGACATGTTTCTGTTTAGCTTTTTTTTATTTTACATTTTTGAGAAAATAGTTTTTTCTACGCTATATGATAAATTAGCATTATTTTTCTTCACTACAACATACAGCTGCTCAACTTCTCAAATCAACAATTTTGGAATAAAAACCTCGATGAAACACTGAAAATTCCAATTTTGCTACGAATGCTGTTTATTTTTAAGTAACAGACAGGATGATAATTATGAACAAACAGAACGATCCGTCAAGGTACGCGGTATTTTGTATACCCACAGTCTTCTGGTTTCTAGCGGAATCAAGTAAGACACAATTTAAATGATGGAGGAGGAGGGAGAAAGGAACAGAAATGGAAGGGATTAGTGGCATTAGCTGTATCAGGACACTGTGTGGCATCAGCAGTGACTAGCAAAAATTGTGTGCCGTACCTGGTTTCGAACCCAGCATCTCCTGCTTACTAGTCAATTGTGTTAAACAGTGCGCCACCCTTGAGACCGTGTTTATCGCAACTGGCCCGGACTATCTCAGTAAGCCTCACAGCCGACCCACATGCTCACGAAGGACCACCTATATGCAGTCCTTGTCCATGTCTAAATGGGTAAATCATCCAACTTCTTCAGTGCAGGTGCACAAATAAGTCTCACCGTGGGAATCTCAGAGTAACGATCATGGAGGGAGTAGTCACGGACTTCGGATATGTGGCGCTCGGTGGGAGTGTGTGTGAATCCTTCGTGAGGCGTACCGAAGTAGTCCGCGCAATTGCGATAAACAGTGTGGCGCTGGTGGCGCAGTGGTTAACGCACCTACGTCGTGAGCAGGGTAACCCAGGTTCGAATCTCAGTCTGGACACATTTTTGCTCGTCTCCGCTGATGCCGCACTTTTCGCTGATGCGGCTGATATCATTAACCCCTTCCCTTTCCATTTCTTTCTCCCCTCTCCTTCCACAATGAAATCATAATTATGTTTCACAGCTGTGGATCCCGTGTGGTGTCTGCACTCTCGGACATGTCCGGAATAACAGACACTATGCGTTCATATAACTAAGATACTGATTCCACATGCAAACAAAGCGATCGATATGAGGTAACTACGAATAATATGCAACGCATATAATGATCTCAACTGATCAAGCTTAGTGGGAAACCAACTGTAGTCTACGTTAACTTATAACAATCTACGAGGTCTCTGGTAGTTTCACGTCTCTAGATAAGAGCCTACTGTCGAATCAGTAACTTGCTGTAATGAGTGGCATGTCTCGTTCTTGGTCGACACATGTGAGATTATTTCTATAACAAATTTCAGTTTTCGGGTCCGTAAACGGCTGAATTCGTATGGTAACTAAATGAAGATGTCTCTTGAAACCTCCTCAACAACACATATCCATTTGAAAGATCCAGGCTAGCGCGTTGACTCGCAGTTACGTTTTGTGTGGTTTTGGGACCTTCTAATCTAAGTTCTCATTCCATATAAACTGGGCGACAGAATTAAAGGTTGACTTTTTCGAAACCCCGTAATTGTCGTCTCCCATTGTGATGGCTCGGTTGTGCTTACAGCCTTTCTCTGTAATGAGACACATGCAGAAAAAAGGCCAGACCTCAAAAGTTCATCTGACGTGTAAAATGCATTTAATTATGTATTATTGGCACCAAATTTCGTTACAATTCTGCGCAGCTCCACCGTGAATGGGTCACTCCATGGGAAAATGGTCACATCCCGTGTCACATTTCACCCATTCTTTCGACGCCTCTGCAATGGAAGTCAGCACCTGCGGTAAAATCTCACGGTTTTCTTGTACTTGGACGAGCAAAATGTTGCAGACACATCGCCGATGAGAAAAGACACGAAAAGGTCTCAAGAGGTGGCACAAAGGGCGTCACTGAGAACATCCCTTTCCTTGGGACGTTGATTTCCACATATTACACTGTCTAAAAAGACAGTTTGCAGTGCGATGAGGAACAGGAATAGGTTATTGACCATCTTCGGCATTGAAGACATCTGCCAGGCACTTCATCCCTTCTGAAAGACATCGTGGGTCAAAAATATCATTTAACATGACTTCATCCCTTTTGAGAGCAGTGCGACCGCAATATTTGGTTTGGTGTAAAGGGTGAAACCATTATGGGCCGTTCGAAGCCACTGGATAATAACTAAACTTGATCCGAAGCTACTAAGGATTCTTATACTTTTCCAGTGCACGTTTTTCACCCCCTCCTGCTCTGTGAACGTGGATGGATGTGACATTGACACACATCGTAATCGCGCCCTGTCGAGACACCCAGACATTTCACTCGACCTACAGTCGTAGGCTATTCTAAACAGCATCTGATTATCCAAATTATGAAAGTAATGGTTCTTTTTCTACAGTTATGTTTATCTCTCACCGTATGTACCTTTCATAATTGCGTACTGTAGGTGTGCCAAGCTCATTGATTGAGAACATGTCTCAAATTGCTTAGGGCACCTTTCTGTCCAATCGAATCATCATTTGACATCATCTACACTCGAAAATGAATGGCGCGCTGAAGTATCTGAGTCGACAATGGTAACTACTGAAAGGTCTATCAAAAGAACATGGATAAGAACCTAATGCAATATAGTGTTATGCTTTTAAAATAACACAATTCACTGTAAAGTAAATCCGTTAAAAAGTATCCTGGAAAAGACTAGTAAGATGTCTATCCCACTCTGTGAGGAATATTCGACATTTCGTCATGGAATAAATAGATTTGATCCCTTAGAAATGGCTGGTGAAAGCCTGTGACTGTAAAAACAATGTGTCCCTTTATAAAAATAGCTTCCGCTGCTATTAGCCACGATTTTGTCTTTATTCATATCCGGACGACGATTTTCCGGGATAGGATAGAAAGTTTCAAGTGAGTTTTTCGGTGTACTTAACATTTATTCGTGATGTTTTCGCTGTGTGATATTCTGCGTTGTAATGTATAATTTACTGTAATGTATAAAAACACGCGCAATGTTTAATCGATAGCAGATATTTATACATAGTGAAGGGCGAGATTTGCTTGTATGTGTTCCACATCTGTGGGAACTCATGCGTTTTGAACTTCACACACAATTTTCCGTGCGCAGAACACAGTGTAAATGGTACACGTAGTCAACAGAGATATCGAGCGAGGTGTTGTAGTGGTTAGAACACTATACTCGTGTTCGGGACGAAGATGCTTCAAATCCGCGTCTGACCATCCACATTGAAGTTTTCCGAGACTTCACTAAATCACTCCTACAAATGTAGTGTTAGTTCCTTTGGAAAGACATGGTCGATTTCCTTCCCCATCCTTGAAAAACTCCGAGCTTACGCTCTGTCTCTAATTTTCTCACTTTCGAAGGGACGTTAAACCGTAATCTCCCTTCTTTCCTTCTTCCTTCAAACGATATAATCTTATAGGTCGTCCTCAAAGTAAGATGCACTGTCGTACCTAGGGTATTTATCACAATAATCTGCATCATTATTTGCATATACCTATTTACAGTGGTAAATATTTCTATGTGACACTATTTCTGTTTAAGTTTACTGTCGAAGCATGTGAAGACATTCACTGATTCATTTTCGAGTTACGATAGAAAGATAAAATTCTAAATGAAAAAATGGAAATTGAATTTCTTCAGATGCTTCGAAAGTATACTTAAATAAAAATAGTGTCACATAGAAGTAAGTACCATTGTAAGTATGTATAAGCAAATCATGATGCGGATTATTAAAATACATACCCTTTGTGCGAGAGAATATCGTACTCTATGGACAGCCTATAAGATTATTTCTGTTGAATGTCTTTGTAACTGTTTGTTTACGTACGCTTGCTAGTTTTATTGTGTACGATGCATAGAAAATAGTGTTGGTTCCTGCACTCATGGACCACAAGAAAACGTAAGCAGCAGTTATTTCCAAATTTTGCCGATAGCTATAGATCAATCATTACTTAAAAACTGTTCCTGTCTCTACAGTAAAGACAACAGAATAATGCAGCATCTTACACACAGAGAACATCACGAATAAATCGCATAGCATAATTGCACATGAAAGCGGGGGCTATTTCCCGTAACGCGTCGCAAAAGATAAATAAAAAGAAAATTGTGACTGGGAGGAGAAAGCTGTTTTTATATAAAAAAATTATGAATAAAGTATTACAAATGTGCTAACAGAAAAAATGCCCGATAATTCCCATGAATGGTTATCACATTTAGTTTGGGGTAAGAAACAGAAGCGACCATTTTTTAAGCACAACACTTTTATTCTTCCTAGAATTTTTTTCTACAATAGTTAAGTGCAACAATGTGAAATTTGTTAACTGTTGTAACGAAACATTTCACGAAATTCTCTCCTTCGTATGGTAAGTCAGCTACATACACTACCTCAGCAAAAATTTCCGGACAGCTATTAGGAGCCATTAACATGGCGCGTGCCGACACTTCGCATTTATGACGGCTTGAACGCCGATAGGGACTCTTTAAATTAGCTTTCTGAATGGCTGTAGAAAAATGGGAGCCCAGTCTTCCTCAAGAGCCGAAACCACAGAAGGGAGACGGTGGGATCTGGAGCGAAGTCGGCGGTCTAATATCCCAAAGGAGTTCCACCGTGTTCAGATCGGCACTCTGGGCAAGCCAGTCCATTTCAGGTATACAATTATCCACAAACAATTGCCTCGCAGATATTGCATTATGACAGGCTGCATCGTCATGCTGATAGAAATGATCATTATCTCCGAACTCTTACTCTACTCATCACAGTATAAAATGTTGTGAAATTGCTTTTATCATTCCGCATATAGCATTTACTTAAGCGCAATAAGGCGATCACACCCTAACCACAAGAACACCCCCATATTGTAACACCACCTCCTCTGTACTTCAGTGTTGACACTACACATGATGGCAGATAACTTTCACCGGGTTTCCACAGGTTATAATGTGATTCGTTACTGAAAATAATTCCTTCCCACTGTCCCATGGTGTCCCTTTTTGCATCACCTGAAACCGCCCTTAGCACTGGCTACTGACGTTTGTCTGATGAGGAGCTCCCCGACCACTGTACCCCATCGTTTTTAACCCTTAACGTGTGGTCATTGTGCTAGCCAGACTGCTGAGAGAAAGACCTAGGACATAATTGTACATTTATAAGAAAAAAAAAAACAACTTAGCGAGAATTAGAAACATATATACAAAGCGCATTAAAGCGCCTTAAATAAAGCTAATACTGCAATAACAATTATTCACAACTTTCATGACTGCGTAGTGAAACACAATGTGTTATTTTTGTAATACTGCAGCATACTGGCAAAACTATGCACGAATCACCACTGTTGTAAATTTACCTATGACATTTTTTGTAAAACGCTTTTTATTTGCGATGAAGACATTAGTTCCTTGCCGTGAAAATCGACGATTCTAACCGTACCACAAAGCTACAAATATTTTACCTCTCCCGACAACTTATCTTTCATTAGTTCATATTACTAAGTACAGACATCGTCAATGCATTATGCTGTTCTGTGATACGGGGCAACACCACACTCACCAGGGTAGTTTAGTGATATGCACTGAAAATTCTGGCACTGAAATACGTTCCCTCTACAAACAGTTACATCTTGTTTCAACGGTCTCTCTCTCTCTCTCTCTCTCTCTCTCTCTCTCTCTCTCTGTCGTCATCTTATTCTTTTGGGTCAAAATTAGAATAATAAATTCAGGACTTTTTGCTACAATTGAATTATTTCTCATTGTTGTATGCACGTATTATTTTTTCCATGCTCATTTAAATCACTTTCATTAATTTCAGACACCTTTTTAGTATTTGAAACTAATTCTGCAGCTCAAATATTTTTCACAATAATAGCTAAATGTGAGAAATGATTCAATTTAATGATGTACTTTCCTTCTTACGTCAATTATTTTTTGGATATTTCTTGTAATGTTCACATTAAACATTCAGCTTCTTCCTATCTTTGTCTTGCTCTCTGTTTAGGTGCGTACTTCCTACGGCTTGTGAGTGTTACTCCTCTGTTTGTGCGTATATTCAAGTTATCGAGCATCTGTGGTATTTACTCGAAGTACTAGTAGAATACGTGCGGCATATTTAATCCGCCATTGGGCACTTTAGTTTCAACGAATCAGAAGCTGCTCGTGTTTATTTCTGCTCACTTAGTGATTATGAGAGTTTATATGTCTTTTGTCCTAGTTTTCCTCAGCTGAAATTCACAAAATGTTTACGTTTCCATCGTCATTTTACGACAGAAGTAGATCCCGTATATTACGAGCGTAATAAATGAAATTTCCAGTTTTTTACGGGCCATTATCATTTGAGCAGATATTTATTATAACAGTGCGGGTTTTATTATTACACTGTTAAGTAGTCCAACTGCTATTTTTGAATTGCTGTTATGCGCCACAAATAATAGAACTTCACGTTGTAGACTTATATCCCTCATTTACGGTGCAATCTATAGTCATCGACATACAAAACAGCCGTGCACTCTGGAAGTTTGTTGCGTAGCATCGTCTGTGAGACCTAAAATTTTAGAGTGGCATACCTCAGGAAATATACTGAAAGAAAATTGTACTTCCAGTTTCTAAGATATGCCCCCACAAAGTGATATTTATAAGAGAATTATGATGTCGACAAGTCGTCGCAACCCTTTTGCTAACTAATTTTCTTATTAAATCATAGCGGGAAGGACAACCTTCAGGGACTTAGAAACAAACAGAGATGTAGCAGCTCTTAGAAACAAAACAAATAATTTGGTGTTCTTCAAAATGGTTCAAATGGCTCTGAGCACTATGGGTCTTAACATCTAAGGTCATCAGTCCCCTAGAACTTAGAACTACTTAAACCCAAGGAACCTAAGGACATCATACACATCTATGCCCGAGGCAGGTTTCGAACCTGCGACCGTAGCGGTCGCGCGGGTGTTCTTCAATTCCTATAAATGTTTCGGGCTTCATGAAGCTGTAACATTATCAGTACAGCCTCTACTTTTATAAAAAAGTCACTGCCTCCGCAGTTACAATAAACTGCTGATGTATGACATGGTTTGTGACTTGTGGAACAAATAACCAATCACATGTTAATCGCAACAGAGACCTCTTGCTTCTAAATACCGGGTGATCAAAAAGTCAGTATAATTTGAAAACTTAATAAACCACGGAATAATGTAGATAGAGAGGTAAAAATTGACACACATGCTTGGAATGACATGGGGTTTTATTAGAACAAAAAAAGTTCACAAAATGGCCGACAGATGGCGCTAACTGCTACCGTGACGGGTGAGAGGTTTGTTACAGAATCGCATCATCCCCAGCCTGGCTGATAAACACCAGCTGGAACGTACGACGCTTATGCAGGATGGCACTCCACCCCATATTGCTATACGCGGTAAAGATCTCTTGCGCGCGTCGTTTGGTGATGATCGTGTGCTCAGACGCCACTTTCGTCATGCTTGGCCTCCCAGGTCCCGAGACCTCAGTCCGTGCGATTATTGGCTTTGGGGTTACCTGAAGTCGCAAGTGTACCTTGATCGACCGACATCTCTTTGGATGGAAGACAACATCCGACGCCAATGCCTCACCATAACTCCGTACATGCTTTACAGTGCTGTTCACAACATTACTCCTCGACTACAGCTATTGTTGAGGAATGATAGTGGACATATTGAGCATTTCTAGTAAAGAACATCATCTTTGCTTTGTCTTACTTTGTTATGCTAATCATGCTATCCTGATCAGATGAAGCGCCATCTGTTGGACATTTTTTGAACTTTTGTATTTTTTTGGTTCTAATAAAACCCCATGTCATTCCAAGCATGTGTATCAATTTGTACCTCTCTATCTACATTATTCCGTGATTTATTCAGTTTTCTAATTGATACTGACTTTTTGATCACCCGGTATTTACGAATATTTAATGAACACTGCAAATATTCTGTTGGATGTACGTGAGTAACTGTAACCTTTAGCATTCGTAGTTTGTACTTGTTTACGTGTAATTAATACCTAGCCTTTAGTTGACGTTCAGACATGCAAACTGATTAGGTGCATTGAATTTTATAATGTTACAAAGATATGTTGATTATTTAATCACCGCGTTGTCATTAACCCATGTTCACAGAAGTAAACTGATTAATCTCATCCATTAGATAAAAACATTCCACGCTAATGTTTCTGCTCGCAGTTTTGCTGACACTACTATTCACTGACAATTCGACGAAAAAAAAAAACTGACAAGCATTTTCTTAGGCCTATACAATAAAATTAGAGATTTGAAATAGCTGTCCCGTGAATAGTGCCATTAAATAAATTCAAACGGTTTATAGATGTAGTCACATATAACTGGCATTTATTGTCAGGTAGATCAGAATAATGAAGGCTATGACACACAAAATGAGGTCTTCTAACAAGAAAGAAACTGTATTAATGTCGGGTTTTTCAAGAATATGAACTGAAATAAACAAAAATAGAAGTTAATGACTGAAAAAGAACAGATATATCTCGTTTACTTATATTTTTGCATATTTTTATACATGGTTGAATGTAAGACTGATTAACAGCGTGCTCTTAATCTGTCGTTCTCTCTGCGAAATTGAAATCTAATACACACCAGTGAGAAATATTGTTTTTGCCTATCATTCTCATTTCCAGTTCCAAGTAAAATCGTTAAAAATTGCTAACAATGTTTCGTGTAGAGTATTGTATCAATTTGGTGAAGGTATCCCGAAGTTTCCCACAGCGCGGCACATATTGACGCATAAAATCATACACAAAATTTTAGGTAAAATAAAAATCTTCATTGCTACAACTTGTTTTCTGAGAATACGAAAAAAGATTAGAAAGAACATTAACGTTCAGCAGAGAGAAATGTTTAAGAGATTTTACGCCTCACAAATATCGCCCGAAATTTTATGTTTACATAGCTTTTTCGTTTCGGGACTCACATTCCCAAATGTATTGAAAGACAATTCCATGTTCCACCCTGGCTGTTACAGAATGATTGTTTTTTACGCTATTTTGGCTGTTTGCCTTTTTGAATCGCTTTCTCCTGTGCTAACAAGTTTACACAACCCATTTGTGCGTTTATTCAAATAGATGTCTGTCATGCCAATACGTAACCGCTGCCGTACTAATCGCAAAGTGTTTACTGTAAACTGGACGGCTTCGGATCAATCCGTGTAGGACATTGTTCTGTGCGATACATAGTGAGTATTCTATGTTTATATGTGTATGCATCCACGACAGCAAAATTATTTTAAAGCGTTTACGAATATAGAACGTTGTTCTCGCTCGTCTTCTCTACGACGGTGGGTAAGTATTCAAATGACAGTTGTAAATACAGGATGTTAAAAAAGTATTCCATTCTTTGAGAGGCGGTCGTATGGAAAAGAACAACAAAAAATCTGCAGGAAACATGAGCTCTAAAATGCATATCTTGAGAGCTATGAGCACTTGTTCATCTGCGTTGCCATGGAGCATATCTTTTGTAACGCAAGATCTTTGCAGTTGCGAACGACCTACAAAATACAGTAGACAAATGAGAACACATTATTCTGCTCCTGTGAAACAACAGAGCTTCTAATGGAATCTACTTGCTCTTACATACGATCTGCACTTGTGAGCCATTACTGACGAGTACTCAGTACGGTGGGAACGAACTGTCCAACGTAATGTACCTTCCTGATCAATCCGCTGCCCGTCAAACGTTTGGTGAGGTGTTCTTAGACATTTCGAAGAAAATGAAGTTGTGCCTTATCGTTCAAGAACCGTGTGTCTAGCCGTTGTTGGAATAATGACTTCTCTAGCAGGACAGGCAAGTCGCTTGGTATACTGAAGATACCTTGACCCAGTCAACCTGTTTCATAGCATATAAGGTCATGTTAGAATATCACTAATAATTCCTGACCATGTTGTTGTTGTCGTCTTCAGTCCTGAGACTGATTTGATGCAGCTCTCCATGCTACTCTATCTTGTGCAAGCTTCTTCATCTCCCAGTACTTACTGCAGCCTACATCCTTCTGAATCTGCTTAGTGTATTCATCTCTTGGTCTCCCTCTACGGTTTGTACCCTCCACGCTGCCCTCCAATGCTAAATTTGAATCCCTTGATGCCTCAGAACATGTCCTACCAACCGGTCCCTTCTTCTTGTCAAGTTGTGCCACAAACTCCTCTGCTCCCCAATTCCATTCAATACCTCCTCATTAGTTATGTGATCTACTCATCCAGTCTTCAGCATTCTTCTGTAGCACCTGACCATACACTAATTGAAAATGGGCGCTGATGAGTTGGTTCTTTAACTGAACGTGGATTTGCATCAGATCACATGTGTTGACGATCTCATCACGCATGAAAGCAGCCTGTTTTGGGAACAGTATCTTCCTTGCGCAAAGTGTATCTTCACCACACTTTCGCTACAGCCAATGGTAAAACTGTATTCTGGCAGGATTAGCTTGTTGCTCAGGACTTGGATACGTTGTTCATGATGTGGGTATAGTAACTGTTCGTGCAGGATCTTCCAGAGAATGGTGTGACTAAGGCCGGTAGATGCTCAAGCTCTATGTACACTAGTTCCAGGATCGTCTTCATTCGCTACAGTACTCGCTTCTGTTCGACTTTATTAGAAATTGTGCGTGGTCTACCTCGATCCGCCATTGCTGGAGCTACGGAGCCAGAGTCTGGTTGCTGATAAAGACGGCTCAAAAATTCTGCCGATGGTACCCCCAGTTCTAGGTATTTTTCAAGTGTGAAATAAATAGGCTTCCATTAAGCTAGTAAGTGGAAAGATGAAACTACAATACAGATGCATTTCACAGACTTATCGAAACACAGACTGGTTCCAAGATAACTACTGCGTGCGCTGCATTTATGCTGAACTACTTATACGGCTTACAAAATGGTTCAAATGGCTCTGAGCACTATGGGACTTAACTTCTGAGGTCATCAGTCCCCTAGAACTTAGAACTACTTAAACCTAATTAACCTAAGGACATCACATACATCCATGCCCGAGGCAAGATTTGAAACTGCGACCGTAGCGGTCGCGCGGTTCCAGACTGTAGCCCGTAGAACCGCTCGGCCACTCCGGACGGCATACTGCTTACAATTACAGCAATAACTGATGTTTACTGCATGCCGTAGCCACTACCAACAACCATTTGTTTACAGCATTCTGTAGGTCGTTAGTAATAACAAAGAGCTTGCAGTAGAAGTGATATGTTTCGGAATAACGAAGATGAACATGTGCTCACAGCTCTTGGGACATGCGTTTTAGAGCCCATGTGGACTGGATACTTGTGTCTCGTCTTGGTCGATCATATCGCATCTCACTATATGTAATACTTTTTTGAACAATCTGTATGTATACTTCCACAAAGAGTGACGGTGTATCTTGAAAACTCTTACAGCCAAACTCATCTGATCAAGATTTTATAACAGTCAGGATGGACAATGCAATTGTCTTTCAATTAATTTCTTTCTATTAATTTAATTAATTTCGATGCATCAACAACAGTTCAGGAACAAAAACATTCTGCAGTAGGTCAACTGTAATTCTTTATCTAAGAATAATATTCTCAATGAGACATACCACGATCGATGTTCTGTCACTGATTACTGCCGTCTACGTACCTGTAACAAAAATGCAACAGCTATGGTAATTCTAGTACTAAAAGTTCGGTGGTAAAGAGACAAGTATTAAATTAATTAATCTTAGTTATTGCACTAATATTTGCTTTTCCTTTTTAAAAATAAGAAAAAACTTCGATGAACACAATTTCTCCTGTAACGTCTTAGCAGAAGTTCAGTCACCTCCTTTGGAAGAGAAAATATTTCTGGAATGGCCCGTGAAAAAGCGGTGGCATTCTTTGAGTGTGCTCAGTTGGTAAGTATTGGACAGAGCTTCGTAAGCCGCATATTATTATGACAGGCAGTATGTTTCAAGACGGACTGTTGATGAATTTCGAGCTAATGCTGGTTGGTTGGTTTGGGAAAGGGGACCAAACAGCGAGGTCATCGGTCCCATCGGCATAGGGAAGGAATAGGAAGGAAGATAGCCTTTCCCCTTCAAAGAAGCCATCTCGGCATTCGCCTGAAGCGATTTAGGAAACCACGGGAATCAGGGTCGCCGGGCGCGGGTTTGAACCGTCGTCCTTCCGAACGCTAGTCCAGTGTGCTAACCATTACGCCACATCGTTCGGTAATGCTGGATGGACACCACACACAAATTCCATTTCCCTTTTGTTCACAGTACCGTTACAAGTTACATAAAACATTCTTGAGACGTACCACGACATGAAGTTTGATTACTTACCATAGTGCAGTAATTGATCGCTGGGAATGTCTAGGGAGACCAAATTGCAATAGTGCCCAAAAGGCAAGAAAATATAGTTTTTTCACTAAGAGACGGTAAGGATTTTGGCAGAGTGTAGAAGGATTTTGTACAAAGTAGTATATCCTGTAACGAATAGGTGTTAATATCTTCTCCGGCCGGGGTGGCCGAGCGGTTCTAGGCGCTACAGTCTGGAACCGCGCGATCGCTATAGTCGCAGGTTCGAATCCTGCCTTGGGCATGGATGTGTATGACGTCCTTAGGTTAGTTAGGTTTAAGTAGTTCTAACTTGTAGGGGACTGATGACATCAGAAGTTGAGTCCCATAGTGGTTCAAATGGTTCAAATGGCTCTGAGCACTATGCGACTTAACTTCTGAGGTCATCAGTCGCCTAGAACTTAGAACTAATTAAACCTAACTAACCTAGGGACATCACACACATCCATGCCCGAGGCAGGATTCGAACCTGCGACCGTAGCGGTCACGCGGTTCCAGACTGAAGCGCCTTTAACCGCACGGCCACACCGGCCGGCGAGTCCCATAGTGCTCAGAGCCATTTTGTTAATATCTTCTCAACACTGAAGTTCTATAAGCTCACCAGACTGAAACAGAGAAACTTGTAACTATAATAATGCTAACAATTATTCAGATTACTAAAAAGCATTTCGAACTTTCTTTGTTGTTAATATTTGGGAACCAAGGGTTGCGGCCACTGAAATGGCCGGCGCTATTCGAGGACATATCCTGTAATGTACTTACGTTGAATCGATACGTTACCTTTTTAGTAACTAAAAATTATGGCCGCTTTACACCTCTCGGTTTATAAGTAAGGAAGGATTGCGATGTTTTGTTATCATATACTTAGTAAGAAAAATTGCTTTATGAAATTCACAACTGAATATAATCTTCCCCAAAAAATAGTAACTATCTCTGCTACAGCCATATGGGAAGATACGGAAACTAGATTTTAACTTCACGTGGACGTGGAAGTTATTAGCGACAAGCAGCTACGTAAGAAAGGATAAGAAATTCGACGATGACCTCATTTAAAGGTACATTCCCAAGTTCACCTCACGTAATATGAGGATAGCACGGAAAACATATACCAAAAAGACGGCGCGTTTCCAGTATACACTGAAGAGCCAAAGAAACTGGTACACCTGCCTAATATCGTGTAGGACCCCCGTGAGCACGCAGAAGCGCCGCAACACGACGTGGCATCGACTCGACTGATGTCTGAAGTATTGCTGGAGGGAACTGATACCATGAATCCTGCAGGGCTGTCCATATATCCGTAAGAGTGCGAGAGGATGGAGATCTCTTCTCAACAGCACGTTGGAAGGCATTCCAGATATGCTCAATGATGTTAATGTCTGGGGAGTTTAGTAGCCAGCGGAAGTGTTTAAACTCAGAAGAGTGTTCCTGAAGCTATTCAATAGCGATTCTGGACGTGTGGGGTGTCGCATTGTACTGCTGGAATTGCCCATGTCCATTGGTACGCACAATGGACATGAATGGATGCAGGTGATCACACAGGATGCTAACGTACGCATCACCCTCAGAGTCGTATCTGGACGTATCAGGGATCCCATACCACTCCAATTGCACACGCCCCAAACCATTTCTGGCCTTCACCAGCTTGAAAATTCCCCTGTTGACATGCAGGGTCCAAGAATTCATGAGGTCGTCTCCATACCCGTACACGCCTATCCACTCGATAAAATTAGAAACGAGACTCATCCGACCAGGTAACATGTTTCCAAGCATCAACAGTACCCCCCCCCCCCTCCCCAGGCGAGGGGTAAATCTTTGTGTCGTGAAGTCATCAGGGGTACACGAGTCGGCCTTCGGCTCGGGAAGCCCATATCGATAATGTTTCGTTGGATGGTTCGCATGCTGACACTTGTTCATGGTTCAGGGTTGAGATCTGAGCAAGGGCTACACTTCTGTCACGTTGATCGATTCTCTTCAATCGTCCTTGGTCCCATTCTTGCAGCGTCCTTATCTGGCCGCAGCGATGTCGAGGATTTTATGTTTTACCGGATTCCTGATATTCACGGTACACTCGTAAAATGGTCGTACGGGAAAATCCTCACTTCATCACTACCTCGAATATGCTGTGTCTTACCACTGGTGCGCAGACTATAAGACTACTTTCAAACTCACTTAAAATAACCTGCCATTGTAGCAGCAGTAGCCGATGTAACAACTGCGTCCGACGCTAGTTGTCTTACACATGCGTTGCCAACAGCAGCGCCGTATTCTGCCTGTTTACTTATGTCTGTGTTTCAACATGCGTGCCTGTAACAGTTTCTTTGTCGTTTCAGTGTAGCTCCAATGTGCTAATGCTATGGTATGCTGGTTTGGAAGCGGGCTTCCCTCGCAGGACACTGGAACCATACATATTATGAAAATGGATCTATGTATGTTCCACATCTTCTCATAAACAACTGGACAGACTTCAATAAAACATACTATACTGACAGACAACAAGGGAGTAAGAACCATCTACTTACCAAGGTGGTAGGGGTGAAAAAGAAGCGTAGCGTACCCTACGACGTGCGAGTTCCTATACTTTACTCATCCAGTATTTGAGAATGGAAGCACTTAGCGATTTGCTACAAACTTTACGCATAATCTCAAGCCCTTCCGAAGTATTTGCTTCTAAACAACCCGTAAAAATTAACGAAGAGATAAAAGTTTATCCCTTACTACTTTTCCGCTGATCGTGACTGAGGAATGACGTAATTTACTCTTAACTGTATTCGCGACACATTTTGCCGCAGTATGCACATATATCACTGAATTTAACTGCAAAATTATGTCATTGTACGACACATTGTTCACGAAATAGAACCTTATCAATAACGCGACACGTAAAAAACTGTCGCATCATGCATGACGTTTAAATTTATTACTTCTGTGCTTTTGAAACTAATCGTAATAAATTTTGCAGACAGTATCCACATATGGCACTGAGTTTATCTACAATATCATCTCATTGTACGACACATAGTTCAGGAGATGTCACGAAGAACAGTGAGATGCGTTAAAAACTGCTGCATAGCGCATGACGTTTAAATTTATCACTTCGTTGCTACAAAATGTATTTGCAAAACGTTTCGCGCACAGCATCCACACATGCTGCTGAATGTACCTACAGCACTATATCATTGTACGACACACACAGTTCAGGAGAAATGACGTCCTAAACACTAAGCGTAAGGCCAGACACTGCATGGTACTGGCGTTGACGCACAGTTATAAATAAGTATCCGGGCAACGCCAGGTTTTTCTGCTAGTACGAAAATTAAAGACACAATGCGTTTGAGATAAAAGCATTATCGCCTATATGTCCTAATGCTCTTAGTAGTCTTCTTAACATAAGATTTGGAGCTTGGAATAATGGTTTAAATTGCTATGTGATATGGGTTTGATGGTTTTAATAATAGATCTACATCGGTACCCTACTAACCACAGTAGATCACAGTAAACCACAGCGAAGAGCATGGCAGAGAGTACTTCCCACTATAAGACATACTAGTTTAGCATAAGGTGCTTAGTTCGTGCAGACTGTATGGTCTGAACAGATAGGTTTTTCTTTAATCGAAGTCTTAAATTGATCAGAAATTGCAACATCTCCTAAACTTTTCAGGCTAATTAAGGCCACAGAAGCGTGTCGTTTTGGAATGTTCTTCCAAGCAAAAAGCGATTCTGGTAGCGTGAGTCGAACGTTTTTGCTAATCATGTCCTTTGCGTTCTTGTGGTGATATTTCCATAGAAACTTGTGTTCGCTAACACACATTCATTTATATCTGACCGAGAAGTGAATACCCATTTCTGTAGCATAAAATTTTACTAATAAAGCCTAATGAAATAAAAGAGTAAAACTCGTATATTTTTAAATTTCTAACAGAGAAGCTAAACACAAATTTTTATAGATTTACCTTTGAAAATAATTTCATAAAACTTTTCATCTCACATATAACCGACTTGGGAGGTTTAATTTCCTACAACATTGGAAGACCTTTTTTTTAAATTTCTAACCGAGAAGTCAAATACCAATTTTCATAGATATAGCTTTACAATACTTTAGTAGTTCTTTCATCTAATATTTCACTTCCATAACGGTTAAATTTCCGAAGAAGCTCAAACTTGTGTTGTTGTAAGTCTAGCTTCAAAATTGCCTCAATAGAGACCAATTACCAGAAAACTTTTCATTGGCCATTTCACCGCTTTAAGTGTGGAATTCCGAAAAATTCTGAAAATCATAAGAAACGTATAAGAACAGATTACGTAAGAGTAACCAAATACACATTGTGTTTTAAAGTCTTTGGTTCAAATGGTACAAATGGCTCTGAGCACTATGGGACTTAACTTCTAAGGTCATCAGTCCCCTAGAACGTAGAACTAGTTAAACTTAACTAACCTAAGGACATCACACATATCCATGCCCGAGGCAGAATTCGAACCTGCGACCGTAGCGGTCACGCGGTTCCAGACTGTAGCGCTTAGAACCGCTCGGCCACCCCGGCCGGCTAAAGTCTTTGCATCGAACTCCTACGCCAGGGAAACAACTTCAGATAGGACAATGTTCACACAGGCTTCATGAGAAGATAGGCGATATTTTGTATTGGTTATGTTATGGCTGCGCCCTCTTCTAATGTTTTGTGGTTCCTGGCTGGATGAGGATAGGGTTGTTGATAGGCGGGTGGCCGGTTTCCTCTCACTACAACACAAAATGCATACGTGGCTAAAATACATTTTATTTCAGGAACCAGTTAAGCACTTAACTTCAGTGACGTCCAACCTAAAGTTTTGCGGTTAACAGCAATCAAATAATATGTACTAGTTCTTGAATCTGGTCCGTGTCGCCGAACGGTGTGGCCGAGCGGTTCTAGGCGCTTCAGTCTGCAACCGCGCGACCGCTACGGTCGCAGGTTCGAATCCTGCCTCGGGCATGGATGTGTGTGATGTCCTTAGGTTAGTTAGGTTTAAGTAGTTCTAAGTTCTAGGGGACTGATGACTTCAGATGTTACGTCCCATAGTGCTCAGAGCCATTTGAACCATTTGTCCGTGTCGATGTCATAAACATACAAAATGGTTAACGTTCCATCTCAGCTAGTTAAGGTGCGAGGCGACGACTATCACAGTGGAAGACTAGAGGACAGGGTAACGGATTTAGGTGCAATGCCAACTGAGTCCCGATACGACGTACTGAGGTACTGAGATACTGATACAGCTCGCTTGGCGGCGGCGCCCTATATGCACGCTGCCCGGGGGGCTTTATCGGCGGGTAGCCTGGGGGCGTGTCTTGGTCTCCTCCTGTAATAGGTGCGATTAGTTCAGCGCCTGCTATACAATGTTTCCTAGTGCCGACCGTTGTGCTGTCACAGGCGAACGCCAGCACAGGTTATGCCCTTGAGAGGTGGCAGGGCGTAGGCACTCTGCTGGCGCACGTGCACTATGTGTTTCCTATCACCCGGACATCTACTGTGTGTAAAAATGGTGGGATCGAGCGAAATCAAAGATCCTGATCCACTTGTAAATCATGTTTCTCCACTTAGGGATATGCTTATACTTTTTTTTCCTGAAAATTAGTTTACTGTGATAGGAACTATGCAGCACGCCTGGATAGTAGACACAACTTGTCCAGTTCTATTCCATCGTCGCAAGGCCGTCAAATACAAAAGGACTGCCACTGTTGCTGCGAAGTGTTTGCGGACATTTTGTGTCCAACAGTAGTTATCCCCTTGATGAGATCTGTCACCCCCAAACGTTATATACACCGACTTTGGAACACTCCGTATATATGGAGGGATTCTGCTTCCCCCTACCTGTGGGTTTTATGCAACCCACAATACCTTCAAGAACGACATAGGAGGTTTTCACATTCTATCACTCGCTAAGCACAAACTATTTCTGCTACAGAAAAAATAACACGACATTTTTGTACGAAATTTAGTGCAGTTAAATTTTGTACTGAGATACATTTTCGCTGGAGGCCATGGTTCTTCAGTTATTCAAGTAAAATATATGGTTTTACGTTAAATTTCGTACAAAAAGGTCATAGACATTCTTTCCTGTAGGGCTAACAGTTTGTGCATAGTGAGTGAGAGAACATGAAATTTGCTTGTAGTATTTGAAAATGTTACGAGTTGCATAAAATCCATAGGAATGGACAGCTGAATCACCCTGCATGTACATATTTATGCATAACGTACTTTCATGCCATTGTTGAAAGTGTAAATTGTCTACCATAAACACACATCGTTCCTGAGCTACACATGTAAAGATATTAATAATGCGAAGACTGTAAAAATTTTTCTGTGTTAGATTCATAATTTGTTTACAAACTTTGCTTCAACTACATTGTATTGTATTGAATAGAATGATCTATAGCTACGATATTCTTAGCCATCATTCATCCGTTGCTTTCGCTGGAAAAGCTAGGTAGAAGAGAGTGCGTGGTGCTACCGAGAGGGAAGACCGTCGTGATCTGGATATGGCTCTGACGTATCGTATTGCATCTGCAGCAGCAATCTGAGCAGTAGTTGGCACCACAGTGACACGACGATCTGTTACAAATCGGTTACTTCAAGGAGAGCTCTGAGTCATGTAGCGTGCATTCCACTGACGCCAAATCACCGCCATTTGCGACTTCAGTGGTGTCAACAATGGAGGGCAGGGAGGATGTGTGTTGTGTTTTCTGATGAAAGATGGTTCTGCCTCAGTGCCAGCGGTGGTCTTGTGTTGGTTATTAGAAGGCAAGTTGAGAGCCCGTATCCAACCTGTCAGCATGCGAGTCACAGTGAACCCACACCTGCAATTGTGGCCTGGTGGTGTAATTTCGTATGACAGCAGCAGCACCCTGGTGGTTATCCCACGAACCCTGATTGAAAACTGTACGTTAGTCTGGTGATTCGACCTGCTGTGCTGCCATTCATGAACAGCATTTCGGAGGTGCTTTCCAACAGGATAACGCTCTTCCTCACATCGCTGTTGTAACCCAACATGCTCTGCGGAGTGTCATATTTTGCCTTGGCCAGCTCGATCACCAGACCTGCCTCGAATCGAGCACACACGGGACATCCACCGACGACGGCTCCAACGTCATCCACAAACAGGATTAATCGTCGCTGTATTGATGGACGAAGTGTGACAGGGATGGAACTGCAGCCCATAAACTGACGTCCTGCACCTGTGCAACACAATTCACGCACGTCTGCACGATTTTATTCAACGTTCTGGCGGTTACACCGGTTATTAATGTACCAGCATTTCACATTTGCAGACATTTGCAGTAGCTTGCTTCGCGCTTGTATTAACTTGTGATTTTCCAATACTAATCGTTTAAATACACTGCTGGCCACCGTAAATGCAACATCAAGAAAGGCAAGAGGTAGCACAACAAAATTTATTTTGTAGATAACATGTTGACCAAGTATCAAATGATTACGTTTACAGACGTCTGTGACATGTGGTTCCTGCCAGAATCAGTAGCCAGAGTAGCCGCCATTGTTGGAGATCACCGCTGCCACACGTCTCGGCATTGAGTCAAAGAGACGTAGGATGTGTTCCTGGGGTACAGCAGCCCAAGCAGCTTCCACACGTTGCCAAAGATCATCTGGTGTGGCAGCTGGGGATGTAATCTGGGTCACTCGTTCAGCAACCATGGACCACATGTTTCCTATCGGCGAAAGATCCGGAGAGCGAGCCGGCCAGGGAAGCAATTCAATCTGGTTATTGACGAAGAACCTTTGGACAATGCGTGCCACGTGTGGTCGCGCATTATCCTGTTGAAATATGGCTGTGGCCAAGCCCTGACGGTAAGGAAGGACAACTGGCTCCAGCACCTCTGATATGTAGCGCCGGCTATTTAAAGTACCGGCAATGCGTACTAGAGGCGTGCGAGAGTAATATCCAATACCGCCCCATACCATAATACCCGGTGCAAGACCAGTGTGGCGGTGCATAATGGAGCTGTCCAGCATCCTCTCTCCACGGTGTCTCCACGCTCGAATCCGACCATCGTGGTGCTGCAGACAGAAGCGTGCCTCGTCAGTAAAGACAACGTCATTCCATTCTGCCATCAACATCCGTCTGTCATCGCACCTTTGGCGACGGAGACGTCTGTGGTTCTGCGTCAATGGTAGACGAAGCAATGGACGTCTTGCGGACAGACCACTCTGCTGTAAACGGCGTCGAATGGTACGCGCAGACACCGGATGATGCGTTACAGACGCAATGTGCTGTGCTATGGTTCGGGATCTCACTGAGCGATCCGTCACTGGCATGCGCACAATTTGCCTATCAGCACGTGCAGTGGTGCACCGAGGTGAATGCGATCGACCACGTCGGTCCGTCGTACCCTCCTGCATCCAACGGTCACATATCCGCATTACAGTTGTTTGGTTTCGTCCAACACGACTAGCGATTTCTCTGTATGATAATCCACAATCTCGGTAAGCCACTATCCTTCCTCTGTTGAACTCGGATACTTGATCAAACGATGTTCGCTGTTGTCTACGAGGCATAACTGATCGTCTTGTGAAACAACCACAAGGTAAACACACGTGCCGAACGTACACTCGTCGAAATCGCCAAGCCTTAAATGGCGCTCTGAGGTGGCGCCACAGGCGCGCGTGATGTGCGTCTGCGCTGAAATTCTAATCAGTTGCATATCTCATCGCTGCAAACCCATGGTGTAAATTTCACTTGATTCGGATGCTTCCTTCAGGGTGTTGCATTTACGGTGGCCAGCAGTGTATCTTCCCTGGACTTACGTATTGCCGAAATTTAATTACTCTAAATTAATTATTTTTTGGTGTTGCGATTTTTTCGCCAGTGTAGAAAGGTCATCTATCCGTTTTGAGTAGAGAATTTTCCTGCCCAAAAATATGTGACGTAAATGACAGTATCTTTTGATTGCACTGTCTTAGAAGTCTAAATGCTTACTCTGCCAAGAGAGCGTACGCCTTAGTATTTGAAACAAATTTCAACTCGCTATATCTGCCGCTCTCTGAGAATGTGGGGTTGTAACCGGCCAACAGAGAGACAGACGAAAAACAAATGGCTCTGAGCACTATGAGACTCGACATCTGAGGACATCAGTCCCCCAGAACTTAGAACTACTTAAATCTAAGTAACCTAAAGACATCATGCACATCCATGCTCGAGGCAGGATTCGAACCTGCAACCGTAGCGGAAGCGCGGTTCCAGACTGAAGCGCCTAGAACCGCTCATCCACACCGGCCGGCGACGAGAAACAAACTCCCGTTTTCACCAATTGAGATACTGAACACTAAAAAATAAAAAATAAATAAAAAATGACACCAGTCGCCCGTACCTTGATAAACAAGCCCTAACAGTTCGCTGGATGATCATAAGGAGACTCTATAGTGGACACGGACAAAAAAAAATCGTCCCAGAAGAAGTGTAGCAATAAGCAGAGGGACGACAAGGGTTCTGTCATTTGGTTTCTTTGAAGTTGTGAAACCTAATAATATTTGATGCAGAATGTCGGATGAATATTGTGATTCTGGCTTTCCGAAGTTAAAAGTCTACGAATGGAATCCGGAGTTAAAGAATTGCAGAAGACCTCGTGCGAATACTGTTCGCCCGGATCAGGCATATCGTTTCATCAATGCACAGTGGAATAACCTGAAACTTAAGCGTCTCTAGCGTCAACCACGCTCATCACCCATTCGCCCGACGGATTAAATACATTGCTGGCCATTAAAATTACACTGTGAAGGCGACAGACAACAAAAAACTGGTATGAAATACAATCGATACATTGATACTAAAGTGGTTAGTATTTCAGCGCAACCGCAAAACGTAATCAAGACTGACGCTGTCTGCGTTGTGTCGAGATGGAAAGATTACACACAGCGTTTCCCATTTACAAATCAGATTTCAATGGTTCCGCTTTATTACTGCTTGTATGGGCTAGATTCATTTGTACAATGCGAATATGTAATCGATTAGTTAGGGAGGGCCAAATTAAACGACATGATTTTTCTCAATAGGCCCACGCGACTAGCGCACGAGCGGACAGATAGTTTTGAACTGGCTGTGCGGGATCGTACAGCCCCGTCACGTATCTTCAGTGAGCCAGTAGACACGTTTGCAAGCAGTTAAGTATCCACAGGGACAATACGACAATAAACGGAGCACCGCGGGCTGCCAGAACCGCGAAGACTGTTGTTGCTTCCCTTACGGAGCAGCCGAGAGAAAGGAAAGAAAGGAGATCAGAGTCTAACATCCCGTCAAGAACCAATTGATTAGAGACGATCTACAGGCTCGAATTAGGAACGAATGGAGAAGATATCGGCAGTGCCTTTTCAGAACAACAAAATGGTTCAAATGGTTCTGAGCACTTCGGGACTTAACATCTGAGGTCATCAGTCCCCTAGAACTTAGAACTACTTAAACCTAACCAACCTAAGGACATCACACACATCCATGCCCGAGGCAGGATTAGAACCTGCGACCGTAGCGGTCACGCGGTTCCCGACTGAAGCGCCTAGAACCGCTCGGTCACACCGGCCGGCTCAGAAGAACAATCGCGGCATTTGCCTTGTGACATTTTGAGAACTCGTGGCTAACGTAAATCTTCGTGGCAGTGTGGAGAGTTGAACTATCATCCTCCAGAAAGCGTGTACAGTGAATCACAACTGCACCACCTCGCTCGATGACTGCAGAGAGAGGCGCCAAACAGCGGTGTCCCTAATGAGGAAGCTGGATGCTGGTATCGTTCCGCGTCGATTATTTGGACAAGTCACAATTCTGCATAAAGAGTGTGGGTGGGGCTGTGAGTCTCTGGACCTTCTGAGGAGAGAATGAACGCAGGCCGGTTTAAGACGGCTATAACCAAATCTGAACTGTCCACCATATTTTCTCCAGAGTATAGGATGGTCTTACTTGTTAGCGAATGAGTCACGATGCGAATGCAGATTTCCAATTAAATGTATTTAAAAATTCGTGGTAAATGTAGGTGGTTGCTCAGATGTGAATGGCACTAACCATTGCAAAAATAGTTTTCACATGTTTAGATTTCCAAGTGACCACGAAGGAAAAGATGGGCCGCAAATTTCCTCGGAGACAAATGGGAAACAGGATCTGGGGCTCAGTTGTTTATTGTAATTCTATGTTAATAGAAATACAACGAAACATCAAACCAAATGTAGACAGTTGGGTTCCTCCCCCCAGCCGAAAACCATACTGAAGCAGTACGGCTCAAAATATTGCGATTGCTGAGATATCTTCGCAGATGGAAAACAATTTTTATCGTTATGTATTTATATGTCGTCATGATAAACATACATGCACAACCTTAGTAATACTAAACCACATTTCTTATATAGGTTCGGTAGGACGAGGGATAATTAAAATATTTTTATATCAGCTTGGTCATTGTGATGGGAACCTGCACAAATAACATAAGCTTTAAGGAATTAAATTTTGATCACAGCTCAACAAGCAACAAATTTTCTGTCTTATTTGTGCGTTAATGATAAAGACATTTAGCAACACTGTGAACTGCAGGTATATAAAATCTACAGTTGGTGTTTGGCGGGAGGGAGAAGGGGGGGAGTTACTCAAACATTCCTGAAGGGCATATTATTTTTCAAAACACGGTTACAAATATTTGTTTCAGGCTCATTTTGAAGAGTCACAGTTTGAGATCAACAGAGCTGTTAACTTGAAAGAGCGAGAGGAGACAGCTGTGCAAACTACATTTTATGCATCCAATCCTAGCCAGTATGCGGAGAAGAGTCTGGGCCTCCCTAAAATCCTCAAGCTTCATCAAAACGTTCCTACTTTTTTAAACTTACTAGATATCGACTCATTTAAAGCAGCATTTGTGTACTGAAAACAAGCTTTACTGTTGAGACTGAAATACACAAACCAAACAACATAAATCAAATACAGTTTTGGGTGTCATAATGGGTTCTAGGCGCTACAGTCTGGAACCGCGCGACCGCTACTGTCACAGGTTCGAATCCTGCCTCGGGCATGGATGTCTGTCATGTCCTTAGGTTAGTTACGTTTAAGTAGTTCTAAGTCCTAGGGGACTGATGACCTCCACAGTTAAGTCGCATAGTGCTCAGCGCCATTTTGTGTCATAATGTTAGAGGTATTAGTTTTGTAAAGGGACAAACTCTGCGGGCTGTCCACTCAACATAAGCAACAGAATCACATCTTGAATTCATAACTAACCTACATTATAGGCGTTAACTCTGTGGAAGCAGAATCTATGCAAATGTAACATAAACTATCTCGAAGAAATGCATGACACAGGCTTGAGTGCTTTTATGATACAGTGTGTATGTTTAATTTGGCAGCATGTGTTCCAGAATCACTATTACTTGCATATGTTGTACCTAGATGAGAGGTAGAGCAATAAAGCTAATTTTTGGTACTTCTGTTTCACTGAGTTATACTAGCGTATCTTGGAAGCACACAAAATGAATACTGGTTAAATGATTGCTGAAACTATTAATACAAAATTCGTTTCACTGCGATATTAAACTATACTTTTCTCCCTCTGTACGATAATAACGCCGCATTTCTTTTAAAAAAAATGGTTCAAATGGCTCTGAGCACTATGAGACTTAACATCTGAGGTCATCAGTCCCCTAGAACTTAGAACTACTTAAAGTGATCTAACCTAAGGACATCACACACATCCATGCCCGAGGCAGGATTCGAACCTGTGACCGTAGCAGTAGCGTGGTTCCGGACTGAAGCGCCTAGAACCGCTCGGCCACCGTGGCCGGCGCCGCATTTCTTAAAGTATATACTTACCAATACGAAAGAAACGCCACTTTCAAATGTTCCTATATACGGGCAAAAACTAATAAATAGCCACAGGTTTTGCTATTGCATAACCCTCATATTTGGAGACCTTGGTGCCGAGTTCTTAACTCACTACATCTAATATTTGCAAAGTGCTACGTGTGATCCGATCCTACTTTTCTACAGCCGTGTAAAATTTGATTTTAGTTTTGCTATTGTATGAAAAGGGTATATTAATTATTGTTTGGTATAACTCATGCATGCAATATCAAGTATTTTATAAGAAATATTTTAAATACTTGTGTGAATAGGTTAACCACCCACAATATAAACACTGCCGAATCCTCAGAATTGGGGAAAATATGGCGGACGATTAAGTCTACTACATAGGAACTTTAGACCAATTGCATTCGTCATCGTCATACTGGTTCAACATCTGGCTTGAGGTATGGGATGTCGTTGCGGAGGCAAGCAGCTCACCATCGGTTCACATCTATCAACATGATAATGCTCCTCTCGCATATCTCGATACAGAGAGTGTTCGACTGTTGTTGTGGCCAGCATTTTCTCCACATCAGTGACCCACTGAACACATCTGGTTGTAGGTTACCGAGAGATTGGCATGCAGCCACTCGCCAGACAACAAGACCGATGAAGTCTGACAGAGATGAGAAACCATGTGTTCTCAATGATGATCATGATTTTGCTTTTGGGATGCCCGACGGCGTAATTATCAGCGCCCGTAAAAGTTCCCAATCTTTGCAGTTGCCAGTCTTGCCAATGAAATGATGAGGACAACATACACACATACAGTCCCCGGGCGGGAATCGAAACCGGGACACCGTGAGCCAGAGGTAGCAAAGCTAAGCGCTAGACCACGAGTGTGGATCTTTGTCCTCATAAACGAAAGTCTGTCAATCAATCTTCTTTCGACTTGGTACCCGACCGAGATAGATCCGTTGTTGGTGCCACAAGCATCGGCTCCCTGTACTAAATTTCGCACCCTTTGTTCCCCCAAAATCACCAACAAATAAGTTATTTATTCATGGCACTACTGTGGCAGTCAAAAACGTTTCGAGACTGGATTAATAAAATATGAAGTTTATTTAAGATGTTGGTTGTAATACCTCAAGTGTTTTACGCAGCTTACCCCTACTTGAGTACAGTGCATGTAACATTAATGCAACCATGTGAAACTGTCACAAATATCCTTCATTCTGACATTATTCACCTCGTGCATCACATACTCCTGAATGTCGGTAACGAAGTCAAACTGTTGACGCTTCATACGACATTTAGTGCTTCGTCGTTATGTGGTAGGTACGGACTGATAATACCAAGTCTTGTCACTTGTGTTCTTTTTTTTTTTTTTGAGAAAGGAATTGTCCACGTTTTGTATTCCAATCAAGTCGTGGCAGGCGTCCAAGATCTTTGTTATCGTTCGGAAATCAATGTGTGCGGGGCCAATTTTGCACGATCTTTTATCTTCTTCGAATCATTCTGAAGAGTGTATTGAATACTTGATTTAGGGATGTTGCCCCATTGCAATTTGTGACACAGGAACGTTGACACACTTGGGCCACATGTCTACTTCTTAACACTGCCTGCTCAAAATTGACTGATCAAATGTTTAACTTCTGTTTTTTACAGCTGTTAATTCAAGCTGCCATCGTAGTTACTGCACTGATTTGGCTATTAAGCGAGGAATAAAATTAGTCTGGGAACTTTTTGGACAGACATTGTATGTTTTAACATACAAGCAAAATAGGCAAAATTTGGTACTTTGCTGTCCTAACTGGATTTTCAATTTTAGGTGGTCAAAATGTCAAGCAGTTCAATTCTGGTGAAGGGATACTCCACATTCCACATGATCGGTGGGACAGACTCCCAAACGTGTCTTTTTGATCGACGAACAAGAGTTGACTATAAGGAGGAACATGTCTAACAACGATACGGCTTTCTGCACAATTGATCATGCAGGTTTTAACAGGTATAAGCGCAGATACTTCTACTGGTGACTGGGGACGGTGTGTATCGAATAATATTACATTATTATTTACGTGATTTGCAGACTAATAATTATAGCCATTATGAGTCATATGTTTTTAGGATGGTTAGTATCTCCAAGTCCATTGAGAAGGGCAAGCCATCACTGCGTGTTACCCCTGAGCAGGGTCAAGTGTGGGCGAGCCGACGCAAAGTGGTTAGCCTATACTGTCAGACGTAGTCCACTTTGTGGTGCAGTGCGACCAAGCAAAAACATCAAGTCGTAAGGCTTGTGACATGTGACATATTTACAGGAAGACTGTTCGACACAGAGAAAAAAAAAGGCAGTACACCGACGTGTGTACATAATGAGGTACGAATAAAAAAATATCTGCTCTTCTAACTTTTACACTCTGTATTTTTAAAAAATATTCCGAATTTTCGTGTGATACATCTTCCTTTATTGACACTAAAGCAAGAACTGTGGGATGTGCTATACGCTGCCTAGCTGAACGTAGACTGGCACATATTACTGCCCTCCGGGGATTCGAATGACCGCAAGCTCTCTGTGCTCTCGCACAGTGCATCGCTTCTTCTGTCGGCCTGATGGGCGACCAGCCAGCAGCCCGAATCGGAAGGCAAACCACAGAACAAATATCGCGTGTAATGTGATCATTCGGTCATACCCGCTGCACGCGGATGAGGCACACGGCGGACCAGAGAAAAAAGAACAGAGAGGCAACAGCGAAAGGGCATTTCCCATCTGGCAGATTAAACCAGACATCCAAAATGACGTCCTAACCGCATCGAGGCTCCATTGTGCGCCCGCTCTGATTTATACGCAGCCCAGTGGAACGAAAACGAGGAAACCAATACTAATGCATTGATCCGATAAACTGCGCCCATCGGGGCCCGCATCGACACGCTCCCGCCCCTCCCCACCGCTAATGCGGCCGGTCGCGTCCCGCTTTTCTAAATGCAAAGTGGGACACGGGTTCTCAGGACAATGTAAAGGCAGCCTGGCGCACTGATTCTTTTTTCGGAATTTTAAACCTATGTACCAAAAACTTACTTTATGAGCCAAATTTTCGTTTAAAAAGGTTTTTGAAGTCACTGCTTCTTATTGCATATCCTGATTACTATTCTCCAATTCAAGAGTGTTTCGCAATCGCAGTATCAAGATTTTATTTACACTCTGCTGGCCATTAAAATTACAGAACATGAAGACAACATGCACCAAAAGTGTAACTGGCATGAATGGTAGGGGAGAGAGTTGTATCTGGAGGACAACCTGAATAGGTTCAAATGGCTCTGAGGACCATGGGACTTAACTTCTGAGGTCATCAGTCCCTTAGAACTGAGAACTACTTAAACCTAACTAACCTAAGGACATCACAAACATCCATACCCGAGGCAGGATTTGAACCTGCGACGGTAGCGGTCACGCGGTTCCAGACTGTAGCGCCTAGAACCACTCGGCCACTCCGGCCGGCAATCTGAGTAGGAACACGTCATGTTTCCTGGTCGATATTCAATCCTGTGATCGATTTTAGAATCACCAGAAGAAATATGCATTTTAACCAGCTACAATTAGTTTCTGTCATTTTTTAACGTTTCTGTTATTGTGAGACAAAAAGTTGTCTTTTGAGCATAATTTGTAAATGTTTTTATTTCTACACATTTAAGTGTTGTACAACATATTGCAGCTATTTGGGAGGTATTGTTAATTCTTCAGTTATAGAATTTCATTTTGTGTAATACTGTACATAGTTTTAACACTAGTTAGACGTAGTGTGGACAGGTAGGTCATACCTCTCAGTCGTACACCGCGTTGTACCTTGAGATGAAAGGAGGTCTTCTAACACAAAACATGAAAACGAACTAATTTTTCTAATATTGTTACAATTTTGTCTGTCTTGATAATGGAAAGCTTTGTTTGTTTCCAAGAGCTTCAGTTGCAAAATATATTTAATTTATAAGTCGTTTTCGATAGTGCTTCTTCATTTTCTTCCACACACTGTTTTATTTTATTTCACTTACTGGTTTTTGGTGTGTAGTAGAGTAACAACGGAACAGACAGATTATTAATTACATACTGAAAAAATTTCCTCGATTACAACACTTTTAAATTTTAGTGGAATATTTGTTCCTTAGTACATGACCGTATTGTACCTTGAAACATTTTGTCACATTTGGAAAATTGTAGATTTCTGGACTAATTATCATAATTTCAGAAAATAGCTGCAGCACACAAAAACCGAATCCTGTAATTTAAAAAACGTACTTTGGAATTCAATAAGTAATACAACACTTTTTTTCCGAAAACATGTTCGTTTTATTCAGAATTCCAATACACCTTATTACTCCCCCCTGGTTTGGTTACAAAAAACTATTTTTCAACATAATTTCCGGTCAATGCGATACCTTAATGCCCACATGGCCCCACAATGGGACTCAACTTCTGAGGTCATCAGTCCCCTAGAACTTAGACCTACTTAAACCTAACTAACCTAAGGACATCACACACACCCATGCCCGAGGCAGGATTTGAACCTGCGACCGTAGCAGTCACGCGGTTCCAGACTGAAGCGCCTAGAACCGCACGGCCACCGCTGCCGGCGAACGCCTTTCGTAAAGTTACTATTACAGGCATTACTACAGGCGAAAGTCCTTAAGGTATTCCAAAGGTACAACATTATCCTTTACTACATGCTTGGATATGCAAACGATTACCTTTTCTGTGAAACCGAACAGTGTAAAAGGAGTAACGCCATCTACAAATGAGGAAAGAATACGCAAGGAGTCTCCAATTCAGGTTTCGCAGTTTAAAATTCGTTGTTTGTCTTGAGATTATGTTAGGACACGTGAAAGAAGGAGAATCTTATACCAACAAGGTGTAGCTGTTCAACAGCGGTAGGTTAGTGGACTATGAAGTACTTAAAATTGCTGCTGGCGTTGACCGGGATACGATGACTGTCACGTGAATATTAAATCGATATGTTCAGAAGAGTCATACTTTGCGCCATGCAGGATTTCAATGGCTCCACGCCACTAGTTGCCTTAGAGAACAAACATCCTGTTCGCTTGGCTATAGAGGATCGCACAGCCACGTCACGTATGTTGAGTCAGGAAATGTTCGTGTTTGCAGCTTGGTATGGCATTGATTACACAACCCAAGGTTCGCATAACTCATAATCTGGAGAGCAATCTTTACTTTTCTAAATTAAAGTCTCAGATGCCGACAGGTGTTGTTGATATACCCCAATGGGGAAGGCTGAAAATGTGTGCCCCGACCGGGACTCGAACCTGGGATCTCCTGCTTACATGGCAGACACTCTATCCGTGTGAGCCACCGAGGTACATTACGATGGTAGATTGTGGACAGTTGGGAATGTGGGTCTCACGGGAGCTGAGGGTTTCAATTAACTATCATTTATACTAGAGAAGCTGCACGGTCATCAATGGTATCTGTTCTTTCGAGAACAGTTACTATTTTCATATATACTGTACTTTTCTGACATAAGTCCGTCTGTTGTTCCCTTGCTTCTAATTCTCTATGATATTATCTTTCAACAGAATAACGCTAGACCACATGTAGCGCGTGATTTCCTGGCACGGGGTATTCGACTATTTTTCTGTGCCAGGAAGTTCTCCAGATTCCTCAACCAATGATAACGCCTGGTCGTGGGTTACTGAGAGACTGGTCCGCCAACCAGTCTCGATGATGAACTCTGTTACGGAGCTGAAGCAGTATCAAACGTCGTAATTGTATCTCTGATCCAAACGTAGTTCGACTCGATGCCCAGCCGCTTTGGAGTCGTTATTTTGTCAGATGTGGGAGCTCAGTTTTCTAAATTTTACACCCTGTATAGCACCCGGTTCTCACAAACTTAATCATCTGTTCCTTCTACTGTATTGCTTACAGGCAAAAAGTAAATTCTCGTTATTTCCTATACGTCACGGTGTAGTAGTTTTAATGGCCACCAATGTACAGGGTTTGCAGACGCTGTAGAATGAGAACCACTGATCAGAATGGCGTCAAATTTGAGCAGCACGTTATTTACGTAGAGGGACACGTTGTGGAATAGGAAAACTGACCAATACACGCAGCTGTAAGCCTGAGAATATGCACACCAACAGGTGCGCGCTACGCGCTGTCCCTCAGTATGTGCCTGTGACGCCCAACATGACTATCTCTTATGAAGGATTGCGCACTGCTTGTAAAATTCTTTTACAAAAACTGTGACTGTGCGAAAGCAGCTCTGAAAAAAAAGCGTGGAAAGAGGCACTGGCCTGATGTCTTGTAAGATCCTCGAGAAAATGATTATAAAATTCTAAAAGACCGGTTCTTTTGATGTTAAATGTGCCAGAGGAAAGAAATTTCTTAATTCAACGTTCGTCGAAGATATGAACACAGTATTTTAGGAGTGGTCGAACGCCAGAGTGTAAACATGAAGTGCACAGAGAATTGTCCGAGCGTTGGACATGCCTGAGAGCGCGGTGCATAAAATCCCGTTAAACATCCTGCATTGCTTTCGGTACAAACCACCCATCTTCAGGGGCTGCTTCCTGCAGACCTCACAGCAAGATAGACGTTCACTCTCGAATTTCAGATTAGCATGGAGATAAACAATGAATGGCCATGGATCATTCCATGGACAGACAAAGCCCATTTCCATCTTCAAGGACATGTCAGTAAGCAGAACTGCAGGATATGGGAAACGGAAAACTCCACATGCACTTCAACTGACACCACTACATTCTACAGAAGGTGCAGGTTAACTGAATCGTTTATCAAAGAGCCGTATCTTTTCGAGGAGATGAGTCCTGCGGGTCCTGTTACCTGTACCGTCACTGGTAAACGCTATGAGAGTCTTTTGCGTATCGTTCCACAGCGTGGATTTCTCGGTAGGATCATTTTTCAGGCAAGATGGCGCTCTTCTGCACATGGCACAGCCAGTTAAGTGTCTGCTGCAGGGCATTTAGGAAATGCTAGAATTATAACCGTCATTTCCCCACAGCCTCGCTGTTCGGATCACCTGATCCTAATCCGTGTGATCTTTGTTGATCCATTATGGACTGTGGGAAAACGGCTGGCATGTATCTCTTAATGCAATAATTTACCAACAGCCGTATGTATTGTAGAAATTTATTTTATGAACTTCTTATGTGCTACCAGTTTCGGCATTGTATTGATGCCATCTTCAGGTCCCTTTATTATTTATTTATATTAGTTAATTTTTTTAAAAATTCTTCAACTGGACAGATGATTTTATGCAGTATATTTGATTGTTGTGTTGCATGGCCTATTACAACCGTGTGGTACGGATTTATGAACAATAGCGTATACATACGTTCATCTATTGTGCTATATTCGAGTAAAATAGTGAAAACTATTAACAACAGCATGACATAGGCAGAAGCATATTTTCCCTAATGTCACATATAGTTTTAATGATATACAACATGTCCTTTTGAGCCACTTACATAGTTAACATGATACCTGTCAATTGTTAACGTATATTCTGTATTTTTTATAATAGTACATTTGTTCCTCTCATTGTACAGGGGCTTGAAGATGTAATGCCGAAACTGGTAGCACATAAGAAGTTCATAAAATAAATTTCTACAATACATACGGCTGTTGGTAAATTATTGCATTAAGAAAGTAATCCGTGTGACTTCTGGCTGTGGGATTATCTGAAAGACATCGTGTTCAGTGCTCCAATTGTAAACGTAGCTTAACTGATGTCATGCATTGCGTAGTAAATACTGAACTTGATTTCCGTGACGCTCCGATCATTTGTGGAACGTGGTATTTCTCGATTGCACCTTGTGGCCGAAAGGGGCGGAGAGTGTACTGAACATACCTGGCACCAGTCTCAAAACAATTAGAAACCGATGTTATTGTTTTTTTACTGTTTTTAGCCTCAGGACAATTAAAAGCCTATTTTTCCCATCCGATGTGGTTCGACGTTGAAGTGGTGGATGTGCTTACCCAACTGACAGTGACCCATCTGTTGACAGCCAAACTTGTGCATTCATACGCAATGAACAGTACGGATGGAGTAATCTGCAACTCAAACCATAGCTGTCGTACTGCAGTTCGTCTGTCGTTTGTAGTCGACCCCATCTATGTTAAGAGCCTTACTGCACCGTCTATTAGTACAATTACGTTACGTTTTCTGTACCCTGACGTTTTCCCCTGCGTGAATAATATGTTGTTTAAATCTGCCGTCTGCAGTCATGGACTGTGCGGCTGCTCCCGGCGGAGGTTCGAGTCCTCCCTCGGGCATGGGTGTGTGTGTTTGTCCTTAGGATAATTTAGATTAAGTAGTGTGTAAGCTTAGGGACTGATGACCTTCGCAGTTAAGTCCCATAAGATTAAAAAAACAAAAAAATCTGCCGTCATTCTGAGCAGTGGTTCCCCTTCTATAGCGTTTTTAAACTAGGACTGTAACAATGGACACCCTATATTTACTTTTTTAAATACAGCTATCTGAGGCGTTCTCTCGCATTGTACAGTAAATTAAAACTATCAGACGTTTACAGCTGCAATATTTCATGGACTCTCGCTGTCTCCCAATCCTAATATACGAGGTTAATGATTGTACTGGTCGGTGTATCGCAATCAATTTGGCACTGGACTGAATATCACACATGCTAATATTTAGGGGATATGGTTCTGCCGCAGTGCGTCCGTTTGACGCAAAGCTGCAATATATCTCACGCATTATGCGCATCTGTCATGATACCGGTACATGAAACATATTTTCGTTTTTATCGAACATTTAAATTTTTACAGAGCTCAGTTAAACAAATACCCAAACAAATGTTTTTATTTTTTATTGCTAGTTACTTGGAACTATACGCCTGATAAAATGATCCTGTAGACGAGTAAAACAATAGCACGACGCAGAGGTATTAAACATGCTGTAGGGAAACATTTCGATGCAGAGTGACAGAGACACTGAAAAACGTGAACGGGTTGACACATTTCTCGAAATCTTCCTCAGGAGGTTGTACAATTCCACTATGTTCTAGATCCAGCCAACGTAAAATCAGTTAATGCATCAGAATCATCTGTCAAGAGGTTATTTATCCTTGAATATAAGGAAGTGAAAGCTCAAAAGCTAAGTCATTTCTTTTGAAATTGCTTCACTGAAGCATAACGTGAAACAGTTCGCACGAGAGTCGTTCACAAAGCAACGCAACATGTATTTTTTCTTTGTGGAAGCAGGATGGTTTTATTGAGAATTCCAGTTTATTATTACCCACTCGTTTGGCTACAAAATCCTAGTTTTCACAATAATCGCCGTTCAATGCGACGACATTATTGATGGGCCTGTATGCCCGCATGGAACCACTCCACTGCTTGAAGTCGGAGCCAACGCCTGCTGCAACAATAACCTCCCAATCATCCACGTACTGCTTGCGGCAGGGTGCCCCCTTCATCGTGGAAAACAAAAGCACTATATGGCCTCTGTTATGTAGCGAGGAACCAAGCGGGCACACAATTTTGAGTTCCCCAAGTGGCGGACGAGCGAGTCTGCACTATCTATATAGACGTCCAGTTGAGAGCGAAGTGTCTGATGTTGATCTGTCGATCACCTAAAATGACAGGGTCCGCACGTCCAACATTACAGGAGTCACGGCTGTATGCAGTCTACCGACTCGCGACCTTGTTGCGATGATGACAGAAGCTTTGCCCAACGACTTACCGCGCTTTTGTTCATTGCCAGGTCCCCGTAGACATACTGCAAGCGGCAATGAATATCTGCGGTGCTTTGATTTTGCTCCATACGAAACTCAGCGACTGCTCTCTGCATGAAACGCACTCCTTTACAGATGCCATTTTGAAGGCTATATAAATTTCGCAGTTCTTCAACCGAAATTTGGCGCTAAAGGAAATGTGTTGCATTAATTATTGTGCACCTCTACTATTTTACGCTAGACCGCTGTGGCCGAGCGGTTCTAGGCGCTTCAGTCTGGAAACACGCTGCTGCTACGGTCGCAGGTTCGAATCCTGCCTCGGGCATGGATGTGTGAGATGTCCTTAGGTTAGTTAGGCTTAAGTAGTTCTAAGTCTAGGGGACTGATGACTTCAGATGTTGAGTCTCATAGTGCTCAGAGCCATCTGAACCATTTTCGTATTTTACGCCGGTACCTGTTTCCGTTGACGTACCGTCAGTAGTGTAATCTCTCCACTCATTTAAGCGGAATACGTTCACCATATTTATGTCCAGTACAAATTACCGGTCGCTAAACCAATTGTGGATCTTCTCGAGATCGTCTTGAATTTCGTTACAGACTGGCGTTGCTACTTTCCTACGCGGTAAACATCCTTTGCAAACAGCCTCTTGGAATTTCCAGTGTTATCCACTGATTAATTAATACACACCACTGGCCATTAAGGTGTAATACTAGGCATGGTAGCCTCGCAGAAAGTTTACTTACTGTGCGTGTATAGTACGCCCGGAAGAATACATTACTGAAATAGTAATTGGTTTCTAGGTATACAGGGTGCAAAATTTTTTACACAGACCTGCCACCTCTGACAATGACATGTTCTCTCCCGAGTGAACATCCAGTCAAACTGGTCTTGGATGACAAATGCGAGTACGTGTTTTCTCTGGCGCGTCAAAAATGGTTCAAATGGCTCTGAGCACTATGGGACTTAACATCTATGGTCATCAGTCCCCTAGAACTTAGAACTACTTAAACCTAACTAACCTAAGGACAGCACACAACACCCAGCCATCACGAGGCAGAGAAAATCCCTGACCCCGCCGGCAATCGAACCCGGGAACCCGGGCGTGGGAAGCGAGAACGCTACCGCACGACCACGAGATGCGGGCTCTGGCGCTTCACCTCTGCCAAAATCATGAAGAGCTCAAACACACGGCGCACTCACCGCCCTTAAAACGTCAGAGGTGTAGAGGCTGCTGTCAAAATTAGAAGTTACGGGAAACAGACGTTATCGTCTTGGTTACCCTATACTTACTAACGAACCTTCCCAGATTGAATTTGTCATCTTATAGCGTTTATGGCATACCCCTGCCTGTATTTTATAACATTTTGTTCTTACGTTTTAATGTACTGTAAAGAAAGATTTAAGTCTCTGATGCTAGAAAGAAAGTAGGATCATTAGGCGTATGCATTACATTACGCGTCAGATAGTCTTAAGTTACGTACACACGTGGGAGTTTTTCACTCGCAGAGAGCTTTTGCGAGTAACACGTGTCATGTAAACAGCAACGAGAGACAGTTCGCCCGGAATGCATGTGAGCGGGACAAGATATCACGTAGTTGCGTATTGCTAGTTAAGACCTCTTGTGTTGACGTGTTGAAAGCAACCTCCTATTCTCGAGGGCTGCTCGCTGAAGCTTTCAGACACGAGAGACTATACTGGCGCTGTCGGGATAGCTGGAGTACTCAGAGAATGCTGAGCAGCCATATTGCTTCCCAGATTTGTGCTGTATTTCACAGTTGGTGCATTACCACATCGTGGTAATATTCTTCACCGCAGTCATGCACACACTGAATAAATACTCCCACGAAACTGCCAGTTTTGAGTCATAACATGCGGCCCTGGCGTATTTATGAGCGAAGAAACTGTCCGTTTTACCTCCTAAACTAACAGCACGAGCATTTAGCCTATTTCGAAATTTCTGGACTTAAACAGTGCTACGTAGCAAATAAGATATAAAGACATCATAGACATATCACACAGAAATTTTAAAAATGTTAAAAAATCTGTTAGTGGAAAGACTCGATCCCACGTTAATTCGCCGTTACGAAAGAAACACTAGCGAACTAACTGCTGCGCCACTACAACGAGTTGTTTTACAAACATGTACCGCCATTGTCTGATAAGGTGAGACCATTGCCGCGAGTATACTGTAAGTGAATGTCAGTAATGTGTAGGAGGAAAAAAAGTAATAAGTAAAGCTGCCAGAAAGTGGACTATGGTCGAAGTTCTCCTTTTAATTAGTTTCTACGAGAAAAGGCCACCGTTATTTATGCATAGTAACAGAGCTACAGGAACTGAGATAAGAAGCAAAGTTGCTTGGCAACGGCTACAGTTTTTAGCGCCTCCACAGAAGAAATTATCGCGATATCTACAATTTAATGAATTAGACAAAGTACTTTTATAACACAGAGAAACAAGTCAAGTTATGTTTAAAAGTAACTTGGAAAATTGTTATTTATTTCAAGTAAAACATATGACTCTATAATCTTATATGACTTGGTAAGTTAATAAGAGTAAAAACTTTCAAATAAATATATGTCCGTAAATGTTTCATTTCCCTAATATCTTCCCTGTTCAGCTTTTGAATGTCTGTGGATATGAAGATGAAATTGGTGTAATGTCATTTCATTGTAACTATTTCTTTAACAAAAATTAAAGAGAATAATTGAAGCTGATGCTAGAAATATTAGTATCATAAACAGTCTGTTTTTTAACAGTAATGGATTTATGCATAATAGTATCTAGATTATCAATTTTGGGTCCAGTTATGAAGAGTATTTCTTTCATCGTCGCCGCTGTCATTCGCGCGAAAGTTCGATATTATTGTCAATTTTCCATCACTAGTTCTAGAATGAGATTCCTGAACACTCGAATATCATCCCACCTCGTAGTTCGCTCTCTTATTTAACATAAACACGGTGAAAACGTGGACGTATGTAGGTGGACTGAATATTTATTTGCGGGTGGTTTCGGAATGAGTGGAAATTTCGTTACAAGAGCGAAGCAGCAGTGTGGAATAGTCGACTTACGACAGTGACGGTGGTATCTCTGAACGTGTGTGTCAGTTGTAGAGCGGAGTGTTGTCGAGTGGAGTAAGCTGCCAAAACATTTAGCGTAGTGCATACTGGAGGACGATTTTGCTGAAGAAAATTTTTAAGAATTGTTAATGTGTTGGAAGGACTTAGAGACGCAGCATTCGTGGAAAAGAGAGAATGAATTTGCATTATGGATATGTTATACAGGTCATAAGTTTTGCTGGCGCGTACTGATAATCTTAGCGATTCTAGCAACAGAACAGTCCACCTATTCACATCAGTTTAGGTCATTTCAGTTTAATGCATTTCAATCTGCATAATCGTAAAAGAATTGCTTTATAACACTTTTGTAAAGAAAGTTATTTTTTTTGTGTAAGAAAATCATTCTAATCTTTTTTCCAGCAGTTTAGTTTTACATTAGCATATTTTAGCTGGAGCGATTTCTTCTTTCGTTTCTTACCTCAAATTTCCACTGCGCAAGTTTTAAGCACTTCCTTTGTAATTCAGATATTTTTTTATCTGCCAGTTAACAGTGTGTGCTTCATAGTGCTGCTATGTAATTTTAGTGTTTCAACCTTTAATGGGCAGTGCACAATACGATTTTGGTAGGGGATTTTGATTTAATTTCTGCACGGTGAACTCCAGTGAGTTTTGTCTTTATGTAAATGTATGCACTGAGACACGCTGTTGGCAACAGTAATTTCTGTTCAACCTTTTCTATGACAGAGGACAGTACATTGAATGTTGAGTAAAAAGCAGGCAAACATTTTAACAGTAATGAACGAATGAACGATCGAGTCAGAGCAATTGACTTTCAACTGTCATTTACGTTTTTCTTTGCCACTGTAAGTGAAAGGGCAAAGGAGAAGACAAAGAAGAGAAGGAGATTAGGACGTATATCCAAGTCCCATAACGTATTAGAAAGTGGGCTTTCTGTTTCCTTTCTTTCCCATTTTAAAAGACAGAGCCACAGCAAAGTGTGGCCTGGTACAGCTAGTATTTTAAGAAGTATAACGTTTGCGGACATGAACGTTTACATTTACAGTACCCAGCAGCACCCCATACCATCACGCCAGGTGCTGTGCCGATATGAGGAGGACGAATGGATCTTGGTAACGCTCACTCTCTTCGGCAGCTTTCACACGCCAGTAAGTCCATCGTGATGTTGTACACAGCATAGGAACTCGTCTGAAAGTACGAGGTGGTTGCCAATCTTGTGCCGATTGTTGTCTGTAGGGACATCGCTGCACACTTGTCTTATTATAGACAAGGCCATTTCCTGACTAGTGATACGTGATGTGGCTGTAGGATCCTGAAAAACTGAGCGAAAAATATTACTGCCCCGTCGGACGTCACTCGGTCCCACTACGAATTCTATGATCACCCTTGACAGTCCATCTCCGATGTATCTGGTGTCGGTAGTCGTATGGTTGGCTGAACTGCTCCTTACCCCTAGTATGTATCAGCAACCACTGGGTCCGCAGCTCGTGGTCGTGCGGTAGCGTTCTCGCTTCCCACGCCCGGGTTCCCGGGTTCGATTCCCGGCGGGGTCAGGGATTTTCTCTGCCTCGTGATGACTGGGTGTTGTGTGACGTCCTTAGGTTAGTTAGGTTTAAGTAGTTCTAGGGGACTGATGACCATAGCTGTTAAGTCCCATAGTCCTCAGAGCCATTTGAACCAGCTCCCGCAGGCAATTGAGTGCCGAACAGGAATATGGACCTAAGAAGCTCTGTTGCTGCCTTCCGCGTTGAAGCCTGGTATTTGCTGCGCTCTGCTATGTGGTGTTGTCGAAAGATGTCAGGCAGTGAGCAGCATAAGGTTCATTAGGTGAAGACCATCATCTTGAGTTCATACTCGGCTAGTTCATAGACTGAACTGGAGCATCTAGCACATACGTCCACTACAGTATCGAGTGTTATTACCGTGAGGCCGAGCGGTTCTAGGCGCTTCAGTCTGGAACCGCGCGACTACTACGATCGCAGGTTCGAATCCTGCCTCAGGCATGGATGTGTGTGATCTCCTTAGGTTAGTTAAGTTTAGGTAGTTCTAAGTTCTAGAGGACTGATGACCTCAGATGTTAAGTCCCATAGTGCTCAGAGACATTTTTGAGATATTACCGTGAATGCCATCCATCACAATGATCAAATCTTGACGAGAGCTGGAGTGTTTAAAAGGAGTTAGTATGAGGCTATGACGCTAGGCTCGGTTCGTAATGACCATATATGTCCTCCTCATTCTGCTATATTCACTTAACAGCCTATTAACTTCTGTGTCGCTCCCTCGCTATGTGCTTTTATGAAGGAGATAGTCTCTAGCACCATGTCTCATAAGCTAACGAATATACTTGTCTTGTCTCCTGTGGTATTCTGTTAGTCGACGAGGGCTATCTCGAGAGTAATGCACCGCAATTTTTTCCTCAACAATTCTTTATAGAACATAATGAGAATTACACACACGAAAGAACGATGTTTTATCTACACTCCCTACGTTTCCACGTCGTCTCCATTTCATTCTACGGCCTTCCTACAGGAAACAGCGGCGTGTATGTCCTGTCGATACCAATCCTTGTCCTGGCGACGGAGCCAGTGCTTCACTGTGTGAATCACCTCCACATCGTCCTCAAAATATCTTCCACGAATGGCATCCTTTAATGACCTAAACAAGTCCGAGGGGACTAGGTCAGGGGTGTAGGGTGGATGGGGTAACACTGCCAAACCATGTTTTGCGATGTGTTCAGCAGACCTCAGACTTACGTACGGCCCAGTGTTATGTGTCGCAGCAAAACACCTCCTGGGGCTGCTGTGGGGCCGAAGTCACCGGAAGCGTGTCTTTAGTTTTGTTAATGTGTTGACATATGGTTCTCAATTAATGGAACAGCTTCTTGGCATCACATCAATGAGAATCACACATTCACAGTCCCAGAACACGGTGATCATTACCTTTCGGCAGAAGCAGTTGCTTCGAATTTTTTCTTGTGTGGCGAGTGAGAACAGCGCCATGCCATCGTCTGTCATTTTGTTTCGGATCAAAATGGTGAACCCAGGTTTCATCACCCGTCACTATCCAGGACAAGAATGCCTCCCCCTCAGCTTCAAAACGTTGGAACACATCAAGACGAATTTTTTTTTTGTGCGATTTGTGATCCACCGACACTGAGGGACGCATCTTGCACACACTTTTGAATACCCAATAACGTAGATAATTCCATCCACACTTCCTTTGCTGATTGACAGATGATTGTTGTACAGCGCTCACTAATGACATGTATGTTAGACAACGATGTTTGCTAGATGACACATCAGCATCCCACCACACAACCACTCGCCACCCACTGCTACGATGTCCAAGCTGGTGAACTACTGGCTCCTCATGCTACCAAATCAGTTCCACCACCCACCTTAGTAGCCATCGACCCCCGGACATTACAGGGCATTTGGATGTGACGGTTTGGATGTTGGACTGCATGGGAACATGAGGGCTGATGCCTCGTGAAATGTTGTGATGCCTCGTGTAAGGAGGAGAAATGCGTACCATCACGTTTCCGACTTTGATAAAGGTTGCTTTCGATCACTCTGACCATCACAAGGGAGGGTTGTAGTACTGTGAGCCAAGCACTTTGTAACTCATTCTATTCATGCTTTGCCATCCGAGAACAAGAAATGGAGTCTGATACCTTCTGTGTTACAAGCACCGTAAATTGGAGACTTTAGGCCACGTGACTAGTGAGCTGAAGTTAATACCTCGCCATACAAATCGCTACTTTTGGCTTGGTACTTGTACTGCCGATTCGTAGTGCGTCCCTCCTCGCTGCAACATGTCAGGTGTGACAGCGGTGGAGGGTCTCCCCGACCTCTGCAAATCGTGGGGCTCCGCCAAACCGCCTTCTGATGACCTCACCCCCGGTGGCCAGCGACTAACTGTACTTCTGTCGACAGCAGATGCTCCATAGACTTTGCACAAGGGTTTGTCAATATTACCCACAGTATCTCTCTGCATTGAGAAATTCAATGACAGCACGTTGCTTGTAAAGTAATCACCTAAGGACGCCATTTTGAAACTGTTCTGCAGCTACGCTATCTGTCGGAAACGACGGAAACTTGGCACGCTCGCTCAGGAGACTACAAGTAATACATACGTAACGTTTAGTATTCGTAGCATTGCTTTCGGATGAGGGAAAATATGCGGTGCATTACCTTCCGTGCAACCCTCGTACGCTCTGCCGAATGCGTATCGTTAGTTGTCAGACAGCGTCGGTGACATGATCGATTTGCGGTATATTGGCTCGCATTCTGCTTCCGACTGTCTCTGGCATGACCTGTATTTGCCTGTGACAGTCTGAGTGAATATTAATAACACTGTTCTGTTTTCGACCCCTTATTATTCTGTGCCGTAACAATAAACTTTAGTCTCGGTACGCCATGATTCCGCTGCTGTCTAATTCCAGACCTCGTTGGTAGAAGCTTCTCCTTCTTACACGAGCGTAACACTACTTACCCTCAAACAGCCAACATTCAAACGCTACAGTACTGGCCATAAAAATTTCTACACCAAGAAGAAATGCAGATGATAAACGGGTATTCATTGGACAAAGATATTATACTAGAACTGACATGTGATTACATTTTCACGCAATTTGGGTTCATAGATCCTGAGAAATCAGTACCCAGAACAACCACCTCTGGCCGTAATAACGGACTTTATACGCCCGGGCATTGAGTCAAACAGAGCTTTGATGGCGTGTACAGGTACAGCTGCCCATGCAGCTTCAACGCGATACTACAGTTCATCAAGGGTAGTGACTGGAGTATTGTGACGAGCCAGTTGCTCGGCTAACATTGACCAGACGTTTTCAATTGGTGAGAGATCTGGAGAATGTGCTGGCCAGGGCAGCAGTCGAACATTTTCTGTATCCATAAAGGCCCGTACAGGACCTGCAACATGCGATCGTGCATTATCCTGCTGAAATGTAGGGTTTCGCTGGGATCGAATGAAGGGTAGAGCCACGGGTCGTAATACACCTGAAATGTAACGTCCACTGTTCAAAGTGTCGTCAATGCGAACAAGAGGTGACCGAAACGTGTAACCAATGGTACCCCATGCCATCACGCCGGGTGATGCGCCAGTATGGCGATGACGAATACACGCTTCCAATGTGCGTTCACCGCGATGTCGCCAAACACGGATGCGATCATCATGATGCTGTAAACAGAACCTGGATTCATCCGAAAAAATGACTTTTGCCATTCGTGCACCCAAGTTCGTCGTTCACCATCGCAGGTGCTCATGTCTGTGACGCAGCGTCAAGGGTAACCGCAGCCATTGTCTCCGAGCTGATAGTCGATGCTACTGCAAACGTCGTCGAACTGTTCGTGAAGATGGTTGTTGTCTTGCAAACGGCCCCATCAGTTGACTCAGGGATCGAGGCGTGGCTGCAGGATCCGTCACAGCCATGGGGATATGATGCGTGTCATCTTGACTGCTAGTGATACGACGCCGTTGGGATCCAGCACGGCGTTCCGTATTACCCTCTTGAACCCACCGATTCCATATTCTGCTAGCAGTCATTCTATCTCGACCAACGCGAGCAGCAATGTCGCTATACGATAACCGCAATCGCGATAGGCTACAATCCGACCTTTATCAAAGTCGAAAACGTGATGGTACGCATTTCTCCTCCTTACACGAGGCATCACAACATTTCACGAGGCATCGCCGGAAACTGCAGCTTGTGTATGAGAAATCGGTTGGAAACTTTCCTCATGTCAGCACGTTGTAGGTGCCGCCACCGGCGCCAGCCTTGTGTGAATACTCTGAAAAGCTAATAATTTGCACATCACAGCATCTTCTTAATGTCGGTTAAATCTCGCGTCTGTAACACGTCAGCTTCGTGGTGTAGCAATTATAATGGCCAGTAGTGTATTTCGGAGTGGTAACATCCCTGCGTAATCTTTGTTGTGGAAGGCGTTACTTTTATTAAGTTTATGTATCTCTACTGTAAAGCTATACATTTACACTTACAACCACGTACTGCACTACAGTTTACGTTTGGTGTACCCCGCGTTCCTGGTATTGCAATTTTAATGGCACGCAGTCGGTACTATAGATAGCAACAACCACATAAATCACCGTTGGAGAGCTCGTTTAATTACATTTACATTTAACAATTTTGTTCCATTAAGAACTACATGTTGAAATTTGTCTAGGAGGAATTCCTGAAGCCGTCGCCAAATCCGGTAATTTTGTTCGCCAAATAACTGTGCGTAACTATACCGAACGCCCTCGTAAAGTGAAGGAACATGGCATCAACCTGGGCTCCGTTGTTTAGGTCGCCTTGCGACAGATAGAACTGAGTTTCGCAAGATCCCCGTCTGCAAAAGTTGCGTTTAGTTTTATAGAAGAGATTTTCGATCTCCAAAAACGTCAGAGTGTGCGATAAAAAGGCATGTTCCTTAATTCTGGAACATCCTGACGTCAGCGATCTAGGAATGTAATTTCATGCAACAGTACTTGAAAACTTAAATGACATACGATTTACGATCATGTGATATCCCTCGATGCTCCATTGATCTAGGATGATGTGGTATTAGACGGGATATAAGTTCTTTCACAAGATCTCTGAAAAATTTCACACTTATATCTTCAGATTCATATGCCATTATGCTATTGGAAGAGGTAAGCGCAGCTCCCTGTGCTACTTATCGTTCAATAAGACAATCTCGAAGCACTTGCTGGCGAGTGTTCATATTTCGACAAGATTCGGAAGATGGTGTATGATTATAAATTGTTATTCACCATTTTCCGATCGCTACTAAGTTTTAATACTGAGATCAAAGAGTATCTTCACTAAACATGCCAATAAATTTGAACCGTTTCAGACACAACTACAAGCAACGTTTCTGTAATATACTACCTGGGAAAAGGTGAAGCAACAAGAGGACATGCTATGACCCTACGTCAACGTAAATTCGTACACATACAAACTTTGTTGGTTATGCAATAGATTAGAGTTGCAGTTCTCTGCGACAGGTAGAATTAATGTTGTTCGTGTTAAGTGTTGTTTCCATGCTTGATAGGTTATATAATGGCCGTGAACAGCGTCTTATCGCTTTGGAGGACACGGAGATGCCGTGTAATAGAATCAGACACCTGCGTTATCAGCAACTGATAGAGCTAGAAAGGGGTGTCACTGTGTCTATTTGCTCGAGTGGTCGAATCTTACAATAAAGTGATTTGCGGAGCTATAGGGAAACCACTATTTTTTGTGCACGACAAAGTAAAATAACGGCGCTTCCACGGCTAAGAGGCAAGGGAAATGTGTCAGATCGAGGCCGACCAAACACAACTATGGCAGGGACTATTCACTGATGTGACAGGTAATGCCTTCAGGTGTTGAGCTATTACCACATCACCAGACCAATCGAAGGATTAGCAAAATGATTCCACTTATTTAATATTAACCTCTTCATCACTTTATTTAGAATTACAATAATTCAGTGACGATGATATGTAGGAAGTACTAACAACGACAAGCAAAACGACAGAGCCACGACAGAAACAATAGCCTGTTAGCGTGACGCACAAGCCATAGGCTATTAACGGTCTTATGTGAGATGAATCGAGGCCATCACAAAACAAGTACGCACCAAGCCCGCTAAATATCCATTTTTAGTTGGACAAAGTGTGGCAGATGCAAGATTCGAGGAGATGTCCACACTGGTACTTCAGTTAATTCACAAGCTGCCGCCTCGAGGTTTGGCTTCCTGCAGGCCTATTGCTGGTTCTGTGTCCAATGGTGTGGATACAGCATCTTAAGCTGGTGGGCAACCTCCAGTTCTATTTGCAGTCGCTGACCTGCATGGCTTCAAGGGCAGGCAGTACTACCGAGAGTAAACTTCTTCTACAAGGACAACAGCATGATTCCCCACCTTCCAGCGCGACCTGTTCACAGCTGGATCCAGTCGGTGCACACCCAGCTGCACGCGCCCAGCTTCAGTATTCGCACTGAGTCATCACCACAGTCCGCCAGAGGATGCAGGCCGCCTGTTTACTGTAGCAGCTACACGCCAGCCATATCCAGCGAACTTCCTGAAAGGGTTTGCCACCACAGTGCTTAGTTATGATTGTCGTACAGCGCTCACTAATGAAATGTATGTTGGTCAACTAAGTTTGCTTGATGACATCAGTATCCTACGACACAACCGCTCGCCACCCACTGCTACAATGTCCAAGGTGCTGAACTACTGGCTCCTTTTGCTACCGACTCAGTCCCACTACCTACCTTGGCAGCCATAGACCCCCGTACAGTGCAGGGCATTTGGATGTGATGGTTTGGATGTTGGACTACATGGGAAGAGGAGGGCTGCTTATTCGTCATCAAGGTTTCTTTTGATCACTCTGACCATCACAAGGGAGGACTGTTGTGAGCGAAGTACTTTGTAACTCATTCTGTTCATCCCCTGTCATCCGAGAACAAGTAATGGACACTGCTACATTCTGTGTTACCCGCACCATAGGTTGGAGACTTCAGGTCACAAGACTACGGAATTACCGTCACATGCGTGAGCTGAAGTTAACACACCACAATACTAATCGCTACTTTTTGCTTGGTACTTATACTGGGAAAGGGAGACTGCTGATGAATAATACAGCATTGTGTCCAGTGACCATAGCGAATGATCATCGTCGGCGGCTATGGTAACGACCGGGGAAGGTGTCCCATTCTTCCAATGCTTTGGAACAGCTCTCCGGTGTTAGTGCTGATTTCATAGTCTGGGTAGTCATTGGGTATGGTTTCAGGTCGCGGCTGGTAGTGTTTGAGGGCACTCTTGTGGTACAATGGTACATGGAGGGCTTTCTGTACCCTCATGTGTTACCTCTCATGTGACAGTATTATGGTGCCATGTTTTAACAGGACAATGTGCATGTACACGTGGCACATGTCTCGATGAATCGTCTGCGTAATGTTGATGTTCTCTCGTGGCTAACAAGATCTTCAGATCTGTCCTCGAAAGTACATGTGCGGAACCAGCTCGTACGATAATTCTGTCGCATTGCCAGTGCACGGTCTGTCGGGGACCAATTACGACAGTTGTAGGCCATCTTGGCTTAGGAGTAGATTCAAAGGTTTTATGACGCCCTTGCAATTCTAATCAGTGCTTCCATCCAAGCCAGAGTGGGGGCAGCATTATAGTGATAAATGGGCCCATACAGCCATACTCTTAGTAAATTTATCTCGATTTTGTAATCACTTAAATAATATCACATACACTATGTGATCAAAAGTATCTGGACACCTGACCAAAAATGACTTAAAAGTTCGTGGTGCCCTCCATCGGTGAAAGCTGGATTTCAGTATGGTGTTGGCCCACGCTTACCTTTGATGACAGCTTCCTCTCTCGCAGGCATCCGTTCGGTCAGATGTTGGAAGATTTCTTGGGAATTGGAAGCCCATTCTTCAAGGAATGCTGCACTGAGTGGAGGTATCGATCTCGGTCGGTGAGGCCTGACACGAAGTAGGCGTTCCAAAACATCCCAAAGGTGTTCTATAGGATTCAGGTCAGGACTCTGTGCAGGCCAGTCCATTGCAGGAATGTTACTGTTGTGTAACCACTCCGCCACAGGCCGTGCATTATGAACAGATACTCGATCGTGTTGAAAGATGCAGTCGCCATCTCCGAATCGCTCTTCAACAGTGGGAAGCAAGAAGGTGCTTAAAAGATCAATGTAGGCCTGTGCTGTGATAGCGCCACACAAAACAACAACGGCTGTAAGCCCCACGACCACACCATAACACCACCTCCTCCGAATTTTACTTTCGCCACTACACACGCTGGCAGATGACGTTCACTGGGCATTTCCCATACACACACCCTGCCGCTGGATCGCCAAATTGTGTTCTACGATACGTCACTCCACACGTTTTCCTCCGTTCAATCGTCCAATGTTTATGGTTCAAATGGCTCTGAGCGCTATGGGACTTAACATCTGAGATCATCAGTTCCCTAGAACTTAAAACTACTTAAACCTAAGTAACCTAAGGACACCATTTACATCCATGCCCGAGGCAGGATTCGAACCTGCGACCGTAGAGGTCGCGCGGTTCCAGGTTGAAGCGCCAATGTTTATACTCCTTACACCAAGCGAGACGTCGTTTGGCATTTACCGGCGTGATGTGTGGCTCATGAGCAGCCACTCGACCATGAAATCCAAGTTTTCTCACCTCCCACTTAGCTATCAGTACTTGCAGGTGATCCTGAAGCAGTTTGGAATTTATGTGTAGTGGTCTGATCAGCCTATTACTCGTTACGACCTTCTTCAACCGTCGGCGGCCTCTATCAGTCAACAGACGATGTCGGCCTGTACGCTTTTGCGCTGTGCGTGTCCCTTCACGTTTCCATTTCACTATCACATCGGAAACGGTGGACCTATATATGTTTAGGAGTGTGGAAATCTCACGTACAGACGTATGAGACAATCGACACCATTCACCTGACCACGTTGGAAATCCGTGAGTTCCGCGGAGCGCCCCATTCCGCTCTCTCACGATGTTAATGACTACTGAGGTTGCTGATATGGAGTACCTGGCAGAAGGTGGCAGCACAATGCACCTAATATGAAAAACATGTGTTTTGGGGGGTGTCCAGGTACTTTTGATGACATAGCGTACCATCTCAACCCGTAAAGTTTCACTTTATTCCTCCTCCTCTACTTTAAGTGTAATTTTTTTTTATCATACAGAGTATTTAAGTTATTGTGTTGCTTGTATTTTCGTTTATGATCTGGCCTATGTAGACTCACCAAACACAATGTGTTCTGCTACTTTACGGTAACTATATATGGAATACATTCGCCTTTGCGAATATGGAAAAACCACCAGCTGTGTAACGGAATAAAGACAGTGAGAATTTGTGCCGGACCGGGACTCGAACCCGAATTTTCCGCTTATCGCAAGCGGTCGCCTTAGCATTATGATATCAGAGCACGACTCACGATGAGACCCAACTTCCATGTGTCCGCCAGTCTACAACGTGCACCCACGTATTTATTATGTAAATCCTCTTACAGGGTAGACATTTTAATTGGATGTTGCTCGGCCGGCGTCGGCGGATAAATAAGATAGTGTAGCACCTGTGTTGTTCAAAAGTACAATGCAAAGTTCTTTCAGACCCGCATGCATATATGCCCGAAGGAAGTTTGCATCGAACTTCGGAACAACATAGACACTGCCTTATCGCACAGTGTTGGCTAAGTCGGCTGTGTCGTGAAAGTTTTTGATACTGTCCGAGGCTATTCGATTTCTATCGATACAGCTAATCGCATCAGCCACCGGACCGAGAGGCCACTTACAGTTAACTATTTTTATGCCAGTGGGCCATGGGGAATAGGCGGCTGAATCGGTGAGCAAATACAGGCTGTGATGTGGAATACGTGTTGTGATCTATCACTGTAGCAGTGCTCGTGGTGCTTGTAATGCCAGTCCCGGATACGATAGCGATGATAATCGACGTTTGGCTGGTAGTCAGAGCTTAACCGCTCATGTAGCGGGAGTGATGGTACAGACTTCCCTGCGTGCTGTGTACCGCGGGCTAGCCAGCACGGCGCCCGCCAGGGGCAACGTGCTGCTAGCCACTGCCCGCCTAGTCAGCCGCCAGATGAGCAGGCGTAATTGGCGGCCGCGGGCACCACTGCCCGCAATAATTAGCGATCGGCAGGCATTAGCCCCCGGCACGCCCGTCTCAGGTACCCCCGCATTATCATCTCGCTTCTGGACACCGATCTATCTGTTGGATCTACGGGACCAAATTTCAGACTGAATAATGTGCTGAGACATTCATTACCCTACATGTTCTAAGGCTGATAATTTTTACGCAAGAGTAGTCACAGCATTAAAATCGTGAAAGTGAGAATTAATTTCCATATTAGCTCAAAATTGCCATTTGACTTACTAGAAGATCCTAAGACACGAGATCACCCAAATATATTTTCAGCACACAATGCCACACTGTGGTCAATGTATTCATTTTACTGGTCACCTGGTCCCAGCTGCAGGGTGCTTATATAACGGCTTACAGGGACAACAGAAATTTTATCCATTACATCATGTAATCAAAGAACTGAAAAGGGTGCCGTCAAAATCTACTCATCGAGAAGAATAATTCTAAATTAAAGGTTTAAGATAATAAGTCAAGCATTAAAGTTACAGACTGTATGTATGTCCTGATGCAGCGTAAGTTAGTGACTTACAACAAACCTTTAACACGGTTTGGGTTCTCTGTCTTCAGCCGTAGGAGTTTTAATGCTAACGTCAAAATTTTAACCATTTAATTCATTTGTAAATTTAATCAGCCATTTCAAGCTGTTTTGTATAAGAGAGTATGCGTCTTTAAGGAATCGGCGGCCTCAGGAGGGATGTGACTGATGTCTGTAAGATTTCAAAAGGCTGTATTTTTAACAACTACGAACATATGTAGGGGAGAGCATTGTACCTAGAGTAGAGTGTGCATAGGAACGCACGATCTTTTCTTTCCTTTTTAACGGTAGTGAATTTTGGATCACATGATGCAATGCGCATTACAGACGTCCATAAGCAGTTGCCGACATTGTCTGTAGTTTTTGTTGTTGTTAGACGTGATATTGTACTTTGCGCAGTATTTGTAAATATGTCGCGTTCTTCACGTTTGAGTCCTATATAATGTGCTTTTTAATTGTTAAATGTGTATGGGAACTGGGTGTATGTCCTAACCTCCGTGACTCCCCTCTCTTCATTCATCACCTCCTGGTCCTCCTCACTCTGTTGTTCTCCTTCTGCCCCCTCCTTCTGTCCATCTCCTCCTTCCCCTTCTCTATATTCATGTCGACACCCCTCTCTGTTCACCTCCTCTTTCCTCCTGCCTCTGAGATTGAGGTTTGTTTATTAGTGTTTCAAAAGAAACCTTGACTGGAAACTGAATTGGCTTAAAAGGAGTGGGTACATCGGTTGGGATCATTGGTATGTTTGATTACGAAGTTTCGGACTATTCAGATTCCATAGTAGTATTCTGAACATAAGCCTATAAGCCATAAATACAACTTTCCTGTTTTCTGTTAAAACCGACTGCGAGAAATAAAACGGAACAGCGCACTGTTGTATACACAGACTTTCTTCAAAATTATGTATGGGAGAAAGAATACATATAAGAGAATCAATTCGTACAATGTTTTGAATCCCCCTATTTCGCAGTTAAACTGGCTAAGAGAAGGAAAAGTAAGCCCCACAGTTTCACAGCACAGCATTTTTCTTTTCTCGCAGATAGTTTTAACAGAAACCTGTACACTGTTCCTTCAAAAATATATGGCTTTTTAAGTAAATCTGAATGTTTATTAGAGTATTGTGCAAAATTATGAATTAAATCGATCATAACCATTTCAAAATTTTTGCCAACAACGTTTTCCTATTGTGTCTTATATTTTGTATATACTATGTAAAAGTACATACTATATGACCGTTCAAATTTTTGTCAGAGTATTATGAGAAAATCTGAGGTAAATAGGTAAAGAACTTATCGACTTTTTTGCTCAAACGTTTCCTTGCTGTATGTTACATGTGTTCTTATATAGACACATGTTATAAAAAAAAATGTAGCCCATGTCTGACCGAATGGTTACTAAAGTATCGCGTAAAAATTTGAAGTAAATCAGTGTGGGACTTTTCGAGATTTTTGGTAACAAAATTAAACAACACCATGTCTTTATATGGTAGTGTAAATATATTTCTTTATTAAAACTAGATAGCGTGTGTTTCTTGAGTAATGCGTCGAAATCTGAAGTAGATTAGTCAAGAATATTTAGAGAATTTTGCTTACAACCTTTTCCACTTACATAAAAATTTTATATTTATATACCATACACACACAAAATTGTATACCCTATGCACATCCGAATGTTTAATATACCCTGTAAAATTCTGGAGTAAATCAGTCAAGAGCCTTTCAAGCATTTTGATAACAACATTAAACTACAACTTGTATAGAATGAAGCTATTGGTAATGTATTCTTGAGGCACAGTTAAGCCATCCTTGTCGGCCTTGCACCACCGTGTACCTTGAAACAGAAAATAGTGTTTTCTCGTGGAACATGTAATACTTGGAAAGGATCTGAGTTTCTTTAATGTCCTAACAATTTAACACGCCTGAAGTATACGACATACATGAAGAATGGTACTGGAGAAGGACAAGGAAATAATTTACGTAAACTCTCAGAAATCAGTATGCTAGACTTCAGAAATAAACAAGCAAGGATTTTGTGGGTGCTGAACTAATATAACTAAGCCCATTGAAGTGAAAGGAGGGGGAGCGTAGGCATTTTCCTAGTCACATACCACAAGGGCTGAAAACATGTTAAATTCTATAAATGCAAGGTGAGAAGGATTATTTACATATGTTGGTACTGTTGGCACTCGTTCTGACCGTAATTTGGCAAGTTATGAAAGGAAACATAGTTTTACTCACTGCATATAAACTCAGGGACACGTGGCATTGTCTCATAACGACGGGAATGTTCAACATAGAAGGTAAACAACTAACCATCGTAAAAGATTCCCAAAAAGAAAGACGCCGAATAACGAAATCCGACCCCTAATGGCGATGTTATATTCATTTAAGCAACTCCAGATGGGCTTCGACTGATTATGGTGCCACTTGGGATGGTCAAAGACAAAGTGTCAAAACCAAAGCACGATGTAACGTTTTGAAACTGCACGAGTTCCTTATGAAAGGTCTCTGATAGTTTCGTGGAGCAAAGTGTATTTCATTCGGGAATCAACCAGTGCACGAGATAACACATTCATGGATGTAAAGGCACTCGTGGGTACATCTGATGATCACTAATTTTCTCTCATTAACCAGCTTCCTAAACTTAAGAAGTTAAATAAATGTAACGAAAACTGTAATCGCAAAGTGAACTACGGCACTTCAAACCTAAACTTGCAATATTATGAAAGAAATCGACTCTGTGTCTTAACTCCAAACAACATGAGGAGGCTCAGAACAAGTGATCATGTTATACTCAGGAGTCCCCGATAAAGAGTGCCTGACCACTCACAAAATTCGGCAGCCCAAAACCGTTACTCGCTACCGATTGCAATTTAGCTAGTTCAAAAGAAAATGTGGGACATCTTTAGGTCGCTCTGAATTTACTGCTAACACTTAACTGCCTGACTACTGTAAGTTTGGTATCGCTCATACTTGTTGTAAATACAGTAGCTGGAAGAAGTACTTCGATGACTAGCTAATGTTACTGGGTCACATGTTGATTTCGGAGACGTTTGCAAATAGGGATATTTTTTGCATCGTAGTCTTTTGAAATATCGGAGCCCACATGGTTATTTAGGAGAATCCAGTCGCACTAATATAAGGAGATAAACAGTAAACCATACATGCAAAGAGGAAAAGGAAGGTTAATGGTGACGAGTACATTTTCATTTCGTGTAAAGAAGGAAAGGGTACTTGCAATAACACACTGCCAGGTGATACCACAGACAGTAAACAGGGCTTTCATTTAAAAAAGGAGATTACACATTCGTCACGTCAAAAGACAATAAGCGATTCTTCCCATTGTAGTAGCTCTCAGGAGCACTCTGGTATGTCCACAGTAGAATGGCCTTAAATCAGAAATTAAGTCATTCATTCAACTAGTACATGGCTTGAGATTTGGGCGCTGATGAAGTTACACGATGGACCGAGTTGTTGGTCTGGGTGTGATATGAATAGTAATGTTCCTACCTGCAAATTTAACCACGTCAGGCACGTTTACTCTCAAAAAACACTGAAAAATCGCCAGGAATAGCACAGAGAAGCTTGTTGAATGAATAAATTGAGAAAATAAAGCATAGAGCAAGAAATGGCAGAACTGGGCGAGAAGTTGGGGGGGGGGGGGGGGAAGCTAGAGGAAATGAAGAGCTGAAGATCAGTATCATCGTGTGCAGACTGTACGCTCGTGGGTAAAACAGCATTCCAAACATTGATACAATGTTTGCCTCTACAAAATCGTAACTACTTAGGTATGTATAACGCAGTCATCAAACACAACAGGGTACCAGAAGGAAAATTATAATCTGAGTGTCATTTATTCGGTAACAGCGTAATGTTTGCGGAACTTGTACTGGCGGAACACACTTTCACCGACAGCTTTGAATATACTACTCTCATCCACCACTCTAATAGGTAAAAGGAATTTGAAGGCTTAAACGACAGCATTTCTTCGTATCCGTACATTATCCGTTCTACTCTTACTGTACCGATATCACTCTATAACATTTGTGTTGACACTGCGAAGCTCAAAGGTAATACTCGTAAATATAACAAATAGACTGAGCTTGACAGAATCTGTTAACAAGATTTGTGGTGAATATTCTCAGCTTGGTAATTAGTGTAACTATTTTGGGGTAATACTAAGATGCAATGTGAAATCGGTCGATGAAATAAAAGCAGCCTTATGGCCGATGACTGGAAGGATTAAGATTCACAGGAAAAATTCTGGGAAAATGCAATGCATTTTTGAAGGAAACTGCATGGTAAACCTGATGACTACTTCTGCAGTACCTCTGTAGTATTTGTAGTCCTTAGAAAGTAGGAAAAATAGAACATCGAAGGAGTTCAGAGACGCGCTACAGGTTCGGAACAGGTCGACAAAGCATATACGGAAGTGTAAATACAGTGCCCGATCAAAAGTTTCCGGACATATGTGGACATCAATATGGGGTGTGTACACACGTCGCCTGCATGACGGCTTGACTTTTGTTGGGGAGTCTTTCAGTGAGCTGTCTGAACATTTGTGGACGAATGGCAACTTACTATTCTTCAAATGGTTCAAATGGCTCTAAGCACTATGGGACTTAACATCTGTGGTCATTAGTCTCCTAGACTTAGAACTACTTAAACCTAACTAACGTAAGGACGTCACACACATCCATGCCCGAGGCAGGATTCGAACCTGCAACCTTAGCAGCAGCGGAGTTCCGGACTGAAGCGCCTAGAACCGCTCGGCCACCGCGGCCGGCCACTATTCTTCAAGAGACGAATCGAGACAAGGCGGTTCACGTAGAACGCCGGCGTCTGGAGCTTAGTCGACAATCTAACCATTAGCAGACTTGTTCCATTTGGTTCAGTTCGGATTCTGTTCAGGCCACTCCATTTCAGGAGTGTTATTGTCCACAAACCATTGCCTCACAGATGCAGCTGTGTTAAAACGATGCACTGAAGTGCTGCCGTAATCAATCATCATCTCTGAAATGTTCTCCAATATTTTTTTTGTAAAGGGTGATACGAAGGCTATTCTGAAAGTAAGTTACGATCGGTGGCGAAATGGAAACCACTATGAAAACCAGATGAAGCTTTGCACAGGTGTGTTGGGCAGTGTCTGCAGTAAGCCCTCTAGCCGCGTCACTTCAGTTCTGAGTGCACAGTGAGCACATAAAGATGCTCTGGAAATAGCGGCCCCCGCCATGTATGTGAGCCTGGTGACAGATTTCGCCTGGCGTTATGCAGCCCATGTAACACAAATGTCATGCGGCCTTCATGACAATACTCTGCCACTCTCTGCAGGGGCAATGAAGATGCTCCTGCAGCGCCTTCAATGAGAATTTGTTGATCATCCGCATCATAGGCTGTAACTGTCTGCCCCTAATTTCTGCTCACGTGAACCGCTGGTTTTGAAGACAACATTTTGGTACAGTAAACGAGCTGTAGACCAGTATAGAGTATTGGCTTAAAGCTGAGGCGGCTGCTTTCTATGACAAGAGTATTGCAAAGTCGGCACAGCGCAACGACAAATGTCTAAGTTGGTGTGGCGACTATATATAGAGAAACAGCTGTAAGGTGTAGCTAACTGTTGCTAATAAATCATATTTGATTTTCACATTGGTTTCCGTTTCGTGACCATCGAAACGTAATTTGCCAAATAGCCTTCATAACGGGAGCCACACCCGATACACGAGAGCCGGCCGGAGTGGCCAAGCGGTTCTAGGCGCTACAGTCTGGAACTGCGCGACCGCTGCGGCGCAGGTTCGAATCCTGCCTCGGGCATGGATGTGTGTGATGTCCTTAGGTTAGTTAGGTTTAAGTATTTCTCAGTTCTAAGGGACTTATGACCTCAGCAGTTGAGTCCCATAGTGCTCAGAGCCATTTCTTCGATACACGAGAAGTACCCCAACACTACCCCCCCCCCCTCCATATTTCATTGTTGGCACTATACGCGATAGGCAAGAAACTTTCTCCAGGCTGTAACAAACTCAAATCCTTACACCGAGCTGATTGAGTCATCACTCTAAATCACTCGATTCCAATCATCCACTGTCCAGTCACTCGACGCAGTAGCTGAGTGACTAGCACACTGTCAGTCACTAGCACACTGTCAGTCACTAGCTCAGACAATCAATGACTCAATATAGCTTGGTGTCTGTCATTCATTCGCAGAGTGGGTTTAGGCTTAGACAGTACAAAGCGTCATATTATAGCAATATCACCGAGATTGCCTGCATGAGGTCTATTATCTACATCTTCATCTACATTTATACTCCGGAAGCCACCCAGCGGTGTGTGGCGGAGGGCACATTACGTGCCACTGTCATTACCTCCCTTTCCTGTTCCGTTCGCGTATGGTTCGCGGGAAGAACGACTGCCGGAAAGCCTCCGTGCGCGCTCGAACCTCTCTACTTTTACATTCGTGATCTCCTCTGGAGGTATAAGTAGGGGGAAGCAATATATTTGATACCTCACCCAGAAACACACCCTCTCGAAACCTGGACAGCAAGCTACACCGCGATACAGAGCGCCTCTCTTGCAGAGTCTGCCACTGGAGTTTGCTAAACATCTCCGTAACGCTATCACGCTTACCAAATAACCCTGTGACGAAACGCGCCGCTCTTCTTTGGATCTTCTCTATCTCCTCCGTCAACCCGACCTGGTACGGATCCCACACTGATGAGCAATACTCAAGTACAGGTCGAACGAGTGTTTTGTAAGCCACCTCCTTTGTTGATGGACTACATTTTCTAAGGACTCTCTCAATGAATATCAACCTGGTACCCAACTTACCAACAATTAATTTTATATGATCATTCCACTTCAAATCGTTCCGCACGCAAACTCCCAGATATTTTACAGAAGTAACTGCTACCAGTGTTTGTTCCATTATCATATAATCGTACAATAAGGGATACTTCTTTCTATGTGTTCGCAATACACTACATTTGTCTATGTTAAGGGTCAGTTGCCACTCCCCGCACCAAGTGCCTATCCGCTGCAGATCTTCCTGCATTTCGCTGCAATTTTCTAATGCTGCAACTTCTGTGTATACTACAGCATCATCCGCAAAAAACCGCGTGGAACTTCCGACACTATCTACTAGTTCATTTATATATATATTGTGAAAATCAATGGTCCCACAACATTCCCCTGTGGTACGCCAGAGGTTACTTTAACGTCTGTAGACGTCTCTCTGTTGATAACAACATGCTGTGTTCTGTTTGCTAAAAACTCTTCAATCCATCCACACAGCTGGTCTGATATTCCGTAGACTCTTACTTTGTTTATCAGGCGACAGTGCGGAACTGTATCGAACGCCTTTCTGAAGTCCAGGAAAATAGCATCTACCTGGGAGCCTGTATCTAATATTTTCTAGGTCTCATGAACAAATAAAGCGAGTTGGGTCTCACACGATCGCTGTTTCCGGAATGCATGTTGATTCCTACCGAGTAGATTCTGGGTTTCCAGAAACGACATGATACGCGAGCAATAAACATGTTCTAAAATTCTACAACAGATCGACGTCAGAGATATAGGTCTATAGTTATGCGCATCTCCTCGACTACCCTTCTTGAAGACTGGGTCTACCTGTGCTCTTTTCCAATCATTTGGAACCTTCCGTTCCTCTAGAGACTTGCGGTACACGGCTGTTAGAAGGTGGGCAAGTTCTTTCGCGTACTCTGTGTAGAATCGAATTGGTATCCCGTCAGGTCCAGTGCACTTTCCTCTGTTGAGTGATTCCAGTTGCTTTTCTATTCCTTGGACACTTATTTCGATGTCTGCCATTTTTTCGTTTGTGCGAGGATTTAGAGAAGGAACTGCATTGCGGTCTTCCTCTGTGAAACAGCTTTGGGAAAAGGTGTTTAGTATTTCAGCTTTACGCGTGTCATCCTCTGTTTCAGTGCCATCATCATCCCGGAGTGTCTGGATATGCTTTTTCGAGCCACTTACTGATTTAACGTAAGGCCAGAACTTCCCAGGATTTTCTGTCAAGTGGGTACATAGAATTGTACTTTCGAATTCACTGAACGCTTCACGCATAGCCCTCCTTACGCTAACTTTGACATCGTTTAGCTTCTGTTTGTCTGAGAGGTTTTGGCTGCGTTTAAACTTAGAGTGAAGCTCTCTTTGCTTTCGCTGTAGTTTCCTAACTTTGTTGTTGTACCACGGTGGGTTTTTCCCGTCCCTCACAGTTTTACTCGGCGCGTACCTGTCTAAAACGCATTTTCCGATTGCCTTGTACTTTTTCCATAAACACCCAACATTGTCAGAATCGGAACACAAATTTTCGTTATGAAGAGCTTGTACTACAACGAATGTTCTCTATTAAAGTTAAGTAGCAACTATTTGTTAATGTAAAAAAGGACCGTGTTAATCCACGCGTGCATTTGTGTTGTAGGAAGAGGATACCGGCCACCCATAACATCTTCTCCCTTGCCCCCTACGGTACAAGTCTCTACAGTGGCGACGAGGAGACTACAGCTAGTCCACTTTCAAGGTCACTGAGTAGTGCTGACCAACCTACTCTTCTGTTACTGCTTATCTGCTGACAACACAATACTCCCCGGCTTCTTTCCTGCTGGTGGGTCCGATTAACGGGTGTTGAAGTGGTTGTTTAGATATTCAGTAGTGGTGTATGGATAATTTTGATGGGGAAGTGTATATTTTTGAAGAGCTTAATGCGAATACTTGGAAGAGAGACGATATATTTCTCGCGAAACTTCGTTGTGTAAGTTTTAGAAACATATACAGGAATAAATCTGTGCGGCAATTACGCTGCCCGTACATCTTCGTGGATAATCTGCACATCAATGTTAGGTGCCTGGCAGAGGGTTCATCGAATTACCTTCATGTTGTTGTTGTGGTCTTTAGTCCTGAGACAGGTTTGATGGAGCTCTCCATGCTACTCTATCCTGTGCAAGCTTCTTCATCTCCTAGTACTTACTGCAACCTACATCCTTCTGAATCTGCTTAGTGTATTCATCTATTGGTCTCCCTCTACGATTTTTACCCTCCACGCTGCCCTCCAATGCTAAATTGGTGATCCCTTGATGCCTCACAACATGTCCTGCCAACCGATCCCTTCTTCTTGTCAAGTTGTGCCACAAACTCCTCTTCTCCCCAATCCTATTCAGTACCTCCTCATTAGCTATGTGATCTACCCATCTAATCTTCAGCATTCTTCTGTAGCACCACATTTCGAAAGATTCTACTACTCTCTTCTTTTCCAAACTATTTATCGTCCATGTTTCACTTCCATACATGGCTACACTCCACACAAATACTTTCAGAAACGACTTCTTGAGACTTAAATCTATACTCGATGTTAACAAATTTCTCTTCTTCAGAAAGGCTTTCCTTGCCATTGCCAGTCTACATTTTATATCCTCTCTGCTTCGACCATCATCAGTTATTTTGCTCCCCAAATAGCAAAACTCCTTCACTACTTTAAGTGTCTCATTCCCTAATCTAATTCCCTCAGCATCACCCGAGGTAACTCGACTACATTTCATTATCTTCGTTTTGATTTTGTTGATGTTCATCTTATATCTCTATTTTCTAATCTAGTATAGTGCGCGGTAAGAACGAACGCCTCTATCTTTCCGTACTAGCTCTGATTTCCCTTATTTTGTCGTGGTGATCGTTTATCCCTATGTAGGTCGGTGTCAACATTTTCGCATTCAGAGGAGAAAGCTGGTGATTGGAATTTAGTGAGAAGGTTCCGTCGCAACGAAAAACACCTTTCTTTCAACGATGTCCAGCACAAATCCTTTATCATTTCAGTGACACACTCTCTCATATTTCGCGATAGTACAAAACGTACTGCGCGTCTTCGAACTTTTTCAATTCACTCCGTCAGTCCTATTTGGTAAGGATCCCACATCGCGCAGCAGTATTCTAAAAGAGGATGGACAAGCGTAGTGTAGGCAGTCTCCTAAGTAGCTCTAATACATTTTCTAAGTGTTCTGCCAATAAAACGCAGACTTCGGTTAGCCTTCCCCACAACATTTTCTATGGGTTTCTTCCAATTTAAGTTGTTTAATTGTAATACCTAGGTATTTAGTTGAATTTACGGCTTTTAGATTAGACTGATTTATCGTGTAACTGAAGTTTAACTAATTCCTTTTAGCACTCATGTGTATGACCTCACACGTTTGATTATTTAGGGTCAACTGCCAATTTTAGCGCCATTCAGATATCTTTTCTAAATCTCTTTGCAATTTGTTTTGATCTTGTAATGACTTTATTAGTCGATAAACGACAGCGTCATCGGCAAACAAAATAAACTGGCTGCTCAAATTGTCTCCCAAATCGTTTATATAGATAAGGAGCAGCAAAGTGCCTTGGGGAACAACAGAAATCACTTCTGTTTTACGAGATGACATTCCGTCAATTACTACGAACTGTGACCTCTCTGACAGGAAGTCGCAAATCCAGTCACCTAACTGAGACGATATTCCGTAAGCACGCGATTTCACTACAAGCCGCTCGTGTGGTAGAGTGTCGAAGGCCAGAAATACGGAATCGATCTGGAATCCCTTGTCAATAGCACCCGACACTTCATGCGAATAAAGAGCTAGTTGTGTTTCAAAAGAACGATGATATCTAAACCCATGTTAACTGTACGTCAATAGAGCGTTTTCTTCGAGGTAATTCATTACGTTCGAACACATATATGTTCCACAATCCTGCTGCATATCGACGTCAATGATATGGGCTTGTAATTAAGTGGATTACTCGTACTACCTTTTTTGAATATTGGTGTTCCTCCATCGTATATTTCGCTTATGCATCATGACAGTAAGATGAAAGTAATAAGGGCCGTACAAGGACTTACAGGCGCTCAATACATGGACGGAACAGGAGAGGTAGTCAATAAATATACAGGGTGGTCGGAAATTCCCGTTACAAACTTCTAGAACTTGTAGTGGGGAGTGAGTACATAATATTTTGAATAGGAACCCATGTTCAAAAACGTACCATTTCCGTGCTACAACCATATGAAAACGTGTTGATAATGCTGCCATTTTTACAAGTAGTTGACTGGGCGTGATACAGTAAATCACTTATTTTACAGCTCCACTCATTAATAGACAATGAGACTGCTCGTGTACTTAATGACGGGTTCTCGTCAACGTGATGCACTAACACCTCTTACAGTACGGGCGTGTGGGGCCTCCCTGGAGCGCCACAGTCACGCCTGCTACTGGTGAAGATACCCTTTCTCGAAAGCGCTGCGTGATTGTGGCGAAATGTAGCCTAAACTTGTGGAGAACTATCTTGATAAAGGCAACGAACAGCTCTTCCATTGCCGTGAGCTTCGCCATTCAGGAAGATCGTGTCGGTGTTTTCTGCAAACTTGTACCCAACCATGTTGCTACAACACTGACTGACGCGTAAATGATGCTCAACCAGGTCAGTGAGGTAGGATAGGATGTCAAATGACATCAGCCGATCTGACGTAAGCACCCATCACTATGACTATCCTGTTGCAAACCTATGAGGCAAACATGTTTTCAAGCGGCTGTAGCACGAAAACGGTGCGTTTCCGGACATGTGTTGTTATTCAAAATATTACGTACTCACTCCCCTCTACAAGTCCTAGAAGTTTGTAACGGGAATTTCCGACCACCCTGTATGTATGAAATATGCTCCACCATAGACTGTGCAATGGCTTGAGGGTTGTTTGCATAATGTAGATGCAGGTTACAGATTTTTGTTTCATGAAAAAAATTCAGAAATGAAAATTCAAGCAGTGTTGTCGCGCTTTCACGCTTCTTGTTGTTGTTAACGGCTGTTGAGTTTGACAAAGAGCGGTGACAGGCGGTACTGCCGTAATTGGATGTGACGGCACCATTTTCTCCTAACTGCATCACCCCCGGTTTTTGACGGGCACCTTGTTTCACGCTTGTTATGCCACGCCTTGCCCATTCATCCATTTAGCATTGTCACCGTAATTAAATTACGAGCAAGCACCGGTTCGCGTTTGCTTTTATCCCATGCGATACCGAACGCACCGTCTACCGTTTCGAAATACCTCACCCGACAGATAATTTTACTGGATATTTCCCAACATTTTCAGGCCATTCTTGTCGTTGGTTCCGTTTCGTATATCGCTTTTCAGAATTTATTCGGTAGTCTCGCATTCAGCAATATGAAAGGAAATTACATTACTTAGCCAGGGTAGCAGTACGTTGTTTTATCACATTACATTAAAAAGAATTACGACAGTATTAATGGATTATAAAATTTCACATTCTTTCAAAGAAGGATAATTATTGTTTTCTTTGATGCGTGAGTCAGATGACTAGTCAAGTCACAACAGTCCTCGATCAGTTTGCCTCGAGAGAGGATACATCCGAATCGAGTTAGTGCACATGTCCAGCTAGTTTGAGGGAAGGTGGGGGGGGGGGGGAGTTGTTAACTGTGCAATAACGTACTGAAGTGGCCTCATGCTGCCAGGTAAATTTAATTCGATTTCGTATTCACTGAAGTAACATCACATACCCTCTCACCCAGTGAAGCTTCGTTCCGTTTCTTCACAAATTTGTCAGGCAGCGTATATTACAGTTTGTTCTGTTTTTCTCAATGCTAAATTCATCAAATCTGATTCATCCTTAGATCCACGTCCGAACTGAGAATCTCTTTATATGAGAGACCCATTTTGTTGCATAACGTCCAATTTGCTCAGTGTGTTGTAACAATGAACATCAGTTTTGTGTATTTATATATTCCACTCTTACATACTATTTGTCTGATTGCGTTGTCACGGATGTATCTAGATATAATATCAGAGATATTAAGAAACATGAATTTAAGACTCTTTGCCCTGATCATCAGTTCTATGTTCTCATCTCGCGACAGTATTGTCCGATACGATCAAGAATTGTGCGCTTTTAGCATCTGACACCTGTAATAAGTACACATGTCAACTTGTGTACCATAAAGTAAGACAGATAACAGACCTATCGTGATCACGTACACATGTTTAACATTAGGTTTTAAACATCCACGGCTCTCAATTTTTTCTAGATTCACACCAATATTTGTACTGCAATGTATTCAAAATTTTCTTATGTTATAGACATCGATATTTGTACATTAATTTGCTTGTCCTCTGCATCAGATGGCACCGATTATGGGCTTATGCCCAAATACTAGTCTGTCAACGAAATATTTTTTATGTTCATAATGTGCAGCAAGATGTATACTAACAAATATTAGGGGTATTTTGATCAATACATACAATTTGATATCTTTTTCGATAAGGAACTTCTGTACCATCCAAGGGTCATCTGTCAAGCGATAGTGCTGCGTCGACGTAGTAATTAATTACTATTTCACGGCAGCAATCGTCTACCCAGAAGAAAATTGGAAATTTTTTAAAAATACGATTTGGTATCCAGAATGAACCTTTGACTCTGTAGTGAAGTGTGAGCTGTTTTGAATCTTCCTAGCATATAAAAATTGTTTACTGGGCGAAGACGGAGACAGGGTAAAATTACTGTCCACAAAACGCATGGTTCCGACATCCAGTCCAGTCGTGGTGCACAGTTTTAATCTTCCAGGAAGTTTCAGAAAAATTTAGTCTGTTTGTTTTATTCCTCACCTCGATTGATCTCAGTAATTTAACTGAACTAGATTGGTTTCTACTTATTATGAAACGATTTTATCATACCGTATCAGATATTACGTGCTTTATATATTTCTGCAATTTTCAACAGATTTATCAGCTACCCAAGTAAGTGCTGCATACACTGTATACGCACCAAAAACAGTAGAAATGTGATGAAATTTGTAAGAATTTATATTGCGTTGTATACTGAGAACTTTGTCTAGGGCATTATTACAAGTTACACTAACGCACTAAAAGAATCTCGGAAGAAATGTTAGCACAACAGATGGAAATCTGGCACGATATCGCATAAATAACTTGTTAACCAATTGTCAGCTGCGTTTATGGAGTCAGATGCCCACAGTTTTTCTTTCGTTGAATCAGTTACTAGAGAACTATTCCAACTGTTTGTACAATGCTTAAAATGACAGCTCACTGTTCGTTTTAACACATAATAAACAGAAGGATCGACACGCAGATGGATGTCTAGCAGGATTTCTGTGAGTAAGCGCAACAGGCGCATCCATTTCGTCACGTCTCGATGGCAGTGAGGTGCCGATCATTGTGATGATCAAAGAAATTATGCTTGTGTTTAGGAGTGACAAAGGAACTACATTTTCGCAACGGTAAGATACACATAATTTGTTGGGTACAACTGTTTGTTTATAGTTTATACCCCAGTCCAGTAGTGGTGCACAGTTTTAATCTTCCAGGAAGTTTCAGAACAATTTAGTCTGTTTGTTCTATTCCTCACCTCGATTGATCTCAGTAATTTAACTGAACTAGATTGGTTTCTAGTTATTATGAAACGATCTACTTATTATGATCTAGTTATTATGAAACGATATGCATCAAAACAGGAACATCCTATTGTAGTTGTATAGCTTTCAGACTTCTTAAGGAGTAATGACAATGCTGAAAGCGGTGTCGCAGACTTTAATCTCAGTAACAGGAGAAATCGTTCTTTTATACTATTTGTCGGGATACTAACGTAAATTAAAAGCACAATACAACCTCTTATTTTGCGCTAACTGGCATTTCCGTGTAACAAAACTGCTATTATATACAAGGACAGGTGGTTTTTGCCTTTCTCAAAACTTTTTCTATTGTTGGTAAACGACGATCAAATAAGGTAAAATATTTTATTTTGTGCATTGGCAGTGCCTTGCAGCTTATTGCGGTTGTTGAAGTAATTGTATGCACTTTTGTTAATTAGTCATTGACAAACTTATCTGTTTTCAAGTTAGCGGTTTGTGAACATACCCACGCATTGGTTCAAATGGTTCAAATGGCTCTGAGCACTATGGGACTTAACATTGGAGGTCATCAGTCCCCTAGAACTTAGAACTACTTAAACCTAACTAACCTAAGGACGTCACATACATCCATGCCCGTGGCAGGATTCGAACCTGCGACCGTACGCACGCATTAACAGCTAAATTTCTATCTCAACATGAGAGAGTCAGCTGACGTCTTTTGTCTATATTTTCTGGTGTTGTGATAATAATGTGACGGTTTAAGGTTAATATTGGTACTTAACTCAAGGTTTAATACGTGTAAAATAAAGAACATAGTCTAAGTATTTCTTGATATTCAAAAACAAATTAGGAAATAAACAACTAATAAATGGGAATCAGTTATAAGAAGCAACGGTGAGTATTAGACAGCAAAGACATTATCCTGAGATACAGACAGGGAGGTGTGCTCGACTAAATGTGATTTACCAAATGAGAAACAGCAGTGTAGGGGTAGAAGATAAAACGCCATTTTGGCTTCATACATACCAAGAGGCACTAACGCTGTCGTAGATAAAACGAGGAAATTTGTCGATACTATTTCTAAAGCTTTTATTTTTTATTTTTTTTTTTTTACAATGGTTGACGAACGTCAGATGTGGAACGATAAAGATGTGTAACTGATCCCTTAGTATTGGCTTAAAATGACATTGTTTTTATGGCTAGGTGGGATGGTGTCGATGTAGAACCTTTTGTTTTTGCATAGTGTGGAGCAGGGGGTTTTGTAGGCATCGACCACGCAATACCATGTAGTAACATTGTGACGATATTAATTCGCCCCGAAACACGTCCGACACCGTGTCACTAAATGTCACCGGCAGCGACATTCTCGTGGGAGACACCGGTCATCCTTTTTTCAACGTTTTTTGTAACTGTTCCGTGTCGCAACTGAGTTCAATGCACTATTACGTAATAAAATTTCATGCAGAGAATAAAGGTCAAATAAAATAATAGCACTCATTGCATATTCTTAAACAATGCTCTAGAATACAACTTTGAGAATGGCATGATATTCAGTGAAAACTTCATTTTGTCTTTAGTTTCGTATTATAATCTTCCAGAATGAACGAGACTTTATTGATCACTTATCCCAGTTTAGGTAGGGTTACAATAATCAATTATTAATTATATTTTAGACGGTATTGTTCGATAATTCTTGATGTTTATTTCTGAATCTGTTACACTCATGTGACGAGAAACATAACTGATTCTTGCGAAGTTCATCACTGGATATAGGATGGAACACAGTAATTGATGACGTAGTATTCATGGTAGTGTCCAAAACGTACAACAACTACAGCTTAAATCTCTCCGAACTATAGTTAGTTTTCCTTGACAACATACACGTAAGTAACTTATTGTATATTGGTTTTCTGTAAATGCCACGAACGTAATGACAGCAGAAAAAAATTAAAATTATTTCACATCAGTCAACAGCTCTACTACCTCAATTTTAAGAACGGCGGGAAATGAAACGTCAAAGATTGTAACATATCTGGTCATTTTGCCTTTGTAATGGCGGTTTTCGTGTTGGCACGAATGACATCAACGCCTCTACGTGCTCTCTGATGCTGGCGCATTATCTGTCAGATGACTGCTGCTACTATGACAGTTTGTTCTATCACCACTGTCTTCCATTGGCAGTTTTCACGTTTCGGCTACTACTTGTACGGAATGTTTATGCCAATAGTACACATGACTACTTTTAAGTCTTATGTTTGCACCCAGTATGATGGTGGTCGTACAGCTTGCTGGCTTGGAGTGACAGCAGTCAACAACCTCTTTAAAACGCCTTAAGAAGCAGTATTCTGTCAGGAAGTTGACAGATCGTAGTAAGTGACGGGAAGTCATAAAGTGAAACAGAAATTATATCTGCCGTTCACGAAGGAAGTGTTATCAGCCCTTTACTGTTTATTATCTAGGAATGTACGAACGATTTAAGAGACCATCTGAGCAATCCTCTAATGTTGTTCGTATATGATGCTGTCGTTTTTCGTCTCCTAAAGTAGCCAGAAGATCAGAAATAATCAAAAAATAGTTTAAACAAGATATCTGTGCTGTGCAAAAAAGGGACAATTGACCCTAGACAGTAAAATGTGTGAGGTCTCCACATGAGTACTAAAAAGAACTCATTACATTTTTATTACATGATATAAGACGCAAATTTAAAAGCTTTTTTTTTTGATCCAGTTAAATTCTTGTGAATTCCAAAGTTTCAGTTGTAACTATCACATACATACAAAACGTGAAAAACCAAATACTGCACTTTAATGCTAGAACACTTAGAAAATGCAATGCTTGTTGCGACTATTAAGAGTGTTGCTGCACACTATGGAATCCTTACCAAGGAGAATTGATTCAGGACATCGCAAAATTTCAAAGAAAGCACTGTCACTGATACAATACCGCGAATTGGGATGTAAAAGATTAAAGCAAAAACTTTTCTAGTCGCTGCGAGAGCCTTCCACGACATTTCTACCACAGGCGTTCTGCTCTAAACGTGAATGTATTTTGTGTCTATACACCCTCTACCAATCGAGAAAGTTATCGAATTTTTATTGTCTGAATCGATACATAAATCTTATAGCTTAGCTGTGAGAGACATAAATTCACTACGCACTACAAGCATGCAGCACATGTGTAATTTGTGCCTGGCCACTTCTTTCTTTCTTTCTACAACGCCGTATGACATATACTTGGGGTATGTGACACCTGTAAGAAGTATGCTTGAAACTTTCTCAATTTTAAGAACTTATCCTTACCTGTATTTTACACTGATTTGACTATATACAAAGCAAGTACTGTCTTATAGACGTACTTGCTTTGCCTAAATTCAAACCACAGGAAATCTCTCAAAAACTTATGAATGTTTCAAGTATACTACTTATACGTGCCATATGCACCGTTTTATAAATTGCTAATAGGGAAACAGATTTGTAACATCACTGTCCAAAAATGATAAAAAACTGCTGGAATGTAAGATCAGCTTTATCAAGAACTTGAAAGTAAGCGAAATAAATATGGGTTTATTACTTTATGGAGTGGCCAGCTGCTCGTCAACCAGTGAATTCAGATAAGGTCACTCCAGTTCAGTGAATATGTTATAAAAGTGATTTGCATGGAACGGCATCGGCAATCTATAGGGGTATCAGAATTCAATTTTTTATCCACTGATTAATGCTTGAAATTGCCGCGTAGTGTAAATTTAAACTATGCAAGATACAAGTGGATTTGTGAAACACTTTTTAATTCTGACGTAGGGCTTCATTGGTGTCGTAGATAGAACGTCAAAAGCCACCATAATGAAAAATGCTGCCGCAGCTGAATGTGAGCAGGTGTAGAAAGTTCCGATAAGAGTTTTTCAGTGAGTGAAGACAGATGAGAGCGACAGCTTCAAATGAAAATGTCATTGTGCATCTTCAATTCTAATAAATTACTATGGTGGCAACACTGACGACGGCCGTATTGGAGAAGAGTAATGCATTTTATTTTGTGCTGATTGACAAAAACATTTCGTGAAACTTTTGTATGTTTTCAATCCTTTATATTATATTAAACGTCTGATGAAGCCGTGGACCAGAAACCCTGACAGAAAGTAACGCAACACGGAAAAAAAATTTACGACTTGATCAGTGAAAAGTAACTATAAATGTCATCTGTTTCACGATGGTTCTTGTTTAACTTTGTGGCTTTTGTTCAGTTAAATACTGATGATTAAGACCGCATCCAGTCACAGGCGCATTCCGAAAGCCTTTATTCGATCTCCATTACCAGCTACGTGAACCTATGTCTGACTTCATTTGGCTGTAATCGTTTTATCTGAAGGTATACGTAGAAGTAGGAAACTGATGTTAGCGATGGAATTAAAGCTTTTTAAAAGTATTGGTGGCTAGTTACTGTCTCCATCAAGAATGTTTAAATAATTACAGATCTTCATAAGATTATAAACATTGAACACTGAGTAATCTCGCTACTATCATCATTGTTGGCGGTACAGTAGTATCATATGTAGCCAATGAGCTAGTAACGACACTGGTCGAGCAGGATTTATAGGCCCATCCACCGAACCAGATTTTGACTTTTCATCGTTTCTGTTAATCCGTAAAGGCTACATCGCCGCTGCAGAGCGAATGACGATTCGTACTGCGGCGCAGTGGAACCCAGTAGCGCTTATCGTTTATCGAACCTGTACTTCCGGCCGCGAGCGACTGCAGCGGCGGCCGAAGGTGACCTTGAACGTGAATTTTCCAGCGTCACGGTCCTAGTAAAACTAAGACCCGTGACAAGACGACGGTGCGCCTGGCGGCGGCCATGTTGGCCAAAGAGCTGCAACGCCACAGATAAAATACTCCAAGTCAGAGATATTACGTGCAGACTACAGGACTGTTGGCTAAACAGCCTTATGGTGCATTCGTTCCCAGCATGCCTTTCATTTTGTCTACGAGAAGAAGAAGAAATTAAAGGCTGATGAATATTTGTTTACATGGGCCTAACTCGGAAATGGCAATTGTAAAATAAAGATCAATGGTGACTGCATGGACCTTATAAAATTGTAGTATTTTCTGTCTCATCCTTATTCAGCGCTAGTGCCCCATTTATAATGAACTCGCCGTTGGCGGGATATTAAATGCTTAACTTGTGGTATCGATAGCTATGATGCCACGGTGTAGGTGCAAGTTCTTAGGTTGGCACTACGACACTGACACCGACGACAGCGCCCTCTAGCCGGTGCTGTGCAGATCTACGAGCTTCGCTCCAGATTCAGCCCATTTGATTCCGAGGAGACGACCTACCAACATTGTTTCTACTTTATAGGGGGTTAGCAATTACAGACTGTGTTACTTCAGTGGTAGTTTGTCCAACTACTAGTAGCTGTTAGATTTTATGGATGAACGGCTACACACCTACGTGTTCATCTGTACGCAAAGTTAAGTAAAAGAGTTATAACCCAATTGCAGTACCAAGCATTTCACCTTTTCCTGCTCCTACTCACTTCCTACATTCGGCCTACCCTTCAGTTTACAGGAGCAGACCCACGCGCCGCCTATCCAGGCGGGATACAAAAGAACTTTCTTCTTTTAATGAGCCTTCCCATTCGATTTTTGTGTTGAAATTAAAATTTTGTTCTACACTGATGTTCAAATTTTGTTTCGATACATTTGTTCCGATATTTTGTACTCTTGTATTTCACTATTAATGCGGCCTTTTTATTACGAGCGCCTTTTCGTTCTTGTCAGTCACTTGTGTGTAGCAGATAGCCGATCCGCGCATTGACTTGTCCGCTCACGTGATGCATCTTCATGAAACTTTACATACGAGGATCTCTTACGCGCCGCTTGAGACTTTGGCAGAGGTCAGCCCGTAGAAACGCAAGGCTTTTGTATGTTCTGTTGGTTCCAGCTATCTGAACCTCGAAGGTTGCGGCACTTCTCGTTTCGTCATCCGCAGGACCCTGCTAGCAAGTAATAATTCAGGGTGCAAGACGGAAACTCTGGATCAGCACATTTCAGTGTCAATGGTGAGATGCATTAAGCAGCGTGTATTGCAGTTGTTCCCACACGAATCGTCTTCTCAGTAGTGGTACTTTCAGGCAAAGTCGTCACTATGTCACGTTGCTATTCATGTGAAAATTATTTGCGCTAGTGTTTCGTAGTACACCAGAATATTTGCTTCGTAACATGTGGTAATGCGAATCTCTTTCAACGATAAGCGTTTGTCAGCAAAAGTGACAGCTCTCTCAATTATACATGATATTCTGTTCCTGGGGAATGTAAATTTTGTAATGTGGTATTATGGTACTGCCTTGAAGAAATTTAAAACATGTATCTCTTAAATATACACCGCATTTTGCTTAGGGGTCATATTGACACTATTTTACCTCAGAATTTACTTTTTGTAAGTGATTCTCGACAGTTAAGATAAGTTCGATGCTGATGCAGCATTCAGAGATCTGACGGTGGAAGGTATAGTTTTGTAATCGATAACTTTCGTCATTCCTATACTCATGTTACTAGATGGTGATAGATGGTTGCTAGCAAGATTAATTCTTGGGATACTTGGACATATAAGCTGTACCTTATCACACATTTCAATTTCCTATAAATATTTAATGCTGAAATGGTATTATGAGTGCGTAACTTTCCCTCGTCATTGCACGTTGCGTGAAGCTTTGCCATTTCTTTGTTACCAGTCGAATTTCAGATCGTGTCATACATAAATCCTATTTTCTTTTTATGGTATATACGGTGAACCCGAACTCCACTGACAAACCTTGGGATATGGTAGTACGGACCTAAACAAAAAGGGGTCTAATGAACATTGGCTCTAAAATGCGTATCTTAAGGTCTATGGGCACTTGTTCATCTTCGCTACTGTGAAACACACATCTCCTACTGAATACGTGCTCGTAGCATGCATTTTAGAACCCATGTAAAATAGACATTTTTTCCTTGTTTTGGTCCATACTACATCCCCCCAAAATTTGGAAAGCAAAAAACTTGCAGTAGAAGAGACGTGTTTAACATTACTGAAGATGATCAAATGTTCGTAGGTATTAAGGTATGCTGTTTAGAGCGCAAGTATACTAGTTTTTCTTGTTTTTTTCTGTACTATCACCTCTGAAAGTTTTTCGGTGGAACTGTCGTTCACGCATTCTACGTGGACATGAATAGTGCGCACATTCCCACTCAAGAAAGAGTGGGATATTTCAATTGATACAGTTGGTTTAACATCTTCACATCAAAGAACGTTTCATTATGTACAAGTATATTGTGTTGGAGGGAATTCACTTTCTCCATTTTCCATTTTACATCGGGCGCAGGTGTAAGTGTCCAGATCCTCTGGAGAATACAGAGTCCCTGATTATTCGGATTATGAATTCCGAATGGAATCTATGTGTTTGAAGGTAGAATGAAATATCAGTGTGTCAAGACACGTAAGACAGCTAGTCCAAATCGTATGTTGATAATTTGAGTAGCAGATAATGTATTGATTTGTTGGGGTCATACAGACATCGTGCTGATTACTTTCTTAAACTTCTTCGAAAAATGGAAATTGCTGTGTCTCACAAGGGAACGCACACCAATACTCCACATCTCTCACACGACTGTGGTTCCGACTTAGATGTAACAGATGGTGCTTCTCAAGCGTTTCTTTCTAGTAATACAGGTTCAATGCTTGACAAACCTGTTCGGTATCTTTACGAGGCCGCCAGCTGTCGAACAGTGGCTTCAGTTTAATAGGCTAAGGCGTCATACCTCTGCGTTCGAGTCTCCTCATTTTTTTTCCAATCTTCCACCAAACACTTCTACCATTACAACGAATTAAGGTCTATAAGAAAGGAGAGTAACGCTAATGATATTGACGATAGTGATAAAGGTAACCACAGGGCTATCTTCGTGGCCTTGTGTAAGACGGAATCATAACACCTTTGTGACTGTCTTGCTATTTCTACTTTTCTACCGCCGTTATTTCCTGAAGCGATTGCGGAATGGTTCATTGCTCTAGGGCCGAAGACAGATAGTATCTCGTGAAGTTCACATTGCGTTTCATTCCCTAGTACCGCATCAGTTGACATCCCCAACATTCGAACCCGTACTGAATTAAGCATGGTTTGAGTCAAATGACATATTTGAACGGCCATTCTGTTTTAATGTGAATGGGGTGTGATTTTCGCTGTCGTCATTAAAAATCAAATGTACACGACGGAAAGCAGCACTCACAAAATGTGCTTGGTGATTTTTGATGGATACCACCCGAAATATTAACGGTTTGTCAAGGACGATGGAGTGTAATTACTTAATTGCGACAACGTTTTTATATACGCGTGAATACGTAGATAATTAAAAGTTCACTTCATCATTATTCCTATATTACACACCAATTATATTTAGGCACGGCTGTATCAAGTTTATAATCATTACTATTGTTTCTCTTTTCAGAATAAACACGATTCGTTATAGCGCTACTTCATCCAGATGCATTAACGCCACTGCTTGATGGCTGGTGCTCTGAGAAGCGGTTCGCACTAGAACAATCGTTATCTCGGTGAATGGTCTTAGAAAATGAAGGAAACGAGAGTTACTAACAAAATACTTTTACTGGTCCTCAAATTATTCACCATTAGCTACAAAACAGTTCTGAAACCGGGTTTAAAGCCATTAAACCGACGTCAGAAGTTTGTTGCAACCAAGGATGATTGCTTTGAAGGCTAGTAAACGTGTATCTTTTATTACCCAAGACCGTTCACCGAACATCTCAGACCCTCCTCGCATATTTCCCAGTTTGTGCATTCCAGTAGGAATGAATTCCATTTATTAGTGACCTTATCATTTCTCTCTTCCTTAACGGAAAACGACAAACATAATTTCCTGTTTCTAATTCAAACAGGGTGATAAATATTTGCGTTTGGAGGTGCAATTACAGCTAAATTCTCTATTCAGACGCAAAAATATATGATGGAAACGTCCACAATTATCACTCTCCCGAAGTTTCATTCAAAACTAGATTTCTAGTTACAGCTGCCAAAGTTTCTACACAGTAAGCGCACAAGTAACAACTGCTGTGCGTACTAGTTTGCGCTGCGCATATGGGCTTACATTCATGATTCAGTGCCGCTGTTTCAACACTGGCTTATTCTGCCAGTATTACTGGATCCCTGTCATGAATATTTTAAACGGAGAATTATGTGTTTGAAATGTAATGTTGTGTGTGCTTGCTTTACACAGTGCCTGATACATATGGCGGAATAACGGCAGCGTAAGTTCGGACATACGCTACCTGATTGCTTAATAAGGCACGAGGAACTTTTGAAGCTTTATATTCAGCAACCAAAACATAAAACAGTGCATAAACTGTGGAAATAATTGTATTATATAAGTGTGTAATCACGCTTTACTGGAAAATGATAAGAGAATAAATTAGTGACGTGTTATATATGTAGAATGCAAAGCAACAACAGTTTCTCTCTATCACAGAAATCCGTCATTTAACGGACTCTGAAAGTCTTTAGCATTCGGAGCCGGCCGGAGTGGCCGACCGGTTCTAGGCGCTACAGTCTGGAACCGCGTGACCGCTACGCTCGTAGGTTCGAATCCTGCCTCGGGCATGGATGTGTGTGATGTCCTTAGGTTAGTTAGGTTTAAGTAGTTCTCAGTTCTAGGGGACTGACTTCAGAAGTTAAGTCCCATAGTGCTCAGAGCCATTTTAGCATTCGGAAAATAGTAAATTAGTTACAAGACATTTACATCAAAATAACGTGATTATACCTTCTTAGGAGTTGTGTTAGGCGAGGACCTACACAACAATCCGAGAAATAAGACTATGATCACGAAACGGAGATAATATTCCGTTCTTTAAGTCGAGGTGAAAAGACAATCCCACATCTAATAAGCGTAGTAACCAGAATTAATTCTCACATCTTTCACTTGTCATCCGAAAGCAGAAGTTTTTATGTAAAATAGAAACGGCCAGAACGTACTTTCGTATATTTTGAGGATGTTATTATCGTTTCAGGAAATGTAGACGTACACTGAGGTAATGTAAGTTGTGGGATAGCGATATGCACATATGCAGATGGCGGTAGCATCGTGTGCACAGGGTATAAAATGGCAGACAATTGGCAGAGCTGTCTCCAAGCCAAGGCACGCTCCCGACTCCGTCTCCTCAAGCTCCTTTCTGGCCGTACACGGGGTCTGGACCCCTCAACCATCCTCCATAACTATAAATCCCTCATCCGCCCTATCCTCTGCTATTCCCACCCTGGCTGGATCTCCGTTCCCCCTACCTTTTACAAATACCTTCAGATCCTCTAACGCCATGCTCTTCGCCTCACCTATTGCATCCATCTCCCCTCCCACACGCGGATCCTGTATGACCTTATTCTGTTCCCACACCTCCTCCTTTTCCTCGAACAGATACAGATCCTCTACACCTCCCGTAAACTCGATCCTCCTCACCCGCTTGTCTCTTCCATCCTCTCCAGCCCCTGTCTGCTGCCGCACCTGTATTTCCACATCCCACCTGCTCTCCATCCCTCCACTCTCCATACCCTCTCCCAAGGTGGATTCCGCCAGCTCCCCCTCCCTGATGATGCCCCCCTCCCCTCCTACCAACTTTGATCCTCCCTCCCTTCAAGTGTTTGTTCCTATGGGCACCCTCTCCCCCTTCTCTCCCCTTCCGTCCCTCCTCCCTTTCTCCCTCCTCCTCCTCCGGGCATCCCCTACCTCCATACATTCATTCCTCCTACCATCTCCTCTGCCATTGACATCTTTTCTCTCCCCTCTCCCTCCCCCCTCCCTTCTTCCCCTCTCGGCAGGTCCCCGGACTCGCACGCGGTAAGTGGACATTCGCGTGCCAGAGATCATCGCCATCAGTTTCGCGTGTGTGTGCCATCGTGTTTGTGGTTTAGTGTTCTTCGCCGACACGCTCTTTCGTTCACCTGTACCGTCTAAGTCGTCAGTGTTTGTGCCCAGTGCCGACAGTTTTTAGTGTTTTTTCGTCGAGTGTGAACGGCTTCGTGTTATTTGTTTCTGTGTCTACTGTTTTTTGCCCCCCATTTTGTTCAGTATCTTCTGTGTCTCCTTTGTATTTTCATTGTAAAACTTGAGGCTGAAGAGCAGCGTAGTATGCTGCTGCCAGCCCACCTTCTGTAAGGTGTTTAAATAACAATAAAGGAAAAAAAAGAGCAGAGCTGTCATAGTATGCCTGTCCTGTGTAGGGATATGCATAGTATACCTGCACTGTGTGGGGATATGCAGCCAAGACGCACATAGCGCGGCTGCAAAGAACACAAAATAGGGCACTGCGACGGGCATTACACGTCCCCTGCCGATTACCCACGGCAGACACACACGAAGCCGCAGGAATATAACTGCTGACACAAATATTTCGAGAAATCGCGGCCGCATTCTACCGAAACGCGAGCAACTCCGAAAACCCACTCATAAACACACTAGGGAACTACCCAAACAACCCAACAAAATTCAGGAGACCCAAAGCAATCCTCGACTAAGCAAAACACGACATCAAAAACCTCTGCATAAAAAGTTAGGCCATAACATAAAGTTACACGCATGCCACATAATTCCACAGTCAACTAGAAGGAAATGTCAGACGACAAAACCCTTCACCACAGGCATTCTCACATATGTGAGAAAACCATATATGCAAGGAGAGGAGAGCTGTGATCTGTACTTGGGTGGTTCGTGTGAAAAGATTTCCGACGTAATTATGACGTACGACTGAAATTAACAGACCATTAAAGCGGAATGGTAACTGGAGCTAGACGGATGGAAAATTTCAATTCGGAATTCGTTAGGGAATTCAATATTTCAAGATAAACAGTGTCAATAGTGTGCTGAGAATACTATTTTTCAGGTATTACCTCTCATCACGGACGATGCAGTGGCCGACGGCTTTCTTCGAACAACCGAGAGCAGCGGCAATTGCGTAGAAACGTCATTGCTGACAGACAAGCAACACTGCGTGAAATAACCGCAAAAATCATTGTGAGACGTACGACGAATGTATCCGCTTCGACATTGCGGCGATATTTGGCGTTAATGGCCTATGGCGGTAGACGACCGACGCCAATGCCTTTGCTAACAGCACGACATCGCCTGAAGTATCTTTCCTGGCCTCGTGACCCTATCAGTTGTGCCCTAAACAGCTGGAAAACCATGGCCTAGTCAAATTAGATCCTATTTCAGTTGGTAAAAAAAGAGATGATGATAGGGTTTGAGTGTGGTGGAGACCCCCACGAAGCTATGGACCAAAGATGTCAACAAGAAACTATGCAATCTGATGCCGGCTCCAAAATAGAATGGCCTGTGTTTACATGGAATTGAGTGGGTCCTCTGGTCCAGCTGAACCGATAACTGACTGGAAATGGTTATGTTCGGTTACTTGGATACGATTTGCAGCCATTCATGGACTTCATGTAACAAAACAACAATGAATTTTTTTAATATCTTAATGCACCATATTACTGAATCACAATAATTTGTGACTGTTTCGAAAAACTTTCGGGGTATGAGTCTCATCGAACATTTATGGGACATAATCGACAGGCCAGTTCTTGCACAAAATTTTGTACCGGCAACATTTTCGCAGCTATGGACGGCTATAGAAACAGCATGGCTAAATGTTTATGCAGGACGTGTTGCGTCCATGCCACGTTGAGTTGCTGCACTACGCCGTTCAAAAGAAGGTCCGACAGAAAATTAAGAGGTGGAAACACCGGTTCCCGTGAAATCACCGAAGTTAAGCACTGTCCGGTGTGGCCAGCACTTGGATGGGTGATCATCCAGGCCGCCACGCGCTGTTGCCATTTTTCGGGGTGTACTCAGCCTCGTGATGCCAATTGAGGAGCTACTCGACCGAATAGTAGCGGCTCCGGTCAAAGAAAACTATCGTAACGACCGGGAGAGTGGTGTGCTGACCACACGCCCCTCCTATCCGCATCCTCAACTGAGGATGGCACGGCGGTCGGATGGTCCCGATGGGCCACTTGTGGCCTGAAGACGGAGTGCCATGACTTTAGTCATCATCAGTGTATGATCACTAATTCAGGAGATATCTGTTAAAGAAAGTGATATAGAATTGTGTCTTCCTGTAGTTTTAATCTAACATGCCAAGACGAATTGTTTTCCCAACTATTTACTATAGTAGTTGACAATGTTTCAACATACCACATATATTGACGAGCATTTGACTGTAGGAATAACACGCAAACGAAGCTGTGAGAGGGTCTGGTGAGGGCACTGTTAACCGAGTGGCCAACTAGTCATTTAACTTTTCACTGTCATTTAGCTGTCAGTACGTAGAAGTATGCAGTTGTTAGACCGCACTCTTGGTTGTTAGTGCTGGTCTCGACTAGCAGAGCCACTTCCGCCACTGTAGCCAGCCCATCCAGTTGACCCCACGAGGTATTGTGACACCATTCCAGAGCTTCTATCGTGAGAAATCACTGACGGTAGCGGAAATCGAAGCGGATTCTCCATGTGCCATCCAGCTTCAGTGGTTGACATAGAGAGGATACTATTCACAGTGGTAATTCAATCCAGGCTGGCAGAAATAATGTTTTTAGATTCATGTATTGGTACAGGGAAACATTAGGCATAGACCAATTTTAAATATGGTAGCGGAAATAAGTCTATCTTAACATGCGAAAAAAGTAGAGACTTCCTAAAAATGATGCCGTTGACCACTCTCAAAGGAGAGCGTTCACTGTGATACATGAGATGCTGTAGTGTACACACAGCCCTATAACATCACGTTAGCGGTTACTTTAGAAGCCAAGAAGGATGTGGCTCAGCGTCCCATCTGAGTAATAAACGGAAAAAGAAAAGAGTTCCACCACTTTATTTGACATAAATGACGGAACATAACTATTGTAACAGAGGAAAACAATTTATTTCTCATATCACTACAAGTTCTTTGGGTGCAAATGCTTTTTTCGAAATCAACATTTAATTTAAAACGTTGTAACCCTTGTTATTATCCAATGTTGCAACCTGCTTTGTGGTTCATTATGAATGATTATAAAATTGTGGCCACCAGATATTGGCAATAGAGGTTCAAAACTGGTTCCTGAATAAAGATAAATTATTAGAAAGTGTCTTTTTATTGCGATCGGTAATCATAAAACGTCAAAAAGATTCTGAAAATTAATTAACCATTAAAGGTGTGTAAAACTGTTTTATCAAACCTGTTTGTGGTTTCTGTTGACAGCGGATGCCTCACAGTGAGGGAAAAACGTCAAAAAATGGAACGCCAGTAAAAAAACACTTTCAAATAGTTGTGCACCAAAATAAAAAGCATTTGGTTCATTTAAACTGTCTAAGTTAGAAGTCCCCTTGCAAAAGACACAAGGTATTGGCTTGCTACTTCAACAATTAGTTACTTAGTTGGTTACATTAATGTTTCATGCATAATTTGCAAATATATCGTAATGATGAGAAACGAGTCATTTTACATTCATATTATAAATTGTTACTGTAAATATTATGGCATCCACACCATTTGCAGGTCTTCTTTCTGTATGTTCGATTCCTATGCACCAGCCGGCCGGGGTGGCCGAACGGTTCTACAGTCTGGAACTGCGAAACCGCTACGGTCGCAGGTTCGAATCCTGCCTCGGGCATAGATGTGTGTGATGTCCTTAGGTTAGTTACGTTTAAGTAGTTCTAAGTTCTAGGGGACTGATGACCTCAGAAGTTAAGTCCTATAGTGCTCAGAGCCATTTGAACGTGTGCACCACCTTTTAAACGTCACAATAATAGAAATTGTCCTATGAAATACAAGGAGCTGTCAAGGAAAATCTTTTTCAGTTTTTTTGAAATTCAACTTTGTTATCTGTCAGACGTGTTATTTCACTGGGTTAGTGAGCGAAAACTGTGGTGGCAGCATTATGCATCCGTTTCTGTACTAAACGCAACCTTAACAGGGGGAATCAGTGTCATTTTTTTCTATTATTGTAATTTCGTAAATAATTGCTCCTTCTGAAGTGCAGTAATTATTTACTACAAACTTCATTAGGGATTAAATATTCTGTGAAGCAGTAGTCAAACCGTCAAACTTCTTAAACAGATGTCTCCAAGATAATCGTGTGTGAACAACGCATATTATTCTTATAGCACCTTTTTGAACAATATAGATTTACTTCCTTAAAGATGAAGTCTTATTAAATAAAAATATGCAAAATATCTCAACTTACTGATTTCTCTCTCCCCAAGATTTGTATTGATTATCAGGGAAAATGTGGCTGAACGAAGTAGTTTTAGGAGCAGCAAAGTGTGGCATCCAGTTTTAATTCCCTCCAATGAGGGACAGACAAATATTTTGAAGTTCCCACCCTATTTGTTATTTCCACCCTACATGTTACAGTTATGATTGGCGAAGTACCTCTAGATTACAGAACAGAATGCGTTGTGTCGTTTTGAAATTAAGTGTGTGACCATCAGCAGCATTTCTTCTGTTCCTGTATGAGCTCATGGGCTTCAATTGAGTACTAGCGTCGTCCCAAGAACAGCTAACTCCACTTGTATATTAGACGGTCTGCAGTTTACATACATGAGTAACATAAGTGACTTCTCCCCGTTCAAAGTAATCTCCCCTGATTATATTGGTTTCATTAGTTAGCACTATTTCATCGCTAATGAGCCGCCTCGAGTGAGTCGGATCTGTAGCAACAGACAGTCATTTGGCAACTGCCATGAACTTTCCAGAGAAAGCTCTATAGTCCACGAGATGTTAATGAGATGCGTACTGCTAACATCCCGCGGCCTGATAAGAGTAGCTCTGACGTAAAGCGGCTGGTCAGAAAGTCAGAAGAATCAGTCTATCAACAACTGAGTAAGGAGAGAGACTGTTTAAGGTCGGGAATCTGCCAGCTGCTCGGCGCGTCGACATGTTGCCTGTGTAGTTCAGAACTTTGAATAGCGAACAGCCATTTCCAAGCTTAACGTAGCGTCAGTTTTTCGTAGACATAGATAATTGTATTTAATCTTATTTCAAGTTCTTAACTCTGAAGGGGACCACGCCTACTCGTCATCACAAATTTAGACTTAATTTATGGCATACGCGTGGCTTGGCTAGAAATGAAATTGACAGTATTGGGGGCTCCAGACGGCCAAGCGTTTAAAAAAGTTGGCACGGATTGTGTAAGGCACGAATAATTTATCTTAACGTACCTTGCAGGAAACGGTTGGCGTAGCGGAAATAGTACAGAAAGGTAGTCTGAGGATCGTGTGATAAGAGTCCTCACATCTAATCTTTTTGTTTCCAACATTTAAATCACTTAACGCCCATTGGAATTACTGAAACAATGCTGAACGTATTGTATTCATTAATATTTTCATACAATGCGTGGAAACGAAAGGCAAAGGATAAATCGGGATTACAAATAAATTCCCAGGAAGTGATTATAGCGCGTATACTAGAACTTCGAATACAAAATTAGATATCTTTATTATTTTGCGATTGATGATTTATATGTGCTGCGGTGGAAACTTTGTACAAAGAGGAAAACAGTAATTTTCTCGATAGCTTGCACAGAATATAAACGCAACATTTTTACGATTACATGCTCATTTCAATGTTTCTGTAGAAAAACAGAACTCATTTACATTCATACAGTTTGGCAGCAAACCACGCAGATTTCATCATGTAGCAAAATATTACCGAGGATAGCTGGTGATATACAATGAAGTGATTGTGATGCAGTCTTCACAAAGGAGCAAATGAAACTGACGGAGTACGAATTCCCGTATTCTTTAATTATAATCCCTTCTTGAAATGTTATTTGCAGAGTCCTCGTCGACGCTGCAAGAACAAACACTTCGTGGCACATCAGTAAAATACTCGTATCTCCTACCACACCAGCTCAGCGCTTTCGAAGTATTAGTTGAAATGGGTCGCATATGGAAAAGAAAACATTTACGTCGTGCCTAACTCTGGTTAACCCCACCACACCCGCCCTTCATTGTTTTAGTCCGTTGTACTTTCTTCCTCTTTTTCTTCCGGCTTCCTTCCGTACCTACAAGAGGTCGGCAGAACTATTGTAGATCTTGGCGTAGTTATTGACAGAAGGTAGCCGGATGCTCTTCTTACCGCCATCCTTTTGGCCCCAGTAGGGAATTCCTGCAGTCGAATTGTCTGTGTGTGGTGTTATCCATGTGTAAGTGTGCGAATTTTTTGTGAATATTTCCAAATGGTATAACTCAGGAGGTACCTAAGTGTCACCAATGTGTATTGTGTATTGAACCAGGTACCTAGAAACCACAGAGAGGCTTCGTCCCACCGTGGCCCTCAGTGGTTCACAACCCCACAACAGGCCACAGCAGTCCACCCACGCCACTGCACTTCACCCCGAACCCAGGTTATTGTGTGGTTCGGTCCCCAGTGCCCCGCCCCCTCCCCTCCAACCCCCAGGAACGTCTCATACGAGACGAGTGCACCCAAATGCTTGCGTGGTAGAGTAATTATGGTGTAAGTGTACGTGGAGACAGTGTTTGCGCAGCAATCGCCGACAAAGTGTAACTGAGGCGGAATATGGGGAATCAACTCGCATTCGCCGAGGCAGATGGAAAACCGCCTAAAAACCATCCAGAGACTGGCCGGCACACCGGACCACGACACTAATCCACCGGGTGGATTCGTTCCAGGGACCGTGCCGGTAAGCAGCGCGTTAGACAGTGCGGCTAGCCGGGCGGGCCAGTGTCACAATGTATTCACCTAGTCGGATGTGAGAAACAACCTAAAAACAACATCTAGGCAGGCCAGTACACTGACCCTCGTCGCTAATGCGCCGCACAGTGCGCCAAAACCTGGACAATAAATGAAAAATGGACATAAAGTCCTAAAAAAATGTTTTATTTTTAGATTGTTTGGGTCGTTCCTTAGGAATCTGATATCGGCGTTACAGAATTCAAAATGGTGGATGCAATTTGGAAAATCAAAAATTATAAATTTTGCGGATTCTATTAAGACTTGGTGTATAACGTATTGTAAGATAGTTGATAACGAATTACAAGTCGAAACTGCAATATTGAAATGTTTTATTCGATCCAAAACGAAATTTTCACTCTGCAGCTGAGTGTGCGCTGATATGTAACTTCCTAACAGATTAAAACTGTGTGCCGGACTGAGACTCGAGCTCGGGACCGGAGTTCGAGTCTGGGTCGGGCACACAGTTTTGATCTGTCAGGAAGTTTTATTCAGTCTTTGAGATTTTTCATTCTAAATGATGGTCGCATTCGCCGCTTGCATCACTCTTTCGTTAAGAAGAGTCGCTGTCGGGTTGCCTATTGGGACAGTTCGAAAACAAGATCTCTTACTTTAGGTGGGATCTGTTCGTTTTCTTCAGTTGTCATTTTCTGGACTCTCGTGATAAAAGGATCCGAAGATGCCACAATCCGATGTAATAAGACATGCTCCGTTTTCTCACGGAAATATTTACGTATAAAATTTTGGCGGGAACGCCAGATCTCCTTACTCCAAGCTTCCTGCACATCTTCACCTAGCCGACCACTGTTCAACGAAGTAATATCTATTATGGCACATCGGTGCATCAAAATTATGGGGCATTATTTTTGTGACTTCGGTGATGACGGTATCGGACTTTCGATGGAAAAAATTACCCGGGGAAAATTTAATCTTCTAAAAAAAAAAAAAAAAAATGCGGTAAAAGTATGATCACAGTTCTGAATAGCACCCCAAAGACTGTACAGTAAACCCTAATGACATTTTTTGTGCAGATAATAATTTGAGATAACTGCAATAATGAGGAAAACTATTTTATCGTGTTGATCTACCACATGGTAGAAAAACCACCGCCCACTAAAATCATGCAAACATGTTACGCAGTTTTATTTCAACACGTTACCTATATTATTAAGGTAGCAGGAAAACCTTAACTAAAGTGGAGCCGTGCAGAGGAAATTTTGTAGCCAACGATTTCGGATAACATTGGTAGCAGTTCAGTTTCACGTCAATATTCGTGATTACACAGGCTACAAATGTTGTTGTATACGTACCTTCTGAAGTTCTACCCGTCTTTGTTTATCCTGACAACTAGAGAGGATCGCTGAAGTATATTAAACAGACAAAACAAACAATATCTGCAAAATGTGTCGTTGTCCGATTCAATGTTTGACGTCAACTGTCATGACACGTATTATATCGACTTACACTGGAATGACACCGCTGCAATGAGCAAGTATCCACTAATGACATCTACACAAGGTTTTGCAGGACTGAAGGCGGAATGTGCGTATTTTTTTATTTTTTTTTTATTTCTCATCTGTCCAGGTTTCAAAGAGAGTTGGCCCGCTGTGCACTGCAGATTGAGTCCAAAGCCGGTACGTCTCTGCCGATAGCGGCGTGCTAACAGACGCGGTTATCCAGACCCTTCGAAGCATACATAAGAATGAGATCTTAGATAAAAAATTAACATCATACGGAATAATAACCGGGATCAAAGTCTCACATGAACTCCCAGGTCAAAGTAACAAAAAGGTGGGCGTGGACGTGCATCTGTTGTACAGTCTAAAAGCTGTGCAACAGATGCAGTCCATCAAACTGGACGTCACGTTTGTGAATTGTTGTGCCTGACAATTCTCAATTTTTTACAAACACAACTTTTATTGATGTAAGTTCACAAGGTTGATGACTGAACATACAAACGAAAGAAGGTAACAATACCGATGCCAGTAACAGTCTCCTAATTGAGTCAAACAAGAGTTCACTTCTAATTTTCCACAAAGATTCGTGGTAACACACTGACACACCAGTAACAGTCCAATTCCGAGACGAAGACCTAACCTTCAACGGTCGCAGTACACGAGGTCGGCATCCGGCGTGAACTGAACTTTGTGGCTGGTTGTAGCCCCTATGTAGCTGTCTCCAGCCAGTCAGATTTGGCGTAGTGATACTTCCTGCACGCCATGGTTCGAAATCCCCCTGCAGGAAGTAGTGCTCGGAATGTCTGTTTCCATTATCTTGTATGTAAACAGCCAGTGTTTACCATGGTGCTTTTGGTACACCTTCGGCGTAGACAATCTCGTCCTCTGTTGTGTAATATGGGTTGCCGGCCCTCAGAGGCTAGCTTGGCTCCTGTATAACATGAATCTTTTTTGTAGGAGAATGTGACCTTTACTTTTCTCCAATCACTGGGCACAGATAAGCAGCAGATTAAAAACTGTGTTCTAGATCAGTAGCCGTGTGACCCATCTCGGTCAAAAAGGATGATGACAGATGTCCTGTGATCACGGTTAAAATTAAGTCATGTACAAAACGTCTCTGCAGTGCAGCAGAGTTTGTCGCTGGTCAGCAATCTGTCCTCAACCAGCCATGCATCTGACCGCAAGTTAACTCCGTGTACTGCAATAGAAAGATGTCGCCAGAGACATTAATTTGCACACGGGCACCTATGTACAGTCGTGCTCGAAAGTATCCGAACGACCTGAATTCGCATGCAACCCACATAACGCAGCTGTTTAGCAGGTCCTCTAATCGCTCCTCGGTACAGTCGTTTGACTATTGAAAATGGTTCCAACAAGTCACCACTAGAAAACACTGCTCTGTGTCACAATAACTCAAGATGTAAAGTTACACCACGATTCATAAATTGATACACTTTCTAGGTTAGGTTTAAGTATAGGGCACGGTACACATGCGTCGCCATTTTAATACAGTACGTTTACAAAACCACAGTCATCTCGAGAAAACCAGTCGTGAGAAACGGTCAAATTTAATCGTGAGCAACTCCCTCGTTGAACTTCGATTGAGATGGGTGCAGCAGAATTTTGTCGACTCTACCGCGGTTGACATTTAATCGAAGTTGCTGCACTCCGTCGCAGAACTCGAACCTGGAAGGTTAACTATTGCTGTCAGTGCTTCGAACAAACGACCCTTACAGCTTCACTTCTGCTAGTACGTTTCTTGTCCTTTCCGAAAAGCTCACAATGTTCTAAAGCAGCAGACACTTCACTGCGGGGTTATTATTTCATTCCGATAACCGTCCCCTTGAAATCATCCAGGCAAGGCATTCTGCGCGTCTAAACACTTTGTGCTTGTAAACGCGTATTTCCCTTGCCGCCACCCGGGTAACAGCGCCGGCCGTGTCAGCCAGCTTGGAACACGACTCTTGGGCGGCGGCGAGATAACGCCGAGGGACGGTCCGGCCAGTCGGCCAATGAACTGCCACGTGGGCAGCACGTGCTGCCGCCACCCGCCAGTTATCCGCATTAGGACGTGGATCGCATTATTCCTCGCCTCGTAACTGTTTGCAGCGCCGGCGGCACTAACGTAATAAACGACAATCTACGGCGCGTGATGACGCGTCGCCGAGCACGGCTCAAAACGGATTAGGATCGATTCGCGAAATGCACTTTCCTGGAGCACACACACTGCACGTCTCCTCTACAGTACATGAAGTCCAAATACCTACAACGCAAGCAGAAGAGTATATAACTGCTTCTGAGAAGAGATTCTATCGTTTTATTGTACCAAGGTAGCCGAAGTATGTACAACAAGGGTAGAACCCAGTCTCGAACGGCTCCAGACGAATACAACTGATTTTAAAATAAGGAGATGTGTCCGTTGTACGTCGCCTTAACGCACTCTTCTGTAAAAATCTGCATTTGCGTAATGGAAAATTGAGAGTTAAGGAACATAAAGACTAGGGAAGGACAAACTGCTGAATAAAGAATCTGTATTACTAAGTGACCATCCTGGAACCCAGAACTAGTTGCAGGCTGTCTGTCTAACAGCTCCCAGGGGCAACCAAAATTGTTTCCCTATATTTCGCTTACTTCTTGATCGAATTTAAGTTTTGAAATGACGTCATAGTCTGTTCATTAAGAGGTATAATGTTATGTGAACCGTTTAACACACGGGTGTCCAACTACATTTCGAAGTAGGCTACATTATTAACTTTTTAGCCGGCCGATGTGTCCGAGTGGTTCTAGGAGCTTCAGTCCGGAACCGCGCTGCTGCTGGTGTCGCAGGATCGAATCCTGCCTCGGGCATGGATGTGTGTCATGTCCTTAAGTGTGTTAGGTTTAAGTAGTTCTAAGTGTAGGGGACTGATGACCTCAGATGTTAAGTCCCATAGTGCTTAGAGCCATTTGAACCATTAACTTTTATCTCTATGGTGGGCCAGACCAAAAAGATTTATAAAGGAACTAAACGAATGGAAACGAATCACAATTTTCCTGGGTTGGTGTGCAGAATATATATATATATATATATATATATATATATATATATATATATATATATATATATATATATATATACTGCACGCCTAACCAGAAAAATTCAATCAGTAAGTAAGCAAAATATTGAAAAACAATTTTGTTTCCCCCTGGGAGCTGTTAGATAGACAACCTGCAACTAGTTGTCTTTTCCAGGATGGTCACTTAGTAACACAGATTCTTTATTCAGCAGTTTGTCCTTCCCTTGTCTTTATGTTCCTTAACTCTCAAATTTCCATTACGCAAATAAAACTTAAAATCAGCGAAATATAAAATGAATGAGACAGTAACTTACAACACTTGTTTTTCTTGAACAGTACCTCGATAATTGGAGATATATTCGACGTCGAAATTCTGAGAATTCCTCTCAGATGGCCGCCTGTCAGTGAAGATCTCGTTTTAGATTCTACATTTTTCATTCGTGAAAAAAATCTGCTTTCGGATCTATGTGCTTTCGAACAAGGACGTCTGTTGAAGTGCTAACTTGGATAGGTTGGTATAATGACCAGGTTTGACAAATTTTTTATAAAATTCTATCAATCTATTCTGCGATCGTGGGTGATGACGCCATCACGTGTCGCCTTGTGGTCAACGTAGTACGCGAATGGCTCGCTGGTAAGGACTCGCGCGGCAGATAGTAGGTACGAAAGACGACAGTTGGTAGGTTAAGGTGGGAAACCACCCCCTCGCCGCACATGCACGCACGTTTGAGAGCGCGTGCAATATACACTACTGGCCGTTAAAATTGCTACACCACAAAGATGACGTGCTACAGACGCGAAATTTAACCGACAGGAAGAAAATGCTTTGATATGCAAATGATAAGCTTTCCAGACCATTCACACAAGGTTGGCGCCGGTGGTGACACCTACAACGTGCTGACATGAGGAAAGTTTCCAACCTATTTCTAATACACAAACAGCAGTTGACCGGCGTTGCCTGGTTAAAGGTTGTTGTGATGCCTCATGTAAGGAGGAGAAATGCGTACCATCACATTTCCGACTTTGATAAAGGTCGGATCGTAGCCTATCGCGATTGCGGTTTATCGTATCGCGACATTGCTGCTCCCGTTGGTCGAGATCCAATGACTATTAGCAGAATATGGAATCGGTGGGTTCAGGAGGGTAATACGGAACGCAGAGCTCGATCTCAACGGCCTCCTATCACTAGCAGTCGAGATGACAGGCATCTTATCCGCTTGGCTGTAACGGATCGTGCAGCCACGTCTCGATCCCTGAGTCAGCAGATGGGGACGTTTTCAAGGCAACAGCCATCTGCAAGAACAGCTCTACGACGTTTGAAGCAGCATGCACTATCAGCTCGGAGACCATGGTTGGGCTTACCCTTGATGCTGTATCACAGACAGGAGCGCCTGCGATGGTGTACTCAACGACGAACCCTTTGACTGGCACTTTATACAGTGGACGTTACATTTCAGATGTGCTACGACCCGTGGCTCTACCCTTCATTCGATCCCTGCGAAACCCTACATTTCAGCAGGATAATGCACGACCGCATGTTGCAGGTCCCGTACGGGCCTTTCTGGATACAGAAAATGTTCGAGTGCTGCCCTGGCCAGCACATTCTCCAGATCTCTCACCAATTGAAAACGTCTTGTCAATAGCGGCCCAGCAACTGGCTCGTCACAATACGCCAGTCACTACTCTTGATGAACTGTGGTATCGTGTTGAAGCTGCATGTGCAGCTGTACCTGTACATGCCATCCAAGCTGTGTTTGACTCAATGCTCAGGCGTATCAAGGCTGTTACGACCAGAGGTGGTTGTTCTGGGTACTGATTTCTCTGGATCTATGTACCCAAATTGCGTGAAAATGTAATCACATGTCAGTTCTACTATAATATATTTGTCCAACGGATACCCGTTTATCATCTGCATTTCTTCTTGGTATAGCAATTTTAATGGCCAGTAGTGTACATAACAGGTTAATGTTGTCCTCACTCACTACTGAGTTTGAAGAAAGAACTTTTTCGGGCTAAGCGGGTCGGATCCAACGTTAAAAACAACTGGAGCAGCTTTTCATTAATTAACAGTTTCATTTAAAGTCATTGCTGTAATTGCCGGCCGTCTTTTGCAGGCGCACTCCTGTGGGCAAAACTGCGATTGGCATGCATCTGAATCAGTTGGATTTTCTTCCATCGTTGCTGTTAACGTCAGCTCTTTGTTTCGCTCTTTTGCATAGTGTTCACTATTTTCTTAGAAAAAGAATCTCGCAGTGAACAGAGGTGCTATTAGTGATGGTGGTAAGTTCCTGTAGTACCTAACTGCTGAGGTTATCGGTACCTGGGCTTACAAACTACTTAAACTAACTGACGCTAAGGACAACACGCACACCCATGACCGAGGGAGGACTCGAACCTCCGACGGGGTGAACCATGTGAACCGTGGCATGACGCCCTAGCCCACGCAGATACAGACGACGGCAGAGGTGCGACCAGAACTGGAATTTCATGGGAGCATTTGGACAGCAGTTATATGGTGGGTCATGTGTGCCATCTACGGGCGTGGAACAAGATCAGTGTTGTCGAAGATGATGCGAACTGTTTGCATGGGGTGCGACCACGTCAGATGTTCCAGCGTTGTAGTGCGGTACTGCTGTTGTTCTGTTTACCTTGCGCAAGTCTATAGCAAGCTGTTGCTTTTTGATTTTCCCTACCTGTGCTGATTGCTAGAAGGATGCTATAGTGATGTTTTAAACCTTTGTGAAGGAACATGAGTCCAGAATTTAAGCATGTGTGCTGATTTGACAAGATTTTATGATATTTGAAATTCTTATTGAATTTTGCTGGCGACGCACGGACGATAAAAGTGAGGAGTCTGCTCGTTAGCATCAGTGTATTCTGGTGGAAAATTTCAGGAAGTGTATTTATGGTCTTGCCACCTTAACTGTGAGCAGAAAATCGTGTTGTAAGTTGTGAGAAAGCGCACCCTGCGAGGCCTTTTTTTGCTGGAGGTCAGTGTTGTACGTAATTTAACTACATACGTGAGAACTTTCCTTGCGCCTCCGTAGAACCACTCCCTAATTTTAAGTTTAGATGTTGTGCACCACAGTCCCTTAGGCTAGTATACTTATTAGCTATCTAGCATGAAGATACCTACGAAAACCTAAGAGCTGTTACGCTGACCTCCATCAGAATAAATCTATCTGACGACGCGCTTAAGTTATCTACATTGCGCTGCGCGAGGAATGAATTGCTGGGGCTGCTGCGTCAGATAGTAGAGAGTGTATCGAGCGACGCCGTACAACTAAGGTGGTTCATTGGGCACCAGCCAGCTCTGTGCTGTGTGTGTTGTGCCCGGTTGTGATTGGGAAACAGGGATCATTAGTTGTTCTGTGCGCTTTATGTGTTATGGTGGAGGGATTCTCGTCGACGGAGACAAACCTGACAGCGATATTAATTATGAAAGTTGAGTGTGTACCATCACAAGAATAGTTTTTAATCTTTTAATAATGATAACATTTTAAAGTCAGTTTTGAAAAGGCTTTTTTTAATATACAGGGTGATTCAAAAAGAATACCACAACTTTAAAAATGTGTATTTAATGAAAGAAACATAATATAACCTTCTGTTATACATCATTACAAAGAGTATTTAAAAAGTTTTTTTTTCACTCAAAAACAAGTTCAGAGATGTTCAATATGGCCCCCTCCAGACACACGAGCAATATCAACCCGATACTCCAACTCGTTCCACACTCTCTGTAGCATATCAGGCGTAACAGTTTGGATAGCTGCTGTTATTTCTCGTTTCAAATCATCAATGGTGGCTGGGAGAGGTGGCCGAAACACCATATCCTTAACATATCCCCATAAGAAAAAATCGCAGGGGGTAAGATCAGGGCTTCTTGGAGGCCAGTGATGAAGTGCTCTGTCACGGGCTGCCTGGCGGCCGATCCATCGCCTCGGGTAGTTGACGTTCAGGTAGTTACAGACAGATAAGTGCCAATGTGGTGGCGCCCCATCCTGCTGAAATATGATTTGTTGTGCTTCTTGTTCGAGCTGAGGGAACAGCCAATTCTCTAACATCTCCAGATACTGTAGTCCAGTTACAGTAGCACCTTCGAAGAAAAAGGGACCAAAAACTTCATTGGCTGAAATGGCGAACAAATGTACAACTAAATGAAACTTTATAGCTCCCTTAATTCACCGACAGATAGTGCTTAGCTCTGCCTTTTGTCGTTGCAGAGTTTTAAATTCCTAAAGTTGTGGTATTCTTTTTGAATCACCCTGTATATTAGAACCTGTCTATTTTAGAGTCACTTCCATTACTTTGGTTCCTCAAGGCTATACAATTTTGTTAACACTGTATTGATGAGGCTTTAAACGTAATATCGCTTCTCAATGTTCTTGATATAAAATTGTCCTACCATTCCGTACCCATCTCACATACTATACTGCGTGCCGTATGTGACAGGTTGGTGATGAGGTGACAGTGCAGTAGTTCTCGCACCGATCTCAGTTACAAGTTAATGGGCAGCACTAGGGCATCGACGGTGCTCCATATCTCTTTCCAAGCTGGTAGTCACGCAGTCACGGCGGAGTCTCCACTGTACGAGGGTGTATACGAATTCCCCCCCCCCCCCCCCTCTCCAAAAAGAAAAAGACGCAATAACATTGCCGTGGGCGGAGCTTGTGTAGTACGCTTTCCTTCCGCTATGCGGAACTCGTTGCCATTTCAGTGGCGCCTGTATTGTCTACCTGGCTTGTTCTGTTCATCTGCAGTGAACGCTTTTGCTAGCGCTGTTTTGTTCTTTTTTCGTTTTCTATGATGGCTAGCTTAAGTGAACAACGTGCAGCTGTGGGATTTTGTTTTCTACTCGGTAAAAATGCTGCTGAAATATCACGCTATGGCAAGAACTCATGTGTACAAGTGATTTTCTCGATTTAAAAATGGTGACACGTCGATTGATGACAAAAATCGTTCTGGACGACCGCCCACTGCTCGAATCGACGCAATTACTGAAACAATTGAGAGCTTCTGTTCACAGATTGTCGACAGACAAAGGAACAACTGTCAGAAGTTCGTGGGTTATTTTGGAGCTCGGTTCAGCATACTTTAACGGAAGATTTGGGAATGAAAAGGGTTGCTGCCAAATTTGTTCCTCGGGTTCTGATTGAAAATCAAAAGGAACGTCAAGTTGAAACACGTCGTGCTTCGAAACACAAGCTTGAAACTGATCCACGTTATCTATCGTAGGTCAATGCTGGTGATGAGTCATGATGCTATGGTTACCACCCAGAAACAAAGCAATAATCAAGCCAGTAGAAGACGTCATTATCATCCCATTGAAAAAAAAAGTCGCCAAGTCAAATTAAATATCAAAACAATATTGATTTGTTTTTTGATATCAAGAACGTAATTCATTCAGTTTCTTCCTCCAAGTCAGACCGTCAGTAAAATCCTTTATCGGGAAGTTTTAAGATTGCGCAAGAGTGTTCGTCAAAAAAGACGCGATTTGGGGCCAACAGGAGATTGTTTTTTCCACCAAGAAACAGCCATCTCTGTTATGCAGTTTTTGGCTAAAAATAGCATGGCTCGGCTGCCCCAACCACCTTACTCGCGTAAACTGGCACTATGCGACTTTTTCTTTTTTTCTTATTTGCACGCATGAAAAGGGGCATGAAAGTAGACCGATTTGACAGCATTGAAGAAGTGAAGAGAGAAACGACGGGGAAGGGAGCTGTCAGCAATTTCTAAGGATGACTGAAAAGAATGTTCCGACAGTGGAATACAGGTGAGAAAAGTGTATTAGTTGTAATGGAGAATATTGAATGGGATAAGGTTGTTCTGTAAACAATTTGCAAATATACAGCTTTCAAAAAGTAATTCCGGTTTTTTATATCCCCTCGTAGCCTGAAAATTATGAAACCTGTCACAGTTAAATATTACCGTAAATGATATTCAGCTCAACCTCTTCAGTCAACGTAAGCCCAGCCCCTCATTCTCAACACTAAAATTTCGGTTCGGGGTGATGACTAAAATAAATTGGAGTGTGTACTTTTCATTACCAGATTTTTACAGGGCCATGTAGTGGCATAAGAGATAACGCAAGCAGTTCAGACGGGAGAAAGTTCGGAACAAGTTGCAGCGACTAGATAAGCGCTGTGGAACACGTGCGCCGGCGTGTCGGCACAGTAGGCAGCAACGACTGCGGAACTGCCGCACCAGGGGAAAGCCAGAGTTACGGCGCCGAGGAGACTTCCACGTCTGCACTGACAGCCAGCCGCACTAAAACTCAACGCTTCACCCAGGCCGCTGTCGTTATATTCCCTCTTGCAGTGTTCCCTCCCTTAAGTGCACTATTTAATCAAGTCAACTGCTCTCGGCTATTTTTCATACCAACTCTCGGAACACCGACGACTCTATTCTGGGTCGCCAGCCTCACTATAAAAGGTTCACTCCGTGACACAACGAGGGTTATTCTAAACAGAAATCTGTGGCCCATCTGACAGTCGTGAAGACCCAGCGTCCTCTCAAAAAGGTTGCCCAATCTTAAGGAAACCATTGCAGAATGAGAGACACTACATATTACACACACACACACACACACACACCTAAATTGGAAACACAGCTTCTAAGCAGGGTACATCATGTATTGGCAGGCAACCGGTTACGCAAAACACTCCTTGTGGGTGGACAGATGGGCAGAAAAGCTGAGCAACAAAATTTAAAATTAACGAAAGAATTCAAAATTTGAATCTGTTTTACTATATTGCTACAAGCAGCCCGAGGATCATTCGAATAAATGTTCCTACGTAAAATATTATCAACAGTTCCTCCCTTGTGGCTCCTAGCAGTATATATTTGAAGTAGTTCATTTGAACTCTGGGCATAGGAACGAATAAATCAGGTCTGAAAGTTTTGATCATATATCCCGTAATACAAAGTGCCTGAAGAAAAGGGAAGTTTATTCTTCACGAAAGCAGCTATTCTGTAAACGATTTCTTCTTTGAAACAATTACATTCTGCTATTACAATAAACGTTTCTGTTGCTATGCTGAGTCATCTATGGATGGTCAACTTACAGAAATGTTAAAACGATACCTAATTGCCATTCAAGTGTTAGACCCCAGGCCTCTTCCGATTGACCTACTGCTGGCTGTAAGACAATAAGAGGAGCGATCAAAGCTTATGAAAAATGTTCTGAAAGCGGTACACACATCTTGCACTATGTTATTATAATGTTTCAGGGCGTCCGCAGCTCGTGGTCGTGCGGTAGCGTTCTCGCTTCCCACGCCCGGGTTCCCGGGTTCGATTCCCGGCGGTGTCAGGGATCTTCTCTGCCTCGTGATGACTGGGTGTTGTGTGCTGTCCTTAGGTTAGTTAGGTTTAAGTAGTTCTAAAATCTAGGGGACTGATGACCATAGATATTAAGTCCCATAGTGCTCAGAGCCAATGTGTCAGGAAGTCGAGACTTCAAGCTCTGTGTCACTTACAGAATTCGTGCTTTAGAATTAAACTCGAACCCTTCATTCAGCACAAAAGGTGTTTCTTGTCAGTAGATAACCCTGTCTTTAGCCTGTCAGAATTTGGAGCAGATGTTTAATCACAAGACGGATGAATAACATTCTGGTAACAAGGCATCGAGACGAATTTCTACTCCATAACTGAGTGAACAAGAGGTAACAATTTTCTTGAGTAGCTAGCAGGCGTACCTCAGGGAGAGTAACGCTATTACAAAGTAAAATTGCCAATGAATAATCATGACGGTCCATCGCGTCCTTCCTGCCACGTACATTAATAAAGGGGAATTTCACTGAAATGCAGATAAGATGTTGCTCATTTGCATTCAGACAGAAGGCAAAATAAACAGCGGAATGAGGACACGGTACCGCACGCTGAAGACTGCGTAAAGCTATACGGTCCTTTCTAACGTAGACTAAGTCGCATAACAAGAAGGAAAATGTAACACTAAAGCAAATTTTTCTAATGACGGTGACACGTGACACGTGAGACTTCAAGCAGACCAGTTAACATCATTTCATCTGTGCTTGTTCTTGGCGAACTGTACGTAACACACTCTAAGGAAAAAAAACCGACGCACAATCAAGATATTATCCGAATGGGACGGAAATTCGTAGATGCGATGTACAGAAGACAAATGATTACAGTGTCAGGAAAATTGAATGATTTATTGAAGACAAAGACATTAACGAATTCAGAAGGTCAATAACGCATTGGCGATAACATATTAGACCTTCTGGTGACAAACAGACTTGAACTACACTCCTGGAAATTGAAATAAGAACACCGTGAATTCATTGTCCCAGGAAGGGGAAACTTTATTGACACATTCCTGGGGTCAGATACATCACATGATCACACTGACAGAACTACAGGCACATAGACACAGGCAACAGAGCATGCACAATGTCGGCACTAGTACAGTGTATATCCACCTTCCGCAGCAATGCAGGCTGCTATTCTCCCATGGAGACGATCGTAGAGATGCTGGATGTAATCCTGTGGAACGGCTTGCCATGCCATTTCCACCTGGCGCCTCAGTTGGACCAGCGTTCGTGCTGGACGTGCAGACCGCGTGAGACGACGCTTCATCCAGTCCCAAACATGCTCAATGGGGGACAGATCCGGAGATCTTGCTGGCCAGGGTAGTTGACTTACACCTTCTAGAGCATGTTGGGTGGCACGGGATACATGCGGACGTGCATTGTCCTGTTGGAACAGCAAGTTCCCTTGCCGGTCTAGGAATGGTAGAACGATGGGTTCGATGACGGTTTGGATGTACCGTGCACTATTCAGTGTCCCCTCGACGATCACCAGTGGTGTACGGCCAGTGTAGGAGATCGCTCCCCACACCATGATGCCGGGTGTTGGCCCTGTGTGCCTCGGTCGTATGCAGTCCTGATTGTGGCGCTCACCTGCACGGCGCCAAACACGCATACGACCATCATTGGCACCAAGGCAGAAGCGACTCTCATCGCTGAAGACGACACGTCTCCATTCGTCCCTCCATTCACGCCTGTCGCGACACCACTGGAGGCGGGCTGCACGATGTTGGGGCGTGAGCGGAAGACGGCCTAACGGTGTGCGGGACCGTAGCCCAGCTTCATGGAGACGGTTGCGAATGGTCCTCGCCGATACCCCAGGAGCAACAGTGTCCCTAATTTGCTGGGAAGTGGCGGTGCGGTCCCCTACGGCACTGCGTAGGATCCTACGGTCTTGGCGTGCATCAGTGCGTCGCTGCGGTCCGGTCCCAGGTCGACGGGCACGTGCACCTTCCGCCGACCACTGGCGACAACATCGATGTACTGTGGAGACCTCACGCCCCACGTGTTGAGCAATTCGGCGGTACGTCCACGCGGCCTCCCACATGCCCACTATACGCCCTCGCTCAAAGTCCGTCAACTGCACATACGGTTCACGTCCACGCTGTCGCGGCATGCTACCAGTGTTAAAGACTGCGATGGAGCTCCGTATGCCACGGCAAACTGGCTGACACTGACGGCGGCGGTGCACAAATGCTGCGCAGCTAGCGCCATTCGACGGCCGACACCGCGGTTCCTGGTGTGTCCGCTGTGCTGTGCGTGTGATCATTGCTTGTACAGTCCTCTCGCAGTGCCCGGAGCAAGTATGGTGGGTCTGACCCACCGGTGTCAATGTGTTCTTTTTTCCATTTCCAGGAGTGTATTTGAAACAGTTAACGCAGAACAGGGCATCATCGATCATAAAGTGGTTACAGCATCGGTGATTTCAGGCGTAAATAGAAATATTAAGAAAGGTAAGACGATTTTCTGTTTAGCAAAAGTGACAAAAAACCGATTGCATAGTACTTGACGGCTGAACACAATAAATTTATCTAAAGTACAGATAGTATTGAGGACCAGTGGACAAAGTTCAGAACCATAGTACAATATGCATTAGATGAGTATGTGCCAAGAAGATCGCAAAAGATGGGAAACAGCCGCCGTGGTACAACAACCGAGTTAGAAAACTGCTACGGAAGCATAGGGAACTTCACAGCAAACATAAACATAGCCAAAGCCTTGCAGACAAACAAAACTTACGCGAAGCGAACTTTAGCGTGAGGTGGGCTTGGCGAGAGGCGTTCAACGAATTCGAAAGTAAAGTACTGTGTACTGACTTGGCAGAAAATTCTAAGAAATCTTGGTCTTATGTCAAAGAGGTAGGTGGATCAAAACAAAATGTCCATACACTCTGTGACCAAAATGGTACTGAAACGGAGGATGACAGACTAAAGGCCGAAATAATAAATGTGCTCTTCCAAAGTTGTTTCACAGAGGAAGACAGCACTGCAGTTCCTTCTCTAGATTGTCGCACAGACGAGAACATGGTAGATATCGAAATAGGTGACAGAGGGATAGAAAAACAATTAAAATCGCTCAAAAGAGGAAAGACCGCTGGACCTGATGGGATACCAGTTCAATTTTACACAGAGTACGTGAAGGAACTTGGCCCCCTTCTTGCAGCGGTGTACCGTAGGTCTCTAGAAGAGCATAGTGTTCCAAAACATTGGAAAAAGGCACAGGTCACCCCCGTTTTCACAAGAAGGGACGTCGAACAGGGGTGCAGAACTATAGACCTATATCTCTAACGTCGATCAGTTGTAGAATTTTGGAACAAGTATTATGTTCGAGTATAATGACTTTTCTGGAGACTAGAAATATACTCTGTAGGAATCAGCATGGGTTTAGAAAAAGACGATCGTGTGAAACGCAGCTCGCGCTATTCGTCCACGAGACTCAGAGCGCCATAGACACGAGTTCCCAGGTAGATGCCGTGTTTCTTGACTTCCGCAAGGCGTTCGATACAGTTCCCCACAGTCGTTTAATGAACAAAGTAAGAGCACATAGACTATCAGACCAATTGTGTGATTGGATTGTAGAGTTCCTAGATAACAGAACGCAGCATGTCATTCTCAATGGAAAGAAGTCTTCCGAAGTAAGAGTGATTTCAGGTGTGCCGCAGGGGAGTGTCATAGGACCGTTGCTATTCACAATATACATAAATGACCTTGTGGATAACACAAGGATGATGCTGTAGTATATCGAGAGGTTGTAGCATGGAAAATTGTACTGATATGCAGGAGGATCTGCAACGAATTGACGCATGGTGCAGGGAATGGCACTTGAATCTCAATGTAGACAAGTATAATGTGCTGCGAATGCATGGAAAGAAACATCCTTTATCATTTAGCTACAATATAGCAGGTCAGCAACTGGAAGCAGTTAATTCCATAAATTATCTGGGAGTAGGCATTATGAGTGATTTAAAATGGAATGACCATATAAAATTAATCGTCGGTAAAGCAGATGCCAGACTAAGATTCATTGGAGGAATCCCAAGGAAATGCAGTCCGAAAACAAGTAGGTTACAGTACACATGTTCGCACGCTGCTTGAATACCGCTCACCATTGTGGGATCCGTACGGGGTAGGGTTGATAGAAGAGATAGAGAAGATCCAACGGAGAGCAGCGTGCTTCTTTACATGATCATTTAGTAATCGCGAAAGCGTTACGGAGATGATAGATGAAGTCCAGAGGAAGACTCTGCAAGAGAGACGCTCAGTAGCTCGGTACGGACTTCTGTTGAAGTTTCGAGAACATACCTTCACCGAGGAGTCAAGCAGTATATTCGTCGCTCCTAGGTATATCTCGTGAAGAGACCATGAGGATAAAATCAGAGAGATTAGAACCCACACAGAGGCACACCGACAATCTTTCTTTCCACGAACAATACGAGACTGGAATAGAAGGGAGAACCGACAGAGGTACTCAAGGTACCCTCCGCCACACACCGTCAGGTGGCTTGCAGGGTATGGATGTAGATGTAGATGTAGAACAGTTATTCGGCTTCGCATTGATTGACAGAATTGCTGGATGTACTCCTGAGGGACGTCGTACTAGAATCTGTCCAGTTGGCGCGTTAGATAGCGAAAATCCTGAGCTGGTTGGAGGGCCCTTCCCGTAATGTCTCAAACGTCTTGGATTGGGGAGAGATGGGGTGAGCTCACTGGCCAAAGTAGGTGTTGGCATGCACAAAGACAAGTAATAAAGACTCTCGCCATGTGAAGGAGGGCATTATCATGCTAAAATGTAAGCCCTTGGTAGTTTGATATGAAGGGAAACAAAACGGGGCGTGGTATATCATCGACGTACCGCATTGCTGTAAAAGTGTCGCGGATAACAGCAAAAGGTGTCCTGCTATGAAATGCAATGACACCTGAGTACATCACTCCTGGCTGTCGGGTCGTATGACGGGTGACAGTCAATCTGGTGTCCCACCGCTGTCCGAGGCGTTTCAAGACTCGTCTTTGCTGGTCATCAGGGCCTGGAATCTCCTTGGCTGGAGTAGAAGTACCTTCAGTGATGAGTTCCGCTCCGAATTGAGCCCCGATGAGCAGCGAAGACCTGTATTGAGATACCCCGGACAGCAGTGGTGTACCAATCTGATTGCCGCCTGCTATACGGCCCGAGAACCAAGAGTGATGGTCTGGAGAACGACTTCATTTCATGACAAGACCTTTTGATTTTCATCCGCGGCCCCGTAACAGCAAAGCGGTACGTCGACGATATTCTATGCCACATTTTGCTTCCCTTCAGTGGGAAGGCATCCTGAGCTTACATTTCAGGAGGAGAATGTCCGCCCGCACACGATGATTGTCTTCGTGCCTGCCAAACCCTCTCTTGGCCAGCGAGGTCGCCAGATTTCTCCCCAATTGAGAACGTTTGGAGCATTATCGGGAGGATCCTCCAACCAGCTCGGGATTTTGACGATACAACGCACGAATTGATCTGGCATGATGTCTCTTAGGAGGACAGTTTATTTATTTAATTGTACGGGCAGACCGTTCGCCAGGTGTCGGTCTTTCAATTTGACGCTACATCGGCGACTGCAGTCGATGAGGATGATAGGATGATGATGAGGACAGCACAACACCCTGACCCTGGGCGGAGAAAATTCCCGACCCAGCCGGGAATGGATCCCGGGCCCAGAGGATAGACAATCCGTCACGCTGACCGTTCAGCTACCGGGGGCGGATAGGTGGACAGTCAACAACTCTATCAATCAGTGACACGTTATTGACTTGCTCAATTTGTGAAAATCGTTCTCCTGAATAAATCATACAATTTTTCGAACATTTTATTTTATTTTGAGTGTGTGTTCAGATTTTAAGCCTAGTGAGGATGCAGCGCGAACATGCATCGAAACTCATGATAGATGAAACGTTTCTTCCATATAGTTATAGATGTTTGTTAAAAATTGTATGGAACTTGATGCGCAACCGAATTCACAAATTGCCCCCCACTGAGTTCTCGTTAGTTGCAAAATTAGTCTTATCTCTTAATCTTAGTTCCCTCGATCACAGTGACGAGCTTAAGCTTGTCTGCCAGGGGCTTCAATCCCTAAACACAAACTTAATAATATAGGGAAACAAGCGAATACTTAAAACTAACAACAAATAAATCTCTTACATAATTTAGATTTACTCCCCATAAAACACAAGACGTGTGTGGTAACCTCTTACATTGAAGAAGACATAGATCCACTTGCAATTGAAGAAATGACCTGGCACGGCAACATTTTGCTGCAGTGAAACACAAAATAAGAAAATAGCTCTGAACATAAGAAATGAACTATGAACAACTTGTCCAGTTCCATTGAGAAATTGAGAGAGTGTGCTGACGAAAAAGCGCGAAGGAAATTTAGAACATGTAATCAAAATAGCAATATTTGATACCCATGAAATCTGCATTTGATCGGTAGCCCACACTGAGGGAGCACGAACGAGCTTCCCGCGTCAGCATGGAAAAGTCTTCTTGCCTGTCGACCAAGACGCGAAAGTTAGCATCGTTTGGAAATCGCGACGGAAATTACGACGAACGTTATCTTGAGAAAATGAGGTACTAAAACGAACTGCACTATCTATGACTGCTACCAAGTAATGGAAGACAGTGCACAGACACTGAAAATGGAGGAAACAGACCCGCAGCTGCTATCAGGATGTGGCTCCGACTAAGCACTGCAACAAAATGGGTCGACAAGAGCATCTCTCGGCACATTTGTAGACTCGGACACCCCATCAGAGCAAATGTCTATCGCCGGGAAAAGGGTACCGTAGCCAACCTAACGACGGTGGCGCCTCCTATCTGTCCCGCTCATTGACAGCCCGCCACCAAGCTCTGATTGGGAGAGACTGCAGTGGCACCAATTCTGGGAATCCGGGAAAGCCTCATACCCCTCCGCGTCAAGATAGTCGTAGCTTCAAATTCAAAGTAACGGCTCGGAAAGTCTACAGAATTTCGCCATATTACAAATTATTAGGAATGTTTAAACTCCAGTTTCGAAAATTTCTCTTTCCAGAGCAGTTCATGGTTATCTATTCAGGTAAACTATGACTGGTCTCAAATTACCAGGGAAAACTGATTTAACAGCGTTTAATTATCAATTAATTTCATCTACTTTCGAATTAACAACGTCATCGACACGTGGCTGATACCATCAGATCCGAAATTTCACAAGCAATCCGAATCTGTAAACGAATATATAAATTAAACTAAACTAGCAACCCTCACCTCGTCAGGTGTCTGCACAGGGCTGCAATCTTGGCTTCTCCATGCCTGACGTAGCTTTTAGCTATGTACATATAATATGTCCCATGGTGAGATCTCTAAACCTTCCTGAGAATAGTTAGACTCTTACAGGCGTTTCATTACTGGCTTTTGAGTAGTGAAGAGTTTAATATTAATACTGCAGGCCAGTGACCTTTGTGTAAAGTGAGTTTAATAGTACAGGTGTGAAGTATTAACATAAGTACGGGCATGAACATTTTCGAGTAACCTTTGCAAGAACTGCTTTCACCCAAACATCAAATTCACAGTGGAGTTCAAAAGGGATGTAAGTTTCCTGTTTTCGAACTATCGGTCTACAGAAAAGGAAGTGCCACTCTGGGACATACTGTTTACAAAACATCAACGCATGCGACTTTTACCTACATGAAAACAGTTGTCGTCCACCCAATGCACGGGTGTCCCGGGGACGTGGGCAAACAGGGCTCAGGACTTGTACCATGCTGAATTCTTTACACAAGCGCTAGGACGCTTTAAGCTCGTGTTATAGCAGAAATGCTACGCTGAGTGGAAGTTCGGATTTTCTCGAAGTGCAGAAGAAGGTGTAAGTAGATCACGTACATTCCAATCATACGTCGGTATCAATCTAGGAAGGATTTTATAAAAATTTAATATTAGAGCTGTGTTTAGTTCGCCAGCCAAGACGTAGGACTGAGGACGACTGGTGTTTACAGAATCCGTTGCCATTGCGGGAAAATGTATATTGAGCAGACATTTGGCACCGTTCACGACATGTATGTTGAGCAGCAATAGCCCAACATGATTACTATAACGTGAGAAGTCTGCGGTGGTGGAGGACTGACTAACTGAGGCACGTGGAATGATGCTACAGCAATTGTGGCCCGGAGTAATTAAATGAATACACTGGCGGGAAAAAATCACAACACTGAAAAGCAATTACTGTAGAGCAACGAAGCTGTGGGAACATATTTGTCTAGGTTTCATATTTAACTAATCAACATAGCAAGATCACAGGTTATGAGCCGTGGATGGCTCGTGTTATGCTTTGCATTAAACCTTGGTTGCTATTCTGTGATTAGTCTCCTGCGGTTATCGCGATTATGCTGTTATCCTCTCTCTCCGCGAGTGGTGGCAGCAGCAGCGTGTATCGATATTCGCACCCTTGTACTATCTTTGGCCACGCGCTTATAGTTTCCGGCTGTGCCGTATACGGGCAGCTGGTTGGTTGGCGTGGAGCAGGGAGCAAGTCTCCATGGCGCGTGTGTGGCCGGGCCCTGGCGGCGTCCACGCGCGGTCGGAGTGTGGGGGGCTGTTCCTATTGCTACGAGGTCCGTGACTCACCGATCCCGGGCACGAAAGCTGAGTCTTTACTTAATATAGGAGCCAGTCCCAACTGTTCACATTGTGTCGTTTGAATTTCTTTGTGGGCTGTTTGGACATTCCCGCGAGCAACATCGTGTGTCTCAAGCTGGCGAAATTCGAGCCGCCCTCCTGTGGAGTTTAACTTAACTTGATTATTTTTTAATTGAAGTGCACCAGCGGAATCTTCTGCCTTGTGGCCGTTAGCGTTCCGGTTACCTGCCCTGGCCGTTTACGCAAATTCAGGCAGTGTACTTTCTTCATCGTGTTGTGGCTGTCCAGCACGGCGTGTAGTTTGATAGCTGAATGTGTAATTCGTTGTGGGAGACGATATCTTCTGCGTTGTTGCATTGAACTCCCTGTTGTGTGCTGGTCGGGTCCAGCGGAAGTTATCCTGTCGCTTGGTCCGCTGACTGATTGTCGTTTGGGTTGCCTTCGGATTGAGAATTGTTGGGCCGACTGCCTGTCTCACCTAAGTGAGCCTTAGTGTTTGAATTCGAGGCCGACCCTTGGAAACATCTGAGAGCCGTTTGATGTGCTGCCTTTTCTTGCTTGTCCTTGTTGTTTGTTTGTTTATAGCTTCCAGCCGATATTAAAGTTGTTTTGCCCTTGGGACGTGAGATTGTTTGGGCCTTCAGCCTAATTTAGAGAAATGTTTTAAGATGAGGCCTTATGCCGTTTAAATTTCAAACTCTTGTTTTTGAGTCTTAAGTGATTGGCCTTCAACCGGTTTTAAATTAAAGTTGTTTTTCCTTTGAGGGGTGAGATTGAATGGCGCATTTAGCCGGTAATTAAGTTCAAAAATTAATATTTGGCTTGCTCTGTTTTTAATGTTTTCTTTACTCTTGTAATGTTTGTCAAATGAATAAAGTAGTATGTTCGAGTGCAACTGAAAGCCACTCATTTTGGCCCCTTTCCACAAATTAAACTATCTGTCCTCTCCTGCTGGTACAGCAGGGGATATCGGGTTATATTAAGCGCGAGGTATGCCGTCAGAAATGCGAAAATCTGGTATATTGATAACCGGTGTAACCATCAGAATGTTGAATGCAAGCACGCAAACGTGCTTATATCCAGTTGTACAAGTGGCGGGTGTCAGTTTGTGGAATGGAGTTCCATGACTACTGCGCTTTGTCGCTCAATACAGAGACGGTTAGTGCTGCTTGCGAATGACGCTGGAGTTATCGTCAGATGATGTCCAATATGTGCTTGATATGAGACAGATCTGGTGATCGAGAAGGCCAAGGCAACGTGTCGACAGACTGTGGAGCTTGTTAGTTTACAACAGCGGTATATGGGCGACCTTTATCCAGTTGGAAAACACCACGTGAAATGCTGTTCATGAATGCACGACAAGAGATCGAATCACCGACTGACGTACAATTGGAAGTCAGCGCCCGTGGGATAACTACGAGAGTTGTCCTACCGTCATGTGTAATCGTTCTCCTGACCATAACTGCAGGTGTAGGTCGAGCGTGTGTAGCACGCAAACAGGTTGGTTGCAGGCCCTCCACCGGTCATAAGTGGCCATCTCCGTCACCGAGACAGAACCAGCTTTCATCAGAAAAACGCAACAGACTTCCACGCTGCCCTCCAATGAGCTGTCGCTCGCAAGTTGCGGTGGTTTGGAGTCAGTGGAATGCACGCTACAGTGCTTCGGGCTCGTAGCTATCCTTGAGGTTATCGATTTGTAACAGTTCGTTTGTCACTGTGGTGGCAACTGTTACTCAAATTGCTGCTACAAATGCAGTTCGACGCGCCACAGCCATACGCCGAAGTAGATGGTGAAACGTAGCCTTCCGGAGACCGGCCTTTCTACTACTGTACATTTCCGTTTCTACCGCTGCTACGATAACGCACAATGGCTACATTACTGCCAAGGCTTTATGTAATGTCGCTGAAGTAACATGTAGCTATTCTTAACCCTATCATACGACCTCTTTCAAACCCAATGAAGTGTTGATAGTGGCGTCTATGTCGCCTTAAAGCCGTTCTTCAATAACATCGCCACGTCCAGTCTCAAAGGTAATTAATGCTCACGACATGTGCAGCGTGTATTCAAAGCAAACCTAATTTGCATTCCCATAGTGTCGCTACTAGCGCCACTATTATGCGACTGGTGCGAAATATGAATAAAAATAGGCTTTAAGATGCAGATACACGGGTACCAATCTTCATTTATTTCGTACAACTCCGTCTTGGTGTTGTGATAATTTTCCTTCAGTTTATTACAAACAGGGACAAGTGCAACCTCTTGAGTAAAATTCGGAATCCAATTTTCTTTTTCCTAATATTGGTAAACAACGGTCTTTGACTCTGCCAGCAGACTTACAGGATAAAGCTAGTCAACAGATAGCCCTCCCGGTTGGCCGTGCGGTCTAACGCACGGCTTTCCGAGCGGGAAGGAGCGCCTGGTCCCGGGCACGAATCCGCCCGGCGGATTTGTGTCGAGGTCCGGTGAACCGACCAGTCTGTGGATGGTTTTTAGGCGGTTTTCCATCTGCCTTGGCGAATGCGGTCTGGTGCCCTTATTCCGCCTCAGTTACACTATGTCGGCGATTGCTGCGCAGACAAGTTCTTCACGTACGCGTACACCACCATTACTCTACCAAGAGTGGTTCGGTGTGGGGTGGCGGAGGGGTGAAGTGGACTGCGGTAGTCGTCGTGGGGTTGCGGACCACTGCGGCTGCGGCGGGGACGGAGCCTCTCCGTCGTTTCTGGGTACCCGGTTAACATACAATACAATACATACAATAATCAACAGATTCATTGTTTCTGCCAGCTTCCACCACCAATTCACTGTATCTACAATTTTGCATTAGTGGCTAGTAACAATAATGATTGGCGCATGCGCTATAGGTTCTCTAACGTATTATATTGTCGCTATTCATGGTGGAAGTCGTTTGACCTGTTACCTGAAAATGCTAATTAGTGCCACGAAACACTACAGAAATTCGATCTGCAAGACGACAAACGAAAGTGAAGAATGAGAAAAAGAGAACAGAACACGAATGGAAAGAGTGGAAAAAAGACTTAAATGCCGTAAAACAGCGGGGAAGAAGGAATCCCGATGATGATCCGTCGTCGTTGTTGTCGTCGTAGAAATCAACGAACAGCGATCTCACCTGTATGCTGTAATATCATGGCAGTCTGAGAGTTTGATCCGGTTGCCCAATCGACAAGAATATTCCGTATCAGTACTTAAGTCAATCGCTGGATTATAATTGGGGCTACGAATTTTAAAAGCACGTCTGTGGGAAGAGACGAATTTACACACGAAATATTTGAAACGTGATAAATAAATAAGGTATTCATTACAAATTAAGTACTATGAACGGCCGTATCGACTGTAGGATACAGCTGCAGGAAAAAAAAGAGTAGAATTACGTCCCTCAATTATTCTTGCGAAGGAGACGGCGTCTTTTTGTTTTAGGAGCGAGACAAGATTTGTGTGGTTATGGCAGATTTATAAGGTACACAGCCATCATCATTTATACGATGCCCAATCATGCTAGACGCACTCGGATGTTGCTGCATACTGCCCTAATCTAATCAAAGTCTCATAGTAAATTTATTGTTTATGTACGGTAGTTGAATATAGAGATATTATAGCTGAATATAGTGATATTACGTAATATTTGTTTCCTTTTATGCTAAAAATCATCTCAGCTATATTGCGTCTTGACTTGGCGATACGTTCTTGTCCATTAAATGCACATAAATGGCCCAGTACGAATCATTTGATCGTTACGTAAAAGTTTTTGCAGTCCGACAAAAGAAATTTTCATTTGAAGAGATATTCGCGGTCGAGTAAAAAAAATCGGAACTGAGCTTATAAAAAAATGGTTCAAATGACTCTGAGCACTATGGGACTTAACTTCTGAGGTCATCAGTCCCCTAGAACTTAGAACTACTTAAATCTAACTAACCTAAGGACATCACACTCATCCATGCCCGAAGCAGGATTCGAACGTGTGACTGTAGCAGCAGCGCGGTTCCAGACTGAAGCACCTAGAACCGCTCGGGCACCCCGGTTGGCAACTGAGCTTATACAGAACGCCACTGTCAAGCGCGCCTAAAAAAAGTAACGTATTTAGAAGATTAGTTGTTTGAGAAATTACTTAATTGTTTTTATATGTTGGCTCAGTCTCTAGCGTTTATATGGGTATGATCCCGCCAGAATTAATGATATAAGAAAATTTAAAGAACGGAACCTGCCGCGACGCAACGGAAACTTCGTGGACGGACCACAAAACAATCCAGTGTCAGCATGCTGTGGTGAACGAACTGCTGAAAATGAAGGTTTTGTTTCTGTGGGTCGGTGTGGTAGTGTTCAACATCTGCAGCTCAAAAGGCATCGCATGTCATTCGCGTTACTCAGCGACGGTAATGACAACAGCTCGGGCGGCGTGCGTAGTGCAGGCGGGGAACCGCAGTAGCGGTAGATAAGCGGTCAGTGGCGTTGTTAAAACTCCTCCGTCCAGGTGCGATAGCCGGCGGTTAGCGGCGGCGTTGCCACCCACTGGACGGATAGGTCGATGCGGCCACTTGGAGGGGCGTCGGGCGGCGATCTGCCCGAGAGATCTACCGGCCTGGCACGAGCTGGTCGCACGAGTCAGGAATGGCAGCCATTAACTTTTCACTGCCACAGTAAGTACCCCTCATTAGGCCTTGCAGCCGCACGGATGTCATCAACTCTTACAAAAGAACCAAAGGCGGTAGCCACGCAGGTAAGCCACGAGGCTGCCCTTACCTTGCAGGTGTTGTTTTACCGCGCACCATGGCCGCGCGGTTTAGGGCGCCATGTCACGGACTGCACGGCTCCTCCCGCCGGAGGTTCGAGTCCTCCCTCGGGCATGGATGTGTGTGTTGTTCTTAGCATAAGTTGGTTTAAGTAGTGTGTAAGTCTAGGGACTGATGACCTCAGCAGTTTGGTCCGATAGGAATTCACACACATTTGAACATTTTGTTGTTGTTGTTTTGGCCTTCACTCCGCGCACTGGTCTGGTGCAGCTCTCCATGCTAATGGCCGCCCCGATAGCTGAGTGGTCATCCCGACAAAATGCCATGCAAAGGGGTCCGGGGTCGATTCCCGTCTGGGTCGGAGATTTTATTTGCTCAGGGAATGGGTGTTGTGTTGTCCTCATCATCTCGTCCCTATCGACACGCAAGTAGCCGAGGTGGCGTCAATTAAAGACTTGCACAAGGCGACCGGTCTACCGGACGAGAGGCTCTCGCCACACGACACTGCGTTTTATTCCATGCTAATGTATCCTGTGGTAGACTCCTTATCCCTGCATAACTACTGCTACTGCAACCCACATCCACTTGGATGTGCTGACTGTAGCACAAAGTGGTGCCTATCTTTACTCTTCCCCAATCATCCCCTCATTAACAAGTTACTCACTCCTTAATGCCTCATGATGTGCCTTGCCAACCATTCCATTCTTTCACTCGAGTTGTTCCATAAATTTGTTTTCTCCCAAACCCTTTTCAATGCAAGGAATTTATTCGCAATTGTGAATGTGAACCACCATCAGCTGCACTGGTGTCCAAAATTAAAGCAATAAACTGCTAGCCCCGTGTCTGCTTCACGATATAATCATACAAATTGTCGACAGATGTCATTACGACCGTGTTCTGCACGGAAGAAGGCATTCCGATCAACGGCCAACCATGCCAACAATGACGTCAGGGCCCCTATCATGCGGGTGGTGTTTGCAGGATAGTTTCAAATGGCTCTGAGCACTATGGGACTTAACATCTGAGGTCATCAGTCCCGTAGAACTTAGAATTACTTAAACCTAACTAACATAAGGATATCACACACATCCATGCCCAAGGCAGGATTCGAACCTGCGACCGTAGCGGTCGCGCTGTTCCAGACTGTAGCGCCTAGAACCACTCGGCCACCACGGCCGGCTTGCAGAATAGTCCCATATCCACAATCGCTGTGTCACAGACGTAGACAGTGCAGTATGGCATAGAGAAGACAACTACAGACTCTTTGCTGTGAAGGTTCATACAAAGAATGGAAGCTGGAGAGTCGCAAACTGATGTGGCCCGATGGTTTAGTGTGAATCGTTCTGTTGTTTCTCGGATGAGGCGACAGTTTATAGAGACCGAAACTGTATCCCGAGACCAGGACAGACACATGTGATATCAGAAGGAATGGGCCGTTATTTGGCTGTAAGGGCCAGGGCATAGTACTGCACTGCCCTGACATCTGACCTCGTAGCATCTCCTGGACGTGTTGTATCAAGGCAAAAGGTGTATAGAAGGCTACAAAAAATGGCCTTTGTTGTTGGAGACCTGTTGTCTGTTTATTTTTGTTCAACATGCGATCTGGACGGTCGATCGGTGGGCTTAAAACTTAAAATGGCTCTGAGCACTATGGGACTTAACATCTATGGTCATCAGTCCCCTAGAACATAGAACTACTTAAACCTAAATAGCCTAAGGACAGCACACAACACCCAGTCATCACGAGGCAGAGAAAATCCCTGACCCTGCCGGGAATCGAACCCGGGAACCCGGGCGTGGGAAGCGAGAACGCTACCGCACGACCACGAGCTGCGGACCAAACGGTGGGCCAATGTGGTTTTCAGGATGAGATGCGATTTGGTCTGGGGAGCGATTCTCAACGGATTCGCATCTGGATGGAACGTGGAACACAATTTAATGATGTAAACATTGTGGAAAGAGACTGAGACCGAGCAGGATCCCCAGTGCTGCGGCAGGGATTATGTTGACCACTCAAACACCTCTTCATGAAACTGTTACGGGTTAATGAGCGAGATTTAACGACTGTCGTGTACCCTGAGGAGATGCTGGGATCTCGTGCGTGGCTGTTGCGAGGTGCTGTGGGACCAGACTTCGTATTGATGGACGATAATGTTCGACCTCATAGAGCACGGCTGGTTGATTTTGCTTGTTTTTTTTTGGGGGGGGGGCAGGGGGGGGCAGGGGGGGGGGGGGGACGGAAAATATTGTGCACATGGCGTGGCTTGCTCGCTCTCCCGATTTGAATCCCATAGAGTTTTTCTGGGATGCGGTAGGGAGACGGGTTGCATCACGTCAGCATCCACCAGCCGCTCTCCAAGACCTGTGAGCAGCTCTGCAGGACGAATGGACGTTATTGCGTCACGTGATATTGATGACAACACTCACAGCATGTCCCGTCGTTGTCGGACCTGTATTGGTGCCAGAGGTGTTCACACTCTACAATGAGCACATTAATCAGTTGTCAGAATGTGTCTGCACTTCCGTTAAGTTTGAAAAAAATTGAAGAAAATTTTTATCTGTTGTTGTTAATTACGTTCTGTATTCTTTATATCCTTTGTACTTTACTATCACCTGTTCATACTGCTTTGTGGTAAAATATACGCAACCTTGCAAAATTTCCGTTTGTTGCTTTAACTTTGAACACCAGTGAATATATTGGAATGACGACACTGAAAATCTGTGCTGGACCTAGTCTCGAACTCTAATATCCCGCTTTACTCCAGCGGTCATACGCACGCATGTCCGAAGGAACATTGGGTAGTACTTCTTAATAATACAGGCACTGCTATTTCACATTTATTCAATGACTTTTCACTAGTTACTTGAAGTACACAGCTAGTATTCAGCATTCCTTTCGTTTAGACCAATACATTTAAAAAAATTGTATTCTCATCTTATCTGGATTGTTTACGTTTTACTTCCGTACAGCCTATGGTGGCCGACCGGTTCTAGGTGCTACAGTCTGGAACCGCGCGACCGCTACGGTCACAGGTTCGAATCCTGCCTCGGGCATGGATGTGTGTAATGTCCTTAGGTTAGTCAGGTTTAAGTAGTTCTAAATTCTAGGGGATTGATGACCTGTGATGTTAAGTCCCATAGTGCTCAGAGTAATTTGAACCATTTTGGAACTTCCGTACAAGGCTACATTTCAGACAAATACCTTCAGAAAAGAATTACCAAACTTTAAATTTATATTCGATGATAAGCTATTTCTCTTTTTCGGAAACGTTCTCCATGCTATTGTCAGTCTGGGTATTATATCCTCGGTACACCTTGGCTATCGACAGTCATTTAGTTGACAGAATAGCGAAACTCGTATATTGGTTTTAATATCTCATTCCCTAATCTAATTCCGTCACGGGTGCCTGATTTAATTCGAATATACTGCGTTACGTTTGCTTTACTTCTCTTGATATTAGTCTTATAAAGTTTTTCAAGACCCTATCCATTCCGTTCGACCGCTCTTTCGCGGCCCTTTCCGTCTCTGACAAAATTACAATTACATCAGCTAGTTTATTTTCTTTTCACTGAATTTAATCCCCTTGTCAAAATTATTCATTTACTGCTTCTTTTTGATGTTTTTAGTCTGTTATATCAGCATTCTGGTTTCTATACAAGCTGTGAATTACCTGTCGATCTCCGTACATTTTTCCTCCCGAAATTAAAACAGTATATTATAGTCAGTACTCTCAAACTTTTTCGCTAAATAAATAAATAGTACACTACTGGCCATTAAAATTGCTACACCACAAAGAGGACGTCCTACAGACGCGAAATTCCCCGACAGAAAGAAGATGCTGTGATATGCAAATGATTAGCTTTTCACAGCATTCACCCACGGTTGGCGCCTAAAACGTGCTGACATGAGGAAAGTTTCCAACCGATTTCTCATACACAAACAGCAGTTGACCGACGTTGTCTCGTGAAACGTTGTTGAGATGCCTCGTTTAAGAAGGAGAAATGCGTACCATCACTTTACCGACTTTGATAAAGGTCGGATTGTAGCCTATCGCGATTGTGGTTGATCGTATCGCGACATTGCTACTCGCGTTGGTCGAGATCCAATGACTGTTAGCAGAATATGGAGTCGGTGGGTTCAGGAGGGTGATACGGAACGCCGTGCTGGATCCCAACGGCCTCGTATTACTAGCAGTCGAGATGACAGGCATCTTATCCGCCTAGCTGTAACGAATCGGGCAGCCACGTCTCGATTCCTGAGTCAACAGATTGGGACGTTTGCAAGACAGCAGCCATATGTACGAACAGTTTGACGACGTTTGCAGCAGCATGGACTATCAGCTCGGAGACCATGGCTGCGGTTACTCTTGACGCTTCATCACAGACAGGAGCGCCTGCGTTGGTGTACTCAACGACGAACCTGGGTGTACGAATGGAAAAATGTCATTTTTAGGATGAATCCAGGTTCTGTTTACAGCATCATTATGGTCGCATCCGTGTTTGGCGACATCGCCGTGAACGCACATTCGAAGCGTGTACTCGTCGTCGCCATACTGGTGTATCACCCGGCGTGATGGTATGGGGTGCCATGAATTACAGGTCTCGGTCACCTCTTGTTCGCATTGACGGCACATTGAACAGTGGACGTTACATTTCAGATGTGTTACGACCCGTAGCTCAACCTTTCGTTCGGTCCCTGCGCAACCCTACATTTCAGCTGGATAATGCACGACCTTATGTCGCAGGCCCTGTACGGGCCTTTCTGGATACAGAAAATGTTCGACTGCTGCCATGGCCAGTACAGTCTCCAGATCTCTCACTAACTGAAAACGTCTCGTCAATGGTGGCCGAGCAACTTGCTCGTCACAATACCCCAGTCACTACTCTTGATGAACTGTGGTATCGTGTTGAAGCTGCATGGGCAGCTGTACCTGTACACGCCATCCAAGCTCTGACTCAATGCCCAGGCGTATCAGGCCGTTATTACGGCCAAAGGTGGTTGTTCTGGGTACTGATTTCATAAGATCTGTGCACCCAAAGTGCGTGAAAATGTAAAAACATGTCAGTTCTAGTATAATATATTTGTCCAATGAATACCCGTTTATCATCTGCAGTTCTTCTTGATGTAGCAATTTTAGTGGCCAGTAGTGTATAAACGTAAGTTTGCCTTTCTCCAACCTACCTTCTAAGATAAGATATAGGGTCAATATTGCCTCAATTGTTTCTAAATTTTTCTGGAACCCTAGCTGATCTTTCCCAAAGTTTGGCGGCTTTCTCATTCTTCTGTAAAATATTAGTGTCACTATTCTGTAACGAAGACTTATTAAATATTTGATTCTTATTATCGTTCCTTTCAGAACTTGTCTTCTTTGTAGTAAGAAAATGTGTCCACGGCTAGAAGGTTCTTTTCGAGACTTGCATTTGGCCTCGTCTGACTTTTTTTAAAGTTGGATGTGTTGCCTGTATATATAGCAATAACCACGAGACTAATTTAAATCACGCTTGTAACACAGTGTCAGGCTCCAGCAGACGAAGTACATTCTGAAGCAAAGATACCGTATCTGTGTCAGTACTCCTGAAACAGGAAACTCTTTTGAGCACCTGCAAAACGTGCATTTTTGCTAGGGTAGCGAGGGAAAGTACCGATGGTTTCCGACTGCACGTTAACGGATCTGCCCTTCATGAGCTTCACTGCAATATTTAACCAAAGATCCACTATTCTCATGCTCTATCTAATCAAAAGTATACGGACACCTATTAGGGAACATTAATATAGGATGAATCCACACGTCGCCTTTATCACGGTTGGTACTCTGCTGGGACACATTACGTGAAGTGTCTGAATGTTAGGAATATTAGCCTATTCTTCCTCAACACCTGAAACCAGAGACAGTGATGAAGTTGAAGCTTTGAGTGTGCATAAAAATCACATTCACAGCCCAACGGCGCTTCATTGAGTTCATGTTGAGACTCTGGTGAGGCCAGTCCGTTTCAGATATGTTACTGTTTAGAAAGCACTGCTTCACCGATGCTGCTTTATTATGTGGTGCACTTTCATGCTGATACACTCAGTAATCATCTCTGAAGTGTCCCTCAGCTGTTCTGAGTACACAACAATATGTGACGTATAAAAATTTTCGGTGCCTACAATGTCACGTCTTTCAGTGTCACACAAATTTTTATTTTTAAAGGGGATCACTTAAGACTATTTCCATGGGTGCGCCCCTCAAATTTCTCCCTCATATCACAAAAATGTCGTCTGATGTAGTACAAACTGAAAGAATAAAATCCTTTTAAAGCACACTTTCGTATATAATTTATATTTAAAACATTACACCTGTGTCACAGAACAAATCCTACATCCAGAATACTTTACTCAAGTTTAAGGGAAGAAATGCTTCCGATAATTAGTACAATATTTAAAGAACATCAAAATATGAACAGGCTGAAATGAACAAACAGTATATGAGACTATGTTAATCAATTCAACTGTAAAAAGCTAAGGAGCATATTATTAGCAAAATGAGAAATGTGCAAAAGTGAAATGCCAAAATGAGCACTTCTCAATTGGAAGTAAATCAAAACAATCAGAATGGCTGAAAGAAAGCACAATAACATGAGCCATAAACGAATAAAAGCTAAGCAACTAAGCAAATAAGAGAATAGGCAAGAACGAGATGCCAACAAAATGAGAGCTGGCCGAACTCCGTCGGCACTTATATACGGTTGCGCTCGTGGCAGCACCTCGCGGCCCATACGCTTGTGCGATTCCTGTCGCAGGTCGACCCTTAATCTATGATGTTACAACTGTAAAATGTTTTCGTGTCCTACCGCATTTCTCGTTTTGTTAAGTGCAAGAAGAGGACCACAGTCTAATGAAGAAAAACAGCTCTACACCGCAATACGACCTCGTCCTCACTTTACTGTTGGTAATACACATGCTGGCATGTGACTTTCCCTAGATTTTCTCCACATTCATACACTTCCATTGGACTGCCATAGGGAACAACGTGATTCATCACTCCTGAGCACTCGTTTACAGTCATCTACTGTTCAGTGGCGTCACTCTTTACACCACCTCAAGCCTAGCTCAGCACTGATTACAGAAATACACTGAAGCGCCAAAGAAAGAGGTATACGCATGCGTATCCAAATAGAGAGATATGTAAACAGCCAGAACACGGCGCTACGGTCGACAACGCCTATATAAGACAATAAGTATCTGGCGCAGTTGTTAGATCGGTTACTGTTGCTACAATGGCAGTTTATCAAGATTTAACTGAGTTATAACGTGGTGTTATTGTCGACGCAGGAGCGATGGTACACAGCATCTCCGAGATAGCGATGAAGTGGGGATTTTCCCGTACGACCATTTCAAAAGTGTACCGTGAATGTCAGAAATCCAGTGAAACATCAAATCCCCGACATCGCCGGAGAAAGATGCTGCAAGAACGTGACCAATGACGATTGAAGAGAATCGTTCAACCTGACAGAAGTGGAACCCTCCCGATTACTGCTGCAGATTTCAGTGCTGGGCCATGAACAAGTGTCAGGGTGCGAACGATTCCACAGAACATCATCGGTATGGGCTTTCGGAGCCGAAAGCCAATTCGTGTACGCTTGATGACTGCACGATACAAAGCTTTACGCCTCGCCTGGGCAAATCAACACCGACATAGTACTTCTAATGATTGGGAACATGTTGTCTGATAGGACGAGTCTTGTTTCAAATTGTACCGAGTGGACGGACGTGTACGGTTATGGAGACAACCTCATGAATCCATGGACCCTGCATGTCAAAGACCTTTCAAGCTGGATGAGGCTTTGTAATGGCGTGAGGCGTATGCAGTTGGAAGTGATATGGGATCCCAGATACGTCTAGGTACGACTCTGACAGGTGAAACGTACGTAAGCATCGTATCTGATCACCTGCTTCTATTCATGTCCATTGTGCATACCGACGGACTTATGCAATTCCAGTAGGACAATGCGCCACCCCACATCTCCTTAATTGATACAGAGTGGCTCCAGGAACACTCTACTAACAAGGGGAGGCCGCCAATTGTGAAATTCAGATTCGAAGGTCGCCGGATCGAATCTCGCGCCATGTAACAATTTTTTTTTAGTATTTGTTTTTTGTAATTCAAATGTGTGTATACACACACACACACACACACACACACACACATATATATATATATATATATATATATATATATATATAATTCCCGGCAATCAGTTGCAACAATTATGCATATAATAAGTTGTTGAAAGTCGTTTGTCGTGGAAAACTGGCGACTTCGAATATCATTATGTTTTCCGCAAACAAAGTTGTATTTCACTAATGTTATTGTCTTCATAATGTTAACCACGTATAGTTAACGGAAGACGTAGAAACGATATTCCGAAACGAATACGTATAGCGTAATTCAAACGTTCGAATTAGAATAGAAACCCCACGAACACAAATTTGCTGTGGCAGGTATGAAATATAAACTCCGTTACTCGCTCGTTACACTTGAAGGACAGATGCTGAATGGGCCGAAACGAGCCGCCGCATAACAGCGTAGTTGCTTGCTAACTTCGAAAGAAGGTAGATGCGGTCCCTAGCGCAACTTATAACATCGTCGAAAATCAGTGCGGACGTGAGAGCTTTGGTACACCCTGTTAAACAAACGGAAAAATGGAGGCGGTACAATTGGAGAGCGATCCGCCTTCACCAACATGCATAAGCAATTCATTAAAAATATATATATACATACATATATATATATATATATATATATATATATTTATGAATTACAAAAAGCTAATAATAAAAAAAAATGTTGCATGGCGCGAGATTCGATCCGGCGACCTTCGGATTACGAACCCGAGCGCTTACCACTGCGCAACGACGCTGTAGAAAATTATTAATCGTAGAGAGTATTTCACCGCAACGGTTTCTTTTAACTGTCGATTTTCTCGACAACGGCTGAGAAGTGCATCTTGGTGCTTTGCCACATTACACCTCTGGCCATGAGCTTTTATTATGCGCAGTATGAATCGAATCTGAATTTCACAATTGGCGGCCTCCCCTTGTAAGTTTAAAGACTTCCGCTGGCAACCAAACTCCATTGACATGAACATTATTGAGAATTTCTGGGATGTCTTGCAACGTGCTGTTGAGGAGAGATCCCTACCCCTCGTACTCTTACTGATTTATCGACAGCCCTGCAGGATTCATAGTGTCAATTTCTTCCAGCACTACTTCAGACATTAGTCAGGTGCATGCCACGTCACGTTACGGCTCTTCTGCGTGCTCGCGGAGGCCCTATACGATATTAGGCATGTGTACCAGTTTCTTTGGCTCTTCAGTGTATGTGACTCATAAGGACCTGCTCGATCAATGTACCCCATTCTTGGTAATGCCCTTCACACAGTCATTGTGCTATTTAGACTTTTAGTAGAACTCACGAGGAATCCCTTCGTCTTATTTTATGCGATTTTTTGGCACCATTCTTCAGAATAGTTGGTGGTTCCTATCTCTCAGTACACGGGGGCTGCCTGATCTTTGTATTGTTGTGATTATTCCTTAGGGTTTCCATTTCACAATAACATTCCCCAACTGTGGACTTGGATCGCATTAGAATGGTTGAAATGTCCATTTTGAGGCTGTTATTCAGATGACATCCAATGACTAATCCATGTTCGAAGTCAATGAACTTTCTCGACTAGCCCTTACTGCGTCTTTACTGGCAACATAATACTTATAGGGCCTTTTATGCTGGTGGGTCCAAGTGTCTAGACATATAGTGGTCAATTCTGCGTTACGTATGGATGTCCAAATTCTGTTGATTAGACAGTGTACATGTTTACGGAAGGCTTTTGAGCACTCGTTTCACATGTGTCAACCGTCAAAATTGAATACACATTTTGGGCGTATTATAGTCTCAGAATGTATTTTACATCTTTTTCGCGAATCTAAGTGTGTAAAACGACAAATCGGTTTCTCGACACGTGTTATTGTCCCCATGGACGTTTCTCTTTCTCTTACTCGTTCGCTACGTTTTCTTATACTCACTCCCAACCTGTTTTTCATTGCCTTTTTATAATTATCATCTTCGTAAGATTTCGAGAGCCTTGCATTTTCTGTTACATGTGGCCACGAATTTCATATCTTTAGTATTCGACCATGTGTTTCCTTACATTGCGACTGCAAGCCCCATTGTGTTTGCTGCGTTCGTCGAAGTATAGACGTATTTGAAATTGTTGTTGCTTATTTCACTCGCTATCTGCACGATCTTCCGCAATTCGTGGCCTACCTCCCTCATGGTCATAATTTCGCCCTTTTTCAGTGGACTGGACTATTTACGTTGCATACAATGTTCTTTCTTTAAGAGTATGAGCGACAACTGTTGCTGCACGAACATACTACACGAGCGGCATTTGCACAGAGAGATTCTGTAGCACAAACCATCATTAGCTGCCGATTCATTTCAGGGCTATAACTTGCATCGTTAACGCACTTAAGTAGTGGGCCTCACTCTGTAGTAGACGTAGTATCTGTTCCCCGTAAGACGGATTGCTGGGCTTCAATCAGAAACTGATCATAAGTATAAGAAGACATAAGTTTCATTTAATTTTGTAGGAAACCAGTCAAGCCAGAAAAGTAAGAAGTTTTCGGTTTGAAATTATTTGTTCGAGGGAGCTACTGTTTATTGTGTAACAATGATCCAACTCGGGAGTTTTCACTTTATCATAACATTTGCCATAGGTGTAAGAAACGATGTATGACACAGATACTTGTAGCACCGACCGTTAATCGATCACCTGTCCTTTCGATTTATAGTCAGGCATTTACCAATTTAGTTCCCATCCAAACTTCCCGTAAGAAATTATAACACATTTGTGGCTCCTTTAGAACCGAACTGTCGCTGCAGAAAGTGTCATTTGAGAGAGTATTGGTATTAGGGAACGGTTTATTCTGACGTCTTCTACAATTCTATCCTCTTCAAAACAGTAAAAATTTCCTTCAGAATTTTTTTACGTATGGGAATAAGCTACCAATGTACTTACTGAACTAAAGTTTAATATCCAGTTTCTGAACACTAAACTATGTCTGGCATTTGCGTTTGGGCTATAATGATTATATTAAGTTTCCTGTGCAGGAAATTGCTCCTTTGTTTGTTGGTATGACAATAATTGAGCTAGATACGGAGATATATCCTGTGGTTGGTGGAAGTAGGACCTGCAACAAACTGAGATGAATTTTACAGCTGAGAGACACACATTGTTGTCTTCGTAGTTACAGAGAGCAGCATGTGTCAGTCGGATTATGTCTTACGATTTTGAAACGCTATTTTCTTAAATGTAGTAGAAAGAATAACTTCACTTAAAAATGAAAATGTAGTAAGAATATCCGTCAGTAATTCAGGGATGGTCATCAACATAGAGGTTAATATTAGTAGAAGCTGCTAAAATGGTATCGGTAATAATTGGATTCTTATCGTATTTGTAATTTGAATTACTTATATTTTAACTTCTGTCTCAGACGGATGTTTTAAAATAGTGACCACTAACGCACAGACGCTAGGGCTCATATTGCTTATACGTATTTCGTAATGTTCAGTAATATTAAAGATTCTGAAAGTCATCAATATTAACTGATAATGTGAAGTAGTAAATACCTGTATATGAGATTTAAGCAACGATGACTTTTTTGTATAATAAAGGGTAACAGTAACAACACACTATACATATACACATGACTAAAAGAGATGAAGTATTTAACAAAAAGAAACTGGGTGACGTTTGCTCAATCAGAGGTATAATTATTTTTGAAAATGTATACAACTTATATTTAAATGCGAACGTCGGCCACGGTAGGAAGCTGAGAAAAAATCAGGGAGACAGACATCTGTTTTACTCGTTACCGTTAAAACGTTCACTAATGAAATTGACATGTATCATCACATTGTTTCCACACTTCATGTTATCAACATGTCTATGACAGTCATCAACAGATGGGAAAATTCGTCCAAACACGCTTTCCTCTTGAATTAGAAGCATTATAACTAAGCGCCTAAAAGCTGTGGAAGACTGTCTCCGCTGTTCTGCAGCATGAAAGCGTACCGGATTACGTGATAAAATTTAGTTCACAAAGTTAGTTAACATCAGAGACTAAATGTATTCAACGGTTCGGGGTATGAGATTAAGAGACTTACTTAATTCGCTGTACTGTAGTTGTACAAACATTTTGGAAACCTAACTTTGCAAATAATTCCTTTAAGAGATTTTGCCTATTCATCCCTTACAAAAATAACAGCTTTGTGGGCGTCCATAATGCTGAGTAATCCATTAAATCCATTTAATGTTTCATTTAAGTTTCTCTCTCTCTGTCGGTGCCTCGAAGTGGAATTGCTTTAATTTTCCCCTGCTCTTTAGTTGATGGATCATCGCTCCATCCCTTCTCCCGTGACCCTCCCCGAATTTCGCATATTTCACTTCCAGACTCTTTAGTGTACTCGTTATTCATTTGCAATGTCGAAAATTCATCGCTAGATCTTTGATTTCGATTATATAACTGATTCTTTTTTCATTTTCTCTTTGGACGCGAATGTTGGACTGCTGTTATTATGGAATGAGGTAGGCGTACTTGGCTTCCTTTTCCATTCATGCTTCGGTATTCTCATAGCTTCACAAAGAATTCACGGTCTGTTACACACAGCCTACTGATTGCATACTAGTCTCTTCCAATAATATAAAGTACTCTGACGTTTTTTGACACCTATGCAGCCAGTTAATTATGGTTAATTTCAAATCACTGTTTTGACAAGTACAGAAAGTATTAGATGATCAGTAGTTATATTTACACAGTCCTCTGATTAGAACAACAGTATCGTAATGATGACAGTTTGACGATCAATTTTACTCTCCGATATCTGATAGAAGATTTTTTTATGTAAAGAAAACTGTAGTTCAAAGTTCATCGATACTGCAATAAAAATATAAGCCATTACTATCCAACTTTATTCATCATATTAAGACATATTATGGATATATTATGGATATGGTGGGTCCTCTGGCAGGTGACGTGTGAAACAGTGATACGTCCATAGGGTACATGATTTCATCTATCGTGTGCCGTCTCCCTACAGCAGTGACTCAAAACCTCGTGCGGGTTGTATGTAACATGTTTTTGAAATATTACACTCAGCTGTCTTGATTTTTGAATTCATGTCTACTTTCTGCTGTCGAGAAATCGCTAAACAGATATTTCTAACAGAAATACAATGTGTTAAAGAAATAAAGTGTATTACATAGCACAATCGTTTCTGATAGACAGCAATATGTTACTCGCCGTCAGCCGGACTGTCTTGTGTTATCCACTACCAACGTTGGCCTCCACAATTGATTTCCCATGTATTCACAATTTACTTTGCTCAGTTCACTCCGTGATACATTGATTTGTATTGCCTTATAAACATCTTATGAGTACAAAATCTATAGCATAAAGGAAGTGTCTGACTATAAATAACGTATGCTGAGTAGAATATTCCATGCGTATGTTGTTAGTACATATAGCTTAAAGTCCAGCAGCTAGAAAGGCGTACATTGTTTTCGTATACTTTCATATGCTTAGTATTTCATAATTTGGATTTGATTTAGTTTCGCTTGTAGTATTATCTTTTTGTTGCGTGCCGATACCTGAGGGAGGGAATGTGCTGGAAATTTTTATTTTGTTTTATTCATTCACTGAGATCAATAGCCTCGCTCTTTCCAGTATCAAGTCCTGCTTTAGATTCTCTATGAGACAGCGGCATGGCTCTGTAGCTGCAAAACAGAGCAGCTTTTTTTTTTTCATTCTCTGTGGAATGACTTGGGAACGTTCGTTAGCTTTCCGTGCAAACCTGGTTGGAATGCTCGGGTCCGCTGATAAGGACTAGGTTTCCCGCCTTTCCAGAAATAGTGCCTTGCGATTGGCCATGTAAGAGCCAACTCAGAATATGCTGTAGGGATTTAGTTCGTCTTCGTGCCCTAAAACGTTGTCGGCTGAGTCCAGGGCAACGGTCGCCCGCGTCTTTCCTATCCCTATGTTTGGTCCAGCGCCTCTTCCTTTCTGGTAACTCTGGGACAGTCTTTCAAAGCCACCGTGCTCCCCGCAAACAGACGGTGAGCGGAGGCCTGTGAGATGCGAGTGCTGTACCCCCTCCATGGTCACAGGGAATGCTGTAGGGAGACGTGTAAAGACTTATGTAAACGAGCAAATCGATGCTGAGGGAAATGCTCGGAGGAATGTAGACTGTTTTTACAACTCAATATCGCACTGCAGATCAATTACTTCAAGCTGCAGATGAGCATGAACTGGGTACAGAAAACTTTTACATTTTCCTAGTCGCTTGCTCTACGTATGATACTTCGTTTTCCAAGATGCCGGGCGCTCCGTCTGTACACACATAAATTAATAAATTCCGTAACAAAGCAGTATTTTCTACACTTCCCTCCACGCTGCTAAGAATGTCACATTCCGCTGTGTGACTGTTGTATCTACACTTTCATAAAACGCTAAGGACTTTCCAAAAAGAAACTCTTTCCAAATATTGTGAAAGCTATTCTGAACGTCGTCTGCTATAACATGTGTGGAACCCATGATTGTTATGTCTGATAACGACACCACGCGAAAGCGTTTCACCTAAAGTGGACATAAGTGTTACGGTGCAACTATCACGTTTTCTGTTAATAAATCACCATCCGTGATAGGCGCAAGGACTTTGCTGAAAGTAGTACAGTGTCGTAACGCGCCAAACGGTACACTCACTTCATGTTTTTTTTTTCATTTTTTTTCGTCTTCTTCCTCCTCCTGAAAGAGCTCTCTTTTAAGCCAAAACTTTTTGGCCAAGCCAAGAGCTTTCACATTTTTCGTTTCCGTATTGGTTCAAATGGCTCTGAACACTATGGGACTTAATATCTGAGGTTATCAGTCCCCTAGACTTATAACTACTTAAACCTAACTAAGGTAAGGACATCACACACATCCATGCCCGAGGCAGGATTCGAACCTGCGACCGTCGCAGTCACGCGGTTCCGGACTGAAGCACCTAGAACCGCTCGGCCACCGCGGCCGGCTTTTCATTATTGTTTGACTTCGTAAGACAAGTAGTACATATTTAAATTGAACTTGCTGAAGGCATTCAGTGTCTTGTGATATACTAAACATTTGACTGTACCTATGTGTTTCTGTAAAAAGATAAGATTCCGAGCATTGCGGAGTGAAAAGCGAAGACATTGTCGGTGTTACGCTATGCTGACTTGTCACTGATGTTCCGCCACGAAGAGGTACAGCCGCAGATTTGGGGAATTCTTGTAAAATTTCGCACAGTTACGGCTGGAAATTAGTGGTTAAGGGACCGCTTCGCACGTCGGATGGCAGGCGCGGTTGATGTTGATTTTTGCAAACGATTATGCGAGGCAGGTTTGCGACAACGCTCGCAGGCTAGAAGGCACGGCCCGGCGGACACTGTGAAGCAATCAGGGCAGCACAGGGAAACGATCTGCTGTGAAAAAAAACCATACTTTCCAGCTACAACAGCACCTATTGACCTGTGTGTAGGGGCAGAAGCGGGCTGAGGAAAGCTGACGTTGTAATTACTAGAGAGCACTCCACTTGTCCCCTCCAGAGAAATTACGTCACAGGCATTTGGAAAAGATACATAAATAAGCGAGTCCGGAGGCACCATTTTGTCCGCGTCTAGAACCGGTGGGATGACGATTGAGTTGCAGGCCAACGATGACCACCTTTTCGAGATGGATAACGGGACGCGTTTCACCTTGGAGCTACACCGACTCGAGGAGCGAGAGGGCTTCTGGCCTCCGCTCTCTGGGTGGCATCGTCTGCTGACTGCAAACTGCTTTCCGCAGGGGCGGGGCCGGGGCGCGAACTCGCGGCCTCCCGGGTGCAGAGCTGTCTGCAGGCACCGAACCAGTTGTCCTGGCTGCCCTGGACGGACAGCCGGGGCTGCTAAGGCCCACAACAACGACAGCGGCCGGCTATATGAGCCTATATGGGGGCCACGAGTCGCACTTGAGGGAGCTACCAGCCGTGTTCCGGGCCACGGGCACAGTTAACACATGCGGCGGCCACTCATCCGTGGCGTGAATGGGACCGCTACGTCCACAAGGCTTGGCAACCGGACGCCGACGCTGCAGATTCCAGCGTTGGCGCGGTGTGCGGCGCCTTCGCCGCGTTCAGCAGAAGGCACGCTGTGTGCCTCCTATGTAATAATGACAAACTTGCCTTTGTTTCTCTGCACACTTCGGTATGAGTCATCCTTCTCTGCCAAATCATACCTCTCCGTCGTTCTGACGTATTGCAACCCCTGAGCTCAGGGACTGGAACACTGCTGTTCTCAGATGAGACCGCTGCCAAAAATGATCCTCCCCTGTTTCGGAGTTGGCACTTTACCGATGTTGACGGGCAACACTATGCGCGCACTCCCTACGACAAAGAAATGACTCCGGGCCCAAAGTCCAGAGCGCTTTCTCAAGAGTCACTAGAGCGGCAGACTGGCCCTAGAGTCACAGTATGTTAGATGAATAAACCGCAGACGACGTGGTCAACGAAGTAACGCCGAAAAATTGAAATTCCATAAAGTATGGGCCCACGATGCAGTAAGTTAAGAACAAATTCAAAATGCAGAGCCGTCTGTCCGGAGCCTCTTTACAGAATGTACCAGTGCTCGAGCCAGACACATTCAGTACTTGAAATGACAGTCATAATAATGAACAAGGCAACTGAGATATCGCCTCACACCAAAATTGGCACCGGCCGCTGTGGCCGAGTGGTTCTAAGCGCTTCAGTCTGAAACCGAACTACCGCTACAGTCGCAGGTTCGAATCCTGCCTCGGGCATGGATGTGTGTGATGTCCTTAGGTTAGTTAGGTTTAACTACTTCTAAGTTCTAGGGGACTTATGACCTCAGATGTTAAGTCCCATAGTGCTCAGAGCCATTTGAACCATTTTAGAACCAAAATTTGCAACGTACATCTACACCACAGACAACAGCGATATCTCGCTGATGTCGGCAAAGACGAATGGGAGACTTTGAAGGAAACACGTCTTCTCTCCTAGCATAGCAGTGCCCTCCCCCAATGTTCACTACAGAGCTGAAATGGAAGCACTCAGTCCATTCTGTGAGCTCAGCTGCAGCAGACATCAGCGAGTAGGACTAAAATGTTACTTTATCTCAGAGGTAAACGTACTTTTGTAGATATTGAGCATTGTGCTACAAGAGAACACTTTCTTGATTAGAGCATCAAATGATGCTTTACTACACAGTGACATTTGTAAAGTATCAAACACTCCTGTGACTGATGATTGCATCAAGATAAGCAGATCTTTTTATACATTCATGTAGTAAGATGAATTGACCCGCCAGTTTAGCCGAGAGCGCTAATGCGCTGCTTCCTGCACTCAGGCAGGGGCGCCGGCTTCGGATCGAATCCGCCCAGCGCATTGAAAACTCGGCCAGCCTGGATGCGGTTTTTAGGCGTTTTTCCACATCCCATTAGGTGAATACCGAGCTGGTCCCCACGTTTCACCTCAGTTACGTGACTCGCAGACATTCGAAAACGTTCGCACTATTTCATGGCTTACACTAGGTGCAGACACCTGGGCTACACTAATTTTGTCCTGGGGATTTGGGGTGGCGACAGGAAGGTCATCCGGCCACCCTCTGTAACTAACGCTGCCAAATCCTTAATACCACGGCCGACCCCGCGTTGAAGCAGGACAAAGGCCCAAAGGAAATGGTAATAAAGTGAATTGATATTTAATACGCTTAACTCCCAATAAGACATCTTCCAGAGCAATTCAAGAACTAACTGTTACGGCCGTGTGAATATGCTTTCATATCGTCCTAAAACTAACTGTAACTGAGTTATCTGTTTTCGCACATTTTTTTACAGGAGGGAATATGATTGTGGGACTTCGTCTCCTGATGGAGGGAGAGTGATTTAGGGATGCTGTCTTGTTCCCTTACGGCAGATACTACGTTGTCGAACCTCCGCTTCAAAGGTCGTGTTCAGCGCCACAAAAGAGAAAGTTTCAGAAACGAAAACAATGTCGGTCTGATAGTTCAGCAGCTGTAGACTTTAAACAATACCTGCGCAAGTAAGGAAATTCGAAACAATGTTCACTACAGCTTAACTGAAACTGCATCTCGAGATGTTTAATCGTTCTAAATGTATTTGACTGGCATGTTTTAGCTCCTTTGCCCTGTGAAACATGCTGTTCCTGTCCAGGCAGTCACGAGCAGGAAGATATGGACTTACGGGTGTGAGTGGGTCGGGGTAAACAGCTGACGCACTGGCAGTCTTGCATAAGGACTGTAGATTACCTTGGCCGAGAACACGGGAAATGGGTAGTCAAATGCCTGTCGAGGAAGCATAATGTACCTGCACCTGTCAGTGAGGGATGGCTGAAGATATCCTTGCCCCGTGAAGTATCATTGTAACAGCCTGCTGTCAAAGAAATTCGGAACTGGTCATGTCTTTCTGTGGCCACCTTAAACGACGGAATCAGCAAAGTCGCACAACTGAACTACACACGGAGAGGAAACAAAAGGAAAACTCCAAATGAGAGGGAAATCGACACTTATGACGTTCACTTCTGCCCCTCATGCAAGCAGTTATTCGGACTGGCGTGGATTGATGGAGTTGTTGATGTCCTGTTGAGGCATATCGTGCCAAAGTCTGTCCAATTGGCGAAATAGATAGTCAAAAATCCCTAGCAGGTTGGAGAGACCTACCATGATGGTCCAAACGTTTTCAGTTGTGGAGAGATCCCGTGAGCTTGCTGGTCAAGGTAAGGTTTGGCAAGCACTAAGACAAGCAGCAGAAACTCTCGCCCTGTGCAGGAGAACAAAATCTTGCTGAAATGTAAGCCTTGGACAGCTTGCCACGAATGGCAACAAACTGAGCCGTAGAATATCTTTGAAGCACTGCTGTTCTGTAAGGGTGTCGTGGATGGCAACCAAAGTGGTACTTTTGAAACGAAATGGCACCCCAGACCAATACCTCTGGTTGCTGCGTTGAAAAGCGGGCGACAGTCATGTTGATATCCCACCGCGCTCTATAGCGTCTCCAGACAAGTCCTTTGGCTGGAATCTCACTTTTTGGAATAGAACTGTCTTGAGTTATGAGTGTTGCTTCGAATCAGGCTCCGATTGGCCAGGAAAAACGTATCTGGAGAGCCCCGGAGGGAGGTGGGATATTAGCCTGATAGTCGCCGGGTATATGGCCCGACGAACAGGAGCGATGGGCTGGAGCGCCATTCCATTTCATAGCGAGACGCATTCGTTTGTCACTCGAGGCACGCTTCCAACACAGTGGTACGTCGACAACTTTCTGCGCCCCGTTTTGTCAAGACAAAGCCCGCCAGCAGGCGGTGAGAACCTCGACTGCTTCTCTCCGCGCTTGCCAAAGTCTACTTTGGCTAACAATATCAGCGGATCTCTAGCTACTGAGAACGTTTGGAATATTATTGGCAATTCGGGGTTTGGACGGTCTAACACGCGAATTGGACAGAATTTGGCTGATACGTCTCAGGACAGCATTCGACGTCTGTATCAAGCTATGCCAATCCGAATAATTGCTTGCATAAGGGCCAGAGGTGGACCAGCGTGCTATTGGTGGGGGCTCAGTTTTCAAAGCTGTTGCTCTTGAATTAATCATCCCACTTTCTGAAATTGTTCACATTTGTTAGTCTGTACATGTACACTACATCACATCTGCCGATGTCCGTGCGTTTGGGACATTTTCTTTTCTTTCTTTTTTATTTTTTGTCTCAGAGTGTGTTATCAAGTTTCTAAGTTACGAAAACAAAGTGGTCAGTATCCCAACTGAAAAGTGACCAGCAGTTACTAGAGACCTTCCAAAGTAATGCTTCTAAGTGCTTGGAGTAGGTTAAACCTCAACGAAAATCCAATAGAAACACTGTGATCCCACAGCTGTCTGAAACTTAGAAATACGAGATTAATGGGCGTATGAGCGACAAACGCGTCATAAAGTGGACTGCCGGCACAAGAACGGCAATAAATTTCGCCGTGTGCCGCGTCGATGGCATCTCAGCGGCGGCAGACTGTATGGGACCAGCACAGAGGGCAGTGGCGGCAGCGGCTGCGTGCCCTGCGTTTGGGACGAGGCATCGAGTGGGGGGCGGGGCGGCCCGGCCCTCGTGACCACTCGACACGTCATCACCACGGCCCCTGACGTCACAGGCGCGCCGCCAGCACTTGTCACGCTGTCCGCGGGGAAATCAATGGGCGCAGCACGGGACGCGCCGCAGCAGTTTAAAAAACTTCACCGCGGTGTCACGCTGCGTTAACGAAAAATCCACCAATTACGGTTTCCAACTTTTACTAAAATTCGACAATTTCACCTACAATGACTTATAACCGAGTGGTTGCCTCTCACTGACTTTCGTCACACCAGCTTCCAAGTATTTGTGTTGCTGAATAAACAGCGCCCACATTGTATCGAAACCATTAAAGTGTCGTACTAAGAGACGCTACGTAATAATAAAATAATAGTAATAATAAAATCTAGAGGAAGATTTCCCGCCAACAGAGCTAGAAGTTCATGAAACCATCAAAGCACTCAAAAACAATAAAGCAAGTGTTGAAGATTCCATTACAGCAGAATTATTGAAGTGGTCATAACCAAAAATCATAAAGGATCTACAGCTGCTTTTTGAGAACATTTGGAAAACTGAAAAGATTCCAGTTGACTGGAAAACAGCATTAATCCACCCGCTACATAAAATGGGAGACAAACAAAATGTCAGTAATTACAGAGGAGTGTCACTTCTGCCAGTGGCATACAAAATATTATCAAAATTTCTCCTCAACAGAGTGCTAGATACTTTAGACAAACAACTAGGAGAATATCAGGGGGGTTTTCGAAAGGGAAGATCCTGCGCAGAACAAATTTTTAACTTAAAGTCAATAATTCGCCATAGAATGTTAACCAGCAAACCAATACTACTGTCATTTATAAATTTCAAGAAAGCATTTGAGTGTATAGTCAGAGAAACGATAGATAAGGTAATTAGTGTTTCACGAATTATGTTTGCTAGTTTTGATTTAACACCAAATTCTCTAACAGGTACAGTATCTAAAGTCAAATTTATGGGAGAAATATCTTAGTCTTTTGAAATAAAAACTGGTGTTAGACAAGGTGATTGTTTATCACCTTTGCTGTTTAACCGTGTTCTAGAAAAAATTGTAAGGATCCGGAATTCGGAGCTAAATAATCACAAAATTGAACCAATAACTATGGGAACGGGAACAAATGGAATTAAGGTAAACTGCTTGGCTTTTGCGGATGATTTCGCAATACTTTCAGAAAACATGACAGAAGCAGTTACTCAAATAAACATTCTGGAAAAATTAGCAAACAGAACTGGTCTCAAAATTTCAGCTGAAAAATCAAAATTCATGACAAATATAAAAAATGCACCAAAATACATAGAAACACAAATAGGTAAAATAGAGCGAGTAAATAAATTTAAATATGTTGGAGAAACTATACAACAGAATGGACTAGAAAAATCTGCAATAGATGTAAGAATTAACAAAATGGAAAGAGCATATGGTTTGATCAAAAATATTTACAACAAGAAATGTATATCTAGAAAACCAAAACTAAAACACTACACCACAGTGGTACGACCAGAACGTTTATATGGATCTGAATGCCCAACGATGAACTATAAGATGGACAAACTAGAGGTACTGGAAAGAAGGATTATTAGAAAAATAATCGGTGGAATGAAAACTGCAGATGGTTGGAAAATGAGAAGTAATGAGGAGATCTACAAAAATATAGAGAAAATATCTGAAGTAATGGCCAAATGAAGATTAACCTTTTTTGGACACCTCTACCGAATGGATCGAAATAGACTAACAAAACAAATACTCCTATATTTCTGGAAGAAGAAATCGACAATTGCATGGATTACAGAAGTAAGAAAAGATCGTGAAAGAAACAACATCAAAGAATCAGAAATAGCAGAAAGAAACCATTTTAAAAACAAAATACTAAATTTGGAAGGCTTTCAAAGCAGAAGAAATAAAAAATCAGGAACAACAGCGACAGAAGACAGGAAGAGACTTCATGGGGAGAAAATGAGGGAACACTGCAAAAATAGGAAACAACAACAAAGGAAGAAGAGGAGCTGAAGTTGTTAACGTGATCCTAGTTAGTCAATAGGATTGTAAAAAAATAAATAAATAAATAAATAAATGGTAATAATAAAATGAAATGTGCGTGTTGCTAGGGCCTCCCGTCGGGTAGACCGATCGCCTGGTACAAGTTCTTTTAGATGACGTCATTTCGGCGCTTTGAGTGTCTACAAGGATGAACGAGCATGAGGACAACCCAACCCCCAGCGCCCAAACAGAGAAAACTTACAGAATGGCCGCGAAACGAACCCGGAACTCATGTATGAATTCTGCAGCGCTGACCACTCAGCCATGGAGGTAGACGACATAATAATAATAGTAATAACATATTGAACACAAGTTCTGCGAACGGGGATCTTACGAAGCTCAGCTCGCTCTGTTCCCCCACGAGGTCCAGAACGCCCTAGACTGTTAACGATCCGCCTGTGACGACTGTTGGTACGTTTGTTTTACTCCTGTTTTAACATACACTGAAGGGTCAAAGGAGCTGGTATAGACAAGCATATTCTTATATAGAGATACGTATGTATGTAAAGAGGCACACTATAGCGCTGAGTCGCAACGACTATATAAGTCAATAACTGTCTGTCGCTGTTGTTAGATCGGTTACTGCTCCTACAATGACAGATTATCAAGATTTAAGTGAGTTTCAACGTGGTGTTATAGTCACCGCACGAGTGGTGGGACACAGAATCTCCGAGGTAGTGACGAACAAGGGACTTCCCCGTACGACCATTTCACTAGTGTAACCATGAAAATCAGGAGTCCGGTAGAACATCAAATCTCCGACATTGTAGCGGCCGGAAAAAGATCCCGCAAGAACGGGACCAACGAGTACAGAAGAGAATCGTTCAACGTGGCATAAGTGCAACCCTTAAGCAAATTTCTGAAGATTTCAGTGTTTGGCCATTAACAAGTGTTAGCGTGCGAACAGTTCAACGAAACATCGTCGATATGGAGTTTCGGAACTGAAGACCCACTCGTGTACCCTTGATGACTGCATGACGAAAAGCTTTACACCTGGCCTGGACCCATCAAAACCGACGTTGGACTGTTGATGACTGGAAACATGTTGCCTAGTGAAACGAGTCTCTATTCAAATAATGTCGAGCCGATGGACGTGTACGGGTATGGAGACAGCCTCATGGATCCATGGATCCAGCATGTCAGCAGGGGACTGTTCAAGAAGGTGGAGACTCTGTAATGTCTTGGGGCGTGTGCATTTGGAGTGAATTGGGACCCCAGATACGTCTAGATACGAATCTGACTGGTGACACGTGTATAAGCGTGCTGTCTGGTCCCCTGCATCCACATGTTCATTGCGCATTACGGCGGACCTGGACAATTCCAGCAGGACAATGCGACACCCCACACGTCGAGAATTGCTACTGAGTGGCTCTAGGAACACTGTTCTGAGTTTAAACATTTCTGCTGGCCACCAAACTCCCATATCTGGGATGCCTTGAAATGTGCTGTTTAGAAGAGATCTCCAGCCCCTCGTACTCTTAAGGATTTGTGGAGAGCCCTGCATGTTTCGTGGCGTAAATTCCCTCCAGTACAACTTCAGACATTAATCGAGTCTATACCATAACGTGTTGTGGCACTTTTGCGTGCTCGCTTGGACCTACAAGATATTAGGCAAGGTACTAGTTTCTCTGGCTCTTCAGTGCAGAAGAATGTGTGAAATATACTACCGAGCGGCGGGACGAGTCATAAGTATGGACTTTTATGTTGCACTAATCTAATAAAGAGTATTTTACGAGGGCTGTTTTCTTCAATCTCCAGTTGGTAGCAAAATTAAAACCACAGTGAAAATCCGATGAAGCTTCGAGTAGACATGTTGTAGAGTGTCTCTAGTACACCCATCGATCGCTTTACATGCACTATTCAATTATGAGTGCATCAGGGGTCCCATATCACTCCAACTGCACACGTCGCCACCATTACAGAGCCTCCACCAGCTTGAACAGTCCCCTGCTGCCATGCAGGGTCCATGGATTATTGAGGTTGACTCTATACTCTTACACGTCCATCCGCTCGACATTGATGACTGTAATCATGTTGCCTGGTGAATAAAGAGACTCGTTCCACCAGGCAACATGATTCCAGTCATCAATAGTCGAATGTCGGTTTTGATGGGTCCAGGCTAGCGTAAAGCTTTGTGTCTTGCAGTCACCAAGGGTACACGAGTGGGTCTTCGGCTCCCAAAGCCCAGTCTATGATGCTTCGTTGAATGTTTTGCACGCTGACACTTGTTGATGTCCCAGCATTGAAATCTGCAACAGTTTGCGGAAGGGTTGCACTTCTGTCACATTTAACCAATCCCTTCAGTCGTCGTTGGTCCCGTTCTTGCTTTTTCCCGGCCGCAGCGATGTCGGAGATTTGATGTTTTACCCGTTTTTCTGATATTCACGTTACACTCGTGAAATGGTCGTACGGGAAAGTCCTTATTTCATAGCTACCTTGGAGATGCTACGTCCCATCACTCGCGCGTCGACTGTAACACCACCTCAGACTCCCTTAATTCTTGCTAACCTGCCATTGTAGCAGCAGTAACCGGTCCGACAACTGCGCCATACACTTTTCTTATATAGGCGTTACTTATCGCACCGCCGCAATCTTTCTGTTTACATATGTTGTCTCTCTGTATTTGAATACGCTTGCTTATACCAGTTTGTTTGGTGCTTCATTGTACATAATGGCGGGTCCGCTTCTCGTGATATCTAGCGCTTAATTCAGTATTACATAAAGATTTCTGGATACTTTCGGTCAGATGACGTATTCCAACAACATTTTAAGAACCGGAGGTGTTCCTAAAAACTTTTGGGTAAGTGTAAGGCTACAAATCCGTAGGTCCGCCATTCGTTCTTCAGTCGTCCATATTGTTTTTTTTCTGGTAGTTATGGCACTTTCACCGGTTCCAATGGTTTGTATAATTGAAGAATGCCAAGCTGCACAGCGGTTGTGAGCATAATCAAATTGTTTAAATAATTTTTTTCAGTTGCTCACTCAAGTTCACTGACGGGTGTCACTGTTTAAATTGATCAAACTGCCGGCCGTAGTGGGCGTGCGGTTCTAGGCGCTACAGTCTGGAACCGAGCGACCGCTACGGTCGCAGGTTCGAATCCTGCCTCGGGCATGGATGTGTGTGATGTGCTTAGGTTGGTTAGGTTTAATTAGTTCTAAGTTCTAGGCCACTGATGACCTCAGAAGTTAAGTCGCATAGTGCTCACAGCCATTTGAACCATTTTTTTTTATCAAACTGTTAAAAACCCCACTTAGGGTCGTATGTGTATGTGGATGTATGTGGTGTTTGTGTCAACACGAGTATCACTGCGGAGATGTGACTGTATCTAATGTTTGGGAAGTGTTTTGTCCAACATATGAAGATGAATTATTTAATATTTCACTATGTTCAAGTGCCTCCTTGGCAACATGGTAGTTAATCTCGGCAGCACACACTACGATTGTATTACACTGTTTATTACTGGTGTGCTTCACCGAGGCACTGTCGGGTTTCCAATTATAGACCAGAGTTGGTAAATACATCAGAAACCAATTAAAAGAGCCTTTAGGTTACTCGGCATTGGAGGCATATTTGTTGGACCCGCCAGTCTCCCAGACGTTAATGTCAAATATGGACACTGAAGCGCGCGATTCTCACAAAACAGCTCCTCATGTTGATTTGTGGAACTGCTGTCATTTATTGTAATACGTAGTCTGTTCCTCAAGACACCAGACGAATGTGTATAAATTAATAATAATGGAAGAGAAGTTTTAAATTTAACTGGGGAAGACGAGAATTGCTTCCGTGTGTAGTGGAGGAAGAAAGGCATAGATCTTACAGCCGAAGAACGTAAGGATTATATCTCTTGCTGCAATGGCACCACGTAAATACACAGTTACGTTTCGAACACTGTTAGTCATCCGGTACTCTCTGTTTACGATGTAGATAATTTTTCACTCTTCCACAACTTGTATGTTGAAACGTTTCAACACAGCCGTTCCATAACAGGTAGATGCCGTGTTTCTTGACTTTCGCAACGCGTTCGATACAGTTCCCCACAGTCGTTTAATGTACAAAGTAAGAGCATATGGACTATCAGACCAATTGTGTGATTGGATTGAGGAGTTCCTAGATAACAGGACGCAGCATGTCATTCTCAATGGAGAGAAGTCTTCCGAAGTAAGAGTGATTTCAGGTGTGCCGCAGTGGAGTGTCATAGGACCGTTGCTATTCACAATATACATAAATGACCTTGTGGATGACATCGGAAGTTCACTGAGGCTTTTTGCGGATGATGCTGTGGTGTATCGAGAGGTTGTAACAATGGAAAATTGTACTGAAATACAGGAGGATCTGGAGCGAATTGACGCATGGTGCATGGAATGGCAATTGAATCTCAATGTAGACAAGTGTAATGTGCTGCGAATACACAGAAAGATAGATCCTTTATCATTTAGCTACAAAATAGCAGGTCAGCAACTGGAAGCAGTTAATACCATAAATTATCTGGGAGTACGCATTAGGAGTGATTTAAAATGGAATGATCATATAATGTTGATCGTCGGTAAAGCAGATGCCAGACTGAGATTCATTGGAAGAATCCTAAGGAAATGCAATCCGAAAACAAAGGAAGTAGGTTACAGTACGCTTGTTCGCCCACTGCTTGAATACTGCTCAGCAGTGTGGGATCCGTACCAGGTAGGGTTGATAGAAGATATAGAGAAGATCCAACGGAGAGCAGCGCGCTTCGTTACAGGATCATTTAGTAATCGCGAAAGCGTTACAGAGATGATAGATAAACTCCAGTGGAAGACTCTGCAGGAGAGACGCTCAGTAGCTCGGTACGGGCTTTTGTCAAAGTTTCGAGAACATACCTTCACTGAAGAGTCAAGCAGTATATTTCTCCCTCCTACGTATATCTCGCGAAGAGACCATGAGGATAAAATCAGAGGGATTAGAGCCCACACACAGGCATACCGACAATCCTTCTTTCCACGAACAATACGAGACTGGAATAGAAGGGAGAACCGATAGTGGTACTCAAGGTACCCTCCGCCACACACCGTCAGGTGGCTTGCGGAGTATGGATGTAGATGTAGAAGAAATTCCCGCTAACGAAAGCAATTATAAATTATGTGGCCCACCGCGTAACTGTGGCTGAGCGTATGAACCACACCAGAAGACTTGAGTAGGTGGACTGACGGCAGAAAAATGTTTTTCTTGCCACAAAACCAAGTTTTTTGCAAAATGTCATTATTGTTTGATTATATCATGTCATTTAATATGTTCCACGTTTCCACACGTATACCTATTCCATTCCCTGCACCATATTGTGTGTGTGAATGTGAAAAAATGAGTGTTTCAATATCTTTTCTGTATATTTGTGGTGAAAGTTGAGTTGGTCGTCGTCTGCTGGAGCGAGAGCTGTGTGCTCGCTTCTTGAAGGGGAGAAGAGCATGATCCTTGTACTTTGGAAAGGAGGTCTACTCTTTCTGGAGGTGGTATTGTTGGTCCGTCAAGTTGGTGACAGAAGCTCTCTCCGGTTTCCGTTTTCACGTAGTAGCAGGTGGAGCCTTTGGGGAGAGGAAGGTTTCTGCTGCTGCTTACTGATGAGTATAGACGTAGTCCTATGTTGCTCTGCTAAAAACTTACAAAATTTACGTTTTGTCCGTTGTCAGATAGCCTGAAATATTTAAGTTCCGTTCATCTGAAACTCTATGGATCTCTTTTGTGCTATGAGGTAGCAGTAATAGCTGACGATTATGTGCAATATTTGCGCTGATCATACTTGGCTTCGTTACAGTGGCTCACCACAGAAACTTTCCATAATGTTTAAGTTAGAATAACTTGCCCGCACTTCGTGTGGAAGTAAGGGTGATTGTTTCTTCGTGGGTGTGCGTTTTTCAGTTTCTTTGCTTTACACCCTTGATTTATAAACTGATCGTCATGCCCTTTGTTCGCTTTGTAACGGTTGTCGTTATTTGAAGAGCCATCCTGCTGAGCCTTTCCTGTATAATAAGTTTCTTTCGTTGTGACCTTAAGTAATTACGTGTCTACATCTACATCTACATTGATACTCCGCAAACCACCCAACGGTGTGTGGCGGAGGGCACTTTACGTGCCACTGTCATTACCTCCCTTTCCTGTTCCAGTCGCGTATGGTTCGCGGGAAGAACGACTGTCTGAAAGCCTCCGTGCGCGCTCTAATCTCTCTAATTTTACATTCGTGATCTCCTCGGGAAGTATAAGTAGGGGGAAGCAATATATTCGATACCTCATCCAGAAACGCACCCTCTCGAAACCTGGCGAGCAAGCTACACCGCGATGCAGAGCGCCTCTCTTGCAGAGTCTGCCACTTGAGTTTATTAAACATCTCCGTAACGCTATCACGGTTACCAAATAACCCAGTGACGAAACGCGCCGCTCTTCTTTGGATCTTCTCTATCTCCTCCGTCAACCCGACCTGGTACGGATCCCACACTGATGAGCAATACTCAAGTATAGGTCGAACGAGTGTTTTGTAAGCCACCTCCTTTGTTGATGGACTACATTTTCTAAGCACTCTCCCAATGAATCTCAACCTGGTACCCGCCTTACCAACAATTAGTTTTATATGATCATTCCACTTCAAATCGTTCCGTACGCATACTCCCAGATATTTTACAGAAGTAACTGCTACCAGTGTTTGTTCCGCTATCATATAATCATACAATAAAGGATCCTTCTTTCTATGTATTCGCAATACATTACATTTGTCTATGTTAAGGGTCAGTTGCCACTCCCTGCACCAAGTGCCTATCCGCTGCAGATCTTCCTGTATTTCGCTACAATTTTCTAATGCAGCAACTTCTCTGTATACTACAGCATCATCCGCGAAAAGCCGCATGGAACTTCCGACACTATCTACTAAGTCATTTATATATATTGTGAAAAGCAATGGTCCCATAACACTCCCCTGTGGCACGCCAGAGGTTACTTTAACGTCTGTAGACGTCTCTCCATTGATAACAACATGCTGTGTTCTGTTTGCTAAAAACTCTTCAATCTAGCCACACAGCTGGTCTGATATTCCGTAGGCTCTTACTTTGTTTATCAGGCGACAGTGCGGAACTGTATCGAACGCCTTCCGGAAGTCAAGAAAAATAGCATCTACCTGGGAGCCTGTATCTAATATTTTCTGGGTCTCATGAACAAATAAGGCGAGTTGGGTCTCACACGATCGCTGTTTCCGGAATCCATGTTGATTCCTACATAGTAGATTCTGGGTTTCCAGAAATGACATGATACGCGAGCAAAAAACATGTTCTAAAATTCTACAAGAGATCGACGTAAGAGATATAGGTCTATAGTTTTGCGCATCTGCTCGACGACCCTTCTTGAAGACTGGGACTATCTGTGCTCTTTTCCAATCATTTGGAACCCTCCGTTCCTCTAGAGACTTGCGGTACACGGCTGTTAGAAGGGGGGCAAGTTCTTTCGCGTACTCTGTGTAGAATCGAATTGGTATCCCGTCAGGTCCAGTGGACTTTCCTCTATTGAGTGATTCCAGTTGCTTTTCTATTCCTTGGACACTTATTTCGATGTCAGCCATTTTTTCGTTTGTGCGAGGATTTAGAGAAGGAACTGCATTGCGGTCTTCCTCTGTGAAACAGCTTTGGAAAAAGGTGTTTAGTATTTCAGCTTTACGCGTGTCATCCTCTGTTTCAATGCCATCATCATCCCGTAGTGTCTGGATATGCTGTTTCGAGCCACTTACTGATTTAACGTAAGACCAGAACTTCCTAGGATTTTCTGTCAAGTCGGTACATAGAATTTTACTTTCGAATTCAATGAACGCTTCACGCATAGCCCTCCTTACGCTAACTTTGACATCGTTTAGCTTCAGTTTGTCTGAGAGGTTTTGGCTGCGTTTAAACTTGGAGTGGAGCTCTCTTTGCTTTCGCAGTAGTTTCCTAACTTTGTTGTTGTACCACGGTGGGTTTTTCCCGTCCCTCACAGTTTTACTCGGCACGTACCTGTCTAAAACGCATTTTACGATTGCCTTGAACTTCTTCCATAAACACTCAACATTGTCAGTGTCGGAACAGAAATTTTCGTTTTGATCTGTTAGGTAGTCTGAAATCTGCCTTCTATTACTCTTGCTAAACAGATAAACCTTCCTCCCTTTTTTTATATTCCTATTAACTTCCATATTCAGGGATGCTGCAACGGCCTTATGATCACTGATTCCCTGTTCTGTACATACAGATTCGAAAAGTTCGGGTCTGTTTGTTATCAGTAGGTCCAAGATGTTATCTCCACGAGTCGGTTCTCTGTTTAATTGCTCGAGGTAATTTTCGGATAGTGCACTCAGTATAATGTCACTCGATGCTCTGTCCCTACCACCCGTCCTAAACATCTGAGTGTCCCAGTCTATATTTGGTAAATTGAAATCTGCACCTAAGACTATAACATGCTGAGAAAATTTATGTGAAATGTATTCCAAATTTTCTCTCAGTTGTTCTGCCACTAATGCTGCTGAGTCGGGAGGTCGGTAAAAGGAGCCAATTATTAACCTAGTTCGGTTGTTTAGTGTAACCTCCACCCATAATAATTCACAGGAACTATCCACTTCTACTTCACTACAGGATAAACTACTACTAACAGCGATGAACACTCCACCACCGGTTGCATGCAATCTATCCTTTCTAAACACCGTGTGTACCTTTGTAAAAATTTCGGCAGGATTTATCTCTGGCTTAAGCCAGCTTTCTGTACCTATAACGATTTCAGCTTCGGTGCTTTCTATCAGCGCTTGAAGTTCCGGTACTTTACCAACGCAGCTTCGACAGTTGACAATTACAATACCGATTGCTGCTTGGTCCCCGCATGTCCTGGCTTTGCCCCGCACCCGTTGAGGCTGTTGCCCTTTCTGTACTTGCCCAAGGCCATCTAACCTAAAAAACAGCCCAGCCCACGCCACACAACCCCTGCTACCCGTGTAGCCGCATGATAGTATGTGTGAATTCTCGAAGTTTTCATGGAAGTGCGGATATCTGGCGTAACACATCTATTGTGTGGGAACCACGTGGGTGTGGAATAGGGCCGGCCGGGGTGGTCGAGCGGTTCTAGGCGCTACAGTCTGGAACAGCGCGACCGCTACGGTCGCAGGTTTGAATCCTGCCTCGGGCATCGATGTGTGTGATGTCCTTAGATTAGTTAGGTTTAAGTAGTTCTAAGTTCTAGGGGACTGATGACCTCAGAAGTTAAGTCCCATAGGGCTCAGAGCCATTTTTTGTGGAATAGGTGGAGGCCTTCAGATTATTCCCCATCTATAAGATTTATACGGTTGCCATTCTGTGATAGGAATGTACTCTCTCTGCCCACTTTTCCTCCTTTGCATGTGAGAGCTGGTGATGGATGCTTACTTGAGTCCATCTTCTGAGTCTGAACTGAGTGTATGGCCATTTCCTTATTACAACATGTCCTTTTCGAACCGGTGAATTTTACAAATTTTACGATCTTCTGATTAAAGAGAAGCAGGTTATTTCGTTCCAGTATCAGGCAGCCGTTTTCTCTTATAATGTAACTGATTCCCTCGATTCTTGAGCACTGCTAACTGAATAAACCAGTGATAATTTGTATACCATCAATCTTGCGTATTATTTCGTGATCGTTAGGCTAATACCCGATTTCAGCTGCAAAATAAATATGAATGCTCTGTTCATTTTTATGTCTTTTGACGAGTAATTGCGTAAGGGCAGTAATAAAAGAGAAGGTGAAAATCACCAGAACAAATTAATTAAGTGATCAAAAAAAGGGGGAAAACAATTGTAATTCCCTTTCTTGTAAACATCATCCAGTTCTTTCGGTTCTCTTTTCTTGAGAGTCGGAAGAGCTAATGGTGACCCTGAAATTCTACCGTATTAGTTTTAAGTCTGAATGCCACCAATTTACTAAATATAGCATACCGATTCATGGGTCATAGGTCAAGTTGCTAGTTCAGACTCCGTGCAAAGCCTAAGCATCCTACCTGCAACGTTATTGATACAAGAGCGCACACATCAAATAAGTTATTCAGTACACAGCAGCATCGTTGATTCGTATTTCATAAAATGTAGCCTTACTTTGCGGCAAAAACTCACATGTCAGGACCCATAGCTGGTGTTACTAGGGACGATGAGCAACTACGAAGCGGAACGGTAGACGGTAACTGCTGGATTCCACGAACAGCGTTCCGGTACACAAACAGGTGTTGATGTCTGCTGTTGTGGCATTCACATGCAGATGACGGGGCCCTCTGCTGCGTCATGAATGTGGTCATTTGCAGTGCATCCGCCCTCGTTACAGTCACTGACTGAGGTACAAAAGCAGAGGCAGTGTAACGTTGCGTCCTCATTAAAACTGGAACAACTGAACTGCGACGTGCTGCGCAGCCACGAAGAGTTTTTTTACAGCAGGGACTATCAAAGGGGTGTCAATAACTGCTCAAATTGTCACTGAAAGACAGCATTCTGTGGCACAAACAGTAGTAGTTGTTTAGGTCACTAATTAATACCCAGCTTAGCCCAGTTATCCCAGTATTAAGGAAAACAAATATTGTGTTAACTTGATGCCTTTGCTCTTCTTTGTTTATGTAAGTGTCACCGAAATACTTTTCGTATCGATTCTTCCCTCTCCCTCCCTCTCTCTCTCTCTCTCTCTCTCTCTCTCTCTCTGTGAGGTGTGTGTGTGTGTGTGTGTGTGTGTGTGTGTGTGTGTGTGTGATTTCTGCTTGTATATACCTGTGCATGAATTTTGTTTTTCACTTCAGAGATGATATCATTGGGAGCTTAGTGACTGGTCGAGGATGGAGTATCAGAAATTTGAATGTGGATTTAATAGCTATTAGCGAGTGGTTAAGGAGTTCCAGGTGTTCGGATGGTTGGATTTTTGGTTTAGAAGTTATTTTGAGGGAAACACGCAGAGTGAGGGTGGAGTAAATGAACTGTGTAGCATTGTTCTGGTGAAGACTTGCGGGAATGTTACTCTACTGTTTGATCAATTAATCTAAATAGTGGAGTGCTTAGTTATGTACAAATGGTCATTTAAAAGGATTATCTATTCGGTTTTAGATTTCTGTATACGATAAACTTTTTCAAGATTAGGCGGCATCTTTTATTGTCTGTTCTGATTATTTTCATGTCTTTCCTCTAGATGTTGGCTTCTGATTATGTTTTCTGAGATGCTCTGCAAATGTGGTCTTTTGTCACGAACTTCCAGACCCCAATATGTTTTTTACATCGGACGAAGAACTTCATATCTGTTTGACGCACATAATTCCTCTCTCATGAGTTACATTGTATTTGATACATAATTACTTTTCCGTTTAGGTCTGTCTCTTCTTAGTTCTGGATGTGTGTTTGGATAGAACCGTCTTTCGTGAGTGCTATTTTTGTGCCTTGTCATCCGCAAATTTTGTTAATTTTATGTGAGACACTGTGTATTTATGTGGCTGTGGACCATTTTGGGTCTTCCCTTATATATATCTGATTATTCTGTATTGTTGTTTTGGTGCTGAATGTGTGTTTGAGTTATGTTGTGCTGTTGTATGTGGCTATGTGTTTACTGTTGTTGTGTTTCTGTCAATGTTGCTGTTTACATGACTTATGCTTTATTGCCTTCCAATGGTCATTTACCCTATAATTATTATTATTGTATCGTAGTATACCTCCAGGCCCAAAATATCAAAGTCCATGCGATGCTCCCCCCAATATCCCGAACACTTCAAGGTTCTTCCTATGAGATTGTTAATTTCGTTCATTCCAAAACGCCTGCTTGGATAGCTTATTGGTGGAAAGTTTTATAAAATTAAATTAATCGTATGCCTCACTGGACGAGTTTGTAAATTACATTAGTTTCTTGGTTGATTTGGGAGAGCGGACCAAACAGCGAGGTCATCAGTCCCGTCGGATTAGGGAAGTATGGAGAAGGAAGTCGACCGTGCCCTTTCAAACGAACCGTGCCGGTATTTGCCTGAAGCGAATTATAGAAATCACGGGAAACCTAAATCAGAATGGCCAGACGCGGGTTTGAACCGTTGTCCTCCCGAATGCGAGTCCAGTGTGTTAACTACTGCGCCACCTCGCTTGGTAGTTTGTAAGTTAATGGATACTAGAATAATACTTTATCCACACGGGTTAAGCCTAGATTTGGAAATAATATCCGAAACCACAACAGTTATGACAAGTTCCAGTTAATGTTGGACCGATCCTTAGGCCAAACTATAATACTATCACGTATTTGTAATGTAATATATTGTCAAGAGCTATCCAGCCTGGCCTTAATTAAGGACTGAAGTCTAGACCTTAGTAGATCGAGAAATCATCTGAAATACAAGTATCAGTTGGAGAAATTCGGTATCCTTTAAAAAAAATCAGAAGAAAAATATAAAACTTAAAATTTCATCACAGAAACATCTTTGGTTTTTCACATCTAAGAGTACGTAGAGTTTCGAAAATAGCGGGTAATCCGGGTCAAGAAGGAAATCCATGGCGAGGGAAATGGGAAGATACATGGGGAGGAAGAAGTTATTTCAAGAAAGAATGAAAAGTATGAAGGAATATCTTAAAACAGCAATGCAACTGCCCAAGAAATGTAGGAAATCCATGTTTTATTAACGCACACACGCACACACGCGCACACACACACACACACACACACACACACACACACACACACACACACACACACACACACACCGACACAAATCCATTCCATGATGTTTCTTTTGTACTAATTTCTAAATAGAATAGATGATTTATAAAGCTGATAACCAGGTACGGCAGCATTGGGATACTCGTCGAATACATCGCGCCCAGTAAACTTAAGAACGCCAAAAACATTGTAATTATGACAATAATGGATTATAATTCTCTACAGTTAAATCCATTGAGGCGTGCCGAACATTTAAATAGCTTTCCACCCTGATTCGTTTCCCATGAAATAATTACCAATTGATCGGAGAGCCGTACTAACTTAGGCAAATGAGCAGGCCTAAGATAGAATCGACCTCCATGCTGCAACATAGTAAAGGGCAAAGTAAATGTTTAGCCTTCCACATTTATCTCAAGTTTAGCATTAAAACTTCTGTGGCGCTTCTAGCTCCAAATTACCTGCATACTTCGTTCTAAACTTTGGAGCAGTATTTAAAAAAAAAAGGAAAAAAAAAGTCTTGTAAGTGGAATTTTGCGTGCACGCTCACGAATACTCGAACGGGATTGTGAAATAGAAAAAGAGGACAAGTGATCGTAATCTTTCTCCACTCTTTCACCTCTCTTCCCTCCTTCTCCCTGAAGAGAATTTTCCAATTACGGCGATCTCCGCAAAGGCAGCTGGCTGTGAAACCGCCACGTGTAAATGAGCTGAAGAATACGGCCCGGAAACTTGTCACTAGAAGGGGTGCTGCGCCGCAGAGGGTTGGGGGCAGCGGTGGCCGCCCTCACGACATCCCCCCTCTCCCCCATCCATGCTGCGGTCTAAATCAGCCAGGAAACAAGCCAGTGCAGCGACTCAAAGGGGACGCACCAAATGTCACAGGCACTCGTTGCGCCCTCCCCCCCGCCCCCCCCCCCCCGCCCCTCTCCCCAAGACTCGGGCACGGACTCTCTTATTGGAGCCCCGTCTGAACTATTGCTTCTTAAGAATTCCTCGCTGGCGAGTTTCTCGTAAGATATTCACGAGACTGCTGCAATATTCTTTGAATGAGACTCGCCTCCGAAATTTCCGCTACCCTATCGTATTTTTCGGGCATGAGCGTAGTTGTAGTGCTCGTATAACTTCTATTGGCGTTTCTAAACAAGACGAATACGAATGTGTCTCCAAAAACGGCAGCATCCATAGACTAAGGAATTCTTTCGTGAGCTGTCTGAGGCAATCAAATCAGTATGAGAGCGTAACATCTTCAGATTCGTTCAGAAGGAAAAAAAAAATCCAATATCTGCTGCTTTTGGGCAGTGAAAGAATTTACTGGCGACAAATGGAAGTTTTTATCAAGGTCAGGATTCGAACCCGGGTCTTCCGTTTACTTTGCAAATGAATTAACCATCTACGCCGCCCTGGCACAATGGGTACACAACTGTACCGATTACCCAAGCACGCCTATCCCATCAGTCCATGTTCCCATTTACTGCACACTGCGAAAGTAGTATCCTCTAGCCCAGGGCTTCTAGGAGGTCCGCTGCCACCTTTCACCAAATTGTGTAAAATAATGAGTAGAATTATTGAATAAAAATATGAAAATCAAACTCATCACTACTTTTTTTTCGTGAGAAAAACATGTGTACTTTTATTTCAGGTCGTATTCCCAAGCAGCCTTCGCGGTTCCTAAGTGAGAACGCATAAACAGTTTAGTACCAGAGAATGCGGCTTCTCTGATCGACTGTTTCGCAACAATACGGGGGTCGTTTGTGCGCCGGCTCACGGCGCTAGATGCGCTGAAACCTTTTACGCATGCGCGGAGCGAGCTTTGTCGACCAATCACAGCGCTCTCTGGCACGTATGCTGCCCCAGGCATCGTTAAATGTTAAATTTGCTTTGTCAGTGCACTACCTATTTCATAAGTCAATTTTTGACCAGTTTATTACTTCTAACATGGATCCGTGGCTGAAGTCAGGATCATTGAAGAAGGGTGCGGTTTCTCCATCGCTTTCACAACAAGGGAAGTTTCCAGTTGAAATGAATGAGGAGGGAGGACGACCAAAGGAAGAACAATCACAAGAAGCTCCAAAGACTATTGATACTTCGGAGGGGGGAGGGGGGGGGGTCATTGCGAACATGGCACTTGCATTAAGAAGCTTTCAGATCCCGTGGGTTTCGCTCTGAAATTTAAAGTTACTGTGCTCTTGACTGACTAGGGGTCCGCCATGGATTTTCGACTGCAGAGGGGGTCCGCCAGCTGAAAGGTTGGGAAGCCCTGCTCTAGCCCTTTCTCCTCTTTTTGCTCATCAAATCATGCAAACTCCCACACACGGTTGGGCAAAGAGTGCTTTGCACTCAGCGATCATATTAGCCTTCACGGTAAATATAGATCTATATGACTGGTGTGACGACTCATAGGTATGTTCGTATTTCCTATGTTCATATTTCCTTGTTAGACACATTATCCCAATATTATATAGTCCCCTTTTTCTTACTTCAGTCTGTCAAGAAGATTTATATTAAAAATTGCTACTTAGGAAAAGAAATCGGATAAATTTAGAAAAAAATTCGAGGTACTGTCCTTTTTGTTTATCCTGCCCACTCGCCTAATATAGGGTATCTAGGAGGCTGTTTTCTCTGTTAGCTACACAACAATTCAAAAAAATCTTATTAATGGAGTTTATTACAGTATGTTAAATTGACAGTACTTCAAGTTTTCACAAAGAGGTGTCGCACGCAATTGGCAACATGCAAATAATCAATGTCCTTTGGTATATACAATTTTAACGCAAGCAAAATACAACAGTTCATAAGCCACGACTAAAGCGTTTGGATGACGGTTAATCTTCTAGTCCGGCCGCGGCTATTTTTTTTCCTTTATTGTTATTTTCATACCTTAAAAAAGGCAGACGGGCAGCGCCCTATCTACGCCGCTCTTCGGACACAGAAAAACAGGAAGACATAAAAACGACATACATGACTGGTAAAAGCAGGAGAGATACAGAAGAAACCAATGAAGGCGTTCGCGGAAGTCACTGGTGGGACAAGTAAGTTTAGCACTGCACTCAAACGTAGATAAAACTATTGCACACGCAAACGAAGGAGCACTGAAGAAGAAACACCGACGCAGATAAACGAAGAGAACACTGTAGCACATGGGTGATGATCTTCGGCGCACTAGAAACACTATTGCACAAAAAAGGGGGGGCTGCGATAGGGAATAGGGGAGGGTAGGAGGGAGGTGGTGAGGATGTCAGTGGGAGAGAAGAAGGGAATGGAAGTGGAGGGGAGAGGGTATGGTGGGGTGTGGAAGCCTAGGGGGGGGGGAGAAGAGGGAGAGAGGAGGGAGTGAAAGGGAAGAGGGAGGCCTAGTTGGAAAAACTGAGGAGCAGGAGGAAGGGGAGGGTCAAATCTGGTAGGAGAGGTAGATGGAGGGGACGAGGGCATCATTCGGGGGTGGGGGGGAGTTGGTGGAAGCCACCTTGGGCAAGGGTGTGGAGTGTGGTACGGTGGAGAGCGGGTGGGATGCAGGAGTACAGGCCTGGCAGCGGATTGGGGTGAGAGAGGATGGAAGAGACAAGTGGGTGAGGGGCATCAAGTTTACGGGAGGTATAAAGGAACTGTATCCGTTCAAGGAGGAGGAGGAGGAGGAGGAGTCGAAAAGGAGTTAAGCCGTAGAAGAGCCACATGGGCGGATGCGATAGGCGAGGCAGAGAGTGTGGCATTCCAGGATTTGAAGGGGCTTGTAGTAGGTAGGAGGGGCAGAGATCCAGGCGGGTTGGGCATAACAGAGGATGGGGTGTATGAGAGATTTATAAGTGTGGAGGATTGTGGAGGGGTCCAGACCTCATATGCGGTTGGAGAGGAGTTTGAAGAGGTGGAGTCGGGAGCATGCCCTGGCTTGGATCATCCGTAGACAGGGGTTCCAGGAAAGGCGACGGTCAAGGCTGACGCCAACGTACTTGAGGGTGGAGTGAGGTTGATAGGACGGCCGTGGATAGTAATATAAAAATCAAGGAGATGGAAGTTAGGGTGGTTTGGCCTACAATGATCGCCTAGGTTATAGAAGGGTTGACCCTGAGCAGCCACTGGTTACACCAAGTGGTGAACCGGTCAAGATGGGTTTGAAGAAGGTGCTGAGAGCGCTGCAAGGTGGCAGCGAGGGTAAGGAAGGAAGTAACATCGGCGTATTGGAGAAGGTGGTTGGGGGGTGAAGGCGGTGGTATGTCCGCCGTACAAAGAAAGTGGGAGAGGACGGAACGGTGGGACACACTGCCGGAGGGGTCGAAAGTGTAAGAATCTGTGTTATGGTTGGTGATATAGGAAGGAAGGAGGCGATCAGACAGACGTAGTAAATAGGGAGGGCGAAGGTTTGGAGCTTGTGCCGCGGCTGTTCGTAGCGGTACTTGTATTCTCTTCGTATAGATTCTGATTCTATAGTGGTGTCGTCGTAGTCAGCGTACTATTGACTGACGTCGCCTCATAGCCCCCTCTGCTGTAACGTTCCAGGCCGACGTGCCGACGCCGGAACATTTTTAACTCTTTGTATTTCTTGAGAAAAATAATCAAATTATAGTTTTACGGCATGGTGCAATTTAATGTGTAGAGCGTTGATCAGTGCTGTTAGAGTTCTCGTAATAAAAAATGCGTCACCTTGAGCTTACAATAAATTCGTTCATTTAATATACGCTCCAACACAAAAATATGAAACGAAAGCATAAGCGGTTTTACAAAGATATTCAGAATGAATTTTCACTCTGCAGTGGAGGGCGGCGGAGGGTGGGCTCTTCTGAAACTTCCCAGCTGATCAAAACTGCGATCGGGACTCGAAACTGACACCTACACCTTTAACAGCCAAGCGCTCTACGAACTCAGCTACCCCAAGGTGACTCACCACCGGCCTCACAGCTTCACTCCGACAAGTTCCTTTCTCCTTTCTAGAGCTGTGACTATGGGTTGTGAGTGGGAAGCGGCTGTCACAGTTTCGACTGCCAGTCCGGCAAACAGGTTTGATATGCCGGGAAGTTTCGAATCAGTTCGTACTTCGCTGAAGAGTGGGAAATTCGTTTTGTAATCAATCCCTCAGGCTATGTCTAAGCCATTTCTTCGCAGTATCCGTCCTAAGAGTGCTAGTGGCGCTAGCTATGAAGAGCACTTCTGCGAAATTCGGAAGGTCGTAGCAGATGTGGGCAAGGAAGAGTCCAAACACAGCGGAAGTTTCTAACAGAGTATCAACAATACATGTATAAACCTGTTTAGATATGAATATGTAGACCAAACGTCGCACTCTCTTTTTTTTGCGACTGGCTAGATAAATGATGTGAAGGAAGGAAGGCGACAACGGAAGATCCTTTCTTTAAATGACTTTAGTTTATAGCAGTCGTCACACTGGCACTTGTGAAGCTTCTTAATCCTTTGTGGCAGTGTGTGAATCATCTGTTCTCAAAATAGGATCATACAACATACGTAACGCTCCTCATACGTACTGTCGCTGCTGAGAACCCCAACCAGTACTAAAAAAGTGCAGCCTACGTTAGAAAAAGAATACTGTCAGAACATAACCTTAGCACATCAGTTATCCATCCTGTCTCAACAGTAACTCTTAACCCAAGTATGAAGCACCAGTGATAGTGAAACATACGTAGAGACGCTGAATTAGTTTTTCGTTTCGAAACTATGAACTTCTCAAAATATAGTAGCGAAAAAAATTTGAACTAGCCTAACGACTTTCATTATTTTTCTTAGCCGAGCGGTCTAAGGCGCTGCAGTCATGGACTGTGCGGCTGGTCCTGGCGGAGGTTCGAGTCCTCCGTCAGGCATGGGTGTGTGTGTTCGTCCTTAGGTTAATTTAGGTTAAGTAGTGTGTGAACCTAGGGACTGATGACCTTAGCAGTTGAGTCCCATAAGATTTCACATACATTTGAACCTTATTTTTCCTCCTCCTTTCGCGTAGTCAGAACAACTTCCTCGTTACTCATTTCAGTACAGTAACTTGGCCGGCCGCGGTGGCCGAGCGGTTCTAGGCTCTTCAGTCCGGAACGACGCGGCTGTTACGGTCACAGGTTCGAATCCTGCCTCGGGCATGGACGTGTGTGATGTCCTTAGGTTAGTTACGTTTCAATAGTTCTGAGTCTATGGGACAGATGACCATAGATGTTAAGCCCCATGGTGCTTAGAGCCAAAGTAACTTGCTATATAAGCTATCTGTGTAACAGAAATGAAAGTAAATTTTAATTATAAGGGCAGCTACATGTGGCGCATGGTGCTTCCAAACGTCAAAGCGATAATGTTGTGTGTGAACACAGTGAAGTCCTTCAACGTGCCTCGAAGGTTTCTTTTCAACTGAAGCCCTGCGTGCATTGCTGTTTTATGCCAAGAACCAATCATTATGAAACTTCCTGGCAGATTAAAACTGTGTGCCCGACCGAGACTCGAACTCGGGACCTTTGCCTTCCGCGGACAAGTGCTCTACCAACTGAGCTACCGAAGCACGACTCACGCCCGGTACTCACAGCTTTACTTCTGCCAGTACCTCGTCTGCTACCTTTGGAAGGTAGGACACGAGGTACTGGCAGAAGTAAAGCTGTGAGTACCGGGCGTGAGTCGTGCTTCGGTAGCTCAGTTGGTAGAGCACTTGCCCGCGGTAGGCAAAGGTCCCGAGTTCGAGTCTCGGTCGGGCACACAGTTTTCATCTGCCAGGAAGTTTCATATCAGCGCACACTCCGCTGCAGAGTGAAAATCTCATTCTGGAGTCATTATGAAACGTTGCCCACCGAACGGGCACACAAACACCGCCATTCGAATATTCCACTCCTATTGTGCAATTCAAAGCACTGAAGGTCTGCCTTTGGTGATCACCATCAGGCGAAGGTCGCTATCAACAAGTTAAGGCCCATAGATATCCGAGGGGAACGAAACTGAACTGCATTCTGCCTCTTTGGAGCCAACAGGGAGGGCCTCCTCACCTCAGACAGTAGGCAACCGTCTCCATATGTTCAATTTGGCCTCCAACATCCCCCAACATCCCGCAGAATGGTGCGCGAAGATGGTGGGAAAGTAACACCAGGAATGGAACCTGGATCAGTGACGTCGGGTTCTCTTGAGCAAAGAGAGCAGAATTTGTCTGACCCGTGGTGGTTGTCTTGGGAGAGTGTGGAGGTGGTCAAGTAACAGTGCATGCCTCAGGCATTGAGCCCCACATGTTGAAGAGAGCTGTGTTAGATACGTTGTGACGAGACTGCCACGTATTGTTTGGCGATTATGTTTCAGTTACGTCACAATTAATTGCGTGACACTGATATATTTTGCCGGGACTGGCAATTATTCGACTTCTCGCCAGAAGGGAAAGCTCCGCAAATGTCCGCAGAAGTTATTGCACTGTGCGTCAATAGCAAGGGATGGGCACCCTCTGGATTTCCGCCAGTTTTCGTGTAACTGGCCGTGTCTCCTGAAAAGTTTAAAGTGGACACTTTCTGGCGCTAATACATTGCCATCGGCACGGGTGCCACTGGACACCAAAGCTCTCCCCTGGGGTTGTTTGGGCGTGAAACCAGCCTTTCTGCTTGCACATCAAAGAGGAGCCCACCTGGCGTGATAAAGGTCGTTAACTCCCTCCAAACTTACGGCTGTCCAATCCAAAGTGATGCCCCCACCAGCAGAGCATCGCGGTTGGTGCTGACCAATGAAGAGAGACTCTTCAAAACCGGTACCAAGATCACGGAATTGGAATGATGCTTAGGAAAGGTTTGAGACGGAAATTGATGTTGCTTTCCCCTGTTTTTATGTAGATTGGGGGTAGATAGGCAGCAGCATGCAATCTTCCCTCCATGAGAATCTCTGATATTGCGAGGGTTCTGCAGAGAACTTTTTTGAAGAGAGAGAATTCGCTTCCTGGCGCTCATGTAGTGCTGATCAGCAACCTATCGTGTTTTTCTTGGAGACTGTATGTTTCCCTCAGGCAGGAGCGTAACGTAATACATCTTTTGAGTAGTTCGCATCTAACTAATCTGTTAACGCATCTTTCACGCTCACTTATTTATATTGATTATTTGTCTCATTGATCTTGCTTTTGCGAGATGCTCAGATGTGGAAGTTTTATTCATTTTGATTCCTGCAGCCTTTCAATTGAATATAGGATCCAAGCAGTTTAGAGTCGTTTTATTTTAGTTGGCAACAATTTTCAGAACATTGACTGTATTATTTATTGTCAAACGTCCACTTGACTAGATTAAAATAAAGTTTTGTATTCTCAGTATACTTCACATTTTGAGTTCTGATATGTCCTACGGCGGCTAAGAAAGTGAGGCCCGGTTCGGCGAGAAATGAAAACCACAGGGAAAATTCAATGAAGTTTTCACAGATATGTTGGGCAGTGTGTCTAGCTCGCCCGTCGATGGCGTCATGTTGCTCTTTTCAGTTCTGAGCGCACAGTTAGCACGTAAAGATGCGTAGAAAATAGTTTCTGGCGCCAAGTATGAGGGCGCGATGAGAGGCTTCGTTTGATGCCAAGCGGCCCACATAACACGACTGTCATGCGTTTGCTTCTGCATCACAGTTCTCGGCCGCACTCGGGTGCCAACAAAGATGGCCCCCAGCATTTTCGATCAGAAGTGTTTTATCACCCACAAATCTGCATGTAATATCCTCACCCTGTGTTTCTTCTCAACCCACGTGAACTACTGACTATGAAGACAACATTTTAGCATAGAAAACGAGCTGTAGACCAGTGTAGAGAATTGGCGGAAGATACAGGCGCCAACCATTTATGATCAGGGTGTTGGAGAGTTGGTACAACGCTATGGCAAATGTCTAAGTCGAAGTGGTGACTCCGTAGAGAAGTAGCCGCCAGGTTTAGCTAACTGTTTCAAACAAAACATTTTTGATTTTCACAGTGGTTTCTAGTTCACGACCGATCAGACCTTAATTTCCGAATAGCAATCATACAACGTCCAACTTCCCAGCGATTAGGATGCCCTGGAATAATAAATATAACGAGCTGATTTTATAGGCTGTTTGCTTCATTGTGCTGAGTTTCAGATGTGTAGAGGACCAAGCATAATAAATGCAGAGGTAGTATAGATTCTCAGACCCTCACAGGCTATAGCAGAAGTAGTTGATGCACCAACTATTTTGCCTGATTATGGCTTCCGCTAGTTTTCCTAATTGTGTTACTATTCGAGATAATTGTGTCACGCGTTCCTTGCGTGCAATGCATTTAATTTATGCAGGCACTAAATGAACTAATTACGAATCGGTTTCAGTATTAAAACACGTTCGATAATTTTCAGTTTTAACATTTCACATCGCTACTTCATTCTGGGGGTGTACAATATCGAGAAAGTTTACTCTGACGTGTTGTTCAGCCGTACAGGCAATATTTTGGCCATAATTTTCTAACGTAATACGGGGTGGGGAAAATAGAACTGGCCCAAAACATTTCATAGCAGCTCATGTTAGGCAAAGCAACTTGCATCATTTACCCTGTAAGAGTGCGTGAAATGATTTCGGACCCAGTTTTATTTTGTTCACCCTGTACGAAAATGTTCAAATGTGTGTGAAATCTTATGGGACTGCCAAGGTCATCAGTCCCTAAGCTTACACACTACTGAACCTAAACTATCCTGAAGACAAACACATACCCCCATGCCCGAGGGAGGACTCGAACCTCCGCCGGGACCAGCCGCACAGTCCATGACTACAGCGCCTGAGACCGCTCGGCTAATCCCGTGCGGCTCCATCCTGTACGTTAGTGCATAAGTTAACGGAATCCACCACCTGATCACCTTCGTCCAGCAGGCAGGAATCGGTCGAATTGTGATACTCTGTGTGCATAATTGCGGCCAGATTACTCCTGTAACCCTAGTACACGTCACTAGTACCCTTGTCAAACTCTGGATGATCTCAGGAAGGGTACTTCGAAGAGCTGGCGACACTTCAGCAAATACTTATGGATCACAATGTGGACAGCACGCCGGTAGCAATATATCCATTAGGCAGTACGCGTTATTGAATGTTACCCAGCGGCAGATTTTGGTTTCAAAGACGTGAAAAGATCTATGATTTTGAACATACTACCACAACTGTAGTTACTGGTTTGTTTGTCTTTCAATGTGAAGTTACTGTTGTTAAGTCTGTAAGACTTATTGTTCATAGCCTGTTTTCCCTCAGTCTTAGCTCACATGAGTTTGCAGATATGGAGGTAGCGCTTTTTTATTTATTTTTCATTTATTTATTTAACTTTCTTTTATTTGTTTTTCATTTATTTATTTATCTAGTTATTTATTTGTAGCTTTATAGTATGCCTCATCCAAGGAATACGTCAGCTCTTCCCATGCCGACCTATTTTTTCTTTAAGTTGTCTTAAATTGACGATTTATTGACCTGTACACTGTTAAGATTAAGTCTGTTGGAAACCATCCAGAGCACTTAAAGACAGCAAACCAGAGAGGTAATGCAGACAGCAGGCAAAAGTGGGAGCATTTAGGTTACCAGAGGTAAACAGCTACGCTAGAACCCTGCGAATTGCAGACGCTCTAGATAGCTGTTCTAGGGGAGAAGTATCACTTGAGAGAATTAGCTGGTAACTCCATTTATCTATTAGACGCTGTTATAAGGCATCGCAGTAGAAAATAGTCACAAAATGGAACGACTCAGCGTACGTGGTAAGATTGATATTTGTTCCTGAGAACAGAAAGGTCAGTGGGTTTACACAGGCTAAAGTGCTACGACGACAGTCTCCACCCAAGTGAGTCCTCAGGGTGGGACCATGCTCGCCATAATAGGAAGGACAGTAACGTTCAGCTTTCAGCTGAACGACATTGCTATCAAACTTGCGAGTTTGTTAGTACAAAGGCCCGACATCACTATGTACAGAGAAGGGGAAGATTCTGAACATTATTGGCCAGAGGCACCTTGGAGGTGCAGAGCCACTCGTAAAATTTCCAGGAAGCCTGCAAAGTGCAAATGAATTGGTGAGCCAACTATACGAAGAGATAAATAGTGAGCAACTAAAAGCCTTTGACTACCTACGTTTTTTGTATTCAGAAAGAACTCCCAGTCTGACAGCTGGTGCAACGACTCCCGACGAGTCTGGTTTTTATACTTGGACTGCTGCTCTCAAGATTTGTACTTAAAATTTTGGTAGTCTTAGCTACTTCAGTAAGTGCTCACCCTACGGATTCAAACACTGACTTCTGTTGTGCAACCAGTTGTCGCTCTTCCTCATTCTAAGGTTTGAAATTAGCCTCCAGTTTAGTAGTTAATCTGACGGCTAGTAAATAGTGCTAGTCAGACCCTTCAGTTCCATGGGTCTCCTGCTGCAAAGATCCTGTCGAGTCCTGAAATACGTGCGTCTCGAAGGTGCCCTCTGATGGTGTTTCGCGGTAACCCAAGCTCTCACCTTGCCATCACTGGAAGCTGGTCTTCCTGTATTTGCTCTTAACCTTTCGGAAACTGCAGACTGACATGTAACCCCCCATATTTCCTCTATGGTTCAAATGGCTCTGAGCACTATGGGACTCAACTGCTGAGGTCATTAGTCCCCTAGAACTTAGAACTAGTTAAACCTAACTAACCTAAGGACATCACAAACATCCTTGCCCGAGGCAGGATTCGAACCTGCGACCGTAGTGGTCTTGCGGTTCCAGACTGCAGCGCCTTTAACCGCACGGCCACTTCGGCCAGCATTTCCTCTATCCCATGTTGCGACACGAGAAAGTGCATATGTCCTTATCACTTTCCAGTTGGCTGTTCTCCAAAGTATCTTAGGCTGCTATAACAGGCTGACTGCCACAACAATCTCTCAGGCACCTTGTATGAAATGTCTTGTTGAGCTCAGATTTTTGGGCTGTCTGAGCCAATCAGTGTTCTCCGCGAGAATTCTGTTTGAGACGTCGTGGTTGCCACAGGAAGCCTCTCTGGAGCTAGTTTCCACAGTGTACAGGCAAGTATACTGAACTTTGCTTTCAACATAGTGTCTCAAATACTTGTGGGGTGGAGGTGATCGCTGCATACTCTTGTGTTAATCTGTACGTATGTTCCACTCCTATCCCACTTTCATTTCTTGCAGATCGTATTGCCTTTGAGTCATTTTTGTACGCAGTAAATTTTCACATCGCCTGTTTGTTGAAATGGTAAAGGAAATCAGAATTACTCTGCGTTGGGTTTGGAACCATTTTCCCAAGTAGACAGAGATATCCAGTTGTGATTACCACATCTGTCAGCATCGGTAGTATTCAACCAGTCCCTGCTCCCCTTCCCCTCCCCAATCTCTCTCTCTCTCTCTCTCTCTCTCTCTCTCACACACACACACACACACACACACACACACACACACACACACACACGCTCTTTCTCTCTCTCTTTCAACTAAAAGTAGGTGGAGGACTTTGTGCATGTGGTATCGCATACCGATACCACCTAACTAGCGTATCTAGCTGACAAAGGACTTGCAAGGCCGGCCGCTATGGCCGAGCGGTTCTAGGCGCTTCAGTCCGGAACCGCGCTACCGCTACGGTCGCAGGTTCGAATCCTGCCTTGGGCATGGATGTGTGTGATGACCTTAGGTTGGTTAGGCTTAAGTAGTTCTAAGTCGTAGGGGATTTATGACCTCAGATGTTAAGTCCCATAGTGCTCAGAGCCATTTGGAATTGCAAGTTTCCATCCAACACCAACAGTGGTCATGCGGGATCTCGCAGAACCAATGGAGCAAACCCGCTGGGCCACACTTCCGGCAGCTCTATACTTTGAGCGCACTGACTCCACGATATAATATGTCTGGCATCAGCCGGTCAGCCCACTTGTGCTTGGAGTCTCCTCACTTTGACACCATTGTTTATACTTTAATGCAGGTATCCTCATCCTAGTTGGCATTGATAGCTCGTTCTGTTCCTCCATGAGATCCACAGCGCAGTGGACAACGGCGCTCAGGTTGGTGCCGTGTTCCTTGATTTCAGTAAGGCATTTGACACCGTCCCGCATTGCTGTTTAATGAAAAAAAAATACGAGCTTACGGAGTATCGGAGCAGACCTGCGATTGGATTCAAAACTTTCTTGCAGATTGAACTCAACCCGTCGCTCTTAATGGAACTAAATAGACAGATGTAAAGGTAATATCCGCAATGGAGTGTGATAGGACCGTTGCTGTTTACAATATATACAAATGATCTAGTAGAAAGCGTCGGATGCTCTTTAACGCTATATGCAGATGATGCAGTTGTCTATGCCAAAGTAGCAGCGCCAGAAGATAGTAAGAATTTGTAGAACGACCTGCAGAGAATTGATGAATGGTGCAGTCTCAGGCAGTTGACTCCGAACGTAAATAGATGTAACGTATTGCGCATACATAGGAAAAGAAATCCTCTACTGTCCACCTACACTATTGATGCCAAACAGCTGAAGACAGCGTCTGTCGTATAATATCTAGGCGTAACTATCCAAAGCGACCTTAAGTTGAATGACCATATAGAACAGATAGTGGGAAAAGCGGACACCAGGCTCAGATTCATCGGAAGAATCTTAAGGAAAAGTAACTCAAGCACGAGAAACACGGCTTATAAGGCCCTTGTTAGCCCGATTATTGAGTAACGTTCATCTGTCTGGGATGCCTATCAGGTAGGACTGATAGAGGAGACATAGAAGATTCAACGAAGAGCGGCGCGTTTCGCCACGGGATCGTTTAGATGGCGAGAGAGGGTTACGGAGATGCTAAACAAACTCCACTGTCAGACGTTACAAGAGGTTGTGCATCACAGAGAGATTTACTATTGAAACTTCGGAACAGCACTTTTCAGGAAGAGTCAGACATCATATTAATTCCCCCCCCCCCCCCCCACCACCACCACCACCACCACCACCACCACCACCACATACATCTCGCGTATTGACAACGAGAAGAAAATTCGAGAAATTAGAGCCAATTCAGAGGCTTACCGGCAATCATTCTTTCCACACTCTACTCGCGAATGCAACAGGGTTGGACGGATCAGATGGTGGTACCGAAAGTACCCTCCGCCACACGTCATTAGGTGTCTTGCGGAGTGTGATGTAGATGTAGACTATCTCTTGTTGCATCATTTGTAATGAGTCTTCGTACGTTCGGAGAGGTTAAGTACATGTTCTCTTTGCTGTGTTAACTTGCTCGCTAATCGTTTCTGCTCCTGTCCAACTTTCCTATGCTGACAGTAGCTGCTCTGCTCTGCAGCCCACCTCTGCTTACTATTGTGTCCAAAGTCGTACACATTAGTGTGGGACTATAAACGGATTGTAACTGCACTGATACGGTTTTCTCTCCAGTAATTAATCTTCTCGAACATGAGAACATCTTTCTCTGAAAATCTACGTTCATCACTTCATTGCATTAGAAGGTTCCCTTTGCTTGACAACTGCGTGGCTATATAAATATTTGCACTAGTACTACGTTTCCTAATGGCAGCTGCTCCCATTTAACTGTTCTGTTTCAATAAGAAAAGCACCTGTTTTACTTCGCCACGGTCTCTTCCGCAGACGCGATGCAATTTGCCAATGTCCGCAATTCGGGACAGCATCTCCATCGGATCTTCCTCTCTGTATATGTTTTGTCGTTGTTTATCAAGATTTAAAAATTATTGCCTGGGTGTTTAGTTTCAAGTCGTAGAGATGACAAATATATTTGTCCTGAACAAGTTTTGTTTACAGAATGAGGCTCATTACACATCAAGTCATTAACGCAGCATTACTCCTTATGAAACTTTCCAATGAAATTCCTGTTGCTCTTTCGAAAGCATTATCGTTGTCATTAAGATCTGCGATCACATCTAAAAATTGGCTGAAATTCAGGATAAAACTCGTTCCAAAATTTTAATTGAAGGTTTAGCTTAATTTTTAATTACGTACTAATCTTTCAGTTACCTTGAACTATTTGGAATTAGATAAAATAGTATTAATTGTAGATTATATACCAAACTGCAACAAAGGAGATCAAAATTAACATTTGTGGAAGTTAGTTACAACCCTGGTAGAAGCGTGTTGCTGTGCAACCACCGAGAAAGTCCCTCGAAGTTTCTCGACACTGCAAACGAATATTACAACATTAATTTCACTATCAATAGGCGTTACTCCACTAAACGGGAATTATGCTGTATTGGAAAATTTAATTAATCTGCCACCTCATCCGGAAACCTATTTAACCATAATTGTTATTTTGTTGACTTTGAAACTCATTATACACGGAGAAAAACCGTAGGAGATGTGTTACCTTCACATGTGTTCAGCGTTGTCTAGTGCGAAGAATGCTACAATCGAATGAGGCGAAAAATTATTACACTTATTGTTGCAAATGGAAAGTTTATTTTTCTCCATTCTGAACTGCAGTATCTGAAACGACAGAGAATGTGTATTTCTTATTAACTGTTGCCACTACACCTTTATAAGGTTTATGCCCTTATACCCTGATAGCGCTCTGCAGGTAGCTTACACGTGAATGAACAAGAAGTTCCGTGTTTGCGTAGGTCACGTTGGAATATCCAAATTACTCTAATCGAAGCCATGAGTAAATGGAAATGAAAACATTATTTTTCATTTTTGTCTAATACATTGTCAAAATAATGTAATTCACATTAGCAATATGGAGTTTATCGTATTCTTTCCAAATATGTACAATTTTCTTCATGTGTGGTGGAGTAGCTCGTATCTTGACCATAGGCGATCTTTCACGTATTCTGGGTTGCGTTTTGAACGAAGGTGCACATGGATCCGTTCAGTTTATGTTACAGACAGTAGGAAATGTATATTTTAATTATTGTTTTACTAGCGAACACGGCAATGCTTCACAGTGGCAAAACATGTATGGGAATTGGATGTACATCGTAATCTTCGTTTCACGTGTCTCCATGTTCATCTCCTCTCTGTTTGTCAACCTCTCTCTCTCAGAACTTGTCGAGATTTCTACTAACAACGTTGTCCACATATAAGATGTGGTGTCTGTCCACCCAAACATTTATCAGAGTATAGTTTAAAAGTTTTACGTACTTCTGTCACGAACTTTTCTAGAGTTTTGCCAAGTACGTTTCCCTTTATACAGGATGAGTCACTAACTATTGCATCCTAGAATAACTCCGAAAGTATGATAGTAGCAGAAACGTTTGTGGGACAAAAGTTGCAAGGGACAACGGGGGCCATAATATGACGTTGGTTTTTTGTTGCTAGGTGGGGTGCGTCAGAGATATGAAGGTCAACTTTGCTTTTTAAAATGGGAACAGAATGTGGTATTAACACGATGGGTGTCCAGCACATTTTTCGCAGATGGCTAGAAATGAGTTGCAGAGACAATTCCTAAATCGTTGGATTGGCCGTGGAGGAGATGTGTCGTGGCCGGCTCGTTCCCCAGACTTGCCACCTATGGTTGTTTTCTTGTGGGGATTCGTAAAAAAATTGTTTATAAAGACGTTCCCACTACACCTGAAAATATGCGAGAGAGAATTGTCAGAGCATGTGCTTCGATAAGTGCCGATGTGGTAAGGAATACCACTCTATCCATGATAAGGAGATTGCAGCTCTGTATTGATACTAATGGTCATCACTTCGAACACCTTCTGTAAATGGAAGTTCATGCCACCTTTGTCACCTTCGTTTACCTTCAAATACCTTACTGTTACACATCATTGGATTCGTCTCGATAGCGGCCATCAGAAAACAAGTACCAAACTATAGCATCCTATTTAAAAAAAAAAAAAAGCTGACCTTCATATCCCTGACGCGACCCCACGTAGCACCAAAAAACCAACGTCGTATTTTATGGCCCCTGTTGTCCCATGCAACTTTTGTCCCAAAAACTTTTCAGCTCCTATCATACTTTCGGAGTTATTCTTGGTGGCAATAGTTAATGACTCGCCCTGTATAGTAGGCACCATGTACATTCATAGATTAAAAATTTGAAGGAAATCAGCCAAGAACTTTTCTAGATTTTTTTACATTTCTGTTTTACGTAGTATGTGTGTATTTATATAACAGTATATAACAAAATGTGGCATATTCCTCCTGAATGTTTATTAGAAACTGTGTGGAATCTTAGATAAATCAATAAAGAAATTTTTGAGATTTATTTCTAGTAAACTTTACATTTATATATTATACATACACTAATATACCAAACATATAAAAAAATGTACCCTATGTCTCCCCGAACGTTTATTAGAGTATCGTGTAAAAATTTATACTAAATCGGACAAGAAATTTTCGAGATTTTTGGTAACAACATTATACTACGACTTGTCAGTATCGCAATATAGATTCTTCCTAACTGGATACCGGGGGACATCAGCAAAATTTTGTATAATTTATTTTCTGTGACAATGGAAAAAGAAATAACTTTACAAGAAAACAATGACATACTTCAAATAACTGTATATCTACTTATCTGGGACTTGCTGTTACCGCTGGCAGTGTCAGAAGCAAAGGTTTGTTTTGTGACTCCACCCGAAGTAAATCCACATTTGTCTATTGCGTTTGTTCTACGTACACCAATTAAAAAACTAGGATATGACAATACCTCTCACATCGAAGGCATAAAAGTAAAGATAAAGGTAAAATTCCGCGTTCTGGAGGTAGACGTCCAATCGGACCCGACCGACCGTCGTGTCAATGGCGTCATCGTATGTAGCACATTGCTACCCCGATCACTGTCGGGTTTCTTGACCAGTGAACCTCAGTTGGCCTCACGAGTCTGTGTGTAACTTGTTCCAGTCCGTCCGTCAAGAAAAACTCCAGGACAATAATTGGAATTTAACCCAGGTCCCCCATGTGGCTATCAAGCGCGCCACTCACCCAGTTACGAAGACAGGCAACTTGCAGGTAAGCTAAAAGTTAAATAAACGATTTATCAGAATGGAAAGAAACTTCCGTAGGACAATATATGCAATAGAATTTATTTCAGAAATGCTCTTGTTAAGCTCGAATCAACGAACACGCTAATTGAAAGGAAGGAAGATTGGGTTTAGCGCGCCGTCGACATCGAGATCATTCGAGACGGAGCACAAGCTCGTATTGTGTGAAGAATGGTGAGGGAAACCGTACGTGTTATTTCAAAGGAACCATTCCGGCATTTGCTGTAGGGATTTAGGAAAATCACGGAAAACCTAAATCTGGATGGCCGAGTGCGGCTTTGAACCGTCGTCCTCCAGAACGTGAGTCCAAAGTGCTAACAACTGCACCTTCGGCCGCTTGCCCGAAAGAAAGCTTATCTGGAAATATGATGTCATGACCAATTGGTGAAAAAAACAAAACTGAATTCAAATGAGAAAGTCAGAACGCTATAAAGTTGTACTCTGAGCGATTCAGTAATGTGCTACAGTAAGGTCAGCTGTTGTACATCCCACTTCAACGCACTTGGCTGTATTTTCAAGAGAAAACGAACTTGGTTCCAGGTGTACAAGAAACATTATAATCGACTCCATAGCGATGAATGATAATTTTTTTTTGTACATGCTGCCTACATAAGGAGCTAAAATTAGCAAATAATTATTTGAGCCACAGTCTTCAGACTATACATGAAATATGCATCCCTGCGGGTATCGCACTGCAAATATATAAGTGTGAACATATTGTAAGTAGGCTGTAACCAGGCTGTTTAGGTTTTTGTGTTGGTAACGCCACGTAGCGCTCTGTATGAAAATCACTGACTGTGCTGTGTACAATCTGTGGCTGGTTGACATTGTTGGAATATTTGCTATTGTAGTGTTGGGCAGTTGGATGTGAACAACGCTTAGCGTTGTGCAGTTGGAGGTGAGCCGCCTGCAGTGGTGGATGTGGGGAGAGAGATGGCAGAGTTTTTAGAGCGGACGATCTGGATATGTGTCCGTCAGAAGTGGCAGTATTGGCGCTCGTTGTATTGCTGTAGTTTGAGTAACGAAGATTTTTGTGAGGTAAGGGATTCATGTAAGGTATAGGTTATTGTTAGTCAGGGCCATTCTTTTGTAGGGATTGTTGAAAGTCAGATTGCGTTGCGCTAAGAAAAATAAAAAAAATGTGTGAGAGTTTAGTATTGATCAGAATAAATAAAGAGAGAAATGTCTGAGTACGTTCACTTTTGCTCAGCTGTTTGAAAATCAAATAGAATAAGAGGTTTACCAGCACAGTAATTTATAAATTTTTTCTAAGGGGACGTTTGAATATGAACAACGTTTGTCGAAAACGTGGACAAATGTGCTTGTTCTAAAATTATACACGGTTTTAGTGCAAAGAAATACCATGTAGAGGGCACTTTCTTCAGAGTGCTTTAGCTTCTCTTGCGTGTGCTACTCGAATCCAGTGAAAGTTAATTCGTCTCTTATGTGGCAGAGATGGTGGTCACGATGATCCTCACAGAGGAAGTTAAGGCAATCCAGCACTTGTGTCAGTTTAGACCTTGCAATGCAAACGAGAATTAGATAGCAAATCAGAATTGAAACGCTTCATATCTGTTCACTAAGGCCTCAATTGAAAACCTTGAGTGAAGATATTGTTTCAGGCAGTACATGGTATATAACTCAAAACCTGCTACAAGAATGAAGTTTAGAGCGACTATATTTTTTGCATGATGAAAGGCTCAAAGGATAAATCGAAGTGAGAGATAACGCATTAAACGTTCGAAAGCTTCGCTATACCACTCTTGAGTGTTCACAAGCATTTCATGCGTTTCCACCTATAAATAAAACACAAATACTGCTTCTGCACCTGAAATCAATAAACTAGTAATGGAGCACTTTCCTTTTTGTTCATGTAACGAGAAATTATTTCAGTCATAAATTCCCACAATGATCGGTGCTCCAGCGAAATGGAAAATACACTACATTAATTTCTTCCACTAATTACAGTATTAATTCATTAACTGAAATGTACTTTTTTGTCAAATTATTGGCCGCCAATTCTAATTTTCCACGCGTTTACAAACTCGCCGCGAGCTTAGGCAAGCATATTAAATATCGGATCGTTCCTGGAAGCGGAATGTTGACAGACAACTCAGCATATACACATGGCTGGGAAAAATCCAAACACCATTCTTTTGTCCAGAGTTTTTATCTCGTTTACACAAGCCGAAATACCGAAAAATCAAGGCTTACAACAACGAAGTTATCTTTGTTTGCACACAACTCTTATTTTGGCTGCAGTATCATATTAAAGCAGTCCCGTTAAAATTTGTGAAATAATATGTTAACAAACAAGAAAGAAACTGGTGTCTGGTACCATAAAATGGTGGAAAGATACTGTAATAGATAGCTTTCCGTGAATTGTTTTTTGTTATCAATCACAATTCAAAAATATTTTCTATTTGTAAATGACGCAAGTGTGATGGGAAAGTTCTGGAACCTAATTTGTATCCAAATTGTGTCGCTAGCGTCACGCAACAATAAATGCTCATCATCATAGTACATTAGCAGGTGTTTGACATTCACTGCTGGATAAAAGTCTCCTACAGATATATGAATGCTCTATCATAGGCAGACAAACGCATCCACGTAACTCGCACATGTCTTCTAATGTCGTGTTCCTACTTCCATTCGCCTATTAAATGGCAGTGCGGTGTTTTATTATCTCTTCGATATAAAGTCTATCCTCCTTACTGAACAAACTGGCTACATCCATTTCATTTACATTACAGTCCCTGTTTCATCTTGCCTCCAGCTCGTTACCTGATGAATTTGTGTTCCTTCCCTCCCACCGATTCTCAATATGCATCTCTAAACTACGCACTGTATAACCCTCAGATTTTGAATGTTTTTCACATTAAAAGTCTAAGCATTACTTCCATAAACTAGCAATACGTACTGGTCACAAACTTTACTTTCTCCACACAACGGAAACATAGATTTGAAACTTTATTTACTGAAACAAAATTACTCAACGTAATTTTTTCCTTCGTCTAAAAGTTGTCTACCACGAACATATCAACTGCTAATATGCCCTCATAAATAATTTGTACAAGTTTCTTTTTCCGTATGTTAATTGTACATTAGCCTACTTTAGTCTTATTATACACTATATGACAAAAATGTGAGGCACACAATAGACGTTATTGGATCCCAATGTAGTTTCGGCTGGTATGTAAATGATTCGAGTTGGATTCTCTGTGACAAATAAAACAGCCGCCAGTGTGCATTAGTGTTCTTCATGTTTAATGTTGTCACCAGGGCTGGTAGAGTATGAGGAACATCAGATGTTGAGTGATCACTGTGAAAGACACGCACATGTAACACACACATATGAGGCAGTGTTATCAGCGCCGGAAAGTGCTGATAACTCCTTCTGGTCGGTTGTCGAATCGTGCAACTTCCGGATTTGAGGGACACTTGGATGTGACAGTGTCCTGATGTTTGACTGTATGGAAACATGAGGGCAGGCGCATTCCTCATCGATATGTTGATCGACCACGTCGGACCATCACAAGGTAGGACAGCTGTATTGTGCACCAAGCGCACCATAACCGCTTCACACCTTTGCCTGCCATCTTAGAACAAGCAATGGACTCACTGCAACACAATTTACCTTCACATATCGTTAGTCAGAAACTACCAGCAGTTATACTAGAGAACTATTGCCATTAAACACCACAAAAGACATGGCTTTGTTTGGAGGGATGATGCGGCCAGAAAGCTTGGACCGCTAATGAATGGCATAGCCTTGTGTTCAGTGAAGAATCGCTGTTCTGTACAAGCCTTGGCGACCATTGTCAGCGAGTGTGGTGGCGACCTGAGGACAGGTCCAACTGTGCCAGCATTTTGGAAATGAATAGGGAGGTTACTCCTGATGGCATGGTGGTGGGGAGCCATCAGGTGTGACTTCAGGTCAAAGTTGGTAGTGGTTGAGGGAACTCTGACCGCATAACAGTACTTCACAGTCATCCTGTGTCCTCATGTGCTGTGCAGGAGAGAGGCCAAAGACAGATTCGCAAGCACTGTGCCGCCAACGCCCTCTCGACCACCAGTATTTAGATAGCCACCACGGACTGGAAAGCCCAGTCAGTCACAGTTCCAGTCAGTCATCAGTAGCAGTCCCATCAGTTGCTGTTACAGACAGTCGCAGTCACTGTCAGATCTCTAGCTCCATGTCAATCGGTATCTAGCGACCAGCCGGCCGTGGTGGCACAGCGGTTCTAGGCGCTTCGGTCTGGAACCGCGCGACCGCTACGGTCGCAGGTTCGAATCCTGCCTCGGGTATCGATGTGTGCGATGTCCTTAGGTTAGTTAGGTTTGAGTAGTTCTAAGTTCTAGGGGACTGATGACCTCAAATTTAAGTCCCATAGTGCTCAGAGCCATTTGACCCATTTTTCTAGCGACCAAAGTAATGTACATAGGGGACTTGTACTTCACCAGCAGTGCGGCTAATGTTGATTATTACGGAAGAACTTGTACCACAACTACCTTAAAGATAAGTAGCTTTCTGTTCTTCTTAATAAGGAACCCTGTTAATACACGTGCACAGTTTGTGTAGCAGAAAGAGGATACTGGTCACCAACCAACATCCTCTCTTTGCTTCTCCTGGTACAAGACTCTACAGTGGCAACGAGACTACACAAAATGTGTTATATCTAACGCGACAGTATCTTGGTTATGTTTTTAAACACGACGGTGCTGGCCCATAAATGGTGGTGGTGGTGGTTAGTGTTTAACGTCTCGTCGACAACGAGGTCATTAGAGACGGAGCGCAAGCTCGGGTAAGGGAAGGATTGGGAAGGAAATCGGCCGTGCCCTTTCAAAGGAACCATCCCGGCATTTGCCTGAAACGATTTAGGGAAATCACGGAAAACCTAAATCAGGATAGCCGGAGACGGGATTGAACCGTCGTCCTCCCGAATGCGAGCCCAGTGTGCTAACCACTGCGCCACCTCGCTCGGTGGCCCATAAATGACAAGTGTCTGTATGAATGAACTGTGTTACGCTGAGGTACTTCTGTGGCCAGCAGGATCCTCAGATCTATCCCCAACAGAACATGAATGGGACCAACTCCGACATCAAGTCAGTCGTTCTGCCAGTATCCAGGATATCGACGACCATGGATAAATGTTCTTGGTAAACGTACCGAAAGCTTTATATGCGACAACTCTGTTGTGATATTCTTTGTAGCAATGCCAATGGTCGACTATTTCACAGGTAGCCCTGCCTTTGATGGGATACATGATGTTAATGGCCAGACTGTAGTAGCAGGTGGTGGGAGGATATATGGGACAGGTCTTGCAACCAGGTCTATTCCGGGGTACGAGCTATGAGGTAAGGGATCGGGATCAGGGGTTGTATAAGGACAGACGAGTATATTGTATAGTTTTGGTGGACGGAAGAATATCACTGTGGGAGGGATGGAAAGAATAGTGGGCAGGACATTACTCATTTCAGGATATGACAAGAAGTAATCGAAACCCTTGTGGAGAAAATAATTCATTTGCTCCAGTCCTGGGTAGTACTGATCGGAATGCTCCTCTGAAGCCGGAAGGTGGGACTTCGGGAGGTGGTGGGAGACAGAAAAGATAAGGAATCGAAGATTTGTTATTGTACCAGTTTGGGAGGATAATAATAGTCAGTCAAGGCGTCAATGAAATCCTTGTAATATTTCAAGAGGGACTGTTCGTCACTGCAGATAAGCCAACCACGATTTCATTCGAAGAGACTTCTTGGTATGGAACAGGTGGCAGCTGTCGAAGTGGAGGTATTGCTGGTGGTTATTACGTTTTATATGGACAGAGGTGCTGATTTAGCCATCTTTTAAGGTGGATGTCAACATCTAGGACGGTTGCTTGTTGGGTCGAGTAGGACAAGGGGAAGCAAATGGGAGAAATTTGTTGAGGTTCTGGAGGAATGTGGATAGGGTGTCTTCACCCTCAATCCAGACAGCAAAGATTACATCAATGAATCTGAACCAGGTGAGGGATTTCCGATTCTGGGTTTTTAGGAAGGATTCCTCTAGACGGTCCGTGAATAGATCGGCATAGGATGGTGCCATGTGGGTGCCCAAACATGTACCCCAGATTCATTTGTAGGTAATGCCTTCGAAGGAGAAGTAATTGTGGGTGAGGACGCAGTTGATCATGGCGACTAGGAAGAAACTTGTTGCTTTGGAATGCGGATGTTGGGAAAGCTTGCGTCAGTTGTCCACGCCATTCACCAGAGTACTAATGACAGCTCCGCAAACTCGCTGTCTTTTAAAATCTTGTGTACGCCATATTACAGGCATCTGCATATGCACCTATAGCTATCCCATAACTTTGTCAACTCACTGTATGTTATTTAGACAGCAGGACATGTGTCAGATAGTTACACGGATCCGGATACGATAAACAAAATTTTTAAAATATTTACAATTATCGGGTTTTGGTATATTACCTAAGGACATTTATATAAATAAATTATTAGATTATTAGAAACATTTAATTAATTTAGCTGGAAACGCAGACAGTACTACAAAAAATGCAGAAATATTTTGCTGAACGCAGAAAAACGTGTCCGTAATCCACGCAGCAAAAACAGTGGTAGCCACTTTTGTCTCGACGCACAACAAGTAAAATTTCGTTATTAGCTACTCTTCCCGACACTGCAATTTTATTGACCAGCAGTGTATGTATATGCGAGAAGCTAACCACCGGCGTTGTTAACGTTCTCACAAGAGCGGTGGGACGTTTTGTGTAACAGTAATTTCCTGTCCGTGAAAATGTCGGTCTTACTGACCACCAGCACATTACAGACACGGCGATGCGCAAGCTGATACCACTGAGGCAGCGTGAGCCGCGTCGCGGTCAGCACCGCTGCCGTCTCTTTAGAGGTGAGCATCGCAAACACGACAGGTCTCGCACTGGCTGAGCACCCCACTACGAACGCAGTTGGCGTCCTGTAGTGGCGAGGGATATCGCCGTGTCGGGAGTGGAATGGCCGGCCGCAGGCGTGTTCTGCCGCCCACAACACGAACGTGGTCTGCGCGACGGACAGCCCTCTCACGTCCTGTAGCCACGCAACATCGCGCTGCGCTCACTCGTGGCGCCGTATTGCAGTCCATAAAATGTACTCTACAGCCCCCGTGGCAAAATATTACTTCATCCAGGGGCTAGTTTTCTTAAAAATAAGGTTTTTTTTTCATAAGCAGATTGTGTGCGTTAGAGGAGATAAGACGGAAGAATTGAGACTTGTAGCTCCGCAGATGATGAAGAGATTGAAGAAATGTATGATGCGATTAAACAAAGTACACTACTGGCCATTAAAATTGCCACACCACGAAGATGACGTGCTACAGTCGCGAAATTTAACCGACAGGAAGAAGATGCTGTGATATGCAAATGATTACCTTTGCAGAGCATTCACACAACGTTGGCGCCGGTGGCGACACCTACAACATGTTCACATCAGGAAAGTTTCCAACCGATTTCTCATACGCAAACAGCAGTTGACTAACGTTGCCTGGTGAAACGCCGTTGTGATGCCTCGTGTAAGGAGGAGAAACGCGTACCATCACGTTTCCGACTTTGATGAAGGTCGGATTGTAGCCTATCGCGATTGCGGTTTATCGTATCGCGACATTGCTGCTCGCGTCGGTCGAGATCCAATGACTGTTACCAGAATATGGAACCGGTGGGCTCAGGAGGGTAATACGGAACGCCGTGCTGGATCCCAACGGCCTCGTATAACTAGCAGTCGTGTTGACAGACATCTTATCCAAATGGCTGTAACGGATCGTGCAGCCACGTCTCGATCCCTGAGTCAACAGATGGGGACGTTTGCAAGACAACAACCATCTGCACGAACAGTTCGACCACTTTTGCACCAGCATGGACTATCAGCTCAGATACAATGGCTGCGGTTACCATTGACGCTGCATCACAAACAGGAGCGCCTGCGATGGTGTATTCAACGACGAACCTGGGTGCACGAATGGCAAAATATCATTTATTCGGATGAATCCACGTTCTGTTTACAGCATCATGATGGTCGCATCCGTGTTTGGCGACATCGCGGTTAACGCTCATTGGAAGCGTGTATTCGTCATCGCCATACCGGCGTATCATCCAGCGTGATGGTACGGGGTGCCATTGGTTACACGTCTCGGTTCTTCGCACTGACGGCACTTTGAACAGTGGACGTTACATTTGAGGTGTGTTACGACCCGTGGCCCTACCCTTCATTCGATCAGTGCGAAACCCTACACTTCAGCAGGATAACGCACGACGCATGTTGCAGGTCCTGTACGGGCGTTTCTGGATACAGAAAATGTTCGACTGCTGCCCTGGCCAGCACATTCTCCAATCTCTCACCAATTGGAAACGTCTGGTCAATGGTGGCCGAGGAACTGGCTCGTCACAATACGCCAGTCACTACTCTTGATGAACTGTGGTATAGTGTTGAAGCTGCATGGTCAGCTGTAACTGTACTCGCCACCCAAGCTCTGTTTGACTCAATATCCAGGCGTATCAAGGCCGTTATTACGGCCAGAGGTGGTTGGTCTGGGTACTAATTTCTCAGGATATATGCACCCAAACTGTGTGCAAATGAAATCACATGTCAGTTCTAGTATAATATATTTGTCCAATGAATACCCGTTTATCATTTGCATTGCTTCTTGGTGTAGCAATTTTAATGGCCAGTAGTGTAATTCATATACGTGTATCGCATTATGTACATCATCTGATCAAAAGTACACCTATTAGTGGACATTATATTGGGGTTTGCGTAGTCCTTTGCCTTTATGCCGATTTCAACTCCGCAGGTGACACTATCGACGAGGCATCTGAATGTTTGTGAAAGAGTCGTAACAAAATCTTCCTGAAGAGCAGAAACTAGATAAGGCAGTGATGTTGGACGCTGGAGTATGAAGCCAAGTCTACGTTCTAACTCACCCTAAAGGCGCTGGATTTGGTTCATTTCGGAACTGTCGGCAGCCCAGTCCACTTCAGGAATGTTATTGTCAACAAGCGTTTGCCTCATAGATGCTCCGTTTTGATAAGATGCATTGTCATGCTAATACAGTTCTCATGCCACACCGTTTCTTTACTGTAAGCAGGAAAATTTGTTTCATCCTTTCAAAGTTAGCTTTTTACTAAACATCATAACGGAACAACAGCCTACCTCCGTAGAACACCCCATTCCCTAACACCACCTCTTCCTTAATTCACTCTTGGCAGTAAATATTACGACAGGCAAAACTCCAGGCATTCGCCAAACCCAGACACTTCCATCGCATAATCGCTGGGAAAACCGTAATTCATTAGTTCACATCACTCGTTTACAGTCATCCACTCTAAAGTGACATAGTTGTATACATCACCAAAAGCGATGCTTAGCATTGATTACAAAAATTGGTGGTTTATGAGGGAATGCTGGACCTTTGCAACCCGTTATTTTTATCTCAATAACCACAGCAATTTTGCTGATTACCCTTCGGAGCTCACGAGTGTATACTTCCCGTGATTTCAAGCAATGTCTTAAGCCAAACTAAACAATGCACGACCTACTCTGGCCATCTTTACATGAGGTCTACGTGGTTTTGGCGTATCCTTGGTTATTCCTTCGGTTTCCGCCTCACTGTCACATAACCAACAGTCGAATTGGACGTATTCTGAAGTATTGAAATGTTCTTGATGGATTTATTACTCAGGTGACGTCCAGTTACTACTCCACGTCCATAGCTATCGAGCTCACGTGGCCGACCTATTCCGACGTTACTGTTCCTCTGCCTCCATTTATATAGCCGGATACGTCTCTCGTGACATCTAATGCTCAACTCCCCATAACACACGTATGGACAGATATACGTAATCTAATAGCGTAATTGTGTTCTTCTACACGACTCATTGCGGTAAAGTGTTATTCGTCCCTTATCATCGTGACGTGCTGCATCTTTTATTACACAACGAAAAAGCACAAGCTAACAAGTGGCATCCACCACGGCGTTCCGTTATCAAAGTCGGAAACGTGATGGTACGCATTTCTCCTCCTTACACGAGGCATCACAACAACGTTTCACCAGGCAACGCCGGTCAACTGCTGTTTGTGTATGAGAAATCGGTTGGAGACTTTCTTCATGTTAGCACGTTGCAGGTGTCGCCACCGGCGACAACCTTGTGTGAATGCTCTGAAAAGCTAATCATTTGCATATCACAGCATCTTCTTCCTGTCGGTTAAATTTCACGTCTGTAGCACGTCATCTTCAAGGTGTAGCAATTTTATGGCCAGTAGTGTAAGTTCAGTGGGCTGTTTCTTCCTGAGCATGTTGTTCAACACACGTGACATACAAAACTTCGCCTGCTGCTGCAGAACACTGTTCTTCTTCAGGACACTTTCTCACAGGTGAATATTGCTTCCTAGGCACTGACCCTATTCCCGATCCTTGCGTTTTCCAGGCATTGCTCTTACGCAACAGTTATTAGCACAAGTGTTACAGCTCGCCTTTACATCTTGAAACGCTACTACCACAGTTATTACCACATGATTTACATCTTGCCTTTACATCTTGAAACGCATCACACATTCTCCAAACTTATGCTGGGTGTTGAGGTACTGCCCGTTCAAACGAAAGGCGTAAGTTCGACTCCAGTCAGAATTTTCAGAACGACATAGGGGAGTGGAAGATTCGTTTTGAAACTTAAAAAATGCCAGAGTCTTTCATGTAACAGCGAACATTCCTGGAACAAGTGACACTTAAATTAACATTCTTTAAAGTGAGAAGGTTCTCGCTAATTCACAGTAACAACTGAATGGTTTAAATTCATCGTACCAGTATGTGTGAATTTTTTGGACTATCTGAGAAACCATCTTATGCTGGCTGATTTTATTTAGAACAACACCGACTTGTACTTATTAATGGGATTCAATAGGCTCATTCTTTCCATATTACTGTATTGTGTACTGCGCTGCATTCATAGTCTGCTATACAATGGCGAAGCAAATATAATCATGTTGTAAACATGGCCATGCACAATCAAGAGGTAAACATAATTAACAGCCAAACAGAGCACTCACGCTATCTGACAACAATGAAGACCGATGTTCAGAACAAAAGTTTGCAACATAATAGCGACGTCTGAGCTGCGTCGCGGTCATAGACAACGGTGTGACACTTTTTCTACCAATACAACGGATTAATAACTCATACACAATGTGAATACTTGAGAGAATTTAAGGCTTTCTCCAGAAAGACAGTTTCTTTCGTGAGAGTGTAATGATACTGTATGTGAAGGTTTCCCGATAATGCGAAAAATAGCTGCAACAGCATCGTAATTCACGGAATTTTTAACACAGAATTTCCAGCTTTAAAGTCTAAAATCGTACCTGTAACAGAAAACAGTGCAGGAAAAATGGGTTCTTTTGTGAATGTCTCCCTCAGCGTATAATTGCTCATTTCGTACACGCCAGTTTTTACCTTTCCGACATACTGCTGCTCGTATTAGGCGATATCCCACAATTGTCATCCAAATATCGAGCCGACGGGTTCAGAACGGTGTACGCAACGCCATACAGCATCACAATGGCCACGTAAGAGTAGCGCCCGAGAGACCCGGCATATTGTTCGTAGCCCAAAAACGATCATAAACCCACGTCGCGGCCTCCTGTAATGATACGTTCTTGTTTACAACAAGGGAGATATTCATATGAACAGTACGACAACATCTGGGACACCACGGGCTGTTCGTCGGCACGGGATGTTGTGACTTCAGTCGACAGGGCAGCAGAGTGACGTGTGTCGGAAGTCGCGTTTTCAACGACTGCAATGGACACTAGAGAGGCACCATGTCGGGTTTTGAGACGAAGCTCGGAATTTTGTACAGTTCTACGATGAATGTATCCGTGTGTGTTGGCTTCGAGACGAATAAATGTATTCTCCAGCGTGATACGGGCTCAGCACTTGTCTTGGGGTGGAATTCTATACACAACACGATCACCCGTGATATCAACTGCATGTAATTTGAAAAAGCGGTGTTACAACAGAAGATATACTTCTATATTGTGACTGTTGGTCGAGAGACTGAACCTAGTGGACTCATCACAACGATAAGTATAGCACCATATAAAGAATATCTGTGGCGACGAGAGTGCAGTCTGGAAACGAGCACAGGTGATCAATGACTCTGCAGACAATACTAGCGAGACAAACAACAGTAGTAGCGGTTGGAGATAAGACGACATCGTCACCGGCGACGACTGAGAAACATGAGATACGAACTTAGTGCGTAGTCGGCGGAGTATCACGAAAACCTGGCGTTCATTAGATAGCAATATTAGGCTAGGAAAATGTTCCCATCTCTTGGGGTATGAGCACCCTGGAACATTAAACTATAAACTAAACTCCACCCGCAAAGGCCATGAAGGCCCAAAGGTACCGACTGGCCGCCGTGTCATCCTTAGCACACAGGCGTCACTGGGTGCGGGTATGGAGGGGCATGTGGTCAGCACACCGCTCTCCCGGTCGCATGTCAGTTTACGAGACCGGAGCCGCTACTTCTCTATCAAGTAGCTCCTCAATTTGCCTCACAAGGGCTGACTGTAACCCGCTTGCCAACAGCGTTCGGCAGACCTAATGGTCACCCATCCAAGTGCTAGCTCAGCCCGACACCGCTTAACTTCGGTGGTCTGACGGGAACCGGTGTTACCACTGCGGGAAGGCCGTTGGCACCCTGGAACATTGTCGAACGTGATCGTTTTGTTGGTCCAGATGGTATGGAATGGGAAATGATAATATCACATGATCATACTGACCTCCACTTCTTTGAAAATAGTACACTCTTCGGTCAGTGTTATTGACACACTGTATGTTCTCTATGTGCTTCTTTTCAGAAGTGCATTCGGTCCTGACTTCTCTTTTATGGACGACACTGTACGGGCGCAGTGATCTGCGAATGTGATGGAGCTCGGGGGGGGGGGAGAGGATATTTGGCCAATGGACTGGCCTGTCCGTCCCTCGACTTAAATCCTATCGAACACATGAGGGATGGCGTTGTGTAGACTCAATGCCACACTTGCACATGCATCAACGACCATCCAGCAGTTGTCATCCTCGCTGGTGGAGGAACTGAACGCCCTACCACAACAACTGCTTGCCAACATTGTGCATGGGAGCACGCTGCACAACTCGTACATTGTAGTCCCCGGCCAACATACCCCATGCTGAGAATCACACCTCACCTTCTTTAATACCCAGATGACCATCATAAATCGCGGTGATTTCGATGTATCTGTTGCCTTGGAATGAAAGTAACGTTTTTGTTCATGTCATTACGTATTTCTTTCAGATTCCTTCTGTACTGTACTGTACTGTAGCAATTCTCTCTCTGTGTATGATCAAAAGTTCACCGAGTGATATTAACTGGCAGCGACACATCACGTGAAAATTACTTTTGTCCTTACGTTCTGCACACCACTGTAGTTCTAAAAATGTAGTTATTTACTCACCACAGAACTCACCACAGAACATTCCACCGCCCTTTTATCACTTTCGGCTCTTCTTTCTTGAATTAAGTTACATCCTGCACTCCTTAGCCCTTTCACGTATACTCCAGACAAAGACTATACACGACACATCACAAATGTGTCGAAACCCCAACTCCATCGAACCCAAGTTGGCCTAGATCATATGGCGTCGTGTGTGGGAAGTGGTGCATGCTGGTTATCTGAAAATCAACGTCCAGTCCGCCTGTTATATCACCGTCAATGGCAAACAGGTCAAACAGTTTCGTTTGCACCGCCTCGCTGACACACTCCTCTGTGTTCGCTGTGGTGTAGAGGATACAGACGCTCATCGATTCTCATGTGGTCCATCATCTGACGCCTGGAGTCTCGCGCAGCGCATCCTGGCTTTCCTTACCCGACAGACACCTGCTCGGAGCACTATTTTGACGCTTTTATTCCCGGATGTGATTCATTACCCCACAACAAAAAGTAACGCAGTGAATTGGATATGCGGTCATACGGTCCGCTACCTTTCTGGCCCCGACGAGAAACCACTACTGGGTTGTTGGACGTACCTTAACGATCGACACTGTGCGCTTGTTCGCAACCCCAGATCCAAACAGTCCTTTTCCAATTTTCTACGGATGGCCTTTCATGACCCGCCTCCCAGCTGGAACGTCCAAGCCATGAGATGTTGACACTTTTTGCTGACAAAGTTCTGAACGCACTACAAACGGAATTTCCATTAAATTTTCGAGAGAACACGTTTGGATGTTCTGCCACTCAGAAGGCGCTAGCGACCCCTGGAATTCTCGTACATAGACTACTTCAATTGAAAAAAAATTAAAAAATTAAAAGATTAAAAAGTAAATAAAAGAGTATATACAGGGTGTTTCAAAAATGACCGGTATATTTGAAACGGCAATAAAAACTAAACGAGCAGCGATAGAAATACAACGTTTGTTGCAATATGCTTGGGACAACAGTACATTTTCAGGCGGACAAACTTTCGAAATTACAGTAGTTACAATTTTCAACAACAGATGGCGCTGCATGTGATGTGAAAGACATAGAAGACAACGCAGTCTGTGGGTGCGCCATTCCGTACGTCGTCTTTCTGCTGTAAGCGTGTGCTGTTCACAACGAGCAAGTGTGCTGTAGACAACATGGTTTATTCCTTAGAACAGAGGATTTTTCTGGTGTTGGAATTCCACCGCCTAGAACACAGTGTTGTTGCAACAAGACGAAGTTTTCAACGGAAGTTTAATGTAACCAAAGGACCGAAAAGCGATACAATAAAGGATCTGTTTGAAAAATTTCAACGGACTGGGAACGTGACGGATGAACCTGCAGGAAAGGTAGGGCGACCGCGTACGGCAACCACAGAGGGCAACGCGCAGCTAGTTCAGCAGGTGATCCAACAGCGGCCTCGGGTTTCCGTTCGCCGTGTTGCAGCTGCGGTCCAAATGACGCCAACGTCCACGTATCGTCTCATGCGCCAGAGTTTACACCTCTATCCATACATAATTCAAACGCGGCAACCCCTCAGCGCCGCTACCATTGCTGCACGAGAGACATTCGCTAACGATATAGTGCACAGGATTGATGACGGCGATATGCATGTGGGCAGCATTTGGTTTAATGACGAGGCTTATTTTTACCTGGACGGCTTCGTCAATAAACAGAACTGGCGCATATGGGGAAGCGAAAAGCCCCATGTTGCAGTCCCATTGTCCCTGCATCCTCAAAAAGTACTGGTCTGGGCCGCCATTTCTTCCAAAGGAATCATTGGCCCATTTTTCAGATCCGAAACGATTTCTGCATCACGCTATCTGGACATTCTTCGTGAATTTGTGGCGGTACAAACTGCCGTAGACGACACTGCGAACACCTCGTGGTTTATGCAAGATGGTGCCCGGCCACATCGCGCGGCCGACGTCTTTAATTTCCTGAATGAATATTTCGATGATCGTGTGATTGCTTTGGACTATCCGAAACATACAGGAGGCGGCGTGGATTGGCCTCCCTATTCGCCAGACATGAACCCCTGTTAATTTTGTTCTGTGGGGACACTTGAAAGACCAGGTGTACCGCCAGAATCCAGAAACAATTGAACAGCTGAAGCAGTACATCTCATCTGCATGTGAAGCCATTCCGCCAGACACGTTGTCAAAGGTTTCGGGTAATTTCATTCAGAGACTACGCCATATTATTGCTACGCATGGTGGATATGTGGAAAATATCGTACTATAGAGTTTCCCAGACCGCAGCGCCATCTGTTGTTGAAAATTGTAGCTACTGTAATTTCGAAAGTTTCTCTGCCTGAAAATGTACTGTTGTCCCAAGCATATTGCAACAAACGGTGTATTTCTATCGCTGCTCGTTTAGTTTTTATTGCCGTTTCAAATATACCGGTCATTTTTGAAACACCCTGTATATATACACTCCTGGAAATTGAAATAAGAACACCGTGAATTCATTGTCCCAGGACGGGGAAACTTTATTGACACATTCCTGGGGTCAGATACATCACATGATCACACTGACAGAACCACAGGCACATAGACACAGGCAACAGAGCATGCACAATGTCGGCACTAGTACAGTGTATATCCACCTTCCGCAGCAATGCAGGCTGCTATTCTCCCATGGAGACGATCGTAGAGATGCTGGATGTAGTCCTGTGGAACGGCTTGCCATCCCATTTCCACCTGGCGCCTCAGTTGGACCAGCGTTCGTGCTGGACGTGCAGACCGCGTGAGACGACGCTTCATCCAGTCCCAAACATGCTAAATGGGGGACAGATCCGGAGATCTTGCTGGCCAGGGTAGTTGACTTACACCTTCTAGAGCACGTTGGGTGGCACGGGATACATGCGGACGTGCATTGTCCTGTTGGAACAGCAAGTTCCCTTGCCGGTCTAAGAATGGTAGAACGATGGGTTCGATGACGGTTTGGATGTACCGTCCACTATTCAGTGTCCCCTCGACGATCACCAGTGGTGTACGGCCAGTGTAGGAGATCGCTCCCCACACCATGATGCCGGGTGTAGGCCCTGTGTGCCTCGGTCGTATGCAGTCCTGATTGTGGCGCTCACCTGCACGGCGCCAAACACGCATACGACCATCATTGGCACGAAGGCAGAAGCGACTCTCATCGCTGAAGATGACACGTCTCCATTCGTCCCTCCATTCACGCCTGTCGCGACACCACTGGAGGCGGGCTGCACGATGTTGGGGCGTGAGCGGAAGACGGCCTAACGGTGTGCGGGACCGTAGCCCAGCTTCATGGAGACGGTTGCGAATGGTCCTCGCCGATACCCCAGGAGCAACAGTGTCCCTAATTTGCTGGGAAGTGGCGGTGCGGTCCCCTACGGCACTGCGTAGGATCCTACGGTCTTGGCGTGCATCCGTGCGTCGCTGCGGTCCGGTCCCAGGTCGACGGGCACGTGCACCTTCCGCCGACCACTGGCGACAACATCGATGTACCGTGGAGACCTCACGCCCCACGTGTTGAGCAATTCGGCGGTACGTCCACCCGGCCTCCCGCATGCCCACTATACGCCCTCGCTCAAAGTCCGTCAACTGCACGTACGGTTCACGTCCACGCTGTCGCGGCATGCTACCAGTGTTATAGACTGCGATGGAGCTCCGTATGCCACGGCAAACTGGCTGACACTGACGGCGGCGGTGCACAAATGCTGCGCAGCTAGCGCCATTCGACGGCCAACACCGCGGTTCCTGGTGTGTCCGCTGTGCCGTGCGTGTGATCATTGCTTGTACAGCCCTCTCGCAGTGTCCGGAGCAAGTATGGTGGGTCTGACACACCGGTGTCAATGTGTTCTTTTTTCCATTTCCAGGAGTATATATATATATATATATATATATGAAACAAAAAATAAAAATAGTAAAAATAGGAGAAAAAGAGAAAAAAAGGTGGTAGAGCACTTGCCCGCGAAAGGCAAAGGTATGGAATTCGAGTCTCGGTCCGGCACCCAGTTTGAATCTGTCAGCAGGTCTCCTATCAGTGCACACTCCGCTGCAGAGTGAAAATCTCATTGTATGTTTCGGTAAAGTTTTACCATTGTCAGTGTGTTCATTTGTCGTCTGTGGGAAAACATGCAAAGAAATTTTGCATTATGATGCATATAATCTTGAGATTACGGTGTTCACACTTATAAAATTACTAACAGAAAAAAATATGTGGCTTATCGCATACTGATGTTTATGTGGCTGTCTCATATTAGCAGTGCATCCACTACTTTGCTCCAGTTTCCTGTCTGCATCTTATCATAATTTTTCAATGTTGTGCTACGAATACTTTCCAAAATCTTTGGGTCTAAAACGAAACCTGGTCCCGGCGGAGATTCGAGTCCTCCCTCGGGCATGGGTGTGTGTGTTTGTCCTTAGGATAATTTAGGTTAAGTAGTATGTAAGCTTAGGGACTGATGACCTTAGCAGTTAAGTCCCATAAGATTTCACACACAGTTTTTTTCTAAAACGAAACTGTACCTTTTCCTGCTTTGCTATTGTTAGATTATAATACTGTCATTATATTATATCCTTCCTCAAATCAGAGTTGTTTTATTCTTTCACCATCTTTTGTTAATTAAAAGCAATAGTTTTCGAAACTTTTGTGGGGATATATAATTATGAATCAGCTCTGCCAATTTGTGAGGTGAAGAGCCTGTTTATTTAAATTGAATGCCTTACATGTTATTGCAAATTCCGTTTCCTCATTCCTCTACAAATTACGTAAAATGTGATTTCTAACGTGCACTATTACAGTTTATAAGGTATTCACTCGGTAAATCATCTTGTTTTATGTTCTCTGGGTGTGAATTTAAAACGTTGTAATGAAACTAAGGTTTGGTTTGTTTGTGTGTGTGAGTGTGTGTGTGTGTGTGTGTGTGTGTGCGTGTGTGTGTGTATTTTATGTGCCTTGATCTTCTCATAGATCTTTTATAGCTGAGAACAGTGTTCCATTGCATAAAGCTGTGTAGTTTTTCCCCTTTATTTTTAATACATCCCCTTCGCAGCATAATGGGGGGGGGGGGGGAGTCTATTGGCGATACAGTACTCCGCTCCTCAGCCAAGTAAATTAAAAAATATATAATGAGAATGAGAAATAAACATTGGGTCTTTTTCCTATTTTAAATTTAGAAATGAAAGACGGGCAGCTAAAAAAAACGCCAATATGTACGTTTTAAAAACACGTCACGCAATGGTGAAATTCTTCTGAGAAGACTCACTGAGCACTACAATTTCACTTAAAATCTAAAACAGCTGTATTGGGTGTGAAGTATTCCGGAGAAGAGAGAGCGTTGTTCCATAAAGTTGAGTGCTGTGGGTAGAAGAGATAGAGGCAGTAACTTAGAAAAGCCCTGGAGAGGAAGGTAGGAGTTTAGGTGGATATTGAGAATACAGAAGGTGAGAAAGACATAACGTGAGTAGGAGTTCCGTGTTGGATGGGGTAGTAGTAACAAGACGAAAGGGTTGGGTACGCCTAGAGATGGTAAATGAGAAAGGAGCCGTCATGTGGTGTGGAATAGGTGGGAAGAACTAAAGTTGGTAGGAGGGATGAATATCATAAATATCGGGGACGAACTCGTCGTCTGTGAAAAGGAGTTGGTTGAACTTTCGATGGGATGGGATATGATGCATCTGTAGATGTAGGGATGGTGGGATGTGTTTGTAGAGGTGCGGCAGCATACAAGCGTTAGTGGTCAGATGGGGTTATTGGCATCTGATCTGCGAATGATTTAGGAGGTTCAGAGGTGTTAGATGTGGGTGGGGAGAGGTGCGAATTTGATGAGATGGTAGAGGCTCCACGTCAGGGAAGGTAAACTAATGCAGAAAGGGAGATGAAATGCATCGCATTCAAGGATTTGGAGGGACTTACAGAATGCCGGTGGACGGATATCCACGTAGCATTCAATTAGCAGAGGATCGATCAAATCAGGGTCTTGTAGGTATAGAGAAAAGTGTACGGATGTAATTCCCAAATTCGGCCTGTTAATACTTTTAGTCTGCTGTGGGCTTCTTGTTGAATTATTAGTAGCTGATGTTACGACGATAGTTGTGGTTCAGATCTAGTCGAAGATATTTTAGTGTGTTGGTTAACTGGATAGGAAGATTATAAATCGTAACGTAAAAGTTAAGGAGACAAGGTGGGGGTAGTTCAACGTAAAATTATTACTTAGGATTTGGAGAGGTCGACCTTGAAGAGCCATCAGTTACACAAGGAGGTAAGTTAACTGAGGTATATGTGGAGGTATCATTGGGGTTTAATATTGTATTTTTTCCCTTTATTGTCAGTTTATTCACCCACGTAGGGGTGGACTGGCAGCAGCAATGTAGCCACTCTCCAGCCCGCAGTTTCGAAACATCACAGTTGTATTGAAACATAGAAAGATGTGTATTGAAACATAGAAACATGTGTATTGAAAACGTCGAGTGATGATGATACAGTGGAGTTTGTGTTTCATGGCGAGCTGCCTAGAGGGGACTACTTGCAAGAGATGATGATGATGATGGTGTGGCATATGCTTGAAGACCAGCAAAGGGTGAGGGATGGATGGAAGAGATTGTGCTGGCACTGAAGTTGTAGAAGAGAAGGAAAGATTGTTGGTGTAGTGTTGATGGAAGGGATCTAGAATGACATGTGGTTCAAGGGCTATTCACAGTTAGCATGGAACTCGGGAAAAGAAGAAGTGAGGGTGGTTTTGGGAATATGTGGCAATGGTTTTGTATGGCATTAAGAATGAGCTGCCAGGCTGACCTAATTCAGGGTATGTGAACGCTCAAATGGGTGAAAAAGGCTATATATATATATATATATATATATATATATATATATATATTCTTTATTGTTAATTTCACACCTGATAATGGTACGCCAGCAGCGGCACATTACGCCGCTCTTGGGCCACAGATAAAACTAATGACACAAAAGGAGACAATCGCAGAACAGACAGGGTGGATATACAAACGTAGACATACAAAATGAAAACACACAGAGCCGTTCACAGGCGCAGAGTCCAAAATAAAAATGTTCACACATGTGGACACGCACAGAGAAGACAGATGTCACACGCGAACGTTGGAGGACTACGAGTAACACTGGAACACTTGAACACGAACACGACGACACACACAAACACTAGGCGATGATCTCCGGCGAGGAAAACTTCACTAGATGTGTGCGAGTCTGGAGACCAGCCAAAAGGTGAAAAAAGGGGGTGGAGGAAGGAGAGGGGAGTGTGTAGATGCCAGTGGCAGAGGAGATGGGAGGGGGAGGAAAGAAGGTACGGGGGTAGGGGAAGCCTGGGGGAGGAGGGAGGGAGGAAAGGAGGGAGGAGGGAGAGAAAGGAGAGAGGGTGCCCTCGGGAGAAAACACAGGGTACGGTAAAGGAGGATCAAAGTTGGTAGGAGGGGTAGATGGAGGGGATGAGGGCGTCATCAGGGAGGGGGAGTTGGTGGAAGCCACCTTGGGCGAGGGTATGGAGAGTGGATAGATGGAGACCAGGTAGGATGTGGGAATGCAGGCGCAGCAGCAGATGGGGATGGTAGAGGTTCGGAGAGACAAGCAGATGAGGGGGATCAAGTTTGCGGGAAGTGTAGAGGAGCGTATGTTTCATTGGGATAACCCAACCTTCTTCAGAAAAACAGTATCTATTATTTGTCCATAGTGGACATCGTCAAACTGAAACTACAAATCCATAAATTATCGTCACTGTAAAACATATCTGGCACTGCCTCGGCCCCACTTGTGGCAGCCGCATCGCGGTCGCGAAGTGGGGCCGAGGCAGTGCCTGGTATGTTTGATTTAAACGGAGTACTGAGGGGACTGAAATATATGCAGTGGCACAGACAAAGTCTAAATGAAGTATTCAGCAGATTATGGGCTGCACGTCTCACAATGCTGAAGAGTGTCACTTAGCGCCGGAAGAAGTCAACTACTTGGGTCACGTCATAAGTAAGGATTGTGTAACAACTGATCTCAGGTTGATGCAACCAGTGAAAGGTTTTCCAGTACCACACACTACTAGGGAGTTAGAATCTTTCCTCAGTCTCGTAAATTATTGTAGAAAGTTCGCGAAGGGACCTGTGTATATTAAAAAGATCGCTTACCCAGCTGTTGGAGAGTGGGGTTAAGCTTGTGTGATCGGAGGCAGAGGAGGATCAAAGTTGGTAGGAAGGGTATATGGAGGGGATGAAGGCATCATCAGGGAGGGGTAGTTCGTGGAAGCCACCTTGGGCGAGGGTATGGAGAGTGGAGAGATGGAGAGCAGGTAGGATGTGGGAATGCAGGTGCGGCAGCAGACAAGGAAAAGGTGCGGGAACCGAATAAGGTCATAGAGGATACGTGTGTGGGTGGGGAGACGGATGTGATAGGCAGAGCGCGTGGCGTTCTAGGATTTGAAGGGATTTGTAAAAGGTGGGAGGGGCAGAGATCCAGGCGGGATGAGCGTAGCAGAGGATAGGGCGGATAAGGGATTTTAGGTGTGGAGGATGGTGGAGGGGTCCAGACGCCATGTGCAGCTAGAAAGGAGCTTGAGGAGACGGGTCTGGAAGGCTATATACTCATTCGTTATAGTTACATTGGCAAGAAATTTTACTCCATCTGAGTACGACCCTAGTCTTCCGACATTTGTATTGTGTAGTTATACCTTACGTAATGTTGAGGCTCTACTTTCCTCCATTATGAAAGTGACACACTAGCAATCTCAGGGATACGTCCGCTGCCGGAGGGGAAAGAGCAGGCAGCCGGAGAAGCTCTCGAGCAAAGCGACGTAATCATTTCGAGCGGTCGCCGCCAGGGGCAGGCGCCGCGGCGGCGCGCTATCAGGCGGCAAGACGCCGCATCCGTCTCCATTACGCGGCTACAGCGGCGTTTTGTCTGCGCGCCGGCTGGAGGACAGCGCCGGTCCGGCGGGAGGCCAAGAGGGCTACCGGGGAGAGGAGGAGGGGGGAGGGCGTGGCCGGCGGTCGGCGGGCAGCCGCTTATTGCCCTCCAGATGAATAATGCAGCACGCCGTAACTCACGAGTGTTTGTTGCGCGTGTCACCGGCAGGCGGCGGGCCGGGGCGCTTTTAGGGCACGCGCTATCCCCAGGGCGCCTTCCCGCGGCTGTGCCGTGCTGTTCCGTGCTTCCCACCGGCTAACACTGTTGCCGCCGCACCTCCTCATCAGCGTCCATTCTCCCCGCGAATCCCCGCCAAAGTAAACAGCGCCCGAAACACAGCGGCCTCCTCCATTCACGGCAGCCGCTGCTTCACTTGTTGCCGCGTCCCGGTAATGACGTCTTCCCTTCCCTGAATGAGTGTCCAGCTTTTTGACAGCGCGTATTTTCGTGGGCCCTCTTTACATACATGCAGGGTGTGGAAAATGTTTCTAAACGCTTTTAGCGCGTGATAAAATAGTTTTTTGCGTATGTTATTTATTTGTTTGTTTGTTGTTGTTGATGTTGTAGTCATCAATCCCTAACATACTTGGTTGGCTCTGATCACTATGGGACTCAACTGCTGAGGTCATCAGTCCCCTAGAACTTAGAACTACTTAAACCTAACTAACCTAAGGACATAAAACACATCCATGCCCGAGGCAGGATTCGAACCCGCAACCGTAGCGGTCTCGCGGTTCCAGACTGTAGCGTCTAGAACCGCACGGCCACTCCGACCGGCCCTAACATATTTCCCCACTGCCTTTATAATGCCCGAAATTATTATTCACCCGTTGTGTACGAATAGGGTATTTGGCTGGTTATAAAAGTGTCCTCGCTCCTCGGTTCGAAATCCTCCACTGATTCAATTTTGAATAAAAATCTTCAGCATTGGCAGCGACTGAAGATTTCCTCATAACGTCACCCTCAATCTGCTAAAGATAGAGGAGAAAAGAGTAAAGGTTTTTTCGCTCTTAGGGTGGAAAACTGCCCCTAGAAGGCCGAAGAATCAGCAAAGATCAACGGCTGCGGATGCAGACGGCAATGGAAACCATTGCCTAAGACACAGGACTTGTGGCTCGTAATTGAAAAAGTATCATGATGATCTTTACATTGGCAAAAGATTCTAGAATAGTCCTCCTTTCCGATCTCCGGGAGGAGACTGCCAAGAGGGAAGTGACTATGAGAAAACACTTAATAGTCAACGAAAGGATAACGTTCTACTGTTCGTAGCCTGGAATTTCAGAAATTTGAACATGTTAGGGAATTTAGGAAATCTGGAAAGGGAAATCCTAAAGATCAGTCTAGATACAGTGGGGGTCAGTGAAGTGAAATGGAAAGAAGGAGCCGGCGGGAGTGGCCGTGCGGTTCTAGGCGCTACAGTCTGGAGCCGAGCGACCGCTACGGTCGCAGGTTCGAATCCTTCCTCGGGCATGGATGTGTGTAATGTCCTTAGGTTAGTTAGGTTTAATTAGTTCTAAGTTCTAGGTGACTGATGACCTCAGAAGTTAAGTCGCATAGTGCTCAGAGCCATTTTTGGAAAGAAGGCAAGGATTAATGATCAGAAGACTATAAGGTAATACCAGTAGAAGCCGAAAATGATATGACGTGAACAGGATTCGCTATTAATATGAAGGTAGGGCAGTTCAGTGATTCGGTTGTTCTAATCACAATCGACAGCAAACCAATACCGACAGCCATAGTTCAGGTACACATATCGACTTCGCAAGGAGAATATGAAGCGACGGAGAAAGTATATGAGCATATTGGAGGGGTAATTCAGTAGGTAATGGGAGATGTAATTCTAATCTTGGGGGATTGAAATACGGTTGTAGGGGAAGAAGTAAAAAAAAAAGGTTATGGGAGAATATAACCTTGTTAGTAGCAATGAGAGAGGCAAAAGACTAATTAAGATCTGCAATAAATTTCAGCTAGTAACAACAAGTACTCTGTCCAAAAATCACAAGATGAGATGGTATACTTGGAAAAGATTCTAGTTAAATTACATAATAGTCGGGCAGAGATTCCGAAATCAGACACTGGAATGTAAGGTGTATCCAGGAACATATAGACTCTGATCACAATTTAGTAATAATGAAGAGTAGCGATGTTTAAAAGACTAGTGACGAAGAATCAGTGTGCAATGGAGTTAACGTACGGAAATACTAACGAATGAAGAGATATGCCTGTAGCTCTCTCAGGTTAAAGAACTTGCGATAATGAATAGCTCAGCCAGAATTTCACTTGAAGAGTAACGGAAATATCTAAGAAGGGCAATCTCAGAGGTTAGAAAGAGAAACATGGGCACAAGAAAGGTAATTGCGAAGAAACCATGTGCAACATAAGGAATACTTTATTTGATCGACGAAAGAAGGAAGTACAAAAATGTTCATGGACATACAGGAATACAGAAATACAAGTCACTTTGAAGTGAAATCAATAGGAAATGCAGGGAAGCTCAGGCGAAATGGCTGCTTGAAAAAAGTGAAGAAATCGAAAAGGAAATTATTTTCGGAAGGAGTGACTCGTCATATAAAAAAGTAAAAACGACCTTAGGTGAAATTAAAGCCAATGGCGGTAATATTAAAAGCGTAGTGCGAATTCCACTTTTAATGCAGAGGAGAGAGCGGATAGGTAGATAGAGTACTTTGAGGTTCTCTAGGAGACGAAGGACTCACCTGATGAAGTGACAGAAGAAGAAACAGGAGTCGATAGGGAAGAGATAGTGCTTCCAGTATCGCTATTTAAAAAGGATTTGGAAGGTTTAAGATCAAATAAGGTAGAATAGATAAATAACAATCCATCGGAATTTCAGAAATCATTGGAGGAAGTTGCAAAAGAACTATAACCTTGCTGTGTGGATCGTATGAGACTGACGATATATACACTCAGATTTTCGGTAAAACATCACCCACACAATTTCGAAGATTTCAACAGCCGGCAAGTGCGAGAATCATCGCACAATCAGATTGACAGCTCATACATCCAATCTGCAGACGAGAATATTATACAGAAGAGTGGAAAAAGAACTGAGGATCTGGCAGAAGACAATCTGTTTGACTTTACGAGAAATAAATAACAACAAAAAGAAACTGTGGACATTAGTGACTTATGAAGGCTGAATATAGTGACACTGACAGGAATGGGTATTGTATATATACCAGAATGTCAGTTCTGACGTTGCGGTTGGTAATGGAATCAGGACAGAAGAAAAATCGACACGTTCATAGGATTTATCAACCTGAGAAAGGGGTTAGACATTGTAAAGTGTGCAAGATATCCAATATTCTGAGAAAATGACGGGTAACATACAATATGTACACGAAAGAAGAGGGAACAGTAAGACTGGAAGACCAAGAGCGAAGTACTCGGATTGAAAAGAGCGCAAGACAGGGATGTTGTGTTTCGTCCCTGCTGTTCAATCTACACATCGAGGAAGTAATGACGGAAATAAAAGTTGAAGAGTGGTATTAAAATTCAAGGTGAAAATATATACATGATAAGGTTTACAAATGACATTGTTATCCTTAGTGAAAGTGACGAAGAATTAAAGGCTCTGCTGAGATGAAAGAACATTCTAAAGAATACAGAATACGATTTCAGAGTAAATAGAAGAAAGACGTAAATAATGAGAAGTAGCAGAAATGAGAACAGCAAGAAACTGAGCATAATTGGTGATCGCGAAATAGATAAAGTTAAAGAATTCGGCTACCTAGACAGCATAATAACCCATGACGGATGGAGCAAGCGGGACATAGAAAGCAGACAAGCACTGGCAAAAAGGGTGTTCCTCGCCAAGAGAAGTCGACTAATAACAACCATCTCTTAATTTGAGGAAGCAATTTATCAGCGTGAACCTTTGGAGCAGCGAATGGTAGTGAAATAAGGCAGCTAGAAAACCCGAACTGGAGAGGATGGAAGCACTTGAGATGTGGTGCTACAGAATAATGTTGGAAATTCGGTGGACTTGTAAGTTAAGGAATGAGGAGATTCGCCGCAGAATAAACAGAAAAAGAAATGTATGGAACAACTGACAAGGGGATAGGACAGGATGATAAATCATCTGTTGAGATTTCAGGTAATAAGTTCCTTGATACTATAGGGAGCTGGAGAGTCTAAAAGGTATAGAAGAAGATAGAGACTGGAACACATACAGCAGATAACTGAGGACGTAGGGTGCATGTGCTGCTCTGAGGTGAGAAGGTTGACACACAAGAGGATTTCCTGGCGGGCAAACCATTTACAAGACTGAAGACACAAAATAAATTTTAAAAAAAATGAAAGCTGTGGACATTAGTGACTTATGAAGGCTGCGCATAGCACATAACACTGGCAGGAATGGGTATTGTGTATACACTGAAAGGGTATAGTACCGCCCGACATTGAAAATAGGTACAACATACTTCATAATTTTTGTCAGAAGAACACATTTTTTTTGTAAAATAACTCAATTTCAATTAATACAGCGAAGCCGGATACCAGTGTGGGAAAGAATGACAATTTATTTATTTAATTGATCACATGTGCACTCCCACAAAGTAAATCCCTACATCCAGTTTGGTGGGATCTGTGAAATGAATGAATGTATGGTCGTCTGCTAACAGCAGATAGTGAATGTGAATATATGATCATCTTTGAGTCGACCCTTTGGCCACCTTTGGTGGGACCAAAGAGATGAAATTTGCCTGAGCTTTGAGCGCCTGAAATGTGGCTGACTAATGCGGTAGAAAGGTGCTCCCCCACTTCGACAGAGGTGGGAGAGAACCTCAAGAATGGCCATGTTTCAGCACTCTGCGCTGGATCTTGTGCTGTTAAGACCTGTTTTAGTTGTGCTCCGTAATGACGAAAGAGTGGAGACATGGTATGCATGTGGAATATTTAAGAGTAGTTTGAAATATTAATTTCTCTATTTCAGGAACTTTTGTGGGGATAATTAAATGTCAGGCAGGTAATATTAATGGGATTGTAGGAATCTTCGGAAGTGACCAACGGTCACAATGAAACCACGTGTAGCATTAAGTTTAAATACTTCCGTGTGCTTAAGTTAAGCTGAATCACTAGCGTGTGTACAATAAGTTGAAATATTTAAGAAATATCGTGTGTACCATAAGTTGAAATATTTAAGAAATGGCGTGTGCAGGACTTGAAATTAGAGACGAGTACTTCCACGTGGTGAGTACTGTGTGAGTCTCAAACTGTGTATGAGACAAAAGATAAAGAGAAGTACTCGTCCATGTTATCAGTTGAGGACTCGCGTGTGTGATTAATACGTTCTTAATATTACTTTGCGTGATATGATTCCGTGTGACACTAGATTCAAACTCAGAGAGAAGCAAGGTGAGCCGGCCGTCTATCCAGCAACGCCACTTGGCTTGCATTGCACAGGAAGACGTGCAAATATCTCCAGAGTTCATAGTAGGAAAGTAGAATTATGAAGTGGGGCAGTGTCGTGTGAAACTGGGATAAATACTAATTGAAGTGGGAAAGCTGAAAGTGATAGTGTTGTGACTATTTTGTGTTTTGTATTCCATGTCGTAGTGTGGTGTATGTCATGTAATTTGGGTATGTGTGGTTTGCATGGGAGAGTAGCGAGGTAGTTTCAAAAGATTAGTGGGTTATGCTTGTTCCTTCGGTACCGCTCGGTCTGAAGGGAAGTTTAGTGATGATGATTGTGAGAGTCGAAGTGTGAGGTATAATAAAAGATCCACCATCCTATCCAGAAAGTGCACTGTAGCGTTAATATAATTACGAGACCATAATATAGAGATTCACCGTTGTAAAGCCATGCCCACTGGTCGGAATTTCTCATGTGTTATTGTTGTAGGTTACAGAATTTGTGTGTTTAGGTTAGAGAATTTATCGGTATAAATAAGATAGTGAAAAGAAAAAGATTGGTGGACTTTTCCTTCGAATTGTATGTTGTCATAATGTCCCGAATTTATAATGTGTGCGCCATTCATATTCAGTGCGGTGGACACGTGTTGACAAAAGCCGTTAAATAAAAGACAAAAAGAAAATGTGGTATTGCCAGTGCGTAGTGTGCAGTCAGAGTTCTGTAAATTACTGATAGTCAGATGCGTGTTTTCGTTGCGCATTATTCATGCAGGAGGATAATTTGTAACAAAATTGTGAGTACGAGAGTTCATGTTACTGGATAAATAAGAATGAATCCACTCGCTTGGCAGACCACTCATCTTGCAGGCCTGACTGCTTGATGCCACAGTATGAGCAAGGCATGTGGGTGCCTCTCAACACTAACGTTGTTGTTGTTATTGTTATTGTTGTTGTTGTGTTTGTTGCTCACGGCCGCTCAACGGGAAGGTTATCAGCGTTCATTCTGGTATTAAAAGTAACGAATGTGGAAGAAAGTAGTACAATGTGACCATACACGTTAAGACAACGGGAAAGAATAAAAGATGCTATACAGCAGACAACAGCATAAGCAGAACGACAAAGGAGCGGAAAGAAAAGGCACAGGAAAATGACAATGTCTGGCCTCTTACGTAAAATATGGGTGAGCTAGTCACTGCGTGAATATATTAAAATGATCTGCCTAAAATCTTGGTAAAAACGCTGGGCAATTCACAAAACTTCAAAACTCGAACCACACTAGTTTGATCGTTACCTAAAACAGGTTGCAGATCCGTCGGCATACCAGCCGCGGCTCGCTGGTCGGTAAATAAAATTCAGTGAAATAAACTGTGGCGCGCAGTGATATGTACGCCGCAAGCGCCACACACTGGAGGGTGCTCTCGCTGCAGCAAATGCGTCGTAGGGTTGTGGCCCATGCGAAAGCGAGTGAGGAAGACCTCGTCCTATCGTCGTAGCTAGAAGGAAGTACAACATGGAGCTTACTGTCGGCTGTTCCAGCCACAGATCCTCCCTCTGACGCAATACTCTGGAGCTCAACAGCGAGGTCATAGTGCGCAAGGGGATGGCACACTGAAATAACTGTGGATCAAGGCATGCCTCCTTGGCTGCTAGATCTGCTCTTTCGGTTCCCACAATTTCCCAGGTGCCCTGGTACCGAGCTGAAAGACACCTCCTTTCCAGGCCGTTGTATGTGGAGGAGGCTACCCTGGATAGTCTGGTCTTCAGACGTTTCAGAGAGTGAGGGGCATTCAGAGAACCGGAACAGACAAGGAAGTTCGCACTTGAAGAAAGTCTCATCTGCCACAGTGCCTGAAAGATTGCATACAATTCTGCACAAGGGACAGCAAAGGCTTGAGGCCGTCGGGCCTTGAGGCCACGATCGGCGAAAACAACAGAGCAGCCAACAGAATCTAATATTTGTCATACTTAAAGGGGTCCATGTGCTGCATGTAGCTACTTAAAAGAAACTGTAAGTCCATGACACATTACGTTATTTACGTAATTATCAGAAAAGCAGTAAGAATTGTACATGTTATTCACATCTCAAATGGACATCTGTATATACGAGTTGCGACGATAAAGTAATGAGACAGATTTTCTTTGCAAGATGTGGCAACCCTGCAGGCTAGCGTACGAACAATATCTTTGACCTTGGTCTATAAGCTGCTTCTAGTTCAAGCGGCACATAGATGCAACTGCCCAGTCGTGAGTTGTTCTGTAATAAGTCAACACGTGTTTGTGTATGCCGTCACGGAAATGGAACCGCATAATATTGTGCAACGGTATGCCATTTCTTTTTGTGTTAAATTAGGTGAAAACGCGAAAACTTACGCTAAGTTTCAGAATGCTTTGGAGGAGGAGGTAATGTCAGGAGCGCAAGTTTTCGTTGGCATAAAATGTTTAGTGAAGGCAGAACGAATGTTGAAGATGAAGACCGCAGAGGACGTCCATCAACCTCACGGACGGATGTCAATTTGGCCAGGGAGCGTGAGTCATACGATCTGATGGAAGATTATCCGTGAAAATGATTGCAGAAGAACTGAGCATCAATCGAGAAACGGTTCGTCTAATAATAATAACTGACGATCTTGGCATGAGAAAGATTTGAGCAAAAATGATCCCCAAAAATCTCACACCACAACAGCGAGAAACACGGAAAAATGTGGCTGCCGCTCTGTTAGAGCAAACGGAAATCAATCAATAATTGTTGAGCCTTGTTATCACTGGTGATGAAAGTTGGTTTTTGCAGTACGATCCAGAGACAAAACGCCAAAGTTCGAAATGATGCTCTAAGGGATCACCCAGACCAAAAAAAAAAAAAACCCTCGCATGTCAAAGTCGAAAGCGAAATGAATGCTTGTGTGCTTCTTTGATTCCAAAGGAATCGTTCATAAAGAGTGGCTGCCTCCTGGACAAAGTTACAAGGGACATCATTTTCAAACAACACAGGATGTCCAAAACGCTGTGACGAGGGTCTCGGAGGATGTTACAGAAGATGAGTTCCAGAAATGTTACCATCAATGGCAGAAGCGCTGGAGAAGGTGTGTGCAATCAGAAGAGAACTACTTTGAAGGATACAACACTAAACTTGACTAAAACGGTAAGCAACATATTTGTTTCACATCAGTCTCATTACTTTATTGTCGCACCTCGTAGATTAACATCTTCCAAGTACATAAGAACCCGTAAATTGGTGTTCGGGCTGCAAGAAAAACTAGCAAGATAGAACGAAAGATATTGCTTGCAATGAGTTCGGCCAAAAAACCACGCTGTTTAACGGGGCCAGAACATTAGCTTTGATCATGTTCTGTAACAGAAATGTTAGTTAAGAATGTATGAGATGAAATTACGTATGCTAGACAATGGAAAGGCCATCACGAATCCTTCTGTCACTGATACGTTAAAGAGAGGTGGCTCGTTAAATTAAAAGGATGGACCTGAATGAAACCCACATTTCCTTGACTTCTGCGATATTTGAAAAATACGGTTCGGGGTATCACAAGAATATTTTTGTAGGTTCTCATCTAAGTTTCGCATGCCATCTCGCAAGGGAAAACGCTGGGCTTGCTTTGACCACGCAAAAACATGCAACAACCGGTCCGCCAGTGACGCGAAAGAAACTAGAAGTTGCTGTCCCTTTCCGCATGAAGTTCAGTGCGCGGGCAGTCAGATTTTATCACCCGTGATGGGAAAAGTTTGCTGTTTCCGTAAATGTGTTGCGCCACATTGCAGCAGCAACAAGAGTTTTGTGAACACAGGAATGCGGCGACCATCGTTGTCACACAGCACGATAGACGTGGCGGCGGGGTGGTCTGCATCAGTGTGTGTGTGTGTGTGTGTGTGTGTGTGTGTGTGTGTGTTGTGGACTGGCAAGACAGCCAGTCCACAGTGACGGGTAGCCGAAAGGCACGCGTTTAGCTCACGCAGGCTGGCGTGAGGTCTGGAACAGGTCAAGGTCTTATACACTCCTGGAAATTGAAATAAGAACACCGTGAATTCATTGTCCCAGGAAGGGGAAACTTTATTGACACATTCCTGGGGTCAGATACATCACATGATCACACTGACAGAACCACAGGCACATAGACACAGGCAACAGAGCATGCACAATGTCGGCACTAGTACAGTGCATATCCACCTTTCGCAGCAATGCAGGCTGCTATTCTCCCATGGAGACAATCGTAGAGATGCTGGATGTAGTCCTGTGGAACGGCTTGCCATGCCATTTCCACCTGGCGCCTCAGTTGGACCAGCGTTCGTGCTGGACGTGCAGACCGCGTGAGACGACGCTTCATTCAGTCCCAAACATGCTCAATGGGGGGACAGATCCGGAGATCTTGCTGGCCAGGGTAGTTGACTTACACCTTCTAGAGCACGTTGGGTGGCACGGGATACATGCGGACGTGCATTGTCCTGTTGGAACAGCAAGTTCCCTTGCCGGTCTAGGAATGGTAGAACGATGGGTTCGATGACGGTTTGGATGTACCGTGCACTATTCAGTGTCCCCTCGACGATCACCAGTGGTGTACGGCCAGTGTAGGAGATCGCTCCCCACACCATGATGCCGGGTGTTGGCCCTGTGTGCCTCGGTCGTATGCAGTCCTGATTGTGGCGCTCACCTGCACGGCGCCAAACACGCATACGACCATCATTGGCACCAAGGCAGAAGCGACTCTCATCGCTGAAGACGACACGTCTCCATTCGTCCCTCCATTCACGCCTGTCGCGACACCACTGGAGGCGGGCTTCACGATGTTGGGGCGTGAGCGGAAGACGGCCTAACGGTGTGCGGGACCGTAGCCCAGCTTCATGGAGACGGTTGCGAATGGTCCTCGCCGATACCCCAGGAGCAACAGTGTCCCTAATTTGCTGGGAAGTGGCGGTGCGGTCCCCTACGGCACTGCGTAGGATCCTACGGTCTTGGCGTGCATCCGTGCGTCGCTGCGGTCCGGTCCCAGGTCGACGGGCACGTGCACCTTCCGCCGACCACTGGCGACAACTCGATGTACTGTGGAGACCCCACGCCCCACGTGTTGAGCAATTCGGCGGTACGTCCACCCGGCCTCCCGCATGCCCACTATACGCCCTCGCTCAAAGTCCGTCAACTGCACATACGGTTCACGTCCACGCTGTCGCGGCGTGCTACCAGTGTTAAAGACTGCGATGGAGCTCCGTATGCCACGGCAAACTGGCTGACACTGACGGCGGCGGTGCACAAATGCTGCGCAGCTAGCGCCATTCGACGGCCAACACCGCGGTTCCTGGTGTGTCCGCTGTGCCGTGCGTGTGATCATTGCTTGTACAGCCCTCTCGCAGTGTCCGGAGCAAGTATGGTGGGTCTGACACACCGGTGTCAATGTGTTCTTTTTTCCATTTCCAGGAGTGTAGTAGCAAAAATAGTACGTAGCTGCTGGAATACTTAACTTTAATCCATAATTGGTGAACGTCGGTCTGACGGTACATGCATCACAAGATAAATAGCAAATGATAATGGCGCCTTGCTAGGTCGCAGCAAATGACGTAGCTGAAGGCTATGCTAACTATCGTCTCGGCAAATGAGAGCGTAATTTGTCAGTGAACCATCGCTAGCAAAGTCTGCTGTACAACTGGGACGAGTGCTAGGAAGTCTTTCTAGACCTGCCGTGTGGTGGCGCTCGGTCTGCAATCACTGATAGTGGCGACACGCGGGTCCGACGTATACTACCGGACCGCGGCCGATTTAAAGGCTACCACCTAGCAAGTGTGGTGTCTGGCGGTGACACCACAGTGTGTGTGTGTGTGTGTGTGTGTGTGTGTGTGTGTGTGTGTCGGACAGAACAGAGACTACCCGTGTACATACACATTTCTGTGATAGCGTGACGTCTTCACGACATTTCCTTCAGCGTCGAGGCACTAATATTGTCTGAATTCCTGCGGGGAATCAATAATTTGCGAGTACGGGGTTAATGGACGGGATACGGTGCAATGCAGCGTGCAGTAAGTTGGAAATTTCGGTCAGTGCCCCTATGGCGGAAGAAATTAAGGCAACCGTTCACTAGCAGCGGTAAATCAGGGTGCGAGTTCGGATCCGGCAAAAATTTTCAACTTTCATCGCTGCATTACCATAATCCCCTGTGCGGCTGGAAGTAACTAGTTTCCGCTCACACACTTTCCATTTCCTTCCCAGTCCCCTATTTCATATACAACATTCAGGAATAGTTGTGAAGAGTAGCTTTGTCCAGTACAAGGGCCTCGTACTCACTCTGCTTATCGGGCGCGTGACCGATTAGCGCCTCTTCAGAAGACAAGACGACTCGCTAGTGATCGCACTGAATCAGCATCAGTATGGCTGCCCGTTAAGCCACACAAACACCCCTCCTTTTTATGACTCCACTAAGAGATGAATGGGATGGTATATTTCACCGCAGCCCCTTGCATCCCAGCGACGCCATTTAGGCCTGCTGACAGCGTCAAAGGTCTCTTCCTGGGCGCCTTGTCGTGTACACAGCAGAAAGTAAACGTCCTACCAGTGTCTCACCCGGGCCATTTTCGTAGGTAGCGTGTATCACAAAGAAATACTAAAATGAATACACATGAACGATCTGACAAGAGAACAAAACGCATTTTGTTTATGTTTCTTCAAAACTGATCAACCATTGCCTCACTGTCATGTTGGGGGCATGTATCAAGCATTACTGATTGATCCGTTGCTATTGTTTATGTCATTTACGATGATCATTTTCACCCTTTCCCTACAACTGTGTTGTCAGTATCATACGAGGGGCAGTCGAATGAAACCGCACACCCGCAACAAGGGGATCATCGAACAGTTCCATTCAAAAGTAGTCACCATACGCATTATCATAGCCGGCCGCGGTGGTCTCGAGGTTCTAGGCGCGCAGTCCGGAACCGTGCGACTGCTACGGTCTCAGGTTCGAATCCTGCCTCGGGCATGGATGTGTGTGATGTCCTTAGGTTAGTTACGTTTACGTAGTTCTAAGTTCTAGGGGACTGATGACCACAGCTGTTAAGTCCCATAGCGCTCAGAGCCATTTGAACCAGCCATTATCATAATTTTCCTACTGAGAGATGAGATGATCACTTCCTGTTTCGTGAACGCGGTCGGATGCTGACGGATCCACAACCACACCCGCTCTTACGTCGTCCCATTGAACCCCACGTCCACGCATGTCTTCCTTCAGGTAGCCGAAGATGTGAAACTCACACGGTGGCAGGATCCGATTCGTTGTAACAGTGTTTCCCTACCATACCACTGAAGCGTAGCCTTTGTCTGACCAGGAGCGTGGGAGTTGGATTTATTATAAAGGGTGATTCAAAAAGAATACCACAACTTTGAAAATGTGTATTTAATGAAAGAAACATAATATAACCTTCTGTTATACATCATTACATAGAGTATTTAAAAAGGTTTTTTTTCACTCATAAATAAGTTCAGAGATGTTCAATATGGCCCCCTCCAGACACTCGAGCAATATCAACCCGATACTCCAACTCGTTCCACACTCTCTGTAGCATATCAGGTGTAACAGTTTGGATAGCTGCTGTTATTTCTCGTTTCAAATCATCAATGGTGGCTGGGAGAGGTGGTCGAAACACCATATCCTTAACATACCCCCATAAGAAAAAATCACAGGGGGTAAGATCAGGGCTTCTTGGAGGCCAGTGATGAAGTGCTCTGTCACGGGCTGCCTGGCGGCCGATCCATCGCCTCGGGTAGTTGACAATAAGGTTTTATAACTAACCTTTTTCGTAGGACTCTCAATACAGTTGATTGTGGAATTTGCAGCTCTCTGCGAGTCTATTTTCCTGGGCTGCGAACAAATGCTTGCTGGATGCGTGCTACATTTTCATCACTCGTTCTCGGCCGTCCAGAACTTTTCCCTTTGCACAAACACCCATTCTCTGTAAACTTTTTATACCAACGTTTAATACACCACCTATCAGGAGGTTTAACACCACACTTCGTTCGAAATGCACGCTGAACAACTGTCGTCGATTCACTTCTGCCGTACTCAATAACACAAAAAGCTTTCTGTTGAGCGGTCGCCATCTTAGCATCAACTGACGCTGACGCCTAGTCAACAGCGCCTCAAGCGAACAAATGTACAACTAAATGAAACTTTATAGCTCCCTTAATTCGCCGACAGATAGTGCTTAGCTCTGCCTTTTGTCGTTGCAGAGTTTTAAATTACTAAAGTTGTGGTATTCTTTTTGAATCACCCTGTACAACGAGATGATTCTGTCCGACAGCATTCCGACAGCCCGGGGACAAACAACAAAGCCAACACAGAAACATACAATATCTTACCGGCCAAAGAAACCCACAGGAGCTTCGGTAAGAACATAATGACCTCTTTCTTCGACTACAGAAATCATGTGCTACTCGAGTTCTTCAGTCGTGGAACCACGATGAGTGAACACCCCTATGAACACACTCTGCAGCAGCTGCGACGCGCTTTGAAGTCTGAACGCCCAGCAAGGCTGTCGGACAGAATCATCCTGTTGCGAGACAACGCCTGCACCCATGCTATCAATCGGACGAAGGCAACGGCTTCAGCGATTTGCTTGGGAACGACTGCAAAATAATTCGTACAGCACCGATCTTTCACTGTATGATTTTCACTTCTCTGACGACCTGAAGTACAGGGCTATTACAAATGATTGAAGCGATTTCATAAATTCACTGTAGCTCCATTCATTGACATATGGTCACGACAGACTACAGATACGTAGAAAAACTCATAAAGTTTTGTTCGGCTGAAGCCGCACTTCAGGTTTCTGCCGTCAGAGCGCTCGAGAGCGCAGTGAGACAAAATGGTGACAGTAGCCGAGAAAGCGTATGTCGTGCTTGAAATGCACTCACATCAGTCAGTCATAACAGTGCAACGACACTTCAGGACGAAGGTCAACAAAGATCCACCAACTGCTAACTCCATTCGGCGATGGTATGCGCAGTTTAAAGCTTCTGGATGCCTCTGTAAGGGGAAATCAACGGGTCGGACTGCAGTGAGCGAAGAAACGGTTGAACGCGTGCCGGCAAGTTTCACGCGTAGCCCGCGGAAAATTGGCTCATGCCACAACTGGAGACCGACAGCGCCGACTTCATCTTTCAGCAGAATGGTGCTCCACCACACTTCCATCATGATGTTCGGCATTTCTTGAACAGGAGATTGGAAAACCGATGGATCCGTCGTGATGGAGATCATGATCAGCAATTCATTTCATGGCCTCCACGCTCTCCCGACTTAACCCCATGTGATTTCTTTCTGTGGGGTTATGTGAAAGATTCAGTGTTTAAACCTCGTCTACCAAGAAACGTGCCAGAACTGCGAGCTCGCATCAACGATGCTTTCGAACTCATTGATGGGGACATGCTGCACCGAGTGTGGGAGGAACTTGATTATCGGCTTGATGTCTGCCGAATCACTAAAGGGGCACATATCGAACATTTGTGAATGCCTAAAAAAACTTTTTGAGTTTTTGTATGTGTGTGCAAAGATTGTGAAAATATCTCAAATAATAAAGTTATTGTAGAGCAGTGAAATCGCTTCAATCATTTGTAATAACCCTGTACATGACCGGACGTCGGTTTCAGTCTGACGAAGAACTGCAAGAGTGATTGCTATTGTGGATCCGTCAGCGTCTGACCGCGTTCACGAAACAGGGATTGATGGTCTCGTCTCCAAGTGGGATAAAATGTCTTAATGCGTGAGCTGATTACTTTTAAATGGAGTCATCCCATGGTCCCCTTGTGGCGGATGTTCAATTTTCGTTTGACTGCCTCTTATAATATGAAACCAGTTAACTGACAGACTCTAATTGATCTCCTCCTCTTTCCATGCCGGCCGCTGTGGCCGTGCGGTTCTAGGCACTTCAGTCTGGAACCACGCTGCTGCTACGGTCGCAGGTTCGAATCCTGCCTGGGGCATGGATGTGTGTGATGCCCTTAGATTAGTTAGGTATAAGTAGTTCTAAGTCTAGGGGACTGATGACCTCAGGTGTTAAGTCCCATAGTGCTTTGAACCATTTGAACATCCTTTCATGTGTGTTTCAGATTAGTTTTGTAAGATTAATGTTACCGTATCTTATTTGTTTTAACTGATCAGAAGGTGTTCAGAATTTGATCATAGCTGATCTTCGTTATGAAAACTAAATGTGAAAAAAAAAACTATATGAAAATTATAGAATGCTGACGAATTGTTCTGGATAACAGTTTCAGCATCTGGTTCATTCCGCTCTGGCTGCAATAGTGTCCTTCAGTGGTGCAAACAGACAATCAGAGAGATATCCTTGAAGACATGTGGATAATCAAGACTTTATGCGAAGACTCTAGAAGCAGCCCGTGTCATAAGAAAATGTACTGTAGTAAGCGTAAATAGGGAATATATCGTCGCCGATCCGTCTCTGAAATCACTCCCAGTGGATGTCTAGAAATATAGAGTCAGAATGACTTACTTTGAGATGATCAATGAGTTCAGCTCTGGTGAGGTATTCCATTCACCCTTCGTGGAAATTTAACTTCTGACTTATTATTCAGTACTTTTGTTCGACCTATAACCTGTATTAACGGAGCGTATTCCTATATGACTCGACGACTTAGCGCATAATCATTACAGAAATGCTCAATAAACTCCAATGGTGGATGATAAATGAAATGCATAGCACGTTAGGAAAACGCTTGCTTTCAAGCAGAGGTTGAAAATACCGCTTCAGTTGTAAATTTCTCCATTTTTTTTCCACAACCTGTTTCGGACTGTTATAAGCCCATCCTCAGGCTGCTCATTGGAAGCAGACCGCGCCTGGTACGCTTGACGCTCGGGGACCACAGCACAGCTACGACACCTGAGGATGGGCTTTAACAGTCCGAAACCGGTCGTGTGAAAATAAACTATAACTGAAGCGGTATTTTCAAACTCTGCTACAATGCTCAGTTGCGGATGTTCTGCCAACAGGATTGTTTGCTTGGTTTCAAGTTTGCAAGAGTAAATGCTGAAAAACGACTCGAGAAGCTTCCTACTGCAAACAAAACACACTTTGCGTGTGACTACGACGAAAAACATTTAGAGCTACGAAGCCCGACACGTACACCTTCTTTCCACTAATCTTTCGCAAATTGAAAATTCAGTGGGAACATCAAAGAAGCGATGAGTGAAGGTGAAAATCACACATATAAGCCTCGTACTCTCCAACAGGCATCTGTTATAAGTTTGCGGAATACATTTTTGGATTCAGATGTATCAAAATAAACTAAATTTTATTGCACATGTTACTTAAATTTCAACTTGCAGACAGCAGAAACTGTGTAGGCTAAGCAGTAGTCTAACAGTTCTACCTATTGCCGAAAATACTATGACCCTATTCACTGAGGTGGCAAAAGTCATGGGATAGTGATATGCGCGCGCGCACACCCACCCACACACACACACACACACACACACACACACACACAAATGGCGTCAGTATCGCGTACACAAGGCATGGAAGGTCAGTGCATTGTCGGAGCTGATATATCCACGCAAGTGATTCATGTGCAAACGCTTCCGATGTATTTATGGCTGCAGGACGGAAATTAACAACCATGATCGCGCAGTGTTAATTGGAGCTGGACGCATGAGACACTTCGTTTCGGAAATTGGTAGGGAATACAATATTCCGAGATCCACAGTCTCAAGAGTGTGCAAAGAATATAGAATTACAGGTATTACCTCTCACCATGAACAATGCAGAGGCCAACAGCTTTCACTTAAGTACCTAGAGTAGCGGCGTTAGCATAGAGTTGTCAGTGCTAAAAGACAAGCGACATTGCGTGAAATAACTGCAGAAATCAACATGGGACGTGTGGCGAACTTGTTCGCTAGGCCATGCTGAGAAATGTGGCGTTAATGCGCTATGGCAGCATACGACCGGCGCGACTGCCTTTGCTAACAGCACAACATCGCCTGCAGTGCATCTCCTAGGTTCGCGACCATATCGGTTGGACCCTAGACGACTGGACAACCGTGGCCTGATCATATGAGGCCGGATTTCAGTTGGTATGAGCTGATTGCGGGGTTCGAGTATGGAGAAGACCCTACAAACCATGGCTCAAGTTGTCAACAAGTTAGTGCGCAGGCTCGTAGTGGAATCATAATGGTGTGGGTTGTGTTTTTATGGAATGGACTGGGTCCTCTGGTCCAACTGAACCGGTCTTTGGACACTGGACTTGCATTTGGGAAGACGACGGTTCAAATCCGCGTCCGGCCATCCGAATTCCTTCCTCATCCTTCCGTAATCCAATTGGACCGATGACATCGCTGATTGGTCCCCTCTCCCAAATTAACCAACCAACCAACCGGTCTTTGAATAGAAATGGTTATGTTCGGCTACTTGAAGACCATTTGCAGCCATTGATGGACTTGCCGTTCCCAAACATATCACTGGGCCACAGCTGTTCGCAAATGGTTTGAAGAACATTCTGGACAATGTGAGAAAATGATTCGGCCACCCACGTCGTCCGACAGGGATCCCATCTAACATTAAAGCACACAATCGGCTCATTATTTCTGGAGAGGACTTCCAACTAGTTGTGCAGTCTATACCACGTCGAGCTGCTGCACTAAGTAGTGCAAAAGAAGGTCAGACACGACATTAGGAGCTATCCCATGACTTTTGCCACGTCAGTGTATTGTATCGTTTACTAAATAAATCTGAGTAAAGTGTGCAAAATTTATGTCTAAATTTGAAATCCTTAAAATAATGTTTTTTTTTGTTTTTTTGTTTCCGACAATGTGGTTTATTGTGCTACTAAAAACAGCAGCATGATACTAACATTCCTTCCTTTAAAGGTGCATTAAGAGTAATTTAAATTTAAGTATGCACCAAAACTGTTGAGTAACGCGACATTCGCCGCCTGTTTCGTGGCATGTTTAAAAGAACGGTCCATTCGGCTTCCCGACAGGGCAGTTGTTCTCGCAGAGGTCCGTGCACCAGCCGCCAACTGCGGGGCGGCCCATATAAATTTGTGCGTAATATCGAGACGACACGGAACATTGCGCTCGCCGGTCACGTATTTATTCTTCCCGCGCGTCGACAGATTTATTCGCCAGCCGCCGGTGCACTTGGCGCGCTGCCCGGACACGCGCCAGCAGCAGTGGCGGGTGGTGGAAGGGAGGAGGTTGTGCCCACGCATGCGCAGGGCGGGGGCGGAAGCGCCAGTGCTGCTGAACCGCTTCTCCAGTTCCCGCGGGGTGACTGGTGTGGGAAGTCCGCTCGGCCTAGAAGCGTGTTTTGCAAGGCTTGACTCGACACAAGATGTCACACTGAAACTGAATTACAGCGTTGATGGTTCCGCTAATGAACGTTGGATCTAATACTGAGAGAAATGGTGTCGTCCGTCAATCATTCACTATGAGAAAAGTCGCCGGTATCTTACTGCAAATTGAAACATGAACTTTCGAATCTCAGCGTTGCTTGATGTGCGACGTGAGCTGAGGAAAACATTCGATCACGTTTGTACTATGATGTTACAAAAAAATGGTAAAAATTTAGTAGGCATTTAACGTATTAAATGAGGACTTAGTAATATTAGTAAGCCAATCGTTCAAAGGGGAGTAACGGTGTAATTACAATGAAATGAATACCCCTAGCTGCCTACAGGCGTTGATATAAGTCAACGGGGACAGTTGAAAATGTGTGCCACGACTGGGACTCGAACCCGAGTCTCTTGCTTATATGGCAGACGCTCTATCCATCTGAGCCAGCGAGGACACAGAGGATAGTGTGACTGCAGGGCCTTATGTCTAGCACGCCTCCTGTGAGACCCACACTCTAAACATATTGTCCCGCACTATATTCTTAGTGCCACTGCGCATTATACTCATTACTCCCAAAGAGTATATATATATATATATATATATATATATATATATATATATATGAGGTCACCGGCCATTTGACCATCTTCTTCTGTGCGGATGCACAAACAGTGCCCGAACTCTTACGGGAATCGTCAAAGAGCCGCGAGTAATGAGTATAATGGGCGGGGGCACTATGAATATAGTGCGGGACAATATGTTGGGAATGTGGGTCTCACGGGAGGAGTGCCAGAGATAAGTCCCTGCAGTCGCACTATCCTCTATGTCCTCGGTGGCTCAGTTGCCCGCACGGTAGCTCAGCGTGTTCGGTCAGAGAGCTGGTTGGCCTCTGAAATAAAGAAACTGAGTGGAAGGATCAACAAACGAACTTGAACGGATGTCAAGTGACGTCTGCAACGACCAACCACAACGATTAACAACGAACAAAATGAAAAAAAAAAAAAATGGATAGAGCATGTGCCACGTAAGCAGGAGGTCCCCGGTTCGAGTCCCATTCGGGGCACACTTTTTCATCTGTTCCCGTTGACTTATATCAGCGCCTTTATGCAGCTATGGATAGACATTTCACTATAATTTCACTCTAACGAGCTGCATGGCTGCATCTTCATATAGTAATGGTGTATGTGAAAGGTATTCAGCAATTAGAACGAGTGCGAGAGTGGAAATATTTTTGTTAAAACTATAATGAGACTAAGTAAGATTATAGAGGATGCTAGTTGTAGTAAGCACAAAGACGTGGAAAGATTAGCACTAGTCAAAAAGACCCCGATCAGATCACGAAACAAGTCACTGAATGACTACTTAAATGTAAGAATGAAAGAGTGTGGGAATGGGAAACATTGACGATTGCCGAATAGAAGCTGATGAACGAGTTTAAATAGATGTACTTTCCAAAAATGTTTTATTCTGATATATTACCATGTGGCTTTATTGTGATGTTTGTCCGCCACTAACTGTTTCTCAGTGTGTAATGCTCGTCTCCTGAAATTAGCAGCTGAATACTGCTGACATTGCCTTGAACCTAACTGAGACTGACGTCCAACGTGTAGGACGTTATACACCATTTTGTTTAGAACCATGCTGTGTGATATGATGAGTTGACCTGTGGTTGGTATCTACCGTAAGCCAACGTTAGAAGTTTGAATTGGAGTAAAAAATTTGAACCTTGCAGTAATGATTTGTATTTGGTGATGTTCCTGCGCTTGGAGAAGTGGCAGAATGTGTATGAAACATTTGTGTAAGACGCATTATGTTTATTTGTAACTACTACACTACTGGGCATTAAATTGCTACACCACGAAGATGGCGTGCTACAGACGCGAAATTTAACCGACAGGAAGAAGATGCTGTCATATGCAAATGAATAGCTTTTCAGAGCATTCACACAATGTTGGCGCCAGTGGCGACACCTACAACGTGCTGATATGAGGAAAGTTTCCAACCGATTTCTCATGCACAAGCAGCAGTTGACCGGCGTTGCCTGATGAAAGGTTGTTGTGATGCCTCGTGTAGGGAGGAGAAAAGCGTACCGTAATACGGAACGCCGTGCTGGATCCCAACGGCCTCGTATCACTAGCAATCGAGATGACAGGCATCTTATCCGCATGGCTTTAACGGATCGTGCAGCCACGTCTCGATCCCTGAATCAACAGATGGGGACGTTTGCAAGACAACAATCATCTGCACGAACAGTTCGACCACGTTTGCAGCAGCATGGACTATCAGCTCGGAGACCATGGCTGCGCTTATCCTTGACGCTGCATCACAGACAGGAGCGCCTGCGATGGTGTACTCAACGACAAACCTGGTTGCACGAATGGCAAAACGTCATTTTTTCGGATGAATCCAGGTTTTGCTTACAGCATCATGATGGTCGCATCCGTGTTTGGCGACATCGCGGTGAATGCACGTTGGAAGCGTGTATTCGTCATCACCATACTGGCGTATCACCCGGCGGGGTGGTATGGGGTGCCATTGGTTACCCGTCTCGGGCACCTCTTGTTCGCATTGACGGCACTTTGAACAGTGGACGTTACATTTCAGATATGTTACGACCCGTGGCTCTACCTTTCATTCGATCCCTGCGAAACCCTACATTTCAGCAGGATAACGTACGACCGCATGTTGCAGGTCCTGTACGGACCTTTCTGGATACAGAAAATGTTCGACTGCTGCCCTGGCCAGCACATTCTCCAAATCTCTCACCAATTGAAAACGTGGTTGTTCTGGGTACTGATTTCTCAGGATCTATGCACCCAAATTGCGTGAAAATGTAATCACATGTCAGTTCTAGCAAAATATATCTGTCCAATGAATACCCGTTTATCATTTGCATTTCTTCTTGCTGTAGCAATTTTAATGGCCAGTAGTGTATTTATAACGTCCACAACAGCCGTTATTGGTCGGAGCACGATCCACATGTCGCCTATGACAGTGGCTTTCAGTTTGGCAGACATGTGTAGGCCGAAATCGTGGGAGAAGAGCTTTTTGGCCCTTACATATTGCTGGACAATTTGAATCGTACGTTGCTTTGCAATACTTTGCGTGACGCATCAACAAATTTTCCACGTGGTTTTAGGCAATAGGTATGGTTTCGGCATGATGATGCACCGCCTCGCTTAGGAATGAATGTGTGCAACTGCTTAAACGCAGCGTTTCCGGGGAAATTGATTGGTCGTGGAGATCGAATGTTCTCGCCTCTACGTTCTTTGGATCTTAAGTCACTAGGTCTTTGTGGGGGCACTTGAAGGAACAAACTTATGGTGCTCCGCGCATGGACTTACACGACGTAGCAGCCCGCGTTCGTGCTGCTTCGGCAGTGGGGGATGCTGGTGGGTTGCTTAGTGTCTCGCGATCTATGATCCAACGAGCGACGAAGTGTTCGCAAATGCAAGATGGTGACTTTGAACATCTTCTGTAAAGAGAACGTTGCTCGTACGTGTACTTGCCGACTCTATGAAGATAAACCTGGACGTCAAACGTGTAGAATGGAATTATTGTACGTAGCATAATGTGCAGTCTAGTGTAGCCCACGTATTGTGTACTTTTTATCTCATTGGATATAGACGATGTTACTGTATCCACTGCAATTTTCTGTTCGCTTCATTTGTATTATGGATGAAACAAAGGGGTCTTTTATGTCTGTAAAGAGCTCATGCTGTGTCTTAGAGTTTAAATAAAGGAGGGAGTACCAGAAAGTAATACGCAGGATACATCATTGTCGAGATATAAACTGGACGCAATTTGATGCTTTAACAGAAAAAAAGTGTTTGTCGCGAATGCGACTTGAACATCAGGGAATTATCACATTCATTCCCCACGGCACAGTGCACATTTCATGGTACCTATTCTTGTCTGTGCACATTCATTCCCCACGGCACAGTGCACATTTCATGGTACCTATTCTTGTCTGTGCTGCACGCAGCTACAGCGTTGCCAGAGCCTCGTTTTTTAAATCGCATTTTTATTAAACCTATTGGTGGTACAAGGTTTTGCTGGATACACTTTTGTCATGAATTTGGATGAGGAATTGCATGCTGGCTCAAAAATGGCTCTGAGCACTATAGGACTTAACTTCTGAGGTCATCAGTCCCCTAGAACCTAGAACTACTTAAACCTAACTAACCTAAGGACATCACATACATCCATGCCCGAGGCAGGATTCGAACCTGCGACCGGAGCGGTCGTTCAGTTCCAGACTGTAGCGCCTAGAACCGCTCGGCCACTCCGGCCGGCTGCATGCTGGCCTCCAAGCGCAGTACCTTCTAATCACCCTATATAGTGTCATGCTTCGTATAGTACATCAGTCACAAACAGATAAATAGTAAATGATAATTTACCGGTGTTATTACTTCTTTTCCATAGGGTTTCAGTCTCGATGAAGCACTGAGAATACTTGGAAACGATTAATACAACGACGACGTCGCGCGTGCCGGGAGCCATATTTTACTAACAACCGGTCCTCCACTATTGCTTGTGATGATGTGATTGACGACGTTGCAGACGACGAAAATATTGCAAATTTACACAATTTATCGGGAATTCATCTGAGAACTGAAACAGATGTGGAACTAGTTATTGAAAGCGAACATACTGGAAGAGTGGGAGCAAGAGGAAGAAAGCTAGGGGTAAGGAAAGGCAGACAGCATAAAAATGGTGATACGAGGAGGAAGAAGATGTATCATTGGGAGAAATGTGATCTTACGGAGCGCAGTAATGAATGGTCTCAACAATACTATGTTCCCAACAAAAGAAGCCCTCCGGAAATACTTTGATCATTCTTTGACGCTGATACTATTACATACTGTGTTACATTCACAAATTAGTATGATGCAAACATAATATACTAGGTGGTGTGACTTTAACTGAAGTGAGATCCTTTATTACAGTACTTTTACTTAGCGGTTATGCTGAAGTACCGAGGCGTATGTACTGGGAAACAAGCCTGGGACGCTCAAAAAAATCGCACTGCGGGGGATCTTTTCCGCGATAAATTTCAATTCATGGTGTCCAACGTACACTTACGTGACAATGGCAAGCTAAGTAAAACAGGTAAGGTGAGGCGATTATCTGACATGCTCAATACATGACTCCTGGAAAATGCACCCCATGAAAATATAGCGTTGATGAAACAATGGTGCCTTACATCAGTAAAAATAGATGTTAGCGGTTCATCAGGGGAAAACCGAAACAATACACCAACAAACTTTGGGAAGAACCTACAAAGACTGGCACATTGTATCGATAGATCCTTATTAGGGTTCTAGAACTACTACACTGGAGTATAACGAACACTTAGACTTGGGAGAAAGTATCGTTCTGTAGTATGCCGATGTGTTTTTGAGTTCGGGGATATATTTTTATCATTTCTTTTTGACTGTTACTTCACGTCATTTCACCTCCTTATTGAATTACATGGTAAAGGAATATGAAATACATTGAAAGTTAGAGAAAACCGGATCTCAAAAGCCCCCCTCCCTCCCTCCCTCCTTCCTTCTGCACAGTAAGAAGATGCAGGAATCCCCTCACGGAACCAATTAATTTGGCAACATAGAAGTTGCAAGATGAAACGACAACAGTACGGTCACAATAGCTTCCAACTCTACAACCGTAAAGCCACTACACACAGTAAAACGATTTTCTCAGAGTGAAAGCAAAAGTATAGCTATCAAAGAACCTTAAATGATTCATCTTCAGAATGAGAACAGGGGTGGTATTGACCAGGCTAATAAAAACATAAGCTTCTACAGGACATTGCTCAAAGGAAGAAAAATGGTACTTTACTTTTACAGCACATTGCATTGATACAGCCGAACAAAATGCTTCACAGTTAAGTAGGTTTGAAGATAATGAGGAAAAGGGTCATCTTGAATTTCGTAGCCACATTGAAACTTCCATCCTGGAAACGAATGCTCAAGCAGGCAAGTCTATAGGGAGACCATGAAAGACGGAGCATTAAGACTCCAGGTATGAGAGAATAGACCAGTAGGTAAAATGAAATGTCGTGTGGCTAGGGCCTCCCAGCGGGTAGGCCAGATCGTCTGGTGCAAGTCTTTTGAGATGACGTCACTTCGGCAACTTTTGCGTCGATGAAGATGAAATGATGATGACGAAGAAGACATAGACATCCAGTCCGTGAGCGGAGAAAATCGCCAAGCCAGTCGGGAATCGAACCCGAGCCCCCTGGCGCAACAAGCCCTCGCGCTGTCCAGTCAGCTACGGTGGCGGACATCCAATAAGTGGGTGATAGGCCAAGACACGCATAGTCGCTGCGATACAAAACCCACAACAAGGTGCGTAAAATGCGATATTGGTTTGCATATAAAGTGTTTCGTGACATTTTACACGCGGTGAATGTTTACATATGTTTTTGATCCATTGTTAACTGCAATCAATATTGAACTATCATAAATTACACTGTGTGTGTCACAAACAAACTTAATTACAGAATTTGGTAAACTTATTACTTGTATGACAGACGTTCGATATATAGGAGTCCCTGTTAATTGAATAACAATTAGTTTTCAAGTATGATACTAGTTTCGGCATGTTATATGATGCCTATGTATCATATTTCTGCAAGAAATACATGGTTCAAATGGCTCTCAGCACTATGGGACTTAACTTCTGAGGTCATCAGTCCCCTAGAACTTAGAACTACTTGAACCTAACTAACCTAAGGACATCACACACATCCATGCCCGAGGCAGGATTCGAACCTGCGCCCGTAGCGGTCGCGCTGTTCCAAACTGTAGCGCCTAGAACCGCTCGTCCACCCCGGACGGCTAGTCTTATCTGTGTTAAAGTATGTCGATCTTTAAAGTTATTTATGCATTTAAATTTGTAAGATAAGGTCGCTAGCTGAACGATGTACAGCTGGTGTTAAAGTGAACGGAATCCCAATTCACTGCAAAAAATTATCTGATGGTACTGCATTAATAATTGATGGTGAAATACATATGAAGAATATACGTTCCAACTTTCAGCAATTATGAAAACGTTTGAACTGAGTAATGAAGATATCCCAATTTTGATAGTAAACAAATAAAATCGATGACATGTGACATAAAACTTGATAGAAGTGAATTTGAAAAACGAATAATTTTTGTAATTTATTTGCCTTAATTTGTGGAAACGACAGCTACCTCATGAAAATCAGAAAAAACTTTAACAGTGGAGAGGTACTGAACGAGATCGATGAAATTAAACTCGTCCTCCCGAACAGGCCATAAGGCCCAACGGCACCGACCGGCCGCCATGTCTCCCTCACAGCCCATAGGCGTCACTGGATGCGGATACAGAGCGGCCTGTGGCCAGCACACGGCTCTCCCGGCCGTATGTCAGTTTAGGAGACCGGAGCCGCTACTTCTCAGTCAAGTAGCTCCTCAGTCTGCCTCACAAGGGCTGAGTGCACCCCGCTTGCGAACAACGCTCGCCAGACCAGATGATCACCCATCCAACTGATAGCCCAACCCGACAGCGCTTAACTGATCTGATGGTAACCGGTGTTACCACTGCGGCAAGGCCGTTGGCAGATCGACGAAATTAAACATAATAAAATTTTAACAGAAAGCGTAGAACGATGAAGTTAAGAAAGAGAAACTAAGGGGACGTCAAGATAGAAAACATGTATTGGAAGAAACAAAATGTCAGATTTACTAAGAAATAAAGATTTTGCTACAAAAGGTAAGTGACTGGCTGTAGAAACAAGGCATGACCTTTATAAATCAATAATTGTGACCATAATTTTCAGCGTGTAAGGTTGTAGGACCACGTGATTAAACGAACACAGGGTGCTTGACAAGCAACCAGGCTTCAAAACATGTAGAGTTTGGTTTTTAAATTAATAACACCAGTTACTGATACGATCAACGCCCGCCAACGACACGTCCTCTTTTTGCGTATGCAGAAATTACGTTCACGCTATTCGAGCCTCACCCAACAGACCTCAAGCGAAGCCTAAATTCACCGCTGTGAAAATATCTCGCAACTATTTTTCTGTCCACGAATTCGAATTTTACGTCCATTCGTGGTCATTAGTTCGGAGCACATCCTCACTAGATTGATTTAAAACTGTTTCCTCCGCACTCAAATCAGGTCGTACATTTATGGTAATGGCTGCGGCGTTTGTTAACGAACCCGCAGACATTAATTTCATTGGGACGGAATCGAGTGGTGATCGTCACGTGGCCGACTGTATCGTTTTACGGGCCGAGTAATTTAATTCCAGCTTTGTCAGTCGAAATCAATTACCCATGCCATGAAGTGAATTTAACTGTTTACCGTTCTTCAACACGTTGCACCATTTCGGTACACCGAAACCACGCAACGAACCGCAAAAGACATACAAGTTAACTGCTAAAGATTAGTAAAGTAAGTCCGCCCCCATCTGAAAGAAAGGACAGCTGCTTAGGCAGAACTGAGAAGCAGCTTCGTAACAAGACAAAAGACACAATATGTATACAATGTTGTGATATATAAGGGGCAGTCAAATCAAAACGAGAGAGCTGGGAAAAAAGTAGGCAAACTGTTTATTATTTCAATAGTAATCGGCGTAAATGTTCTACACTACTGGCCATTAAAATTGCTATACCAAGAAGAAATGCAGATGATAAACGAGTATTCATTGGACAAATATATTATACTAGAACTGACACGTGATTACATTTTCACGCAATTTCGGTGCATAGATCCTGAGAAATCAGTACCCAGAAGAGCCACCTCGGCAGTAATAACGGCATTGACACGCCTGGGCATTGAGTCAAACAGAGCTTGGATGGCGTGTACAGGTACAGCTGCCCATGCAGCTTCAACACGATACCACATTTCATCAAAAGTAGTGACTGGCGTATTGTGAGGAGCTAATTGCTCGGCCACCATTGACCAGACGTTTTCAATTGGTGAGATATTTGGCGAATGTGTTGGCCAGGGCATCAGACGAACATTTTCTGTATCCAGAAAGGCCCGTACAGGACCTCCAACATGCGGTCGTGCACTATCCTACTGAAATGTAGGGTTTAACAGGGATCGAATGAAGGGTAGAGCCACGGGTCGTAACACACCTGAAATGTAACGTCCACTGTTCAAAGTGCCGTCAATGCGAACAAGAGGTGACCGAGACGTGTAACCAATGGCACCCCATACCATCACTCCGGGAGATACGGCAGTATGGCTACGACGAATACACACTTCCAATGTGCGTACACCGCGATGTCGCCAAACACTCATGCGACCATCATAATGCTGTAAACAGAACCTGGATTCATCCGAAAAAATGACGTTTTGCCATTCGTGTACCCAGGTTCGTCGTTGAGTACACCATCGCAGGCGCTCCTGTCTGTGATGCAGCGTCAAGGGTAACCGGATCCATGGTCTCCGAGCTGATAGCCCATGTTGCTGCAAACGACGTCGAACTGTTCGTGCATATGGTTGTTGTATTGCAAATGTCCCCATCTGTTAACTCAGGGATCGAGACGTGGCTGACGATCCGTTACAGCCATGCGGATAAGATGCCTGTCACCTCGACTGCTAGTGACATGAGGCCGTTGGGATCCAGCACGGCGTTCCGTATTACCCTCCTGAACCCACCAGTTCCATATTCTGCTAACAGTCATTGGATCTCTACCAACGCGAGCAGCAATGTCGCGATACGATAAACCGCAATGTGTTGCCACCGGCTCCAACCTTGTGTGAATGCTCTGAAAAGCTGATCATTTGGAATCACAGCATCTTCTTCCGGTCGGTTAAATTTCCCGTCTGTAGCACGTAATCTTCGTGGCGCAGCAATTTTAATGGCGGCCAGTAGTGTACATGTGTTCCACTGTGCCTTCATGGGAAAATATTTACACTCGCCATCGGGATCATGATAGTACCCTGGCGTGCACCTCTTCGTTCGAAGCCAATCAGCGGCAACGAATGTCTTTGTTAACCCTTAATTCACGAGGTGTGGTTTCTCAGACCACGCGAAAATTTTCGAACTCGTTCTCCAATGTCAGATCTGATGGAATACTACTATGCTTCCCCTACGCTACTTAAATTGCACACTATACAAGGTATTGTTGTTGGTTGCATTATCGCGTTCTTTGTTCGTTACTAAGACATGTTACTGGCATGTGTTGAGGTCTCCTAGTCTGCACCTCGTGAGCTACTACCTGTTATCATCAGCAAAGTACAAAATGCGTTCACAGGAACGTGCCAGTTTTAACGATTCTAAGTTTGATTAAACTATTAGTTGGTGGATGGAGAAAGATATCAGTGATACGGTTCGAAAAAAAAACTGATGAAAAGTAAGACGATTTTACAGTAGAAAATGATCACAGTTCTGCTAGTGGAGGATCATTCAGAGGAAGAACTTCAGGACAAAAGTGATTTGGACCTTTCTGTTTCTCCAATAAATTACTTAAAGAGTCATTTAAAATCAAATGTAATCTGACTGATGACAAAGAAAAATATACATCTTAGGACTGAATGTCAATTTAGCAGATTATCTTCTTTACCTATCAAGAGCAATTTTTATGTGTAAGTTCAAACCCTGGAATGTAGTTTTATGTGAAAGTTTACTTGCTACAGAGACATTACAATTTTTCTCTAACAGTTCGTTTATGGTTCAAATGACTCTGAGCACTATGGGACTTAACTTCTGAGATCATTAGTCACCTAGAACATAGAACTACTTAAACCTAACTAACCTAAGGACATCACACACATCCAAGCCCGAGGCAGGATTCGAACCTGCGACCGCAGCAGTCGCGCTGCTCCAGACTGTAGCGCCTAGAACCGCTTGGCCACTCCGGCCGGCAGTTTGTTTATGTGTATTATTTTTAAAAACGCACAAAATTACGCGAATTTTTGTGGTATAAAATAAATTAGTGAATGATTTATTTAGTGCAATATACCAACAAGGAGTACTTAAACAACACTTACATAATTGTAAAAATTAATGCTATATAGTTTAAAAGTTTCAAATGATTTGCGCCTTAATCTCGGTTTAAATACAGGGGTCTCAGACCCCACTTTGTAGTAAACGTTACAGAAAACTCACCTCGTGAGTTAAGGGTTAAAGGATCCAAAAATATTAAAGTGGCATGGAGAGATGTGTGTGTGAAACCCTGAGGGACCAAACTGCTTACGTCATCAGTCCCTAGACTTACACACTACTTAAACTAACTTATGCCAAGACCTACACGCACACCCATGCCCGAGGGAGGACTCGAACCTCCGGCGGGAGGGGAGTGGAGAGAGACCGGGAGTTAATGAAGGAAGCGTAAGGGCTTCCCAGTGAAACTTCTGCAGCGCAGTCGACGCAACCTATCTACAAAATACCTGCCAATATGTTGCCTAGGCTGTATCGACTACGCAGCAGACGTTTCGCTGGCAAGCCCTTAAGTAACCTCCATACACTCGTAATCCTTCCCTTTGTTATTTCCACATGTTTGGAGCCCCGAAGAGCGACATTCGCGGCCGTCAGTTTGATTTACACGAAGAGCTGCACGCTTGGGTAAGATCATGGTTCTGTACGCAACAGGAAATACTTTTCCATGCAGTTACTGACCGTCTTGTCTCACTGTTGGACACGTGTATTAACAGTTACGGTGATGAAATAACATTACAAAACCGCCAAAGATGCTCACAAGTTTGTTTTTACTTAAATGGCGGTTAGTTTCGTACCTCTGTAGGCCATCATCAAGCCGTCCACCGAAATCCTAACGCAACATAATTATGTGTGTACGTTGGCCACATTGATGTTTCAGTGGCTGAGTGCAAGGTAGTATCTGCGTACGACAGCCCAGTGCATTGTAGTTATGATCACCTTTAAAATAACAAAGAGTTTTACTCACTTTTTCTCGTCTGTCTCGTTTTCATTTGAGTACCCCCTATACATAATGTACGTCTCACATCCACAGTTGGATACAGATATGCTCCAGTCGCTTGTGCAGACCGTTTCTACTCTTCACGACGCTGGTTTCAAATGGCTTCAAATGGCTCTGAGCACTATGGGACTTAACATCCATGGTCATCAGTCCTCTAGAACTTAGAACTACTTAAACCTAACTAACCTAAGGACATCACACAACACCCAGTCATCACGAGGCAGAGAAAATCCCTGACCCCGCCGGGAATCGAACCCGGGAACCCGGGCGCGGGAAGCGAGAACGCTACCGCGCGACCACGAGCTGCGGACCGACGCTGGTTTGTCTTGCTGTCACGCGGTAAGAAAATACCATGTTACACCATTCCACATAGAAATTTTCATTAACCCCGACTAATCATGTTAGTAATGACAAATTTTTATTGCCAGTCTGCATTTAAAAACTTTCAGCTTCCTCGCACTATCAAATATTTCTTCTTTTCCTAGATGCAAGCTAATTTTAGAACATTGCATTTTAACTAAATGCTCCATCCACAAGAAACTTTTTTGAAATTATAGGATCTTTTCTTTGTCAACTTTTGTTCCGCAATGCAACGTGTTCGATGAATAATATGTCATGACTGGGAGCGACGTGTAGACCTATGATCTTTTAACACTGTGAGTGTGTTTTCGATGTTACCTTTGTTAATTTCAATATCGAACAAGTTCAGACTCTGTGTATCATTCTTTACGAAGTAAGCTGCCCTTGATGACTGTAATGCATATGTGCACTCCCTTCACGTGTTTAAGCCAAGCATTATACATATTTATGCGATCGGGAATGCTCAGTAGCAGCCAGGCTACATGTACATTTAACAATTAAGCGTCAGCAAGGAGCATTAGTGATGAAATCATAGGAGGCAATGTTGTGCAACCTTAGTAGGGACAAGATCTGACTATTCGGGAGTAGGATCTTACAATCTGAGGCAGTGTTCCGAGACAAAATTCCGTCACAATGTCCGCAAATGTGACATCAGATCCGTGTACCAACAGCGATCTGAACGACCATTGGCTGAAGGTTTGGGTATATGTATATGTAGGAAACGAGAGAAGTGTCCTCATTGGCTGAGAGAGAAAGGTGGGGTGGTCTCTCTTGTCCTTCGGGAAGGCAGGGTGAGTTAGTCGCGAATAACCACTCAAAACGCACGGTCGAGTAATCGGGGCAGCTCTAAAAGAAAGGTCTCGAGTGCATGTTTCAGATGTTAAGCAAGATATAAAGTGAAGTTATTAGTTATAGGAATGCCACGTGTCATGGGCAGTGTCTAAAGTCAGAAAACTGTGTTAATGTGTTTAAAGGGTCGAATATAACGGTGTAGTCCTGAGCCGCCATATTACAAATGCTGATTTGTTGACGTGTGTGACAAAGCAATTTCTGTATTAAAACAAGTATGGTACAAACGTTGTTGATACTTAACAACTGGCATCCCTAACCACTCCATTTCAACATGATCACCGCCTACACTGAACCTGGCGACTGAGCACTACTTCTGTGCTACGAGGAACTTACCGAAGCAGCAAGACACCAGGTTAGTGATACCGCCCAGAGAAGCACTCCGTTCTCGCTATAATGCCAATGACGATGTTGTATGATGAGGCTTTAGGGCGCGATACCGGTTGTGTTTCAATAAAACAACAATTTTAACAGATGTTCGCGGAATTCTTCTTACAACATTCTCTAGACTTTTAAGTCGTCGTTTCTTGGTATCCAGAAGAGACCTCCCTTTCCCCATTTTCATTTATTAGCAGGACAATGCAACGTGCTACACAGCTCGCAGTGTACGTGCGTAGTTCGAAGAACAGCTGAATAACTTTACAGTAATTCCATTGGCCACAAAACTTTCCAGACTTCAAACCAATCGACAATCTGTGAAACCGCTTCGATCGGGACGTTCGCGTCATGTTTGCTCGACTGAGAATCATCACGCGGCTGGCCACCACACTGGAGTCAGCATGACTGCATATCCTTCTGGGTAACTTCCAGAGCCTCGTTGACTCTCTTCTTGCATGTCTCACAGCTGTCCATGCTTCAAGAGGTGGTTCCTCAGGCTCTTGTCAAATTAATGTGAATTGACGGTGCAGATGTAGAGGCTTTTTGCTGCTGATGAACGTTATAACGAAGCGGAAATTGCTTGTTAACATTTCTCCTTTGACAAAATAATTTCTGCTTACCTGAATATAGGATATAGGTTCAGGTGCAAGTCGGGAATGGAACTATACAAACGTGGAACGATTGTAAATATTACCAATGTGCCCGGTATTTACTGATTTTGAGAGAACCATATAGAAAATCCATGAGAAACAATGCATTTATTCAAGGACTATGACTATATTAAAGAATACACACATATACACTTATGTGACAAAAGTCTTGGCATGCTTCGTAATATCGTGTGCAGAAATACTGATACACGCTGCCTCTATAGCCTTTCATAATTGTGGAAATGTTGCTGGTGCAGGAAGTTTGTGCACGAACTGAGTACTTGATTATCACCCACAAATCTTATATGGAATACACTTCGGGTAATCTGAGTGGTGAAATCATTCGCTCGAGTAGTCCAGAATGTTCGTCAAACTAATCGCGAACAATTGTGGCCCATTTACACGGCACTTTGTCATCAATAAACGTTACATTGTTATTTGGGGACATGAAATCCATGAATGGCTGCAAATGGTCTCCAAGTAGCCGAAAATAGCCATTTAAATTAATGATCGGTTCAATTGCATCAGAGGACCGAGGCCATTCCATATAAAAGCAGCCCACACCATTATGGAGCAGCCGCCAGCTTCACAATGGTTGAAATTGCTTTAAGCACTGTTGGACTTAAAATCAGAGGTCATCAGTTCCCTAGACTTAGAACTACTTAAACCTAACTAACCTAAGGACATCACACACATCCATGCCCGAGGCAGGATTCGAACCTGCTACCGTAACAGCAGCGCGGTTCTGGACTGAAGCGCCTAGAACCGCTTGGCCACTGCGGCTGGCTACCAGCTTGCACAGCGCCTTATTGACGACTTCGTGGTGTCTTAGTCACACTCGAACGCTACCCGTCAGCTCTTACCACTTGGCCGGCCGGGTGGCCGAGCGGTTCTAGGCACTACAGTCTGGAACCGCGAGACCGCTACGGTCGCTGGTTCGAATCCTGCCTCGGGCATGGATGTGTGTGATGTCCTTAGGTTAGTTAGGTTTAAGTAGTTCTAAGTCTTAGTCGACCGATGACCTCAGAAGTTAAGTCCCATAGTGCTCAGAGCCATTTTTTTCTTACCATCTGAAGCCGTAACTGATCTGACCAAGACACGGTACTCCATCTGTCTAGGGTACAACTGATACGGTCACGAGCTCAGGTGAAGCACTGCAACTGATGCACTTTTCGCAAAGGCACTCGCGCCGGTCGTCTGCTGCCATCGCTCATCAACGCTTAATTTCACCGCATTGTTCCAACCGATACGTTCATCGTACGTCTGACGTTGTTTCTGCGGTTATTTCAAGCAGCGTTGCTTGTCTGTTAGCACTGACACTTCTAGGCGTATGTTGAAGCTCTCAGTCGTTACGCGAATGCCGTCGGCCAGTGTGTTGTCCGTGGTTAAAAGTGCTGCCTGAAATCAGGTCTTCTCGGCACATCCTTGTCACTCTGGATTTTGGAATATTAAGTTTCCTAACGATTTCGTAAGTATGCCGAGTGAGTCTAGCTGCAACTACCATTCCGCGACCGAGCGAGGTGGCGCAGTGGTTAGCACAGTGGACTCGCATTCGGGAGGACGACGGTTCGATCCCTTCTCCGGCCATCTTGATTTAGGTTTTACGTGATTTCCCCAAATCGTTTCAGGCAAATGCCGGGATGGTTCCTTTGAAAGGGCACGGCCGATTTCCTTCCCAATCCTTCCCTAACCCGAGCTTGCGCTCCGTCTCTAATGACTTCGTTGTCGACGGGACGTTAAACACTAACCACCACCACCACCATTCCGCGTTCAAAGTCTGTTATATTCCGCTTTGCGGCCATAATCCCGTCGAATGAGTCATCTGAGTACAAATGACAGCTCCGCAATTGTACTGCTCTGTTGTAGGAGCAAAGAAGGACTAGACTGCTTAAAGCGAGACATTAAGCAAGAATGACGCAAAACGTATGGATAGGTGCACATACGAGTGCAAGGAAAAGAAATATAAAATATCGGTCTATGAACGTAAACACTATCGTGTACGAAATAGCCCCTGATGTGAAAAGAATAATCATAGATTCTAATATGGTTTCAGAAATTTGCATATTTCAATTGGGAAGTTCAAAAATGGTTCAAATGGCTCTGAGCACTATGGGACTTAACTTCTAAGGTCAGCAGTCCCCTAGAACTTAGAACTACTTGAACCTAACTAACCCAAGGACATCACACACATCCATGCCCGAGGCAGGATACGAACCTGCGACCGTAGCGGTCACGCGGAATTGGAAAGTAAAAGGATTGCTGCATATTTTGCATACCCAGGGGTATGAAATCATACAAAATTATTTCCTTCTCGTAAATGAAATAATAACAGAATTGGAGGCGTTAGAACTTTCGGACAGTTTCTTTTCTTCATGGGCAGTCAAAGACAGCTACAGAATCTGTTCTTTCAAAACCATCCTTGATTTCGCACATTAATTTGATTTGTCTGCCCATGCATTATTTCCGGAAATGAAATAATAACAGAATTGGAGGCGTTAGAACTTTCGGACAGTTTCTTTTCTTCATGGGCAGTCAAAGACAGCTACAGAATCTGTTCTTTCAAAACCATCCTTGATTTCGCACATTAATTTGATTTGTCTGCCCATGCATTATTTCCCGAAATTTATGTGCATTCTCAAATTTCAAGGTCGGAACACATTTTCTCTTTGCAAACATACTTTCCTTGCATTTAGCTACAAAATAGCAAGTTTATCACAACGAAACCGCTGAGAAAATTTATTTAAAGCTGATACGGGCGGCTCATTGGAAAGCGTGCCACCAGCCCCATTAACTGTCACGCAATACGCCACTTTGTGGAAGTCGTTAAATTTTATGCAGCCCAGTGACGCATCGTTGATTAAAGTTTGACGGTTTCCATTGTAGTGGTCTAATTATCGCCTGTCTTGGAAGTCATCACCAACTTTGGATATTCCGAAATAAACTGTTAGTTCTACTTCATAGCTGAAACAGTAATGCAGTACGTTGGAAGTTCAGTACAGTACAAGTAATCGAACTTAACGCGACCGGCGCTAGCTTTCCACGATTTTCCGTTGTTACAAATGTTACATGAAGAGTACAACGGCACATCAGACCCTACTTTACACAATGAGTTAACATTACAGACAATAATCAACGGGCCTAGAATATTGTCTTTCAATTCATTGTTGCTCTACGCTGTACAACCTCGAGACAAAGTTTTGTGGTCGTCAACAAGTTTCCACTCAGCACTTTGAGGTTGGTTTGCGTAGCTGACTTCGGCCTGTGGTTACAGAGGCTCGTTATGAGAATGCACATTTACTTTTCGGCCATTGTTGTTGCGTCAGCTCTACATACGTCTCTTTTTGCGGCAATTGTCTTCAACGGCGGATAATTCTGCTCCATGAAAATGGATATTCGTTACGTGTCAATGTCTGCTGGCCGTCGCTTCTCACGTGTCTTGTATGCCAACTTGAGTCATATGCTCTCGATGGAAATGAAGCATTGGCAGCGATATTTACAGGAATTTGTTAATCGTGTTCCATTCCTCTGAGGCTACCGAAAGACTCAGACTCAGCGTCAGTGCACTTACGACTGGTGAGAAAGCAGAATGTTGGGGATTCTTTTCTCTGAATTCATCTCATTGCAATTAGAAACAACAGAAGCAGGGCAAACACGATTTGTTTTATCACAGTTTACATTTAATGGAACACTTTGCTTCTTAAGCTCGAAACATTTCACAACAGTGTAGGTATCTAGCATCTTTTAATACACGTATTACATTATGTATCTACTTGGTTACAATTACACATTTGGTTATATTCATTTTACATTATATCTCTATGAAGAACATTAGTATCAGCTACAAATTTAAGACCCTTTGTATCTCCAAGACGAGACTTGAACCCACAATCTCTCCCTTACGAGACAGCCATGTTGTCCTGCTGAGAACCCAATTTACCTCCTTACAATAATTACCCCAGAACGTAAGTGTTCCCTGTATTTCGACAGCCAACCGTAGGTCTATACATTCTTCCGTTCATAAACGGACGTGACAAGGGGAACTAGCCATAGGTCGCTTTCTAATACAGCAGAAACTTGGCAGGGTGATAGAAGAATGAAATTAAAGGGACATCTTCTTTGGCTTAGGTACCAACGCACAACAGATCCCTAGAAAATGACGGCCAACTATCACTGTTTCGACGCGATTTTATGACACTGTTTGCACGGCTTGAAACCAAGTGCGTTGTTGGCGTAGTTGCTAAGAGCACAGTCTAGAAATTTTGCGTCCCGTAATCAAGTCCACTCTTATGGTATTTTTTTCTTTTGTTTCCGCTGAAGTACGTGAAGTATGTGCTAGTGTTTCTGGACAAAGCTTTGTGACCTTGCGTAAAGATGGGGGCGTTTTTGTACCTTACTGACTTGTGAAAAACCAGTCGAAAGCCAAGAACGCGGAAAATATTTTTTACCCAAGACAACCGGTTTCAACAGTCGTAGCTGTCATATTCAGGTATTACAAATTTTTTTGTAGTAAAACATATTCATTTTACGCTGAACCTCACGCACAAGACGTCAAGTGGATGAAACTCAGCAGATTGTAAACGTTTGTCCTCCCTACAATATTTAAGCATGTGTCCAGCATATGTAAACAGATGTGCTGTTGTGTACCGTATTTGTGTCATGTAACAAGCATCTGTAAGCAATAGGTATACAGATATGGCCTTTTGGACAAGGTACTGCGTGTTTTTAAATATTTTATCCACTGGACAACTTGTGCATGAGGTTCAGCGTAAAACGAACATATTTTACTACGAAAAACTGTTTAAGAGCTGAAGGTGACAGCTGACTGTTGGAACCGGTTGTCTTGAATAAAAACTATTTTTTGTGATATTGGCTTTTTGAATGGTTTTTATCAATTAAAACAGATCGTCCTTCAATACTCTCATAAAAAGAAAATTCAACGTCATTGACTCATGGATTGGGCAAAATGATTCCTCTGTTCACGAAGGCTGTATGTCGATGAAATCGGGACACCTACATGTTCATTACTAGTAATTCTCCGCAAAGGGTATGCCGTTATGTGAACCCTGCGACATATACTCTTACTAACAGGTAAAGAACTACATTCGCCGATTACATAAGTGCCCACATGTCCTGACACAGCAAAGAGAAATACCAAGCAGAAGCGATGCAATTGAAAGACACACCTTAATCCATAGTCAATTACAGGCTCCAGATTTCAGAACATGACGCGATATTAATGGATTAGCGCGAAATTAGCGCCAGATCGCAAGTTTTTTTCCCAGTGGTATTCACACAAATAAATGTGACTGTCGTATATTGAGCACGTTGCTCATGGGGCAATGAATTTTTATGCTTTGTTTTTTTATGAAAGGGGAGGTTCTCTTCAAGCATGAAAGTAAAATACAAAACAAAAATTTAAATACTAGAATTTTTGTGTTTTTTATTTTCAACCACTGTTGGTTGTATAAGTTTATATGAGTTTTGTGATGAAGAAATTTATTTTAATAGGATTTGAAATTCTTGTCACTTTCGCCAATAATTCTATTGTATTTCACGAGGTCACAGAAAACACTGATTTGACACAAGTTACTTCCGTGACAACAAAAGAAAAATAAAGCTAAGTTTGGATTTGACTACGGGACAGGAAATTTCGTAACTGCTCTCTTAGCCGCTGCGCTACCACATCATTTGGTTTTACGAAGTGACAGTCGACAGATAAAGTGTCATCGAATGTTTGACCGTCATTTTTTCGAAATCTATTGATTGTTGGTACCTAAGTAGAAACATATGTCACTTTATTTTGACCCTTTTTTCACCATGTCAGGTTTCAACACTATCTGAGAGATACCGATGCGCGATTCCCCTAGTAAGAAATATCCCCCATAAAATTTTTCATTTTAGATTGTTTGTTGACGTATATCGCTTCGCATTTGTTGACTGTCGGTCCGAATAAGCTCAAAAAGAGGTATCCAGCGAAACACACACAACTGTTGATCAATCGCACAAGTTGAAGTCACCTGGACTGAAACTTGATGCGATTCTGCTGCTCTAGAAAGCGTGTCTTAATTACAACCCCACCTCAACCGGTATTTCAGTAAAACGAGGAGGAATATTTAACGTGTGAGTAAAAACAGATTACGATAAACACAGTGTGCTAAACTACGAGGGACTTCCAGTAAGTAATGCAACAATGAAAAAACATCGTTGGTTTTAACCAGGATTACAATACACCATGCTATTTCCCACTATTATGGCTACAAGACGCTATTTTTAACATAATCTCCGTTCAATGCGACGCCCTTGCGCCACGTTACTGGGAAGGCCAATATGCCAGCATGATACCACTCTAATGGTCGACGTCTGAACCAACGTCTTACTGCATCAGTGACCTCCCGTGATCCACCTACTGCTTTCCACGGAGTGCATCCTACATTGATCCAAAGAAATGGAAGTCGGAATGCACGAGTCCGGGCTGTAGGGTGGATAGGGAAGAACAGTACAGTGAACTATCGTGAGTTCCTCTCGGGTGAGCTGACGTGAGAGAGGCCTTGAGTTGTCATGGAGAAGCAGAAGTTCGTTCGCATTTTTGTTGCGACGAACACGCTGAAGTCTTTTCTTCAATTTACTGAGAGGAGTACAACAAATTTCAGAGTTGATCGTGTTACCATGATGGAGGACACATAACATAACAACCCGTCTGAAGATCTAAGCCAGGACTGTACCAGCTGAGGGTGCGACTTTGAACGTTTTATTCGGACGACAGGTGGTGCGGCACCATTCTAGGGACTGTCGTTTTGTTTCCGGTTCGAAATGAGGCACATAGATGGTTCTTCGTTGCTCTTTTGAGAACCCCAACTGGAAGAGGAGGGTGTGAGCACTACCAACAGAGACGGCCAGTTCAGCAGCGAGGTGTGAAATGTGGATCGCGTAGAATGAGAGTGTCCGCACGTTCGAACATTGTAGGCGTAACAGCTGTAGGTGGCCTGCATGTTTGCGCGAACTTCTTGCGGTGATGACAGAAGCCTCGCCCAACGACTCATCGTGTTTTTGTTCACTACCAGGGGTCCGCAGACATTCTGCAAGTGGCTATGAATATCTGCGATGCCCTGGTTTTCTGCGAAAAGACACTCAGTGACTACTTTCAGCCTAGAACGCAGCTTCGTTACAGACACCATTTTGAAAGCTATGTGTGGCGCAGTCACTCATCTGAACTTAGGGGCTGAATCGGTCCTATCCCACGATGTCTCACAACAAACTCCATATTTCTTGAACCGAAACTGGCCGAGGAAAGAAATGTGTTGCATCACTTACCGAACGTCGCTCGGGGTACTAAGTTTCTCGTAATTCCGATGCAGTTTTAGAGTAACATCGATTAAAGTTCCTCCCATTTAGTACGTCGGTGCTCAGTAGTTTCTGCTCTTAAACGATGCCAGCCACCAACTAAATCTAAAGTAGGTAATGAAAACACTGATATTATTTCCTTTCAGAGGCAGACTTCCCTAGCGTGATGTATGAAACAAGCGGACGGGGAAATTAAAATTCCATCTCAATTAAGAGCGGGGGCGCACTCAACATTAATTAGCGAGCCCAGCGGCGAGACAACATCTGGAGCCGGTCCGCATCCGCCGTCCACGCCTGCGGGTGCAGCCCTCGGCGGCAGATTTATGTGGGAGTCCGGTGGGGCAGCAGCTGGGAGCGAGCGCGGCCGCCTTGTTTGTTTGTGGGCCTTCTGAGCGGCCGAGCTGCAGCCGAGATACCTGCGCGTCGGGGGCCGCCGGAGACGAATGGCCACTGCCACCCCCGCCGGTCTCTCCGCAAACAGAGCCGGCCATATGTCTCTCAACTACTTTCCGGCACTTAACAACTATTACACGCCGGGCGCAAGGGGAGGGGAGCTGGGCAAGAAGGTCAAGTTCGCTTCAGAAGGGGGTAAAGCTACCACAGAAGCTGTTCCTGTTCTGTTCATACCAATGTAAGAATCGATGAGTACACTGCTGGCCACTAAAACTGCAATACCGCTGTAGCATACTGTCCATATATACCTTAGTGCGAACCTGAGCGATGTATTTTAGTGCACTAATAGCAAGCGACCACACCATTTTGCCAATGTAATAATTGCACATGGCCAACACAGGTAGATGTAGCAAGGAGCAAGGCACATGTAGAGTCTTGTACCATAGGAATGGCCAGTATCCTGTTTCTACAACACAACTGCTCACATGTATTAACAGGGTTCTTTATTTACATGAACACTAAGCTACTTATCTTTGAGAGAGTCCATGCACTGTGGTACTATGTCTTCCATAGTAGTCCTCTTGCAGACAATAACGCTATTGTAGATACTACAAACTTTAGTATTGATATGGATAAAGTATAAATCCCACTATGTACACTAATGTGGTCGCAATGTACCGATCGGCGCCAACTTGGAGTGCGAGTTAGTGCGCCAGTGATTGAGCGGCTGAACTAGTGGCTGAGTCACTGCACTAGTGACAGAGACTGAGGCCAAGGCTCTCCGGTCAGCGGCGGTGATCTAAATACTTGCTGTCGAGAGGGCGTTGGCGGCGTATTCTTGTGAGTCTGTCTTTGGCCCCTCTCCTGATAAGCGCGCTTGACCCAACCTACTATCGATCTTACTGCATCTATGCAGACTGGTGTGTTGGTGACAGCTTACACCAGCACAGCAGATTTTCACACTGCCTGTGGCAGTGGTGCTTGAGGTTATGTGGCAGCGTCATATATCCACAACAAGAGCGCTGCTGCTGACTAAGTACTGCACATTTTTGTACTGGAAATTTTCTTAATTTCATAGCTCTGCCGGAACAATGGGGCTGTATCGGCACATGGACCTGCCAATAAAAGCCACCAGTTCAAGACCACGGCAGGACAACAGCTCTATGCCCTAAGTCCCCCATCGGACTTACTGCCATCGTGCAGCATTTCATCCCAAGTCAACACCAGCAGCATGGCCACCTCTCGTCCAGGGTGGCAGTGGATCACATCACATGCGCTTCAGCTGTCATCCATTGTCACAAGATAGACGTCTCATTATGGTTGCCATTGACTGCCGTGACAGCCAGGTGTCACCCAGGGCGGTAGCAGATACTTCATCGTCGAATACACGGCTCTGGTGTGGGGACCCCTTGACTGGCTTAAGTAACGAGGTCATCAGTGCTCAGTGGAGTTTCCGCGTCCACTTTGCAGAGTGTGCAGGCAGCCAGCCCAGCAAAATGCATCCAGGCTCTTATCCATTGCATCAAGCAGCGCAGTTGCGTCAGAAAAGAACTTGTTACATCTGCAGCTGCTTTTGTCTGGGGCCTCACACCTGGCCTTCAACACCCAGTCGCAGTGTCTTGGCTCGTAGACACCCAATCCTGCCTGGGAAATTTCAATTATTGTATGCATACTGTCCACGTTTGTTTCCTTTTGCAGACTTCCAACGATTCAGTGCCCCCTCGCTGCTTTAGAAGCGCTGTGTTGGGAGCTGATCATAGATCAATACCACCCTGAGCGGCATCTCACAGTTGGCAACAGAAATGCACGTTTCTGACAAAAGCGATAGCCGTGACCTGGTGGATCCAATGACGCGAGCCCGCTGACCCTCGCCTTCAATGGTTCTGACTATGATGGCTCTCTGTCACTGCAATGTAGGATGGCCAGCGGCAGCTACACGTCCAGTGGCTGTCTTTGACAGTCTTCAGTCTTAGTCAGCCTTCGACAGTTCGCTTGTGCATTAGTAGAGGGAGCCTCACATCGCACAATGCTCTTTAGTTTTCTTCTTGTAACATCGGACTTGACTGCTCTTTGTTCTTTGGTAAATTTTCTTCTCAACGCTTGGAGAAAGCTACAAGTTAAGTGAAACTTCTGTTTACTGTATTTACGTGTTCGTTTCTCACTCTCTCCTGTCCAGCTTCCCTACAACAACAGCTGTTGCATCACTTTGCAGCCCACCTCTCCATCTTGTTGTGTATGAAGTAGTACACAACTCCTCCTGTGTGTTCTCCCCTAGGGCAATTGATTCCCTACGTCTTTAGGGTCCACTCAGACCAGATTTTATGTACAGTTTTATTTCCTTGGCCCCTCAAGGCTACCTTACTTGGACGACAGCATCGTGGTACCAACTGCTTTTGTCTCCAACGTTAGAGCTGCCGAACTCTTCAGCGAAAGGATGGTGTGGAAAACAAGGCGTTGGTAAGGAACAGAAGTAAAAATGATGGGTCGTTGTGAGACACATTTTGCTTCGCTCCTCTACTGAGACGTGTCCGGCTAGATTAGCCGTGCCAATAACTACACTACTGCCAATATAGCTCTCAGCTTCATAAGAACATACTGACACTCCAGTCTCCAAGAAAGTGCTAACAGCTGGTAGCTGCCATATGTGAGCTGTACCTGCTGGACGAAGAGTACAATATGCAATTCTCAGTTAATGAATCGAAGATACTGGAACGTAAAGGACTGTTTATCTTAGTCAAGTAGCACCTGATGTAAATAACGGGTCACGTTGTCGAAATAATTTGCAAGAACACGCCGATATCCGGCAGAATACACCCGACACCCCAAATGTTAACAATCACGTGGAAAGTCTGGAGAATTACATCAATTTTAAAGGAGTTGATCCAATCACATGAAAAATTATCAATAATAGAATAATTTAACTATTTCACGATTTTAGTTATTTAGCAAACGAAGAAATAAGTTACCAGTCAAATACAGTTACTGAAACCAAACTTTATCAGTCTCAGTTTATATGGGGCACTATTAACACAACTTACACCCTTTGATTGCCAATGGCTTGTGTATGAAACGCCCATTTTACTGTTTTTCTTTTTTACTTTGAAGCATCAATGGCTTTTCATGAATCCACCGATGTTATTGCAAGGCTGAGACATCTAGTGGTACACTTACGTACTACTACGAATGTGTGATTGTAGGAGTCACACCTTTCAGAGCAACAGTCGGTGTTGAGGTTTTATTTTTGATTGTGAAATTTGATTTTTTCTTACAAAGATCATATTGAGAGGGTTATTGACAATGAAAGTAAATATATATAAAAGTATTGTAACGTAAATTTGAGTTTGCAAAACCGCTGTTATGAGTGGTTTCGAAATAAAACCACTGGAGCAGTATGAATTTTGAAAATTTTAGGCTCATTTTTGCTTGTTATTCAGGACTTGTTAATGGTTCATAATGATCGGAGGTTAAGGGTGGCTTAGAAATACGAGAAGAGGAAGGTGATGAACACGTAGATGATGAAATGGAGAGTGCTTTTATTCAGAAGAGTCAACATTGAATTGGAAGAAGAGAGTGACCTCTTTGATATATATTATTCTGAGATGAGTGGTCAAAACTGCCTAGTATTTCCATATTATTCAACACGATGTATAACAAAAAGCACTCCGTCTACAGGTCACAAGTGGCCCATCGTGACCATCCGACCGCCGTGTCATCCTCAGCTGAGGATGCGGATAGGAGGGGCGTGTGGTCAGCACACCGCTCTCCCGGTAGGTATGATGGTTTTCTTTGATCGGAGCCGCTACTATTCGGTCGTGTACCTCCTCAATTGGCATCACGAGGCTGAGTGCACCCCGAAAAATGCAACAGCGCATGGCGGTCCGGATGGTCACCAATCCAAGTGTCGGCCACTCCAGAAAGCGCTGCGGACATATATGAGTTTACTGCTCTGCTTGTCGTAATGAGAGCTCTGAATTCTTCGACAGAGGCAGTCAGCATGCTACGGAGCATCCACTTCTATTTAGAAACACCATTTTCTCACATTTCTATTTAATGTATTTCAATTACCGAATTACGGTCACACTATCTACTCGGTTCTAAAAGAATATGTAAAAAACCGATTGTTTTTTGCGATAAATCGTTCTTGTGCAATGTTCTTGAATTTGTATATTCATTCCTCAGAAATATAGGAAAACGTTATAGTCAGTAATGACAAAATATGGTCAAAAACTTTTGGGGTGTGGGAACACACCCACTTCTTTATCACAGTAGCTTTCGTACGTTGGTTGCCAGAGAGTAAAGGAAATCAAAGAGGAAGGCAGAACGTTAAGTGACCCTCACACACGCCATACTACTGACAGTAATATTACGTTATTATGTTGCGCACAAGTATGAGATCAAAAATAGCACAATAATACTGCGTAGTATTTACATCTGGGAAGCGTCAGTTAGAATTCTGCCTTCATAGCGACACCGAAGGTGTTCGACGGTTTGGACTCGCATATACTGTGATTGATTTGTTTGCGCCGGGCGGAGTGGCCGAGCGATTCTAGGCGCTTCAGTCTGGCACCGCGCGACCGCTACGGTTGCAGGTTCGAATCCTGCCTCGGACATGGATGTGTGTGATGTCCTCAGGTTAGTTAGATTTAAGCATTTCCAAGTTATAGGGCACTGATGACGTCAGATGTTTAGGTCCCTTAGTGCTCAGAGCCACTTGAGCTTCTCCCACTTGTTTTCAGTGGAGGCAGGGAGGTTTTTGATTATCGTCCGTCGGTCACCTGAAATGAGAGTGTCCGCACGTTCCATCACTGCAGGAGTTACAGCTGTGAGCGGGCGACCGGCACGTGGGAGATCGCGCACGTTTGCGCGACCTTGTTGCTACGATGGGAGACGCCTATCCAGCAACTCATCGCGCATTCGTTCACTGCCAGGTCTCCGTAGACTTTCTGTAAGCTTTTCTGAATACCGGCGATACTATGATTTGGTCCAAAAGAAACTCAGTGGCAGTTGTCTGCTTCGAAAGCACCTCCGTTACATTCGCGATTTTAAAGGTGAAGTGTAGCTCGGTCACGTATCTGAACTTCATTAAACTACAGGGGCTGCAGCGGGAATATTCCACGATTTCTCACAACAAATTCCACGTTTTTCCAACCGAAACTGGCCGACTAATACAGTGGCCTCAGTTACTTATTGAAAGCCCCTAGTACTTATAAATCTTCCGGCACATTTTCTGATCTTTTACCATTTACTTTCTTCAGTTCCTTCAAAAATTCGTTAGAAACGAATTTCATTTCTCTCCGGCACCATTCTCACACGGAACTGTATTCTGAATGGGCGTCAGTATATTTAAAACTTTAGAATAGTAAGTAAACCGTTAATATCGGTCGTTGACCGTCAGTATAATTGTCCAGTACTCAGTGCAACCCAATAAATGTTGAGAGTGTCGGGCACCTTCACATACGAGGGTCACTTCAAAAGAAATGCACACTATTTTTGTAAAAATACAGTTTTCATTCTGCGTGTGTGAAAGTTTATCAGTGTGTAGATACATCCTTCCCGCTTGTTTTCAAACTTAGTTCAAACTGTTCCCGTGAGAGTCGCCGTCACAGCATGTCTTCAAGATGGCTGCTACAGTTAACGTTCGTCAGAAGCAACGTGCTGTCATAGAATTCCTGTGCTGTGAAAGCGAGACAGTGGGAAACATCCACAAGAGGTTGAAAAAGGTGTATGGAGATGCTGCTGTCGATCGCAGTAGAATTCAAATAGCTCTGAGCACTATGGGACTTAACTGCTGTGGTCATCAGTCCCCTAGGACTTAGAACTACTTAAACCTAACTAACCTAAGGACATCACACACATCTATGCCCGAGGCAGGATTCGAACCTCCGACCGGAGCGGTCACGCGGTTCCAGATTGAAGCGCCTAGAACCGCACGGCCACAAAGGGCGGCCAGTACAGTTAGTCGGTGGACAAGCAGGTTACGTGATGAAAGCGGGCACGGCAATATTCCTCCTGCTGGAAAAGTTATGGCTACGGTGTTTTTCGATTCCGAAGGACTCTTGCTTGTGGACGTCATGTCAAGTGGAGCCACCATAAATTCTGATGCATATGTGGCAACACTGAAGAAACTTCAATCTCGACTGAGTCGTGTTCGACCACATCGGCAAAAGTAGGATGTTTTGCTGTTGCACGACAATGCACGGCTACATGTCAGTCAAAAAACCATGGAAGCGACCAGAAAACTCGGATGGACAGCACTGAAACACCCGCCTTACAGTCCTGACCTGGCTCCATGTGACTATCATCTCTTTGGGAAGCTGGAAGACTCTCTTCGTGGAACAAGGTTGTGAGCGTGGGGTTGACCTGAGATTCTGTTATTCTGCGCAACGGATTAATCTGAGATGTACCCTTTACCCTGTGGCTTCTGCAAGATGCAATTTCCACCCCGACACTACTACAGAAGTCAGACAGACGCTCCTAACGTTCTAAAGAGGAATGCCTGAAAAACTTTCAGCAATAAATATCTTCTGGAGTTGTCCGCTGTAAGGAAATGACACAAAAATTCACAAAATTTCTTACATAACTAGTGGGTTACTTGGGTACTGGAGTAGTGTTAGTTAGTGTAAGAAAAACATGAAACTAACGAAAATTATTATTTATTTTGCAAAAATTCTGAGAAATCACAATGGAACTTTTAGTTACGAATTGAACAAGTTGTATCCTGGTTCTTTTCGGAATGTGAAGTTACGTCTCAAGGATAGGATTCGCTAATGAAATTTCTATACAAAGTTTAATATTGTTATTGGCTTGGCAGAATGGCCGAGAGCTGCACCTACTCAACTTGAATAATTATCCTTTAGAGTGTTGCTAGGTACGATTGAGGCTGTCGCGTCTAAAATTCTGTGAAGAGTACTGTTGTGGAGGAGATATGGGGCTCGCAATAGCTGTAGCGCACAATACTGTAAGCTGCGATGGATGACTGCTGTCTGCGCCGCTCGCTGCTGACAAATAAGATAACTCTCGTTCTATCTGGATTGACCTTCGCCAATCGAACTCTCCCTATGCCTTGATGAAGTCAAGGATTCCTATTCGCCCCTGGTTTAACTATTGGCGTGGTACACCGGTCAGATAAAAAGTCCACCGCGATGCCACTCAAAAATTCGCTCGCAGGCGTTTAACTATAACTCTGTCCGTTCACACCACACAATAAGTGTGTCGGCCAACACAGTGAACAATGCTTAATCGCAAGGCCTCAATATAGAGTAGCACTTCGATTCGCTCTCGACAGAGGTGCTCTCCCAGTGAGGTACTGAGGAGAGACTTGTTCCTCGCTCCAAGAGCGACAACCGAACAGTGCATCTTCACGCTAGACGTCAGGCGTCAGAAATACCGTATGCCAATCAGCATTGCTCTCCTAAAACGGGAGAATGACGTTTCGTTTAAGGTGACCAATCCGGAAACCTGTAGTATCGGCGTTTGGCGTTTGCTGTCTCCCTGTGAAAATCTCTGAAACTGCGTGTTATGTGTAAAGAGTGCGTAGGCTGGCCGCTCCCACACAATGTAGTGGAATTTGCTTTTAAGGCGAACAGGGGGTCGTTCCTCCTTTTCCTCGGGCGAACGCTGTCCGCCCCACAGGCGGCCACCGACCGACGTAGATGGGTTGGGACTGGCCTCCTGCCATGCGGTTGCCTCTCTCGAACTAAAAGATCCTGTGACCGTCGTGTCTGGAATGTATGTGTGCACGCCACCCTCGAGTATTTCAACCACAGTGCGCACTTGCGATTTATTAGTTATTTGCATATCGTTTACATGAATTCATACAACATTGACTTTATCTTATCGAGTTTGGGTTCGAATGAAGCGTCTTGATGTGCAGAATATGATTGTGAGGGCGGAATATGTAAGCAATTAAGGTAAGGAGGCCAGAACGTCTTACAAAGTTTGAAGATGATGACTGCCTTATCCACGCTGCCAAACAGTGGCTCTAACAGGTTGGTCCAGAATTTTACCGTGCGGGTATACAGGCGCTGGTTCCAAGATGACGTAAGGCAGTTGAGAGGGATGGAAATTATGTGGAGAAATGAAAATATTGTTCCCAAAGGATGTATCTACACACTGTAAAAATTTCAAACATGTAGAATAAAAGATGGATTAAAAAAAAGTAGTGTGCATTTCTTTTGGAGTGACCCTCGTACATACAGTGAGTGACACATGGCATTCCAGTGGAGGTCCCTTCTCAAGGAGGACGTGAGTGGCTTGCAGTTGCTGGCAGACGCACGGTCAGCAACGGTCCTGCACTGCAGTGGCCCGGGGTCCAAAGAACCGGCCCACACGGCGCACGGCTGACACAGGCACCTCGCCACAGCTGGGGCCTCCTGCAACGGTGCTCCACTGGCCAGCGTCCCGTGACCGCATAAAACGCACCATTTCGGCGCCGACATGAAGACACCAGGCTGAGGCGGCAGAACGGGGGACCGACCAGAGAGGAAGGCGCCACCCCTCCCCCCCCCCCCCCCCTACGACGCGGGCCGTCGCGACGCCCAGCTGACGCCGCCTTGACATTCCGCGCCACCGCTGGGGCGCCTGCCCGCCGCTAGGACTCCAGTTTTACGGCTGGCATAAAACTTGACGTGTACGCAAAGTCACTCGCGTCTGCGGCAGAGTAAAATTTTATTTCCCATCTCGCGAATGCTTCGATCGCACACTCTGAGTGCACAAGCCAGCCGTAAAGTGTGTCGCGTTGTTTATGACATATTTATGTGACAAGCTTCCTGGCCTCGCGGCTGATAACAAAATGACAAGTACCTCCTAACTGCCTCGGAGGCGACGCGATTTATTTGTGTCTCCTTTTAGTGCCGCTGTGGGAAGCGGATAGCGAGTAACGGAGCTAAAATTAGATCGGGAAACCAGTAGGATTCCGCAAAATTCCTTTACAGTGTATCTGATGAACATCTGTAGTGTTCAGTTGATCAAAGAATAGTTGTTAGCAAAATTCTCTTCTAACGACGAGAGCCTAACGTACATTAATTCGGCAAAACTCGACATCTAAGTAATTGACTCAAATTACAGATGGAAATGAAACAACAAAATCTCATCAAATCAAGTCACTAAAACTTATATTTACCATCCATGATGCGTATGTTCGTCAGCATATACACGTTGACCACTTAAACTCGTCAAGATTAGGGTCACGATACCATTTCTTAAATATAACGATGTGTTATTCCTATTCCGTCTATACATTGGTTATGACACATGTATTACGAAAGATATATCTTTAGCGTGTAACGGCAGTTGTACGGCGTAACAGAGATGTCCTGGGAACAATATCGACCACTTACAGCTGGGAAAATTAATAGTTGCTTTACTGGTTCCCGTTCACAGAAGCGAGCATTAGAACTTTCTAATACTCGCTCCTGTGAACGGGAATGCGTTATACAGGTCTTGGAGTCTCTCACGTCCTTCTAGGAAGTTTTTATTGAGTTTATCGAAGGCGATGTTGACCTGATGTATTCGACGATGCCCTTTGGCTACACTGCCTAAAGGATCGTTCTAAGAAATATCAAATTAAGATCAACCCTAAGATGCCTAAATAAGGTGAAACGTGTAGTTGAAAAATAAAAAACTAAAATTGCAACCAAGACTATTTTCTGCCAACACTGCTATGCTACAGGACGAAATCCTGGCAGAATAATCAGCAGATCAGGCGGACTAAACGAGGTAACCTGCTACTTGACTATCCTATAAAGAGGTTTGTATCCTCTTATATACGAAAAAAATATAAATATCTTCACAGAAATAAGCCGCAAGGATCCAGTAGGAACAATACATGAGGTGTTATATTTTCAGCTTTCAGCTTTCAGCTATTAACATGAAAACGACGTCACTAATAAATTACATAAATTTCAAATGATATATAGCGCAATACACCAGACACTGAGGACAAAGAAAGGAGGATAAAAAGCTAATATTTTACGAAGTACTGGCTACTCCTATTCTGACACATTGCATCGAATTTTGGATATTAACTGAGAAAGATAAAGAAAAATACAGTCGAGTGAAATGAAGTATTTAATGAAAGTTGAAGGATGAACCGTTAGAGATCAGACACAAAATTATATTATTCGAGAGGAACTTAATGCATACCGTGTACATGAAAGAAATAGAGCAACTATGTGCAGAACGGAAACAAGCTATTAACGGAATGGGGAAGACAGGATACGTAAACAAGTAATCAGTTTTGACGAAGAAGAAGAAGAAGAAAATGGTTCTGAGTACTATGGGACTCAACTTCTGAGGTCATTAGTCCCCTAGAACTTAGAACTAATTAAACCAAACTAACCTAAGTACATCACACACATCCATGCCCGAGGCAGGATTCGAACCTGCGACCGTAGCGGTCTCGCGGTTCCAGACTGCACCGTCTAGAACCGCACGGCCACTTTGGCCGGCCGAAGAAGAAGAAGAAGAAAGGGGAAAAAGAAGAATGTTTTACGACTGATTTCTGTCATTATCCTCATCACCATCTTTGTCACTATCACCATCATCTTCACCGGGTGATTGAAGACGTCGCTACACCTTAATAAACAATTATTATTGTCGCCGACACATCACACACTTGACACGTGTCACAGCTGAGTCGTCTGCCCAGATGCTAGTTGATCATGACAGAGAAACGATAAATGGTAAAAATGAAACTAAAAGACAGTATGCTCTCTTTCGGTACGTCGCAAGCAAGTTCCTAGTTCGGACCATTCCACTGGTGGAATAATGACAGACGAAAGTACGTAAGAGTGCGGAATAGAAAATCACCTCAAATCCTTAAAATTAATCTTTCATTTTGCAGTGCAGTGTGATCTGTTTTGAAACTTACTTGTGTGCTATACCTGGACCTGCACCCGTCGCTGCCCATGCTAAGAGCTCCGTGAGTAGTGCCTGGATTGCTCAGACGGTAAGCACCATGATGGGACAAGATTACGAGGTTAGAGTCTCGGTCCTCAACACAATTTATACTGCCAGAATGCCTTAGCTGAATTCACTTGGGCTACGAAAGAGCACCGATCTAGTCGGTGTCTGTTACATTTGTAGCATATATGGATGAACTGTCCCGAATTACAGGGTATCATAGAAACGTATCGTAGGTCGCTGGAACAGCAAAGTAATTGAGGGAGGATAAAAGCACAAGCAGTTCCAGCGTCTAATAAAAATCGCTGCGTACGTGTTCATAACTATGGCTCTGTCTCGCTGAGGTTCTTGATAGCGAGGAGTGAAGATCCGTTCGAAGAGAAATATGTCGCAGGGTAATGTGACAGAACCGTTATTGATAATGTCAATTTGTCAAATAAAATCCAGTATAATGGCAATATCCATGATTTTTAATGTAAATGTAAATTCTCTCTTAAGTCCAGAAAAGTGGCAATTGAAGCAGATCCGTAAGAACTATCGTGTAGGAGGGCGTGCTGAATGTAGTGACTCCGTACTTTTTCTTCTAGTCTCCATATCGATTGTGGTTGGCCTATTACACGTCATGCATATTGCACAATCAACATTCACACTTCGCTGAAGCAAGCAGCGACCCTCTGCCTCCAGACTACTCAGAACTGTAGCAGGTAACATGGCGGTGTGTTACGTAACTTCGTCGGTGTGTGAAAAACAGCGTTCTGTGATCGAGTTTCTAACCACAGAAGAGTTCGTCCATACATTGAGCACCATCTTCTTCAGCATGACATCATCAGATCGGACACGAGTGTTGATACCTCTACAAAAATCCGACGCCTTCGGTTCACTGTAATGCACTATCAAGTTGCGTCGTCTGAAGAGCGAAGTGCCAAAGCAGGATTTATACCTCGCAATGTAAGCACATTGACGAATGAGAGACACCGGCGTAGCTACTCCCAGAAATGCTTCGCTACGCAGCCGCAACCGCTCTTCTACGTAATATCGAGCACAGAACCGCTCAGCCCAGTCTGTGATCATTGAGCAAGACGACATCATAGTCTCTTATTTGGCCGGATGTGTCATCGATGTGTAAGACAGAACTGTACGCAGGTACGCAGTCAAGTATACACCGAGTGAGAGACTTTTATTTGATCTGTATCAAGCGACAGGTTAATGTTTACAGACAGTTGTAAACCCTCACGTTATTCCTGGGGAAATGGATTGTACAAATTCTTTTTAACGATGTTGTAATAAACTGAACTTATACACTACTGGCCATTAGAATTGCTACACCAAGAAGAAATGCAGATGATAAACGGGTATTCATTGGACAAATATATTATACTAGAACTGACATGTGATTACATTTTCACGCAGATTGGGTGCATGGATCCTAAGAAATCAGTACCCAGAACAACTACCTCTGGCCGTAATAACGGCCTTGATACGCCTGGGCATTGAGTGAAACAGAGCCTGCATGGCGTTTACAGCTACAGCTGCCCATGCACCTTCAACACGATACCACAGTTCATCAAGAGTAGTGACTGGCGTATTGTGACGCGCTAGTTGTGTAAGTAGGCTGTTTATGTTTTCTCTATGTAAGTAGGCTGTTTATGTTTTCTTATTGGCAACGTTACGTAGCGCTCAATATGAAAATCACTGGCTGTGCTGTGTGCAGTCTGTGGCTAGTTTGCATTGTTGTCTGCCATTGTAGTGTTGGGCAGCGGCAGCTGGATGTGAACAGCGCGTAGCGTTGCGCAGTTGGAGGTGAGCCGCCAGCAGTGGTGGATGTGGGGAGAGAGATGGCGGAGATTTGTAATTTGTCATAAACTGCTATATTTATATATGATGATATCAAGGTAAATACATTGTTTGTTCTCTATTAATATCTTTCATTTGCTAACTATCCCTATCAGTAGTTAGTGCCTTCCATAGTTTGAATCTTTTATTTAGCTGGCAGTAGTGGCACTCGCTGTATTGCAGTAGCTTGAGCAGCGAAGATTTTTGTGAGGTAAGTGATTTGTGAAAGGTATAGTTTAATGTTAGTCAGGGCCATTCTTTTGTAGGGAATTTTGAAAGTCAGATTGCGTTGCGCTAACAAAATATTGTGTGTCAGTTTAAGCACAGTCGTGTATAATTTGTTCTAAGGGGACGTTTCATATGTCGACCCTTAGCCGAGGATACCTCACTGGAATCTTCTGATTTTTTCTTGCAGTTTGTGTAATTAGTGTAGCTATTGTTTATTGATAGCGCGTAATCATAGAGAGAATTTCCTTTGTAGTTGTAGTTTTTTCATTGTTGTACAGTAAAACAGTTGTGGCAGGCATGTAGATTTGCACCAAGTATTTCGCAGCTGCGCTGGCAATTAAGTAGACATTATTTCCATTGCTATGTTATTTTATTTTGCTCTTCAAATTGCGCTTTTCTGTGTTATCGTGTGAAATATTGTGACAATTATGGCGTGTGAAAAACGTAATACTAGGCTCCAAAGTAAACTGAGAAATGACAGTGAAGATGAAAGCAGTGTGTTAGCGCCGCAGAGTAATGAATTAACTAATGTTCAAAGTAGTAATTTGGTAATTGCGCATAGGGAAATGGAGCGGGCGGCAAACAATGGTGTAGACAGTGAAACAGGTAGTGAACAGGGAAGCGTTATCGATCGATTGGTCGGCAACAGCTCGCCTCAGGAATCGGGAATGACAGAACACAATATTGCAAATACTGCAGACTCAGGTTTTTGGGTTCCCACCGTTTTCTCAAATGAGTCAAGACACATTTTCCACTTGTCAAAATGTGAATGTTGCCGGTGCAACTTCACTTCCGAAAAGCACTGAGGAACATGTTTCAGACACCAGTGCATTGTTATTACAATTAATGCAACAAATGGGACAAAAGCTTGAAAAGTTAGACACACTGGAACAAAATCAGAGACAAACACAACAACAGCTTCAAAAGTTAGACTCATTGGAACAAACTCTTGTACAAACGCGTGAAGATTTAACTACTGAGTTACATAACATTGAATCGAAATGTCAGAAAGTGTGTAATGACGTAAAAACTCAAATTTGTGAGCATTTTCAACCTATTTTTTTGCGGCATGAAAATGCATTACAGAATCACGAAGCAGCCATAAAAGAACTGCAAATTATTGTTCATGAAAATCATGAGACCTTGCAAGCTAAATTTAAGTTTTTATATTTTTTATATTTGCTGCTGCTGTTTGCCAGGCATAGTGCTACTGAATTTTAAATTGTGTTACTCTGTTAAGCTAGTTTTACTACTGACTTATTTTTCTTGTTACTGTACATTGGCTCATATTAGTTGTAATGTTGCATTGCTTGGTAATTTATATTTACTGTAGCTTGCTTTGCAATTTTCCATTTTTTTTTGCATTGCTGTTTGTGTTAATTTGTTATGTGCTGCTGCATTGCCGCGTCCCTTAGTTTAGTAACTGAGCTCAGTAGATTTAAGTTAGCTTAAGAGGAGACTATATAAGAAACTAACTATTATAAATTTATAAGAAATGCATTGAGAAGCTATCAGAAAATGGTCTGGCAAAATAAAAAGGATACTGTACAGTGGAGAAAAACTATTATTGACAGAGGATGTGAACAGAATACAGAAAGCAGAGAGAAAAACTATTTTTGACAGAGGATGTGAACAAAATACAGAAGGCAGGCTTAGATAGGACTTTTGGGAATAATGATGAATGAAGGGAGATCTCCAAGAAGCAAAGAAAGTTTTGTTTGCAAAATACTGCAATGAAACAAACCCTGTGCTTTCCTATTCATGTTATCCCACTATGTGTTTGTGTACCCTTGTGTATTTGTTTTTTTCCTGTCTCTGTGTAGTTTCATAGAATTTTTTTTCTTTTAATATTAAGCTACATTCACTATGATGAGGAATACTGTTATCCTCAAATATAATTTGCATTAATAATATGTTATTTACCTTGTAAATATGCTTAGACATTATTTATTCTGGTTTGTTGCTCACATGTGAAGGTGATGTTTCAAAAGTTCTTGTGATCTTTATGTATTTACTTATGTCATAATTCCTGTAACACTGATGTATATGTCTATTTCTATTCTTTTGTAAAGCCTGTACTACAAATGTTATCTGTATTATTATGTTCTTTAATGATGTATTTTGTACCTTTGTAATTGTATTTTCATGTTGTAAATTTATAAAATTGTAATTGACACCAGTTCATCTTATTATTAACTTGTAAGCTACATTTCACTGCACACGTTTCTGTTGGTCATAGTATATGGACAATATGTGAGAAGTAGGGACTGTTAGTGTTTGCACGTGTGTTAATAATTCAGCAAGGGACTGGATAACAGCATTGCTGGTTCTAAGGACAATTCCAAAAACTTTGTGAATGCACAAGTGGTGGTTATGGACTTGCTATATTATTCGCAAGACTCTTCGATGGTGATTGTGCACCTGCACAGTCGCAACAGATCGCAACAGATGGATGCTGGCCATCTCTACAAGGAGTACAGTGGGTCTGCATCTTTGATGACCCACCATGCCATTATTTCTACAAGGACTGCAGTGGGTCTGCACCTCTGGTGGCCCACCAATACCACAATCTCTACCAGGACTCCAGTGGGTCTGCTCTGTGATGACCTACCTACCAATATTCTTCAAAACTTCGAATGACTCTGCTGTGGGTTTGCTCCATTGTGGCCCATTACCTGTCAGCATGTCAAGAGTCAGCACTGTCTTTCCGTTGGAAGGACAACACTACTTCTTCAAGACGGCATGGAAATCCACTACTTCTGTTTGCATTCTCTTTTACTGTTCAGACTTTGAAAAAGAAAGAAAAACACTGTAATTTTACTGTGATGAATCTGGACTGTCTTTATAGACTGTGAGAAAATTTTAGCTTTTGACCAACATTGTATCAATAAGTGTGTGCATTTGATATCTTTGTTATTGTAATTATGAAAAATTTTATCAAATCATTATTGGGCACTGCCCAACAAAATTTGTAAAATTTTTTGTGGGTAGCTTGGGGGCTATGTAAGTAGGCTGTTTATGTTTTCTCTATGTAAGTAGGCTGTTTATGTTTTCTTATTGGCAACGTTACGTAGCGCTCAATATGAAAATCACTGGCTGTGCTGTGTGCAGTCTGTGGCTAGTTTGCATTGTTGTCTGCCATTGTAGTGTTGGGCAGCGGCAGCTGGATGTGAACAGCGTGTAGCGTTGCGCAGTTGGAGGTGAGCCGCCAGCAGTGGTGGATGTGGGGAGAGAGATGGCGGAGATTTGTAATTTGTCATGAACTGCTATATTTATATATGATGATATCAAGGTAAATACATTGTTTGTTCTCTATTAATATCTTTCATTTGCTAACTATCCCTATCAGTAGTTAGTGCCTTCCATAGTTTGAATCTTTTATTTAGCTGGCAGTAGTGGCACTCGCTGTATTGCAGTAGCTTGAGCAGCGAAGATTTTTGTGAGGTAAGTGATTTGTGAAAGGTATAGTTTAATGTTAGTCAGGGCCATTCTTTTGTAGGGAATTTTGAAAGTCAGATTGCGTTGCGCTAACAAAATATTGTGTGTCAGTTTAAGCACAGTCATGTATAATTGTTCAAAGGGGACGTTTCAGTTGCACGGCCACTATTGACCAGACGTTTTCAATTGGTGAGAGATCTGGAGAATGTTCTGGCCAGGGCAGCAGTCGAACATTTTCTGTATCCAGAAAGGCCTGTACATGTCCTGCAACATGCGGTTGTGCATTATCGTGCTGAAATGTAGCATTTCGCACGGATCGAATGAAGAGTAGAGTCACGGGTCGTAACACATCTGAAATGTAAAGTCCTCTGTTCAAAGTTCCATCAGTGCGAACAAGAGGTGACCGAGACGTGTAACCAATGACACCCGATACCATCACGCCGGGTGATACGCCAGTATGGCGATGACGAGCACACGCTTCCAATGTGCGTTCACCGCGATGTCGCCAAACACGGATGCGAGCATCATGATGCTGTAAACAGAACCTGAATTCATCCCAAAAAATTACGTTTTGTCATTTGTGCACCCAGGCTCGTCGTTGAGTACACCATCGCAGGTGTCTGTCATGCAGCGTCAAGGGTAATCGCAGCCATGGTCTCCGAGCTGATAGACGATGCTGCTGAAAACGTCGTCGCAGATGGTTGTTATCTTGCAAACGTCCCCATCTGTTGACTCAGGGGTCGAGACGTGGTTGCACGATCCGTTACAGCCATGCGGATCAGAGGCCATTCATCTCGACTGCTAGTGCTACGAGGCCGTTGGCATCCAGCACAGCGTTCCCTATTACCCTCCTGAATCCACCGTTCCATATTCTGCCAACTGTCATTGGATCTCTACCAACGCGAGCAGCGATATCACGATGCGATATACCGCAATCGCGGTAGGCTATAATCCGACCGTTATCAAAGTCGGAAACGTGACGGTACGCACTTCTCCTCCTTACACGAGGCATTACAACGTTTCGCCAGGCAACGCCGGTCAACTGCTGTTTGTGTATGAGAAATCGGTTGGAAACATTCCTGATGTCAGCACGTTGTACGTGTCGCCACCGGCGCTAACCTTGTGTGAATGCTCTGAAAAGCTAATCATTTGCATATCACAGCATCTTCTTCTTGTCGGTTAATTTTGCCGTCTGTAGCACGTCATCTTCGTCGTGTAGCAATTTTAATGGCTAGTAGTGTATGTTATGTGTTATAGACTTTGTCTTCACCGTGAAAAATGATAAGAACCCACCATTGTCCCGACGAGTGTATTTTTGTCCGATACAACAGATCCTCCATACAGTCACGACTCGGCCCCATTATACATTGATCTGTTTCCTAGCTTAAAGAACACTTTCGGAAGTTTCCACATTGATAGCGATGAAACGCTGGAAGCAGACGTGAGTCTCTGGCGCCGCCAACCAAGTCTATGTTTCTACAGTGATGGTATAAACAAAGTGTTCATTCGTTGGGAAAAATATGTTAATCGACAGTGTGAATTTTTTGAGACATAAATATGTAGACTTGAAGAATGATGATGTAGAATGTTAATAACGTTTGATTTATTTAAAAATCCTCAATAATTACAAATATGTCAAAGTACGATTAATAAATTTCCAGAAAACAAGGAATAAAAGAAATGTGAAGCACAGAGAAGAGGAAGAATCGAAATGAAAGTTCATGGGTTGCGGGGACGGGTGACGTTATTTCAGTGATTGCAAAACTGAGACAAATTTTCAAACAGCTTGGCAGGATGAGCCAATTTTTCAGTATAACATTGTGTGGTGTCACCGCCAGACACCACAGTTGCTAGGTGGTAGCCTTTAAATCGGCCGCGGTCCGTTAGTATACGTCGGACCCACGTGTCGCCACTGTCAGTGATTGCAGACCGAGCGCCACCACACGGCAGGTCTAGAGAGACTCATAGCACTCGCCCCAGTTGTACAGCCGACTTTGCTAGCGAAGCTACACTGACCAATAAGCTCTCATTTGCCGAGACGATGGTTAGCTTAGCCTTCAGCTACGTCATTTGCTACGACCTAGCAAGGCGCCATAGCATTTGATATTTATCTTGAAGCATGTACCGTCAAGAGCGATGTACACCACTTATGGATTAAAGTTAAGTATTACAGCAACTGCGTCCGTTTTTCTAAGTTCTCATTTCCTTGTATGTTCCAGACCTCACGCCAGTCTGCGTGAGCTTAACAGCGTGCATTTCGGCCTCCTCTAGCAACACGGTGTTGGCTCTTCTGCCAACACTTCATATTGCTTCCCCCCTCCCTTCCATGTCCTTGGTGCATTCACTCATTATATTGGGAAGCGTTTGATAAACCAGCTGTATCCTCTCCTGAGGTAAGGTAGACAACAGGTGTTGCAACTGTTCGTTGATATCCTAGGTATTGGCGCAGCGAACGGAATTCAGGACCAAGTTTATCCTATATATGTTTTTCGGCGACATCTCGGAGAGAGTTCATAGAGACATGGGTAAGGTATGAAAATCTAATGTTTAGAAATGGCACCATGAAACTGCGCTTGAGAGATAACTCATGAGGAAACAGTATGTCCGTAAAGCAACGTTGTACCATCGGAGTACTATCATGCGGGGTAGTGCAGAACTGCAACTCAGCGATGGGTATTAACGGCAGTGTATCCATGGGACGGCAATTCTGTTGCTGCTAGTCACCAGTGAATTGTGCTCATTGGTACAGAATGTCGTAGGGAACTCATTAATTTTTCTCGGGTAGCAGGCGCAGAAGTAGAGGGCTCACGATGTGCTTGGTGCACAATACGTCGAGCCTATGTTGTGGTGGTCTGAAGTGATTGATACGAGCCTTGATGACTAGAATGCCTGCTCTCACCTGCCCATGGAATCCAACATGAAGCCACTGTCACCTACAGATGCCCCACAAATGTAGCTATCGTACGATTTAGCCTGCTGGCTAAATGAAGACTTCCACAATGAGGCCCCTTTCACGCTCTGTCAGTTGCTGATAATGCTGCCTCACCCGAGTTTCTGGCATCTCTATGCGCTTCACAGTGACCGATGAACATCTAACGCTGTTCATATTCGTAGCATTACTCCTGGGTGTTTTTCTTTTTATTTCGTTTTAGTGTGTTAAACACCTGAAAATGAAATAAAAATGGATTAAAAATAGCCTTGACCGCAATAAAATATTTATTTACAGGGGTTACTGGTTTCGGTCAAAATGTGACCATCTTCAAACCATTTATATCATGATGGTAGGCGGTGGCGGTGAGCGGAGCAGGTGTTGTGACTGCACGAACTTCAGCTTCTCAAACACTTCGTGGAATCACGACACTTGCTCCGTTCACCGTTACCGCTTACATTCATAGTATAAACGGTCTAAAAACAATCACATTTTTACCGGAACTACTTGCCACTGTCAATAAATACTTCGATGTGATCAAGGCTGTTTTTAATCCATTTTAAAGTATTTTCAGGCCGCTGTTTTCCTCCACGAGAAATGTTGTCAAAAATAATCTGAAAATTAGCTGCCAGGGCATGCTGTGCATCGTCCTTTTATTGAAAACCACGTCTCAGAAAAAAAACTCCGATCTTCTTTCCTTTACATTAAACAAAATGATGTTATGGGATGGGTACCACCATTGTTGGTTAGTGGAGTCCGGTAGAAAGCTTTGCACCAGGCTTGGAACCATATCGAAAGTAAATAAGTAACGATCATAACGACCAGCTCTTATTGCCCCGCTTCAGTCACAGTCCACGAAGCGCATTTTTTACATTTTTTTTTAAGCTCACCGTCTGCGCCTGTCATACGAACACCAATATCTGGGTATTACAAGTTGTCACTGTAAAGCCACGAAATTAAATTTTTCAAAACCAGTTTAACGGAAATGAGTTTTTGGACGCGACAGAAAATGCGCAGGGATCCTGTTGCACAGCAGAAGATTGATGCGCAGTCCGCTTCATATTTCTGTTTTTATTATTTGTATTTCTTTTTTAATTTGCTTTTTACAGCACACAATCCTCCGTAACTATTAATACTCTATGTTTCTATTTCAGAAACTAGTCTGTTAATAGTATTCGCGGAAAATTTGCGTTGATTGTTCTGTGGTGTTGAAAGGTTGTTTCCACACGGAAAACTCGTGTTTGCAGATATCCATCGACCAATAAATGTAGCATCTTATTCATCATGAAAGTTAAATTGCAGAAAGGATCATCTGGAATATTACATTTGCAAATCTGCCATGAATTTACTGCAAATAAACACCATTTAAAAATGTATTTATAACGTAAATGGTTTCGAGACTTAAACCCTCTTTTTAAAATATTATAAAATTCCTTTTTAGCACAACCATTGGCAGCAGCATGTAAATCTTTATTTGCGTAACAACTTTGCAGTGAATGATCTTTGTTTATACTCTTGAAACTAGTTGTTTCATGAATACATCGTTTAATGGTGGCTGTTTGCAGTGAAATCGTAGCATGTTCTGACAGCCAACTACTGGTTCGTTCTCCATCGCTGATCTCTTAAACAGGGTGTATGCAAAAATGTTTTCCGTGTGCCAAAGAGGAGGTGGCACAGTATTTGTCAAAACTAGAAGAAAAGTTCGTATTATTAAAAAGGACGCTGAGAAACAATTTGAGAAAAGTACAGGGGAGAAAGACAGCACCAAACGAAGGAATATAAATATAGAAACTAGGGGTCGCTGTTGAATATTTACGACGCTAAATGCTTCAGCATCACCTCCTGCTGTGTGGCGGTCTTCAAGTCTGAAACTGGAAACTACTCACTGTAGCTAGGTGGGACCGATGTGCAGTGCAGAGCGCTGGTTTTAAGAACTCTTTCATCGTAATCGATAGATACAGTGGTCTGACTAGTGTAGGTACCAACGAGTGGGTAGGTGTTGTGAAGCAGCAACATAGAATTTGTTTTCACATGGAATGAGCTAAGTGATGTGCAGTTGTCCTATGGGATCCTCACGGCATTGCAAGGACAGCTAGTAGGATTTACCAGAAACGTTATCCATATCACAGATTTCTTTAGAAAAATACTTTTGTGTTAATTGACAGAAATATGAGAGAGACAGGATCTTTTCCAGCTAAGAAGCATGATAAAAGCGCGGGACGCACTTTTCGTAGAGTTGAGTTTGACGAAGACCTGTTGAATCACATAGAGCTAGGACCAACGACAAATACCAGACGCACCGTTCTTGATCTTGATGTGGGTCAGCGTCACGTCTGGAAAGTCGTTCATTAGATTGGTCCACATCCTCTCCAGCGGCAAAAGGTACAAGCTGTGAGTCCGGACGACTTTGCTTCGCGCCTGGAAATTTGTTGACTGCTTCCTATAATGAGCAGCACGACAACCGCATTGTCCTGAACGTGTGTCTCTTAAGGACTAGGCTCGATATACCAGTGAAGGCATTTTCATATTACACAACAGCCATGCGTGCGCACTACAGAATCCCCATGCACCCTATGTCCATGGTCATCAAGAGCACCTCGTTGTCAACATGTGGATGGGAATTGTGAATGGCCTGCTCATTGTCCCCTACATGTTGCCTCAAGGGTTAAATGCTCGCAGTATTACCTGCACTCCTGGAGCATATACCACTTGGAGTCAGGCAGAACCTTTTGTTACAATGTGAAGGCATAACTCCTCATTTTGCACATGTTATCCGAGATCATCTACGCAGGCCATTTACTGACAGATGGATCGGACGTTGTAGACCAACGCGGTGAAGTCGACGTTCGCTAGACTTGACACCGCTAAATTTTTTTCTTATGGGGTACATCTACATCTACATGACTACTCTGCAATTCACATTTAAGTGCTTGGCAGAGGGTTCATCGAACCACAATCATACTATCTCTCTATCATTCCACTCCCGAACAGCGCGCGGGAAAAACGAACACCTAAACGTTTCTGTTCGTGCTCTGATTTCTCTTATTTTATTTTGATGATCATTCCTACCTATGTAGGTTGGGCTCAATAAAATATTTTCGCATTCGGAAGAGAAAGTTGGTGACTGAAATTTCGTAAATAGATCTGGCCGCGACAAAAAACGTCTTTGCTTTAATGACTTCCATCCCAACTCGCGTATCATGTCTGCCACACTCTCTCCCCTATTACGTGATAATACAAAACGAGCTGTCCTTTTTTGCACCCTTTCGACGTCCTCCGTCAATCCCACCTGGTAAGGATCCCACACCGCGCAGCAATATTCTAACAGAGGACGAACGAGTGTAGTGTAAGCTGTCTCTTTAGTGGATTTGTTGCATCTTCTAAGTGTCCTGCCAATGAAACGCAACCTTTGGCTCGCCTTCCCCACAATATTATCTATGTGGTCTTTCCAACTAAAGTTGTTCGTGATTTTAACACCCAGGTACTTAGTTGAATTGACAGCCTTTAGAATTGTACTATTTATCGAGTAATCGAATTCCAACGGATTTCTTTTGGAACTCATGTGGATCACCTCACACTTTTCGTTATGTAGCGTCAACTGCCACCTGCCACACCATATAGCAATCTTTTCTAAATCGCTTTGCAACTGATACTGGTCTTCGGATGACCTTACTAGACGGTAAATTACAGCATCATCTGCGAACAATCTAAGAGAACTGCTCAGATTGTCACACAGGTCATTTATATAGATCAGGAACAGCAGAGGGCCTAGGACGCTTCCCTGGGGAACACCTGATATCACTTCAGTTTTACTCGATGATTTGCCGTCTATTACGACGAACTGCGACCTTCCTGACAGGAAATCACGAATCCAGTCGCACAACTGAGACGATACCCCATAGGCCCGCAGCTTGATTGGAAGTCGCTTGTGAGGAACGGTGTCAAAAGCTTTCCGGAAATCTAGAAATACGGAATCAACTTGAGATCCCCTGTCGATAGCGGCCATTGCTTCGTGCGAATAAAGAGCTAGCAGCGTTGCACAAGAACGATGTTTTCTGAAACCATGCTGATACGTATCAATAGATCGTTCCCTTCGAGGTAGTTCATAATGTTTGAATACAGTATATGCTCCAAAACCCTAATGCAAACCGATGTCAATGATATAGGTCTGTAGTTCGATGGATTACTCCTACTACCCCTCTCAAACACTGGTGCGACCTGCGCAAATTTCCAATCTGTAGGTACAGATCTATCGGTGAGCGAGTGGTTGTATATGATTGCAAAGTAGGGAGCTATTGTATCAGCGTAATCTGAAAGGAACCTAATCGGTATACAATCTGGACCTGAAGACTTGCCCGTATCAAGCGATTTGAGTTGCTTCGCAACCCCTAAGTATCTACTTCTAAGAAACTCATGTTAGCAGCTGTTTGTGTTTCAAATTCTGGAATATTCCATTCGTCTTCACTGGTGAAGGAATTTCGGAAAACTGCGTTCAATAACTCCGCTTTAGCGGCACAGTCGTTGGTAACAGTACCATCGGCACTGCGCAGCGAAGGTATTGACTGCGTCTTGCCGCTTGTGTACTTTACATACGACCAGAATTTCTTCAGATTTTCTATCAGATTTCGAGACAATGTTTCGTTGCGGAACCTATTAAAGGCATCCCGCATTGAAGTCCGTGCCAAATTTCGCGCGTCTGTAAATTTTAGCCAATCTTCGGGATTTCGCGTTCTTCTGAACTTCGCATGCTTTTTCCGTTGCCTCTGCAACAGCGTTCTGACCTGTTTTGTGTACCATGGGGGATCAGTTCCATCTCTTACCAATTTATGAGGTTTGAATCTCTCAATTGCTGTTGCTACTATATCTTTGAATTTGAGCCACATCTCGTCTACATTTGCATAGTTAGTTCGGAAGGAATGGAGATTGTTTCTTAGGAAGGCTTCTAGTGACACTTAATCAGCTTTTTGAAATAAAATTATTTTGCATTTGTTTCTGGTGTATTTGGAAGAAACGGTATTGAGCCTAGCTACAACGACCTTGTGATCACTAATCCCTGTATCAGTCATGATGCTGTCTATTAGCTCTGGGTTGTTTGTGGCTAAGAGGTCAAGTGTGTTTTTGCAACCATTTACAATTCGCGTGGGTTCGTGGACTAACTGCTCGAAATAATTTTCGGAGAAAGCATTTAGGAAAATCTCGGAAGATGTTTTCTGCCTACCACCGGTTTTGAACAAGTATTTTTGCCAACATATCGAGGGAAGGTTGAAGTCCCCACCAACTATAACGGTATGAGTGGGGTATTTATTTGTTACGAAGGCAGCTTGTTTGCAACACCAGTTGAGCATCAACAGGACGTGGTGGTTCGCATTATGGCAACATCAGAAGTGATTCACAGTAGTCTTGGTGTATTTCGGAGAACACACCAATCCCTGCGTCGACGCTATGTTCTATGACAGGGTGAAAACGGTGGTCAGTTAGTTCATTTTCCACGGCATACGCAAGCTAATTAAGCTTTGGCAAGTCTGCGTACAAGAGCATACTCTGTTTTAGTTTACTTTGACCTTTCTTTTACGACATGTTGTAACATGGAACATGGATATGTAATTGTTTTCCTTTATAAAGAAGTGCGTATGGTACGTTAGCTAAGTCATATATGTGATAGTTTAAGTTTTCGTGTTCTCATTGTGGCGATTAGTTAGTCCAATCGTTTTGTTTACCGACACTTTTCTGTGAACTACTTTTCTTTCTACTTTACTTTCAATTTCGTTCACGTGGAGTCGAAAATATACATCCGCGACCATAGTTCCTACACTTAAATTCCTATGTCCGACGCTGTCTCACAATTTTGATCAAATTGTTTTGCTTGAAACTGTATGTCCACAAACCAATACCTGTTGGGTTATGGGTGTTTTACTTGTAACGCATAATGTGTATTAGCCGGTGGTATACGCTCTTATAAGAGACAGCATGATAAAATACCAGTAAACGCACGTATGAGGAGATGCATATCCTGGACTAATCATGGGGGTGACACATCAGGATCGTTTCAATATAAATGTATCTGCACGAACTGTCTGTGACATAGGGCAGTGTACTTAAGCTAACATATTAGTAAGTACTATGCGTTACCGTTTACTGCACGACGCATGAGTAGCGCAGCTGGAGAACGTTACGCTTGCAGAAAGATAAAGACTGTGGATTAAACAGGACAGGCAGCCACCCTGTTTCCGACAGATTGCCAGACAATACACCATTGCAAAGATTCATGGGCAATGGATTGGTTAAGGAGATCCGCCGGTATCACGCCCTCCTCCTTCACCGGAACTGAAACCGCTGGATTTCTGGCTGTAAGGTGATTCAAGAGCATTGCTGTACGTCCAAGCCATCGACAATGCGCAGACGTTTGACGTTACAGGAGTATTTCCCAATGTGAGCAACGCATGTAACGCAATGCGAATGGAACTAGGTGTATTTGAAAGACTGCATGATTCACTTCTCTGCGAAGAAGCGCTAAACAGGGCTAAGGGCTGCGTGGTAGCCACATGCAGAGCTGCCTGGAGTGTCTACTTCAACGTGACAGACAGGTGGCTATAAAGTAAAGTACATATCTCAACATGTAGTGTTTTATGGACTTAACGTAATAGGAGTATGTGGGAGGTTTTGTTTTTACTTATTAGTTTGATTAATCAGAGGTGAGCCTTCATTTGAGAATAAAAAGGGCGATTGCTTGTCGTTCCCCTCCCTCTTTTACATTGGTACATGGATTGAGAAAAGGCTTTCTCTCAGCTTCTTCAAACATGCTTTTATCTTTCTTACCTCACCATTGTTCCTTAGAAAACAGTAATCACACAGATAACAAGGAAAAGTATATCTCCTCAACCTTCCAGCCGCGACAAGTGCTATGTCTGTTGTCAGCTCTCGGATGAATCATACTCGATTACTGTCAAGTTCCAAGTTGAAATTGATGGTGTGGTTCTTAAAATCGAAGCCATACTGCCACCTGTGACGTCACTCGTGCTGACTGATTTACCAAAACTGCGGACAGACGGCTGCTGAGATGGAGACTGAGACGAAATAGCAGTGCCTGTGTTATTACGATGTTTCCTAGGACACGCATGCGTGCCTGAAGGAACATCGCATCGTACGTCTTAACAGCACAGGCACTGGTATTTTTTATTTATTCGCCAATACTAGGAACTCAGCTGTCCTTGAGTATGTCCTTTCTGGACGGGAATATAAGTATAACACAAGGACGACGTTATGATTTATTAGTTCTTTACTACTACACTACTGGCCATTAAAATTGCTACACCAAGAAGAAATGCACATGATAAACGGTTATTCATTGGACAAATATATTATACTAGAACTGACACGTGATTACATCACGAAATTTGGGTGCGTAGATCCTGAGAAATCAGTACCCAGAACAACCACCTCTGGCCGCAATAACGGCCATGATACGCCTGGGAATTGAGTCAAACAGACCTTGGATGGCGTGTACAGGTACAACTGCCCATGCAGCTTCAACACGATACAGCAGTTCATCAAGAGTAGTGACTGGCGTATTGTGAGGAGCCAGTTGCTCGGCCACCATTGACCAGACGTTTTCAGTTGGTGAGAGATCTGGAGAATGTGCTGGCCAGGGCAGCAGTCAAAGATTTTCTGTATCCAGAAAGGCCCGTACAGGACCAGCAACATGCGGTCGTGCATTATCCTGCTGAAATGTAGTGTTTCGCAGGGATCGAATGAAGGGTAGAGCCACGGTTCGTAACACATCTGAAATGTAGCGTCCACTGTTCGAAGTGCCGTCAATGCGAACAAGAGGTAACCGAGACGTGTAACCAATGGCACCCCATACCATCACGCCGGGTGATACGCCGGTACGGCGATGACGAATACACGCTTCCAATGTGCGTTCACCGCGATGTCGCCAAACACGGATGCGACCATCATCATGCTGTAATCAGAACCTGGCTGGCTCTGAGCACCATGGGACTTAACATCTGTGGTCATCAGTCCCCTAGAACTTAGAACTACTTAAACCTAACTAACCTAAGGACATCACGCACATCCATGCCCGAGGCAGGATTCGAACCTGCGACCGTAGCGGTCATGCGGTTCCAGACTGAAGCGCCTACAACCGCACGGCCAAACCGGCTGGCGTAATCAGAACCTGGACTCATCCGAAAAAAGACTTTTTGCCATTCGTGCACCCAGGTTCGTCGTTGAGTACACCATCGCAGGCGCTCCTGTCTGTCATGCAGCGTCAAGGGTAACCGCAGCCATGATCTCCGAGCTGATAGTCCATGCTGATGGAAATGTCGTCGAACTGTTCGTGCAGATGGTTGTTGTCTTGCAAACGTCCCCATCTGTTGATTCAGGGATCGAGACGTGGCTGCACGATCCGTTACAGCCATGCGGTTAAGATGCCTGTCATCTCAATTGCTAGTGATACGAGGCCTTTGGGATCCAGCACGGCGTTCCGTATTACCCTCCTGAACCCACCGATTCCATATTCTGCTAACAGTCATTCGATGTAGACCAACGCGAGCAGCAATGTCGCGATACGATAAACCGCAATCGCGATAGGCTACAATCCGACCTTTATCAAAGTCGGAAACGTGATGGTACGCATTTCTCCTCCTTACACGAGGCATCACAACAACGTTTCACCAGGCAACGCCGGTCAACTGCTGTTTGTGTATGAGAAATTAGTAGGAATGTTTCCTCGTGTCAGCACGTTGTAGGTGTCGCCACCGGCGCCAACCTTATGTGAATGCTCTGAAAAGCTATTCATTTCCATATCACAGCATCGTCTTCCTGTCGGATAAATTTCGCGTCTGTAGTACGTCATCTGCGTAGTGTAGCAGTTTTAATGGCCAGTAGTGTAACTGCATTCGCAACACACTTTACACACAGTATGCACATATACTTCTGAACGTAGAAGCAAAATTGTGTCATTGGACGACACATAGTTCGGGAGATATGACGTCAGAAACATTAAGCACAAGAACAAACGCTGCGTGGTACTAACGAGGACGTTCGGGTATAAATAAATACCTGGACGACGCCGGGTTCCTCCGCTTGTGTGGTTATAAAATACAAAAGCAGATGTACCAAGAACTAGTGAGAATGACATTCAACCTCTCCCATTCTTTCTCTAATTAGCACAAGCACACGCTGTCTTTAGTATAAGACCTAGAACAGTTAAAATACTAGTTGTCTGAGTGATAAGATGTGTTGTTAAAATAAGAATACAGGACTAGAAAAGACACTAATTAATCTGTAACTGGTGACTGCCAATTGACCTCAAAACGTGACTGACACAATAAAAGATTTTGTAACCCGTAGCACATTCACCATATCGTCATTGAAAACTGAGAGCAACTCTGAAGATAAACCGGAGTCAGACCTCTTGTCGTGATACAAAACGCAATAGACCGAAATGTGGTGAACAGTAATTTTTAAGAAATATCATAAACCGAGGAGGAAGATTTACGTCAGGACGCTTTCCCGTATCGAAGACGTGTTAAACATTCTTCGTGACAAATGACTGGTCGGAAGCAGTTGGGGGATCGACTTACGGTTGCTTTTGTTCATTGTAACTCGTTATCTAATATTATGTTTTTCAGTCTCAGGTAAAATATATATTTTCGTTCTCGGATTAGAATTCATCAGTAAGTCATCGTTGGATGACCTGCTTCCAAGAAGGAAGGGGGATAGTAGCACAGGTGGAAACTAAATTACATATCAGACTAATTTCTACACAAAACTATATGTACCTCAAAACGTTACATAATAACTACCAACTGAAGAGGCAGGAAGGCAGTCGTAATATAACCAATCTGCTGTGTGATTGTTGGAAATGAAGTCCATAGCCAACTACGGAACAGTGCAGTGTCTGTTAAAACAGATGCTGTTAGTCAACTTGTGGAAATATTCAATAGGTGGTTTTGCATTTTCTTACAATCGTCCAGTCTACAACATCATCGTTTCCGTACAATGTAAGTGTGTTGCTTACCCCGTCTGATGAGTTGTTCAGGTGCAGAGTGCCCCGAACTGCATTAAAAATGATTCGTATATCGTTAGGGACATTTTCTGAGTATTTTAGTGTAAAGGACCATGTCTGTCAGCACTGATCGGTTTCTGTCTCGGGTTTGTTTCTCCAGCAGTGTTTTTTGCACGGGTACTTAACAGTGATAATTGCGGTATGCATAGGTACACTGATGTAGAGCTGTCACCTTGTGTATACGTTCATTGAATCCAATGGAAGTGCTGGGCAACAGTTCTATGATAAACTGCTCATACAGTGACGGAAAAGACATCACGGCAAACGAGTTTCCTCATATGATTCTTGCATTAATGCGTTTCAGAGTTTTGCGGTTTCGGCGTTGTGTATTACAGGCTTATTCACTATTGCGAAGGTACTATTACATCAACAAAGGTAATGGTGGTGATCAAACAAAAAATATCATTTGTGTTATTACTCCGTTACGAACCACGGGAGACCACAAAGCCCTTGTACCAAAATACTATGAAAACATCCTTGAACATCAGCTGAGATTTTGTTGATGAAGTTCGTAGTAGGCATGTACAATAAGCCCATTAGCTGTTCCACTATGCTTACATGTCGCACATCCGACGATAATGTCGTTCTTCTTAGGATTTATCAAACGGTATGACGTGCTGGCTTTACATTATTATTTTTCGAGCCAAATACATACCTGCGAAAGAAAATTCCTGGCAGACTATTACTGTGTTGGCGAAAACAGGTATTTAAATCACGAGGTACGCGTAAAGCGTAGTCCGAAATTGCGCTAAACTCATTATCCGAAAATTATTTCGAGCAATTAGCTCATAAGCACACGCAAATAGTAAACGGTTGTGAAAACACACTTGACCTAGCAACAAATAATCCAGCGCTAATAACGAGCATCAAAACGGATACAAGGATTAGTGAACATAGGGTTGTCGTATCGAGACTGAATACCGTAATTCCCAAATTTATCAAAAATAAACGAAAGCGTATCTTGTTAAAAAAGCAGATAAATATTCGCTTACGCGTTTCTGAGTGACAATCTGCATTCCCTCCAAATTAACAATGTAAGTGTAGATCATACGTGGCTTAAATACAAAGAAAGAGCATCGACAGCAATTGAGAGATTTAAACCAAATAAATTAAGTGGCAGGACTAACCCTCCATGGTACACGAAACAGGTCAGAACTCTGTTGCAGAAGCAGCGAAAAAAGTATGCTAAATTCAAACGAACGCAAACCTTTAAGTTGCAAAGTATTTTACAGAAGTTCTAAACTTAGCCCGGATTTCGCTACGAGATGCCTATTAATAGATTTCACAATGAAATTCTGCCTGAAAATCTAGCAGAAAATCTATGAGATCTAGGTCGTATGTAAAGTATGCTACCGACAAAGCAAAATCGATATTTTCTCTGCGTGATAGCAATGAAAATACTATCAATGATAGTGCAGCTAAAGCAGTGTTCCTAAACACAGCCTTCGAAATTCCTTCGCCAAAGAAGATGAAATAAATATCCAAGAATTCAAATCCAGAACAGGTGGTAACATGAGTCACTTAAAAATAGATATGTGGGAGCGGAGAAGAAATCTAAATCACTTAATAAAAGCAAGCCTTCCGTCCCAGATTGTATCCTCCTTTCTGAGGATGCTGGTGCAATGCCTCCAAACTTAACAATCGTACTCAACCGATCGCTCGACGAAAGATCCGTATCTAAAGACTGGAAAGTAGCACAGGTCGCACAAATATTCAAAAAAGGCAATAGGAGTAATCCACTAACTTACAGACCGATATCATTAACGTCGATATGCAGCAGGATTTTGGAACATATATTGTGTTCTAATATTATGAATCACCTCGGAGAGAACGGCCTATATACACAGTCAACACGGATTTAAAAATCATACTTCTTGTGAAACACAACTAGCTCCTTATTCACATGAAGTGTTGAGTGCTATCGACAAAGGATTTCTAATTGAATCCATATTTTTAGATTTCCAGATGGCTTTAGACACCGTACCTGAAAAGCGGCTTGTGACCTAATTGCGTGCTTATGGAATATCGTCTCACTTATGCGATTGGATTCGTAATTTCCTGTTAAAGGGATCAGAGCTCGTAGCAACTGACGGAAAGTCATCAAGTGAAACACAAATGATTTCTGGCGTTCCCTAACGTAGTTTTACAGGCTGTCTGTTGTTCAGTATCGACATAAACGATTTAGGAGACAATCTGAGCAGCCGCCTTAGGTCGTTTGCAGATGACGCTGTCGTCTACCACCGAGTAAAGTCATCGGAAGACGAAAACCAATTGTGAAATGTTTTAGGTAAGATGTCTGTAAGGTGTAAAAATTGGCTGTTGGCCCTAAATAACAAGAAGTGTGAGGCCATCCACGTGAGTGCTAAAAGGAATCCATTAAACTTCCGTTACACAACAAATCAATCAAATCTAAAGGCCGTAAATGCAACCAAATACGTAGGAATTACGAACAACTTGAACTGGAACAAAAGACCGCGTTTCATTGGCACAACACAGGATGCAGCAGATCGACTAAAGGGACTGCCTACACTACGCTTGGCCGGCTGGGGTGGCCGAGCGGTTCCAGGCGCTACAGTCTGGAACCGCGCGACTGCTACGATCGCACGTTCGAATCCTGCCTCGAGCATGGTTGTGTGTGATGTCCTTAGGTTAGTTAGGTTTAAGTAGTTCTAAGTTCTAGGGGACTGATGACCTCTGAAGTTAAGTCCCATAGTGCTCAGGGCCATTTCAACCTTTTTTTTTACACTACGCTTGTCCGTCTTGTTTAGGAGTACTGCTGCGCGGTGTGGGATCATTACCATATAGCATTAACGGAGTACATCGAGAAAATTCAAAAAAAAAGCAGCACGTTTTGTATTATCGCAAAGTAGGTGAGAGAGTGTCGCTTAAGTGATACAGAATTCGGGTGGACATCGTTAAAACAGAGGCGTTTCTAGTCGTCCCACATTCACCTAGGGAGATATGGGAAGCCTCTTGAAAGTCATACTCAAGCTGGCCGATACATCGACCCTCTCCGTTAACGTTCAGGGTGGTTTCAATTCATCGCTGACGGACCTCGCGGAGCCGGAAGCGGCCCTTTAATGCGCACATATATTCGGGTGGGTGTACAGACCACATATCAATATCTTTTTATCACATAATGTATTTCTATACCATTACCCACTACGTCCCATTGTATCGTGTCTGTAGTAAGCTGAACTGTGACGCTTTAAAATATTCTTCTTTTCTCACTGTTGTGGACGAGGAAGCAAGATGCGAACAGTGAGAAATTCCTGAAATATTCATCTCTAGCGGCGCACGAAGTCTCAGTGCTGCTATGAATTTCTAGCATCGCAGAAGCTGACGGGAGCAGAGGCAAGTCCAGCGTCGCCTTCTCGGCCATATTGGACGCCGGGAGCAATAAGTCGTCCGCGGCGGGATTTTGCACGTCCGCGTTCCGCGACGTTCTGCCGAGTTCCTTCCGCCAGGGCCGCGTCGCTGGCATCTCCGTTGGAGCGCGCAGGCCGTTGGAGCGAGGACGGGAGTTGGGGGGTAAGAGTGTATAGGGTGTGGGGCGGCGAGGGAAGGAGGGGAGAAAACGGCTGGGGGTTGGTTGGCAGGAAAGGCTGATGAAGGCGGATGGAGAGAGGGGCCAGGGTGGTGGGGGATACAGCCAAGCTGGTCACGATGAGCAAATCCGGAGAGATTGTCGCTGCGTGTGATGGGAATATTCATGACAGGTGCCAGGCAGGTCTGCCTCTGGGGTTGGGGCGGAATACCCTTTTCCAGTCAGCTTACCGCCTGAAGCGCCACCTCCGTGTTATATCGCCCTCCTTATTCGTCCAGAGCCTTCTAAAGAGTCTTAGGAGAATACGGGAGGTTCCCCGCATACTGATCCAGGTAGCTTGTCCGGATGTCGATGGATCGGATTTGGCTGTTGTGATAAGAGGCTGCCTAATGGAGAGCAATTACAAGGGTGAATTAGATGAAAGATATTGAAGCCAGCGAATTAGATTGAGCAATAGGAATATTAGAACCAAAAACATAGGAAAGTCCAAAATACAAGATCGATAGGCAATGCAGAAATACTAAAATGTGCAAGATAAAAAATGAAAAGTACTCATTATTTTGTTGCAAAACTGATCATCAAGCTGTCGTCTAACGCTCATCTCGATCACATCTCATCAAATTCAGTGCCTCTTCATGCATCGTACTTCAAAACTAGAAGATATGTGCTCGGAGATGGCATTTGAGGATGCGTGCCTCACGTGTCTGAGAGGTGCAATTTAACTAAACAATTTATCTTTAAAATTCTGTGACAAAATCGTTACTAAATATTTTTTGAAATATAATCAACCACATCTTGGACTAATGAAAGATATTCGTCCCATAACACGAAACCAACATGAGCAGTTACCAGAGACAGCGCTAAATGAAGGGATGACACTGTCGTAAGACGTCACACAGTTTAGTGCTAATCTACCAAACGTCAGCAACATATTTATGAATAAAAAGTATTCCTTTGAACAGGTCGTCTCCTCGAATGTGTCAGCGTAAAATCTCTCTGATCTGAATGCGTATGAACCTCATTATTATCATACAACTTTCAAGAGATTTAACTAGCGTTATTATCATGATGCTGCTCTGCAGGATTTAATGTTGTGATCCCTTTGGTACAAAAAGCACAGACGTTGTGACGTGACAATATCTGCTGAAACATGTGGTACCATCTTAAACTACTTTCAGTGACAAACAAACTTGGAATATGTAACATAATATGCCAATTAACTTTGAACTCACATCACACGGTAAAAAGCAGTTTAATTCGAAGAAAACACACTCAGAAAAATGAATTATTAAAAGAGTTTTGTGTTTATCATTAGACCTTGTGAAACCCTACATCTAGTAAGTGGAAATCATCACTCATGACACCACGTGAAGGCTGCTGCCGCGAGACATGCTTAGTGGACAGACTAGTAGCGAGTGTTTAGAATGGCAAGTGAAGGTGAGTTATCTGCATAAATCGTGTATTCCAGAATGAGATTTTCACTCTGCAGCGGAGTGTGCGCTGATATGAAACTTTCTGGCAGATTACTGTGTGCCGGACCGAGACTCGAACTTGGGACCGTTGTCTTTTCCGGGCAAATGCTCTACCATCTGAGCTACCGAAGCACGACTCACGACCTGCCCTCGCAGATGACTGTGGCTAAGACATGTCTCCGCCATATCCTTTCTTTCAGGAGTGCTACTTCTGCAAGGTTCGCAGAAGAGCTTCTGTGAAGTTTGGAAGGTAGGAGACGAGATATTGGCAGAACTGAAGCTGTGAGGGCGGGTCGTGATTCGTGCTTGGGTAGCTCAGATGATAGAGCACTTGCCCGCGAAAAAGGCAAATGTCCCGAGTTCGAGTCTCGGTCCGACACACAGTTTTAATCGTCCAGACAGTTTCAAATCGTGAGATAATTACTAGTTTTGGGACAGAATACGAAGGCCAGAAGATAATGTTGAATACTGATTGAATGTACTTGACCAAATTTATTTTTGACGTAATTTTACACTGTGAAAATATGTGGTGCAGAAGGTGGTGTATGATGACGGTGTCGTAATGCAGTAGTGAAAATAATAAGTGATAACGCAAAAGGACTGTAAATCTTTCTTACTTAAATGAATCATTTGCCTGCAATTCATCTCAGTTAAGGGTTGATACTCTCCACTTAAACGCAACGTCATCTTACGGAAACAATGAACCAGTTTTTGTTGTGTAAGTTGAAGCATAGTTCCTCAGATAAAGAAGACAAATTTTTAAGATATAACTAAAATCAGTATGGCTAAATAATTTCCGTTGCAGACAGATTCCATTCATAAACGTGAAGAGATTAAAAAATTTGGGTATATAACATAAATTGCGTTCCACAGAAATATTAACGTATTGGTTAGACAAGCAATAAGCAGTATGTTCTGCAGAGGAGCTTCGGGGCTCGGCAAGGCTTCTGCGAGGGCTCCACCAAAATAATATCAACCTAAACAACAAACCACATCAAGTCTTACCACACACTGAGAAAAATCCCCTCATAAATGTCATATCAATGTTGGCTTTATAAAAGTTACTTTTTATCTACAATAATCCTACGATAAAAAATTACATACAAAGACATTCAGCATGTACAAGTAGGTATGTGGGGACTCGATACTCGCCGCTACACATGCTTACAGAAGCTGTGCTGGCGCTTTCTCCCTCTTCCCCTCTCTCGCTGCTCACTGTCTTACCTGCACATGCTACTATCATTCACTACGCTCTCTCCATTTCTCTGTCGGCCACAAACACATCAAACAATCTCGAAGGGTTTCATCAAACCAATGCCCTTCACCATAAGGTGCAGATCCCTCTGAAGTTTACGAAAAAAATGGTTCAAATGGCTCTGAGCACTATGGGACTCAACTTCTGAGGTCATTAGTCCCCTAGAACTTAGAACTAGTTAAACCTAACTAACCTAAGGACATCACAAACATCCATGCCCGAGGCAGGATTCGAACCTGTGACCGTAGTGGTCTTTCGGTTCCAGACTGCAGCGCCTTTAACCGCACGGCCACTTCGGCCGGCGCGGTTCTAGACTAAAGCGCCTAGAACCGCTCGGCCACTCTGGCCGGCGAAGTTTACGATTCCACATCTAGGCCAACTTAGCACCGCAGATTCACACACAGCCCTCGGAGCGCAGTTTATTCGATAGGAGTTTGTTATTGACTATAGCTGAAAATTTAATAACTTCTGGCGACATTAAACCACTTTTCTCAAAAGAAACATAGAATGAAGCATTCGCTTAAAAGTGTTGCAACACAATCTTGTACCGAAAGTTCAAAGGTGGTTCACCTAAAAGCCGCTTCATCGGCCTCAAAGATTTTAGATCAAGACACTGAGATTCAACAATGTGATATAACTAATTCAAGTTCCATGGTTTCAGCTGTTAAGGTATTAACGACTCAGAAAAAGTGAAAAAAGGAAGTATGATGAATATTACATGAATCTCGGATGTATTGATTATAACGTCTCACCCCTCCGCATCTCATGTAGCAAGCTACATATGAGTAGTTCCATGCTACCTGCTAAGATGCGTCAGCGTTTAGAATCTACACAGCGCGACTGCTAGGACAATAATAATAATTTTTTATACGTAAGCGAGAACAGAGGACCGGCTATTGTGGCCGAGCGGTTCTAGGCGCATCAGTCCGGAATTGCGCTGCTGCAGGTTCGAATCTTGCCTCGGGCATGGATGTGTATTATGTCCTTAGGTTAGTTAGGTTTAAGTAGTTCTAAGTCTAGAGGACTGATGACATCAGATGTTAAGGCCCATAGTGCTCAGAGCCATTTGAACCAAGAACAAAGGCATCGTATTTGGCCAGCTATCTCGCTGCACAAGTGGGCGAAGTGCACATTATCGATGAGAATTTAATAAAACTATGTGCGCTAGATGCAACACAATATATGGTAGGTGAAAAATCTGCGAAACATCTTTCGACAGCGCCGGTTTCGAAGGACACTGTTTTGCATTGAATTAAAGAGTTTGCAGGCTATGTCAAACAAAATTAGTTGAGCGACTTAATCGTGCAAATGGATGTGTCGAGTGATATTGCTGCTCTGGCAGTCTTGCGGATAACTGTACGATATCCATGTAAACATTCACTCAAAGAAGAATTACTTGTGTACACGTAGCTCTCAACGAACAAATAACAGTATCGGAAAATAAATTTTAATATGATGAAAATTTTTTCAATGTAAACAATTTCTATTCCAACGATAGTATCGATATTTGTACAAATGGGGCCAATGCAACGACTGGCAAAATAGCAGAATCTGTGTAACTTATAAATGCTATAGTACCAGCCATTGTATCCTACACAGACAATCACTTGCGACAGCAAAGATGCCGCCAAATCTAAAACTGATTCTTGATGAGGGAACAGAAGCAATCAGTTACCTTAAAGAACGCCCTCTTCAGCGCCGATTGATTTCAATATAGCGTGAATGTTATGTGAGGAGATATGAGACACTACTGCTCCACATCGACGTCAGATGGTTATTTTGGGGTTAAGACCTTAACAAGACTATTACAACTAAGAGCTGAGCTACAAGAGTTTATGATTGACATTTAAATTAAAAGAACGTTAAAGTGATGTGACTTCCATCGGAAAATTATTATACCACTAAAAGAAAGAGTTCAAACCTCTGACCAGTTAACGGAGAAGGTAACATCTTACAATTCGTGGACTGAACTCTTTTTTTGCGATAATGAGACTGTTGTCATTTTTGATCTATGTGCTTCATAATCGAGATCTGGTGATGCTGTACAATAGATAGTGTGTGCCTCATTTCTTGTCGTGCCGCATTTTCTGTATTTATCAAGTATCAATTTTCTTTAAATTTTGTACTCACAACTTCATAACATTTAGTAATAATTTGTCATTATCGAACTTTGCTTCTAGTTTCAAAAGAGAAAAAGTAGTCGCTTTTAAGGTAACAATCTTTTGAGGCATATTTTTGAAGAAATAGCGAACTTTGTAGCTGTCTGATCAACGGTTTTCCAGTATTATACTTTGTCGCTTTCTCTGTTGATGAAAATAAATTATAATAGTGGGTAAAGAATTATGTAAGCCAGGTCAAATGGGGAAAACGAAAGTTGTTGGCTCGTAGGTAGTTACATCTATCACCTAGGGGTCTCATTTATCATCCGCATGCAAACAGCTTTAATTACATTATACTACTTTGCTTAACAAATATATATTAAAATCAGTTAAGCTGTGTTTTAAAGTACTCTTTAACAATTTTAAAATATAAGGAGAATGATTAAGGAAAATTAATTGTCTGATAGGTTTGTACTATAGATAAAATGAATCTTTTCTGGAAAAAATAGTTTCATACATAATTATCGACAAAGGAATAGGCTTCGGGTTCGAGTCCTGGTTTTAATGTGCGACGAAGTTTCAAAACAGCGCGCACTCAACTGCAAATAGAGAAATTCGTACTGGATGATGATTTTTGTTTGCATTGACATGACATAATCGCGTAAATCACAAATTCCTGGCTGATTCTGGTTCTACTGGTGAACGAAATCACTGGATCGACACCAACTTGGAGCTGTGTTTTGAAGAAATAGTTGTTGAAATGTTAGTCATTTATTGTAGTCTACGAGCCTAATTAACTTTATTAACTCTTCCAACACGAGACTCTTCAGTTTCTCTAAGATTTGTTGCGTCCTCAGCGTCTGATGGTCTAACCCGATAAGCTTTAGAATATGTGGGCAGTGCTACTCTGTAGCTCCCCCTCTGTCACCATTAGCCGGGCTATAAACGAAACAGACATCGCTGAGCTCAGTCTGTGTGAAGCGATCAATGTTTCACATTGGAAACGTACACAATACTGGCAACCGCAGAATATCGGTGGCCGAACAGCTATGAAAGCATTTCGGGTTTCCGACCGTCCTAATTCGCAGGATATCCGCAACGTTTCGAAATGACGCTATTGGAGCCCCGAGAGGTTTCTGTAGCAACAACACGTTGCGGAAACAGTCATCCCCACAAATTTCTGTACTGACTACGATTTGCAAGTACATTACCTGTCAAGGATACATGTTAATTGGGAAAGCACTACTTTTCTTCAATTGTTACAACGTTGCTGTTATATTGTGGAGGAGATATTCACTCTTTAGTCGTTTTCGTCGTTTTTAGTAGTTGATAATCGAACAACATTTCAGTCCCGACACATGCATTTTTGCTAAACTTTGTTTACCTCGAATATTCTTAGCTCAAGTTTGTGGATGTAGTTTTAAGGTCATTTATGGTTTGATTAGGGTATAATACACTCCTGGAAATGGAAAAAAGAACACATTGACACCGGTGTGTCAGACCCACCATACTTGCTCCGGACACTGCGAGAGGGCTGTACAAGCAATGATCACACGCACGGCACAGCGGACACACCAGGAACCGCGGTGTTGGCCGTCGAATGGCGCTAGCTGCGCAGCATTTGTGCACCGCCGCCGTCAGTGTCAGCCAGTTTGCCGTGGCATACGGAGCTCCATCGCAGTCTTTAACACTGGTAGCATGCCGCGACAGCGTGGACGTGAACCGTATGTGCAGTTGACGGACTTTGAGCGAGGGAGTATAGTGGGCATGCGGGAGGCCGGGTGGACGTACCGTCGAATTGCTCAACACGTGGGGCGTGAGGTCTCCACAGTACATCGATGTTGTCGCCAGTGGTCGGCGGAAGGTGCACGTGCCCGTCGACCTGGGACCGGACCGCAGCGACGCACGGATGCACGCCAAGACCGTAGGATCCTACGCAGTGCCGTAGGGGACCGCACCGCCACTTCCCAGCAAATTAGGGACACTGTTGCTCCTGGGGTATCGGCGAGGACCATTCGCAACCGTCTCCATGAAGCTGGGCTACAGTCCCGCACACCGTTAGGCCGTCTTCCGCTCACGCCCCAACATCGTGCAGCCCGCCTCCAGTGGTGTCGCGACAGGCGTGAATGGAGGGACGAATGGAGACGTGTCGTCTTCAGCGATGAGAGTCGCTTCTGCCTTGGTGCCAATGATGGTCGTACGCGTGTTTGGCGCCGTGCAGGTGAGCGCCACAATCAGGACTGCATATGACCGAGGCACACAGGGCCAACACCCGGCATCATGGTGTGGGGAGCGATCTCCTACACTGGCCGTACACCACTGGTGATCGTCGAGGGGACACTGAATAGTGCACGGTACATCCAAACCGTCATCGAACCCATCGTTCTACCATTCCTAGACCGGCAAGGGAACTTGCTGTTCCAACAGGACAATGCACGTCCGCATGTATCCCGTGCCACCCAACGTGCTCTAGAAGGTGTAAGTCAACTACCCTGGCCAACAAGATCTCCGGATCTGTCCCCCATTGAGCATGTTTGGGACTGGATGAAGCGTCGTCTCACGCGGTCTGCACGTCCAGCACGAACGCTGGTCCAACTGAGGCGCCAGGTGGAAATGGCATGGCAAGCCGTTCCACAGGACTACATCCAGCATCTCTACGATCGTCTCCATGGGAGAATAGCAGCCTGCATTGCTGCGAAAGGTGGATATACACTGTACTAGTGCCGACATTGTGCATGCTCTGTTGCCTGTGTCTATGTGCCTGTGGTTCTGTCAGTGTGATCATGTGATGTATCTGACCCCAGGAATGTGTCAATAAAGTTTCCCCTTCCTGGGACAATGAATTCACGGTGTTCTTATTTCAATTTCCAGGAGTGTATATCATGTGTTATACTCACAGAAAGTAACGTAAGGCTACGATATTTTAGAAATGTAAGATTATTTATGCATCAGAGGGTGCAAGTCTAGATGAGGACTGTAAAAAAATGCTGTACTTAAGACTTTCTACTTACCATGTATCAGTTATCCAAAGGCAATCAGACTTGCGTGGTCATTCGCCAGTATCTGAAAAAGGCAAAACAGAACTATTATCATAATTTTTCATGGAACTTTTACTGATGATATTTCTCTGCCCCAGTGTGGCGCTTGATGTATCACATTTCTTATGCTTACAACTTAAACATAACATCACTGCCTACATCAATGTGTTATACTAGGTCAAAGAAAGGCACTGAATGGTAACATCGCAGTAATATATGCTTTCTTAGACAGTAGATTCGGTTGCAAATGGTTCACATGCTTTAGCCAGAATGTAGTAGCATCTCGGTCTAGGTCAGTTCCTCTTATAATAAAATTCACTAAGGCAATGATGTTAAGACTGATGCTAAAAGTCAATAAATGGGATAGTGGTGTTTAAAGTCAATAGATCGAGATTAATTGGGTAACTTCAATAGAATACAAGTTCTACCCAAAGAACCTAAGAATAATAGTAGATGATGAGTGGATAGTTCAGATAGCAAGGCTGGACGATATGAAATAACGTTCCACAGACATGTATCAGGTCACGGAATTGTGTAACGGAAATTACCGGCAGTTACACCGGGATTCTTACCGTCCCAGGGTGTGCGGATGAAAAGATAATGGTACGACAGCTATTAACTTATTGGAGCCGAATTTGTTTTCCTATCTTAATACGTTGTTCCAATTATTCTTGTACATAAATGTTTGTTTTTGTTTGTCTTATGTCGTACAGAAGAGTATCAAAATGCGCTGACGACACGTTTTCGTCGCTGCCACCAGATCTAATAAGCCGACCATGCCACACAGCAAACAACAGCCACAGCGGCGAGAAAGGTTCTGCCGCCGACTGCTGCCGATCTTCTCTTCAGTTGAATTACTTACGAAAAATATTCGAATTGATAAACAAATGAATATCGTTATTTTAATTGGCTAACCCGCAATGAAATTATGAATCAATATGCTGAGTGACGGCTAAGTGTTCAGAACTATAATGCATTTGTGAAGTAATGAAGTACACAAGAAGTGAAAATTAGTAGTTCGATTTATAATTCAAGAAGAATATAGAGACTGAGTATTTATAATACCAAATAGAAAGTTATTAAAAGTGTGTTGATCGAAAAGTACAGTGTAGAACTGAAAATAGTTTGAGATAGATGACGCCTCAGCCAGTGATCAGTTAGGGCGCTGCCCAGTACAGAGTATGCTCCATCAATGACAACTTTCGGTGAAGATAACATTTGTACTAGGACAGTGGAAAGTGATTCCGCTCAAGAGTGTCCTTAGACGTTCCAATCTGCAAACTGCTTATGAGAAAACCTCAAAAATTTAGTTTTGTTTTGCAGCCGAACACGGTCAACAAAGATTAAATCAAATCGTTAGTTGCGTGCTAGACTGATTAATTGGAAACTGAACATCTGCTGTGCTTATGCATCGGAAACCGGGGCTGTAATGCAGCTAATTTATATACTGAGGTCAATAACTATAGCTTATTTTACTACCACGACAGCCTTAAGAAGACCTAGTTTTGATATTAGCGGATAGCAGATCATTACTGTCAGTGATACTATGGGGTAATGCTTTTCTATTGCGGTATTCTGTACGGCCAAGAAACCACCGATCAAATCTCGGGTAGTCCATATGTAGATGGTACAATAGTTTACAGTACGTTCATCGAATGTAACAAACAGTGCAATGTTATGCGAATAAAGGGTGGTCATTACTCTGAAATACCTGTTTAGCTCATTTGCCCTTGACTTCGACCGTACGTATTACGTCATGCAGTGTTAAAATTACTACTGCAGTTTGCTACTGCGGTTTGCCCGCCGCGGTGGTCTCGCGGTTAAGGCGCTCAGTCCGGAACCGCGCGACTGCTCCGGTCGCAGGTTCGAATCCTGCCTCGGGCATGGATGTGTGTGATGTCCTTAGGTTAGTTAGGTTTAAGTAGTTCTAAGTTCTAGGGGACTGATAACCACAGCACCCATAGTGCTCAAAGCCATTTGAACCAACTACTGCGGTGAAACTTCGCTATCTATGGAGAGACCGTGGATCAGTACATGTTTGGATTTGTTCTCGTGCTCTTCTTGGAGCACAGGGCGTGGCGTTCCTTTGCATCAGGCTAACGACCGACCACTCATGCTACAAGCGCATCATCATTAAAATGTGGAAGCTCGTCTTTTACGGCCTTCAGCAAGTGAATCAGAGATCATCTGTTGGAGGCACAGCGCTTTTATGTCCCACAGAATAGAACATCTGCACCTCTCACCTGGCTGAGATAGTGTCATACATTGTACTCGCCGTTGGTGTAACAGCTGAGTATTGAATGGGAAGATATCACACAAGTCCACGGATTACCCAGGCACGCCTCCCTTATCGATCCAAATTCTCACTGCCGCGCCAGTATACTGTGAATTTCCCCTTACAAACGAACAGAATTGCCGAGGCTCTCCATGTTATGGAATAGCACCTCCGCAGCTAACGTAAATGGGGGATCCAGCCAGAAGCCCAGGAGCAGATACTTATACAATTGAAAGGACACAGTTTCAGAGTCTCTACTACTCTGACACAAGTACGATTTTACATATGTGGACTGAAACGGCGAGTGAAATTTTGTACCGAGGCCAGAAATCGAACCTGGGTCTCCTCATTAGTTAGGCGAGTTAGCCACAACGTTACCTTGGCACAGCGGTTTACACAATTGCACTGATTCCTGGCACGCCTCTTCTCTCCATCCAAATCCGTATTGGAATGAGACTAGTAAAGTATTTGAAACTATGTCACTTCAATTGTATGAGTACCTGCTCCTGGGTTTCAGGCTGGATCCCCCATTTTCGTTCGACGCCGAGCTGCTATTGCAGAACATAGACAGATTCGTCAATTGTGTTAGTCTGTTAAGCTTAATTTAAAGTAGACTGGGGCGGCAGTGAGAACTTGGATCGAGAAGGGAGGTGTGCCAGGGTAATCCGTACAGTCATGGGAACCGCTGTGCCAAAGTTGCTTAGTATGCCTAGTATGCAGGAGATGTGGTTTCGATTCCCAGCCTTTGTACAAATTTTCACACACACACACACACACACACACACACACACACACACACACACACACAAAGTGGTGAGAATATTCGGGCCCTATGAATCTGACGGTCTAAGTTTCTGCTTCAGTGCTTCCTTCCCTGCTAGGCCACTAACGTAAAAAGTTTGTAGGTTTTAGAATATGCAACTTTAGATTCTACCAACACACACTGTGAATTACATCTTAGACGTGTAGAGGAGACGGGCTGTAAAGGGCACTGTGAGTTTTACCCTCTTCAGAATCGTAAATGCAATAGTGTAACATTTCGAAAGCCCTGAACTTGAAAGAGGAGAGTCTAGCGCTGAGAGTGGCGAGAGGAAACGCGATGTGGGATTGTGGAGTTCCTAGCCGTTGAGACGGAGAGGACGCATGAGTGGAGAGTGCGTTTGCTCGCCGGCTGAACTGGTACGTGCCCGGTCACTCGCAGAGAGGACTAGCCCGGCAGCCGGTCTGAGCTGCAAGCGCGGCGGGACGAGGCTTCCATTCTGCGGTGCCAGCAGCCCCACACACGAGACACTCAAGTCGCCCTTAGGACCACTGGCAAAGTGGGTAACACTAGTGTCTTACTAGATTAGGCAACAAAACGAGAAGCGCAAGGAGCGCAAATAATGCAGGAGATCCCATAAAATGAGGGTCGATTTTACACATCACAGAGGATTGAATACGCTTGAAACTCGTAAAGTGCTGACCCTAAAAATAACCATTGTGAACCACGAGATTATATGTGGTCTTATGGCGTTGGGAGTGATTGACGTGGTAAGAGTAGTACGAGAGGAGTTCATTAACTAGCGAAACACATTCTTTTCCTGAACGCAGGTTTTATTCACATCATATTATTCATCACTCTTTTGTCTAAAAAACTTTCTTTTTTTTTTTCAAACTAATCCCCGTTCAATTCGGCGGCCTTACGCACCCTTACTGTGAAGGCCTCTATGTCCGCATAGGACCACTCAACTAATCAACCTCCCCATCATCTACTTACGGCATCCCGCCGAGCGCACTCTTCATTGGGCCTTATAGATGGAAGTTGGAAGGCGCGAGATCGGGACTGCAGAGAGGACGAGGAAGAAGAGTCCAATGAAGTTTTGTGAGCCCCTCTCGGATGCACACACTTGTGTGAGGCCTTGCACTGTCATGGAGAAGGATAAGTTGGTTTGCACTTTTGTGACGACGACCACGCTGAAGTGGTTCCAGCGTCATAGGTGTGGCAGCTGAGTGCTGCTGGCTAGTATACCAGACGGGGTTGGCGCGACCTTGTCGCGAGGAAGACAGACGCCTCTCTCGGCGACTCAACGTGCTTTTGTTCACTGCCAGGTCACGTTAGACATTCTTCAAACGGCTATGAATGTCTGCGATGCTCCTGTTTTCCGCCAAAAGAAACTCAATGACAACCCCCTACTTGCAAAGGAATATTCCACGATATCAGACAACAAATTCCGAATCTGTTTCAACCGAAAGTGGTAGATAAAAAAAAGTGTTGCTTTACTTATTGAACTCCGGTGGTATATCAGTGATCAGTGGAGCAGAGACGAATGGAGAGCCATTCAGGCGGCGATAGGGGTCGCAAATGATGAAACACACTAACATAAACGACTGTGACAAATGGCAGATTTTTAAGGCTCGTCACCTGCCAACGAGTATTAGGGAATCAATGAAGCTGCTCGACTGTTCGCGAGCTACTGTCGTGCGCGTGAATGTACAGGCGTTGAAGGGCGGTAGGCGATAAGGTGTTAGACATCCGCACCTTATCGCAAATTGTGGATTTCGGAGACTTTCACGCTCTGTAAAGATAGATAGGTGGTGATGTGTGGCAGATGTGAAGATGGAATACAAATGTTCCGGAACACACCAGCCGACTATCATGTTCCTACGTTGACCTAACGACTGTAGTGGGCACGATATCGTCGAGATTTAACAACTGACCAAGCTAAATGTGCCACCTGATTGTACGACTCACGACTCACGTTTTTTGTAACGCCATCTTGATAGTGGTGTCCGGATATGCCATCATTCAGGCAAACGGCTGCTCGAAACGTGCACCAGGCCACCGATGGAGGCCAGTGGGGATGGTATTTTGCTATGGCGAACATTCACCTCGGTTACATGGGACCTATAATACTAATTGAGGACATCTTGCAGAAAGAGAACTAAGAAAAGGCCAGATATGTGCTAAAGCGGTTTCAGAAGCATAACAATGAATTCTCGTTGATGTCTTGACCACTAAATCCACCTGATCTCAACCTGGTACAACACATCTCGGACGCTACCTGGAGCCAGCTCCGTGGTCACTAACCAGTGGCCCGTAATTTGAGGTAAGTGGTTAACCCGTGCGTAGGCACACCTCTGGAAACGTTCCAGGAACTTGACCAATGCCTGTCATGCTGAACTGTTGCTGTATTGGTTTACAAAAATGGACCAGCAGTCTACTACATAGGTGACTACAATGTTCTGGCTCATCAGCACATCTGGAGTTTCTTCCTACTATCCACACTAATAAAATAACTTGAAGAGCCGAGGAAAATGGTGTAATTGCCTAATATCCTGTAAGGCATCCGCAAGTACTCAGAAATGCCACAACACCACGTGGCATGGTCTCGACTAATGTCTGAAGTAGTACTGGAGGGAATTGACACTATGAATCCTGCAGGGGTGTCCATAAATCCGCAAGAGTACGAGTGGATCGAGATCTTTTCTGAACAGCACATCGCAAGACATCTGAGATACGCTCAATAATGTTCATGTCTGGGGAGTTTGGTGGCCAGCGGAAGTGTTTAAATTCAGAAGAGTGCTCCTTGAACCACTCTGTAGCAATTATGGACATGTAGGGTGTAGCATCGTCCTGCTGGAATTGCCCGAGTGCGTCGGCATGCACAAAGGATTTGTATAGATCAAGATGATCAGACAGGATTGTTACGAACGTATCACCTGTCAGTGTCGTATCTAGATGTATCAGGGGTCCCGTATCACTTCAACCGCGCACGCCCCACACCATTACAGAGCCGCCACCTGCTTCAACAGTCCCTGCTGACATTCAGGGTCCATGGGTTCATGAAGTTGTCTCCATACCGGTACACGTGCATCCTTTCGATGCAATTTGAAACCAGACTCGTCCGACCAGGCAACATGTTTCCAGTCATCAACAATTCAACGTCGGTGTTGATGGGCTCAGGTGAGGCGTAAAACTTTGTGTCGTGCAGTCATCAAGGGTAGACGACTGGGTCTTCCGCTCAGAAGGCCCATATCCATGATGTTTCGTTGAATGCTTCGCACGCTGACGCTTGTTGACGGCTCAGAATTGAAATCTGCAGTAATTTGTGGAAGGGATGCACTTCTGTCACGTTGACGATTCTCTTCAGTCGTCGTTGGTCTCGTTCTTGCAGGATCTTATTCCAGCAGCAGCGATGTCAGCGATTTGATGTTTTACCGGATTCCTAATATTCACGGTACACTTGTGAGATGATCGTACGGGAAAATCCCCCCTTCATCGCTACCTCGGAGACGCTGTGTCCCATGCCTCGTGCGCCGACTGTAACACCACGTTCAAACTCACTTAAGTCCTGATAACCTACCATTGTAGCAGCAGTAACCGATCTAAGAACTTCGCCAGACAGTTATCGTCATATATAGGCATTGCCGACCGCAGTGCCGTATTCTGCCTGTTTACACATCTCTGTATTTGAATACGCTTGCCTATAGTTTCTTTTGCGCTTCAGTGTAACTGTGAAAGGAAATCAGTTACGTGTCCACGACTAAACAGCTGAAAAAATTTCGATGACATTTGGTATGTTGGTAGCTTAAACACTGAGGAATAACACGGGTACTGCAGAAAGTGAATGAAACAAAAAAGGGAGCATCGACGGCTATGAGGGTGAGATGGATAATGAAACATCATTTTTACTTCAGTGAACATAAATCACCTTAAAATATTGTGAAATTCTTTATAGCTACTTCGAAATCACGATGCATCGATGCATACTGCTGCCCCTGCCCCTCTGCGTGCAGTATTCAGCAGTGACGCTGCGTGTTTTACCGCATCGTGTGCTGGGCCAGTTGTAGTGGGCGATTGGGGACGTCATGAGATATCGTTACCTCAACACACAGACACATGAGGGCAGCTGACGTCATTGCACATGCTATTCTTACTTACTCATCACAACAAAACTACAAATATGCGAGAGCACTTGCAGCAACAGTCATCTGTATTACCAAACGCCTAAAATACAGCACTATGACAATTTTTGGTCCCCTATCGAAGCCTTGCAAGGGTAACAGCATTTGATCTTCAAAGTTATCGAGTAAAACAGAGGTGATATCATTCCTCTGCTGTTCCTTATCTACATAAACTATTTAGAAGACAATATGAGCAGCCGTCTTAGGTTGTATGCAGATGATGGTTTCGTTTATCGTCTAGTAAAGTCATCAGAAGATCAAAACAAATTACAAAACTGTTTAAAAAAGATACGTGTATAGTGTGAAAATTAGCAGTTGACCACAAATAATTAGAAGTGTGAGGTCTTCCACATGAGTGCCAAAATGAATCCATTAAATTTTGGTTACACGATAAATGATTCAAATCTAAAGGCAGTAAATTCTACTAAATATCTAGGAATTACAATTACGATCAACTTACATTGGTAAGAACATACAGAAAATGTTATGATGATGATGATGATGATGATGGTGGTGGTGGGCATTCAACTGCGCGGTTATCACCGCCCTCACAAATTCCTAATATTTGCTCAGTCCAACCTCGCCACTTTCATGAATGATGATGAAAAGATGAAGACAACAGAAACACCCATCCCGGCCGGGAATCGAACTCGGGACCCCGTGATGCAGAGGCAGCAGCGCACAAAATGTTATGGGGAATGCGACCCAAAGACTGCGTTTTATTGACAGAACACATAGAATATTCAGCAGATCTATTCAAGAGAGTGCCTACACCACGTTGTCCTTCTTCTTTTGAAGTATTGCTGCGAGGTGTGGGATTAACGGAGTACATCGAGAAAGTTGAAAGAAGAGCAGCACGTTTTGTATTATCGAGAAATAGGGGAGAGATTGTCTCGGACATGATAGAGGGTTTGGGATGGACTTCATTAAAACAAAGGCGTTTCTCGTTGCGGCGGGATCTTCTTACGAAATTTCAATCTCCAACAATATCCTCCGGAAGCGAGAGAATTTTGTTGGAGAAACGATCATCATAATAAAATAAGGGAAATCAGTGCTTGGAAGGAAAGATACAGGTGTTCGTTTTTACTGCGCGTTTACCGCGAGCGGAATCGAAGAGAATTATTTTGAACGTGTTTCGATAAACCCACTGTCAGGCACGTAAGTGTGATTTGCAGAGCATCCATGTACATGTAGATGTTCAACTAATCATAGAATCCTTGGTTGAATTTTTTAAATTTAAAATGCTGTCATCTCTACTTAATCACCAGATTTAACGTTAGGTTAAAAGTCGAACACAGTACGTCAACTATTACAGTTAGAGGCCATGTACCTGTCTTCGAGCAGTGTTAGTCACAGCACACCAATTATCCACAACACATTCATCCAATATTACGGAATGAGAGCGCTTAACGACTTGCAGTGAACTTGATACATAATTTCGAACGTTTCTGAAACACTTTCTAGCTGACTTCTCCCACAGAATAATGTCTAATAAGTAAGACACGTATCTTTTCCGAAATGCGATAAATGATTCAAATGGCTCTAAGCACTATGGGACAGCTGAGGTCATCAGTCCCCTAAAGTTAGAACTACCTAAACCTAACCATCCTAAGGACATCACACACATCCATGCCCAAGGCAGGGTTCGAACCTGCGACCGTAGCAGCCGAGTGGTTCCAGACTGAGAACTGCGATGAAAAGGATTATATTTAGTTTCATCCACTGAGAAGGAAAGACGGTACATCTACTTTTTCTTCTATATATGTAAATTAAAATTTGTGTAAGGATTAAATTTTGTTGTATGACATGTAAGTTATTTATTACATTTGCACTACTGAAATATCCATGCAGTGTGTCATGTCTTTTGAGGACTGCAACATATTCTTTGAAAACTGTGTGTGTTAATATTAAAGTGCAAACAAGGTGTGGGAGGTACTTGATTGTGAGGTCATGTGAGAAAAAAGTCCTAAAAATGTACGTGTATACTAAACGTTTAAAAAAATTTCAACATGTATTCTTTTTTAATTAGATGTATGTAGGGTGACCAGACGTCCGGATTAATCCGGACATGTCCTCCTGTTTAGCTCTTTGTCCGGGTTCCGGGTGGATTCTTACAGTGTCCGGCTGTTTCCCAAAGTTGAGCGTAATACAGTTAAATTTACAATTCGTCATGTTCTATTGCTCTTTTCTTAAATAGTTTAACTATCGGCACAGCCTTCGTGATAAACACGCACGAAGACGGTGTTAGTAGGTGGCACCAGGGTCGTCAATGTTGTCGTTGATCTGCTTATAAGCCGATGGAAATATCGATTATTTAAGATTTTCGTTTCGTATCTTCGCTTTGTTTTGGCTTGGCTTCCTGTAGTGCACGTGTGATTTATGAGTGTAATTTTTAACCTAGTGAGTAACGTAAAATATTTGACTACGCCTAAACAAATGTGTACATTTTCTGATGTCCTTTCCTACAAATATCCGGCTTTAAGAAAGGGAGAAATGAATTTGAAACGGAATGTAAGATTTGTGGAGCTGGAACGTACATCTCAGTGGCCAATAAAGGTAAGAAATAACTCGACAGATTAACTGTCATGGTTTTATTTCATAATCATTCAATTTATTTGTATTCGGAAGGTTAAAGTGCAGTCTTACATGTCGTCAGCTGCTGCTTGAATTGTACATGTTGGTAGCGGTGGGTCGTATGAAGGGAGGTGAGTGGTCTTAGGTTTTACGCTTCGTAAACAGTTCCGTGTTGTTGCCATAACAAAGAAATTGACGCCACACTGTCACCACAACCAATGTTTTTTTTTTTTTTTTTTTTTTTTTTATATTGCTCAGTTAACCACCACCTGATCATCAGTAACAATTAACTACTAGTTTTACCGGTAATTCCTGGCAGTCACGTGACTTGTCCAAAACTGACGGGTGGTATCCTCATCTGCAGTTGACCCGTTTGATGTGTCCTCTTTTTTCTTATTTTGTCCTCCTTGAAGCTGTTTGTCCTCCGTTCTAAACAACTGCATCTGGTCACCATATAAGTATCTACGAGGACAATTTCTAAAATAGCAATTAAGAATGCACTGTAACTCCTGCGGATATGACTTACTGGCGTGATGGTATCCTTACATAAAATCTGAAGCCATGATGATGAAACTATGACTTATAAATGTACACTGGACTGGTATACATGGCAGCTGAAAGGACAAGAAGAGGATTTTGATACTAGAAGCATTACCATTGCACAACGGTTCTGAGGTGTCAGACGAGACACGCTAATGGACAATAACACAAGCGCTGTGAGGGAGGAGATGTAGCAGGTATGGGCAGAGCGCAGTGACGTGTAGGCCTACCAGCAGACGGGCTGCGGCTGGGCGGCTGGTGCAGGGCAGCAGGCGCCACTGACAGCTGCTGATGGACGCCCCTCACCACTCCTGCTGACAGTTCGACCCATCACCAGCAGCGGTGAGCGAGCGCGGCCAGTCCGCCGCACCTGTGGCCTACTACGCAACAGATTCGAGCATCGCTCGAAGCACTAGGCTCAGATCGATTGCCACTCAACCGGAATGGCATTCCTGCGGAGGAAAATAGTAAATAGTCTGGTGGGGGTAAAATCTAAATAAATCAAATTCTCGATATGTTGTTTAAAAAATTACATAGTTTTAGGAAATTCGTCAGTTCCAGATTTGAGGATGATCACATACTCGTCAAGACACCGCGAAAATACCATATAGGGTGACTAAAGTGCGCGTCATTTACGACGGCGGCCGAGTTTAGGTTCGTTCTGCGCATCTGACGGCACAAAACACAGTCAGCCAATGAACAGAGAACGACGTTGCCAGAGCTTGACTACAGTGCAGAGCACGGACGAGTGTCTTCAGATTTAGAAACGTTTAGTCATAAATAAAGTAATTGAACGAAAACAATGTCTTGATAGCAGACTTTCTATAAAAGAAAGTTTGGAAAAAGCATTATTTATACCAACTGCTTCATATTCTATTAATTAATTAAACGAAACATCAAGAAGCCTCCTAATGCAGGTGATAGCAAGGAAATTCATTCTCACCAACCGCTTTTTCGCAATAAAGAACATAGGTAATTGCTTATATCCTATTGTACTTCGACGAAACGTGAGTAGTTCATAGTCATATCAACAGTGTTTGTCGGTATTTTGCGTGACTTTTTAAAGTACTCCAGGAATTGCATTGAACGACGAGTTGCAGTAGCATAACGGTGTAAGTGTTTGGCTACTAAGCAAACGATTCCGAGTTCAAATCTTGTTCGGTGCTTAATATTTTCTTTATTTAAAAATATATCGAAGTGTCTTACTCCATGAATTTTATTCGTTTGAATGTAATTTTTCGAAATTTCTAGTGGCAACTAAAATCGACCATACGGAAAGTATACGCTGTGGACCTTTACCTCTGCAAGCTCTTCAAAATTTCGTGCAATGGTTTACTACATTTAACACTGCACAATAACTACGTTGAGCATCGAAACAAAATTAAGTCATTTATGGGGGGAAGGTCACAGTCAAGAAGATGGGTAAAAATCAAATTTTTGGGCCAAATAGTTTTTGTGAAATCGAATGATAAGTGTGTCAAAGCAGTCGGAACACCATGTGTCTGCACAGGCGAGCAGTGCAGTGATGACAAAATCGCGCACAGTTCGGAATGCGGGGAGCACGTCTCTGTAGCGGCAAAAGGGTTAATGCAGCCGTGGTGGCTTTACTTACTTCATAAACTGCGCGCTCCCCCCCCCCCCCCCCCCCCCCCTAAACGTAAGTTTGGGAACAATACTATACTACGGCGCTGCTTCTCTTGGCGCGTGCAACTGGCAACGCAGCAGTCTCCCGCGTCTGGGCGGGCATGCGCGAGGCGCCAAGATAAAGGAATTGAACTATAGTCGATGTGTACAGAAGCTTCGTCTGTGGGAAGAACACTTGTGTGCAAAACGTACAGATGACAGTGGCTTTCGTATAATTTGTTGCTGCAGTCCCGGATCTACAATATTTCTCCGAAGGGGGCAAAGCTTGATAGTGGCGCCTACCCCCCTCCCCCCCGGCACCCCCCTAGTGTTTGAGATAGCCGTCAAAAATTTAAAATATCGATCTGTCAAAATTATGTTCATTTTGTATAGCACATATTTCTCAAGAGTTTGATGCCACGTTATTTGGTCTGAAGTGTGTCAAAGGACAGTGTCACGCCTCTTCACACAACATTCTTCCATTGCAAGTCACTGTACATCTTTCTGTGGAATTCAAGCGTGTATATTTCATAATGGATGCCATCAAGCCTGTATTCAGAGCAGTGCAAATTAAGCTGTCATATGGTGTCTCTCCTGCTTCCAGTCGGTCCGTTTGACAACCTACTTCTCCTCCCCTTAAAAAAAAGTAAAATCTCACAATTAATACTGAGTGGGTTTATTTGTGACAGGGAGAATAAGAACTCTTTAGAAAATTTGCACTCTTTACTGCCTATTAGCTAATAACTTTCTCTTTAGCCTGACATAAAATTAAATTTAGGAAATATAAAACCAGTAAAGACAAGAGACAACCAAGACAGTACACATTTCTCCAAACCTTAGGTCCTAGCATTTTTTCTCTCTAATCTTGCTACAGCCTTACATAAGCGTGCTTTCCTTTCTGCGAAAGAATCTGTTACCTCATCAAAGTTCGTCAAATGTTTTGCTACATGAAAAATCAAAATATCGTTGTCTAATACTGAAAAGTTTGCTAACAGGAACAGTACCCAGGACTGGTGTGGTTTCTCCATTTCATTGTGTCTATTTTGTCAGTGTCTCCTAGATACACATGAAACAAAACAGCCTTTTCTAGTATTTGCAACAATTGTAACACACGCCAGAAAAGCGAGAGTGTTTTGGCACAGAAGGTCATTTTTATGTACCTCATTTACGTAAATAACACGACAGAATGTAATTCACGAAGTACCAATATAAAGTGCGTATTACGCTGACTACAAGCAAAAATTTTTATGTTAGAAAATGGTTTCACATTTCATTCATATGCTCCAGTTTCTCAACCATGAGATTGGAAAGTATAAGTACGAAATTTCTACATAAATTTGAAGTAGTCATATTCTTCCATGTAACTTGTGTGATGTCCCCGTTTCTTCTTTCCTCGTTCTAACCAACAATCTCGTCATCACTAATTCTGAACTATTCCTGCCATTGTCAAAGCTTATCCTCCGATTAAGCTTCCTAAACTTGCCAGAATCACCGGTTCCTTTAACCACCGTTTATTCTCCGGCTAGGCGTTGTGACGTATTCGTACAATGCGTTTTTCTCGCTATTCCGAGAATAGAACATAAGCGGTTGCTAATCAGGGACTGCACAACTGGCCATTAGTGGTGTAGGTTTCTATCAAAAGTTTTTGTCAAAATTCCATTTTCTTGGATACACCGAGAAGTTAACGTGTGCTCTTTCTTGCTCGTTTATTTCCACTTTGGTAGTCTGAATCTACGGATATCGCTAATAATTATAAGAAGGCTGTTCATTTGCACCCCCAATCAACCACATAAACAAACATCGATTTGCGTTCACCCGTTCGGGTTTACTTGGCTCAGATCGTATACCCCTGTCCCCTTTTGTGTGCGGGAAAATTTTTCATTTCTAGATGCGATGGGGATTCCCCTGGCAGAGATGCCACGTACATTATTCACGATTTCAAAAATAAAATTAAGATTCGTTCAGAAACCAACTCAGAATGTGTTCAGAAATGTTGAAAAAGCAGCAGAGATGCGTTTCATAATCATATGAATAATCGATAGACCAATTGGTGTTGGATCGTAGGCGACTTGTGAAACAAGGTTTTTTTCGTCCAGGATATGAATTTGGTGCCCCCTGAAACTGCCGCCCGGGGTAGATACCCCGGTTTGCACCACCCGTAGACCCGGGTCTGCGTTACTGCCAACTGATGTAGCTCGATGAAACATGGACTATATATGTAGAGAATTTCTGTATTATAGTGAAAGTATCATGGAAAAAATTATCTTTAAAAGTGAAAGTATCTAACTAAAATTGTTCCCTTTTTGATTAGTGAAAGTATCAATGATAACATTGTTCCAAATTCATTATTGAATAAACCTGCATCTGACTGCGTCTGCGAACTTGTTTCTTGCACTCTTCCACTTTTGCCATTAATGAAACATGCATTTGCCTCAGCATTCAAGTTTAAGAGAATAATGCCGTTTGTGCAATGGCATTAATATGGTACGGAAAAATTAGCTTTAGGCCCTTATGTTTACTTAATGAAATTATATCTTGCCTTGAATAATGCCAGTGATTTAAATGACATAAAATTAGTTATTTGAAATAACTTTGTTCTGATAACTTTAGTTATACCAAAATCGATTTCAAACCATATATTGCATAGATGCCTCATTTTCTTTAGGTTATTTCTTGGTGGGTAACTTTACTTTACTACTCATTTTCATATTCAAGACAAGCAAAGGATGTGGATTATGATTCAGTCTTTTAGATTTAAGCACAATGTTGATCTCAATATATATATTGTTAAAATTTTAAGTCATATACAAAACTACCATTCCCAACATTTTTGTAGCACGTATCACCCTTACAAAAAATTTTACAAAACGCTTACTGCGTCAAACCTTGGACATACAAATCCTAACTCTATTATCTAAAAAACTCCATTTTTAAAATTATTATATATCTCCTCTCATTTACGTGCTTAAGTTTGCTCAGTGTTATTACGCAGCTCGATTCCTTACCTTAAAGCTGTCACCACACGTCAGCTTCCTCCGGGCACCTAGCTGCGACTCTCGAGTTTTTTACTGCGCGCGCTCGGCTCTCTTAACCATCAAAGATCCTCCTCCTCAAAAATATTATACTCATTCCACTTTGTGGTTGGCAACTTCCAACTTGATTTTCTGGATCTACCCTGATCAGACCTTACCTTTCAATACTACAGAAAGTACTTGAAAGAATACGAAATGAGACGATGAGAAAAGACACTTTTATTAAAAGACAATAATCACACTGCAAGAACTCGTACTAAACCTCCAGAAATGTCTCAGTTCAGCAGGTGAGTACATAGATGATGATATAGAGGGCCTACGGTATAACTGGCTACGCTTTCCCCCGCGAATCTTACCATAATTGAGTCATTCCGTCCTTGCCCTGACTAAGTGAGCAGCCGCGTAGTTTTATGTACCCTTACAGAGCCGTAGAGCGCCGTCGGATTCTGAAAGTACAATACCACTGTCAATGTTTTACATAAATAAGCCGGGAAGAATTTTTTTGCGCATATAATTTTTACAGAGGATGCCGTTATAGTGCGCTTATTTAAGAAACACCGTAAAACGAACTTGTTCACAGGGACTAAAGCTGTTAACGGTACGAGAGCAAGGTCTACCGTACGAGTAGATCGAAAATCATCCTATCGACGACTGCCGACCATGGTGCACAGTCTCCAACGTGAGCGTACAGTTGGCATAGTTCGTATTGAGACCGCACATCTTCGTTTATGCCAAAGTTATTCACGTATTTATTAATACTCACGTTTCCTGGAATTGAAAAATTACTGAAAGACAGTATTTATAACTCATAAACTACTGATATCTGAATAGCAAAAGGAAACTTTTGTTAACAATTATTTGTTAATAACAATTACTTGAATCGCGCCAGAATGAATGTACTTTCCCTACGTATCTCTTCGCTGATGTCACGAGCGACTTCTGCTTCGGCACCTCATCCCACTGTCTCTGAAAGCGCCAAATGGCCAAATGCCTCTGCCAGCCAGTCTAGGAACCTACCGCTCGCACCTTACTCCAGAAACAGTGCAGAGCTGATACAGTCACTTCACGTACGTGAAATAGCAAAACTGGAAATAAAGTAAAATGCGCTGTTATCTGCAGATAAGGGATACGATACAACACTGAGGTCAGCACGATTTATAATGTTCCTCCAGACATTACTTAGGCAGGACATGGTTATTAACGCGGTGTGTGATCACCACATACGGCATCACATGCTCTGCACGTGCTCCCACGGTGGTCACCAAACTGGCAACAAATTTTTCAGCTAGGGTGTTGACAACTGCTGGATGCTCTCTGGTGCACTTGGAGTACAGTGTCAGAGTAATGTTGACCTATCAGTCTATCGTCTTCAAAGGTTGGCGACGGTGCCAAACAGCGTAGGGATTGGACAGAGGAGGATTGGAGGTAGCATGCTTTCTTATCGGACGATTAATGATTATGAACGTGCCCCGATAACACTGGACAACACGTAATGCACCCAGATAGATTATCGCCCGTGATCGTTTTGGTGGTCTAGGTGTTGTGGAGTGGGGAGGCATAATTCTGGATGGGCGTATTGACATCCCAGTCTTTGAATAAGGCTCACTCACTGGTCAACGCTGTTGTACACCTCAATTCAAAATGGTTCAAATGGCTCCGAGCCCTATGGGACTTAACATCTACGGTCATCAGTCCCCCAGAACTTAGAACTACGTCATCATTTTGGTGGTCTAGGTGTTGTGGAGTGGGGAGGCATAATTCTGGATGGGCGTATTGACATCCCAGTCTTTGAATACGGCTCACTCACTGGTCAACGCTGTTGTATACCTCAATTCAAAATGGTTCAAATGGCTCTGAGCCCTATGGGACTTAACATCTATGGTCATCAGTCCCCCAGAACTTAGAACTACGTGATCATTTTGGTGGTCTAGGTGTTGTGGAGTGGGGAGGCATAATTCTGGATGGGCGTATTGACATCCCAGTCTTTGAATACGGCTCACTCACTGGTCAACGCTGTTGTATACCTCAATTCAAAATGGTTCAAATGGCTCTGAGCCCTATGGGACTTAACACCTACGGTCATCAGTCCCCCAGAACTTAGAACTACATGATCGTTTTGGTGGTCTAGGTGTTGTGGAGTGGGGAGGCATAATTCTGGATGGGCGTATTGACATCCCAGTCTTTGAATACGGCTCACTCACTGGTCAACGCTGTTGTATACCTCAATTCAAAATGGTTCAAATGGCTCTGAGCCCTATGGGACTTAACATCTACGGTCATCAGTCCCCCAGAACTTAGAACTACATGATCGTTTTGGTGGTCTAGGTGTTGTGGAGTGGGGAGACATAATTCTGGATGGTCGTATTGACATCCCAGTCTTTGAATACGGCTCACTCAATGGTCAACGCTTTTGTATACCTCAATTCAAAATGGTTCAAATGGCTCTGAGCCCTATGGGACTTAACATCTACGGTCATCAGTCCCCCAGAACTTAGAACTACGTGATTATTTTGGTGGTATAGGTGTTGTGGAGTGGGGAGGCATAATTCTGGATCGGCGTATTGACATCCCAGTCTTTGAATACAGCTCACTCACTGGTCAACGGTTTTGTATACCTCAATTCAAAATGGTTCAAATGGCTCTGAGCCCTATGGGACTTAACATCTATGGTCATCAGTCCCCCAGAACTTAGAACTACTTAAACCTAACTAACCTAAGGACAGCACACAACACCCAGTCATCAATACCTCAATTCCTTCCAGATTTTTCGAGGGGCTCATTCGGCCCAGACTTCATTCTTATGGATGACAATGCACGAACGCGTCTAACTGAGCAGGCGGACGTGCTCTTGGGACGAGAGGAGACTCGCTGAATGGACAGCAGTGCCCCCCACCCCCCACTCCCGACTTAAATCCCATCGAACAATATGCAGTGCGTTAGGGAGACGTGCATTACCGAGGCCAATAGGTTTACAGAAATTATGATTTGTACAAGGTAATTTATAGTTTGTAGAGTTACGGTTTAGCCAACGGCCTTGCTGCAGTGTTAACACCGGTTCCCGTCAGATCACCGGAGTTAAGCGCTGTCGGGCTGGGCTAGCACTTGGATGGGTGACCATCCGGGATGCCCAGCGCTGTTGGCAAGCGGGGTACAAATGGTTCAAATGGCTCTCAGCACTATGGGACTTAACTGCTGAGGTCATCAGTCCCCTAGAACTTAGAACTAATTAAACCTAACTAACCTAAGGACATCACACACATCCATGCCCGAGGCTGGATTCGAACCTGCGACCGTAGCAGGCGCGCGGTTCCAGACTGTAGCGCCTAGAACCGCTCGGCCACTCCGGCCGGCAAGCGGGGTACACTCAGCCCTTATGAGGCAAACTGAGGAGATACTTGACTGAGAAGTAGCGGCTTCGGTCTCGTCAAATGACATAGGGCCGGGAGATCGGTGTGCTTATCACATGCCTCTCCATATCCGCATCCAGAGACGCCTGGGGGCTGAGGCTCATACGGCAGCCGTTCGATACCGTCGGGCCCTCCAAGGTCTGTTCGGACGCAGAGAGTTTCGGTTTCCAGTATCATTTTTACGTATACATTGCGTGGTCACGAAATCATTATTAATTTTATTCCATTGTCAGCTACATCATCGTTATATCAAGAATTGGACCGTTTAAAATTAACATCGTTACTTAATTGAACACAAAACTAAATGCATTTTTTGCAAACGAGACATGGCAAACACTTCACAACTCCTACTGGAAAAACTAATTGAACAAGCATTGTCCGTTAATTTCCTCAATGTGTACTGTCCAATGGGTTTTCATTAAAGATCGAGTGTTTATACAGCCGAAAAGTCGCTTGAATGATGAAACCAAAAAGGAAACCTTGTAAATTATTGCAGACATTACATTCATTTACAACGAAAATTGAACGGATAGTTAAAGACATTATAAACGAACGTACAAGTTAGTTAAGATATTTTAGAAATAACATAGGAGATCGATCACAGTGGTGCATTATAGTTCTAAATATGGGCAGAAATATCACAACGCTAAAAACTGTTCTGAGCAAGATGAGCGGCAGCAAACTCCTTTTCCCGCTGATTCGTCCGCTGCCCCCTCGCGCTCCGCGTAACAGGGCAGCAGACGTTCCCTGCTCTCGCAGCTGGGTGTGCAGATTATCTCTTCTCGATGAGAATGAGCCGGCGAGAACTTCCGCAATATAATCCTCCGGCGAGAAGCCCTCTTTGTTCACCGAGCAAAGTTTGGACTAACGTTAACATTACCGAAACACGCTCGCGGCGGAAAATATCCACCCGGCAGCAGGCGCTGAGGGTGAAATATGGAGGAATACGTCTGTAGCCAACTAAATGCAGCACTCCAGCTTCCAAAGGGGTAATTTTCTGAAAAGCGAAGAACCATTACAGAAATTCGGACCATCCACTTGCATTTAAAAGGCTTTCCTTGTAAATGGTGGGTGTGGCATACGCAGAGGACAGAACAAAAACTTTTGCTGCAGAAATATAATGTACTTTTTTTAGCATGCGCTGCAGGCCGTTAAGCCCTACTGGAGGCTCTTTGCCGAACGGGCACATAGTGTCATCAATTATGCTGCATGTATCATTTTTTCTACAGGTATTGTGGCAATGTAAGCGGCCTAGAGAAACTCTAGAGCTCTTTGCCAAGGTCAAAATTCATAAATAACCACATATAACCTGCATCATATTACGGTTCAAATGGCTCTGAGCACTATGGGACTTAACATCTGTGGTCATCAGTCCCATAGAACTTAGAACTACTTAAACCTAACTAACCTAAGGACATCACACACATCCATGCCCGAGGTAGGATTCGAACCTGCGACCGTAGCGGTCACGCGGTTCCAGACTGAAGCGCCTTTAACCGCACGGGCATCATATTACGGCATACGCAACGGTTCAAAAATGGTTCAAATGGCTCTGAGCACTATGGGACTAAACATCTATGGTCATCAGTCCCCTAGAACTTAGAACTACTTAAACCTAACTAACCTAAGGTCATCACACAACACCCAGTCACCACGAGGCAGGGAAAATCCCTGACCCCGCCGGGAATCGAACCCGGGAACCCGGGATACGCAACGGACACAGTTCATTATGTGCCAGTAGTTCCACATGCAGGGATACAACAAAACACAGATAGTATTGTAAATGTGAGTTCATACCTACGATGCTGACTAAAGATGTATTATGAAGAATGTAGCACCGAGAAACATCAACCTAATGACACACAGTGATAAATTATTTCTTTCTCACTCCTCAGTAATCTGATCAATGTTGTTATAGTCCATTGTGGTTCATAACCGATAGTAAAACGACTGTTCCTTTCCATGTATTTGTTAGCAACAAATGTAACTGCAGTAACATCTGAAAGAAGATGGTTCAAATGGCTCTGAGCACTATGGGACTTAACTTCAGAGGTCATCAGTCCCCTAGAACTTAGAACTACTTAAACCTAACTAACCTAAGGACATCACACACATCCATGCCCGAGGCAGGATTCGAAACTGCGACCGTAGCAGTCGCGCGGTTCTAGACTGAAGCGCCTAGAACCGCTCGGCCACTACGGCCGGCTTCTGAAAGAAGAAATTAACAACATGCTTAAGGACATAAATTAGTGAATTACATGAAAACGGTAACCGCAAGAAGTGAAATTTTATTTCGTTCTGTTGGCCGGGCGTTATTGATGGGTTCTCCTACTAAGTTCTTCTGACGTGCTAACAAGCAGTTACAAAATTTATTAGTGGAAACCATAGCTCTGCTTCAGCAGGTGTATCGAGAGGAAGGGTTCGTCCTCTCGCTTCATTACCACGACCAATTTATTCAAGTATGTTGCATTTTTTAATTATTTTTCACTACATTTGTTATCATTTTTCAACGCTATTGAGATATGAGACCCCTACTGTCTTTCTTTCGCGTCTCGATGCGCTACGTTATCTGATAAATTCTGCAGATTGCGCTGTTAAATTTGTGTCCCATGGTGTGTGCCCATTTAACTTCTGTTCTTCCACACGATCAGTACTGAGATAAGTCAACGACATCTATGCAGTATCTAGTAGTGTCGGAGTGTCTTCGATCAAACTGCGATGTACTGCAATCCTGTGCATATAATAGCTTGAATTTGGTTTTGTGCATCTGCCGTAATGCGTTCCTGTGAAGTAATGAAGAGTTCGTCAGTTTTAAAATAAATCTTGTAACAAACGATGTGATGGTGAAATGAAAGGGAATCACTACAGGAGAATATATGACAATAATGAATAATTTATAACTTTTTGCAATACTGCTAAAAGTAAACCTTAGTCAATGTCTGTGGGGTATGAAAAAAATTGGAAATATGAGGAATTCATTTCTAGTAATGTTTCTAATAGATTTCCCTCGCCTGAAGCGGGGTTGCTTTATCGAACTCCAGGTTTTCTTTCGGTTTAACTAACGAATATTTACGGTGTGCAATGACTTGATGTGACGTTAAATGCAACACAAAGTATTACGAATCTTTATATTTCTGTCGCGCATATAGAAAAACCAAATTACGACACGTAATACATTTATAAAAATGTGAGTAAAGGAAGTGAGGGGTTTCCTGGAATAACGTTTACATCTGGGGAGTCTGGTGGCTAGCAGAAAATGTTCCTTCAGCCACTCTGTATCAATTCTGGACGAGTGGGTTATCGCAATGTCCAGCTGGAACTGCCCAAGCCCGTCGGAATGCACAATGGACATGAATGGATGCAGGTATCAGACAGGTTGCTTACGTTCGTGTCACATGTCAGAGTCATATCTCGACGTATCAGGCGTCCCGTATCACTTAAACTGCTCACGCCCCACACCATTACAGAGCCTCCACAAGCTTTAATAGTCCCCTGTTGACTTGTAGGGCCTATGGATTCATGAGGTTGTCTCCATACCCGTACACGTCCATCCGCTCGATACAATTTGAAACGAGACGCAGCCGACCAAGCAACATGTTTGCAGTCATCAACAGTCCAGTGTCAGTGTTGACAAGCCCAGGCGAGACGTAAAGCTGTGTCATGCAGTCATCAAGAAAACCCCATATTGGCACTTGTTGATGGCCCAGCATTGAAATCTACAGCAATTTGAGTAAGGGTTACACTTCTGTACGCTGAACGATCCTCTTGAGTTGTCGTTGGAACCATTCATGCAGGATCTTTTTCCGGCCGCAGTTGTGTCGGAGATTTGGTGTTTTACTGGATTCCTGATATTTACGGTACACTCGTGAAATGGTCGTACAGGAAAATCCCTACTTCATCACTATCTCAGAGATGTTATGTCCCATCCCTCGTGCGCCGACCATAACACCACGTTTAAACTCACTTAAATCTTGATAACCTGCCACTGTAGCAACAGTAACCGATCTAACAACTGCGCCAGACATTTATTGTCTTATATAGTGATTGACGACCGCAGCGCCATCCTCTGGCTGTTTACATATCTCTGTATTTGAATACGCATGCCTATACCATTTTCTTTGACGCTTCAGTGTAATTCTAACATGATGAACTGTTTATTTAGAATAAGATCTAAGCCGGCTGAAGTGGCCGTGCGGTTAAAGGCGCTGCAGTCTGGAACCGCAAGACCGCTACGGTCGCAGGTTCGAATCCTGCCTCGGACATGGATGTTTGTGATGTCCTTAGGTTAGTTAGGTTTAACTAGTTCTAATTCTAGGGGACTAATGACCTCAGCAGTTGAGTCCCATAGTGCTCAGAGCCATTTGAACCATTTTTGAATAAGCTCTAAGGACGGGTTACTTTAAAATTGCACTTCATCACTCTGCCATCGACCAGATAACAGAATGGAAGATATTTCAATTAGCATCTAGAAGGACTTCCGAATTTCCTATAGTAAACTGAAGGATTATTTTTCGATACATGTGGGTCGATACTTTCTTGCAAGGATAGTTCGACGCTATGTCGTGCTGCTCATTCCTTTGATATTTTTTTTTTAAAAAAAAGAAGATTTTGTTTTTCCTAAAGGCAAACCCAAGTTCCCACATTTTTTTCTGTAATTTCTGCACTGCACGCGTCGAAGATTGTTATTTCCGCACTGCTCAGCGTGTGCAGTTCTGCAGAAACAAACACGAAGTGTTTATCACAAAATTGTATTTTGGTTCACATTGAATATCTCCTAAAATTACCTATCTTTGCAACCTTAATACGTGAATGTAGTTTACTGGAACCATCTGTCCACAGTCAGGATACGCGTGGTTTAGCGGTTCCTTTACTGTAGCTCCTCGTCAGGGAGTGTGTTCTCTTATACAAGTTGATATCTTTCTGAAGCATATTAACAGACGATGGCAGCACTGAAGAAGAAAGAAAATGTTCAGCAACAACAGATTTTTTGTAAATAAAAAAGTATGTTAACACAAAAAATATTAATTTAAGTGTGCTCACTGTATGATCATAAATGTCCGATCGACTGTTAGTAGACATTAATTAGAATTTGTTTACCCTTCGGCATTACCACGGCTAGGAGTCTTCTCGAGACACATCTAACCTGGTGCTTGAATGCCTGTGGAGGAGTGGCAGACCATTCTTTCTCAGGGGTCGAAACCAAATAAATAAATGACGTTGGACGTCAGAGTCTGGACTAAACTAGATGTTCTAACTCATTCCAGAGGTATTTTCTTGGGTCCAGATCGGGACTCTTAGCAGGTGCGTCCATTCCAGGGATTTTATTGTCCACAAACCATTGCGTTTCTGATGGTGCTTTATGAGGGTACATTGTCATGCTGAAACGAACAATCATCCTCTACGAGTTTTTCCATCATCGTAAGGAGTAAACAATGATGTAAAGATGTAAAGTGTCTTCATTTCCGTCGCAATTAGCGTTTTCTTAAGCGCAACGAGGGTCGCCACCGTAATTACTAAAACGAATACTATATCGTGATACCCCCTCCTCGGAACTTCACTGTTCGCACTACCGTAACAGCAGGTACCCTGCTCCAAACATACACCAAACCCAAATACTCCCACCGGATTGGCACGGGGAATAGCGTGATTCATCACACCCAAATCACTTGTTTTCAGTCATCCACTCTCCAGTGATGCCGCTGTTTACAGCACCCCAAGCGATGCTTTTATCTGCATCTCGTGACGTCTCGTGGTCAGTTCCGTATTACAAGAGGTGTGCGGATAGTTTAGCGAATTGTCTGAAACTATTTGCAATGTATAGTTGTAAGAAAGAGAAACTTGAACTTTAAATACGAGTAGTACAGCCAATAATCAATATAAGCTTTCAAAATGTGTTTAAAACTAACTCTGAAGATTAGATGTGTATATCGTATAAAAAATGGAGAATACACATCCTGAAGCATCAGAGAGTACTTGCTTGGGTAACAGCGCACTATACGGGAATAAAACTTGTTGTCAGTGACAAAGATTTTAAGGTTCAGTTGGTTGTGTAGATGAAGACGTTTGTACAGGATAATCTAGCGAAAGGAACTGCGTCAAACTAATCTTTGAAATGATGCCCACTAATAAACAAAACAACAACAATAGAACGAATATAGATTACTGTTCAACGTCACATCAACAATTTGTATCAGTGCAAGAAATGAAGTTCGGATTGAGAAGCCAGGTGTGATCTTTTAAAACGAATCATTCTTATTTTCCACAACAGATTTAGAAAAACAGCGTGAAGCTTAAATACGGATAGCCAGACGTGGATGTGAACCGCTCTGCTCTAGATTACATATCCAGTCTCTTACCGCAGCACCAATCCGGTCGCTGACAACAATAATTTTGTTATCAAAAATAATTCTTCACTAATATTCAGAGATTTGACACGGATTATAAAGTGTGTTACATTACGAAGCAATGACATAAGGAAAATGGTTTTCTTTTACACCGGCAATCACTATAATACCGCCGTGTGTGTGTGTGTGTGTGTGTGTGTGTGTGTGAGTGAGTGAGTGAGAGAGAAAGAAAGAGACCGAGAATGAAGAGTAGGACTGAAAAAAAAGAGAACGGACATCATAAATCATAAGTAGTTGCCAACGAAAGATAAAGTCCGCCCCCGGTAGCTGAGTGGTCAGCGTGACAGACAGTCAATCCCAAGGGCCCGGGTTCGATTCCCGGCTGGGTCGGAGATTTTCTCAGCTCAGGGACTGGGTGTTGTGTTGTTCTAATCATCATCATCATTTCATCCTCATCGACGCGCAGGTCGCCGAAGTGGCGTCAACTCGAAAGACCTGCACCAGGCGAACGGTCTACCCGACGGGAGGCCCTAGCCACACGACATTTCATTGCAACGAAAGATAAAAGAAACATGCTTCTCTCTTCTTTTGTTTCGTTCTTTGTAATAAAGGCAACGAATGATATACGTAGGTTTCACTCTAAACATTTACTAACTTACTTTAATTGGTGAACTATACATTCTAGCAGTAAAAACTTTAGAAAGTACTGCTTTGGGCTAATTCCCGGGGAAATGCCCATCTACATATTCCCTGCCCAATGGGCATTCCCCGGCCCACATCATTAATAGGACAGTTGCATGAGTCATATCACTTCGTCATGCGATTGCGCGGGAGCTAACTAGCAGATCAACAGCAATAACAGCAAGAACATTAATTTCCCCTTCTTCTGTCGCCACTTGTCTCCTTCTGTTACGCTGTCTAGGTGTTGAAGAGATCAGTTTCACTTACCTTGTTGACGTCTATTGGGGTATCTTGCCACATAAAACATACAAGAGTGAACTGCATTCTTCCTATCCTCTCCATATAACATGAACATGTTGGCTGTTTCTGCATTGGTAAATCTCATCGTCCACTCACGACCTACCGTCGGACTGTCACACATTGACCAGCAAGTCGCACTGCACTCAACGAACACACAACCTAACTGTAAGCAGACATAACAATATCGTACCTAGCAACCACGCAAGTTGAATGGCATAAACAAGTGTCTCTGTGGAAACCTTTCAAAATACGATATCTTGTAAACGACTCACACTAGAATCCTGCAAAAAACCACTGATATTTTAATTTACTGTACTTTTAGTTTGTTAATGACAATTTTCATTAATCCCTTTAAAGAAGTACGTTTGTAATAATACTTGAAAGCATATTTTTTGTGCAATCTGTTGACTGCCTGTCAATACGCGCTCCTGACTACAAATCCCTTCCACCGAGCGAAGTGGCGCAGTGGTTAGGCACTGGACTCGCATTCGGGAGGGGCGACGGTTCAGTCCCACGTCCGGCCATCCTGATTTGGGTTTTCCGTGATTTCCCTAAATCACTCCAGGCAAATGCCGGGATGGTTCCTCTGAAAGGGCACGGACGACGTCCTTCCCCATCCTTCCCTAATCCGATGAGACCGATGACCTCGCTGTCTGGTCTCCAAACAACCCAACCCAACCGATCCCTTCTATGAAAACTGCACATCAATAGCATTTTTCCATTTTCGTAATATCTGTGGTGCATATCTGTATTCCTGTTTCTGTGTAATCTGAGTGTTCGGTATGTCAATTTTTCGTGTATTGCCCGCTGAAGACGTCAGTGTGTACCGAGGAACCTTGTTCCTCGAATTTTGTATGACAATAGGAAACTTCTAACTGGTAGTTTTCGAGAACCCGGGCGGGTGCGCAAGTCTTTTGGCGCCAGTGAGCGATGGCTGCGCCGCAGCTGGCGGCGGGCCTGGAGTTAGCGGTCCCCACCCCTTCGCCATCACACCCCTACACCCCCTCCCTTCAGCCCTGATGCGACTGCAGTTCTGATTAAAGCTGGCTCGCAGCTGCCGCCTACCGTCTATCCGCCACGTGCGACGTCCCGGCTGATACGGTTGATGAAAACGAGCTCCCAGCTATTGTTTGTGACAACAACACTCTGTCCGCTGCCAGTCGCCGTGCGGAAACTCCAGCATTGTCACCGCGGACAACTTCCTAATGGGACTGGTCGGAAATTGCCTTCCTCGAATCGAATGGCCATCTATCGCGTCTGTCCTCTCTGCGACACAGTGGCTGTTCGGCACAGTGAACCGTGTTCCAGTATGCGTCAATGCAGATTACAAGATCTACGTTCCCGCCGCTATTTGGCGAGGAACGTTGCGTGTGCGCTAACCAACTGAACAAACAATCGTCAGCCGAGTGAGGTGGAGCAGTGGTTGATATGCGATACTCGCTGTCCGAAGTGACGGCGTCTGTGCAGGGTGTTTAACACGTTGCCTATCCTGCTTCACTCTGTTTAGCTACTTCACAGAATGTTTCAGTCATTACATCAAGGTGATAGTTCCAGTCATGGGGAACAACGTTTGTTTGGGACAAAATGATCGCTGACGCTTTCCAGAGACTCTAGGCGCCCTTTAGTATTTCCCGGCCCTTGGGTCACGAGATTTCACCGAAAGGGCAGGGTCTAGCTGTTGTGACTTGGCAAGACAGCCAAGTCACTATGCGAGGATGCCGAAAGGCACGCGTTAAGCTCACGCAGACTGGCGTGAGGTCTGGAAGAGTTAAGGGAATTTATAGTAGCAAATAAAGTACGTAGGTGATGTAATACTTAACTTTAATCCATAACTGGAGAGCATCGCTCTTGTTGATACATTAATAACAATCTCAATATAAACTGGTAATGGCGCCTTGCTAGGTCGTAGCAAATGACGTAGCTGAAGGCTATGCTAACTATCGTCTCGGCAAATGAGAGCGTATTTGTCAGTGAACTTTTCCTAGCAAAGTCGGCTGTACAACTGGGGCGAGTGCTAGGACGTCTCTCTAGACCTGCCGTATGGCGGCGCTCGGTCTGCAATCACTGACAGTGGCGACACGCGGGTCCGACGTATACTACTGGACCGCGGCCGATTTAAAGGCTACCACCTAGCAAGTGTGGTGTCTGGCGGTGACACCACACTAGCATCCAGGCGTGCAGCATACTAAAGATTGGCTTTAGTTATAGTGCAGCTGCTCACGAGGGTCTGGTGTGGGCTATAAATGAGAAGTGTTTGTGAGAAACCATGTGAGTGCCAGAATTACTCATTTTCGAAATTTTTGAAATTGTTCTATGTATTGCTGCTAATATTGTAGGCAATAATTCAAGTGCCATGCCATTCCAATTTAGTTCAAAGTATAGTCCTAACATGGCACCTGGGGTATTTACATAACACTGTCCATGGAGACCGATGTAACTGCCTACGCAGACTGTCAGTGTAGTAGCTTTCTCTGTGCTTCATCCATGGATCTAAAGTAATGCCTCCACCTTCGTAACTCTTCAACAGTTGGCAGCTTAGGTATGCGGCAGTTACTGGCTTGTCGTGCAGCCTCTTCTCTACAGCTACAATTGCCGGGAAGCCTTAGCATTGAACGGTTGTGTTGTTACCGTGTAGAGTATTGAACCCTGCGCAGACGGTCGGTCAATGCGATTTAAGTAACGTGCAATCATTCAATTCTTGACAGCAGCAGGTGTCACCCCAAAAGAGAGTCATCAGAGAATGAAAGCAGTTTATGGTGGTTTTATTGATGTGAATACTGTCCGTCGCTGGGCGAGTAAGTTTAAAGATGTTGAGGCTGGTACATTTGACCTGCGTGAAAAACAAAGATTGGACGTCCTGTGACAGCAATCACAGAGTTTCACATTCAAAATGTTGACAGATTGTTTCAGGGCGATCGTCGTATCACTCAGAGAGAAATTGCAAGCACAATCGGCATTTCACGAGAACGTGTGGGTCACATTATTGCTTTTGTTGGCTATCGGAAGATCTGTGCACGGTGGGTACCACCGATGCCGACTTCTGAAATGAAAGCGCACAGACTTTAAATTTGCCAGGAACTCTTCTCGCGTTACAGCATGAAGGTGACGCCTTTCTCCATTCAATTGTGAAAGGAGACGAAACGTTGGTACACCATTACGATCCGGAGACGAAACGTCAGTCTATGGAATGTCGGCGCAAAGACTCGCTCCAGAAAAAGAAATTGAAGACGCAGCCATCAGCTGGAAAAGCATGGCCACAGTGTTCTGGGACGCAGGTGGTGTTATCCATGTTAATTTCATTGGTCGTGGAACAACAACAAATTCATAGCGTTACATCACAACGCTGCGAACGACGGCTAACAAGGGCCCGAAAGGAAAAGGGAAAGGTTTTCCTCCAGCATGACAGTACTAAACCACACACTTCACGTGCCACCACAGCAGAGCTTTGGAGACTGAATCTCACCACCGTACAGCATCCTCCACGCAGTCCAGATTTTAGCACCCTCTGACTTCCATCTGTTCCCTATAATGAAAGACGATCTGAGGGGACATCATTATGCTTGTGATGAAGACGATGAGACAGCTGTGAGACTGTGGTTGCGGAAACAGAGTGTTGACTCATTTCGTGACGGCTTCAGAAAACTTGTTCATCGTTGGCAGAAATTTATCCAATTGGCTGGTGATTATGTGGAAAAGTAAATACTGGTAATTAAAGAACACATTCTAAGGATTACGTATGTGTTTTAGTTATTAAAATATTCCCATCCAAACCCAATTAACGAAGGTGGAGGCATTACCTTTCATTCAACCCTCGTAGAATCTAATACTGTAAGGAAGAAAGCGGCAGATAGGAAAGACTTGTAAGTTCATGGGAAGGATTACACTACATCGTAGGGATAAATAAACCAGCAAAGTGCAGACCTATGGTTCCTGAAGAAGTTCAGTAACTGGTCAGGTGAGCTGGACTGAAAACCCCCTTCACAGTCATTAACATGCAGGAATAAGACTTTTTTGATATGGGTGTACTAGCGGATCTGCTAGTCAGTACATTCCAAACCAAGCTGAAACAACTCTCTTCAATTACAGTGATTAATTCTAATAAAATTCTGGTCAAGAAGACTTTCAGTGAAATTGAGGAATGCCGTGTTTGCTCAATCTTCAATTAAGGTTATACAGTGCAAAACGTGACGCTTCTGGATGATCTTCCTCAGTTAAATCGATCACTTCAAATGAGTACCGAAAAAAGAAAGATATTTTTGTCTATGTTTTGTAACAAAGATAAAGAATACCGACTGTTTGATGGAAACGTTTGTTAATGAAGCAACAGAATTAAACTGACAATTACAATTAAATTTCAAAACACTTAACTTTCCCGTATTTGTTATTTGAAAGCTTTTCTCCAAAGTTTTTCTTTTCAGTATTAGTTATATCAGTATTTATGATCCAATAGGACAATTATTAATGACAAACAAACATTACATAACATTTGAGATGTTTTTCTTTCCGTTTCCTGAAAAAGATACCATTTGGCACTTACACCGTTCCCACAAACACTCCTCAGTTATCATACGTCAGGGAACTTAATACATACGGTAATGCGTTAATGCGGAACCTATTTATGCCGGAGAATGTTAATTACGATTTTCGCAACTAGGTGCAAATCTAGCGCTGTGAATGCAAGGAAGGTGTGTAGAAATTATTGATTGGCGACTCCATGTTGTCTTTGCACTACGACCAGATAACAGGTATACTTGAAAAAAGAGACAGCAATGCCGTTAGCTTAGTGACAACAGTGCATCCCAATTTAAGTTATACAATATAGCACTGAAGATGGTCACTCAGTGACAGAAAATCGATTTTGCAATAGTAAAAAATATACGACCAATGCTGTCTCTTTTTTCAAGTATACGTGTGTAGAAATGTTTCCATGTGTAATGGATTAGGAATGGGAAGTAGGTACATAAGGCCTAAGAAGTGAGAAAGGCGTAAGGTTGATTTTATTATAAGCCGCCACCTACACAGATTGCTCAGTATGAGTACAGAAGACGTCGAAGAGATACTGCATCCGTACCACCACCTTAACGTTTCTCCATTGTTTTAAAATCAAGCCTGTAACAAGAATTGTAGTGTCCACCCTCCAGAACCGAAGGCCAGTCAGCTTAAAATTTTGGTACCTCATTCTGCTTAAACCTAGTGTACCATTCTGTTTTGGAAACAAGTTGTTCAGCTATGTAAAACGCTAGAGCTGGACTGTTAATTCATTTCTCACTCCCTCGCACTGCACTCACTACACATATTTTGCTTCATAATGTTGGACTACACACACTATCTGCTAGGGTCAGGAGTATGGTGGCGATGTCTGGTTTCCATTTTAATTGTCGCAACGCCCCATTTACTAGCCTGAAACACTGAGTAAGGCCGGCCGGAGTGGCCGTGCGGTTCTAGGCGCTACAGTCTGGAACCGAGTGACCGCTACGGTCGCAGGTTCGAATTCTGCCTCGGGCATGGATGTGTGTGATGTCCTTAGGTTAGTTAGGTTTAATTAGTTCTAAGTTCTAGGCGACTGATGACCTCAGAAGTTAAGTCGCTTAATGCTCAGAGCCATTTGAACCATTTTTGAACCACTGAGTGAGCTCTTAAGCTCAGAAGGAGGTTGAGTGAGGTATTAGTAATATAAAACGCATACCTTTGGACGTAAGATTTTCCAAAAGAGAAAAAAGAAAGAAAATTAAAGGAAGGAAAAAATTATGTGAAAATTTTACGTAAAATAATAGAAGTTTTACTACCATTCTTACTGTTAATTTGTGTTATATTTTTTGGCAAATCCCTGCTCTGTGTTATCTAAGTAATATTTTACTGTACAGTATGCATCGCTTAATAGGTATTTTTTCAATTGCCCCTTTCAGTGAGATCGTTTTAGCAATCTCTTTGATGTCATTGGGCATACAGTTTTATTCTGTGGTAAATATGATGCTTTCAGATTTATCGATCATGTAAGTTCAATCTACATCTTGTTTCAAGGTCATGAATTTTTGCAGTAACCATCACTATTTCTTCTGACGTGCAGAAAAAACTGATAACATCCCTCCTATGGTGAAGTTAAAAAAGCCAGTGTTTTGAACAGATCCTTACAACGAGATGGATTACTACGAGGGTTAGTCAAATGAAAACCTTAAATATTTTTTTTAAATATTATTTATTCTGCAGAGGTGGTATAAAGCTGTATCACTTTTCAACATAATCTCCCCCAAGCTCAATGCAAGTCCTCCAGCGCTTACAAAGTGCATAAATTCCTTTAGAAAAAAATTCTTTTGGTAGTCCGCGCAACCACTCATGCACCGCGTGGCGTACCTTTTCATGAGAACAGAACTTCTTTCCTCCCATTGCGTCTCTGAATAGTCCAAACATATGGAAATCAATGGTGAGTATGGTGGATGAGGAAGACACTAAAGATGCAGGTCTGTAATTGTTGCAACTGTTTTAGGGCAGTGTGGGGCCTTGCATTGTCATGTTGCAAAAGGACACCTGCTAACAGCAATCCACGTCGCTTTGATTTGATTGCAAGCCGCAGATGATTTTTTAGGAGGTCTGTCTATGAGGCACTGGTCGTTCTACGCATGTAATGCTCCAAAATGACGCATTTTTCGTCCCGAAAGGGAGTCAGCATAACCTTCCTTGCTGATGGTTGTGTTCAAAAATTCTTTGGTTTTGGTAAAGAGGAATGGAGCCATTCCTTGCGCGCTCTCTTCGTTTCCGGTTTGTGGAAGTGATCCCAGGTTTCGTTCCCAGTAACGATTCTTGCAAGGAAGCCATCACCTTCTCGTTCAAAGCGCCGAAGATGTTCTTCAGAAGCATCAACACGTCGGTCTCTCATTTCAGGCGTCAGCTGCCATGACACCCATCTTGAAGACGCTTTGTGAAAGTGGAGCTCATCATCCACAATGTGGTGTGCTGACCCATGACTAATCTGTAACCATGCTGCAATGTCATTCAGTGTCACTCGGCGGTTTTCCTTCACTATGGCTTCAACTACTGCAGTGTTCTGTTGAGTCACAACTCTTTGTGCGTGAGCTGGACGATGAGCATCTTCCAATGAAACTGCATCATTTGCTAACTTCCTCCTTCATTCGTAGACTTGCTGCTGTGACAAACATGCATCACAGTACTGAACCTTCATTCGTCGACGAATTTCAATAGGTTTCACACGTTCACTATACAAAAACCGAATAACAGAACGGTGTTCTTCCCTGGTACAAGTCGCAAGTGAGGCGGCCATCTTTATACTGATACTACGACGGTATGTGTGCGTCTGCACTACGTTGCCACCTACAGGCCAATGTGCACGTTATTTGTAGCACGCTTACCAACTTACAGGATGTTGTTGTTGTTGTTCTTGTTGTTGTTGTGGTCTTCAGTTCAGGGACTGGTTTGATGCATGCCACTCTATCCTGTGCAAGCTTCTTCATCTCCTAGTACCTACTGCAGCCTACATCTTTCTGAATCTGCTTAGTGTACTCACCTCTGAGTCTCCCTCTACGGTTTTTACCCTCCACGCTGCCCTCCAATGCTAAATTTGTGATCTCTTGATGCCTCGGAACATGTCCTACCAACCGGTCCATTCTTCTTGTCAAGTTGTGCCACAAACTCCTCTTCTCCCCACTTTTATTCAATACCTCCTCATTAGTTATGTGATCTACCCATCTAATCTTCAGCATTCTTCTGTAGCACCACATTCCGAAAGCTTCAATTCTCTTCTTGTCTAAACTATTTCACTTCCATACATCGCTACACTCCATACAAATACTTTCAGGAACGACTTCCTGACACTTAAATCTATACTCGATGTTAACAAATTTCTCTTCCTCAGAAACGCTTTCCTTGCAATTGCCAGTCAACATTTTATATCCTCTCTACTTCGACCATCATCAGTTATTTTGCTCCCCAAATAGCAAAACTCCTTTACTACTGTAAGTGTCTCATTTCCTAATGTAATTCCCTTAGCATCACACGACTTAATTCGAGTACATTCCATTATCCTCGTTTTGCTTTTTGTTGATGTTCATCTTATACCCTCCTTTCAAGACACTGTCCATTCCGTTCAACTGCTCTTCCAAGTCCTTTGCTGTCTCTGACAAAATTACAATGTTATCGGCGAACCTTAAAATTTTTATCTCTTCTCCATGTATTTTAATACCTACTCCGAACTTTTCTTTTGTTTCCTTTACTGCTTGCTCAATATACAGATTAAATAACATTTGGGAGAGGCTACAACCCTGTCTCACTCCCTTCCCAACCACTGCTTCCCTTTCATGTCCCTCGACTCTTATAACTGACATCTGGTTTCTGTACAAATCGTAAATAGCCTTTTGCTCCCTGTATTTTACCCCTGACACCTTCAGAATCTGAAAGAGAGTATTATAGTCAACATTGGCAAAAGCTTTGTCTAAGTCTACAAATGCTAGAAACGTAAGTTTCCCTTTCCTTAATCTTTCTTCTAAGATAAGTCGTAGGGTCAGTATTGCCTCACGTGTTCCAACATTTCTACGGAATCCAAACTGATCTTCCCCGAGGTCGGCTTCTACCAGTTTTTCCATTCGTCTGTAAAGAATTCGCATTAGTATTTTGCAGCTGTGACTTATTAAATTGATAGTTCGGTAATTTTCACATCTGTCAACACCTGCTTTCTTTGGGATTGGAATTATTATATTCTTCTTGAAGTCTGATGGAATTTCGCCTGTCTCATTCATCTTGCTCACCAGATGGTATAGTTTTGTCACGACTCGCTCTCCCAAGGCTGTCAGTAGTTCCAAAAAAATGGCTCTGAGCACTATGGGACTTAACATCTGTGGTCATCAGTCCCCTAGAACTTCGAACTACTTAAACCTAACTAACCTAAGGACATCACACACATCCATGTCCGAGGCAGGATTCGAACTTGCGACCGTAGCAGTCGCGTGGCTTTGGACTGAGCGCCTAGAACCGCGAGACCACCGCGGCCGGCTCAGTAGTTCCAATGGAATGTTGTCTACTCCCAGGGCCTTGTTTCGACTTATGTCTTTCAGGGCTCTGTCAAACTCTTCACGAAGTATCATATATCCCATTTCATCTTCATCTACATCCTCTTCCATTTCCATAATATTGTCCTCAAGAACATCGCCCCTGTATAGACCCTCTATATACTCCTTCCACCTTTCTGCTTTCCCTTCTTTGCTTAGAACTGGGTTTCCATCCGAGCTCTTGATAATCATGCAAGTGGTTATCTTTTCTCCAAAGGTCTCTTTAATTTTCCTGTAGGCAGTATCTATCTTACCCCTCGTGAGATAAGCCGCTACATCCTTACATACTTACAGGATAAGGGCGCGAAATTTCGATTTGTTATTAGAAATGTAAGGTTTTCCTTTGACTCACCGTCGTATTTTTTATTATTATCTCAGGGCCCTTTTTTCTAGATTGGAAACAGTGCCCATGTTTTACACATTATTACTGAAATAAATTACACAGTTGTGTATGGCATCAGAAAAAACGTAGGTGTGCCATCGAAGTCGCATGGTAATCTCTATAGGACACCATGGTCTTGAAATGGACGTCAGACGGGTAATGTCATTCGGACACAATGCCGTGATACGTACTATCCGTTATAGTAAAGCTTAGGGAACGTCGGTGGGCAAGTGGGAGAGCTAGTATAGGGGCGCTCGCCGGACACACGGCGGTAAACGCGGCGCTGCGACGTAATTGAGTTTGTTGTGTCGCGGAAGGCGGCACTTGTTTAACATTTCCGCGGCGCGGCCGCGCGGCTTCGATTTATCCTGGCGCTGTTTGTCCTGCGGTAATTAAGCCCGCGCGTGCCCCGGCGGCGCCGGGACAGCACGGGACGCCACTGCAGGGAACGGGCCGCGCCCCGCCCCGCCGGCACTTGTGTTCTCTGCAAACAGACGCCAAGTTCCGCTCACCGCGCCCCCTGCAATATTTACTTCCCCGGCAAAGTTGCCCCGAGACAAGATGCAGCGCTGCCGGCTGACTTACGGTTATGAGCTGCGAAAGGCGCTCCCCACCCTCCCCTCCCCCAGACCCACTCTTCACTCGGGCAGCCCTGCCATACCTCAGGCTCACCACAGCAGAGGCATGTGCCGCGGCGGCAACATTCGTATGCCTTGCTCACGGTATGCGAAGGGCGGAGCGACTCACCAGCTTCGGTTAAAGTGGAGCGAACATTAGTGAACTTGTACCGACGTAAGGTGCTGCCTAAGTTCACTGCCGCCCACTTATGCCCAAGGATGCACTGGAGGGACTGAAGAAATCACGGCACAGCGAGTATCAAAGCATACGAACACTACTAATGTCGCATTATAGTTTATCAACGGTAGAATAATTTACATGCAAGTTTACTCGAAAATAGTCATCATTTCTGCTGTGGAAACTCACTTTCAGAGCACAGATTGGCGTGAATCAACTGAACTTAGTCCATAGTTCTTGGTTTTTGTGGTAGCTCACGATAAGAGCACGACAAGTGCTGTAATCAGATTTCTCAGAAATATCGCTCAGTGGAAGGCGAACCAAAATAAGGGAACATTTATCCCGGGTTGTGCATAGATATTCAACCGTTTCTGAGAAAACGACCATTTTAATATTCGACCTAATTTTGGTGACTTTTAGCCGATATTAAGCTCAGTCAAACTGGTGAAATAGTGGCTCCCGTGGCAGCCTCTAATTTTTTGCATCCCATGTTCGAAACACGATTAATGTTTTTATTTATGTTATTTATTTTTTCATTTGTTTCCCCATATCCATAGAAAGTTGCTATATGAATGCTTCTCATCAAGTAAGGCATAACATTATATTTGGGTTCACCATAAGTGTCATATATATATATATATATATATATATATATATATATATATATATATATATAACTTAGTTCTGGATAGAGTCATGGCAGAATGGGAAAAAGAACTCAAAAAAGAAAAGTACTGGAAACCAATATCACTGGGAACCAAAAAAGATGACCTACAAATCCCCTACTTAGCCTACGCAGACGATCTTGCAATAATGGCAGATTCTAGTGAAATGGCAGTCAAACAGATAGAAACCTTAAAACAGTGTGCAGGAAAAGTTGGCCTACAAATATCTTTTGAGAAAACGGTGTTTACAACAACAAATCTAGAAATTTCTAAGTTACAAACCAAATATGGAGAAATTAAGAGGGTACCATACTTTAAATATTTAGGAGAGATAATTTCTGAAAAATACTCACAACAAGAAAGAATATTAAAAGCTCGTAGGGGTCTAGGGCTGGTCCAAAACATTTACAATAAAAAATGTCTATCTATAAATACAAAAATTAAACATTATAAGTCGGTAATTAAACCAATAATGCTATATGCCAGCGAAACCTTGACACTTAAAAGGAAAACAGATATGGAAAACCTGAAGAAAGAGGAAAGGAAAATCATTAGGAAAATTCTGGGACCAAGATGGACCAAAGAGGGGTATAGATTACAGAAAAATTCTAAAATTGAAGAATATTCTAACATAGAGATAGACATGAGGAAGAGGCGTCTAAAATTCTATGGCCACATAATGAGACTTCCCGATCACAGACTTACAAAAAAAATAGTAAGATACGTAGCATCCCTTGTTAATGGAGGAGAATGGATCAAAAATGTAAAGAAAGATCTGGAATTAGCCAACATTACTACTGAAGACATGAACAAAAGAAACAATTTCAAACTTAAAGTTGACAAATGGGAGGTCAAACCAGAGACAAAAGCGCCGAGAACTGGAACAAAATGGAGCGAAGAAAGAAAAGCTGAATTCTCGCAAAGAATGAAGACCTGGTGGGCAAACAAGAAGAATAAGAAGCCCCAGAAGTGAACCATCTTTACTTAGCGTCTTCCATGTTGGGAGCTTTACGACTAATAATAATAATATATATATAAGAATAAACGAGAGTATCAAGTATGGATTCAAGTAACGACATACGAATAAAATATAAGATAATGAAAATTTAAAAGTTTGTAACCCCTGAAAGTAAACACACACATATATGTGTGTGTTCTTAAATTTTCATATGTGTGTGTGTGTGTGTGTGTGTGTGTGTGTGTGTGTGTGTGTGTGTACTTTCAGGGGTTACAAACTTCTTAAATTTTCGTTATCTTATATTTTATTCGTATGTCGTTACTTGAGTCCATATTTGATACTCACTTTTATTCTTCAATTAGATTTGGTGCATTCTCTTGGGTGATACCGATCTTAGAAATACTCGAAGCATAGATTTTCCGAACATCGTGGGACTCGCACGAAGTCAGGTTTGCCAGAAAGACATTTCTTCGTATGAACTTTACCCGGGAAAGAAACAATAATTTCGCAGCAATCCAGGCAAAATGGATAATTTTTCCGAAAAATAGCGCTTGGAAATAATTATAAATCAAGATTCACTACAGGAAATTCACCGAAAATGATGTCAAATAATTTTTGCTTTATTTTTTGTTTCCTTTTCTTTCATTCATCAAACAGAATTGGTAGACTAATAAGGACAACGTTGAAAAAATTGTGTAGTCATCTTATACAGGCACAGGTAGGGATATGAAGAAACAAAAAATAAAATGTAAAATAATAATCAGGTTTCGAACACGGGACGCAAAAGTGTGAAGCCGTGACCATAGCCACTGTGCCAACACTTCTGTTGGACTGTCTCTTTGGCAAAAGGTATATAAAGTACACCGCAGACTTTGACAATCGTTTTCTCAGGAAAGGTAGAATACATACGGATAAGCCGAGACACGTGGTTGCTTAGTTTGACAATTCTTCCACTGAGCGACGTTTCTGGGATATGAGGTTACGGCACTTGCTGTGTTCTCCTCGTCAGCGTTTTTGGTCAGTGGAATGTCCACACTCTTGCGCCAGGTTTACATCGATGGAATTCCAGACGTGTCAAATGGCTCTGAGCACTATGGGACTTAACATCTGTGATCATCAGTCCCCTAGAACTTAGAACTACTTAAACCTAACTAACCTAAGGACATCACACACATCCATGCCCGAGGCGGGATTCGAACCTGCGACCGTAGCGGTCACGCGGTTCCAGACTGAAGCGCCAGAACCGCACGGCCACACCGGCCGGCTCCAGACGTGTCACGCCCGCACACATCTGCATACCAAGAAATACATAGAATCATCATCATCATCATCATCATTTAAGACTGATTATGCCTTTCAGCGTTCAGTCTGGAGCATAGCCCCCCTTATACAGTTCCTCGATGATCCCCTATTCAGTGCTAACATTGGTGCCTCTTCTGATGTTAAACCTATTACTTCAAAATCATTCTTAACCGAATCCAGGTACCTTCTCCTCGGTCTGCCCCGACTCCTCCTACCCTCTACTGCTGAATCCATGAGTCTCTTGGGTAACCTTGTTTCTCTCATGCGTGTAACATGACCCCACCATCTAAGCCTGTTCGCCCTGACTGCTACATCTATAGAGTTCATTCCCAGTTTTTCTTTGATTTCCTCATTGTGGACACCCTCCTGCCATTGTTCCCATCTACTAGTACCTGCAATCATCCTAGCTACTTTCATATCCGTAACCTCAACCTTGTTGATAAGGTAACCTGAATCCACGCAGTTTTCGCTCCCATACAACAAAGTTGGTCGAAAGATTGAACAGTGCACAGATAACTTAGTCTTGGCACTGACTTCCTTCTTGCAGAAGAGAGTAGATCGTAGCTGAGCGCTCACTGCATTAGCTTTGCTACACCTCGCTTCCAGTTCTTTCACTATGTTGCCATCCTGTGAGAAAATGCATCCTAAGTACTTGAAACCGTCCACCTGTTCTAACTTTGTTCCTTTTATTTGGCACTCAATCCGTTTATATTTCTTTCCAACCGACATTACTTTCGTTTTGGAGATGCTAATCTTCATACCATAGTCCTTACATTTCTGGTCTAGCTCTGAAATATTACTTTGCAAACTTTCAATCGAATCTGCCATCACAACTAAGTCATCCGCATATGCAAGACTGCTTATTTTGTGTTCACATATCTTAATCTCACCCAGCCAGTCTATTGTTTTCAACATATGATCCATAAATAATATGAACAACAGTGGAGACAGGCTGCAGCCTTGTCTTACCCCTGAAACTACTCTGAACCATGAACTCAATTTACCGTCAACTCTAACTGCTGCCTGACTATCCATGTAAAGACCTTTAATTGCTTGCAAAAGTTTGCCTCCTATTCCATAATCTTGTAGAACAGACAATAACTTCGTCCTAGGAACCCGGTCATAAGCTTTTTCTAGATCTATAAAGCATAGATACAATTCCCTGTTCCACTCATAACACTTCTCCATTATTTGCCGTAAGCTAAAGATCTGGTCCTGACAACCTCTAAGAGGCCTAAACCCACACTGATTTTCATCCAATTGGTCCTCAACTAATACTCGCACTTTCCTTTCAACAATACCTGCGAAGATTTTACCCACAACGCTGATTAAAGAGATACCTCTGTAGTTGTTACAATCTTTTCTGTTTCCATGTTTAAAGATTGGTGTGATTACTGCTTTTGTCCAGTCTGATGGAACCTGTCCCGACTCCCAGTCCATTTCAATTATCCCGTGTAGCCATTTAAGACCTGACATTCCACTGTATTTGATGAGTTCCGACTTAATTTCATCCACCCCAGCCGCTTTATTGCACTGCAATCTATTGACCATTTTTTCCACTTCCTCAAATGTGATACTATTTCCATCATCATTCCTATCCCATTCTACCTCGAAATCTGAAACATTACTGATCGCATTTTCACCTACATTGAGCAACTCTTCAAAATATTCCCTCCATCTGCCCAAGGCATCCACAGGATTCACCAGCATTTTTCCTGACCTGTCCAAAATACTTGTCATTTCCTTCTTACCTCCCTTTCGAAGACTGCTAATTACACTCCAGAATGGTTTTCCAGCAGCTTGACCCATAGTCTCCAACCTGTTTCCAAAGTCTTCCCACGATTTCTTCTTCGATGCTGCAATTATCTGTTTGGCTTTGTTTCTTTCTTCAACATAACTTTCTCTATCTACCTGGGTTCTGGTATGTAGCCATTTTTGATACGCCTTCTTTTTCCTTTTACAGGCTGCCTTGACTGTATCATTCCACCAAGCTGTTTGCTTCATCCTACTTTTACACACTACTGTTCCAAGACATTCTTTAGCCACTTCTAGTACTGTGTCCCTGTACCTTGTCCATTCCTTTTCCAATGACTGTAATTGACTACATTCAACTAACTGGCACCTTTCTGAGATCGCTGTTATGTACTTGTGCCTGATTTCCTTATCCTGAAGTTTCTCCACTCTTATCCTCCTACATATGGACCTGACCTTCTGCACTTTCGGCCACACAATCCCAATTTCACTGCAGATTAAATAATGATCAGTGTCATCAAAGAATCCCCTGAATACACGTGTGTCCCTCACAGCCTTCCTGAATTCCTGATCTGTTATTATATAGTCAATGACAGATCTGGTTCCCCTGCCTTCCCAAGTATACCGGTGAATGTTCTTATGTTTAAAAAAGGAGTTTGTGATTACTAAGCCTATACTGGCACAGAAATCCAAGACTTGTTTCCCGTTCCTGTTGGCCGCCATATCCTCTCCAAATTTACCTATAACCTTTTCATACCCTTCTGTTCGATTTCCAATCCTGGCGTTAAAATCATCCATTAGCAGAACACTGTCCTTGTCCTTTACTCTAACAACTACATCACTGAGTGCCTCATAAAAACCATCCATCTTATCTTGATCTGTCCCTTCACAATGCGAATATACTGACACAATCTTAATTTTCTTGCTAGATACTGTCAAATCAATCCACATCAGTCGTTCGTTTACATACCTTATTGCAACTACGCTGGGTTCCATTTCTTTCCTGATGTAAAGCCCTACATCCCATTGTGCTATTCCTGCTTTGACTCCTGACAGGTAGACCTTGTATTCTCCCACTTCCTCTTCTTTCTCACCCCTTACCCGAATGTCACTAACGGCTAAAACATCCAGCCCCATCTTACTTGCAGCCTCTGCCAGCTCTCCCTTCTTCCCAGAATCAACAGAAAAAAAAATTATAAGAAACTGAAACAGGCAAGTTTTGATGCCTATAGGTCTGCGGGTCCTGGGCTTGATTCAGGCCGGGTCGGAAATTTTCTTCGCATGGGGGACTGAATGTTTGTGTTGTACTAATCACCTTACCTTGATCAACGCGCAAGCTGGCGAAGAGGCTTCAAATTGAAATACTCGCACAAGGTGACCAGATCGGTTCGTTCGGCCAATAATCCCGTACTATCATTCCACCAATTTTATTTCGGGGACCGTTCAAAATGTCAGAAGGACTGTCACCAAGTGACAGGAGGCATAGTTGCACGTACTATTGTTGTAAGGTTAACACATTTTTATAATGCTATCAACCAATATGCTGAATTACATACCATTATTTGAATGGAATTATCAACTTTTTTGTAAAAGTACTCGGAAACTTTTGAAAAGACGACTACAGTACAGTAACGGCTTGTAACAGTTCTGTGATACTAAATGTAACACTTCTGTTACTAAATGTAACTGGGTTTTCTCTTTTGATGCAAGTCAGTTGTCAGGATGAGCATTCTAAATCATTCTGTCAGGGTGAAAATATTAAGTTAATCAATTTTCCTCTCTTAGCAACATGTGGGCACTGGGCAGGGTGGGTTCTTCCTAGGCTCGGGTATGAGGTAGAATGAAACAGCATTTTTACATAAGATAACTTTTATTGAAAGTTTCGTACAACTGTATCTTACTGGATGTTCTGGTTCGGAGAACGGCAGCTGTGTCGTTTGCGTAGCCTTCTGCTGCGGCAGCGGCGGCTTCTGATTACGCGTGGCAGTGTGTATCTCGTGTGGCCCTCTCGCCCAGTTGACTGGAGACGCGCAGCGCGAGGTGGCCGTTTAATTATTGCAAGCGAAGTCGTGCATCGGATGGTGATACCTTGGATGTGGCGTCCCAATGTTTCTCTTCTCTAAGCGGCCGCGTGTGTTGTGCGTCGGCCAGCGGAGCGGCGCGGCGGGGGAAGGCCAGTGTCCCGGACTCGACCAACGGACTCCCGCTTGCCAGTCTTCGGCTGTCAGATCTTCATCCCAGCTCACAGGTGACTGCTGATGTGAGGCCGTCTCCTTCCCGTCCTCATGAGTCACCCAGGTACGTAAAATTCAGACTTCAAATACCTTTTAACTTCTGTCTTCTGGTGCCGAGGCTGCTGCTTGCTATTCCATTACAGCGGCGGACTCGGTGCGTCTGTGCATGATGTAGTCTCTTCTTGCACGGCGGTCTTCAGAACCGAAACTGACTGAAAACTACTGCTACTCTTTTCTTCTTCCTTCGTCTTCCTCGTCTCTCGTCTCCGTCTCTCGGGCCCACTGCGTCTCGCGTATTTATTCGCTTCTCGAAGAATCTTCTCAACGTCGGTCATTGGCTCTTGGAATTTAGACGAGGGCCTTTGCTCACATGCGACAACTGAGAAACACGTGAGCCGGCCGGGCGATGCCCTGACGGCTGAATCGACAGCGTCCGCTTATGTGGAACTTGCTGACTTCATGGTCATTGTCTCTTCTGCTCTACTGTTCCGCCCGCTGTTTGCCAGTGTGTAATTCTTCTAAACTAAGTTTTTCATTTATATTCTAATTTCTACTTCACTTTGATTTCACTAATTTATTTACTTAAGTACCACTCAACAGGTTGTTACTATGGCGTTGAAACTTTTCGAGGGATTAAATCCGACAGACGGATTAAAACTGACAGGTAAATCAGCAGGGATAAATACCGCCAAGTGCTGCTCTCATGCGAGAATCATCCGTTATATGCAGTTACAAGGAGAGCAAGTATTACGTGCTTCACCCTGTGAAATGTAACCCGCTATACAGTGTGTTCAACGAGGGCTTCATACAGATCATGAAAATGGATGCACATAGGTATATATCCTCAGCTTTTCCTTAATCACTCGACCGATTTTCACTAAACTTAGTACAAACACCATTTACTGACGGAAAAGAATCAGTGTGATTATAATAACCACTCACCCACCAAAGGGATGAGTGCGGTTGTGGATAAACAGTGTAGCCCACGTGTACGCAGTCATCCACTATTTTAGACTGAGACTTCCAACAAACTTTACACGCAATTTCGACCTTTAGGAAACTTTCTGTCGCTGAAAAACCCAATAAAATGACGAAGGGAAAAATGTTTATCGCTTACTACATTTTCGGCTTTCCTACAGTAAAACTGCCACAAGAAACATGACGTTTTAATTTATTGTTCTCTGATACTAACTCTATTCCTACCATTTTTCACAAACAGTAGCCACATATAAAACAGGATGTAATTGCAAAATAATAAATAATATCAGTGTCAGCACATACTTCAGGACATACAACGTCATAAATATTGAGCTAAGTACAAATCGAACTTCAGAGCAAAATTCGCTAGATGTACAGGTGTACAAATACGAATAAATTATGTTAAATAAGTGTGAAACATATCTGACAAATGTGGATGCGAGCAAAGCCACAGATGAAAAGCTCACCCTAAACCCCTCCAGCGATTTGAATCAAATTTGGTACACATATTAGTTACTGTCAGGAAAGAACTATTGTAGGGGTAAGAACCAACAACCTCTCCTACGTGGGTGAGTGTGATAATGTGGAGAAGGAATGGTGGATGAGGAGATAGAAAGCGTGCAGGAAGGAGGAAATAAGCATAGATAGGAGGAGGAGGAGGAGGAGGAGGAGGAGGAGGGAAATGGACACAGAAAAGAAAGAGCAGGAGATGGACAGAGGGAGGAAAAGCGATGAAATGTGCAAAGACATGGGGAGGAAGAGATAAACAGACAGAGGGGAGGAGGAAATGGACAGAGAAAGCGAAGAGGAGGATATGGACAGAGGGAGGGGAGAGGAGGAGATGGATGAAGAAAGGAAAGGGAAGGAGCTGAACAGGTAGAGGATTGAGGAGGAGATTAACAAAGGAGGGGGGGGGGGATGTCGACAGATAGATGTGGAGGAGGAGAGTGGCAAAGAAAGGGGAGCAGGAGATGAAATTAGATGGGAGAGAAAGAGATGGATAGAGGCGGAAGGAGCAAATTGACAGATGGGTGACGAGCAAATTTACTGACGGATGAGGAGCAGACTGACAGAACGAAGGCGATAAACTAATTCCAGTGAAAATTCCGTATAACAGTTTCCGGCTGTTGCCTGGGACGCTCCAGCATAATATCAAAATACGTATTTAGCCTTTTATGTGTTTGTCTGTAGTTTAATTTTTAAGGTTCCTTTGTATTTTATTTGAAAGGTGTAACCTCGCGTTTTAGTAACTGTGAAGTGTACATACAATCTGTAGGGTAGATGACACTTCCTTTGAACAGGCAACTACACAGCCCGCTATGGCGTCTGGAACGTAGGAAGTACATATTTAGCTATCTGTGTGTGCTTATATAATAAATTTATATGTTAGTAGTATTAGGATGGATGAGATGTGCGCTTGCTGTATGTGGATGCAGGAGGAGCTGGCCGCAGTTCGCGAACAGATGAAGACGCTTGGCCATTGTCAACCATCTTCAAGAAGTTGCCTCGGATTGTAGTGATGGAGTAGAATTTGGTGCATAGCTAGGCACACCTAATGTGTCGCTTGTTTCGTCCAAGGGCTCTGATGGCCAGGAATCTTGCCGTGTAGTTGATGCGGTGGATCCATTTTCAATGGAGAGTGGATTGTGTGTGGTGAAGTGCTAGCGTTGGTCGAGGTGGAGAGTTATTATGATGGCTGGCCGCCTAGTCTCGCCCATTCAACCTGTGAATGGACAGGTGGATGCTCCTTCACCAGGGGGTTCTGAACAGACACACAGGGGGGTGGGTGTTGGGGGAGGGGAGTTTACTAGGTGTCAGAAGCTGCACCTTCAGGCGCGTTATGCTGCCCCTTAGGAAAATATTGTCCTGAGCCCGAAAGAAATACAGTGTGTGCTCGGTACGTGTCATCCGAGGTGTAGAGGAAGTCCTTCCTGTGACTATCGAGTGTGCAGGGTGCAATCGTTTGAAATTGTGGCTATTTCGGCACCAGTGCCGTCTGTTGCTAGGGTTTTGAGGCCTTCGTCAAATAATTTGGGTGACTGGCCAAAATGCTGAAGACTGCTGACATCGCATGTGGGGGGGGGGGGGGGAGGGGGGGTTTCAAGCAGAGCTCACAAATTACAGCATCGTTCCGAGAACTGATAAGATTCCTCCGGTCCGCCCATTCTGAGACTGTCTTGGCTGCAGATTTCTGGACATGTGTTGTGGGGTGGAGAATTGTAGGACTCCCCTTGACTTGTCAGGGGGTACACTACAGAAAGGAAGCAGCTACTTTGTTAGTAATTTTTTTTTACGTTAGGTGGTAGTTTGAGGCTGGGTCCTCTGATGAACGTTCGCCAGTAGATACCCAGAGAGCGAAATCAGATTGCACACAAAATAGACACACATCAGTTGTCAAAATTTTAAGAATAAAATATTGAAGCATTCGCAACAATATTCCTGAATTCACTGTTCTCCAGGAAAGTTACCACGCTCAAAATTTTCTTGGAACCGAGAGCAGGCTGACACCCGAAGTAGAAAGCTCCGAAATATTTAGCGAGGCATGCAGCTTATGTCAGAAATACAGATTAGACGCCATACGTGGCGGAATGTTCTTTCCAGCCAGCGAAAAGATTAAGTCTGTCGACAGCGAAACTGAGAACCTCTCTGGACTCATGTAACAGGGCTAGGTTAATTCGGTTTAGTTATGGCACGTGTTTACAGGCTACCCGACTCCGTCATGACAGTTCAAGAACAATGCAAATCAAGTTTACTGTCAGATCATGCAACCCTAGTTGGAGGCAAACCTAGCATACCGAGTATAGACTGGGGCACCTATGGATTCACTGCGATATAGACAGTCAGTCTTGTACTTTTGAACACGTTTTCCGCAAACTGTCTTGGACAGCTTGTTCGACAACCCTTACACGAGGGAAATATTTCAGAGCTGGTAGCTTCAAACAAACCTGACCTTACGAACGGTGCCAGTATAGAGGTGGTTTAGTGATTGTGATATCACGATTGCGACGATGCCTACTCACGTTAATAAATCCATCAAGAAGTTTAGGACAGTATGTTTGTTAGAAAGAGAAGAAATGAATGGACGTCACTTAGTTCCAGTATGATGGATGCAGAGGCTTTAAGGGCAAAGTTTTAAACAGATTTCGAAAGGTAACTTGGAGAAGTATGTGCAGAACAAGCGGAGCAGGGTCGGAAGAGACTCACTGTAATTTAATAACAAAATACGGGAATTTATGAGAAGATAGAGAGAGAGGCACTCTTAGTTCAAATCGGAATGACGACAGGCAAAAGTAGTAGGAAATCCGTGTATCTGTAAAAAGATCGATGCCCAAAGCGTACAACAACTGACCCCTAGAAAATTTTAGGGTCTACGGAAAATCGCGAACCGGGCAGAGGGCTTCTATGGAGTCCCTCGTTGACCAGTCCGGTGTAGCTGTAGAAGGCATCAAAAGAGAAGCCCAAGTTTTAAATCTCGCCCTTAACAAATCATCCACCCAGTAAGATCGTATAAACATAGCGTCGTTTGACCGTCGTGCGGTCTCCCCTTTGCACGACACAGTAATAGGCACCCCTGGCGTACAGAAGTAACTGGAAGAGTTGAAAAAAAATAATAACTCACCAGAAACAGGTGGAATCACATTTCGATTTTACGGGGAGTACTCTTCAGCACTCGCCCCTCATCTATCTTGTGTCTATAGCGAATAATTCGCCCAGAGCAAAGTCATAGGCGACAGGAAGAAAGCGCAGGTCTGTCCCATACATAAGAAGGGTGAAAGAAATGACCCACAGATGTCCTCAGTTCGAATATACACTGAAGCGCCAAAGAAACTGGTACAGGCATGCGTATTCAAATACAGAGGTATGTAAACATGCACAATACGACGCTGCGATAGGCAACGCCTACATACGACAGCAAGTGTCCGGCGCAGTTGTTAGAGCAGTTTCTGCTGCTACAGTGGCAGGTTATCAAGATTTAAGTGAGTTTGAACGTTGTGTTATAGTCGGCACACGAGCTATGGGACACAACATCTCCGAGGTAGCGAGGAAGTGGGGATTTTCCCGCACGACCATTTCAAAAGTGTGCCGTGAGTATCAGGAATCCGGTAAAACATTAAATCTCCGACACTGCTACGGCCGGAAAAAGATACTAAAAGAATAGAACCAACGACGACTGAACAGAATCGTTCAACGTGACAGAAGTGCAATCCATCCACAAATTGCTGCAGATTTCAATGCTGGACCATCAACAAGTGTCAGCGTGAGAACCATTCAACGAAGCTTAATCGATGTGGGCTTTCGGAGTGGAAGGCCCACTCGTGTATCATTGATGACTGCACGAAACAAAGCTTTACGTTCGCCTGGGTCCGTCAACACTGACATTGGACTTTTAATGACTGGAAACATGTTGCCTGGTCGGACGAGTCTCGTTTCTAATTGTGTCGAGCGGATGGACATGTACTAGTATGAAGACAACCTCATGAATGCATGGACTCTGCATGTCAGCAGGGGACTGTTCAAGCTGGCGGAGGCTCTGTAATTGTTTGGGACTTGTGCAGTCGTAATGATATGGGACCTCTGATACGTCTAGACACGAATGTGACAGGTGACACGTACGTAAGCACCCTGTGTGATCACCTGCATCCATTCATGTCCATTGTGCATTCCGACGGACCTGGGCAACTGCAGCAGGACAATGCGACACCCTACATGTCCGGAATTGCTACAGAATGGCTCCAGGAACACTTTCCTGATTTTAAACACTTCCGCTGACCACCAAACTCCCCGGAAATGAACATTATTGAACATATCTGGGATGCCTTGCAACGTGCTGTTTAGCTCTCTACCCCCTTGTACTCTTACGGATTTATGGACAGCCCTGCATGATTCAAGGTATCAATTACCTCCAGGGCTACAATGTGTACAACTTTACAACCACCATTTTTTCTCCAACATTTGAGGCTTTAATGACACAAATTGGTTACATATGTATCATTCAAAGTAGTTTCCATCGCTGTCCACTATTTTCTCCGATTTTTCGGGCAGTGTACGAATCCCGCGTAGAAAAAAATTGTTCATCTTTTGAAACGATCAATGAATGGATCCAATTTGTGACTTCTTCATGAGATCGGAAGTGTTGGTCATCCAGGCCATGAGCCACTGATCTAAACAGGTGATAGTCAGAGGGAGCAATGTCTGTAGAAAACGGCGGGTGGTGTAGGACTTCCCATTTTAACGCTTCCAAGTACGTTTTGACCTCTTTTGCAAAGTGGTTTCGAGCGTTGTCGTGCTGCAAAATCGCTTTATCTTGCCTCTCTCTGTATTTCAACCGTTTGTCTTTTAATGCTCTGCTCCAACTCATTAACTGCGTTCGATAACGAGCACCTGTGATTGTTTCATTTGGTTTTAACACCTCATAGTAGACGACGACGGCTGGTCCCACCAAATGCAGAGCATGATCTTGGAGCCGTGAATGTTCGGTTTGGCTGTCGACGTGGAAGCATGGCCGGGATATCCCCATGTTTTTTGCGCTTGGTGTTATTGTAATTAACCCACTTTTCGCCCCCGCTCACAATTCGATGCAGAAATCCCTTCCGTTTTTGTCTCTGAAGCAACTCTTCACAAACACACATATGTAGGTGTAGATAACATGTGTCCAGTATTTGCTGGTTACAAATAATCAAAAATAATAGCTCAAATGGCTCTGAGCACAATGGGGCTTAACATCTGAGCTCATCAGTCCCCTAGAACTTAGAACTACTTAAACCTAACTAACCTAAGAACATCACACTCATCCATGCCCGAGGCAGGGTTCGAACCTGCGACCGTAGCGGTCACGCGGTTCCAGATTGAAGTGCCCAGAACCGCTCTACCACAACGGCCGGCTACAAATAATCACAGAAGGAGTTAAGCAAAGTCAGTTTTCACAAATTACACTTCAGACTGCAATGAACAACGACACTTGTATCTCTTCTGAGGTTGTCTTTGGATTCTTTTACAAGGACAGCACTGATCGTAATTTCAAAGATCAACTCGGCTCTTGTGTTTAGTTTTCCTCCGTAGACTTCACCTTTAAGTCGTCACCACCAGCAAAGATCGAAAGGGGTCAAGTCGCGGGACCTTGGTAACAAAGAAAGGCCACATTTTGTCGACCCGTTGATCGGATAATGTTAGGTTCAGATGATGTCACCTAGCGAGTATAATGAGCAGGAGGCCTGTAATACTGCGAAAATATACCGATTCCTCTAGTCAAAGGAACCTATAATATCAAACATAAAACTATAAAAATTTTAAAAACTGACTTTAAAACTTTTGAAAAATTCTCTAAATAATCTCTCAGTCTCTTTCAATACTGAATATCTTTGACCAGCTTCGGTAGCTTCACTGTCACATTCAGATTTGACAAATCAAAAGAAAAATTGCCGTAAGTAACAAGATATGTAAAAATTGCTTTTAGCTTACTTTAAAAAGAAGAATATAACAGATTTCAACTTAATATATAAAGTAAGACTATTGTGCAGGATGCTATGGTGTTGTACATTGCTATCTCCATTTATAATACTACAAGTTGTACGTTAATTCCCTGTAAATTTACTAAATGTACGTATAGGTATTTTTTCATATTTTTAAAATGTGTTGTAGGAAATTTTTAAAGCCTTGTCATTTTCGATTTGGTTATCTGCTTACGATCTCTTTCTCCTATCCCGGCAGTGTCAGATTTGTTCAACAAAGGAATCTCTCCCATTAATCCCGGATGCTCGTTTTCAAGAAAGCCCAGGTAACAGAGTCCTGGAGGGCGACGTGGTTATACAGGGCGACTCAGCTGGCATTCTATTATACCACAAAAAAATGGCTCTGAGCACTATGGGACTTAACTACTGAGGTCATCAGTCCCCTAGAACTTAGAACTACTTAAACCTAACTAACCTAAGGACATCACACACATCCATGCCCGAGGCAGGATTCGAACCTGCAACCGTAGCGGTCACGTGGTTCCAAACTGACGCGCTTAGAACCGCACGGCCACACCGGCCGGCCTATTATACCACAACACACATTTACAGGAATGCGTTCTGGATAATAGGTCATGTGCTTGTTTTCTGGGCCATCGATGTGAGTTAACAGCGTTAACCCAGACGTGAAGTGACACATCACTAACAATAAGCCTCAGATTCCTGGGAGCTGACTGGGCAGACATGATCATCACGTTTCACGGTCATGGAAGTTCTGTGAACTCACATTTTGCTTATCTCCTTCCGTTCTCTGTACATACTTATTGTCCGTGTTTCACTAATTGCAACATTACATTCTGTGATTTGTAGGGCCAAGTAGTGCATGTATTGTAACAAGATTGAGTGCAGTTATTTGTTTATGGGGTATCGTTGACTGATGAACTCACACATGGGTGCTACTGTACATTACAAAGCAATAACTTACCAGTTGTTGTTGTTGTTGTGGTCTTCAGTCCTGAGACTGGTTCGATGCAGCTCTCCATGCTACTCTATCCTGTGCAAGCTTTTTCATCTCCCAGTACCTACTGCAACCTACATCCTTCTGAATCTCCTTAGTGTATTCATCTCTTGGTCTCCCTCTACGATTTTTACCCTCCACGCTGCCCTCCAATACTAAATTGGTGATCCCTTGATGCCTCAGAACATGTCCTACCAACCGATCCCTTCTTCTGGTCAAGTTGTGCCACAAACTTCTCTTCCCCCCAATCCTATTCAATACTTCCTCATTAGTTATGTGATCTACCCATCTAATCTTCAGCATTCTTCTGTAGCACCACATTTCGAAAGCTTCTATTCTCTTCTTGTCCAAACTGTTTATCGTCCATGTTTCACTTCCATACATGGCTACACTCCATACGAATACTTTCAGAAATGACTTCCTGACACTTAAATCTATACTGGATGTTAACAAATTTCTCTTCTTCAGAAACGCTTTCCTTGCCATTGCCAGCCTACATTTTATATCGTCTCTACTTCGACCATCATCAGTTATTTTGCTCCCCAAATAGCAAAACTCCTTTACTACTTTAAGTGCCTCATTTCCCAATCTAATTCCCTCAGCATCACCCGACTTAATTAGACTACATTCCATTATCCTTGTTTTGCTTTTGTTGATGTTCATCTTATATCCTCCTTTCAAGACACTGTCCATTCCATTCAACTGCTCTTCCAAGTCCTTTGCTGTCTCTGACAGAATTACAATGTCATCGGCGAACCTCAAAGTTTTTATTTCTTCTCCATGAATTTTAATACCTACTCCGAATTTTTCTTTTGTTTCCTTTACTGCTTGCTCAATATACAGATTGAACAACATCGGGGAGAGGCTACAACCCTGTCTTACTCCCTTCCCAACCACTGCTTCCCTTTCATGTCCCTCGACTCTTATAACTGCCATCTGGTTTCTGTACAAATTGTAAATAGCCTTTCGCTCCCTGTATTTTACCCCTGCCACCTTTAGAATTTGAAAGAGAGTATTCCAGTCAACATTGTCGAAAGCTTTCTCTAAGTCTACAAATGCTAGAAACGTAGGTTTGCCTTTCCTTAATCTTTCTTCTAAGATAAGTCGTAAGGTCAGTATTGCCTCACGTGTTCCAGTGTTTCTACGGAATCCAAACTGATCTTCCCCGAGGTTGGCTTCTACTAGTTTTTCCATTCGTCTGTAAAGAATACTTACCAGTTATAAAACGGAAGATACATAATTAACCAACTATAAACTTGCATTAAGTTGTCTTCAACGATATGTACTTATTACTACAAGACAAGGAAAAAAATTGCTCTTTGTATTCCATTTGTTTTCCATTGAGCTGTGATCAGGTACACGCTATGAAAATTCAATTAAATGAATATTGGATACGATACTGTTGTTTTTCATTGGACTGGAGAACCATGTAATAATAAATATCAAGACGTTCTCAGTAACTGAGAATTGCGAAAAGTACCATTTCGATTCCGGGACGTTGAGAAGCTCCATTTAACTATATACAAAATACATAAAGCGCTAGTCTTAGGGTACCGTTGCTACATCATAACGTGGATTTACTAGATGTGATGAATTAGTATGATTATAAAATTTAAACTTGCCATTGCAAGATGCATCTGCGAATGTGTGTGTGTGATGCACAACCTTCGTTGGATTGTTGTATAATTCGATATATATACGACCAATGAAAAAGGTTAAAAATAGAGATATTTATCATTTGTCACTAGCATCACGTGTTCTTGCAAGGACGTTGGACACTGATTTTAATTTTTTTCGCCTTCACTACTTGGACAGCTGGTACGTCGGTGCTAAAATTTACCATAAACTGAGATATAATTATGAGTCACATTTTTCTCGTTTTATTTCTCCCTTCATATTTTATTCAATAATAAAGTATAAAGGGAGAAATAAAAAGAGAAAATTGAATAATAAAATATGAATGGAGAAATAAACATAGAAAATTGAATAATAAAATATGAAGAGAGAAATAAACAGAGAAAATGTGATTCCTTATTGTTATATCGAAGTTTATGGTAAATTTTAGTACCGACATACCAGCTATTGAAGTGGTGAAGCCTAAAAAATTAAGAATAAGTGTCCAACCTTCTTGTAAGGCCAATTGAACATTTAGGTCATTTGTGATGCGAGTGACAAACGATAAGTATTTGTATTTTTAACCTTTTACATCGGTGGTATATCGAATTATACCGTTTAAGGACGCTGCCTGTACCTTTCATGGTATAATACCGTCCGTAGATCAATGGATCGTGAAATAATGTATACGATTAAAGGCGTTACGTCGTTTATTAAATTTACCAATTGCTAATTGGCTCCCCTGAGCACTACAACATTTGCTACAGGAATACGATTTATCCCTATATATACGTCATGGTCATCGGATAGAATGAATGAAAAAGTAATGGACTAGTGTCAACCAAAGCTGCACTTAGTATGTGATTTAATAGCTAAGATATGTTTATAAAATAATTTAGAAGAAATCTAAACGTAGAACTAATGGTGTATACGAACTGGTAAATCATATCTCATGATTACAATACCCGCATTTTTTTCTAGCGAAAATAATACTAAATTAACGAATTTTTGCAGCACCTTTATAACTTTTTTTTTTATTTCCAGTCGGCTGGCACAGCGAACCAATTAGTGCAGGAGGGAAAGCGAGTGCGCAGCCTAAATTGCAGCTCCGCTAATCCCTCGCCTGCCGGCGTTCGTGGATACGCGTTTGCGAATCATTAATAGCACGTACTCATTTAAATTTTTAAATTATAATGAGACTAAACTTAGTTACACAAGCTGTTGAAAATTCTCTCCATTAGCAGTGATACGAGGACTGGCTGATAAATCTGGTAAATTTCCTGTGTAAAATGGAACTTTTATTGAGCTTCGTGATGACTGATACCCGTGATTGGTATAACAGGTCTGTTGAAATTATGAGATAGATCCTACGCGTGGTTGTCCGTTCTCAGCGACCTTCACTAATCGATGTCGCAGGTCTTGTATGAACGGATCAAGACGCTGGGTCCACACTAGCAATGGACAGCGATAATATTTTACCACTAATCATTTCCTTTCCTGTGCCACTCGCACTTGGAACTAGGGAAAAGTGACAGCCTGCATGCCTCCGTATGAGCCATAATGTCGCATATCTTCGTGGTCCTTACGTGAAATGTAAGTTGGCGGCAGTAGAATCGTTCTGCAGTCAGCTTCAAGTGGTGGGTCTCTAAATGTTCTCAACAGCGTTCCTCAAAGAGAACTGCGTCTGCCTTCCAAGGTTTCCCACACAACTTCCCGAAGCATCTCCATAAGACTTGCATGTTGTTCGAAGCTATCGGTAACAAATGCCTGCCTTTGAATTACTTCGATGTCTTACTTTAATCCGATCAAGTATCGATACCAGAAACTTGAGGAGCACTAAAGAACTCTGTACTAAAGAACACTGACAAACAATATGCTGTCTCCTTTATAGATGAACCACAGTTTCCCAAAATTCTCCCAATAAACCGAGCTCGACCATTCGCTTTCCCTACCAATAACTTCACATGCTCTTTCCGCTCCATATCGCCTTACAAAAGCGTCAAATCGTCGCCAAAATGGTGATTTCCGCTAAGTCATAAATCGTTCAACGAATCTGAATACTTTCACGGGCAGGGGTACATATGCCAGGTGAAGCTGACTGTTGAGAGACCCCAGTGCATGGTAAATTAATGAGCTAGAGTGCTCCTTCCAGGACTGCTGCAAAAAGCACAGTTAGGTTGGCCACTTTAGGAGCTAAGGTTTTCAAATAGCACCCAAAGCAAACGTTGGCACTCACTCTCCTACTTTTTGGACCATCATGAAGAAATTCATGATATGTAGAGTCAGCCACACGGAACAATGATTTGCAGCGGTGAGCCTGAGTGATAAAGCCTCAGAAATTTATGGGAGGCTACCAGTTTTCAATGAGGCATCCGATTATGTACCTTTTTGCCTCCTAGTTATGACAACTTGATTAAAAAGTTCTTCTTCTCTCTCTCTCTCTCTCTCTCTCTCTCTCTCACTCTCTCTCTTCCTCTCTCTCTCTCCCTCTCTCTCTCTCTCTCTTTCTCTCTCTGTCACTCGCTCTCTCGCTGTCTCTCTTGTCTCCATTTGCTCAGGTAATTCATTATTTATTGTGTGTGATTTTCTCCTGTAATCAAGTGGTGACTGCTATTCAGATAACCTTTACAAGATGAAAATTTTTCGAACAGACTTTGCCCCTCATTTCAGTACTGTTACATTGATCGATGAAGAGAAGATCTTGAATTTGTATCTGCACGTTTAATTCAGTCTATACTTCTTTGCAACTGCCTACAACTCTTATTGATGTATCTTTATAATCTCCTCTCGTCCTCAATTTACTTTTATCAGTTAGATCGTAAACACAATGATTGAGCCAGAGATCACGATTAATTACCTCTCGAGTATTGGGACTTCAATTAATCTCGCAGTTTTTCGGACAGAAAACATATGTTTATTTTAGCAGAATGGTACAAGACAATTTACTCTCTCTCTCTCTGCAGCTACCACCTTTTCCCACTTTCCGGGCAACAGACGGATTTTGGGACAGAAAATTTTCAGGTTCTCTCCTGGCGATCTACACTTGGAGCCCATTTTCGAGATCATTACAAGTTGTGAAGTGTTGGCAGAAAAGACATGCTTAACCAATAGTGAGCGGTAAGGGCGACGTCTGGTGAATATTGCGGATCCTATTCCCTCTCTTCAGGGTTCTCTTCATTCGGTTTGCAAAATGTTGTTGGGCAATTATATGAAGCAGAATGGCTTTGTCGTGTCTTTTAAGCATATTGCGAGCCTTTGTATCTAAGAGCACCGTTCAGATTGTGTAATTGTGCTTTGTAGCGTTTAGCATTCACTGTTCGACACAGTTGCAGCAGAACTTTTGTCTTAGAATCATCGAAACTAATTTCTGCCCGCTATTTCCCTCGACATAGCAAATTTTGCATACGCTTCCACTAACGAATCCTAGAGTTGAAAGCGGACACGTTACACGTCCCGCAAATATAGTGAAGCATCCAGAAAGGGAGGAAAAAACGAAATGAAACTTTACGGGTTGAAGGACCGTGTAATGATGTTAGAATGATTAATAAATGAAGTCAAATGTACAAAAAAACTTAGCAGGACAAGCACACTTAACGGTATGAAGTTGCCTATGATGGTGCAAGCAAACTTTTTTTTCCAAATAGTGTCATAAAGTCGTCGTATCTTCTCCTGGAGGGAGCTGGTCCACAACTGTTGTAGCTGGTTCTTCGTATCCTGCATACTGTCACTGGAGTGGAGTTTACGTTCTAACTGTCCCCACACATGTACTGGAACGGACAAGTCTGGGGACCTCACTGAACGCGGGAGTGCTTCAACATCGCGTAGAATCTTCCCAAGGACACGTGCCATTTGTTGTCGAGCAGTGTCCTGTTGAAAAATGGCACCATCGTGCAGTAGCTTGAGAAGTAACACATAAGATACAGGATGTCCGTGACGTATCGTTATGTTGTCAGAGTGCCATTAATCATTACTAGCCGTGACGGTACGTCATATCCAATAACCCCCACACCATGACGTCAGGAGTATCACAGTTGTGTCTCTCCAAATAACTGGAAGAACAGGAACTCTCTGCAGGTCACCGCTGTTTCTAGCCTCCGACCAATGAAGAAGGATGAGACAGAATGTTGAAGGGTGTCCATTGTTTGTTCTCGGATGGCAGGCGCAGATGTGAGCGGGTTACGATCTGCATGGTGAACAGTACGGGGACCCTCTCTTGTAGAGGATGGACTTTATCGACGGGTACCTTGCTGACGATTATATCTAATCTTAGCTCCACAAGCAGTCCAACATCGGGTCACTGCACACATCAGGACGCCTAATGAATCTGGATATTGCCTGATGCGACCAAATAGTAACCCACAACGAGGCCACTTTCAAGTTCTGTCAGGTGCTGATAACGCTGCCTCACAGGTGTATGTGGCATCTCCGTGTCCTTCATAGTGATCACTCAACATCGATGGCTACAGCAATGCAATTCATACTCAATTTTTATTTTTTTAAGGACGTTGTTGTACTAAACACCCAAATTTGAAGACAAAGATTTTGAGCAATAATAAAAAATTTAACAATAACAATGATGGCTAAATTGAAAAAGTCCTAACCTCAATATTTTTTCAATAATCAATATGTCAATGTTTTTTCTAAGTACCAAAAATAGAAAACATTAAAAAAGAGTCTTAATTTGGCTTTTTAGGTACTTGATACTGTGATATAACAAGGTAACAATCACGCTCGATGAGGGGTTCCTCGAGAAAATTTGTTGGGAACCACTGCTCTAGTCAGTAATAAACAAATATTTTAATCATTGGACTGTACGCGACACCGAATGTTTCAAAAATAGTCGGTGTAAAATATCCGAAACGAGAAAGTAGCTAAGCTTGTGAAATTCAAGCAGTCCAACCATACGTTCATCTTTTCACTTAGAACTGATAGTTCGAGTCAGTTTACCCAACAGACGAGAACCAAAATCGTCATCTTTTATGTAGACATTAATATTGAGCCGTAAACGCTGATATTAAATGAACAACTTCCGTGGCAAAACATTTTTAATAATTTGAGAAATGCGTGCTGCAGCCGTGACAACAACACTGCATGTTGTCCGAGCCTCACGGTAACTAAGCTACCACTCGACTGATGCGCTCTACCCTCGTCAGAGATGCGACTACCGATAGGTCAGCGATACAACAGAACGCTTACAAGTTCCGCCTCCTAGGAAGTCCTGAATTCTTTCACGAATACTGTCCAGTATTCTGTGGGCTCATGTATTACTAACTAAAGGATACTGCGGAGCCGTATCGAATGTCTTTCAGTAGTCCACGATACGGCTAGAAGTTGGACTCTGTCGTATTTACAGATTTTGGGAGTCTATGATCTATTATCAAGGCAGTCAACGTACAGTACTTGTTTCCACGTTTGCCTTCGCTCTGATGAAGAACGTAGCATGTGGCAACGTGTTGTGGAGCCCATCAAGCAGCTGTGTGCGGCCAGTGGCGGCTGCAGCAGCTCACAATTAATGAACTTATTGGCCCGCTGCGAGAAGCACAGCTGGTGGCCGGTGGGGGAGGAGCAGAAGTAAGCCGGTGCTTAGTGTTGCCATTAAAATGTAAAGCTCTCGGCCGGCAACCTTCTCCCCCATCCCCCCCCCCGCCCCACCCGCAACCCATGCCTTCAGGCTGCAGCAGTAGAGCGTGCAACCTGCAAACACTTGCCACGAACAACCCGCCCACGCAATGCTGCCCTCCTCCTTAGACTGCCGGGCCCCTATTCGGCACTTTAATAGTATTTTAGGTCGAAAACAAAATACTATTATTTTTCGTTACTGCATTGTTATAATACGATAAATTATTACTCTTATTCAAACCTATCCTTATTTAATATATCCAATCATTATATGTCTGTGGATCACTCCATCACACAAACAGCCCCGTGTCCCCCACCCCCCACCCCCACTGCAACCTCATTACAAATACTGAAATTTAAAATTTGTTTTAATCGTTTTTCTTCTCTAAAAAGCATGTCACATTACACTAAAGAATGTAGGTAGCAGGGGCGTTCAATAAGTAATGCAACACATTTCCTGTCATGGAAAATTTCGGTTGAAGAAATGCAGAATATGTTGTGGGACATCGTGGAATATTCCCGCTTCAGCTCCTATGGCTGCATGATGTTCCGAGATGTGGCTATATATAATTAGGCTTCAAAATTGTGTTTATAACAGAGGTGCGTTCCAAGCAGAGAGCTGTCACTGAGTTTCTTTTGGTGGAAAACCAGAATATCGCAGAAATTCATAGGCACTTGCAGAACGTGTACAGAGACCTGGTAGTGAACATAAGCATAGTAAATATCTGGGCGAGGTTTCGGTCATCATCGCAACAACGTCGCGCAAACCTGTCTGATCTCCCGTGTGCCGGCCGCACACAGCTTTGACTCCTGCAAAGCTGGGACGTGCGGACACTCTCATTCTAAAAAACTTCCTGGCAGATTAAAACTGTGTGCCGGACCGAGACTCGAACTCGGGAACTTTGCCTTTCGCAGGCAAGTGCTCTACCATCTGAGCTACCCAAGCACGACTCACGCCCCATCTTCACAGCTTTACTTCTTCCAGTACCTCGTCTCCTAGCTTCCAAACTTTACTGAATCTTTCCTCCGAACCTTGCAGAACTAGCACTCCTGAAAGAAAGGTTCGCAGGAGAGCTTCTGTAAAGTTTGGAAGCTAGGAGACGAGGTACTGGCACAAGTAAAGCTGTGAAGACGGGGCGCGAGTTGTGCTTGGGTAGCTCAGATGGTAGAGCACTTTTCTGCGAAAGGCAAAGTTCCCGAGTTCGAGTCTCGGTCCGGCACACAGTTTAAATCTGCCAGGAAGTTTCATATCAGCGCACACTCCACGGCAGAGTGAAAATCTCATTCTGGACTCTCATTCTAGGTGATCGACGGATCACAATTGAACGCCTCGCTCCTCAGATGGACGTCTCTGTTGGCTGTGCTGACACACATGTCCACCAGTTGGGGTGCTGGAACGTGTCTGCGTGCTGTGGTCCTCGTCGCCTAGCAGATGACCATAGAGAGCAGCAAAGGATCGCCTATGAGGAATTGCTTGTGTGTCACGAGGCTGACAGTGACAAAATTTGTGGAACTTACAAGGGGAGGCCGCCAATTGTGAAATTCAGATTCGATTCATACTGCGCATAATAAAAGCTCATGGCCAGAGGTGTAATGTGGCAAAGCACCAAGATGCACTTCTAAGCCATTGTCGAGAAAATCGACAGTTAAAAGAAACCGTTGCGATGAAATACTCTCTACGATTAATAATTTTCCAGAGCGACCTGCCGCAGCGGTAAGCGCTCGGGTTCGTAATCCGAAGGTCGCCGGTTCGAATCTCGCGCCATGCAAACTTTTTTTTTAGTATTTGTTTTTTGTAATTCATATATATATATATAATTCTCGGCAATCAGTCGCAACAAATATGCATATAATAAGTTGTTCAAAGTCGTTTCTCGTGGAAAAACTGGCGACTTCGAACGTCATTATGTTTTCCGCAAACAAAGTTGTATTTCACAAATGTTATTAATTGTCTTCATAATGTTAACCACGTATAGTTAACGGAAGACGTAGAAACGATATTCCGAAACGAATATGTATCGCGTAAGTCAAACGTTCGAATTAGAATAGAAACCCCACGAACACAAATTTGCTGTGGCAAGTATGAAATATAAACTCCGTTACTCGCTCGTTACACTTGAAGGACTGATGTTGAATGGGCCGAAACGGGCCGCCGCTTAACAGCGTAGTTCCTGCTAACTTCGAAAGAAGGTAGATGCGGTCCCTAGCGCAACTTATAACATCGTCGAAAATCAGTGCGGACGGGAGAGCTTTGGTACACCCTGTTAAACAAACGGAAAAGTGGAGGCGGTACAATTGGAGAACGATCCGCCTTCACCAACATGCATAAGCAATTCATATATATACATATATATATTTGAATTACAAGAAACTAATAATAAAAAAAAGTTGCATGGCGCGGGATTCGATCCGGCGACCTTCAGATTACGAACCCGAGCGCTTACCGCTGCGCCAGGACGCCCTGGAAAATCATTAATCGTAGAGAGTATTTCACCGCAACGGTTTCTTTTAACTGTCGATTTTCTCGACAACGGCTGAGAAGTGCATCTTGGTGCCTTCCGACATTACGCCTCTGGCCATGAGCTTTTATTACGCGCAGTATGAATCGAATCTGAATTTCACAATTGGCGGCCTCCCCTTGTTAGTCACAGATGATAAAACATGGATTCATCATTTCTAACGGGAAACAAAGCAGCAATCCATGGAGTGAGCCACGAGACCTCTCCTTTGAAGAAAAAGTTCAGAGCGGTACCGTCAGCCGCTAAGGTCATGGAGACAAACTTCTGGGACTCTGAAGGGCTCATTCTGTTTGATGTCGATCCCCAGGGTGCAACGACTAGCTCTGAAATGTGCTGTGCTATTTCCAAGAAAGTAAAGAAACGACTTCAGCGTGTTCGTCGCCAAAAAAGTGCAAACAGACTTCACCTCCATGACAGCGCAAGATCTCACGCAAGTCTGCTCAACGGAGAGGAGCTAACAGAACTTCATTGGACTGTTCTTCCTCATTCATCCTACAGCCCGAAACTCGTATCTACCAGCTTCCACCTTTTTGCGCAAGGAATAGTGCACACTGCGGGAAACAGTACGTGGATGGCGGTGAGGTTATTGAACTAGGAAAACGTTAGCTCAGACATTGATTAGGAGAGTGGTATGTGCGGGCATACAGGCTCTGCCCGTAAGGCAGCATAAGGCCGTCGCATTGAAAGGAGATATTTCGAGAAATAAGATTTTTCAGCCAAAAGAAACGGAAGTTATATGGTGTATTGGAAACCTTATAAAACCATCATGCTTTTAGGAGACAAAGGGGTTGCGTTACTTACTAAACGCCCTTCGTACAGCGTTCGTGGTTTCGTTACCAGTTATAAGTCGTCCTACATAAAGCTGCCCCATGGATTGCTGCTTTGTTTCCCGTTAGAAATGAAGAATCCATGTTTTATCACCTGTGACTAAGTTCGGCAAATTTTGTCACTGTCAGCCTCGTGACACACAAGCAATTCCTCATAGGTGATCCTTTGCTGCTCTCTATGGTCATCTGCTAGGCGACGAGGACCACAGCACTCACGGATACATGTTCACGACTTGGTGGAACTATCGACTCGACTCGAGTTAGGCATGAACAGTGTGTGTCATGTCTTTACTCACTGCAGAGTAGTTATTGAACCAGGGCTCGACAGCTTGTGCCATGTCGGTAGTCGTTACCAATTCGGCATGCATAAAAAAATTAACAAAATTGGGATAAATGTTCGTTACTCAGTACCACTACTGACCTGGCCAGTGTGAGGCAACCCATGTGCCGTGTCGTTAGTCATTCCCAACTCGGATTGCAAGTACGGTAACGTAATGGAACAAGTATTTGTTGCTGAGTCAAACTCGACAGCGCGTACTTTGTCGTTACTCGTGCCAAACGGTCAGCATTAAAATTAACAAAACGGGGATACACATTTGCTACAGGGTATCACTACTGACTCGACCCGAATCACGCACAAATATCATGAGCCGCGTCGTCTCCCGTTACCTACTCAGGCTGCATCAGTATTAACAAAATTGAGATACACATTCTCCACCAATTGTTCCTACCAATTTGGACTGAGTCAGGCACGATTGGTGGCTTCAGTGTAGTTCTTCGATACCGAATCGGCCTGCATCGATATTAACAAAACTAGAATTAATATTCGTCACTTGGTGCCACAACTGACTCGATCCGAATAAAGTGCGGCCAGTGTGCGCCGCCTCGTTATTCGTTAACGGACCAGGCGCTACCCAGAGTAAAGTAACAGGATCTGTATTCGTTATACACTGAAACGCCAAAGAAACTGGTATAGGCATGTGTATTCAAATACAGAGCTATATAAACAGGCAGAATACTGTGCTGCGGTCGGAAACGCCTATATAAAAAAACGAGTGTCTGGCGCAGTTGGGCTCGCCGTTGTGGCCGAGCGGTTCTAGGCCCTTCAGTCCGGAACCGTACTGCTGCTACGGTCGCAGGTTCGAATCCTGCCTCGGGCATTGATGTGTGTGATGTGCTTAGGTTAGTTAGGTTTAAGTAGTTCGAAGTCTACGGGACTGATGACCTCACATGTTAAGTCCCATAGTGCTCAGAGCCATTTAACCATTTTGGCACAGTTGTTAGATCGGTTACTGCTGTTACAATGGCAGGTTATCAAGATTTAATTGAGTTTGAATGTGGTGCTATAGTCAGTGCACGAGCTATGGGACACAGCGTCCCCCATGAAGCGATGAATAGGGGATTTTCCCGAGCGACCACTTCACGAGTTTACCGTGAATATCAGGAATTCGGAAAACCATCGAATCTCCTACATCGCTGCGGCCAGAAAAAGATTCTGCAAGAAGGGGACCAAAGGCAATTGGGAGAGAATCGTTCAACGTGACAGAAGCGCAACCCTCCCTCAAAGTGCACAGATTTCGACGCTGGGCCATCAACAAGTGTCAGCGTGCGAACCATTCAACGAAACATCATCGATACAGGCTTTCCGAGCCGAAGGCACATTCTTTTAACCTTGATGACTGCACGATAGAAAGCTTTATGCCTCGCCTGGGCCCGTCAACACCGACATTGGACTGTTGATGACTGGAAACATGTTGCCTGGTCGGACGAGACTCGTTTCAAATTATATCAAGCGGAAGGACGTGTACGGGTATGGAGACAACCTCATAAATCCATTACCCCTGCATGTCAGCAGATACTACCCAAGCTGGTGGAGGCTCTGTAATGGTGTGGGGCGTGTGCAGTTGGAGTGACGTTGGACCCTTGATACGTCCAGACATGACTCTGACGGGTGATACGTACGTCCTGTCTGATCACCTGTATCCATTCATGTCCATTGTGCGTTCCGACGGATTTGGGCAATTCCAGCAGGACAATGCGACATTCCACACGTTGAGAATTGCTACAGAGCGGCTCCAGGAATACTCTTCTGAGTTTAAACACTTACGATGGCTACCAAACTCATGAGACATAAAAATTATTGAGCGTATCTGGGATGCCTTGCAACGTGCTGTTCAGGAGAGATCTCCACCCCCTTGTACTCTTGCGGATTTATGGAGAGCCCTGCGGGATTCATTGTGTCAGTTCCCTCCAGCACTGCTCCAGACTTTAGTCGAGTCCATGCCACGTCGTGTTATGGCACGTCTGCGTGCTCGAGAGGGTCCTACACGATATTAAGCGGATGTTCCTATTTCTTTGGCTCTTCAGTGTTGCTGTCGTCACCGAGACAGGTACCAACAGTGTGCGTCGTGTTGTTACTCGTTAACGACTCTGTCCGCCGAGGCGAACTGGTGAAATACGAAAACTTATCGGGATTGAAATGAGAAACGAATTTCCACGCTGGAGAGAAAACACGCTAAGACGACCGAAGCAGTGATGAGTCTCGTACAGTGTCAGTTACTCAGTGACGAATACATGCATCTTTCAACGTGGGTACTGATTTGGTTCTGTCGCAGCCCTGTCCTTCGGTTGTTCCCTCTTCCCGTGGTGCCGTGTGTTCGGCTGCTATGGCCGGCAGCCCAGCCTTTCGGCTCTCCGCCATCCATCAGCGGCTAGGCGCGGCGCGGCGCCGTCGCAGCCAATATTTGCCGTTTAATTAGCGGCCCAGCTGTCGATATCCAGCGCAGGCAGCCGCACAAAACAACGCCGCCAGCTCCACGGCGTTCCTTTGCCGCAGCGGCAGCGGCAGCGGCAGCGGGCTCGTCAGACTAATGGCAGCCTTGTATGGCGGGGTGAGGGGGAGGGCCGTGTACCAGGCGCCTTAACGCTCAGCCGCCTACGCCAACGACTCACGCTTGCAGTTGTGCACGGTATCACTTTAGACAGACATCGTAACCTCGCAAGTGGCGCCCTGAAAGTGTTTATCTTTTACTAACTTAATTTACATCCGATATGCTCGAGACAGACTGACGTTGAAGAGCCATTTACAGGTGAAAGGAAGGCAACTGTAAAGAAACCTTGGGTTGTTGTTGTTGTGGTCCTCAGTCCTGAGACTGGTTTGATGCAGCTCTCCATGCTACTCTATCCTGTGCAAGCTTCTTCATCTCCCAGTACCTACTGCAGCCTACATCCTTCTGAATATGCTTAGTGTATTCATCTCTTGGTCTCCCTCTACGATTTTTACCCTCCACGCAGCCCTCCAATACTAAATTGGTGATCCCTTGATGCCTCAGAACATGTCCTACCAACCGATCCCTTCTTCTGGTCAAGCTGTGCCACAAACTTCTCTTCTCCCCAATCCTATTCAATACTTCCTCATTAGTTATGTGATCTACCCATCTAATCTTCAGCATTCTTCTGTAGCACCACATTTCGAAAGCTTCTATTCTCTTCTTGTCCAAACTATTTATCGTCCATGTTTCACTTCCATACATGGCTACACTCCATACAAATACTTTCAGAAATGACTTCCTGACACTTAAATCTATACTCGATGTTAACAAATTTTTTCTTCTTCAGAAATGCTTTCCTTGCCATAGCCAGTCTACATTTTATATCCTCTCTACTTCGACCATCATCAGTTATTTTGCTCCCCAAATAGCAAAACTCCTTTACTACTTTAAGTGTCTCATTTCCTAATCTAATTCCCTCAGCATCACCCGACTTAATTCGACTACATTCCGTTATCCTCGTTTTGCTTTTGTTGATGTTCATCTTATATCCTCCTTTCAAGACGCTATCCATTCCATTCAACTGCTCTTCGAAGTCCTTTGCTGTCTCTGACAGAATTACAATGTCATCGGCGAACCTCAAACTTTTTATTTCTTCTCCATGGAATTTAATACCTACTCCGAACTTTTCTTTTGTTTCCTTTATTGCTTGCTCAATATACAGATTGAATAACATCGGGGAGAGGCTACAACCCTGTCTTACTCCCTTCCCAACAACTGCTTCCCTTTCATGCCCCTCGACTCTTATAACTGCCATCTGGTTTCTGTACAAATTGTAAATAGCCTTTCGGTCCCTGTATTTTACCCCTGCCACCTTTAGAATTTGAAAGAGAGTATTCCAGTCAACATTGTCAAAAGCTTTCTCTAAGTCTACAAACCTTGGGTAACAGGTGAAAACCTTCAATAGATTAACGAGGGAAGGAAGCGCAACATAGCACATGTAAGGACCGGAATATAGCAATATGCAGTAATAAGCGGAAACATTGTGACCACTCCTCACTGCCAGGTTTGACGCCCGCTGCTGACGTTGCGGGTATGTGACGCTTTATGGAAAGTATCTAAGAGCAGCAGAGATGGCTGACGATCACCCTAGCGAAGATACGCCCTACAGATGGGGAAATTCATTGAGATGAGCAAATTTGTCGAAGGACAGATTATTATTACGCAGAGCCTGTGAACGAATACCTCAAAAACGGTAAAGCTGGTCGAATGTTCACGTGCTGTTCTCATGAGGATCTACAGAAAGGAGTACAAGCACAGTGAAACTACCACTAGGCGCTAAATGGTTCGAAGTCCACGACTCTTCACAGAACGTGGAGTTCGGAGGATTGTGATAATGATTATGATGAGATCGCATACTCCGAGGAGCGTAGGGGACGATGACGGAGACACGCACCGCTGTACTAGGCAAGGTCCGAGGAAGACGACACAACAACACCTAGTCATCTCGAGGCAGTAAAAATCCCTAACCCCGCCGGGAATGGAACCCGGGCTTCCGTGCGCGGGAAGCTAGAACGCTACCGCAAGACCACGAGCTGAAGACCTGAGGATTGTGTGCTCTGTTAAGTAAGATCGATGGAGATCTATGGCATCTCTGCAAAAAGAGAGCAATGTTGATGCACGCACATATATTTCGGAGCACACCGTTCACCGTAGATTGTTGAAGATTGAACTCCGCAACAGCTTATATGTTGACCCAACGACAGCGTCAATTACGATTGCAGTGGGCTCGGGACAATCGGGATTCGACCGTCGATCAATGGAAACGTCTCAGTTGTTTGGATGCATAACATTTTTTCTACACTAGGTAAATAATCGTCTCTACTAACGCCGTCATCGAGGTGAACAGTGGTTGCCGGACCTTGTGACCGAGCGGTTCTAGGCGCTTCCGGAACCACGCTGCTGCTGCGATTGCAGGTTCGAATCTTGCCTCGGTCATGGATGTGTGTGATGTCCTTAGGTTTAAGTAGTTCTAAGTTCTAGGGGACTGATGACCACAGATGTTAAGTCCCATAATGCTCAGAGCCATTTGAACAATTTTGTTGCTCTGCCCTGCTCAATTGTTCTATGAGGTCGCCATCATGATTTAGTGTACGTAGTACTTGGTAATCGGAGGTATATTGGCAATTTCATTTGAACCTCAATCCACAGAATTTAGTTAACTAAAGTTATGAAGTGGTGGAGTTGGTCACAACTGAGAATTTGGTGCACCTAGTACATATTCTTTACGTTGTTGCGCTAGTTCCACATTAATTACAAACTTTACAACTGTCAAAAGACGCTACTGTCACTAGCCTAAGTATGGAAATTTTGTTAATTAACGCTAATCATAAATATAGTCCGAAATATTAATTAATATTTAATAACATAAATAGGAAGTATAGGCTGTGGCAACTGGTTAGAAGATAATTCTGACTTTGCCGATAGGTGGCTACTCTACAAATTTGTTGTTCACCAACATCTATTTTTCTCAAAACCTTGTTTATCTGATTTGGGCATTTGTGGTTCTCAGTGCCTCAAACGATCGCGGGAAAAATCTGTAGAAATGGAAAGAAAAATAATGATCATTGAAAATTAAAAAGGAAGAATTCAATATTAAGAGTGCCAGAGGAACTTCGCTGTTAACCCTTGCAATGATAAGGGGGAGGGAGACGGGTCCTTTGCTCCCAACGTTTCACAATACTGTAATCTAGTCACTTATTTTATAATTAGAAATTTCGAAAAATACTTATTGTTTTCTATGAATTCTTCTACCACGTTCCATAAACTTCGTCAAATTTTTCAGTTAAACTTAACACAAAAGTACAAGTCTCAGTAGTTGATGTTACTTTGCGCACTGAATGTCGTGGTAAATATTTCCATGTTAAGGGCCTTACTTATACATCAATATCTCTCTAAAAATTATTTTGGAAGTAAAAGTCACCAAGAATGCATAGAAACTGTATTTTCTACATATTTTTGTCTATGTCATTAAGTTGATAGTGTACGTATTGGAAATGTCTTATTATTGTTGAGAGTGTGCTGAAGGATATTTTCATGTTCTGAACCCCATTTACACATTAGCACCTCTTTAGAAAAGCATGTTGGTTAGTTAAAAAAAAAAAGGGGAGGAGGGAACAAACTACGAGGTCATCGGTCCCTTGCTCCCCGTAAAATAATTACACATGGGAAAGAAGAAAAGAAAGGAGACGTACAGCACAATAACAGAAAAAGGAAGAACCAAAAGAACGACAGAAGGACAACCATCACTACTATGGACAGAACAGGAAAAGAAAAGCACAGAGAGAAGCAAGAAACAGGTAGGAGGGGTAAAAACAAGAGAGCAGATGACCGTGGCTGGCCGACAACGAGAATAAAAAGGTCAAACCAGCCACTATGCGACACATTAAAACATCTACCCTAAAGGCATTAGAGTGGAGAATATAAAGGCACAAAGGACAAGCACTAAAACTTATATAGAATGATAAAACCCACTGCCGCGTATAAAACGTAAAACTAAACTAGCCGATGAGGCGTTATCAGCTAAAATTAACGGCAAGTCCGGTAACTGAAGAGTCTGTCGCAGGGCAGCCAAAGAAGGACAGCTCACAAAGATATGGGCCACTGTCAGCCGGATGCCGCAGCGACACTGACGTGGGTCATCTTGGCGCAGGAAGTAGCCGTGTGTCACCCGAGTGTGGCCAATGCGGAGCCGGCAGAGAACCACAGACACCCTGCGAGAGGCCCGCATGGAGGACTTAATGGCACGCAGTCTGTTGTGCGTGCTAAGGTTACGCCATTTCGCCTCCCACAGCCGCAAAACCTTGCGGCATAGCACTGAACGCAGGTCAGTTGCAGAGAAGCCGATCTCCATAAGCGGTTTACGCGTTGCTTGTTCGGCCAGCCTGTCGGCAAGTTAGTAGCCTGGGAGTCGGACGTGACGTGGGATCCAGACAAACACCACTGAACGACCGGACTGGGCATAGATGGACTCCTGGATGGTCGCTATCAAAGGATGACGAGGGTAGCACTGGTCGAGAGCTTGTAGGCTGCTCAAGGAGTAAGTACAACGAAAAAACGTCTCCCCAGGGCATGAGCGGAAGTGTTCAAGAGCACTAGATAAAGCCACCAGCGCAGCAGTGAAAACGCTGCAGCCATCTGGCAAGGAATTCTGTTCAATATGTACTTCATGGACATACGTGAAGCCGACGTGAGCATTAGCCATCGAGCTGTCGGTATAAACCATATCGTGGCCTCTTTACATGTCAAGAATTGAGAGGCAGCGGAGAGCGGCGGGGTTAACTGAGTGTTATAGGGCCATGTGAAAGGTCTAGGCGAAGCCGTGGCCTAGGCGTACACCATAGAGGTCTACGTGAATGGACATCAAGTATAGGTGGTGAAGGCAAGGCCTCCATTTCGGAAAGAAGGGATATGACACGAACTGCAACTGGAAGCCCTGACCTGGACCGCCGATGCGGGGGATGAACTGCTGTGGGTGGGGAAAGGAGAAGGTGATTCGGATGCACAGGAGAACTGCGAACGTGTGCAACGTAACTGGCCAGCAGCTGTGCACGCCTAAACTGCAATGGAGGGACTCCAGCCTCCTCCAGGACGTTAGTCACCGGACTCGTCCTAAAAGCTCCTGTCGCTAGGCGAACGCCACAGTGGTGCACTTGATCGAGTAAACGCAACACTGAGGGCGCCGCCGAAATGTAAACCAGACTCCCATTGGCGGGATTTAACAAGGGCTCTGTAGAACTGCAACAGCGTAGGGCGATCTGCAACCCGTTTGGTGTTGTTCAGGGAGCGGAGAGCATTGGGATGCTGCCAGGACTTCTGCTTAAGCTGACGAAGATGAGGAAGCCAAGTCAATTGGGCGTCGAAAACCAGTGCTAAGAATCAATAGGTCTCCACTACAGTGAATGGATCGTCATTAAGGTAAATTTCTGGTTCTGGATCAACGGTACGACGCCGACAGGTGCATAGCACATGACTTTGGATATGATGTCGCCAGGTGGTGTCATACGCTTTTCGTGAATCAGAAAAGACGGCAACCAAGTGTTGGCATCTGGAAAAGGCTGTTCGGATGGTAGACTCGAGGGACACAAGATTATGAGTGGTAGAGCGACCCTGGTGGAAGCCGCCCTGACATGGAGCCAGTAGGCCACGTAACTCCAGGACAGAATCCAACCGCCGACACACCATACGTTCCAGCAGCTTACGAAGAACGTTGGTGAGGCTGATGGGCCGATAGGTAACCACATCAAGCGGGCTTTTTCCGGATTTGAACACCGGAGTGATGGTGCTCTCCCACCATTGCGATGGAAAGACGCCATCGCACCAGATCCGGTTGAAGATGACGAGGAGATGTCGCTTGTAGTCAGATGAGAGATGTTTAATAATCTCACTGTGGAAGCGATCTAGCCCAGGAGCTGTATCGTGGCAACGTGCAAGGGCACTCAGGAGCTCCCACTCTGTAAATGGGGCGTTGTAAGATTCACTAAGGCGTGTAGTGAATGAGAGGACTTCCCCTTCCAGCCGCCGTTTGAGAGTGCAAAAGGCTGGGTGGTAATTCTCCGAGGCAGAGGCTCAAGCATAGTGCTCAGGAAAGTGCTCGGCAATCGCGTTTGCGTCGGTGGATAACATATCATTTACGTGAACACGGGGACACGTTTGATCTTTGCCCAGACTTTGGAAGGTGACGTATGGTACCCAATGGTCGTGATAAATCTCCCCCAACACTGCTGCTACCGTCGTTTGATATACTGGCGTACGCAGGCACAGAGTCCTTTAAAGGCTATGAGGTGCTCCAGGGAAGGGTGCCGCTTCTGCGCTGTAGAGCTCGCCGAAGCTCCTTAATTGCTTCAGTGACTTCCGGCGACTCCCAAAGGGACTGCCTTTTGCCGGGGGCACCCTAAACTGCCAGGGATCGTGTTTTCTGCCACAGCAACGATTGTTGTATCACCTGCTCAACAATCACATCGATGTTACCGTGTGAGGCGGATTCAACGGTGACAGCAGAGGTGAAACTTTCCCAGACCGCTTTGTTTAAAGCCCATCTGGGCAGGCGTCCATGGGTCTGATCCCTGCGCAGTGACAGGAAGATGGGGAAGTGCCACACAGGTCGTCATGTGCTCTCCAGTGGATAGATGGGATTCGTCCTGGGCTGCAAATTGATAAATCTATGGCCGAGTAGCTTCGGTGGCGGCCCCAGTATTTAAGAGGCAGAGGTCGATCTGAGACAGTAAAGTTTCGACATCTCTGCCTCAGCCAGTAAGTACAGTGACACCCCACAAGAGGTTATGGGCGTTAAAATCTCCCAAAAGTAGGAAAGGATTAGGAAGTTGATCAATCAGAGCAGTTAATACATTCAGGGATATTGCACCATCTGGAGGAAGACATACATTGCAGACAGTTATTTCCTGCATCGTCCTTATTCTGACTGCCACAGCCACACACACTGAGGCGTTTGAAGGGGCACAGTTTCACTACAGACTGAGTTTAGGACATAAACGCAAACTCCACCTGACACTCGATTAAAGTTGCTACGGTTGCTTTAGTATCCCTTACAGCCACAGAGAGCGGGGTCCGCATTTCTGGGAACCAGGTTTCCTGGAGGGCAATGCAGAAAGCAGGTGTAAAGCTTAACAGTTGCCGTAGCTCAGCCAGGTGGCGGAAAAAATCCGCCTCAAATACAGGGGAGGATGACGTCATCGTGAGACTGGGAAGGCATGGAACATTCAATGAGGGAGTTTACGACCCAGGGTCACCTGTGCCACTGAATTTTTGCCTGAGCAGTCTTATCCATACTGTCTGAGAGACAGCGAGATCTGGGTCCTCAGCGGACGCCAGAATCTCTACCTCATCCGCAGACACAGAGCTTGCAGGTAGCGGTGCCACCACAATTCCATTGATCTTGGGGACCTTCGTTTTTTGATTTCTCTCGCTGCTCCTTGGGTTTCCCTGGCTGGAAGGACTTTACTGATTCAGTCTCCAGGACTGAGGATGACTGTGAAGCCCTACGACCAGCTGCTTTTGGGCTCTTCAGCCACTGGTGGGTATCATATTTCCCACTAGCAGAAACCTGGGATCCGTTCGCAGCGAGAGGAGCCGAAGAAGACTCAGGCTTCTCTGGCTCAGAAGTGGAGACTGATATCCCTGATGGTTGGGGGGTTTTGCTCCAGAAGTAGGTGGTGTGGGAGCAACACGGAGGGAAGTAGCTCCCACCATCAAGGGAGCAGGTGTAGTCTTTTGGTTCTGAGAGGCGACAGGAATGCGGCGGGGCGACTACTGTTATCGTAGTGGCGGCGTGAGAGGAGGTCATAGCCACAGGATGTAGGCGCTCAAATTTCCTCTTAGCCTCAATGCAGGACAGTTGGTCCAGTTCTTATATTCCATGATTTTCCTCTCGGGGTAAAATACTGCAGTTTGGTGAGCGAGTTGAATGATGCTCTCTGCAGCTTACACCGATGGGAGGCATATTGGGATGTGGTGGACATCTACAACCTCGACATGTAATGCTGGAAGTACAGTGGGAAGAAATGTGGTCGAATTTCCAGTACTTAAAGCACCACTTGCGAGGTGGGGTGCACGGCTTGACGTCACAGCGGAAGACCATCACCTTGACCTTCTACGGCAATGTGTCTCCCTCGAAGGCCAAAATGAAGGCACCAGTGGCAACCTGATTATCCCCCAGACCCCGATGGACGCGCTGATCGAAATAAGCACTTAGCCACTCTAAATTGGCGCACAGCTCGCCGCCAGACTGCAAAAGAAGGTCCCTGTGGAATGTAATTATCTGAACCATATTTAAGCTCTTATAGGGCGTGATTGTCACAGAAACATCCCTCAACCGTCACAAGCGAGTAATGCCCGTGACTGGGCAGAGGATGCTGATTTTATCAAGACTGACCCAGAGCGCATTTTGGACAAGCCCTCCACCTCCCCAAACTTGTCCTCCAAATGCTCCACAAAAAACTGAAGCTTCATGGACATGAAAGACTCTCCATCAACTCTCGTACATACGAGGTACCAGGGCAAATAGGATTCACTTCCATCCTTAGCCTGGCATTCCTCCCATTGTCTGGCCAGGGAGGTAAACTATTTGGTGTTATATTTCTTCGCACTGAAGTCAGACTTTGCACGCTTAGAGACTGCTGGCGGCGGACCACCAGCAAGACATGATGTACTACGCTTCATGGCATGTCATCAGCCCTGATGCCACCAACTCCGACCAGCCCTCCCCCCCCCCTCCCCCCCTCCCCTACAGGTGCCATCCAGCCTCAGCAAGGGGCACCTAGCAGGATAGACATTGCCGGGAGTACCGATACCCAGGGGATGGGCATCTACTCCATGGCATGCCTGGGGAGTTCACGGCGGAGGCATCAGCAGAGCGATTTCTGTGTTGTCAGGGGGCTACAACCAACAGGGTACATGGCGGTCCAACAAGAACGGACTGGCTGTCGTGCTGGATAAGAGGTGCTAAGAAGTCCATTCTCATCGTCCGCGAGCAAAGCGACGCTGCGTAGTGTATGGTGGAAAACGCAACCAGGAAGGTGTCCTCGCCGAAGAGATGGAGAATGAGCAGGACTAAAAAATTGACTCTGAGCACAATGAGACTTAACATCTGAGGTCATCAGTCCCCTAGAACATAGAACTACTTAAACCTAACTAACCTAAGGACATCACACACATCCATGCCCACGGCAGGATTCGAACCTGCGACCGAAGCGGTCGCGCGGTTCCAGACTGTAGAGACTAGAATCGCTCGGCCACCTCGGCCGGCAATGAGTGGGACTGCAATGCGACGACGAGAAAGTGGCTAAAGATTCCATTGCACGATAGACACGATGCACCATGTAAAGCGACGTTCTCCAGTTATCTCGCTCTTCGGGAAAATTTAGAAAGATGTAGGTCAAACCCGACAGGAGACCGTAACATAAAGGCCGAAACGTGTGAGACTCCTTTCAGTAGCCTCTTAATACAGGCAGGAATACCTCGGGCCTATTCTAACCCCCGGACCACCATGGGAAAAAAGCATGTTGTTAAAATAATTCAACAAGAACTAATGAATTTAATTTTTTAAATTTTTTTTGGGGGGGGGGGGGGTGGGAGTGGGCACGAAATATTTCCCCCTTGGAAAATGCTTTGGTATTGCTCGGCTTAAACGTAGAGCAGAGAGCGGATAGGTGGTAAAAGTATATTGAAAGCCGCTTCAAGGGGAGAAACTGTAGGATGGAGTGGCTGAGGAAGGACTGGGAGTCACTACGGATGACACAGGTGATCCAGTATTACAGTCAGAGTTTAACAGTCTTGGAAGACTTACGATTAAACAAGGCGGGAGGCATAGATAATTTTCCTTTGAAATATCTGAATTTACTGAGAGAAATAGCAGCCAAACTCCGATCAAATTGATGCTTAGTATGTATGAGAGGAGACATACCGTGTGACTTTCGGGAAAATAACAATCCCGAAGAAAGCTAAGGTGTGTAAGTGCGAAAATAATTATGCAGTCGACTTAACATTCCATGCATCCCAGTCACTGTCAAGAGTAATGTACAGAAGAAGTGGGTCTGTTTGATTATGATTATTTTGGTTTTAGGAATGGTAAAGACACCAAAGAGTCATTTCTTATGATGAGCTTAATAATGGAAGAAAGACACATGGAAAATGAAAGTTCCTTCATTGGACTTGTCGAGCTAGAGAAAGTGTTCAAAAGTGTAAATTTGTTCAAGAAGTTCGAAATTCTCAGAAAAACAAATATAAGTAATGGAGGAAGACTGGTAACACTCGATATGTGGAAGGACCATGAAGGAATAAGAAGAATGGAATACCAAGGAAGATGTGCTTGTACTAAAAAGGATGAGAGACAAGGATGCAGCCTTTCTTCCCTACAGTTCAGTCTGTTCATCAAAGAAGCAGTTTTGGAAATAAAAGAAAGGCTCTGGAGTGCAATTAAAATGATGTGTGAAAGAATATCACCACAACCATCTGCTGATAACATTTCTATCCTTAGTAGAAGCGAAAATAAATTGCAGAACTGTCTACTGAATACAGAATATGGACTAAGAGTAAACCAAAGGAAGACGAAAGTGATAAGGAGTAGCAAATATGGGATTAGTAATAAAATTAACGTCAAAATTATTGACCAAAAAGTACACTAAGTGAAGGAATACTGCTACCTCGGATACAAAGTAACGCATGACCGATGAAGCGAGGAGGACAAAAATAACAGTTAAGCACTCGCAAAAATGGCATTCATGGCCATAAATAAGTCTTATAGTACAAAAGAATTTGCCTTAATTTCAGGAAGAAATTTCTTAAAATGTACGTCTGGAGCACAGAACTGTATCTAAGTCAATATTTGACTGAGTTACAAGGTGAAAAGAAGAGAATCGAAGCGTTCAAGATGTGATGCTATTGAAGGAGACTGAAAATTAGATGGAATGTTATGATAAGGATTCAGGAGGTTCTCCGCAGAATCTGGGAGGAGAGAAAAATGTAGAAACATTGACAAGAGGAAGGGATAGGCCGACAGGACATGTGTTTAGACATCAGCGAATAGCTTCCACTGTACTAGAGGGCACTATGCAGTGTAAAAACGTTAGGGAAAAACGAAGACTGGAATATACTCAACAAATAATTCAGGACGTTGGTTGTTGGTGCTACTCTGAGTAGAAGAGGCTGCTACAAAAGTGAAATTTCTGTGGGCAGCATCAAACTAATCAAACAACTGATGACAAAAATAGAAATACAAATACTGAAAACTACCTTTAAACGTTTGCTTCCCAGCGGAAGTCAAACGACAGTCAAACCTTCACACTAAGACAAATTTTAGAAAAATCATTTGAATTCGGGAGTGACACGTGTAACATCTGTATTGACTACAAGTCAGATTACGACACCTTAGACCGACAGTAAGTGTGCCGTGCTTTGACTGAACTGAGAACTCCTGGGGAAACTGGTAAGGCAATGAATGAGGTGGAGAGCAATTAAGAACTGTAGGAACGGTGTCCGATTCACAAGAGGGTGAAGACAGTGTAAGTCAATGAGATACGCTAGTGTGGGTTCTCTTTAATGTTGCCTTGGGCGAAAGTTATGAGGGATGACAACCTGCAGAGTAGGGAAACGGTCTTTTATAAACCACGCATACAATCGCTCATGCCGATGACATAGATAGACACTGAAGGAGACATTCATCGCACTTGAGCAGGCCTGTAGGGTTGCAGGAGTGAAAATGAACCAGCGGAAAACAAAACATATGGCCGCTGAGAAAGCACGCAAGGGGAACATTCAATCATTTTGGGCAATTATATTTTTGAGGAAGTTGAATAGTGTAACTAAGTTGGATCCAGAGTAACCCACTCAGATGAAGCCTCTTAGGAAAGTAAATACACTCCTGGAAATGGAAAAAAGAACACATTGACACCGGTGTGTCAGACCCACCATACTTGCTCCGGACACTGCGAGAGGGCAGTACAAGCAATGATCACACGCACGGCACAGCGGACACACCAGGAACCGCGGTGTTGGCCGTCGAATGGCGCTAGCTGCGCAGCATTTGTGCACCGCCGCCGTCAGTGTCAGCCAGTTTGCCGTGGCATACGGAGCTCCATCGCAGTCTTTAACACTGGTAGCATGCCGCGACAGCGTGGACGTGAACCGTATGTGCAGTTGACGGACTTTGAGCGAGGGCGTATAGTGGGCATGCGGGAGGCCGGGTGGACGTACCGCCGAATTGCTCAACACGTGGGGCGTGAGGTCTCCACAGTACATCGATGTTGTCGCCAGTGGTCGGCGGAAGATGCACGTGCCCGTCGACCTGGGACCGGACCGCAGCGACGCACGGATGCACGCCAAGATTGTAGGATCCTACGCAGTGCCGTAGGGGACCGCACCGCCACTTCCCAGCAAATTAGGGACACTGTTGCTCCTGGGGTATCGGCGAGGACCATTCGCAACCGTCTCCATGAAGCTGGGCTACGGTCCCGCACACCGTTAGGCCGTCTTCCGCTCACGCCCCAACATCGTGCAGCCCGCCTCCAGTGGTGTCGCGACAGGCGTGAATGGAGGGACGAATGGAGACGTGTCGTCTTCGGCGATGAGAGTCGCTTCTGCCTTGGTGCCAATGATGGTCGTATGCGTGTTTGGCGCCGTGCAGGTGAGCGCCACAATCAGGACTGCATACGACCGAGGCACACAGGGCCAACACCCAGCATCATGGTGTGGGGAGCGATCTCCTACACTGGCCGCACACCACTGGTGATCGTCGAGGGGACACTGAATAGTGCACGGTACATCCAAACCGTCATCGAACCCATCGTTCTACCATTCCTAGACCGGCAAGGGAACTTGCTGTTCCAACAGGACAATGCACGTCCGCATGTATCCCGTGCCACCCAACGTGCTCTAGAAGGTGTAAGTCAACTACCCTGGCCAGCAAGATCTCCGGATCTGTCCCCCATTGAGCATGTTTGGGACTGGATGAAGCGTCGTCTCACGCGGTCTGCACGTCCAGCACGAACGCTGGTCCAACTGAGGTGCCAGGTGGAAATGGCATGGCAAGCCGTTCCACAGGACTACATCCAGCATCTCTACGATCGTCTCCATGGGAGAATAGCAGCCTGCATTGCTGCGAAAGGTGGATATACACTGTACTAGTGCCGACATTGTGCATGCTCTGTTGCCTGTGTCTATGAGCCTGTGGTTCTGTCAGTGTGATCATGTGATGTATCTGACCCCAGGAATGTGTCAATAAAGTTTCCCCTTCCTGGGACAATGAATTCACGGTGTTCTTATTTCAATTTCCAGGAGTGTAGATATTAACAGCGAGACAAAACTTGACCAACGATTTATCCTAGAAGATATGTTGAAGAAAAGTACACCTAGGTTCTATAACATAAGTATATTTAGATAAAGCTTTTCAGGAAAAGTCCACAAAGATCAGAAAATTCACACCTCCGCCAAATTTGATGTCGCTAGAACCAATGATTTGGACTGGGCGTCGAGTCTTAGATTGCACCGTCTTCGGTCCCCTGCCACACTGCATAAGATCAGTGGATAATTCAATATTCTACTTCGCCAAACGGGGACCAGACATATGCAGAAACACCTCATCGCCACGGAAAGAGACCTTACCGCAACGCATAGGACACTGCATATCGCAGGGCACCGACAGAGTGAGTGGACGAACACAACCGTTGCACGCTCAGGCCACAGAAACAGGTAGCCCGAACAGTCTGTTAAAATATGATTACTAAAAAGGAGAGGATAAATATAGCGCCCCACCAATTTTGACGAGTTTCGCCATACGCGTCGGGGAAAACGTGAAAGTAAATCCCATGAAAGGTTTAGTTGCTACACATCTATTTTTGATAAAATTTGGAATCGTTAGGAAACTTCAAAGTACACCAAAAATTTCTGATACGTACAAGAAATTATTATTTAATCGCATGCATATACACTTAAAGACAATAGCCCCTGATAAATGAAGTACTGTCTACGTTGTATGAGGCTACCATTTAGATTCAGTCATCTGTCAGAGCGCGTGGTTCCATCCAAATTTTTACTCCTGCTAAGACGCAATGGTAAAAAAAATGCAACTTCTTGTTATACGCTTTCTTTGTTATACCCTACCTCTATTAATCATTGGCTCTATACTTTTCCGTATACACACAGAATTCCGAATATGTTATTCCACTTTATATTATACAATACTTTTCCTATATTTGCTGCACTGAGCCTTAATTTGAGATATTGTTGTACGCAATACGAATTCTGATTCTTGAACGTATTTATCAAGTGTATCCTAATCGAATGCTTAAAAATAGGACTGCTTGTTTCAAGAGATGTTACTCCACAACTTTATAGTATTCCAAGTCAACCATGTCTCTCCTTCTCATCCACACCATATCACTAGGACTAAATGACTGTCCTATTTTCCCAGTAATTTCATACAAATAAGGGACACGTGTTCACAAGATATGGTTGAAACTGCACTAGGCGTTCCTGCGTTATGCTTTTATGACATCCTTTTTCATCCCTGGCCTAAGGCATAGAGATGATATGGATGTCTTACTGTCACAGTGATATGTGTACAAAGTTTGGTAGCTTCTGTCGTTACAGGTATGTACCAATACGTCGCTGGCCCCATGCACCCCAGCTCTTAAGAATGCAAATTTTTTGGAACTGTCGGCAGTGAGCCTAACGACCCCTAAAACGGTGGGTTCGATACCTTATCGGATGGTAACAAAAGAATTTTAGATGTCATTGCTCCTCAACGCCACACCCACACCTACCGATGCTAATGGTATAGACTACTAGCCAAACAGCAGTTTACAATGATAGCGGATTAGTCCTTAGATCTGTTCCGAAAAGGCGCTCTAGTCATTCATTGCTCGCTGAGGTCGCACATGGGAACTGTAACTCAAAATATTAGCTTACTTTATTGTTGTTGTTGTGGTCTTCAGTCATGAGACTGGCCCGATGCAGCCCTCCATGCTACTCTAACCTGTGCAAGCTTCTTCATCTCCCAGTACCTACTGCAGCCTACATCCTTCTGAATCTGCTTAGTGTATTCATCTCTTGCTCTCCCTCTACGATTTTTACCCTCCACGCTGCCCTCCAATACTAAATTGGTGATCCCTTGATGCCTCAGAACATGTCCTACCAACCGATCCCGTCTTCCGGTCAAGTTGTGCCACAAACTTCTCTTCTCCCCAATCCTGTTCAATACTTCCTCATTAGTTATGTGATCTACCCATCTAAACAATAAACTGGCACACAATATTTTTATTTCCAGCGCAACGCAATCTGACTTTCAATAATCCCTACAAAAGAATGGCAGTGATTAACAATAACCTATACCTTTCATGAATGATTTACCTCACAAAAATCTTCGTTACTCGAACTGCTGCAATACAAATGGCACCAATATTTACCTTAATAGTGTTCAAAAGTCATAATATATCAGTTCATGACATCCAGTCTTACAAATATCCTTTTTCTGACGGACACACGTCAAGATCTCTCTCCCCACATCCACCACTGCTGGCTGCTCACCTCCTATTGCGCAACGCTACGCGCTGTTCCCATCCAACTGTGCAACACTACAATAGTGAATATTCCAATAATGCAAACCAACCACAGACAGCACACAGCAAAGTCAGTGATTTTCATACAGAGCGCTACGTGGCGTTACTAACATGAAAACCTAAACAGCCTACTCGCACAGCACCACATCTTTATCAACTTCAACAACTGGTTGGTCCTGCACTGAGGTCACGAACTGGGATAGAACTCTTCCTTGCTGAGGTGTATATTGATCTCAATACGAGAACAGCCGGCCGGAGTGGCCGAGCGGTTCTGGGCGCTACGGTCGCAGGTTCGAATCCTGCCTCGGGCATGGATGAGTGATGTCTTTAGGTTAGTTAGGTTTAAGTAGTTCTAAGTTCTAGGGGACTTATGACCACAGCAGTTGAGTCCCATAGTGCTCAGAGCCATTTGAACCATTTGAACGAGAACACTGCAGAGCTGATAGGAGAGTCATGGTCTCCAGCGGTGCTTCTCATATCTCGTTGCGGATTGCAGCAAGCCCTCACTAACGGCTGTGGAATCGATATGCGCTGCCAACTTTGGTGTGGCACCACGAGCTATGGACGATACCACAGTGGAACATGTGGCACGCACGTCTCCAACCTTTCTGCCAATTATTGTTAGTAAACTAATTCTGATAATTTCGCTGCTTCTTCATCCAAACAGCCCCACGAGGCAGAACGGATCCGGTTACCTCAGAAAACTCCAAGGGGATACCGGGAATCTAACCTGTGTCCTTCTGTAGCGAAGACAGCGATGCTGGCTATTCATCTACGGAGGCAGTCAACCTCCTCCTTCCCCCCAACCCCTCCCCGCCACACAAACACAGAACGGCGTAGTTTTGTACAAAAGGATATACGAATGAGTCACATCGCTGGCATCGGGTTCTACACATATCTGGTGACTACTTTGACGGACAGTAACAGGTGCAAACATGTAACTCTTTTGTATCGGTTAATGGTTCAAATGGCTCTGAGCAGTATGGTACTTAACTTCTGAGGCCATCAGTCCCCTAGAACTTAGAACTACTTAAACCTAACTAACCTAAGGACATCACACACAGCCAAGCCCGAGGCAGGATTCGAACCTGCGACCGCAGCGGTCGCGCGGTTCCGGATTGTAGCGCCTACAACCGCTCGGCCACCCTGGCCGGCTGTATCGGTTATGAATAATTAGTTGCCACTATTTAAGTTCCAAACCCTCGTATAAATTTGGTTGAAACTGCTTAAGATGGTCACGAGGTGTGCTGCTATGTCAGTCCCTTTTCACCCGCCCCGCCCCCTATGAGATGTAGGCAGTTGTAATCCCATCAGCAGCCTTCGCGTGAGTGTGCGCACCTCATTGAAAATTCATATCAGTCGTATGAGTGCTATGGAAGACGAAAACACAAACGTTCATTTTCATATATTTAATTGTTCAGCATTATCCAGGTCAAAAAAGCTATTGTAGTCTCAGTACAGGTAACTATAACAACGGCAGTAGAAAGTAACCAAGACTTCTGCCGCTTCTACGCTGAGCCATAAAGTCGCGTTTCCACCGGCTGGGGATTCTGTTATTCAGTGAGGGGAGACACCGGAACGGCGATAAAGCGAATACGTAAGAGCGTGCCGGGCAATTTTTCCGCGGAATCTGAAAGATGGATGCCCCGGATGAAGCAGTGCCCTAGGCGCGGCGCGGCGCCGCGCAGCTGGCGGTATTGGCCGCTTTAGAGCCGGCAGAGCCGCTTTACGACCGGGCCGAGCCGAGCTGAGCCGAGCCATGCCCCGTCTGACGGCGACGCCACGCGGACAGAGACGTCGCCGCCGCCGCAGCTGCCGTGGGCCGACACCGCTCTATTACCGCCGGCGAAAGCCTCCCCAAAAATCTCTATACACTGTGCCTGCTTCACCGGGGTAGCGCACTTTGTTGGCCCCGTATTAAAGTCGTAAACTTTGTCAGCGATTTCGATTCAAGTATTACAAGAGTGTTGAGGTGTCTTCTACACAGAATACATGCGTCTATTTTATTAAAAACCGTTTGGGGTTTTAATATACAGGATGCACTGTTTCGGTTAAGTATGGCCAACTCGCAGGTTGCAGTCATTATGGGTTCATTCACCGGACTTTACCTGATTTAAGTAGGGCGACAAACCAACAGTAATATTAGCCCTGATTTTCCCCCACCAACACTAATTTTGTAAAAAAAAAAAAAAAATAGCTGGTAGCCAAGATCGCACGAATTCTTTTTATTCCATGATTAACGGTTTCGGCGAAATTAAAGCCGCGTTCATCGGATCTAGGGAGGCAGAAAACACTATAAAAGTGGGCTTGTATTCCGCTTATATACACTACTGGCCATTAAAATTGCTACACCAAGAAGAAATGCGGATGATAAACGGGTATTCATTGGACAAATATATTATACTAAAACTGACATGTGATTACATTTTCACGCAATATGGGTGCATAGATCCTGAGAAATCAGTACCCAGTACAACCACCTCTGGCCGTAATAACGGCCTTGATACGTCAGGGCATTGAGTGAAACAGAGCTTGGATGGCGTGTACAGGTACAGCTGTCCATGCAGCTTCAGCACGATGCCACAGTTCATCAAGAGTAGTGACTGGCGTATTGCTCGGCCGCCATTGACGAGACGTTTTCAATTGGTGAGATATCTGGAGAATGTACTGGCCAGGGCACCAGTCGAACATTTTCTGTATCCAGAAACGCCCGTACAGGACCTGCAACACGCGGTCGTGCATTATCCTGCTGAAATGTAGGGTTTCGAAGGGATCGAATGAAGGGTAGATCCGTAGGTCGTAACACATCTGAAATGTAACGTCCACTGTTCAAAGTGCCGTCAGTGCGAACAAGAGGTGACCGAGATGTGTAACCAATGGCACCCCATACCATCACGCCGGCTGATACGCCAGTATGGCGATGACGAATACACGCTTCCACTGTGCGTTCCCCGCGATGTCGCCAAAAATGGATGCGACCATCATGATGCTGTAAACAGAACCTGGATTCATCCGAAAAAATGACGTTTTGCCATTCGTACACCCAGGTTCGTCGTTGAGTACACCATCAGAGGCACTCCTGTCTGTGATGCAGCGTCAACGGTAACCGCAGCCATGGTCTCGGAGCTGATAGTCCATGCTGCTGCAAGCGTCGTCGAACTGTACGTGCAGATGGTTGTGGTCTTGCAAACGTTCTCATCTGTAGACCCAGGGATCGAGACGTGGCTGCACGATCCATTACAACCATGCGGTTAAGATGCCTGTCATCTCGACTGCTAGCGATACGAGGCCGTTGGGATCCAGCACGGCGTTGCGTATAATCCTCCTGAACCCACAGATTCGATATAATGCTAACAGTCATTGGATCTCGACCAACGCTAGCAGCAATGTTGCGATATGGTAAACCGCAATCGCAATAGGCTACAATCCGACCTTTATCAAAGTCGGAAACGTGATGGCACCCATTTCTCGTCCTTACACGAGGCATCACAAAAACGTTTCACCAGGCAACGCCGGTCAACTGCTGTCTGTGTATGAGAAATCGGTTGGAAACTTTCCTCATGTCAGCACGTTGTAGGTGTCGCCACCGGCGCCAACATTGTGTGAATGCTCTGAAAGCTAATCATTTGCATATCACAGCATCTTCTTCCTGCTGATTAAATTTCGCGTCTGTAGCACGTCATCTTCGTGGTGTAGCAATTTTAATGGCCAGTAGTGTACATACCTTAGGACACATACAGGTTACAACATCAAGGCAAACAAAAGTGATATTATTAGCCCGCATCTCGTGGTCGTGCGGTAGCGTTCTCGCTTCCCACGCCCGGGTTCCCGGGTTCGATTCCCGGCGGGGTCAGGGATTTTCTCTGCCTCGTGATGGCTGGGTGTTGTGTGCTGTCCTTAGGTTAGTTAGGTTTAAGTAGTTCTAAGTTCTAGGGGACTTACGACCACAGCAGTTGAGTCCCATAGTGCTCAGAGCCATTTGAACCATTTTTTTGAAAAAGTGATATTAATAGTTGTCTATAACATGCAGGCCCTACAAAATTGTCGTAAGTAGCACATAGGCGTCCATGAGAGATGACATTATAAATGTTAAGTGTCTCCATCACATACAAGCACAAGCTAGGTACTACCGCGACTCCGGCTCTGTTCTTACACTACAGGCCGCGTCGCGAGATGGCGCTAGCAGAAGGGCCGCCAATGAATGTCACAGCTCGCGTCATAACAGGCACTGCGTGTGTGGTAACACTACGTCATTACGGCTTGTACATATTTCTAGAGATTACTGTATCGCGTAAACATATACAAACCTTATGAAAGCTGCAGACCATCACAATTGCACATCTGTCTTCTCACATATACTACATATCGAAATCAAATGCAAATTTCATGTTGGATTACAAAAATGCGCACCTGTCTGGTCCTGTACGTAATACGATACGATCATAGATAGATATTTTATGGGATCTGCAGGGCTATACACAGCACATCAGTCTGGTGATATATAAAATCTACCGAGAGTATATACAAATTTGAAGGACATTACAGGGTTACACAGTGCATAGCCGTTTGGTCATATAAAAATACCAATAAAACACACCTTGCGTATGAGCACAGATTTTTCCGGTCATATCAAATGCACATCTGCCTGTTACATATAAAACATACCGAAAAGAAATGCAGATTTTCTGGAACTGCCCAGTTACACAAGTACACATCTGTCTGGTCACATATAAAACCCACCAAAATTCATATATATATATATATATATATATATATATATATATATATATATATATGTAAGAACACTGTAGGGTTACACAAATGCATATCAGCCTATTCATATATTAAAAACTTACGACAATTTTATAAGGCCTGAGTGTAATAGGCAACTATTAATATCGCCAATGTTTGCCTTGATGTTGTAACCCGTATGTGTCCTAAGGTATTTAACTACATTTATGTGTGTACATGCTATATAAGTGGAATCCAAGCCCACTTTTATAGTGTTTTCCGTCCTCCCTCGATCCGATGATGGCGGCTTTAGTTTCGCCGAAATCGGTAATCACGGAATAAAAAGAATTCCTGCGATATTGGCTGCCGGTTTATTGCTTTACAAGCATCTAGATCACTCGCTCATGAGCACAATGTGCTCCCTACAAAACTAAGTTTATCGTGCAGTATCTCCTCCTGTGATTATAGTAAGGCGAGCTAATAGTCTGTAAGAGAACTGAAAGACCCTTCACTAGATCTTCATCATGTACAGTCTCTTCAGCAGGTGTTAACCGAATCATAATTATTTTTTTTCTTGAGACGTTTTAATCTCATCTTTACCTACAATAATGATGGAAGCTCAAGAAATGAATTAAAATTTGGGCAATGTCCAGGGCGAACCCAATCTTCCGGTTTGTATTAGGAAGGGCACTGGACTAAGGTAATCGATGCAACTCTGTTAGTTGTAATGCTGTGGAGGTGTAATGACTAGCATACCTGACTAGTATGCAAGGAGATCTAGGTTCAATTTTTGGCTATGGCACAAATTTTATTTCACTTCTTCAGCTTCCATCATTAACAAAACATGTTGTGTCTATTGGCCTCCAGGGCTCCTTAATTAAAAATTAAAAGTGGTGAAGTTCCATCCTCTACACCTAAGGGCTTCTTTCTCCATACACACAATGTATAGGTGTTCTTGAAATCCCAATTGTCAATCATTAAACATACCATGAGTGTAATATGCTTCCTGTTCAACCCCACGATTGCAGGACTTCTCTTTAAACACGGTTTCGACATCATTGTCTTGCCATGTTCTTGTTTTGATCCAGATACGTATGAGGACGAGCTAAAAAGAAATACTCCCGGATTTTTTATGGGCAGCTATTATAATTTTTCAGATAAAGTGAACTTTATGAACAATTTACGTGTTTACATGAGGATGGTATCTGTTCTTTCGGTCAGATACCATCTTCATATAGTTAAGGCTAACCGGCCATTGACCTTCTTCTTCTGTGCTGGATGCACATGCAGTGCCCGAACTCTTACGGGACTCAGTAAGATTGTCTGCCGCGAGTAATGAGTGTAGTGGGCAGGGGCACTACGAATGTAGTGTGTGGACATTGAGTTGGGAATGTGGGTCTCACGGGGAGCGTGCAAGGGATAAATCCCTGCAGTCGCACTATTCTCTGTGCCCTCGGTGGCTCAGATGGATAGAGCGTCTGCCGTGTAAGCAGGAGATCCCGGGTTCGAGTTCCGGTCAGGGCACACATTTTCAACTGTCCCCGTTGATGTATATCAACGCCTGTCGACAGCTTAAGGTTTTTATTTTATTATCATTTCATCTACGTGTTTATTCTTCATGTTTACATATTTGCATTGCTCTGGCGCTAGAGGGCTCCTAACTGTAGAGTGTAATATGGAGGTCTGTGAGAAACAGAGTGCTGTAATTGGGTTTCGAATTCGAAGGGTTCGTCCATACACGGAGCACCCTCTCATTCAGCATGACAATGCTAGACCGTGCATGAGAGCTGCAACATCAGGAACAATCCGGTGCCTTGGGTTCGCTCTCATCGATTGTCCTCAAAACACACTTTCGAGTACTTCATTCTGATAGTGATGAAGCTATGCAATCAGAGGTGAGGTTCTGACTCCGCCAACAAGGTCAGAGAGTCTACAGTTGCTATATCAATAGACTGATGTCTCGCTGGGAGAAATGTGTTCGTCACCAGGTTCAAAATGGTTCAAATGGCTCTGAGCACTATGGGACTTAACATCTGAGGTCATCAGTCCGCTAGACTTAGAACTACGGAAACCTAACTAATCTAAGGACATCACACACATCCATGTCCGAGGCAGGATTCGAACCTGAGACCGTAGCAGCAGCGCGATTCCGGACTGTAGCGCCTAGAACCGCTCGGCCACAAAGGCCGCCGTTCGTCACCAGGGTTACTATATCGGGAAATAAATATGTAGACGCGAAATATAAAGAAGCAGATTGTTAATAACGTTTGTTTTATTTAGAAATCATAAAAGAGTTTTCACAAAAAAAGAAAAAAAACCAGAGGCGTTACCTTTCAGCACCCTCTTGTAATTTAGATTTTATCATCATTTTAGCGATAAGCAGACAGGTTCCAGTCAAACAAATGGAGTCGTTGTCTCTGTCCTGTCTAGCCAATCAGGCTGTTCATTATCCGTAATACCTGTCTGATCACACACCCACAGCAGTTTTACGCTGCCACTTTCCGCAGGCCTCACAACGGATTGATGGCATTCTGTGACAAACTTTGATCTCGTTGCAGTGGCTGATAGAGATTTCGGATGTACTTGGCTCTCTCAATGAATGTAGATGCTACGATCCTTCCACTACCCACGTAGGTTTCATTCATTGCAAACTCTGATAGGAAATATCTCCTTCTGGAATACCGCGGCCAGCTTCGGTAGAGAGAGTGCGCTCTCTAATCTGGGCTATACCATGTCTATCCCAGACCCAGCACATTTGTCTTTCATCTGTCTCTCAGTAAACCATACATTTAGATCGACATCTACATCTACATTTACATATATTGTATTGTATTGTATTGTATTGTATTGTATTGTATCTTAACCGGGGACCTAGAAACGACGGAGAGGCTCCGTCCACGCCGCAGCCGCAGTGGTCCACAACCCCACGACGACTACCGCAGTCCACTTCACCCCACCGCCGCACCACTAGGAACCCAGGGTTATTGTGCGGTTCGGCCCCCGGTGGGCCCCCCAGAGAACGTCTCACACCAGACGAGTGTAACCCCTATGTTTGCGTGGTAGAGTAATGATGGTGAACGCATACGTGGAGAACTTGTTTGCGCAGCAATCGCCGACTTAGTGTAACTGAGGGGGAATAAGGGGAACCAGACCGAATTCGCCGAGGCAGACGGAAAACAGCCTAAAAACCATCCACAGACTGCCCGGTTCACCCGACGTCGACACAAATCCGCCGGGCGGATTCGTGCCGGGGACCAAGCGCTCCTTCCCGCCCGGAAAGCCGTGCGTTAGACCGCACGGCCAACCGGGCGGGCAAAATTTGTAGCAGAGACTGGACTCGAACCCAAGTTTCCTACTTATGAGACAGACGCACTAGCCGTTACACCACGCTAGCACTGCCATATACATATATACTCCGATAGCCACCAGGCGGTGTGTGGCGGAGGGCACAATTCGCGTCAAAGTCATATATCCCTCCCCTCTGTTCCACCTGCGGATCGCGCGAGGGAAAAACTACTGTCTGAACGCCTCAGTACGAGCTCTAATTTCCCTTGCCTTTGAAAGGTGATCATTGCACGATTTGAGAGTTGGTGATAATAATATATGCTCTACATCCTCGGCGAAGATCGGATTTCGGAATTTAGTCAGCAGCCCCTTCCGTTTAGCGCGTTGTCTATCTGCAAGTGTGTCCCACTTCAAACCTATGAGATTTGTAGCACTCTCGCGATGGCCAAATGTACCAGACACGAATCTTGCCGCTGTTCTTTGGACCGTCTCAATCTCTTGAATGAGGCCCAACTGGTAAAGGTCCGATACAGAAGAACATTACTTTAAGACCGGACGAACTAACGTATTGTAAGCAATTTCCTTTGTTGAAGGACTGCATCGCTTCAGGATTCTACCAATAAACCGCAGTGCAGAGTTCGCCTTGCCCGTTACTCGTGTAATCTGATCATTCCAGTTGAGATCATTTCGAATAGTCACACCCAGATACTTGACGGATGTTACCGCTTCCAAAGACTGGGCATTTATTTTGTATTCGTACATTAATGGGGATTTTCGCCTTGTTATACGCAGTAGGTTACACTGCCAGTCATTACACTGCCAGTCATTACACCACGCACTTATTTTCTAAAAATCTTCACTGACTTGTTCACAGCTTTCGTGTGATACTACTTTCCTGTAGACTACAGCAATATCGGCGAACGACGAGTATGTATCCCGAATCGTGCCGTGGATTATTCTTTCACTAATGTGTACTTACACAGTCGTTACTATATTTACCAAATTTTTTATATTAGTGTGGAATTGTGGATGTCATAAAGATTTTCAGTTTTTTCCATTCTTTAACCTGTCTGCCCCTGTTATTCCACGCCCATAGAACAGCTGACCATAATGAAGCGTGTCTGTTAGGCATGTTCATTGAAATACCGACTGAATCACATGACAGGATATACACTCCTGGAAATGGAAAAAAGAACACACTGACACCGGCGTGTCAGACCCACATACTTGCTCCGGACACTGCGAGAGGGCTGTACAAGCAATGATCACACGCACGGCACAGCGGACACACCAGGAACCGCGGTGTTGGCCGTCGAATGGCGCTAGCTGCGCAGCATTTGTGCACCGCCGCCATCAGTGTCAGCCAGTTTGCCGTGGCATATGGAGCTCCATCGCAGTCTTTAACACTGGTAGCATGCTGCGACAGCGTGGACGTGAACCGTATGTGCAGTTGACGGACTTTGAGCGAGGGCGTATAGTGGGCATGCGGGAGGCCGGGTGGACGTACTGCCGAATTGCTCAACATGTGGGGCGTGAGGTCTCCACAGTACATCGATGTTGTCGCCAGTGGTCGGCGGAAGGTGCACGTGCCCGTCGACCTGGGACCGGACCGCAGCGACGCACGGATGCACGCCAAGACCGTAGGATCCTACGCAGTGCCGTAGGGGACCGCACCGCCACTTCCCAGCAAATTAGGGACACTGTTGCTCCTGGGGTATCGGCGAGGACCATTCGCAACTGTCTCCATGAAGCGGGGCTACGGTCCCGCACACCGTTAGGCCGTCTTCCGCTCATGCCCCAACATCGTGCAGCCCGCCTCCAGTGGTGTCGCGACAGGCGTGAATGGAGGGACGAATGGAGACGTGTCGTCTTCAGCGATGAGAGTCGCTTCTGCCTTGGTGCCAATGATGGTCGTATGCGTGTTTGGCGCCGTGCAGGTGAGCGCCACAATCAGGACTGCATACGACCGAGGCACACAAGGCCAACACCCGGCATCATGGTGTGGGGAGCGATCTCTTACACTGGCCGTACACCACTGGTGATCGTCGAGGGGACACTGAATAGTGCACGGTACATCCAAACCGTCATCGAACCCATCGTTCTACCATTCCTAGACCGGCAAGGGAACTTGCTGTTCCAACAGGACAATGCACGTCCGCATGTATCCCGTGCCACCCAACGTGCTCTAGAAGGTGTAAGTCAACTACCCTGGCCAGCAAGATCTCCGGATCTGTCCCCCATTGAGCATGTTTGGGACTGGATGAAGCGTCGTCTCACGCGGTCTGCACGTCCAGCACGAACGCTGGTCCAACTGAGGCGCCAGGTGGAAATGGCATGGCAAGCCGTTCCACAGGACTACATCCAGCATCTCTACGATCGTCTCCATGGGAGAATAGCAGCCTGCATTGCTGCGAAAGGTGGATATACACTGTACTAGTGCCGACATTGTGCATGCTCTGTTGCCTGTGTCTGTGTGCCTGTGGTTCTGTCAGTGTGATCATGTGATGTATCTGACCCCAGGAATGTGTCAATAAAGTTTCCCCTTCCTGGGACAATGAATTCACGGTGTTCTTATTTCAATTTCCAGGAGTGTATATATAATTCCCATGTGTACAACTGCAGCAGTACCGTCAGCATGATTCGCATGGCGAATTACATCTAGTTTAGGCAGGGGGAGATCCAAGACTTACCGTTCGCAGTAATTACGGTTTAGGTAGGGCCACCATAAATCGACATAGGCGAACATGTTTGCTAAAAATTAAGGTAATGGCCCCAGTGATGCATGGTTAATGAAGCGCCACAATCGCACCGTCGTAGGTTGTTGTAAGTACGTTCTGATTGCAGCGTAAACGTGTGATAAAGCAGCCGGCCGCGGTGGTCTAGCGGTTAAGGCGCTCAGTCCGGAAGCGCGCGACTGCTACGGTCGCAGGTTCGAATCCTGCCTCGGGCATGGATGTGTGTGATGTCCTTAGGTTAGTTAGGTTTAAGTAGTTCTAAGTTCTAGGGGACTGATGACCACAGATGTTAAGTCCCATAGTGCTCAGAGCCATTTGAACCATTTTTTTGTGATAAAGCAGCTGAGGCGTTAGCTTCCTCCTGTCCCCAGAATGCATCTCAGCACAATGTTTATACCCTCAAACGGAGAGCGTTCGTGCGGAAGGATTCCAGGCCTCTGGTAGGTTGACAAGCTTTCCTCCAATAAAAAGCGGCAGATGCAGCAGCTAAGAATGCTTCCACGTAAAATAAAATTTTCAAATGTGCTACAGTGTACATGTTGTTACCTCGCTGTTGAGGGAGAGGAGGAGGAGTGGTTAAGGTTTAGAAAAAAAAAAAAAACTGCAGTCAGTGAAACAAGCGACCGCTGCGTCGTGAGGAAGTACTCTTAACGCGCCTGCCGATGTGCCACAGTGCTCTGACGCAAAGATTCCTCGTATGGCGGGAGGGCACACCAGTATATAGTGTTGCCGGTGCACAGGTATCTGTGTGCAACATTTTGATTGAAAGCATCTTGTGTCAAATTACGAGGGCTGCTACCGACTTACCACTGTAGTTTGAGAAACAGTGGACGACTTGAGACTAAGTGTCTGGCCCCCAGAGGGCCTGGTCTCTACCTGTGCCTACTATAAACCGTGTTATTTTGCTTTTCCATCGTAGTCAATGGTGGCAAAGCAGCCATATGATGCTTTGCAATTATACATAAATTAGCTTCTGGATGCATGGACGGTATTTAATTTTTTTATTCTATGCAATAAAGAAATCACAAATGATACTTGCAGCTAAAAGATAATTTAATTGTAGTTACATATTACTCCATCTTCTGCTTTCCCTTTTCTCTGTCCATTTCCTCCTAGCCTCTCTCTTTTCATCTCCTGTTCCCCCTCTCTCTACCTATCTCTTCCTTCCCATGTCTCTGTCTATCTCCCCCATTCCCTCTCTATTTCAATGCCCTCTTCCTCTGCCCTTCTGTTCCCCTCACATCTGTGTCCATCTCCTCTTACCCCGCACTGGCTCTCAATCTCCTCCTCCCCTTTTCTCTTTCGACGGTATAACGCTCACGGCAATAGGAGGACGATGATTCTTAACCCCACAGTATTTCTTTCCAGACCGCAACTAATATGTGGGACAAATTTCATTGAAATCGTTCCAAGTGTTGAGGATGGGCTTTTTACTCGTGACGTTGCCCACTTACGCACATGCTAATACATTTCACACAAATTCTACATGTTTCACACGTATTTGTACACAAAATTCATCTCTACTTCTAGCGAAATTCGCGTTGCATTTTCATTTTAACGCAGCTCAATGATTATGATGTCCTATCTCTTGAATTTCTTGCTGTACAATGATATAATTTTGCACATACATCCGGCGGTACATGTCGCTACTATCCACGAAATGTGTTGTGAATAGAGTTAGTAGTAGGTAAGTAAGTAATAAATTAAAACATAATGCATTAAGTGCCAACTTTCATGCTTCTCAGTGTTTTATAGTGCCACATCTCCTGAACTGTATGTCTTACAGTGATATAATTTTGCTGATACATTCTGTGTTATGCATGCATACTGCTATTAAAACATGTAGCAAATACAGTTACTTGTAAAGAAGCAATAAATTAAAACTTCATGTTCCATGCGGGGGTTTTACTGAATACATAAAACGCAGTAAGCGATTAAACTGTTTCCTTTTATCATTTTGCGAGGGTCGTCGGGGAGAAACAATTCCGCAAGGGCTTCAAATTACGTGCAAAGTTTGTTGCAAGTTTCAAGGTGGTCCTATTATGAAATACTGGATGACTGAAATATGGGCATTCTCTTGTCACGGGCTACATGCTTTTTCAGCCACCTCGCCACCCCCTACTATTGGTGGTGGTTGTTCGTACCTCCACAGTGATTTTTTCCGAACAGTTAATGATATGTGAGTCACGTTTGGCCGAAATCTGTCCAGTAGTTTCGGAGGAGATGTGGAGCGTACATACATACATATACGAGGATGAGTCAAATGAAAACCCTAAATATTTTTAAATATTATTTATTGTGCAGAAGTGCTCTAAAACTATATCGCTTTTCAACGTAATCTCCTCCACACTCAATGAAAGTCCTACAGCGCTTACAAAGTGTATAGATTCGTTTAGAAAAAAATTTATTCGGTAGTCCGCGCAACCACTCATGCACCGCGTGGCGTACCTCTTCATCAGAACGGAACTTCTTTCCTCACATTGCGTCTTTGAGTGGTCAAAACATATGGGAATCACTTGGGGCAAGGTCTGGTGAGTATGGTGGATCAGGAAGACACTCAAAATGCATGTCTGTGATTGTTGCAATTTTTGTACGGGCAGTGTGGGGCCTTGCAGTGTTATGTTGCAAAAGGACACCTGCTGACACCAATCCACGTCGCTTTGATTTGATTCCAGGCCGCAGATGATTTTTTAGGAGGTCTGTGTATGTTGCACTGGTGACAGTGCTCCCTCTAGGCATGTAATGTTCCAAAATGACGTATTTTTCGTCCCAAAAGAGTCAGCATAACCTTCCCTGCTGGTGGCTCTGTTCGAAACATTTTGGTTTTGATAATGTGGAATGGCGCCATTCCATGCTCGCTCTGTTCGTTTCCGGTTGGTGGAAGTGAACCCAGGTTTCGTCCCCAGTAACGATTCTTGCAGCTAAGCCGTCATCTTCTCGTTCAAAGCGCCGAAGAAGTTCTTCACAAGTATCAACACGTCGTTCTCTCATTTCAGGAGTCAGCTGCCGTGGCACCCATCTTGCAGACAGTTTGTGAAACTGGAGCACATCATGCACAATGTGGTGTGCTGACCCATGACTAGTCTTTAAACATGCTGCAGTGTCATTCAGTGTCACTCGGCGGTTTCCCTTCACTATGGCTTCATCTGCCGCAGTGTTCTGTGGAGTCACAACTCGTTGTGCCTGACCTGGACGAGGAGCATCGTCCACTGAAGTCACACCATTTGCTAACTCCCTCCTTCATTCGTAGACTTGCTGCTGTGACAAACATGCGTCACCCTACTGAACCTTCATTCGTCGGTGAATTTGAATAGGTTTCACACCTTCACTACGTAAAAAACGAATAACAGAACGCTGTTCTTCCCTGGTGCAAGTCGCAAGTGCGGCAACCACCTTTATACTGATACTTCAACGGTATGTGTGCATCTGCACTATGCTGCCACCTACAGGCCAATGTGCACGCTATTTGTAGCACGCTTGCCAACTTACAGGACGACGGCGCGAAATTTCGATTTGTTATTGCAAATTTAAGGTTTTCATTTGACTCACCCTCAATGTACATCCCTTTTTATAATATGTATGGAGTAATAGCGTGTCATAAGGAGGAACTTTCACTTCTGGGGGTCTGGCTCAAACAAATTGTATGTTTCTTACGTTACTGACAGGGTTCTTCGATTGTTTGTTGTTGGACCTATTGAAGAACCGTTCAGTTACAGAGTGCTGCAGATAAACAGTACATACAATATGAGTGGGGAGTGCCAGATGCAGTAACAAAAGCACGAAATGACATCACGCGAACCATGTCAGCGTGGCGCCGAATCACGCATGAAACGCTAATCTGGACAAAACACAGCTCAATCTCGTGCATGCAAGAGGGAGAAGAGACAGTTGCGACAACTTTGTTGCTTCCAGTAACACGTCAAATGGGGCGTCGGTTTTCACGGTTGAATGCTCGCAGTCGCTGTTACTCGCAGTGTCGGGCACAACAACGTCTGCGATTTGACAGCTGTGGTCGGCACTGCGAGCCGCCATCTGCCGCGTTTGTAACAGCAGCTGCTGCGCCTGCGCACCCTAGCGACAAGTGGACAGATAGCAGCCTTTTGTACTCGTGTGTGGCGTCGGCGCACCGAGCTGCTAATCTACGCCCCCCGCCACGGGGCACAGACGCCAAAGCGACGCACGCGGCCGCATAGCTGTATCAGCGCACCAGAATTTATTCCGAGATAAGGCATTTTCCATTTACCCGGAACGCCTCCATACGCTCGCCTTTGAAGGGTATCGAGCAGCTAACATCCTCCACGTGCTATCTGCTCAATTCCATCTCGAAGTCTTGATGCTGGCAATAACGAGAGGAAGGCACGAGGTTGCAGACTTCGAGACAGCTAGAGGTTGTTAGTCACCCCAGTCTGATGCTATTATTCCCCGTAGGACATGGGCTACCATCTTCTGTTACGACTGGATTTTGTGTATAGTGTTGAAGCAGTTGCCGACTGCAAGAAATGAATGATTTCATTTCTCTCATCAAAATGGAGAAATCACTGCCGATCAGTTCCCAACGTTGAGTATAAAGGCCGTTCCACACCACTGCTTACATATACACGAGAAATTCGCCATAAGCAGTTAGCTTTCCTTAGCTGCAGTGGTTTTATTCATCGTCTGATTAGTTTTAAAATATTATTGGTAATGTCGTGATATCAAAATTTAAGAACAACGGAGGTAATACAATTCATATACTGATAAAATTTAGATACATACATCTAATACGACAAGGATGAACGGTGTTACGCGGTCAGTCGCTCTGAAACTGTCCCCCAACATATTTCAGAATGTTTTACGCTCATTTTTCTTGATCAGATAGCTGATTACTGACGGTGCGTATAGTAATTACAATCAAGATTCAGCACCTCCAGTCACTGTTCCTTTATTGCATTCTGCTCACTTCTTTTTTTTTTCTTGTCACGGTGGAGGCACTGATCAGGTGGGAGGCTACGAGCTGATTAGCGATGGAGAACTACTCTTTTAAGAAGAGCTGGCCACCATAAAAATGTTCCAAGCCGATTTCAAATCGTATCCGCAGGTAGACGGACATGTATTCAGTACCCTAAATGGATGCTCCCCTAGCATGATTTCGGGGGCCGCCTTTCGTCGAAAAAACCTATTGTTATTCGCAGAAGCCTTTTAGCAAGGTAACAGATCTGTAGTCAGGTGTCGCTTCCCCCTCGAAACAAAGTTCGTTTAAAACTTTCAGAACCCTGCGTTCTGCTTACTTCTTAATGTACGTTTTCGTAGAGGTTCCCGTTTCTCGCCCTTGCCTTCGTCTCAGGCTTTTTATAGGTTCTTTTAAGTATTCTGCCACGTAGTTGGAGAGATTTTCTGCCCTACTTCACACCTCGGAACGTTATTGGTTGAAAATAGTACAAATCCGCACGACTAGGATATTGTTAGAATCCTTACTTAAATTTTATTGGACGAAAGTCGCAGTTACCATCATTATTGGCCGGCAAGTACCTGCTCTGGCGAGAAAGCTGCCATGTTACAGAGCGTCCAGAAAAAGTACGGTACACGATAGCCTATATGGTAGGAGATGTTGTACTGAAGACTTGTCGCTCGGCGATCGATGAGGCGAACCTTGTGGTCACACAGAAAGATGTTGCCACTTGTGTATTGTGGACAGAGAGAGACAATGAACTCAAGGTCTCCTGCGTTGCTGCAGTTGCCATCAGCATTACTTTGCAATTATGGTAAGATGTGCCATCGCCGCGGTAGGAGTTCTATGGGGACAGGGTATTAGTTCACTCCCTTCACGAGCCAGTTATTGCGTTTTAATTCAGGGTGTTTACAAATGAATGTCGGGGTTTTAACGCTTTATAATATTTATTACATTAAACTCACAGTTATAACTGATATTTCAAATGGAAGAACAACTCAAACAGTTTTACAAAGAACCTCACTGGCATAGCGAAGTACGCGATTGGTTGAACTTCACTGTACCCAAGCGCTGGATATGCCGCAAGGGGCCCAATGACAGCGGTTGCTTTGCATGGCCTCCACGTTCACCCGACCTAACGCCATGCGATTTTTTCCTTTGGGGCTTCATCAAGGACCTTGTGTACGTCCCTTCGCTACCAGAAGACCTCCCTGAATTAAGAAACCGGAATGAAGCAGGTGTTGCTACAATCACTGAAGAGACACTTATCAGCGTTTGGGAAGAACTCGGCTATAGACTTGATGTGTGCCCTGGGCCAAATGGTTACATTGTACATTTATAAGGTTCTTGGTAAAACTGTTTGAGTTGCTCTTTCATTTGACATTTATTACTGTAAGTTTAAAATAATAAGTATTATAAATCGTCAAAACCCCGGCATTCATTTATAAACACCATGTACTTCGCAGCCAGCTAGTTTGCCTTCTATATGCGCTTTGGCGATCTCATCGTGTTCCTCCTATAATTTACAAACTATACTTACAGCCACTGGTTATATTCGTGCATTATCGGTATAAATTTGCATTTATCGCGCCCACCCACCTGTGCCAAGGTTTCAGTTCACCAGTAGAGCCCCCTCACCCCTCCCCCATGTTCAAGTATTCAGTGCTCATTTATATCAACGGGTAACTCAAGGTTTCCTTAACGATGACAAGTCTGATTGTTAGAGTGACCATTTGTGTATCTTATAAATTAGACAATCATTCTTCTTATGAACATGTATATGTTCATGGTTTGGTACCCATATTGTTATGTGCGACTGGGCCACCCTTATTAATTTTTGTTCAGGAAGACATTTCCATTGCGAAACATTGTTATTCCTTTTAATTAACTTGCATGATCGTATGGGATGTTTCCCTTCTCTGTCGGTCACCAGAGATCGGACTTAAGCGTCATACGGGTATGCAATAGAGCACAACCGACAGCCCCCAACAGGTAGTCAGCCATGGTCTTATAAGAGGAACCACATTTGCATTAATTAATTTAATACAATTCTAACTTATTCTGCCGTCTCAGTTACACGATTTTAAATACATGACATATTTCGATCTCTCTGGATCATCATCAGCTCTATGTAGTTGCATCAGAAACCTTCTGTTTCGGTGTCAGATCATAATATCAGAGTACTGTGATCCAAACATGTCACGAATTTAGAAATGTGCAACTGATATTTAAGAATGAATAACAATTGCCGATACAACTGCTGTTCTACCGCCACGATTATCAGCTGTATTGTGAAGTACTTTAGGGAGACTTCGGAAAACCTAAATCGGGATGACCAGATCAAGATCGGAATCTACATCGTCACGAATTTCTGATTAAAACATTGCTACATCCTTCACCGTATTCCTAGTGTACAAGAATGTTTTGTAAAAGAGATATTTCATAATATAGAAGGCTAGTGCTACACTGCTCATTTATTTCTCGCTCCCAGTCACTGCACCCACTACACACGACATACGCACAGTATTTCATTATGTAGCCTTATCCTCACTATTACCTCACATCAGAATCACAGCGGCAGTTTTCGATTTCTGTCTTATGTACTGCAACTTTACATTAACCAGCCTGAAAAATTCATTCGTGTTAGTAAGGCTAAGGTGATAATACTTTTCACTAAATAGCTTTCAAAAATGGTTCAAATGGCTCTGAGCACTATGAGACTTAACATCTATGGTCATCAGTCCCCTAGAACTTAGAACTACTTAAACCTAACTAACCTAAGGACAGCACACAACACCCAGTCGTCACGAGGCAGAAATAGCTTTCGGAGTAGGTGTTTTCTGAGTACAAAAAGAAAAACGAAAAAAAAGTGACAGTGTTGTGTGAAATGTTTCATTACTATTAATATTGGTATTATTATCATTTACTTGTGTTACATATTTCATCGAATCCCTGTCTGGAATCATCTAAGCAACCTTCACCGTATAGAGAGCATTACTTATCAGCTAGATCTTACTGTTATCTGAACACATTTCTTATAATCGTCTCCTTAATCTCCTAGGGTAGTTTTACATACGCGGCCGGCCGATGTGGCTGTGCGGTTCTAGGCGCGTCAGCCCGGAATCGCGTGACCGCTACGGTCACAGGTTCGTATCCTGCCTCGGGCATGGATGTGTGTGATGTCCTTAGGTTAGTTAGGTTTAAGTAGTTCTAAGTTCTAGGGGACTGATGACCACAGATGTTAAGTCCAATAGTGCTCAGAGCCTTTTACATACAGTTTCATTTCGTGTTAAAAATGCTGTTCTGTGTTTTATGTTTATTCTTTCATGGCAAGTTCACTCCTGTCCTTGTTCCATGACTATGGAAAGAGCTGTTGGTTCAGTAACTATCAGTGTCATTTTTGATATGGAAAACTGCTGGGTAAATATACTCATTTGGTGTAATAAAAATCCCTGTTTTCCGACAGACTTTTACAGTGACCTCAGGTACAATTTATGGTTATTATTCTTCGGAAATTTTCCCGTAATTGAAAGGTCTGTTCATATTTTGTGCATCTGTTGCCCAGTAAAACACTTCAATAGCTAATTATTGAGCGTACGTATGAACAGTATGCAGCTAAAACACACCGTCTGTTACACACTAATGACTAGACTCTAAGGGCGTGCTACCTGGCATAGCTGCGCTCTCCTCACATGCATTCGCTGGATTTAAAGCTCCAGATGATGAATATTAACAAGAATTATATAACCACACACGTTTTATGGGATTTTTTGACTCCATTAAACCAAATTGTGTCGTTCCATTTACGAATCCATACTCACTTCACTATCTCGACTGATACACAATTTAAAAATAGTACAACAATATTGTATGCGCTTCTGCTTAAACCCGTTTACCGGAAACCTCATGTCGATATATCAAACAATTCACGATACAAAATGATTGTAAGTATTGGGTTTATCGAGGTATATCAGATCTCTACTGGAACCGTCATTGATCTTTGAGCCGCGCTGGGTAGCCTTGCGGTCTGAGGGACCTTGCCACGGTCCGTGTGACTCCCCCTGTCGGAGGTTCGAGTCCTCCCTCTGGCATGGGTGTGTGTGTGTTGTCCTTAGCGTAAGTTAGTTAGATTAAGTGGTGTGTGGGCTTAGGGACCGATGACCTCAGCAGTTTGGTCTCATAAAACCTTATCACAAATTTCCAAAAAAACTGATCTTTGGGGATATTTAATAACAACTTCATCTGAGCGGCGGAATCCGTAGTTGTGTCTACTAGTTGAGTCATGTAGCTCAGGTGTCTAAATATATACCACAAAAATGTTACTTTTCATTAATTACAGCTGAAATTTCTTAAAATTAGCGAGTCGTGCATCATTAAGGCATGCTCAACATTTTGGGTGAAGTTGCGGCAGGGAGCTCGTAATACAGATGTTTTTTTCCATATGGATTAATGAATTTGTTAATGGTATTCTCACTTGAGGAAACCTCCATAAATAACTTCTACATTACGTACAAATATTGCAATTCTGAAGGCGAGACACTACTGGAAAGCACTTCATGAACTCAAAATTTTGGGAAATACACTACAGTACTGGAAATCGGGAGTAATTAGTAATATTCTTTCAGGCACTTATCTTACGAAAGATTTTAGGAACGCTTTAATCTCTGTGTGAAGTGTTCTGACCTGGAGGACCATTACACGTTTTGGAGACAGACATTAGGACAACATCATTGTGGTGTACTCTGTGGAAATATGTGGTCACTGTCGTATCATGTTTGAGAGAATTATAGTGTTATCTTTCCGTTTTTCGAAAGCGTACTTAACAAAAATTACACCTGTGTGGATATTATTCAGTTGCATTTTCAACATTCGTTTCCTTTACTTTGCCGATATCTATTATGCGTGCTTGTTGAGAATGAACTTTCTGTTTTGTTTCTTAAAGGTATTAACTGTAACACTACATGGTTGAGCTGTTGTTAACATGCCAACAAGAACGGCTAAAAAATCTTACGCCGTAGAAAAGAATAGGAAGATTTTCAAAGTATTTCACAATAGTTAAATATGATCTGGCGCAAAGGTCACAGGTACACTGAAGAATCACTTCATGATGTTAGATTCAAGACATGTTTGGCGTATAATAAACTACTTATTCTCAAAATGTTACAATTCTTTAAAATAAGAAATCATTTTCTTGCTCTTCAGCTTAGAGCATGGCTCACCGACCTGACTTGCAGACTTCATTAAATTGTTTGTCTGCTACAGGCGTTCTGGAATAAATCTTGTCACTTACAGACTTGTTCTCAACTGTAAACAGTTACTTGATAGGAATGTTAAGAGAAAAGAATACAAGCACATAGTTTTACTCTGTTCCGACGGTTTGAAAATTCAATGATTAAATTCGTGTTTTCGCTTAAGTGTTTAACTGAGTAGAGAGAAGCAGCTGTTATCGTTGATACTGTGCCCCTGACAAAATTTCTTGTAAGTGTGAATCGAAATTCAGCATCCAGCAGCTTTCGAAACGTTATGTGTCAGTTAACGAAACGAGCAGACAGTGTTTTAAAATACGCTTCACTTTTATCAAAGGTCCATTGCCCTACGTTTCTAACAGCACTGGAAATGCGCCTTACACGTCTCTTTACCGACATATTTTAATATTAATAGAAGCCAAATTTTGATATAACAGCCCTATGTATGAAGATACTGTTGCACTTCAAAACAGTTTCACCATGATTAGCTTGGAAGCGTTTAAGTATTTGAATCATTGCTAAACAGAATGAGGGACACTTTTATGTAAGACATTAATCATGATCAGATCATAAACAGTACTTTATCGGCAGTGGGTGAAGAGAGTGCTGAATGAAGAGGTAACGTACGTCAAGTTTCTGGGTGTGACTATTCGAAATGATCTCAAATGGAATGATCAGATTACACACGTAACGGGCAAGACGAACTCTAGATTGCAGTTTATTGGTAGAATCCTGAAGCGATATAGTCCTTCAACAAAGGAAATACCTTACAATACGTTAGTTCGTCCAGTCTTGGAGTATTGTTAGTCTGTATGGTACCCTTACCAGTTGGGTCTGATTCAAGAGATTGAGAAGGTCTAAGGAAGAGCGGCAAGATTCGTGACTGGTACATTTAGCCATCACGAGAGCGTTACAAATGTCATAGATAGTTTGAAGTGGGACACACTTGCAGATAGACGGCGCGCTAAACAGAAGGGGCTGCTCACTAAATTCCGAAATCCTATCCTCACCGAGGATATGGATAAAGTATTATTACCTCCTACTTTCAAATCGCGCTATGATCATCATTCAAAGATTAGGGAAATATAAGAGCTCGTACTGAAGCGTTCAGGCAGTCGTTTTTCCCTCGCGCGATCTGCGAGTGGAACAGAGGGTGGGGGGGATATGATTTTGGCGCGAATTGTGCTCTCCGCCACGCACCGCTTGGTGGCTAGCGGAGTATATATGTAGATATGTAGATGTCACCCGAAGTGACGTTTCACAATTTCTTAGAAAATTACAAGAGAGAGAAAGAAGTTTAGTTTAAGTAATAAAGGACTGCGTGATGAGCCGGCCGGAGTGGCCGTGCAGTTCTAGGCAATACAGTCTGGAACCGAGTGACCGCTACGGTCGCAGGTTCGAATCCTGCCTCGGGCATGGATGTGTGTGATGTCCTTAGGTAAGTTAGGTTTAAGTAGTTCTAAGTTCTAGGGGACTGATGACCTCCGATGTTAAGTCCCATAGTGCTCAGAGCCATTTGAACCATTTTTTTTTTAAACTGCGAGATGAAATGTGATACCAGCATCATTACTTTCCGAAAATGGCCTGAAGACGTCCAGGCGACACAGTATACGTACTTGCTAGTAGATACGTCTCTCCGAGCTTAGCCCGCATCTCGTGGTCGTGCGGTAGCGTTCTCGCTTCCCACGCCCGGGTTCCCGGGTTCGATTCCCGGCGGGGTCAGGGATTTTCTCTGCCTCGTGATGGCTGGGTGTTGTGTGCTGTCCTTAGGTTAGTTAGGTTTAAGTAGTTCTAAGTTCTAGGGGACTGATGACCATAGATGTTAAGTCCCATAGTGCTCAGAGCCATTTGAACCATTTTCTCCGAGCTTAGGGTCACACATGTCGCTAGACAGAAAGCTATCATGTATCCACGGAGAGTGATGCAAAAAACTTCCTGAGACTGGGAAAATGTGTGTTTTCTGCCACCAATGTACACGGGAACAGCAGTATTGTCTTTTTTATAGTTTAGTCACAATTCATACCTGGTTAAAGATTTACATCGAGACCCCTTAACAAACTCTGTAACCACGTCAGTGTTGTGGGAAAGGCGTGAATAACGTCACATGTATTTGCCCCTGGACCGCTTTTCATGTTGGGAGAGTGTACGCAATGGCATGAGTTTCCTAAGGCTTCTATCGTGCATGCTGTTGTCTGTACAGATTACGTACTGCAACGGCGTGCCTGCCTTTGTAGTGGTGAACACTGAATTCGGTTAATCTGATAGCAGCTAATGCCGGACCGCACTCGGCTTGTTTGGTGGAAGGGTGAAGGGCACTTGCAACGTGGTGACACAGGCGCGGACGGAAGGGAGAAGGGAGGTGGCATGACCAAGCCCCCTCCTCAACCCCTCAAAACAGATTTCATTAGAAATTTTTTAATTCTTACCTATATCGCTATCAGATGCAGGGTGAAGAAAAATTCGCGCACTCTGACTTCGCAGCGCCGTTCCCCACGTACTAGCAATTCAGAAATGTATCTCGCAAAATCTCGTCCTGTACTTATTTCGGGCAGTAGATAGACGTTAACGATTTGTAGTTTGGCAACACTGTAGTCGCGTGTATAATAACTATCACTGTCATCGTATAGCACAGCACTGTGCAGATTGTGTAGCGGCCAGCGTTTTGGGTAGGCATGCGGGAGGCCGATGATTCGATTGTGGGCTGAGGCGTATTTGTTTTATTTGCTAAATGTAGTTTGGGTGGTATGGTACCAGGCGTCTTAATCTTCATTCAGCGATTACAGTGGGTGTTCTGCAAAACATTAGCAGTTATGTACGACGAGCACAGAGAAAGAAGTACAATCGGTTTCATTGGTCAGCTTTTAAAGAAGTATTTTGCAAGTCATGAACGTGACCTGTTCTGCGCCACTGCATATACTGTATGCCCTATCTGAATGGTCCCATCGAAATTGTTTGCAAACCATGTTGATAGCCCTGTTGGTAACGTAAGGCCCGCATCTCGTGGTCGTGCGGTAGCGTTCTCGCTTCCCACGCCCGGATTCCCAGGTTCGATTCCCGGCGGGGTCAGGGATTTTCTCTGCCTCGTGATGGCTGGGTGTTGTGTGCTGTCCTTAGGTTAGTTAGGTTTAAGTAGTTCTAAGTCTAGGGGACTGATGACCTCAGATGTTAAGTCCCATAGTGCTCAGAGCCATTTGGACACCTGAACCCAGAGTAGAACCCTCTACCTCTTGCGTGCTAATCCAAAACGCTATACACGGCACCAACTGCACACAACTACTGTGTATCCTGACAGAGGTAGCTAGCGTACATTTGATTGTAGTATTGCGAGAATTCAAATCTTTAACGTCCAATTACTGCCCGAAATGTACGCAGGACGGAGTTTTGTGCATGTGGGAAATCGGAATGCGACGTCCGAATGCGCGAATATTTCTTTGCCCTGTATATCAGACGCGGTAAAATGCCTTCATATTTGAAGGAAGAAGAAATAACCATCTTGGGGTTGAAGCTCTTTTTCCCGTCTTTGCTTCAATAATACTTATGTTTTTGGATAGGATTCGCCTTTAGCAAAACCCAATTTTGTTTTTTAACTCAAACATAATTACACGTACACAAACAATAAAGAAAATTCTTTATCCTTAACAGCTATAAAATAAAAGCCCACTGAAGATGCCGCAACTGCAGTGAAACATTAGTTTTTAAATCGTAATTACAGATATTAGAAAAAAAAACCACATAAAATTATGAATACACACCTTTTTGCCACATGACATGGTTTTTCTGATGTATTGTGTTTCTACAGTGACACACACACACACACACACACACACACACACACACACACACACACACACACACACACACAGAGAGAGAGAGAGAGAGAGAGAGAGAGGAGTTAATACAGAGTTAATTAATTTCAGGCATAGCCATAACAACTTTCAAATCTTAATTTTGGCCTAAACAATTTATCTACTTTAAGGTGTAAGTGGTTGCATATGAGAAACTGTGACACCAAACAGTCACTGTAGAAACAAAATACATCAGAAAAACCACACCATATGGCAAAAAGGTATGAATTCATAATTTTATGTGGTTTTTTACAAATATCTATTATTGAGATTCAAAAACTAACAGTTACATGTATACAAACAGTAAAGAATATTCCTTATCTTTAACAGCCATAAAGTAAAAGTCCAGTGAAGATGCTTCAACTGTAGTGATACATGTTTGGATTAAAAAACAAAATTGTGTTTTGCTAAAGGCAGACCTTATCCAAAAACATATGTAAAGAAAAAATAATTGAAATTCCAAAGAAGGCAGGTGCAGGTAAGTGTGACACACTGGGGAGACAAAAGTCATGGGGTAGCAGTATGCACAGATACAAATGACAGCACTGTCGCGTGCACAAGGTACAAAAGGGCAGTGCATTGGCGGAGCTGCCATTTGCACTCAAGGGGTTCATGTGCAAAGTGTCCAAATGATTGTGGCTACACTACGGGAATTAACAGACTTTGAATGCGGAATGGCAGTTGGAGCCAGACGCATGGGACATTCCATTTCGTAACTAGGCATGGAATGCAGTACTCCGAGATCCACAGTGTCAAGAGTGTGCCGAGAATACCACATCTCACTCATTATCTTCCAACACGGACAACGCAACGACCGACGGCGTCCACTTAACGACCTGGATCAGCGGCATTTGCATAGAGTTGCCACTGCTAACAGGAAAGCAACGCTGTATGAAATAACCACAGAAATCAACGCTTGAAATAACCATATAAATCAATGTGTGAAGTGCGTCGAACGTATCCGTTTGGACAGTGCGACGAAATTTGGCGCTATTGGGTCATGGCAGTAGACGACCGAAGCCAGGGCCTTTGCTATCAGCACGACATCGCCTGCAGCGCTTCTCCTGGCCTCGTAACCGTATCGATTCGATCCCAGACGACTATAAAGCCCTGTACTGGTCAAATGAATAGAAATTTCAGTTGGTAATAGCTGATGGTAGGTTTCGAGAGTGGTGGAGACCTCACAAAGTCATGGACCAAAGTTATCAACAAGGCACTGTGCAAGCTGGTGGTGGCTGCATAATGGCGTGAGCAGTGTTGAAATGGAATGGACTGTGTCCTCTGGTCCAACTGAAACGATCATTGAGTGGAAATGGCTATATTCGGTTATCTGGAGACCATTTGTAGCCATTCATGGATTCAATGTTCCCAAAAAGCGATAAAATTTTTATGGATGGCAATGCGCCATGTCTCCGGGCCACATTTGCTGTCGACCGGTGTGAAGAACATTCTGAACTTTTCTAGCGAATGATTTGGCAGCCCAGATCGTCTGACAAGAATCCCTTCCAACTTTTATGGGACGTAATAGATAGGTCAACTCGTGCAGAAAATTCTGCATCGGCAACACTTAGCAATTATGGACAGCTATAGGGGCAGAATGGCTGAATATTTGTTCAGGGGACTTCCAATGACTTGTTAAGTCTATACCACGTCGAGTTGTTCCGCTAAAAAGTGCAGAAGATGGTCCGATTCGATAGCAGGAGGTATCCAATAACTTTCTTCATCTCGGAGGAAATCATGATTGCAAACACTGACACGATAAATACGTATAAAATAATGACAAAGCTGGTAAAAACCGATCTCAATGAAGATCATTTCGGGTTTGGAGAAATGTAGTAATACGCGAGACAATACTGGCTCTATGACTCAACTTAGACGGGAGAAAAGTAAACTTAAGTTTATACCATTTGTAGATTTAGACAAATCTTTTGACAATGTTGACTAGAATGTAGCCTATGAAATTATGAAGGTAGCAGGAATAAAATACACGGAGCTAAAAGTTATTTATTACTTGTACAGTAATCAGACTGCAATTATGAGTCGGAGGGCGCGAAAGGAAAGCAGCGTTTGAGATAGGAGTGAGAGCCATTCTTAACCCCTCGTCGATGTTATTTGAGCCGTACATTGAGCAAATAGTAAAAGAAAACAAATTGTAATTTGGTAACGGAATTATAGCTCAGGGAGAAGAGATAAAAACTTTGTTGTTTCACCATGACATTCTGACATAGGCAGCCAAGGACCAGGGGGGTGGGGGGGGGGGGATAGGTGTACGTACGTATTGTGTCCTGGAAATAGGTTAAAAATGATCAAAAGCACAGTAAAAGAAGGGTAATGAAATTATATCAGTTGATGTAGGAAGAAATATATTTGCAAATGAGACACTAAAATTAGCAGATGAATATTACTATTTAGGCAGCATAGTAACTAATGACTGACGAACTAGAGATCGTGTAATTGTCAATCCATACAGCTGTCACAAACACCATCGCTGATGACGAGACGTTGTTTGCCTGCAAAAGAGAAAGTTACCGGGAGTGAAGTTGGGTGGAAGAACCAACGTACTGGAAGCCATTCCACATCTGTTAATGCCACGTGACAGCATCACAACCTGTACAGATCTTCTGTGCGCCACCGTCCAAGGTACAGCAGACATTAAGTGCTAGTAATAGCCGATGGCAGGTTTTAACATACAGCTCGTATCAGTACCGCTGTGTTATGTTCCAGTTTATGTTGTACGCCTTTCAGTGCATATACTATCGTCATGCGCCGTATTGTATCGTTGTACTCTTAGACAATTTACGTGCATTGTACAGAACGTAACAAAACGATACCAACAAATTTCGAGGAAATGAGGGACATATTGAGAAAAAGAAGCTATTTCGGGAAACATAGTGCGATGATGATTCTGAGCGTCACCCTACTGATGAAGGCGATGGCACCACCGCCGTCATCCAGACGGTGCAAATTCTGATGATGGCCCGTAATTAAAAGGCCGAAACCGGTCAGAAGTTAGCATCGACTACGACCAAGACTCTTTTTAAACACTTTTATGACAAAGATTGCTGTTCTCCAACAACGTTATATAAAATTATTAATATCGAATGTTGACTATCAAGAGATGTAGTAAATTGTATCAGGGGACCCGGACGAAGCTTTCCCACTTCTATTATTTTAAGTAATCACATTATTTGAAGTAACTCTAGTCGTTGGGATAGCGGTAGTTATGGGAATCAAGAGAAAACATTTTCAAAAATGAACCGAACGACGTGAAATTACAATCACGAGTTTATGATACATCCTCGTATATACGTTTCCATGAATCCAAAAATGTGTTTTGTATGCGGAATGATTGTCCCGGCTAGTAAGACGACCAGAGATTAAGGACCGTCAGTAGGGTCACATAACCGATAACTTTAACTCGAAAAACTTTTTCAATTGCAGTAAGAGTATTAGGCCGCAGTTGCAAGCGGTAAATCACAATTCAAGGCGACAATAACGAATACGTTTGTCGAAAGCAAATTCGTTTAGAAAAAAATCAACTTGTAGGACGGGTAGAGATAATGGACTACCGCACGGGTCATGTTTATTTCTTATGAGAATGCTGTATACAAATTATCCAGGTAATAAGTACTTTCAAACAGACGGAATGGTGTATGTAGTAAGATAATGTGAAAATGGAGTCTCTTATTCGTGAAGAGTAAGTTAGTTTCTTAAAATAAGAGTATGAGCTGGGCATCCATGATAGCCTTTTGCCTAGAACTGTCAAGTGTTTCTTACGCTAAAATTTTTCAGAATTAGTAAGTTTTAACCCAAAACAGGTATGCAGTGTGAGACGACGGTTAAAAAAGCTTTCTAATTAGAAATCTTCCATATGCACGCAATTAGTATGTGTTGAGTAAAATAGATGTTGACTTGAGAAATAATATACACAATGTTTGTGACAGAAAGCAAGTAGCAGGTACCCCTACATGAAATTTGAAAGAGGACAATGAAGAACTAATGGTAAAGTTGATTTGGTTTCACATACAGCTAGCATGTTTCTATGAATTTGGAGTGTTATGAACGGTGTAAAAATTTAAAAACTGTTTACTTTATGGTCAACTTTACATTGTCAGCTGTAGTCGGTCCTATTAACTGTATTTCATTGCAAATTGTTTCAAAATCTACAGTGAGGATACTTTTAGTCCTTGGTATCCTTGTCTTACAAAAAGTCAAGTGAAGTGAGACACTCGTAGATGTTAGCTTTTGAATTCCCTGCCAATGAATGAAACATTTTGGATAATCGTTCCCGTGTCGCTCTGAAGCAAATAATAAAATTTCGTTCGACTGTCAAGTTCTGCCTCGTGACTAAATTCAGCACTCGAGTTATGCTTCCGACCAAGGACATTTTTGACACGCTAAATTATACCGAAATATACATTTACATGCCTTCAGCTTTCGAACTCCATCTTTCTTTTACTGTTAACTATTCCGACACGCCGCGTGAGTAAGTTGATATTGCTATTTTCTCGCGATGCAGTGCCTTACTGGTCCCAACAGTAAAAGCTTGCGGAGTTAGGTGAGAGCAAACTGTAATCGAGCGGAAGGAATTGAGAAACCGTTTCTGTAGTGAAAGAGGCAATACATTGTTGTCAGTTACATTTTCACAAAGACGATTCATAAGCGACAGTTTCGCCAACACTATTTGTAATGCGATAGTTCCATTTTCTCCGATGTCGATATGTAGTCCTTGTTACACCACCCCTCTATTTCATTTTTCTTCTTCTCTGCCGGCTCTAACACCCTCAGAGCGCTAGCACTTTGTGTCAAATATATTCTCCTGCTGTGCGCTCTCGAAGGATCGAGAAGAAAACTCAATGCGAATACGACGAAATAATTCAACGTAAGAGGTCTCCCGATACTCGCGGGCAGGGGAGAGGCGCTGGAAGGAAATGTTGCCCTTTCTGCGGCTTCCACTCGTGGCGAGGAAAAGTTTCAGCGCTGTCGAAAGGTGTATCACTCGCATTCCTCATAGTTTCCAATCTGTTCGCGTATCTGAACGAAAGTCCGAACTTAAGAAGTTCTTTGTCCCTAACAATCGACCTGGAGCATTACTAAAGCACAGGTCTCTTATTTAAGGATACGCACGTTCCGATTTCAATGCGTCATTTCCCTAAATTACCCCACAGTGAAGTTCGGATGGCTGCTTCAGAGACGATGCCGATGATTCAGTAACTATAACTGCAAAACAAGAAAGAGTAAACCAGTAAAAAGGTCGCCAGCGACCATTTGCTGTAGTCACGCTTCCTACCGGAAATCAGAAAAGGAAATAATTAAGAAATGGAACATACAAATTTATGCAGCATGCGTATTACCACTGAAATTGTTGCAGTTCGATTTACTGAAAAATGTTAATAATTTTAGTACACAGTACATCTCAATTTATTGCTGTTAACAGCTCGAGGAAGAGATTTCCTGGGCTCCATTATACGAGCCATTAGTCTAGGCTGATGACGACACACCGTGATGAGCGACAAAGGGTCACGCAGTGCCGAAAGACCGTGACCTGTCGATGACTTACTGTGTCAGTAGAAGCCAGAATGCTGGGGCATGTATGTAGCACATCGCACTGCTCGCCTTTAATGTCCGTTTTTCCAAGGTGAAGACCTTTGGTTTATTTCAAGTGGGTTCTGGGTTTAACTCAGGAGGTTCAATGCAGCGTGCTCCAGAAAAGGTTGGCCGAAACAGCCTGCGTAATCTGAACTGATTGAGCACTAGGTACCTCCGCTAAGGTACATCTGAAAGGCCACCAAGGATTCACCCTCTACGTTCATAGAAACTGCGTTAGTATCGTAGCTCTAGCGATTGCACTTTCAATGGGGCGTTAAACCGAGATTCCAGAATCTGGAATCCATTTTGTTATATCAAAAATTGTTACAGTAAGGTTTCTCCCATCGATGTGTAATACATAAATAACACGTAACATTTAATGTGCCCTTTACAGTGAGTGACCAATTTTATACAGAACTGTGGAAAAAGAAATGTGAATGACAGTATAAGGAAGGTGGTTTCATGGAGTTTGATGCAGTGAGCAGCACAAAAATAATAATTTGGTGTTAATTTGGTCGAACAGAGATACAAATGTTCTATGTGTGTGACTACTCATACCACCGGATTTTATTGGGCGTTGTAACTCGTGTTTCCGTTTCAAATGACGTTTTCTAAGATGTAGAAAATTTAGACGCTGGTAAACACAGATAATCCGTGTTATACGGCTGACAAAAAAAGAAAATTTTTAAAGCGCTATAGCTTCGTATCATAGCCATTTCAGAAAAATGATAAACTCATTTATCGGAATTCGATGTCTGTTTTATTACACATCAATATTTTGCAAATATTTGCTTGAGAGTTCCAGCAGAATCCTTACGATTCTCGGGCACATCTTCAAATCTAAGGCTCCCCCACAAACTTGGTTCTTTTGGGGTATTTTTTCAATATTTACTTCTGCTCTTACCCTGTCAACTTCTTACCACGTTTATTGCATGAAACACTACTCGGTCGTCCACAAACGATGTTCGCCAAAGACACTCCTGTTCCGAATTCTGAAATTCCTAAATCAGTTCAGTTCATGTAGTACATGCTGTGTTGGCAGAAGAGCCAACACCGTGTTGCTAGAGGAGGTCGAAATGCACACGTTTAGGCTCACGCAGACTGGCGTCAGGTCTGGAACAAGGTAAAGTAGTTGAGTCTAGTAAGAAAAGAACGTAGTTGCTTGAATATTTAACATTAATCCATAATTGGAGAACATCGCCCTTGTTGATACATTAATTACAATCTCAATATAAACTGGTAATGGCGCCATGCTAGGTCGTAGCAAATGACGTAGCTGAAGGCTATGCTAACTATCGTCTCGGCAAATGAGAGCGTATTTGTCAGTGAACCATTCTTAGCAACGTCGGCTGTACAACTGGGGCGAGTGCTAGGACGTCTCTCTAGACCTGCCGTGTGGTGGCGCTCGGTCTGCAACCACTGACAGTGGCGACACGCGGGTCCGACGTATACTAACGGACCGCGGCCGATTTAAAGGCTACCACCTAGCAATTGTGGTGTCTGGCGGTGACACCACAGTACACATACTTTATCAAGCTACAAACTTATTTGTTCAATTTTTTCAGATCTTATGCTCAAAACACGATTTGTTGTTGGCTCACCTTGCATATTACCAGCACTCCATCCCAGTAATTGGTACATTCAGTGGAATTGTATTGAAGGTGATGACTACCATTGCATCAACGGAACAAAATGGCTGTTGTTTTCTAATGTTCAACTTCTATTGGAGGTTGGATAAAGCGCAGGACAGCTTCGTTTTCAAGAAGTGTCGTTGAACAGATGTTCATAAGGAATAATTATAGTCCTACATCTTCGTTACACAACTGGCTCTGAAATGTCTACACATTCTGCATACTGCCTCAACTGGAATGTCTTTTCCCTGTTCGTAAATGTAAGCATAAGAGGAAATAGCGACCAATTTACACTGCTATGTGAATAAACGATTGCAAAATGGAAAATCAACTAAAACCACTAAACAGTGGAAAGGGATCTCGACAGGATGATCAGCTCTGAGACTGTCCTCGTCGGTAGCAGCGCGGTTTGAGATTTTTTCCGCTCGTCGACTGTGTGGTGTGTTGACCTCACGACTGAGTGATTGTAATTGAAGTTCTACTACTGAGCTGCCTGTATTGGGAGTTTCCGAAAGCCAGTGCATAAAAACTATGAGGTTGTATATCGAATATGTGAAAGGACTTGCTTCAGTTTTAACAGCTCTTTGTAGTTCATAGCAAACAAGATCCTCAAGAGACTGGACAAACGCAGCTCATTACCGGTCTCAAGAAGGTACGTTGGACAGATTTATATAGTAGGTAATTATAGTCTTAGATCTTAACTGTAGCCCCACATCGCCGAAGTAAGTCTTTTTGTAAGATTATAGAACAAGTTTTATGCTCATGGATCACGGTGTTTTTGGATAATGAAAATACACTCTATAGAAATCAACACTGATTCCAAATACAAATATCATGCGAAACCTATATCGTTCTTTTCGGCCGGGGGATCCAAAGCGCCTTGCCTTCCGGAAGGCATTCGACACAGTTACACACTGTTGTTCACTGAACTACATACGAAATAACTGGGTATCGAACTCCGTTCGTGACTGGATTTATGACTTCCATTGCAGATACAAATGAACACGTCGTTCTTGACAAAACGGAATCGACTAACATAAATGTAACATTGGAAATGCGACAAGGGAGTACTAAATCCGTTCAAGTTCACGAAATGTGTATAAATTATCTGAAGAATAGCGTCAGAAGCTATGTGAGATTTGTCGTGGGCGAAGCTATTGCTTATTGGAAAGATACACCTGCAGAAGATGTACCGAACTGCAGGACCGCCGATTCGTGCAAGAACTGGTCGTTGCTCTTGAGCTTGAGTGAATGTGACGTACTGCACCTAAATGTGTGATGAGATCCATGATTGTTCCACTACGCTGTTGGATAAAAATCACTGGAAACGTTAGCAGCTACGGAGTATCTAGAAGTAACCATTCTGGGCGACCTAGAATGGAGCGACCTCGTGAAAGCAGTTGCTGCATAAGCAGTGCCAGACTGGGATCGTTCGAAAATTATGAGGATAGCGCAATTCATCCATACACGAAGTGGCTTGCCTAGCACTGGTATGACGGTTTCCGGGGTATAACTTGTCAGTCTTAGAGTCTTAAAACGCTGGATTAACCTGCCGTAGGGCGCAGTGTTTCAAATTCATTATATCGCTTAATCACTCGCTTTCTCATCAAATTTAACTAATTACACACATTATAAAGAACAAATAGCTTTACAGAAAGAGAACAATGGCGTAAGGGTATGACGACAATATACATGCTAATCATTCAACTCTCTCCTCCTCCTCCTCCTCCTCCTCCTTCTCCTCCACATCATCATCATCATCATCATCATCATCATCATCATCATCATCACCATCATCATCATTGTTGGGCTGTGTTTATAAATGAGGAATCATACCGGAATCAGAGGAAATTTTTATGAGCTGCATCAAACAGATCCGCTTTTGACAGCTTTTATAACAATATTCTGGCAGTGTTTCCTGAAACAAAAAACAACGTAAACGCTTCGGAGAAGGGAAGCTACCGTCGAGGAGGCGTCACTGCTGTCGTTTGTTGATAAACAATTGACACAAAACTTAGAAGTCTCTTAAATCGAACTGATCTCTCGATATGTGACTTTCATATGAGAGTTTGTGAAAGACCTAGCCTATGAGCGTTGCCTTTCACAAATTTGTGTGATCGACCTGGGAAAATAGTTCCACTCTGTGACGTAGGGCAAGATGTTCAAAACTCTCAGAAAAGCAGGTGTAGGGAAAAACGGGTGATATGTAATAAGCACAAAAACGAAGATGAACAATAAAAATGGAAGGGCGAGAATGACGGCCTCGGTTTAAAAACGGTGTAACACAGGGATGTAGTCTTCTGCATCTATCCTTCGATCTATTCATCGAAGACGGAAAGACAGAAAAAAAGATTCAACAGTGGGATTAAAATTTAAAGTGAAAGAATATCATTATTGATAAGGGTTCGCTAGTATCACTGTCATCCTCCGAGAGAGTGATGCAGAATTTTAGGACCTGTTAAATGAAATCAACCGTCTAACAATCGTACATTGTATGAGAGTAGACTGAAGAAAGACGAAAGTAATGAGAAGCAGTAAGTTTAAATTTGGTATACAAATGGCATGAAAACAGGTGACTACGAAATACAGTGAATGAAGGAATTCTGTTACATTCGAAGAAAAACTGTACATGACGGACAAAAAAGATATAAAAAGCAGCCTGTCACAATTAATATGCTCATTTCTAGCAAAAGAAGTGTACCAGTATCGAATATTGGCCTTGATTTGAGGGAGAAATTTTGAGGAACGCATGTTTCGAACACAGCATTGTAAGGAAGTGAATCACACACTGTTGGAAAATCAGAAATGAATGCAATCGAAGCATTTGAGCCGCGATGCTATAGAGGGATACTGAAAAGTAGATGATGTAATAACATAAGAAATGAGAAGGTTCCAGCAGAACCGTGAGGAGAGGAATCTACGTAAGATACTGACAAGAAGAAGGTATAGGATGATATGACGTGTTACGGTGAGAAGGAATAACTTACAGTGAACTTGAGGGAGCAATAGAAGGTAAAAACTGTAGGGAAAGGCATAGACTGGAATACATCCAACGAGAAATTGAGCACGTTGGATGCAAGTGCTCCTCTGAGATATAGCGATTGGTATAGAAGAGGAATTCGTGACAGGCCGCATCAAACTAGTCAGAAAAATTGTGAATAAAAAGGTGAAGGAATGAGAGAGAAACAAGATTCGGCGAAGAAGTACAAATTTGATCACAGGATCGCGTAGTATGCGTGAGAGCGTTACGGAGATGCTTAACAAATTTCGGTGACAGACGTTATAAGACAGGCCTCATGCATCGTGGAGAGATTCCTTGTTAATATTTTGCGTGCAGGAAGAGTCCTGAAACGTGTTTATTCTTCCCACATACTTCTCGCGAAATGACCACTACGGAGAAATCAAAGTGTTCTAAGAATGCTTACCTAGAGTCGCTTCTACCCGCGAATGATGGAGGGAGGGAATTATAAAGCTTCCGCCACATTTCGTGAGGCGGATTATGGAGTATAGATGTACATGTATGACGGCAGCACAGATTTGTTACGAAAACCACAAGGTTTCGTGACGTATTGTGTTAGTTTCGTGAAGGTGCAATGCCGTGAGCTATGAGACTGTTTACCTATCGACCGCTCTTGTGTCGACGGAAAGTCTGAACCGCGTATCACCGCTGGACAAGTCTCCGTGGCGCCCCTTTAAACTGTGGATCAATGGTCATTAGTTAATAAAAAGCCATCCCTCGACGCGCTGTTCAAAGGCAGATTGCCACTGCTTCATCGATCTTTCCATCATAAATAGCGGGAAGCCTATAGAGGCGAGCGAGGATGACAATGGGAGTCTAAAACCGCGTACAATGGACGTCGCTGCCTTTGCAGAGAAGAAGACGAATTGTCCGTCGCGGTGCAGAAGTGTCGATGGAACGGGTTTGGGAAAAAGGGGGGGGGGGGAGTTTGAGGGAGAGGGGGGGTGGAGAGGAATAGAGAAATGGCAGGCGATTGGCGTGAGACAGCTGGAGGTGGCAATCATAAATAACGACGTGTTTCCAGTGCACGCTTCTGTCCGCAGAGACAAGTGCCTTCTTATTCACACCCGATCTGTCAACACTGAAGTAAAGGGCTACGGAAAGCGTCTGACTTGATAATATAGTCACTCTGTAAACGGAAAAGCGACCTGTGTTTGTGGTAGGGATAAGTGGCATTTCACGGATGAACACTGAGCCATTTCTCGCAATGTTTCTATACTTTTGTCCAACACTTGCACCGGGTGGTTACAATCAAAGCGCAGCTACACACGGAGATCCACTGTAGGCTGCAATTATCGTACGTCGGCGAAACTGGATAGATATTCTGATGTGTTAATACGGAACCGATTTAGGCTGAAAACAAAATTAGTTACAGTTTTAGCCGCCAGGTGCAAATCTGGCGCTGTGAATGGCAGAAACACGTATGGAAATGTTTCCGTATGTAAAGGATAATGAACGGGATTTGGGCATAAAAGGTGAAACAACTGTGAAAGGAATAATGTTGACTTCATTATTAACCATCGCCTACACAGTTTGTTCAGTACGAGGAACCGAAGACGTCTTCGAGATGATGTAGAGCGCACATGTGCGCCTGGTGGCCAAAATTGGAACTAACATTTTTTTTTTTTTTCTTCAGCGTAAACCGGTTGCACATTAAGTCATTAGAATACCCTCCAAGTATCATTACCACATATCAATTACAGCGCACACTAGATCTCTGCCAGTAGCCATACCTTAATTGTAACCACCCAATACATAAACTAATTTCTTTGATATGGATGAAATTTTTAATTCCTCATGCATTGATTTTATAACGAGGTGACAAAATGGTTCAAATGGCTCTGAGCACTATGGGACTCTTTCCCGGGTTCGATTCCCGGCGGGGTCAGGGATTTTCTCTGCCTCATGATGGCTGGGTGTTGTGTGCTGTCCTTAGGTTAGTTAGGTTTAAGTAGTTCTAAGTTCTAGGGGACTGATGACCATAGATGTTAAGTCCCATAGTGCTCAGAGCCATTTGAACTATGGGACTCAACTGCTGTGGTTATCAGTGCCCTAGAACTTAGAACTACTTAAACCTAACTAACCTAAGGACATCACACACATCCATGCCCGAGGCAGGATTTGAACCTGCGACAGTAGCAGTCGCACGGTTCCGGATTGCGCGTAACGAGGTGACATTCAATCATAATACGACAAAAATGGCGTTTATCTACCGCACAATAAGCACAGACAGATGCAGTAAGTCTTCAACGACTCTGTTACCTTCCACGCATACTAATTCTCCGGCCTAAATACCTATCATTAAAAGGAAACGTTCAGTACAAATACCCCCGTCTCCTTACGGAACGTAAAGACGTCTGCTGTAAACGACAGCCATTCACGTTCCTTCCTTGCAAAGGATCTCGCCAAGGTGCCTCCTCCGTCGCATCAAGTGGTGTTCGCTGTCGGCTCCAGTCGTGACAAAAACAGCTAGGGGTGTTCCCCCGGGTAGGGGACTCACAGTTCGCTGCCAAGTTAGGCGAGGTTGTCGCTAGAAGACGCAGAGTCGCGAGCTCCTCCCTCTTCCACTTCCATTCGCCCCCTCCCACCGTCCCCACCAAAACCTGACGGCGGTTTTGTGAGCTGAAGTCGGCAACGTGTTACTCGATGGTCTCACATCCTGAACTGTGCAACAAGAAAGAGACCTCCTCTCCTACTTGTGATACTCGCGGCACGGGTAACTTAGGCGAGGCAAAGACACAAATATACTCCTGTAAATAAATTGACTACCCAAACGTACGATTCTAAAGGCACGGATGTAGCGACAGAAGATCCACAGCAGTAGCCTTGCAACTATCCAGCGACATTCCCTTAATGTAACTAAGAGCAACCCTTTCAAGAGGAGTTACTATACTCGTGCGAAAGCAGAAACGTTAAAACATAGCTCGAACTGACTGCTCTGCGATTGTCGCGCGACTACTGATGCACTTTTGGAAGGCTTCTAGTTTATTCTGCGGATCAGCCACCTACTGTCTCATCTTGTACGAAATAAAAATTAGATCACATTGTGTTCTGAAATCCTTGTTTTACGACATGGTGCACAGAAGTGTGATTCACAAGCCTTGGTTATTGCGTGTGAACGTAAAAGCGCCTAAATATGCTACTCTGACAACGGAAACGATCTACGCAGTGACGCATGTTCTGATTTAGTGTAATATGCGCGCAACATATGGTATCCTGCAAAAGTGCTCGTACCATCAACGCTTTCTCTACCCTGGCATGTCTAGTAATGGCGTTAGAGTAGCTGCTACAGTTGCCGGCAACACCGTGATTATCGCCGGCTCAGATGCAGTGAAGATAGGTCACCACACTGATTCTAATACATGCAAACCAAAGCACATCCGAGGCAGATCAAATGTTTAATAGTTCATTATCAAAATGCGCAATACTCTGCAGTACACACAACACCCATTCCGAGACTAATGCCCTGGTAATGCAACCACTCTCTTCTGTCATCGGCTGTTCGTCTGAGTTCCATGTCACTATCGTATGTTATCCTCTTCTCGATGCCTTCTACGTACTTCTTCCCAGGCCGTCCTTTCTCTTTCTTTCCTACCACTCTCCCTTCAAAAACTTCAATGATGAAGACGTTGCGTCTGACAATATGTCCGACAAAATTTGATTTTTCGCTTTTCCACTTCTCTTAATAATCTACTATCTTCTATGACCTCGCTCAAAGCTTCCAGATAGGTTTTTCTTTTCATTCAGTTCCTTCTGTGTCATTTTCCGCCTGATCCACAATTCAGCAGTTCCGGTCGATCCATTTCCAATGTATCTAGATTCCATCTTCCGCTTCCACAGAGCAGTGTACACGCAAATGATGCTATGACATCTATATTCATATATTTGCTGGTAAAATATCTTTCTTATCCATAAATGCCTGTTTTGCCAATGCAGTTCTTCCCTTCATTTCCATTATGCATCCTTTGTTCTATGTGACTACACTACCGACATAAAATTCTTTCATCTGATCAAATCTGATGTCATCAATACCCATATTAATTTTAACTTCTTCCACACTTTTCCGTACAAACATTACTTTGGTTTTTCATTTATTCACTTTTCATTACCATAGTTTATTAGAGTGTGGTAGGACTTCCGACACACCATTTATTTCTTTTTCGGAGTCTGCGACTATCACTAAATTATAAGAAGACCTTATATAAAGTATCCTTTTCACCTTTGGCTTCTTTACACCATGTTTTCACCTTCAAAATCTGAATAGCTTTCTCAACGAACACTTTAAATTAATAGGTGGGTAGGGGACATCCTTGTATATTGTGTAACTTCTTTCTTCATCCTGGCTGCTTCCTCTACCTCATTGCTGTTTGGCTTTGTGTTTAGATTATGACACAGTTGATTAATCACCCTACCCTTCCAATCAAGTGCTGTTGTTTTCATAGTTCTAAACAGTAGCTAATAGTTCAGATTGTCAATGAAGGTAAGATTACTTCTGTTGATACTTTCCATTAAATATAAATAAAACAGTTTTCTTTGTCACCCATATTTGTGTTTTGCCACTTTGCATTTTATGGTAGACACCGTCATTTTCAATTGGAGCTTTAAATAGTTGCATTTTTGGTACTGAAGTTTCTGTACTCTGAACTACAACCAAGACTAAAACTTCGTCATTCCACACCTGAAGTGACTTAAGTAACATAATAAACAAGAGAACAAAGCAGAAACCTGTGCCATTGACGCATAAATCTCGAAATACTAAGAGGGTGGCAGGGGGAGAGGGGGTGGGGTAGCTTTGTGCCCGCCTTTTGATAACATCATAATCTAGTCGGGTACTTAATATTTTCATATATTGAAAAAAAATAATTATTTTTAATGATTTCTTACATCATTTCCTGAGACTCTTAATTTTTCAGTAAAATTCACCCAAACATTTAAGTCTTAATAGTGAATGTGACTTCTTGCGACGAACGTCATCTTCTTATTTTCGGACTCTGTACAATACTTACACATCAGTAGTTATTAAAAAAGTATGTTGTTGATAAAAAACTCATTTAACTATTTTTTCAATATTTATGATGGAGTCCACAAAATACCCATGCTTGATACCACGCGTTATGGAAAACATGTTGGTATTGCTAACACTATCTCTCAGTCGCAGTCTTCATGATGCAATGCTTTATGGACGGTATAATTACTCCGTATTAAGTAATGTGTTAATTAGTTGTCACGGCTAACTGATTTAATATTCAGAATGAATGTGTCACTCTTTGTCAACGTGACGCTGTTCTGAAACTTCTCGGTATATTAAAACACGTACCGTACGATTATTCAAACCTAGAACCTGGCCTATTTACCAAAGAGCTATCCACACACGATGCACGACTTGCCCTCAAAGCTTTACTTCCGCCACTAATTCCCTCCTACTTCCTAAACAATTTCAGAGAAACTCTGTCCACCTTCCCTGAAATCATTCCTGGAAGAAGGAATACAGCGGGAAATGACATAGCCAGAGAACACGGATGAGTCTCTCGAACGCCGAAACATTTTATCCAGGTGTTTTATTACAGGAGTGGGTTACTGCCAACTGGAAAGCTCAGAGGTCAGATAGTGAGTAAACTCGTAGACAACTCACTGTGTACGTGTATTACCGCGCTACGGCACAAAGTTTTAGTCTCAATATGCTTCTACACTGAAGATCCAAAGAAACTGGTATACCTGCCTAATATAGTGTAGGAACCCTGCGAACACGCAGAAGTGCCGTAAGACGACGTGGCATGGACTCGACTAATGTCTGAAGTAGGAGGGAACTGAGACCATGAATCCTGCACGGCTGTCCATTAAACCGTAAGAGTGCGAGGGAGTGGCGATCTCTTCTGAACAGCACGTTGCAAGGCATCCCAGATATGCTCAATAATATTCATATCTAGGGAGTTTGGTGGCCAGAGGAAGTGTTTACACTCAGAAGAGTGTTCCTGGAGCCACTCTGTAGAAATTGTGGACCTGCGGAGTGTCGGATTGTCCTGCAGGCATTGCCCAAGTCCGTCGGAATTCACAATGGAATTAAATGGATGCAGGTGATCAGACAGGATGCTTACGTACGTGTCACCTGACAGTCGTATCTACATGTATCAGGGGTCCCACATCACCAAAAGTGCACACGCCCCACACCGTTACAGAGCCTCCACCAGCTTGAACAGTCCCCTGCTGTCACGCAAGGTCCATGGATTCATGAAGTTGTTTCCATACCCGTACACGGCCATCCGCTCCTTACAGCTTGGAACGAGACTCTTCTGACCAGGCAACATGTTTCCAGTCATCGATAGTTCAATTTCGGTGTTGACAGGCCCAGGTGAGGCTTAAAGCTTTGTGTCGTGCAGTCATCAAGGGTATATGAGTGGGCCTTTGGGTCCGAAAGCGTATATCGGTTATGTTCCGATGAATGGTTCGCACTCTGACACTTGTTGATGGCCCAGCATTGAAATCTGAAGCAGTTTGCGGAAGGGTTGCTCTTGCGTCACGCTGAACGAGTCTCGTTAGTCGTCCCTGGCCCCGTTCTTGCAGGATCGTTTTCCGACCGCAACGAAGTAGCAGATTTGATGTTTTTCCGTATTCCTGATATTCACAGTTCACTCGTGAAATGGTCAGACGGGAAAACCCCCACTTCATCGCTACCTCGGAGATGCTGCGTCCCATTGTTTGTGCGCCGACTATAACACCACGTTCAAACTCTCTCAAATCTTGATAACCTGCCATTGCAACAGCAGTAACGGATTTAACAACTGCGCCAGGCACATGTTGTCCTATACAGGCGTTGGCGACCTCCTGTTTATATATGTATTTGAATACGCACACCGATACCAGTTTCTTTGGCGCTTCAGTGTAAATAGTATATACTGTTACTCACCTTTAGGTAAACCAAAGGGCGTATCAGAACGAACTTCAACAAAAGGGTAATAAAATAGAACATATAATAAAAAATGTGTGCGCTGTAGCGTAGAAGGACCGCCAAGTGCCGGTGAAAAGGTTGCAATACGAAACATTGTTTGAAACAGATAAACAGATGAATTCTGTATTAACCTGGATTTAGTAGCTGAGACGTTTGCTGCCTCCTGCGACCTCCAGCGACCGGTTGACATTGTTTCCGTGTAAGCGTCGTGGCGTGGAAGCCGGAGAGGGCTGCAGCGCGGGCCTGCCCAGCCGTATCGGCTTTCCAGCCGGCTGGCTCCTGGTATCTCGCCTACACTGTGCAGCATGCCTGTTCGGTGTGTGGCCTACAAGCCGGTACACGAGCCTGCAGCTGTGACTCTAACAAATGACACGGAAGCGCCTAACAAACTGGTAAAATAGGCATATGTTTTCAGATGAAGAGATGTGTATACAGGAAGAATACGGTGCTGCGGTCGGCAACGCCTATATAAGACAACAAGTGTTTGGCGCAGTTCTTAGATCGGTTACCGCTGTTACAAAGGCAGTTTATCAAGACTTAAGTGAGACTGGACGTGGTTTATAGTCGGCGCACAAGCGATAGGACACAGCATCGCCGAGGAAGCAATGAAATGGAGACATTCCCATACGACCTTTACACGATTGTACCGTGAATAACAGGAATCCGATAAAACATCAAATCTTCGACGCCGCTGCGCCCAGGAAAAGATCCTGCAAGAACAGGACCAACGCCGACTGAAGAGAATTGTTCAACGTGACAGAAGTCCAACCCTTCGTCGAGTCCATGCCACATCGTTCCTCGGCACTTCTGGATGCTTTGGGGGGGCTTCATGGTATTATGCAGGTGTACCAGTTTTTTTGGCTCTTCAGTGTAATATAGTACAGCCCCACCAAACATGGTATGACTATCCGTCACATACACATAAAAAAAACTGCCTGCGGATCGGTATAAATAATCCAAGATCGTGGTTAATGTATGTAGGATGGGCCAAATAATAGTGACCCAGAAAGTATTTAAAGCGCCTGAAGATAGACAAACCAACTTACATCAACTTACTCTCGGAGCAGATGATATAAGCCATTTCCCTTTGAGGTGCTTGCAAACGTTAGGAGGCATCGAGCGAAGTGGCTGTTTCGTACAGGTCTTCCGGATATGGGTAGCAAAATAGAAATGAAATACCTATCGTGAACGAACATTCAATCCAGTGTCTGATAGGGATGTGTGGTTGCGGAAGGTGCCTGCATTTCATACGAGGGCAGTAGTGTCTATTTTATAGGCAAAATATGGCTCTCCCTTTTGTTAAATCAACATACATAGGTAAAAGTAGATAATTTGTAAAGGGAAAGAGTCACGATATTTTACGAATGATCAGTTTCTGGAATGTGCTAATATATCCACAAGTACAAAAACTTCAGAATTTTACATGGTAGTTGTTGAGGAACAACTCGAACCTGAAAGGACATGCTAAGATAGGATGGACAGTGAGACGAAATGTAGCACATTTCTCATGAGGTCAGCTTAAAGGAAGGTATATAGTAGTAGTGATTACGACAAAGGAAGTGGAAAAATCTGTGGAAAATGAAGAGTAAGAAAGTAATAGGGTTACTGGTGTAATGCTAAAACCAATACAAAAAGACAAATGACTACACAGGTCTGTGTGCCAGCTTCAGAACATGATGGCCAGCTCGCAGAGGAAAGCGTGCAAAACAGCAGAGAAAATAGTGGACCACTATCAATAATGCTGCAGAATGATACTGGGTGAACGGAATGTCATCACGGGAAAGATGAAATGGGAGACAACAGTAGGTCTTAGAACGAGGAACAGTAGACATGAGCGGTTGTTGACGTCTTTAGGGATAGGCAACAATTAGTGAAAAATACATGGTACAATAAACAGGCGAAGGGTAGATAATTAGAACTCATCAGGGAATAGCTGTAGAAACAAAACTGATTTTGTGTTGATGGGATAAAGTACAAAACCTGAACCAAGGAAGTGCGTACAGATATTAATAGTGTCCAAAATAGTCTTATGTCAGAAATATAAATGAAAATGGAAAAAATGGTAACAGTTCGCTGAAGTGAAGAATTACTTTTGTAGTGTTAGAGACACGGTTTTCGGGGAAGATTGAACGTCATTTCTGATGCTTCGACGATGCATCATACCTAGGAATCATGAGAATAAGCTTAGACACATTATGTCTCGTTCAGAAGCACACAGATTCTCTTTTTTTTTTACATTTTTGTTAAGTGAACAAAACAAAGTTTTAAGAAGTAAGAGGTGCTTGTGAAGTACCCATGAGCATGTATATTCCACCTTCCAAGTATAGTAACATAACATAACACTTTCTCCAAACAAATCTAAAGAAATAATGTTGTTGAGAAAGTGAAGGAAAGTAGAGCTCATATCAAGGTTAAAAACCAATAGAACAGGACAGGAGGGAAATGATTGTGACACTGAAGTACCCTCAACCACACACCGTAAGTTGGCTTATGGAGTATGGACGTAAGTGTTGTGATTAAATGGGCCGCTTTGTAAACCATTCATTTCGAAAATAGGAATTTCGGTTTAAGTTGGAATGGATTCTGTTTTTGTAAATTGAACCCCTTTATGTACCGGGTGATCAAAAAGTCAGTATAAATTTGAAAACTGAATAAATCACAGGAATAATGTAGATAGAGAGGTACAAATTGACACACGTGTTTGGAATGACATGGGGTTTTATTAGAACAAAAAAAAAAAAAAATACAAACGTTCAAAAAATTTCCGACAGATGGCGCTTCATCTGATCAGAATAGCAATTATTAGCATAACAAAGTAAGACAAAGCAAAGACGATGTTCTTTACAAGAAATGATCAATTTGTCCACCATCATTCCTCAACAATAGCTGTAGTCGAGGAATAATTTTGTGAACAGCACTGTAAAGGATGTCCGGAGTTATGGTGAGATATTGGCGTCGGATGTTGTCTTTCAGCATCCCTAGAGATGTCGGTCGATCACGATACACTTGCGACTTCAAGTAACCCCAAAGCCAATAATCGCACGGACTGAGGTCTGGGGACCTGCGATGCCAAGCATCACGAAAGTGGCGGCTGAGCACACTATCATCACCAAACGACGCGCGCAAGAGATCTTTCACGCGTCTAGCAATATGGGGTGGAGCGCCATCCTGTATAAACATCGTACGTTCCAGCAGGTGTTTATCAGCCAGGCTGGGGATGACGCTATTCTGTAACATATCGGCGTACCTCTCACCGTCACGGTAGCAGAATCACGCATTTCCTCGAAGAAAAAAAGCCCGATTACGGTAGATGTGGTAAACCCAACCCATACCGTGACTTTCTCGTCGTGCAGTGGAGTTTCCACGATAGTTGTAGGATTTTCGGTAGCCTAAAATTCTACAGTTGTGGGCGCTGAAAGACCCTCGGAGCGTGAAATGAGCTTTGTAGGTCCACAACACGTAACCCAACCAATCGTCATCTTCCGCCATCCTTTGAAACAACCACACCGCTAATGCCCTCCGCTTCACTAAATCGCCAGGTATCAGTTCATGATGCCGATGGATTTTGTACGGATAGCATCGGAGGGTACGCCTAATTGCCAACCAAACAGTAATGTATGGAATGCCGGTGCGACGTGCGACTGCACGAGCGCTGACTTCCCCGTGCAAAGACAAACCCGCTACAGTCTCCATTTCTTCCTGGACCGTCTCAGCAGCATTACGCCTTGTGCTCGGTCGTCATCTACGGGGTCTGTCGTCTAAACAACCCGTGGCTTCGAACTTCGAAATCATTCTCGCCACAGCTGCATTTGTCAACGGACCTTTACCCGTTCGAATCCCCTTCCTATGGCGATAGGATCGCAACGTTGAACTAGCACATTCCCCATTCTGATAATATAGCTTCACTAAAAGCGCCTTTTCAGGTAACGTCAACATGCTGCAACTACTGGCGCATCTGATTCTCTCATTACCGCTCCTTTTATACACGATTGTCATGCGCAGTCACTGACGTTTTGCTGTCCAGCGCCATCTGTCGGACATTTTGTGAGCTTTGTTTTTCTTTTTTGTTTCTAATAAAATCCCATGTCATTCCAAGCATGTGTGTCAACTTTTACCTCTCTATCTACATTATTCCGTGGTTTATTAAGTTTTCAGAGTTATACTGACCTTTTGATCACCCGGTATAAAGAGCATTCAGATGAGCCGATTACGAAAGAATTCCTTTGCCTACCGGTTGGAGAACTTGCTGGGTACACTCTCAATAGACATCTACACTGATGGGTGAAACCATTGCGACTACTTCCCACCGCCACTGGTGGCGTGACAGGCATGTGAAGCCATCATCCACGGGAATGGTTGCTCGTAACATACAACACGCCACTAACATAGTCGGATGAGGGCTATATTATGATTGTGGGGACATTAACGGAAGGATTCACGAAGACTGTGTTAGTAATCGAAAACACAGTGACAGCTGTGGCTTACGCGAATTTCATTGCGGACCACCTGCATCCCTTCTTGCTTAATATCTTTCCCGACGGCGCTGGCATATTCCAACAGGGGAACTGCGTGTCACTTCACCATAATGTTGTAACAGTGGTTTCAGGTGCATGATAGTAAAGTCACGCTGATGTCCTGGCCTCTGAATTCAAGGGAACTGTGTGCAGAAATCAGTCCCGTAACGTAACAGGTATTTCACGGATCCATGCCACGCAGAGTCGTTTCTGTGTTTCTTTCAGAAGTTGGGTCAACATGACATTAAGGAGTTGATCATAATAATTCGGTTCATTAGTGCATTGTACAAAGCAAGAAAATCAGGACATTGCCGCATAAAGCCTTCTAAGTACCGGCTTAAGGAGTTGTTACGTACGCTGCCGATTGGTATCTAACAACGAAACCGTGTTTACTCGTCATCATCGATTTATTCGAAAATTTGTAGCATATTCAAGGCTTCACCAGAAATGCTAGTCACAAAAATGTAAGTTCCAGATGACCAAGCGTTTAGAAAAAATAGTCTTTCTGACGCGGGTTGGACGAGGCATAGCCATTTATGCTAGCGTAGATTGTTGAGAGTGGTTGGCGCAGCGGGAAGAACAAGGATCGGTAATCCAAGGGTCGTGGGATCAGCTCCTTCCTTGGCAATTCCTATTTCACTTTTTAGTTTACTTACGTTGCAAATAAACCGAGATAATACACTCCTGGAAATTGAAATAAGAACACCGTGAATTCATTGTCCCAGGAAGGGGAAACTTTATTGACACATTCCTGGGGTCAGATACATCACATGATCACACTGACAGAACCACAGGCACATAGACACAGGCAACAGAGTATGCACAATGTCGACACTAGTACAGTGTATATCCACCTTTCGCAGCAATGCAGGCTGCTATTCTCCCATGGAGACGATCGTAGAGATGCTGGATGTAGTCCTGTGGAACGGCTTGCCATGCCATTTCCACCTGGCGCCTCAGTTGGACCAGCGTTCGTGCTGGACGTGCAGACCGCGTGAGACGACGCTTCATCCAGTCCCAAACATGCTCAATGGGGGACGGATCCGGAGATCTCGCTGGCCAGGGTAGTTGACTTACACCTTCTAGAGCACGTTGGGTGGCACGGGATACATGCGGACGTGCATTGTCCTGTTGGAACAGCAAGTTCCCTTGCCGGTCTAGGAATGGTAGAACGATGGGTTCGATGACGGTTTGGATGTACCGTGCACTATTCAGTGTCCCCTCGACGATCACCAGTGGTGTACGGCCAGTGTAGGAGATCGCTCCCCACACCATGATGCCGGGTGTTGGCCCTGTGTGCCTCGGTCGTATGCAGTCCTGATTGTGGTGCTCACCTGCACGGCGCCAAACACGCATACGACCATCATTGGCACCAAGGCAGAAGCGACTCTCATCGATGAAGACGACACGTCTCCATTCGTCCCTCCATTCACGCCTGTCGCGACACCACTGGAGGCGGGCTGCACGATGTTGGGGCGTGAGCGGAAGACGGCCTAACGGTGTGCGGGACCGTAGCCCAGCTTTATGGAGACGGTTGCGAATGGTCTTCGCCGATACCCCAGGAGCAACAGTGTCCCTAATTTGCTGGGAAGTGGCGGTGCGGTCCCCTACGGCACAGCGTAGGATCCTACGGTCTTGGCGTGCATCCGTGCGTCGCTGTGGTCCGGTCCCAGGTCGACGGGCACGTGCACCTTCCGCCGACCACTGGCGACAACATCGATGTACTGTGGAGACCTCACGCCCGACGTGTTGAGCAATTCGGCGGTACGTCCACCCGGCCTCCCGCATGCCCACTATACGCCCTCGCTCAAAGTCCGTCAACTGCACATACGGTTCACGTCCACGCTGTCGCGGCATGCTACCAGTGTTAAAGACTGCGATGGAGCTCCGTATGCCACGGCAAACTGGCTGACACTGACGGCGGCGGTGCACAAATGCTGCTCAGCTAGCGCCATTCGACGGCCAACACCGCGGTTCCTGGTGTGTCCGCTGTGGCGTGCGTGTGATCATTGCTTGTACAGCCCTCTCGCAGTGTCCGGAGCAAGTATGGTGGGTCTGACACACCGGTGTCAATGTGTTCTTTTTTTCCATTTCCAGGAGTGTATATTTTACTTATTGGTATTTTCACAAAGGTTTGAAAAGGAAAGCAAAAAGAAAATTATATGTTTTATTTTATTTGATGAATCCCTACGTACAGGACTAATTTATTCTGTTAATTGTCTCGTGGGGAGGGTAATCAAATCCATAGATGTACGACGTAGTTTTTCAAGACGGAGGAGGACTGTCATCGCGTAGTAATAAAGTGAATCGCCCCAAATGCTCACTGTTACTGCAACCCTGCGGTGTCTATTTGTATCGACATGCAAGGAATTTCACCAAAAAGCTTCTAAACTGCTCTTATTTCGGAGAGAGAGAGAACGAAATCACGTCCCGAAAATGTTACATCAAAATACATTCCACTGTACATCACAACCTGTCCTCACCAATTTTCGACGCAATGACGCGTTACGCGCAGTTTGCTGCCAAACTGTGGGATGAAACAAAATCTATGATAAATGTAAATCAAACTTGTTATTGTATAGAAACTTTAAAACAACCTTGTAATTGTAAAAATTCGTCATTTATAAAGTATTCAAGTTGGGAAGAAAATCAATGCTTCCTCTGTTTCTACGATGAATATTACATTAGCAAGTGTAAATCATCAACTCTAAAATAATGAAAATATCCAATTTTATATCTGAAGTTCCCATGTACACTTCACAATCTCTTTTTCGAAATTTATTTAGAATCTCAAACTTTCCTTTGGCTTTTCCTTTCATCCATTTTATGAATATATTAATTAATATAGTTTCTTGGGCTTGATTCGGTTCATTTGGTGTGTAAGTTACGTAAGAACTAAAAATAAAAGTCTTCTTAGAGGGACTCGATCTCACGACCTTCAAATTATCGTTCCGTACTCTTTACTCTGCACCACGTGCTGCTTGGAACCTACGCTAATGCAATTGGGACAAGCCTGAAGTTATGCTCTACCAAAATTACGGTTCGATAGTTTTGGTACAGTACGGAAATGACGTGGTAAATAGTAGGATTACGGTAGCACTGTTTGGGGAAGAAGCGTAAATGAATGTGTGAGAGAGAAACTGGGAACCAACGACTTCTTGTTATTTCGTAGTTTGTTTTGCACATAAGCAGAACTGTACATCATCAGTGTTAGTCCACTGTGTACTTCATATCCTTGCAGAATTTACTGAATATAAATTACATTTTATTAGTAAAAAAAACTGATTGATCGCGAAACTTCTGCGCTTATATGTAACGAACGCAAATACTTTCGATGCGATGTATTTTACGTGCGCAAAACATAAATAATTCATATAATTATTGTTATTTCGTAGTCAATAGAACGTTTTTAAAATTCAGGGAGAAGAAATAAAAACCCTGGTATTTGCCGATGTCACTTTAATTCTGTTAGAGACAGCAAAGGACCTGGAAGGACAGTTTAGTGGAGTAGGCAGTGTCTTGAAAGGATGTTATAAGACGAACATCAGCAAAAGTAAAGCGAGGACACTGGAATGTAGTCGAATTAGATCAGGTGATGCTGAGGGAATTAGGTTAGGAAATGAGACACTTAAAGAAATAGTGAGTTTTGCTATTTGGGTATCAAAATAACTGAGGATGGTCGAAGTAGAGAGGATATAAAATGTAGACTGGCGATGGCCAGGAAAGCGTTTCTGAAGAAGAGAAATTTGTTAACATCAAGTATGGATTTAAGTGTCAGGAATTTTTTTTTCTGAAAGTATTTGTATTGAGTGTAGCCATGTATAGATGTGAAACGTGGACGATAAACAGTTTAGACAAGCGACAGTGCTGAAGATTAAATGGGTAGATCACGTAACTAATGAGGTGGTACTGAACGAATTGGGGAGATGAGGAATTTGTGGCACAACTTGACTAGAAGAAGGGATCAGTTAGTAGGCTATGTTCTGAGGCATCAAGGGATAACCATTTTAGTACTGTAAGGTAGCGCAGAGGGTAAAAATAGTAGAGGGGGAACAAGACATGAAAACACTAAGCAGATTCAGAAGGATGTACGTTGCAGCAGTTACTCGGAGATGAAGAGGCTTGTACAGCTTAGAAGAGGATGGAAAGCTGCGTCAAACCAGTCTTTGGACTGAAGACATCAGCAACAACAGAACGTTCTTCGTTATGATCGAAGGCAAGAGTTTCCTGTTGTTATTGATAAATCCGAATTGTCTGTGAATAACAGAAACATGTTTTGTAAATGTTCGACGAAGTATTGAAGGGATGTGTGACATTTTTGTATTGCGCTTTTTTATTTTACGTATTTTTCCAGGACAAGTTTTCTAGTGCTATAGTTTTCTAGTGCTATATTATAGATCCGTATACTTTTCTTTATTTTTACTGCAACATCTCTCTATTCCACGCCGGCCGGAGTGGCCGTGCGGTTCTAGACGCTGCAGTCTGGAGCCGAGCGACCGCTACGGTCGCAGGTTCGAATCCTGCCTCGGGCATGGATGTGTGTGATGTCGTTAGGTTAGTTAGGTTTAATTAGTTCTAAGTTCTAGGCTACTTATGACCTTAGAAGTTGAGTCGCATAGTGCTCAGAGCCATTTGAACCATTTGAGCCATCTCTATTCCACGTTACAAATCAGCAATTTCCGAAGCAAACACTGAATATTTAATTTTTTTCGTAAATACTGTTTGTTTGGCGTCACAGTCTTGAGGGTACGTAGAAGATAAATGTACCGTAGGCTACGTGGTGCTATATATATCCTTGCTTACTTTCTAGATGGTTAACTGCTTTCTGCTTCTGGGGAAATCTCGTAGCACACTGATATCATACGTAAAGAAAGCAATTGAATGCGACACACCTAACGTATAGGTAACGCGGCTGCGACCTTAACTGACAAAAACTACTAGGAAAACTACCGTAGTCTATGTTTATTTACAGTAGTCTACGGTAGGCTACAGTATATTTGTAACTCTGCCCATGCCTTATCTGACCCCCGTAATAAATGCTGTTTCTTTCTTATCGCTTGTCCATCTGGTGATCCGTCGCTCTGACCAAGCCCTGCGTGTACCATAAATTTGGATGAAATGGGTGATGAATACTAGGTGCGATTCTCTTGTAAGTTAGAACCGAGTGTCAGTTTTACGCTAGTGGTAAGGGCTGCACACTTTCTGAGTCAGGCAGTCGGGAGTCGTGAAGGCAGAACTGCGGAAAGCCATTAGGGAAGACATTGGGCGTCGTGTCTAGTTTCCCAGTTTCCAGGTCCGAACATGGCATAGGAAGGCGACGACGACGGCGACGGCGACGTCCGGTGCGTCCAGCGACGCCGTTTTACGAGTACTGGCGTCGCGACGCCGACGTCGCCACTGAGCGGAAGGCGGAATCGATGGCGCGGCCTTTATGTGTCGGCGAACTCTGCCGCAGAATACAGGCAGGCGACCCTGGAGGACCAGACGCCGGGTTGTTGACAACTGGCTCCCACGTGCCAGTGAACGCCCGAGGGCCACTGCCTCAGCGACACACGTGGAAAGTCCCGACGACCGAACACGTGCGCTCGCGTCCGTAAACATCGTCCGCCGTCAGCGACAAGTTGTCTGCGATGGTTATTACGGCGGGGGCGGTAATGACTGTGAAAGGAGTGGGAGAGAAGGAGAGGGGGAAAGAAAGATAGAGAGAGAGAGAGAGAGAGAGAGAGAGAGAGGGGAGGGGGGGGGGAGGGAGGGAAGGAGGGGGGAAATTGGGGGAAGGGGCAAGGGAGAGAACACTGGGATCGTATCAGCTGTCGTCAGCGTTATTGCCTCGTTCTCGTTTATTGGCCGTTCTTGTCACAAGAACAGAGATCAAACTGTCCTTCTCTATTCCTCGGAAAGCTCAAAGTTCTTTCAATTGTAACAGTAGACTTCTAAGATTACAGCCACAGTCTGAGAAGTATCACATGTAACTAACAAAACATAATACTTAGAAACGACGTCCTGCAGTAAGCTACTGTAGGATTGTGCCAACAAGAAAGTGAACTTTCCCCCTATTCTCCCTCATTGTCTCTCTCTTTCCTATATTTTATCGCATCGCATTGGTTTCCACACTTTCGATATTTTTTTTCTTTTAAATTTTTATGGTTCCGTTCCTCCGTCTGTAAAAAATGGAACTCCTATAGGGTCACTTTGTTGATTATGTGTCTGTCTGTCCGTCTGTCCGACTATAAAGAACCCATTTTCAGAGGAACAGGTAGATATATCAAGTTCAAATTTACGTCGCGTATGAAGGCCGATGGTCCGTTGGAAGTGTAATAATTTTAAGCCTCTAAGTCAGTTCCATAAAAAAATATGGCCATTTATGTGAATATATATTGATACTACAAAACACGCTCGTCAAAACCTATAGCGTACTTACTGTTGACCTAGAATTTGGAAAGAAGCAAAGTTTCACAGTATAAGTGCAGGAAAAAAATCCGAAATTGTTAATTTGTAGTTATATCACACAAAAAAATGTTTGTTTTAACATCTGTTATCCGCCTTCACACTTGAGATTAAAACATTCTCGAAGGTCTTGGAATCCCTGGGACTGATATATTGGCAGTACAAGTGTTGATAACAGGCAAGTATCCTCGCTTATCTTCGATTCATAGTCCCCAGAACAAAAGGCATCGATGACAGGTAATATGAGGGCTAGTAATCATCGTAAAATAAATGAATCTGAATCTGAGTCAGTCTGGGTAAAAGGTATTGACAATTGTAAAAAAATTAAACTCGTCGGTGATCTCACCCATCATTATAGAAATTAAATAAATTATTCCCTTTCCTTTATCCTTATCAAAAAGAACTACAAATCGCTTACTTAATGAATGAGCATACTGCATCAGTCACATAGGATACACACTGTCTGAGCGTTGACCTCAGTGATTACGCAACCGCTTACTTACTTCAGAGACTGGGCGTCAATATAATACATATCCATATTAATACTACAAATGTGAAAGTAACTTTGTCTGTTACATTTTCCCGACAAAGTCTCTGAAGAAATGTATGCGGCTCGTGGTCTAATGGCTAGTGTTGCTGCCTCTGGATCACGGGGTCCCGGTTTCGATTCCGGGCCGGGTTGGACTGGGTGTCAGCGTTGTTCTCATCATCATGATCATCATCATCGTTTGTGACGGTGGCTTGATTCAATTATGAAAAAACTGGACCGTGCAATAATTGAGACTTAGTACGGGCGCCGATGACCGCGCAGTTGAGCGCCCCCACAAACCAATCATCATCATCATCATCATCATCATCATCATCATCTGAAGAAATGTCGATGAAATTTTGTATGGAGATAGGCTGAACACAGAAAACTTACACAGGTTACTTTACGTAGAGTGTAGTAGAAGCTATCTGTTGATTTGAATTATGTAAAGCGGAGTATGGGAAAGGATTTTCTCTACGAAAATGCTATTTACTCTACCTGGATCATACTTATGAAAATGCTTTTATTGGTTGATGTATTCTGTTTTTCTATGTACCACGACTCAACGTAATGAATACAAAGGTTTAATAGTCCTCAACATGTTCAACCCATACTTCCGTAACGAAGACGGCACATGCGAGTGTTCCTGTTACGTTTCCCTATTAAATCGCTGAACTAGTTCGATGAAATTTGGCATGTAGATTAGCTCTTATCATAACATACACTCAGTGCATTTTGAAAACGTCTAGTTCCAGTTAGATTAGGGTATAGCTTACAACCATCTGTTTCAATCCAAAATTCAGTTCAGAGAGATAGCTTCCCTTAGTTTAAGCACTAAATTCAAGTTCTTGGAAATAACTATAGTCACTATAAATGCACGGTTCAAGAAGACCGAACCAGTTTCAAGCATAGAACAGCTTAATTCTATGTGAAGGAACTACCCGATAAAGGTTGTAATTCAGTGAGCGAACTAATGCTTTGTGTCAGTAGGGTGAGAATGAAGGCCTATTACTTCCCGAGGTGTATGCTAATATTGGCGAAAGTTTGGCGAGGCTGTTTTCGAGTAACACTTAACTGTAGAGGAAAGTTTTGTTGACATAAATTGTAGGGATGCCAGCAGATGATCGACGTTGGATACAGGAGCTGCCCGTAAACACTGAGCCCACTAACTGTAACGTATTTAACATTAAATAGTGGAAGAGGCATTACAGACTGCCCTTAAGCAGACTGGCCAAATGAAACTTGTTTTAGGGGAAACAGATATTCAAAAAATGGATTACAATCAAAGGTAAACTTACCCAGAAAATACTTGTTTGACAGATGAGCATGGATTATGAATTTAGTGCTCGTACCAGGTAGGATTACCAGAGGAGGTTGCGAAGATTCAAAGAAGAGCGGCGTATTTGCGGGCAGAGCGCGAGAGCGTAACCGAGCTATTCAGCGAAGTTCAGTGATATTTCCAGAACGAATTTTCAATTCGGCAGCGGAGTGTGCGCTGATACCAAACTTCGGCCGGACGCTGTGGCCGAGGGGTTCTAGGCGCTTCAGTCCGGAACTACGCGGCTGCTACGGTCGCAGGTTCGAATCCTGCCTCGGGCATGGATGCATGTGATGTCCTTAGGTTAGTTAGGTTTAAGTAGTTCTAAGTTCTAGGGGACTGACGACCTCAGATGTTAAGTCCCATAGTGCTCAGAGACATTTGGACCATTTGATACCAAACGTCCTGGCTAATTAAAACTGTGTACCGTACTAGATCTCGGTACTGGCGGCACTAAATGTGTTAGCACAGGCCGTGGGTCGTGCTTAGGTTACACAGTTGGTGGAGTACCTGCCCGCGAAAGGTAAAGGTTGTGGTTTTGATTACCTGTCCGGGACGCAGTTTTAGTCTGCAAGAAAGTTCCAGTGACAGTGTCTAGAAACGAAGAATTCTTTCCTATGGAGAACTTTTATTATTAAAGTACGTGTCCACTCGATGTAAAAACATGATGACTTCCCACACACATCTCACGGGATGGTTGTTACTTCCCACACACATCTCACGGGATGGTTGTTACAGATAAATCAGAGAAATCAATGCAGTTTTGACAATGTTGACTGCAAAACAATTTTTTGAAATTCAGATGGTGACACGGGTAAAATGAAGACCGTGAACTACTATATAGAGATTGTATAGAAATTAGAGTGCAGCGCTGTAGAAAATGAAAAGGAAGTAGAAGTTGAGAAGAGGGCCACAGATAGAGTTAGAGCGTATACTTGATGTTGTTCAATGTGCACAGTGAACAAACAGTAAAACAAATCGTGGAGGTGCTTTGAATTGGAAATGTAGTTCAGGTAGAAGAAATAAAAACTCTGAGAATTTGCGACGACATTGTTACTTCGTCAGAAGCGGCGAAGAACTTGAAATTTGGGTTAAACGGAATCGACAACGTATCGTAAACATGCAATAAGAAGGACAGCAAGATATTTAATATAAGGGTGATGGAATGTATTCTCAGTAAATTGGGCGATGCTGAGGGAACTAGATAAGACCAACACTAAAAGAAGTCGATAAATTTTGCACTGTCGCACAAAAACAACTGACGATTTACCGAGTATGGGGGATATAAAATTCAACCGGGCAATAGCATTTCTGAAGCTGAGAAATTTTTTAATGTGGCATATAAAATGAAGTAAATCTTTCCGTTGGTCTACAGCTGTTAAATAATTTGAAGAAAGCATATTTGTGCCATCACTTGTACAATTTTCTTTTTATTGTCTACCGATTTTTTCTTGTACAACCATCTTCAAGGAGAAAAACATTGTAGATGAATGGATCAACCATACATTTCCGTCATATTTGAGCCATACAAATGTAGAACATATATGTCATAAAATCTGTCTTAGCACAGTCCATGCAAACACGCTATGCCTTGGCGCAACCACGGTAGTGCTCCTACTATTGTAACTGTACCAAGGCACAGCGTGTTTATATGGATTGCGTTAGAACAGACTATTATGACCCTTACGCCAACGGTCTTGCCGCAGTGGTAACACCGGTTCCGTCAGATCACCGAACTTAAGCGGTGTCGGGCTGGGCTAGCACTTGGATGGGTGACCAGCCGGTCTGTCTTGCGTTTTTGGTAAGCGGGGTGCACTCACTCCGTGTGTGACAAACTGAAGAGCTACTTGATTGAGAAGTAGCTGACATACGGGCCGGGAGAGCGATGTGCTGACCACATGCCCCTCCATATCCGCAACCAATGACACCTGTGGGCTGAGGATGACACGGCGACCTGTCGGTACCGTGTGGCCTTCCAAGGCCTGTTCGGACGTCGTTTAGTTTCAGTTTTGTTATGGCCGTTAGGTATGTTCTACGTTTGTATGGCTCACGTCTGAAGAAAATATATGACTGAACCACACACGTACAATGTTTTTTCTCCCTGAAGGTGACTGTAACAACAGAAACAATAAACAGAAAATTGTACATATGATGGCATAAATATTCTTTTATAAAAATAAATGTAAGTTATGCAGAAATGAGGACCATTGCTGAGGGTAGACCAGCGTGGAGATCTCCAGAAAACGACAACAAATAAACAACAACGGTAACAAAATCCATATTCCGCACCCTCCGAAAATGAGATACGAAGAAGGGACATTGCTACTAGGGCACGTAGTTCCCTCCACCGCACACAGAATATGTTGACTCTCTGTAGAGAGAGAGGAACAGGCAGGTACTTCACTGTGGCGAAATTAGTATTGAGAAGCGCTCATTTACGCTCGAGCAGAAGACACACTTGTGTTCGTGGTTTCTGGACGCCACGCCACATCTCCATGGCGTCGCCAGTGTTCTACAAAGCGGAAGATCCACACTTTTCTGATCGCTTGGGTGATATTTGCACATCGATCTAATATAGGAAACAGTGAAGGTAATCAGAACGCTTCCACTAGTTCGTCTCTCTGAGTTTTTCGTTGTCTACGCCAGCTTAGGTAGCCGTGAGAAGAATGTGTAGCATTAATTATTGAACGCTCTTTGTACTTGGAGAAACTGCCTCCTACCATTTATAACAGAAATGGGGAGAACGGAATGGTCTGTATTGCCAACAATAAGTCGTCAAGAATTTCGCTATTTCACGAAATAACTATTTTTCCAGAATGCCGAACTATACGAAACTATTCACAGAAAACAGAAACGTAATTCTAGTGCTATAGTTTCATTTCAAATTTATTGCGCTACTCCTCAGACACGTCTCGTTTGCGTTTAAAATGTATCAAACGCACAGTTTCTGCAAGGAACACCGAGGGAAGGCGTTCGTCGATATTGCATCATTTTGTCGAAAAGAGCCCAGGCACTAAGAGGCAGATTCCTTCTCCGGTGCCAAGGGAGCGAGGGATCCCGGGGAAGGCACGTTTGCTGCCGAGAGGTAGCGCCAACTACGTACCTCCTATTGAGACGTTTCCCTCAGATCCTTCCACCCCCGCCTCCCCATCCCCCCCCACTGAATATCTCAGTCAGGCGGCCGTTTATCTCTCAGGCAAGGGTGAAATACCGGTACATCGTAACTCGATTTAAAATCGCTACTCTTTCACTCGCGGGCGGCGAACCCTAAGCAGCCGGATCCGGTCCCGAGAAATATCCTAAAAAGCACTCCGGCATCTCCACGGTGAACCAGAATACGAAGCTCGTGCCTTGCGTAGTCAAATGCAATGCAACTCATTTTCAGATGGCACCGGTTTGATGTCTCAATCTCTAGCGTATGATAGAATTCATTTTCTCACTAAGACGCAAAAACTTTGAGCGAAACACTTTAAGCTTTAAGTACCATAGCTTGTCGTTTGTCCTTTAATTTGCAGCCGCACCTCAAATTTATTACTGCAATTTTATTTCACCATCCATTCTTTCATTATAATGCAGAGAGAGTGTAAATGTTAGAGCACTTTTTTTTTTTTTTGGAGGTTAAACTTATGAGAATTTTCGGGAGACTAATACTATAATACATCCGATAAACTATACTTACATACCGCAAATAGTAGTAGAATCCGTACTTTGACCTGGACGGTAAGTGCTTTTTCTTTTTTTGGTTTGATCACCAAATCCGCTAAATTTTGAGATGAATGCCATTAGTGTATCACGATAAAGCTGTTGTTAGAACATTACTTCAACTGTACGTTACATCATTTGTGTGAAACTAAATCAGTGGAAGGCAGGGGAAAACAGATAAGACAGATGTACACGAAGTTAGTGTTTGAAGGAAATGATGGGTTTTCTTGTAAACTGACATACTTAATGTAGATGCCAGCCACATTTCAGTGTCTGAAAACTGTAGAAATGGGTAACACAGTATTATTTAGCTTTAAACTTGTTAATTGTTGTAGACTATAAACGTGGTCTATTTTTTATCTTTATTCCTATATGCTTTAAAACAGGAATATTAAACTGTCATTTGAGATGTATGTTTCACCTCTGCACACAACGCACAAAAAATGTTTCTGAAATATTATGGGGCTTAACTGCTAAGGCCATCACACTTGTGCAACTTTCCAGTTTTCAGGTACGGATTCTTCATAGATCGAGCGGTTATACAGGGTGTTTCAGAAGTGATGGTCAATAATTCACACGTGGAAACTACAGGCCAAATGTGGCTAGAAAGCTTCAATAAGCATGGGTCCGCAAATCAACCGTTGTCAAGGTACGGTATTAATTCGAGTTGGAAAACAACTGTAAACGCCCCTGGACATCGCGGTATTTGCGTTGGTATCTCAAGGATTGGGATCGACTATCTGTTTACGCATGCGCAACTACATCCCTTTCCCCACAATGGACTGGGATCGACTATTTGCTTACGCATGCGCAACTACTTCCCTTTATCCCTCAATGCATTGTACGGCATTGGCCTCACAATCAGTTGCAAACGTGATGGCAGCACGGACAGAAGTTGCAACAGTGAAGAGTACGCTGATATGCACTTCACGTATGGCAAAGCGAATGCCAGGGCCCTTGAGTCTGCACGATTGTCTGAAGAAACTTTCCCTGTCCGCAGGTAGCTCGAAAGGTGTACATTTACCCGGTTAGATCAGTGCTTTAGAGAAACATGGAGTTTTGCACACCACGTATGAGGAGGTCGATCCAGATCCATAATGCCCGAAGTTGAGGAAATGGTGTTGCGCATTGTGCACGAACCTCCGAATGCTTCAACAAGGAGGACTGCTGCCCAAGAGCACGTCCTGAATCATAGCAGTATGTGGCGGATTTTACATCGGCAAGCACCCAAATCACCTCCAGCGAGTGCGAGCCGTGAACAACGCAGACTTCCCTCCTACAGGGAGTTTCTGCCAATGGGTACAGCAGCGCTGTACCCTATATCGCCTGTTTGTAAGCAATATTCTGTTCACGAATGAGGCTGGATTTACCCATGACGGTATTTTAACTACCATAACTGTCATATTTGGGCCTACCTCAATCCTAATGCAACACACGTATCACGGCAACACGGCAGGACTGCTCGGAGGCCGCATAACTGGATCACATTCCCCACCACCGAGACTAACCGGACAGCAGTACATGCGGTTTCTGCGGACTGTACTTCGAGATGTACATGATGATGTCCCATTAAATCAACGCCTGAACATGTGGTTCATGCATGACGGCGCTTAAACACATTTTCAGTTACGAGACGTATGATCAACACCGGATAGGTTGAGGAGGGGGTGTGCCATGGCCTCCAAGGTCTCCGGAATTAAATCCCATAAATTTCTGTATGTGGGGTCAAGTTAATAGCCTGGTATTCGCTACCGAGGTTAACTGTCTTGAGGAATTGAGCTTGCGGATTCCAGTGTTTACATAATTCCCAAGAATTGCTTGAGAGGATTCGCAACTCATTTCAGAGGCGGGTTCAATGTTGCATTCAGACGCATGGTCAACATTTAGAACACCTACTTAACGTTAGAGATACTATGTGTTCTTAGAGACTGATGAATCGCAACACAAAATGTATTGTATCTCTATAACTGATGATTTGTTGACACATGATTATTGGAGCTTCTTAGCTACCTTTGGCCTGTACTTTGCATGTGTGGTCGGCCCCGATAGCTGTGTGGTCATCACGGTGGTCTGTCACGCCAAGGGGCCTGGGTTCGATCCCTGACTGGGTCGGAGATTATCTCCGCTCAGGGACTGGGTGCTGTGTTGCCCTCATTATCATTTCATCATCATCAGTTAATGGCAACGGGAAACCACCACCGGAATCACTTCCCTAGACGCTCTCTGACGAGGCTTCTCCCATGACAAGACCTGCCGTAAGGCAGAACACAAAGTTAAGTTTCATGCGTGAATTATTGACCATCACTTCTGAAACACCCTGTATATTATTATTATGTTTGGATCCCTTGTATCAAGTAACTCTCTAATCCATACGGCAAGTGAACACACGTGGCTTAGCCTGTTAATCTAAACTATGCTATTTCGAAATCTGAAAAATACAGACGTAATTAATCGCGACGTACGTTTGGTGAAGTCCCACAACCTCTCTCTGCATCTCAATAGGCTGGCTTACTTTCTGAGTTCAATAATAACAGAAGCGTACCGCTGACAGCTGTTTTGAGAAATGTATTTACTGATCACAACAGTGGCTTACTAAGACTCGTATCGCTGATGAAGGCATAGTCTGTAAAATTACTCGTAGTATTATATAGATACGGATCTTTCCTCGAGCGAGAGGTTGTATATCATTGACATGCATGGAACAACTGTGTCAGCATCTCTGGAACGAATTAAACTCGTATACAATTTGGACTGGTACACGTGCCATTATTAAGCGAGGTTGCTTCGCTACACTGAGGAAATGAAACTCTTGATTCAGATTATGGAATATTCACTTGGCCAGGTCACGGAATTTGGGACGACTGTGTTTAGTAATCGCGCTTAAGTGCCACCGTCGTCGCTAACATCACCATTGTTATCGGGTAGTCACAGTGTTGATTCTGTCTCACCACTGGCGTATTTTACATATGACCAGAATCTCTTTGGATTTTGTGCCACATTTTCAGACGAGTTCCAATGTGGAAGCTATTAAATTCGTCTCACATACGACATACCGGGGAAGCCATTGGTTCCTGGACACATTGATCACTATCGTTTCTACATACACTCCTGGAAATGGAAAAAAGAACACATTGACACCGGTGTGTCAGACCCACCATACTTGCTCCGGACACTGCGAGAGGGCTGTACAAGCAATGATCACACGCACGGCACAGCGGACACACCAGGAACCGCGGTGTTGGCCGTCGAATGGCGCTAGCTGCGCAGCATTTGTGCACCGCCGCCGTCAGTGTCAGCCAGTTTGCCGTGGCATACGGAGCTCCATCGCAGTCTTTAACACTGGTAGCATGCCGCGACAGCGTGGACGTGAACCGTATGTGCAGTTGACGGACTTTGAGCGAGGGCGTATAGTGGGCATGCGGGAGGTCGGGTGGACGTACCGCCGAATTGCTCAACACGTGGGGCGTGAGGTCTCCACAGTACATCGATGTTGTCGCCAGTGGTCGGCGGAAGGTGCACGTGCCCGTCGACCTGGGACCGGACCGCAGCGACGCACGGATGCACGCCAAGACCGTAGGATCCTACGCAGTGCCGTAGGGGACCGCAACGCCACTTCCCAGCAAATTAGGGACACTGTTGCTCCTGGGGTATCGGCGAGGACCATTTGCAACCGTCTCCATGAAGCTGGGTTCGGTCCCGCACATCGTTAGGCCGTCTTCCGCTCACGCCCCAACATCGTGCAGCCCGCCTCCAGTGGTGTCGCGACAGGCGTGAATGGAGGGACGAATGGAGACGTGTCGTCTTCAGCGATGAGAGTCGCTTCTGCCTTGGTGCCAATGATGGTCGTATGCGTGTTTGGCGCCGTGAAGGTGAGCGCCACAATCAGGACTGCATACGACCGAGGCACACAGGGCCAACACCCGGCATCATGGTGTGGGGAGCGATCTCCTACACTGGCCGTACACCACTGGTGATCGTCGAGGGGACACTGAATAGTGCACGGTACATCCAAACCGTCATCGAACCCATCGTTCTACCATTCCTAGACCGGCAAGGGAACTTGCTGTTCCAACAGGACAATGCACGTCCGCATGTATCCCGTGCCACCCAACGTGCTCTAGAAGGTGTAAGTCAACTACCCTGGCCAGCAAGATCTCCGGATCTGTCCCCCATTGAGCATGTTTGGGACTGGATGAAGCGTCGTCTCACGCGGTCTGCACATCCAGCACGAACGCTGGTCCAACTGAGGCGCCAGGTGGAAATGGCATGGCAAGCCGTTCCACAGGACTACATCCAGCATCTCTACGATCGTCTCCATGGGAGAATAGCAGCCTGCATTGCCGCGAAGGGTGGATATACACTGTACTAGTGCCGACATTGTGCATGCTCTGTTGCCTGTGTCTATGTGCCTGTGGGTCTGTCAGTGTGATCATGTGATGTATCTGACCCCAGGAATGTGTCAATAAAGTTTCCCCTTCCTGGGACAATGTATTCACGGTGTTCTTATTTCAGTTTCCAGGAGTGTATAATAATCGAACACTCAATGCTACAAAACACTGGTAATTTCTGGTATGAATAGGCGAACCTGTTGGACTGAAAAGAAAATAAGCTTTCAGATGGAACTGTTCTTACACGGCATCCCATCGCCATATGGGCGTCTCCACACACGTCTTCGGCCTGGAATATCATTGACTAGAGTATTATTGTCTTCAGTAATCAGTCCCTCTTCGAATAGAGCCCAGACGACCAGGAAGACAGCAATGGGACACAAATCTGACTGTCCCCGCCATACTGTCCGATAACCAGGAGTGATGGACTGATGTGCCATTTCTTTTAGGAACAGGACCCCTTTAATTGTTATCCACGGCTCACTTTCAACACAGCGGTACGTCGACGACATTCCACGGCCCGTTTTGTTGTTCTTCATGGGAAGTCATCCTGGACCTATATTTCAGCAAGATAATGCCTGTTCGTTCTAGGCGAGAGTCTCTACTGCTTCTCTTTGTTCTTGCCAGACCCTCCCTTGGCCACAAATGGCTCCAGAATCCTTCCCAATTGGGAACATTTGGAGCATTATGGGAATTTCTGTCCAACCAGCTCGGGATTCTGACGATCTAACGTGCCAGTTGGACAGAATTTGGTAGGATATACCTCAGAATGACATCCAGCAAGTCGAATGACTGTTTGCATAAGAATTAGAGTTTTATCAAAGAGTTATTGACGTGTTAAATTTATGATTCTTTTTCTTTTGAATAAAAGATCCATTTTTCTTAAATTTTAACCATTTGTTTGTCTGAACGTGTAATCACAAGTACCGATTTACATAATTCCTTCGTGGTGCGTTATTTCTTTCGACTTAGACTGTATAGTTGAAGTAGCTACAGAGGAATAATGGTTTCAAATATTAACCAAAGAAAAAATTAGGCAATTAACTTTTATTTCTCGATGTGATAATTAGAACTTTATGGCCGCCCCTCCTACTTATCCTCTCATTTTCGCAGCACGAGTCGTGTTCTACATATACATCTGTATTGATACTCTGCAAATCACATTTAAGTGCCTGGCAGAAGGTTCATCGACCCACCTTCACAATTATCTATGATTCCAATCTCGTAATGCGCGCGTAAAGAATGAACACCTATATCTTTCCGTACGAGCTCTGATTTCCCTTATTTTACCGTGGTGATCGTTCCTTCCTATGTAGATCGGTGTCAACAAAACATTTTCGCGTTCGGAGGAGACAGTTGGCGATTGGAATTTCGTAAGAAGATTCCGTCGCAACGGGAAAAGCCTTTCTTTTAATGATTTCCAGCCCAAATCCTGTATAATTTCTGTGACACTCTCTCCCATATTTCACGATAATACAAAATGTGCTGCCTTTGTTTGAACTTTTTCAATGTACTCCGCCATTCCTATCTGGTAAGGATCGCATAACGCGCAGCGGTATTCTAAAAGAGGACGGACAAACGTAGTGTAGGCAGTCACCTTAGTAGGTCTGTTACATTTTATAAGTGTCCTGACAAGAAAACGCAGTCTTTGGCTAGCCTTCCCCATAACATTTTCCATGTGTTCCTTCCAATTTAAGTTATTCGTAATAGTAATACCTAGGTACTTAGTTGAATTTACGGCTTTTAGATTAGACCGATTTATCGTGTAAGAGGAGTTGACGAGTTACTTTTAGCACTCATGTGGATGACCTCACACTTTTCGTTATTTAGGGTCAACTGTCACTTTTCGCACCATTCAGATGCAGTTTGTTTTGATCTTGTGATGGATTTATTAGTCGATAAACGAAAGCGTCATCTGCAAACAACCAAAGACGGCTGCTCAGATTGTCTCCAAAATCGCTTATATCGATAAGGAACAGCAAAGGACCTACAACACTACCTTGGGGAACGCCAGAAATCACTTCTGTTTTACTCGATGACTGTCCGTCAATTGCTACGAACTGTGACCTCTCTCGCAGGAAACCAGAAATAAAAACTGAGAGATATTCCATAAGCACGCAATTTCAGTACGAGCCGCTTGTGTGGTACAGTCTCAAAAGCCTTCCGGAAATCCAGAAATACGGAATCGACTTGAAATCCTTTGTCAATAGCACTCAACACTTCATGTGAATGAAGAGCTGGTTGTGTTTCACAGGACTGAGGTTTCATAAACTCATGTTGACTGTGTGTCAAGAGACCGTTTTCTTCGAGGTAATTCATAATGTTCGAACACAATACATGTTCTAAAATCCTGCTGCATATCGACGTTAACGATATGGGCCTGTAATTGGGTGTTGTAACGTTATACAGGGTGTGCTTGGACCCTGGATTTTGGCACCTTGAGGCGCTCCTTGATCAGAGCAGCACACGCTTCGCCAGTGACCGCAGGCACTCGCCGAGGCGCCACGAAGCGTGTAACGGTCAAAGGGAGCAGTTAATTAGCGCGCGCTCGCAGCCCGTTGTCCGGTGTGGCGCGCAGCGGCGCTGCGGGCCTCTGCCGTTGCTATGGCGACGAGCGGCTGCGCCGACACCGGAACGACGCCCCAGGGAGGTGGGCAGGCGGCACGCTTACCGGCCTCGCGGGACACCCTGTGTGCCCGTAATTGAGCAGCCAGAAGCCGGCGGCTGCGGTAGGCTGCTTCAGCCTGATGATAGTTGCGCGCCACGTGTCGCGGAAGACACTCTGTCCCGGTTCGAGCGCTGCCGCGTGCGTATTCGCAGCTGCTTCGCATGCCTCCGTCAACTTAGTCTCACTATAGCCGCTTTGGGACCATCTTAACATAACCTGAGGTGTCGGGAAGATATACGCATTCTTCAACTGAAATGAGATTTTCACTCTGCAGCGGAGTGTGCGCTGTTACGAAACTTCCTGGCAGATTAAAGCTGTGCGACGGACCGACACTCTAACTCGGGACCAGGAAGTTGCATAACAGCGCACACTCCGCTGCAGGATGAAAATCTCATTCCGGAAACGTCCCCCAGGCTGTGGCTAAGCAACGTCTCTACAATATCCCTTCCTTAAAGAGTGCTAGTTCTGAAAAAAATGTTCAAATGTGTGTGAAATCTTATGGGACTTAACTACTAAGGTCATGAGTACCTAAGCTTACGCACTACTGAACCTAAATTATCCTAAGGACAAACACACACACCCATGCCCGAGAGAGGACTCGAACCTCCGCCGGGACCAGCCGCGCTAGTTCTGCAAAGTTCGCAGGAGAGCTTCTGTAAAGTTTGGAAGGTAGGAGACGAGGTACTGGCAGAACTAAAGCTGTGAGGACGGGGCGTGAGTCGTGCTTGGGTAGCTCAGATGGTAGAGCACTTGATCGCGAAAGACAAAGGTCCCGAGTTCGAGTCTCGGACCAGCATACAGTTTTAATCTACCAGGAAGTTTCTCATTCTTTAACTGCTCGAAACTCCGGAGAATAATAGGCTTTGCATAGTTATATGAAATTACGAGGTCAACTGATTAAAAACGGTAAAAGGTTTTGGTCATCTGTAAAATCAGTAAGCGGTTCTAAATCGCCTATTGATTCACCGAGCGACCACACTGCCACTGAAACGGAAGATAACGAAAAGAAGGCCGAAACATTGTATTCGCACTTCGGAAACTCGGAAGACCGAAACACGTTACCTCTTTTTGATCACTGTAATACGATGAAATGACAGACTTTGAGATAACCGATCGCGGAATAGAAAAGTAGCTACAATCTCTTAGCAGTGGAAAGGTATCAGGACCAGACGAGACAAATACGAGCCACTGAGAGCCGAAGTGGTATAACACAACTATTCCCAGATCTGAGAAATGAAAGGTTTTGCGTTGCGTTTGATATAAATACGTGATTTACAATAATCCGTTATACATTTGATAAAATATACAAATTAAATATTTTAATTACATTTACTGCAGACATTTTAGTTATTTTGACCTTAAATTCCTTTTTATAGCCCCTAAAATTTGAATACCACTTTTTCTCTCAACAATTTACCCTTAGTGAAAGATAAAGTGGTATAAATCAAGAGTTGTACCATTTTCCTTATAAACGTTTTGGTGAGGTTGAATCCCTGAGAAGGAATACGGTGTCTTTTAATCTCCATAACTGCTATTTGTTTATAAAACAAAAAACATAATGAGATACAGTTAATGTGAGTCTGCACCACGATAAATAAATCGTTGTTTCTAAATGTCCGAATTTCTTAAGGTGCAATTCTCTTCATGCCGATATTTCAGGAGGTTTTCTAACGGAGCTCGTATGTTTATTTAATTTCGCCATCCACATAGTGTTTCCCTGCCGAAGGGTCAGCTAGTCCAGGTCAGATTCCTAAGCCGAACTTTCTGTTGTCAGTTGGTTGTAGAAAGCATTGTTGAGAATGTTGAGTTGAACACAACACACGCAAGGACGGCCTCGAACATGATCTAAAGTTATAATACGCAAATGTTTGAAAGTGATTCCTACTTCAAGAGATTCCTGGTATAAAACGAGATGTGGGCAGTCTTTTTCCGTGTTATTCTTTCTAAATGTCACACTTTTCTCTGGATCCTTTTTGAGAGAAAATCATTAAGTTCCATTCCACAAACGGGAAAGGGTCGTTTTCTCATTGGCTTTTGAATGACGTTACACCGATCATCCGAAGTGAAAATTTGAGCGATATTTAATTTTCTCTCGATAACTCTGAAATCTCGATCGTTTGGCGGAAACGAGTGTCCCGGTAACATACAGTTATGGTCAACCATACGGACCTCATTGCTTCAGTTCTTTACAATCTCTGGCCAAACTAGTGCAAGTTTCGAATTCGATTCTGACCAGTTGCTGCGTCACCCTATGCTATTACCTTGGTGAGCACCATAGGCATGGAGTTCCACATGTTGCAGAAGACGGGAACCTACTTCTTGGGAGCCTTTTGATGACAAAGTCTCATCCCAAATGTACATAAAGCCATCTGGCATGCGAATATTCTGTTCTTAGCTTTTAAGAATAGATCAGAAAAGCATAATGTATAGTTTATTTATTTAATGTGACTTCACTGCTTAATTCGTGTAGGCTTTAACCTACACTCAAACATGGAGCGCAAACTTCCCTTATAAAGACATAGCATCTAGATATTACAAATCCAAAAAAAGAAACAATGCTACTACTTACTAGCACTGTTGCAATGCCTTTTTGATTTTAGAGCGTAAATAAACACGCAAAACAACAAAGAACTACACGATCACGTGACCTCGCAGCTTGATTTCTACCACTATCCCACTATTACCGGGAGCGCACTTCACTGTGGCGTAAGAGGAAGAATGCATTTGGACCTCTCAATCGGCTCCGGTGGGACTTATTATTATATCACTTCTCCACAGTAAATTTCGTACATTATGAGTAAACTGAGTGCTATAACTCATAAAATCAAAATTGTTTGGCTTAGACCACTTTGGTTCTCAAAGCCTCATATAAGATTCTACAAAAATAGTGCGAAAGAACTTGCTTCCCTTCTAGCTACAGTTTATCGCTGGAGCAACGAAGTGTACCTAGCGACTGGAAAAAAAGCGCAGGTCATTTCCATTTCCAAGCACCGCTGAAGGACAGATTCACAAAGTTATAGACCTATATCGTTGAAGTCGATCCGGTGCTCAATTAAGGAACATGTTTTATGCTCAAGGATTATGACGTTTTTGGATAACGAGAATCTCCGCTACGGAAATCAACATGGATTCCGGAAACAAAAATCCTGCGAAATTCACCTCGCTCTGGTCTTCCGTGAGATACATAGCCGTAAACAACGGCGCTCATATTTACTTCAGGAAGGCATTTGGCACTGTCCCACACTGCCGTTTACTGAAAATAAAAACTAGCTTATGAAGTTTCTGACCAAATTTGCGACTGAATTCTAGACTTCCTTGTAGACAGAACTGAACATGTCGTTCTTAACGGAACAAAATCGATAGAATGAAAGGCAATTTCTGCATTAAGCCAAGGAAGTCTGATAGGACAGTTTTCTTTCCAGTACGTAAAAATGATGTATTAGAAAGCGTAGGATGTTTTCGAGACTGTACACAAATGATGGAGTTATCTACAAAAAAGTAGCAAGGGCATAAGACAGTATCGATTTGCAGAATGATCTTCAGAGGATTGATGAATAGTGCACCCTCTCGCAGTTGACGCTAATCGTAAATCAACGTAACATATAGCGCATACATAGGAAAAGAGCCGGCCGGGGTGGTCGAGCGGCCGAGCGGCTCTAGGCGCTACAGTCTGGAACCGCGCGACCGCTACGGTCGCAGGTTCGAATCCTGCGTCGGGCTTTGATGTGTATGATGTCCTTAGGTTAGTTAGGTTTAAGTAGTTCTAAGGGACTGATGACCTTAGAAGTTAAGTCCCATAGTGCTCAGAGCCATAGGAAAAGAAAACCACTACTCTACAATACAGTATTGATGAGAAACTACAGTATTTAACATAAAATATCTAGCGTAACTATACAGACCGACCATAAGTGCAACCACCAGGTAAAAAAAGAAGACAATCAGAAGCATACTGGGAGGAATAGGAAGAACCTTAAGGAAATGTAATACATCCACGAACGAAGCGACTTATAACATGCTTGTTCTACCGATTCTTGACTATTGTTTATCAATATGATCCTTACCAGTTAGTAATCACAGAAGAGAGAGAAGATCCAACGAAGAACGGCACATTTCGTCACGGGGTCGCATAACCGGTTCGAGAGCGTTACGGAGATGCTCAACAAACTCGAGTATCAGACGTTACAAGAGAGGTGTTGTCCATCACGGAGAGGTTTTCTGCAGAAATTTCTGGAGAGCACTTTCTACAAAGAGTCGGACAACATGTAACTTCCTCCCACATAAATCTCGCGTAATGACCACATAGACAGATCTGAGGAATAAGAGCCAGTACAGAGGCTTACTGTCAATAATGGGGTTTACTACTGAAATTTCGAGAGAGCACTTTCTACGAAGAGTCAGACAGCATATCACTTCTTCCCACATAAATCCCGCGTAATGTCCACGAAGATAAATCGAGGACTTAGAGCCAGTACAAAGGCACATTGACAATAATTCATCCCACGCGCTACCCTCGATTGGTACAGGGCAAGCGGAATCAGTTAATGGTACCAGAAGTACACTCAGCCACACACCGTTACGTGGCTTGCGGAGTATGATGTAGATTTAGATAGCACTTGGCATTACATAAGGCCAGTAAAGCAAGGACGGATAGCTGATGCTGCACACAATACAGCCACAAGACAGAGGTAATGGCCACATACCATGAGAGCTGTGTTTCCAAACCTACAATGGAGCAAAATGAATTGTAGAGAGGGGATGATGCCGTCACTAAGTTGACCACACAGAGTTCAGTCAGAAGGCGTAGCCTGCACGCAAGAAATATTATTCGGTTTACTGCTGCAGTATGTGTCCATCATGGCCCTGAAAGGTGAAATTCAGGCACATTTCAGGTCCAACTAGGGTGACCAGAGCAGCTGTCCAGACAAGAAAATCACGCCAGGTGACGTCTCACAGTGGCAAAGCACACAGGACAGCCATGTATAAGTATTACTCCTGTTTCAGTGGATGAGTGCTTCTCTGTAGCTAACTACGCCAGAGGTGGGATCTGTGTTGACCTGGCATCTACAAAGTTAGTAGGTCTCCAGCTCAGAGATTGTGTCTATGTTAGTGTAACTCCTGGCCGTCTAGCCTCCTGCTCTCTCAAATGGTTCCACCTCGGGGAAATTCCCGCTGCTGGCTGCTAGCGCCACCATCTGACTCAAGACCAATGGGGGTCTCTTGGAGCTATCTTCCAGTGGGCTTTCTGGTGGCGTAATCAGTGGAGCCAGAGAGCAGATCATCATTCGTCATCGTCGCGGTGTGCCACTGCTGGCACTCGCCTGTATTCTTGTTGGCAGACTTCGATGGTGCTGGCTTTTCTCCTGATGAATGCATGCACTGTCAGCAGAGTTGGTGGGTGCCTTCCAGGACGGCATCTTCAGTGCAACCAAGTGCTTCCCAGTTACCTACTTTCTGGAGCTCCGTGTAACAGTACACAGTGCGGATGACGACACTAGTACGGTGTGGATAGTGACCCTGTGATGCTGCTGGGGACTGCCTGCACGGCTTCCTCTGCTGATGCAATTGAAACAACACACAGAACCTAGGTATCAGAGTACTCCAGCTTGACATGTGCTATCACTGCCCCTCTGCTGATGCAAGCAACCCGTGAATTAAGACAACTGTGTATCTTTGAACAACCAATGTTTATTTTGTTAATGACGTTTCTTTGGTACCATCGGATGCCAGACAACGCATCCCACACGTAACCCCTGCTAACACACACCCTATCCATCAAGATTCGGACATCGATGACCTATAAGAGCAATCCAGCGGGCGTTACATGGCATTACGGTTGTACAGAGTGCAACAAAATTGTACGGAAAAATTTACAGGAGCCCTAGGGGTGTTTTGAACAACGAAGGAAGGAGTCTAACCCAAGAAACTGCAAGGTTGGTGTATCTGGAATGTATGTTTTCGAGGACACCGACCGCCGTGGAAGCTCTCAGAGGAATTGTGAGATTCTGGTTCATCATCGTATAAACTTGCCTTTTCTGCATAAGGGTGGCCCCTAAATTTGTAGCATTATTGGACGGTTTTCTCTGGAGATTGACTACTATCGTTATGCCTTTCCTCAAGACACACTCTACAATCATTCGAAGTTTGTCGGTATGGTTTCGTTGGTCAAAAATGTTCCGCAACGTCCTCTTGAGTAGCATATTCACAGTTCTTTTCGGAATCAACTGTCTCAATGAAATTTTCACTACAGGTTGTCACCACATACTGTCACAGTTTAATAGCCATAACTGTAAATCTGCATTTTCCTCACAGTTTAATAGAAGAGAAACGGGAACACTGCTACGCTCATACACTGACGGCCATTAAAACTGCAGCACCGTTCAAATGGAACAAATGTTAAATTGTCTCGAAATGTTTGTATACGCAAGTAACTGGCATTTCAGCAAGACGGCACAAAATAATTAATTGTAATGCAATCTTCATTCTACACGTAAGCAACGTTTATACAGTGTGTTTTCTATTCAGATATCGCGTTTCAAAGCTGTCTCAGCTGTTGTGGTCATCGTCCACCTAAATGGAGGCCAGAGTCTTTTCTTTGATACCAGAGAAGATGGCAAACCCAGCCATATATAGAGAAAGGTAGTTTCGCTATTACTGTAAAGACGGGGCACTGGAAGTGTGCTTTAGAGGCCTCCTACGTTTCTCGGCCAATTGTTAAATGATCAGTTTCAGACTAGTCTACGGTGAGTGCTGTGAACAATAAAGTATGTAGTGCCTGAGAGAACAAACGTTTGAGACATTCGTATTGGAACTGTACTAGGTACTTGAAATACTTCTGGCTGAGGTCGAGTGGATACTAAAACAAACGCAAATTATTAGATCACTTTATTAAAACGTGAAGAATCTGAAATATGCCACTTGGAAACTATCCATGACCACAGTTTCAAATGGTTCAAATGGCTCTGAGCACTATGGGACTCAACTTCTGTGATCATCAGTCCCTTAGAACTTAGAACTAATTAAACCTAACTAACCTAAGGACATCACACACATCCATGCCCGAGGCAGGATTCGAACCTGCGACCGTGGCAGCAGCGCGGTTACGGACTGAAGTACCTAGAACCGATCGGCCACAGCGGCCGGCTGACGGCGCACGGCTCCCTTTTAGGACGTGTCCACACCGATGTGTCTCATTCGTTGCTGCGTCAAGTAGCGACTGTCCTTACTTGTGGTTCCGTTGTGGATTACGAACCTCGTTATTTAAGGACGATGTGTTGGTTACAGTCACAATATCGCATGGTATGGTCGTGGGGGCTGGATAGCGTGTGTTTGATTACAGATTGAGGGACTGTGTGACAGTTCTAAAAAAGAAAAAGTTTCCGTACATTGTGTTTCTAGTCATGATGAGACCATATCCAGTATTGTATTTAACACTAAATCACTAACATTTTTGTTGCAGCTATTGTTGGGAACGTAGGTAGATTGGTAGCCCTGTTGTATATAGTACTAGTAAGTAGCTTGTAGAGGTCCCTTAGCGGATGTAGGTTCTACTGTGATTTCATTCTCTTGTTGTACTACACTGAGTTGGTCACCCGAATGAAACATGCTACGGAAGTTTGGTTCAAATGGCTCTGAGCACTATGGGACTTAACTTCTGAGGTCATCAGTCCCCTAGATCTTAGAACTACTTAAACCTAACTATCCTAAGGACATCACACACATGCATGCCCGAGGCAGGATTCGAACCTGCGACCGTAGCGCCTAGAACCGCTCGGCCACCCCAACCGGCCCTACGGCAGGTGAGTGAATATTGTATTCTCTGTTTTGTTCTTCTTGTTGGTTCTGGCAATACCGGCCATGACCTCCTTCTTCTGCGCTGATGCACACTTATTACCCGAACTCTTATCGGACTTGGTAAGAATGTCTTCCACGAGTAATTAGTCTGTTGGGTAGGGACACTACGACTGTAGGGTGTGGACATATAAGGTGAGAATGTGGGTTTCGCGGGAGGCGTGCGCGAGATAGTCTCTGCAGTTGCACTATCCTCTGTGCCGTCGGTGGCTCAGATGGATAGAGCATCTGCCATGTAAGCAGGAGATCCCAGGCTCGAGTCCCAGTCGGAACACACATTTCCACCTGGCCCCGTTGATATATATCAACGCCCGTCAGCAGCTGAAGGTATTAATATATACTTCTAATTCCAAAATACCGATGGACGCAATGCAGGCTCTGTGAAAGCTACAACAGGTATTTATGGCGTTTTGCTGTCGCCAGAACATGCTAGAAGAGGAGTGAGGATTCTGTAAGTGTAAGACTGTAACTTCGTCGTCCCAAAAATACCTATACCTGACGCCTCATATGTACAAAGGAAATAGGAATTTTAGGAGGTTCCTCCTTCGAGGCACTGAGAAGACAGAGCCAGATCACATATCTTTCTTTAACTGGCCTCTGGGCGCGAAAATGCGGGAATTTCAATGGTCAACCTGCTCTGACGCGGTAGGTTTGGAAAATCATTGAAAAGTGGGAGGACGCTCCAGGAGAATGGACTCTTGTCATTGGATGACTGCTCGTGAGAGGCTAGGATTTCCTCTCAAAGAAGGGGCGAATGTCACGTGGGAAAAGAGGAGGAACTAAGGTAAACCTCGTCTGTTACTAGAGAGAGAATCACTTCGGATTCTGCTCACTGAATCCTTTGTGAGAAGTAGTCATTTCACTTTGCAGCTCCTACTGTAGCATGATTTAAAGTTTGCGTTACATAGCTTTTGCTGATTCACAGCCATCGTCCCAAAAAGTAGCCTCCTAGAGCACCACTGGCGGCAACACAATGATCCTGTTTTTAAAAACGAAAGGTAAGATCTTCAATCGGCTTAGGCGTGTATGGGTCGCAATGCACTCAGTAAACATTACAGTGTTAATTAGTAGGAGGAAGAAGCCCTCCTGCCATGCATACTTTCATGAACTCAAATTTTGGCAATCGCTGTCGTCAGATCGCAGGAATGGATCAATGTGCTAATAATGTAGTAAGCGACCTATCAGTCCGTTGTCTTTAATTTCTGCCAGCCTTAGCTACTCTTAACTATTTCATGTTCTTTAGGTAATTTGCCAGTAAATAACATGTTATTAAGCGTGTTCGTGTTCTCATATTATACTTCACTGCACTCGGTTTGTGTGAGGATTTGTAATAAACTATAGAACTTGTGGTAATTTTGACCTTCCTTACGAACGTATCATACCCGGTCACAAAATTAAATTATGTCATTATTCCACTACCTTTTGAAATCTGTAGAGTCATAATTTAGCCTTCATAAAAATCCTTGCATAACAAATTATAGTTTACAGTCTTCATGGGGAATCTACATACAGATACACGCTAATTACCTAAATGCGTTGGCGGTGAGGTAGTACACCTCTTTCTTCGTGGGTGAGTTATATTTCATTAAAATTCATCTTACGAATCTCAGTCGAGCTCGTGCTAGCAGGTACTGTAGGTAATTTCATTACTTTGATTCTTTCTTCCAGTGGAAGGCGATCACGAGAAGGACGTGATATGCTCGTGCACAACGCGTTGAAAGCAAACCCACTGCTTAAATGTTGTTAATAGGGCTGGTCAGTAGGTCGGAGAAACCTATCACGGTACGGAAGAGCCCTTAAACTACCCTCGACATTGATGAGGCGTGCCCGACATACCATCATGATACCGGCTCTGAATGCGTAGGACCTACCTCCCTCAGAATCCCGTGTCTGGAACGACCATTGACGTCTACCCACCTCCACACTTATCTACATAATCATCAGACGTGATTCAAGTCATTGATTCGTTGCTGAAGAACACCCGAAGTTGTCAATTCTTCTTCCATTTCGAGTGTTTTCGTGCCACCTAGATCACGTACCACCTTACTATGGGGTTCGTAACATGGTTCGTAATTTACTCCTAGAGGCCAAACTGATCATTCGGAGGCGGTCTCACACTGTCTGCGTCTACACACCACTCAGAGTTGCTTTAAGAAAGGCAGCGCGCATTTCTTTTGAATTCTCCTCAGATTATTTACATGCTACAATCTGTATGCAGCGTTAGCCAGCTGCTGATGTGGACTGCGGACAGCCACTACGATGCAAACATTGAACGTTTTGGTCGCATGATAACTGGCGAATGTTCGAATGGGTTTTGCGACGCCTGGTTGGGAAACCTACTTTGCTGACATTGCTTCTTGTCGAAAAGTGACAACGCCCGCACAGTCTCAGCTTGTAATGACCTTTCCAGGGACATTTACCGATTGAAAAGTGAACAGAAGTGTCGGTGAGCTGTTCACGATTGGTGAGACAGCACGCTGTACTCGAATGCTGCGAGAATGGAGGTTCACTACTACCTCTACCATACATGAGGCTGCACGCAGCAGTTTTCTGTATTCCAAAGAGTGTGGGGAAAGAGGTTTCAAACTAAAAAAGGAAAAACAACTATAAAAGTCATGAGGATGAAGACAAAACGTATTTCACAACAGTTTTTATGCTTCAATCGCATTCACTGTAATGGATTTGAGTATTATTTTGTTTAAATAGATTAATTTTCTTGACACAAAACGAGAAATAGCCAGGAAAAGAACTGGGGACTACAAAGAAGAGTCGATGGAAAACGGAGCCGGCCGCGGTGACCGTGTGGTTCTAGGCGTTCCAGCCCGGAGCCGCGCTGCTGCTATGGTCACAGGTTCGAATCGTGCCTCGGGCATGGGTGTGTGTGATGTCCTTAGGTTATTTAGGTTTAAGTAGTTCTAAGCGTTAGGGGACTGATGACCACAGCAGTTGAGTTCCATAGTGGCAGAGCCATTTGAACCATGGAAAACGGGTAGGGGTGGCATGCAGAGACACCTGTAGATTGTCAGGATGGTGGTGTTGGAACTGTTGAGCTTCATTCAACCCTAATAAAACATGATTTGCAAGTTAACAGTTATTCGGTAGATCAGCTCTGTGTCCTCTCGTCAGTCTTGGCTGAGCCTCGTGCCTGCAACAAGGTGGAATTCGGCTGACCTCTGTCGTTGGCTCGGCTGGCTGGTCGTCGGAACCGCTATGCCAGCAATTCGAGTGATGTGTTGCGGGCTGCCATTTGGCAGTCTGCAGGCGACGTTGTAGCGTGAGGATACGCACCCACACTGTTAGAGGGTTCTCGATCCCATTCCAGAAGAAAACGCTGACCTGTAATGTTGCAGGGTGTGCTGTCGGCTGATCCTGACCTCAGCTAACGGGTACCCAGTAGTGCCTATGGTAATGACCAGGAACAAAGGCGCTAGATGGCCTCTAACCCAGAAGTGATAATGAAGTTAGTGCGATAAGCTGTGCTAGATGTGCTGGTGTTCGAAGACCCCTCAGTCTTCCCTTGAGTGATGTGATAGGTGGCAGAAAGTGCAAAGTGCCACAAGTCGCAGGTTACGGTTACTTGGATGTTGTCATTACAGGAAGAGCAAGCGGTGTATTCACGTGAAGTGCTGGAACATCTAATGTATGGCTATTACTAAACTGTAATAATAACAGATCGAGTGCTTCAGTACAAAGACCATCGATCCTAATGACCAGCTGGATTCAGAGCTGGAAAATTGCGGTGTTTATGGACAAAGGTGGGGCTAAAGCTGAAAGTGGCCTGCTTCTTTACCAATTGTCAGTGGTCCTCTTTCCACTGTGTTCCCTTAAAAATTTGTTACAGGCTATTAACTGCATTGTCAAGTCTTTGAAAGGTGTTATTATTATATCCGGAGTAAAGCCTATCTCTCTCTCTCTCTCTCTCTCTCTCTCTCTCTCTCTCTCTCTCTCTCTCTCTCTCTCTCTCTCCCGGTGGATATTTTGCTGAACGTGTAACTGTGCAACTTGTGCTTGGTGACTGTTGCCGATGTAGCAGCATGTGTTCCTGTATGCGATGTATGCGACCGTATTAGAGTGCTGATTGTTCCTTTCTGCTGCATAACTACGTCAACATCTCTGCCAGTTGTAGCCTGTGGCTGTGCCAGTACGCACTTATGAAGTTCAATGCCTTCCCCCCCTAGTCTGTGACGTAACAGACCTTTGCTACCTTCAAAATAAAGTAACGGATTACAGACGTAGGAAGGTAATGGAAAAGCCTGTGGAACTACAGCTGTGGCTCTTACAGGCTAACTATGCGTAGAACAAAGCCTTTCGTTTGCCACAGCGATACTGGGGCATGGGTGTTGAACTCACCATTCTAGTCGCCCTTCACTTCCAGGAATAACCGCAGTATTCAATTTTGTAGTGGATTCGTGGACCTGGGAGTCTCCTGGGGAGAATCTTACTGAAAGGATTCCCCACTCCCACCTGGAAATGAACGTGGTACTTTCATGGACAGAGTCTAGTACTCACACTGCTCGACCAGTGTTGGTCAACTGGTGCCCACTTTGCAGTTTTCATGGTAAGCGGTAGGTAGTAGGCTTTTTAACAACTTTACTGAGCATATGTGGGATGCCTTGCAACGTGCTGTTCAGAGAAGATCTCCACCCCCTCGTACTCTAACGGATTTATGAACAGCCCAGCAGGATTCATGGTGTCAGTTTCCTCCAGAAAAATTTCACACAAAATTTTCACATAAATAACTTGGTAAGTAATGATTATTATATACTCAAATGCCAAAGACACTGATACACCTGCCTAATAGGACGCGCGGGTTTAGCCGAGCGGTCTTAGGCGCTGCAGTCATGGACTGTGCGGCTAGTCCCGGCGGAGGTTCGAGTCCTCCCTCGGGCATGGGTGTGTGTGTTTGTCCTTAGGATACTTTAGGTTAAGTAGTGTGTAAGCTTAGGGACTGATGACCTTAGCAGTTCAGTCCCATAAAATTTCACACACATTTGAACATTTGAACCTGCCTAATATCGTTTAGGGCCCCGCGAGCTAGCAGAAGTAACTCAACATGGCGTGGCATGGACTCGAATAATGTCTGAAGTAGTTCTGGAGCGAACTGACGCCATAAAACCTGCAGGGATGCTCATAGATCGCATAAGGGTACTTGGGGGTGGAGATCTCCTCTGAACAGCACATTGCAAGGCATCCCAGACATGCTCAATAATGTTCATGTCTGGGGAGTTTGTTGGGAAGCGGAAGTGTCGAAACTCAGAAGAGTGTTCCTGAAGCCACTCTGTAGAAATTCTGGAGTGTGGGGAGTCGCAGTTTCTTGTTAGAATTGCCCAAATCCGACGGAATACACAATGGACATGAATGGATGCAGGTGATAAGAAAGGATGCTTACATACATGTCACCTGTCAGAGTCATATCTAGACGTATCACGAGTCCCATATCACTCCAACTACACCCTCACCACCCCGTCATAGAGTCTCCACGACCTTGAGCAGTCCCCTGCTGACATGGATTCGTGAGGTTGTCTCCATACCCGTACACGTCCATCCGCTCGATACAATATGAATCGAGACTCGCCCGACCAGGCAACATGTTTTCCAGTTATCAACAGTCAAGTGTCGGTGTTGACGGGTGCAGGCGAGGCGTGAAGCTTTACGTCGTGCAGTCATCAAGGGTATTCGAGTGAGCCTTCGGCTCCGATAACACACATCGATGGTGTTTCGTTGAATGGTTCGCACGCAGACTCTTGTTGATGGCCCAGCATTGACATCTGTAGCAATTTGCGGAAGGTTGCCCTTCTGTTACGTTGAACGATTCTCTTCAGTAATCGTTGGTCCCGTTCTTGCCGGATCTTTTTCCGGCAGCAGCGATGTCAGAGATTTGATGTTTTACCGGATTCCTGATATTCACGGTACACTCTTTAAATGGTCGTCCGGGAAACCCCAAATTCATCGCTTCCTCGGAGATGCTGTTTCCCATCGCTCGTGCGCCGACTATAACACCACGTTCAAACTCACTCACATCTTGATAACCTGCCATTGTAAGAGTAGTAACCGATCTAACAACTGCGACGGACACTTGTTGTCATACATAGGCGTTGCTGACTGCTTCGCCGTATTCTACCTGTTTACATATTTCTGTATTTGAAGACGCATCCCTGTACCAGTTTCTGCGGCGTTTCAGTGCATAATTTAACTTACAGTTACTCTACTTTGTAAATTTTATGATGTAAAGTTGCTTCTCTATTTTATAATGTACTGTTACTGTGGAACCGGAGAGCGCTCAGATAATTTTACTGCTAACAGAGATACAAAAGTGGGTGGTAGGTACAAAAGGTTGAATACCCCTGTGCTAGAGCGTCATAGCTACAAGACGTGGCAAGGAGAACATAAGAGTGGCAGAGAGAAAGAGAACATCTGTGCGGAAAGATGTGTGCTAGTATCAGTCACTGACTTTTACATGAGAAACCATAGGTTGAAGGAAAGCTTGAAAAGATGAGAATCAAAGCTTTTGACATGATGATACATGTGGCTGCTGAAACTTGGGGAGACTGAGAAAGCAAGACAAATGAAGGTCGTGTGTGGAATTGGAGAGGGGTGGAATATGTGGATAACACTGTCCAAATGTAGGGTTGTGTTGACAGGGTATTATCAAAGGCTTCAGGAAATAATTTTTACGGTACCAGAGGAAACCACAGAGCGTAACAACTGTAGAGATTGGAATATGTACAGTAAATAGTTGAGAAAACAGGGTTTGATGTTCCAGCTTGCATTACTCACAGCAGGCAGTTGGGAACCAACAGGCACAGGTCCATAGGGGTGTGCAGACGGCTCAAATATGCACGTTTAGGCAGCCAGGATGGAGCCTCTCATGTGGTTTTGCAACAGCCGAAAACATGCGTGAGGTGTTGGGAATGTGGTTAGTCCAGGCTCAGAATGCGTGAATAAGGTATCCTGGAGGCAGCATATATTAGCTCCACCTGCCTGTGAGCGAGCTGAGGGTCACTCTGTCGCGCCTGTAAATTATTGGGCAATGTCGGAATAGCATAATGTAGGGTTGCGGCGGCGCGGTTCTTTCCGTCCCTTTACGACGAACCTGCACCTACCTGTGAACATTGTCTCAGCATATCATCAGTAGGGAGGCCGAGCGAAACCTACTGTACTTCGACGTGAACCAGGCTGCAATTAAAGTCACTAATCTACGTTTCGGGAGAAAGTTTCACACGAAATGAAAGGTTGGAAATTTTGTCCTCAATAAATATATTCTGAAACTTAGGAGAACAAGTATCACTGCCAAGCCCGTGCTAGTCTTAACACAGTCACTCACAATCCCTTTCTCTCACGTTAGCAAGTTAATGGTGTTGCATTTCCCGGAAACGTAGCCGGCCGAAGTGGCCGTGCGGTTAAAGGCGCTGCAGTCTGGAACCGCAAGACCGCTACGGTCGCAGGTTCGAATCCTGCCTCGGGCATGGATGTTTGTGCTGTCCTTAGGTTAGTTAGGTTTAAGTAGTTCTAAGTTCTAGGGGACTAATGACCTCAGCAGTTGAGTCCCATAGTGCTCAGAGCCATTTGAACCATTTTTGAACCCGGAAACGTAATAGCTACAAAAATACTGATTGTTTTTGATTGAGAATGCTCGCCAAATATTAAGTCTGTCGGTACAAAATGCAGTCACAGTTTTTAGCCACCGACCTGCTCAATACGTCACGCGGAATAGATGCCTTTTCACGTCACGAAATTCACTTAAAAATTCCGAAATTTCTACACGCCCATCGGAATAATTATGCCGTCACTTTACCACACTTTTGATGTATGAAACACTGCTAGATCTGGCAACTTATCGTTTCCATCGGAACTACTACTACACACGTCCGAACTGTGTCATGGCTAGGCTCCCACTCTTCTCTAGAATACTCTAACTCTTCTCTATCAGCAGAGAAAGGCGCGCGAAGAATATTGCTTTGCCATTGGTCAGTTTACTCAACAGCCAATAGCAAAACAACATTCGCCCTCATTAGTCCGCGCTTTTCATCAATAACCAATCGCAATATAGTAAACCTAACGACTGCACTTTTTACCGACGTAATTATCTAATATGCTGAAGTTTTGTTTATGCATATACGGGGTGTTTCAAAAATGACCGGTATATTTGAAACGGTAATAAAAACTAAACGAGCAGCGATAGAAATACACCGTTTGTTGCAATATGCTTGGGACAACAGTACATTTTCAGGCAGACAAACTTTCGAAATTACAGTAGTTAAAATTGTCAACAACAGATGGCGCTGCGGTCTGGGAAACTCTATAGAACGATATTTTCCACATATCCACCATGCGTAGCAATAATATGGCGTAGTCTCTGAATGAAATTACCCGAAACCTTTGACAACGTGTCTGGCGGAATGGCTTCACATGCAGATGAGATGTACTGCTTCAGCTGTTCAATTGTTTCTGGATTCTGGCGGTACACCTGGTCTTTCAAGTGTCCCCACAGAAAGAAGTCACAGGGGTTCATGTCTGGCGAATAGGGAGGCCAATCCACGCCGCCTCCTGTATGTTTCGGATAGCCCAAAGCAATCACACGATCATCGAAATATTCATTCAGGAAATTAAAGACGTCGGCCGTGTGATGTGGCCGGGCACCATCTTGCATAAACCACGAGGTGTTCGCAGTGTCGTCTAAGGCAGTTTGTACCACCACAAATTCACGAAGAATGTCCAGATAGCGTGATGCAGTAATCGTTTCGGATCTGAAAAATGGGCCAACGATTCCTTTGGAAGAAATGGCGGCCCAGACCAGTACTTTTTGAGGATGGAGGGACGATGGGACTGCAACATGGGGCTTTTCGGTTCCCCATAGGTGCCAGTTCTGTTTATTGACGAAGCCGTCCAGGTAAAAATAAGCTTCGTCAGTAAACCAAATGCTGCCCACATGCATATCGCCGTCATCAATCCTGTGCACTATATCGTTAGCGAATGTCTCTCGTGCAGCAATGGTAGCGGCGCTGAGGGGTTGCCGCATTTGGATTTTGTATGGATAGAGGTGTAAACTCTGGCGCATGAGACGATACGTGGACGTTGGCGTCATTTGGACCGCAGCTGCAACACGGCGAACGGAGACCCGAGGCCGCTGTTGGATCACCTGCTGCACTAGCTGCACGTTGCCCTCTGTGGTTGCCGTACGCGGTCGCCCTACCTTTCCAGCACGTTCATCCGTCACGTTCCCAGTCCGTTGAAATTTTTCAAACAGATCCTTTATTGTATCGCTTTTCGGTCCTCTGGTTATATTAAACCTCCGTTGAAAACTTCGTCTTGTTGCAACAACACTGTGTTCTAGGCAGTGGAATTCCAACACTAGAAAAATCCTCTGTTCTAAGGAATAAACCATGTTGTCTACAGCACACTTGCACGTTGTGAACAGCACACGCTTACAGCAGAAAGACAACGTACAGAATGGCACACCCACAGACTGCGTTGTCTTCTATATCTTTCACATCACTTGCAGCGCCATGTGTTGTTGAAAATTGTAACTAGTGTAATTTCGAAAGTTTGTCCGCCTGAAAATGTACTGTTGTCCCAAGCATATTGCAACAAACGGTGTATTTCTATCGCTGCTCGTTTAGTTTTTATTGCCGTTTCAAATATACCGGTCATTTTTGAAACACCCTGTATTTGCTTTTGTTGTTTATACCTGAATTAACTTTCCCTTTACCATAAACTTACTTTACAAATCTATTCTACAAAAATCCTCTTTGTCCACATCCATACTTCTTCGAAATGTTCCCACACTAAATCCCACTACATAACTCGTTAAACAATTATCTTCATATTAACCTTAAACCACACACACGCATCATTCATACTACTGAAACACGTTTATAACATTTTACATCCACAAAAAGACATAATAACACTTAATGAAAATACTAGAACAGTTTATGAAAAACATTCTGTTACTTTAGTGCACTCTAGTGGGCACAATCGAAACTAAAATCACAGTCCCCCTATCCAATATTGTCCTCTATCGATGGATGCGTAAACTACGTACGCGTCCAGTCTCGCATCTCCATCTGTCACTATCCAGCTCTGAGACACATCTCCCACTTAACCGCCTCCAAGGCAAAATCGTTATACGGCGCTACGCCTCAGAGTGTAAGTGCTGTTATGAAATGTAGAGGTTGACAGGAAAGAGCAATTCATGGCAGCCTGCATGGAACCCTTCTGAAGACCAGTCATAAAAAAAATTGAAAACTTGAAAATTCCTGCTGCACGATATATTGGACAGCGTGTGTGAAGTGGGAAAAATTTGAGGTCCTGCTGAGTTGGAATTCTGTTCCCAGTCACCTCCGCAGATGAAGCGCTTTTCTTGAAACTAGCGTCCTTTAACGCGGCCACGGGGGCTGTGCTGCTCTGCGCTGCCGTCTGGCCTCAGAGAGCGTGTTGCGTGTTCTCGCCACGCGGGGCGGCCCTGTTCTGCGGCCGGGCGCGCAGCTGCTCGGCGCCACTTTCGGCGCGACATCGACTCTAATAGCGAGCAGCCGCTTCCGAGCGCCGGGCTGCTACGGAAAGGACACGTGGCGGCGGATTACCAAGTCAAACGTCGCTCATCTGCATACAACAGGCGCGCCGGCGCCGTCTCGCCATCCGGCCCGCGCCTCTGTAATCCCTGCCGCAAGGGCGCTACCGGCTGTTTTATGGGCACCACTGCCGGATGCCGGAGGTGAAAGCTGCTGTTAGTACGCCACAAACTAGGATCTCTCTCGCCGATACGAAACGCGAGTTCGTCACAGGTCCCTTGTCTACCTCGACATTCATTCTTCGGAAATACTAGGAAGTGCATGGCAGGAGATATTTGCATTGTACGAATAGTACGTATCAGCGATCGATCCCAAACTTATAGCTACATGTACACGCCGCAAACCAGTGTGATATGCTTGTCACAGGTTACTTCTCATTGTGTCACATATCAGATACTAAATGTTAGTTGCTTATGTGCATCATACGTAAATACACACTACACAAATGATACTTCCAATCGTGGCACATACCAGCGATGATACTGCCCTTACGTCCATCTAAATTCATACTTTGTGAAATCTTTCGGAAGGGCATGTCAGTGTGAACTCCCCATCATACAGTACACTGTATATCAAGCATAGTCCCGAATTTCATTTTTATTTCTGAATCTGTACTCTGCAAATCACCTTGAAGTCTATAACAGAAGGTGCTTCCCATTGTACCTTGTGCGAATCCTATCTAGTTGAAATGTACAAGCACATCCTTACTCTTCGAACCACTGAAGTGGTTGACAGAAGGGACTTCCTATTCTAAAACATATCAGTATTCCTTTCCATGGTGTTCAGGGATGATAAGTGGTTAAACGTTTCTGTGCGTGTTGTGACTACTATCATCTCATCGTCATGAGACACCGTGGGCAGAGAAATAAACATAACACTTAATACTGCTTCCCGAAGTTATTTTATGGGGTAGGTACCGTTCGTCTTAGGACAATTGGCCTTTTCACGCTATTCGGTCTTTTTATATGTGTCAAATGTATTAGGCCTTGATTAAGTTTAAACACAAGAAAGTCAGAACTGGTTTGCAAATATGCTTTCTTTTTAACAATGGAGGACCGTCCACAACAGTGTGTTGGAAGTCATCGTTTCGCATTGTTTAACTGCACAGGAACATACTAGCCGACCCATTTGTGCCTGTGGCGACCAATACTTTCAGGAAGATACTGCATCACCTATGATGCAGAGGTATTGTATTGTTTTGTATTGTATGTTAATCGGGGGCCTAGAAACGACGGAGAGGCTCCGCCCCCGCCGCAGCCGCAGTGCTCCACAACCCCTCGACGACTACCGCAGTCCACTTCACCCCTCCGCCGCCCCACACCGAACCCAGGGTTATTGTGCGGTTCAGCCCCCGGGGACACCCCCCCACCCCACCCGGGAACGTCCCACACCAGACTAGTGTAACCCCTATGTTTGCGTGGTAGAGTAATGGTGGTGGTGTACGCGTGTACGTGGAGAATTGCGCGGCAATCACTGACATAGTGTACCTGAGGCGGAATAGGGGGAAGCAGCCCACATTAGCCGAGGCAGATGGAAAACCGCCCGAAAACCATGCACAGACTGGGTGGGGTCACAAGACCTCGACAGAAGTCCGCCGGTCAGATTCGTGCCGGGGACGAGGCGCTCCTTCCCAATACCGAAAGCCGTGAGTTAGACCGCACGCCTAACAAGGCGGGCTGATGCGGGGTTCTTAGAGGCAGTGGCGAATGCATAATCACAATCTGCGTGGAGGAGTGCCTGCGAGGTTTGAGCGGACACTATGTAAGCGGCAGCTGGATTAATGTGACGCTTGACGTGTTCTGAGACACTAACCCACACCTCGAACTATGACTCAACGTCTCTCCTTCTCGCCCGGGCTCCCGGGTTCGATTCCCGGCGGGGTCAGGGATTTTCTCTGCCTCGTGATGACTGGGTGTTGTGTGATGTCCTTAGGTTAGTTAGGTTTAAGTAGTTCTAAGTTCTAGGGGACTGATGACCATAGTGCTCAGAGCCATTTGAACCTCTCCTTCTCCGAGAACCAATTTTACTACAATTTCGCACAACAGTGTTAAATACCAAGTACAGTTCACCTTTTAATTTTCAATGAAATGTCTTTCACTGTTTCTATGCTGCAGATAATTACATTAAACAAATATTTTGCGTTTCTGTGCTACAGACAATTCCTTAAAACAAATATTGTACATGCTTACAAACAAAATGACGTTTATATGTTAATGTAATGTGTTTTAATCGAATAAAAAGAGTATGTGAAGAAAGGATTTTGGATTTGTGGGCTGTTAAGAATGTCCCTGAAGTTGTGTGATGGTGGAGTGGCCACATGCTCTGAGACGGCATTATTAAGTAACATCAGGCACTACTTGTATCGGAAAAATATATCTTTAGACCTGCCCTTATTTTATATAATATTTGCTATTCATTAAACTGGGGATTTCCCTTGTTATGTGAAAATAGACGCGATTTACACTGGCTGTAGATAGGACCAGGCAATCTTAAGGGTGTGTGTTCCCGTGCTCTGATATAATCAGCACAGAGTAAGTGTGTGTGTGTGTGTGTGTGTGTGTGTGTGTGTGTTTGTGTGTGTGTGTGTGTGTGGGCTAGTAGTACTATTTCAGTTAAATCTTGCAAAAGTGCAATCTGGCGAGGAATACTGAGATTTTAAACAGTGCAAAGTGAAAATGTTAAATCATACATGATTCGGATGACATTTATGAGAATTTACTTTGAAGACACGAAATTTGATTTCTTGCTACATATCGTTGCTCAACTTGGCTTTTACTGAAGTACATCAGGTCAATACTAAGTAATGAATTATATAGTACTTCGGCAAGCCTAACAAACCATTGAATAACATATGACATTTAGACGTTAAAAAAAAGAGACTATGTCGTGGTTATTTAACAGGGGGTCGTGGCTTCGATATAGATAATGATTGCTAGTGCGAGTGCAATGTGAATGACCTCCAAAGTGAGAGGATACTAAAAAGCTGAATTATGTTCCTTCAACAATGCATCAAAAGCTTGTATTTACAGTTAAAGTATGGACATTGTAAATGATTTCATAGTTTTAATATTTGGAAACATAAATCAGTTACTCTCCAAAGAACTTATATCAATTAGTAGAGACCATAATCCGGGGGCGCAGAATTAACTCTCAGCAAATTATGTGCGAAATGCCAATCGAACTAATAACAAGAGCCTTCCGGCCACTGTAAAGATTTGCATCAGGTGTTCTACTGAGAGAGCGATCGCTCCCCAGCGAACTCAGATACTGAATTAAGAACTGCTGCGCAACGTTTCAAAGAGTTGGCCCTGGCAGTAAGTCCAGGGTGTTGGTTTTCATATGAACCATTCATCGGTACGCATGCGACGTCATCCATGACCAATATGTTCCTAAACGCCGCACGTAGAAATGGGATTCCTTTTGGGGCTCATGAATCGGGCCGTGTTGTTAATAGAATGGGAGAGTCAAACGTTGTGGGCAGCCCTTGGGCTAGGGATCATTTGTATAAAGGAAGGGTCATCTTACTGTAACTGTCTTCCACAATAGGGGGTCAGGGTGCAATATTACACATTTCCTCCAGCGTAGGCCAATGGAGCACACTGGTTGCTTCTTTTTGCACCAGATGTGGTCCATGGTGAATCTTAAGGGGCTTGTGAAGGTACCATTTACTTTACAGGCGGTTCCTGAGAAATCCCCCAAGAAAGCATTTTTCACCAATTTTTCGCTACCAGCAACGGACATCTTAAGATCTAACGGCAGCAAATTGCTCGAATTTTAACGGTATATTTTATAGGCATTTATATAGATCTGTCATATTTGCAGTTTCAATGATCTTTATCTGTTACAGAGAAACACACGAAAAACCTGGTTTTTGAGTAACAAAACTGAGGTGCCGATATCAAGACGGCGACGCGCAGTAAATGGCTGCAGTTTTTACGAATTCCTGCATCTCCGATCTCGAACAACGTTTAAAACATTCTCGATGTCATTATCCGTTTTTATAATACGGAGGTTCAAAGATCATGTAAAACCCCGTGTGCAGTGAAAACGTAGTTTATACAGTGACATAGCACAGATAAATATGTTGCAAACTGTCTCCGTTATCATCAAAATAGTTCTGGGAACCCTGCGTTGTGGTACCAAAGCACGTGCAAAAGTTTTGTGCACATAAAAACAGGCCTGAATTGTAAAATTCGTTTTGAGTTGTTTCGATTTTACCTGAATAAACTATCAACATTTTACTGGCCGACAAAGTTCTTTCCATATGTTATGAATGACGTGCCCTACTGTAGAAGGGAAAAGGAGAGCAATAGCGGAAAAGGCTCCTATTGGGGCACAAGAAAGACGAAAACGCCCCTGTTTAAAAGACTCTGACTGAAAAGTTGGGTATCACTTGGCTTGTTCAACCTTCCTCAGTACGTTTAAAAAATTTTCCAAAAGTTTAGGCGTGCTAACATATTCGCACTTTTTTATGCTGAGACAGAAGGAGACAGTGGCCGTGGTAAAAACACGGAAAGTCAAAAATTCTCGAAGATAGTAGCCGGTGGTTGTGGTATATAAAAGAGCTAAGGAAGCAGCGGCAGTCTAGAGACAGAGAGGGACATAGTGGCAGTGGAATATAGCTGACTGTGGCAGAGCAGTGCTAGGGAAAGAGTGAGTGCCAGTGTGAGAGAAATAAAGGATGAAGTGGAAATGGGTGAGAGCCAGTTATAAGAGACTTAGAGTCTATGACGATGACAATAAGGAAGAAAGAGAGAGTGACAGTGGGAAATGACAGTAGCATTGTAAAGGAATAAATGAGATAATAACAGTAAGAGAGAGTCAGATGGAGACAATCACAGTGAGAACAGTGAGAAGAGACGGTAGTAGTAGTAGCAGTAGTAGTGGTAGTAGCGCAGAACGAAGGAGACTAAGTGAAGGCCGCGGGCCACTGTGTTGTTCAATGTGAGGGTTAATGCCAGAAATCTGGTATTCTCGGCACAGTTTGACACTGTGCATGTCGGAATATACAATTCCCTAACAATTTCCGTAACTGAATGTCCCATGCGTCTAGCTCGAACTACCATTCCACATTCAAACTCGGCTGATTTCCGTTGTCCGACCATAATCATGAACCCTTTCACATGAATCACCGGAGTTCAAATGACAACTCTTCCAGTGCACTGCCCTTTATTACGCTGTGTACACGACACAGCTGCAATCTGAATGTGCGCATATCGCTATCGCATGCATTTTGTTACCTCAGTGTTTTATAGACTGAAAATCAAAGTTACAAAAAACATACTGTCCACAATTTGTGTGGACCGTATTGAGGCATAGGGGACATAAACGTGGACTTTATCAAAGAAAATGTAATAAACCTTCAATGCAAATCAAATGTTACATTGAAAAAGTTGTTACTAAGACTCAGCAATATACGGGATAGGGAATGGAAGCATGAAATGAATGATTCAAACTTATTCAACTTTCGTACAGAGGATAGTAAAGAAACAAATGTAACCCTGGGGAGGACAGAAACAAAGATTTTCTTATTGTTCATATACACGAGAGTACATGACTAAAGTTTCTGGAGACTTGGTTGTATACGGGATGAGAAATTTAGTACACAGTGCTGACACCTCTCGAACAAGCAACGAGTCAGTCCCGACTGGGCATGGAAATGAACTGATTGAGGATAACGCAGACAGGTACGTTATTCAACGTCGCTTCAAATCTGTGTCAGAGTCCATCAATCTTAGTGGCTGGCAAGTGATGGCCTTTAGGCAACCTATAGCCTAGTGTTTTCAGTGGGGGAGAGATAGGAAGAATGTACTCGCCATGGTCACAGTCGAACGTCCTCTGTATCGAGATAAGGTAAGGCAGGAGGAGAACACGGCAAGTACCATAATCCGATTTCCGAGAAACTTAGCTCTGTGGAATGGGAGTCAAAATAAACGAACACGTGTCTCGGCTTATCCGTAGATAGTCGACCGATTCTGAGAACACGACGGTCAAAGTTTTCCAGGTACTTTATATGCCTTTTAGTGAGTAAATCATTCAGCAGAAGTAATGGTGCAGTGGCCAGTACAGCAACTTCACACTTTAGCACTCCGTGTTCGATACCATATTATTAATTTTATTTTTGTTTTTAATTGATGTACCCGTCTCTGCAGAAAGTTACTACACGATCGTTTTCAAATGTATAAAATAATAATTTTGTCCTCACTCATCTCCTAATCGTATGTCTGGTGAAGAAATTTAAAGAAAAAGCAACAAATGAATGAGAAAATTATTTGAAATCGGCGAAATTCCTTCAGTGTATCTTCATTCATAATTAATTGCAAGCACCAGTTTTACGCAAAGTGATCCATTATGCGTGGTTTTACACGAAATTGTTGCTAATGCGTGATATCTTCAATAATATAAACGAAGTTTCTTTCCCGAGTGAGATCCTTATGAAGATATGTCACTCGGGCAAAACTGCCTTCGGGCACTGCTGGTGGTGTCCAGAATTTCTACGTTTCGAATGCTTCTACGTTCGGTATCATCGACGGCAATGCACGAAATCTTCCTTAAGAATGAACGTGACAATAAAATATAAGAATTGGAATAAGAATGAATTACAGGGTGTATCAAAAAGAATCATCCGATTTGGAACGACTACTTATATGAAACTAATAATCATATATGATGAGTTCTGTTTTTTAATGAATGGGAAATTCTAAAGATTTTTGTTCATACCTTTCGTGGGTGTTCAATATGTCCCCCTTGAGATTCACCGCATATATAAATGCTGCATGGCGGATGCTTTCGACGCCTGTGTCGGGCACTCGGGGACGTCCGACGATTTGCGTTTTCGCAAATAACCTGTTTCCCGGAAATGTTCATGTCGTCGTCTATTGCTCTGCGCTGTAGGAGGATGCACACCATACATAGTACGAAAGTTACGCTGACCAATTATTACTGACCCGCACTGCGCTAATCGTAGAACACAAAACGCTTTCTGTTGTCCCGATCCCGTTTTTACTAGAACAGAAGAGAGCGCACACTGCTGGTACCTAGCGGGAACCATGTAAAACTCGAGATTTTGCTCTTTCCAGTAGTACGTTGTTTACGTATGTATCTCAAATAACATAATAGTTACGATTTTTTAAAATCGTATGATTCTTTTTGATACATCCTGTATAAGAATACGAGTATTTAAATAGTTTGTAACCCCTGGGAATACCATACACAAGTATATTACATAGTAAATGCACGACACGTATTGCAAAACCGATTTGTAATTTTGCAATTAATATAAATCCCTTGTGTCCACTAACTTGATGAGAAACATTTGTGCAGTAACCTTCTACGGACATTAGAGCATAAATGAAGAATAAAAATAGGAGTAATTATCGGGTTTCGTAACTGGAGTGCAAAGGTGTGAAGCCGCGACGCTAGCCACTAAGCAATCACTTCAGCTGAATGATTTACCCCCAAAAAGGCACATAAAGTTTAGTGTAAACTTTGACTGTCGTATCTACGGATAAGCTGAGACATGCGTTTTTTTTATTTTGCCCCCTCTCCCACTGAACGAAGTTTCTGGGAATTCGGCTAATGGCACTTGTCGTGTGCTACTAGTTAGGTAGGACGCAACATAAGTTACCGCATATGTCAGCCGCAAATGACAGTGTTGGGGAACCAATGGCACTACACAATACCACAACCGGCGCTGAACTCCAGTCAGAACGAATAATGCAACCTGGCTAAATTCAATATCCTCAGAGCCCCTACAATTGGGAACGTCTGTCGTACTGCTGTATGGGGAGCAGATGCTCGTCTGAAGAAACGATGTGGTGCCGCTTATGCGTCCAGTGTTGTAGTTGGGCGTACCACTGTCGAATGGTCCTCTCTGCGACCGGAATAGGAGACGCCGCAGTAACGGTTGTCGTGGTGACTATTCGTGGTGCCCCAGACGTCATCGAAATTTAATTGTGGATAAGTGCCCTTGTGGATACTTTTCTTTCGGCAAACAAGCCCACTTCCTAACACGGTGTTCGTGAAGTGCCTGTGTGATCGTGCACGACTGTTCTAACAATTGCAGTGTTTCTCGTATTTTACACAGCATATTATTTTATGAATTTGACATGTTATTCTCTAAATTTTACATTTTATTGGGATGCTGCAACTACCAGAAGACATGCACAACACAGCAGTAGGAACATCAAGAGAGAATCTGTTTCCCACCCAGGCACCTATAAATGGCCGGGGGGGGGGGGGGGAGGGAGGGTTATATGGCGCAGTCGTGCGTCGTTGGAGCGACGACGGGATGTACTTGGGCCATAATAAAGAATGTTGCTTGGCGATCTTTACATAGGAGAACCACATTCTTTTACTCGTGAATCTGAGAATATACTTTATTAAATATTAGTTCTCAAAGTCCCCTTTGGTACATGAAATACTAGGAGGATCCTACGTGTCAATATAGCTATAGTACGACGGTACCTCTAAGCAATAAACTGGTTAAAAAAGCAAATAAATGAATATTGTGAAGTTACTGACGATATATAAATAGCAACCACCTTTTGTGAACTATGAAATCTGTTTCCGCTACGTACCAGTCTAATCTGTCGGCGATGGGACGTTATTCCAGTTTGTCCTCTGTATTAGTTGTCTTAACCTAGTCTCGAATTTTACTAAGTTTTTGCCAAAAATTGTTTGAACTACTACATTGTAAAGTGCTCGCTAGGAAATGCACCGGTATGGTACCTCGTAACTTATTTAAAGTACATTAGGTACTCCCACTTCCACTTATAATCACATGTAAGCTGCCTGCATCTTCTAAGGGAAGAACTGTTTCGATGGGCAACACCAGCGCGAGTGCCACAGGAGGCAGAAGGAAAATGGTTCAAATGGCTCTGAGCACTATGGGACTTAACATCTGAATTCATCAGTCCCCATGCCCGACACAGGATTCGAACCTGCGACACTAGCGGTCGCGCGGTTCCAGACTGAAGGGCGTAGAACCGCTCGGCCAGCAGAAGGAGCTCCTAAGCATCGATTCCTTAGGGTAATCAAAGGACCAGTTAACTTAATGTATGACTTCTCGACTGGGAAGGTATGATCAGTTGCCCTGTAGTTCAGATATAAAGCTTTCTACGGACCAGTGGCTAAGTTGAGAAAATTATTTCGACATTCTGTACCACGAGGGTATCTTGCGCTTTTTGTTTGCCCTCTGTAGAGCTAGTTGCTTGGGGCGCAATAGATACTGCATATCTTTGAGTATGGCTCTCCTGAATCCATAAATTAAATATCAGCATCACAGTCGTGGGAAATCGACCAACACAGTGGAAAGAGAAACCGTTGCCTCGACAAGCCACGATCGCTACCTTCTGAAATTATGTGGTGGTAGACGTTTTTCCTGACACGGAGACTAATATGATCTCCTCATTCAACAACACACTTTTAAGTAAACTACTGGCCATTAAAATTGCTACACCACGAAGATGACGTGCTAATGACACGAAATTCAACCACACGAAGGAGATGCTGTGATATTCAAATGATTAACTTTTCAGAGCATTCACACAAGGTTGGCGCCGGTGGTGACGCCTACAACGTGCTGACATGAGAAAAGTTTCCAACCGATTTCTCATACACAAACAGCAGTTGACCGGCGTTGCCTGGTGAAACGTTGTTGTGATGCCTCGTGTAAGGAGGAGAAATGCGTACCATCACGTTTCAGACTTTGATAAAGGTCGGATTGTAGCCTATCGCGATTGCGGTTTATCGTATCGAGACATTGCTGCTCGCGTTGGTCGAGATACAATGACTGTTAGCAAAATATGGAATCGGTGGGTTCGGAGGGTAATACGGAACGCCGTGATGGATCCCAACGGCCTCGTATCACTAGCAGTCGAGATGACAGGCATCTTATCCGCATGGCTGTAACGGATCGTGCAGCCACGTCTCGATCCCTGAGTCAACAGATGGGGACGTCTGCAAGACAACAACCATATGCACGAACAGTTCGACGACGTCTGCAGCAGCATGGACTATCAGCTCGGAGACCATGGCTGCGGTTACACTTGACGCTGAATCACAGATAGGACCGCCTGAGATGGTGTACTCAACGACGAACCTGGGTGCACGAATTGCAAAACGTCATTTTTTCAGATGAATCCACGTTCTGTTTACAGCATCATGATGGTCGCACCTGTGTTTGGCGACATCGCGGTGAAAGCGCATTGGAAGCGTGTATTCGTCTTCGGCATACTGGCGTATCACCCGGCGTGATCGTATGGGGTGCCATTGGTTATACGTCTCGGTCACCTCTTGTTCGCATTGACTGCACATTGAACAGTGGTCGTTACATTTCAGATGTGTTACGACCCGTGGCTCTACCCTTCATTCGATCCCTGCGAAACTCTACATTTCAGCAGGATAATGCACGACCGCAAGTTGCAGGTCTTGTACGAGCCTTTCTTTATACAGAAAATGTTCGACTGCTGCCCTGGCCTGCACATCCTCCAGATCTCTCACCAATTGAAAACGTCTGGTCAATGGTGGCCGATGAACTGGCTCGTCACAATTCGTATCGTGTTGAAGCTGCATGGGCAGCTGTACCTGTACACGCCATCCAAGCTCTGTTTGGCTCAGTGCCCAGGCGTATCAAGGCCGTTATTACGGCCAGAGGTGGTTGTTCTGGGTACTGATTTCTCAGGATCTATGCACCCAAACTGCGTGAAAATGTAATCAAATGTCAGTTCTATTATAATATATTTCTCCAATGAATACCCGTTTATCATCTGCATTTCTTCTTGGTGCACCAATTTTAATGGCTAGTAGTGTAAGATTTCCGATTCAGAAAGTTACTGCACAATAATTCGTCTTAGCCGGTATTTATCAGGTTGGAGCGTAAGTTCGTAGAGTTTTTGTTTTTCATGTTGGTATTCTGGTTGATACGGGGTTATTTATCGATTGTCATTTTTTATTTGTATTTCATTGCCGATATTTAAGTTAGCGTATTGTCTTTTTGTCATTTAGAGATAGTGAGTGGAGCTGTGGACGTCAGAAAATTGACTGGTAAGTGGAGAAATCGGAACATTTCCGACACAATCTTCTCTTTGAATTCACTAGATGGGTGACAGCAGCGGAGGCAGCCATGAATATTTCAGTACTAAAAAATGGTTCAAATGGCCCTAAACACTATGCGACTTAACATCTGAGGTCAGTAGTCCCCTAGAACTTAGAACTACTTAAACCTAACTATCCTAAAGACTTCACACACATCCATGCCCGAGGCAGAATTCGAACCTGCGACCGTAGCGGTCGCGCGGTTCCAGACTGAAGCTCCTAGAACCGCTCTGCCACCATTTCAGTACTGATTGAAGACTTTTCTGAATCTTAAAAGCTTCTCCCGCATTTGAGTGAAACACACTCTTCGAAACCCTCATGTAATCAGGAACAAAATACTGGATGCGAAAGGCTAATTATAATCCATCTAGGGACCATACTACAGTTACAGGAGTCGAAGAACACGAAAAGCAGGCAATAGTCGTGAACATAGTGAGACAGATTTGTAGAGTATCTCCCATGTTATTCAGTCTGTACGGGAAGGAGGCTATAACGGAAACCAAAGAGGTAATTCGAAAATGAATTAAGTTTCAAGGACACGAAATAGAAACTTCACGGTTTGGAGATGACATAATGAACAGCACTAAATTTGAAGAAGACCAGCTAAACGGAAAGGATATTTCGTTTAAAAGTGGTTGTAAGAGGAAATAACAAATACAAACCAAGAAAAATGGAGTTAGACCAATTAAATCAGTTGAGAGAATGACATTAGGAAATAAGGCACTCCAAGTACACTGCTAGCTATTAACATGGTAAGTACTACGGAAGCGGCATGGCTATGCATAGGCCAATAACTAATATTTCAGCACAACCACATAAATTAACCAGGAGCAACAGAATCTACTGGGTCGGTGCATTAGTTTGTAGTGTTTTTCCGGAAGTTTAATAAACGCAACAGATACACACAACAGAGACTTTAGTCATCAATACTATATGCTCCTTCACTATTTACAACAGTCTGCCAACGCTGGTGTAACTTCTCGTTCCAGCGACTGTAGAAATCATGTAGTTTATAGGCGAAGAACTCGTCGAGCCATGTTCGGTGCGGATTTCCATTTGGGAATGAAGTTCCTTGAAGGTTGTTCGGCAGAGAATGGGAAAGGTGAAAATCTGAGAGCGCAAGATCAGATAAATAAGATGGGTGTGGAATGACTTCCCAACCATACTTCTATACAGTGCTTTCTGTCAGTCTAGCAGAATGCAGGCGTGAAGTAGCACAACATCACCCAGTCTTCCTGGCCATTGTTCTAGGACTGCACAGAGATAGACAATAACATGCTTGCGTTCAAGACATTTTTTCTTGTTGAATGTACGAGGGTCAGTCAAAAAGTAATGCCTCCTACTTTTTTTTCTACGTTTAATTGTCAGGAAATTTAAATGCAATTACATAGGTTGAAAACCACAACATTGAGGATCATTTTGTCATTTTTCAATGTAATCTCCGCCCATCTCTACAGTTTTGGTCCATCTTTGAACAAGGGCATGTATCCCAGCACGGTAAACATCACAGCTCTGCTTCCTAAGCCATTGACGCACGGATGTTTTGACGGCCTCCTCATCTTCAAAATGAATCCCACGATGAGCTTCTTTTAGTGGCCCGAACAGATGGAAGTCTGATGGTGCCAGGTCAGGGCTGTATGGGGGATGAGGCAAAACTTCCCATCCAATTTTGACAATCTCGTCAGAGGTGTGACGACTGGTGTGTGGTCTTGCATTGTCATGCAAAAGAAGAACATCTGCCATTGATTTTGTTGGGCGAACTCGCTGAAGACGTGCTTTAAGTTTGTTGAGGGTTGTGACGTATTGAACAGAATTTATTGTGCATCCCTGCTCCAAAAAATCAACCAGAATCACACCCTCTGTATCCCAGAAAACTGTTGCCATAACTTTCCCTGCCGATCACACAGTTTTGAATTTTTTCTTCCTCGGCGAGCTTGTGTGACGCCACTCCATTGACTGCCTCTTTGATTCGGGTTCAAAAAAATGCACCCATGTTTCGTCCCCGGTCACAATTTTTTTCAGAAACTCATCTCCCTCCAAACGGAAGCGCTGCAAGTGTTGGGAGGCTATTGTTTTCCTTGCCTCTTTATTCTGATCCGTTAACATTCTTGGAACCCACTGTGCACAAACTTTTGAGTACCCCAATTGTTTAATAATCGTGATCACACTGCCTTTACTAAGAGAAATAATGCGACACACTTCATCTGCAGTCACCCGACGGTCACCACGAATGATGTCATCAACTTGCTGAATGTTGTGTGGAGTCACTGCACTCACCGGCCTGCCGCTCCGCTTTTCGTCAGTCAACGGTGTTTGCCCTTCAGCTTCCTTACAACGACGAACCCATCGTCTAACAGTGCTGACATCCACTGTCACAACACCATACACCTTCTTCAGTCTTTCATGAATGCGTATAGGCGTTTCACCTTCTGCATTCAAGAATTCAATCACACAACGCTGTCTCAAACGAACATCGATGTCGGCCATCTTACAAACTTCTGCTGTGCTGCCACCTGTTGCAGCAGAAGGTTTGAGGAATGGCGCCAAATTCAAATTTTTCACTTAACTTAATTTCTTTAAGTAGAAAAAAAATGGGAGGCATTAGTTTTTGACCGACCCTCGTACAATAATCCTTTTCTTATTGCTACGAAGTAAGTATCATTGTACTATTTAATTCCATTTATTTATTGATCTATTTATACTTACAATATTGGGTCAGGTCTTCATTAACATCTAATCAAGCATTCGGTATATTTTACATCATTTTCGTAAGAGCACCCACGTTAATAACAAGACTTATGTTTAATGTGGGATACAACAGTTAAAAATAGCTACAACACAAATAATGGAAAACAGTAACAGCTGCATAAGGAAAAGACGGTTTATATTACTTCTCGAGAAGTATAACAACAAATTCATTATTTAAAACAGCTGTAATGATGCAGATAAAATCCAACGCGCCCGAGGGAACATCTATCATCCAAGGATCACACAGGAATTAGCCAAGCAGCGTCCACGGTGGTTTTTTTGGCGTCGTCGACAGAACCAAAGAAGAAAGAAAAACCGAGAACATTCTCAACATCTGTTTTATACGTGATGGTATCTGGTGTCTTACCCCAGGAAACTTATTTGACGGCGCTTGCTATGCAAATGAGCGGAACTAAAGACCCCGTGCAGGCAGGCAACCCGCGCTACTCCGCCTCTGGCGGTCCATGTCCGTCGACGCCTGACGGGAGATAATCCGCGCAGCGCGCAAATTTCATAATCTCCGTAATGGCAGAATTTATTGGACGCAGCTTAGGGGATAATTACTGGGCTCGCCAGCGATACTGTTATACCCTCCGCAACGCGCTCGGTATAAGTAGCTTTCTTATCTGACTTCGTTACCCGCTGTATTATGGAGCTGGCGAACAGCACCGAATTTCGTGTACGGCCATCAACCATTCTTAACCTCCTAAGGGCTTATTCTTTGCATCACATGCACAATTCGTCACTAACACTGTCTCTTTTGTTTCTTTTACTGCTTGCTCAATATACAGATTGAATAACATTGGGGAGAGGCTACAAACCTGTCAAACTCCCTTCCCAACCACTGCTTCCCTTTCATGCCCCTCGACTCTTATAACTGCCATCTGCTTTCTGTACAAATTGTAAATAGCCTTTCGCTCCCTCTATTTTACCCCTGCCACCTTTAGAATTTGAAAGAGAGTATTCCAGTCAACATTGTCAAAAGCTTTCTCTAAGTCTACAAATGCTAGAAACGTAGGTTTGCCTTTCCTTAACCTTTCTTCTAAGGTAAATCGTAAGGTCAGTATTGCCTCACGTGTTCCAATATTTCTACGGAATCCAAACTGATCTTCCCCGAGGTCGGCTTCTATCATTTTGTCCATTCGTCTGTAAAGAATTCGCTTTAGTATTTTGCAGCAGTGACTTATTAAACTGATAGTTCGGTAATTTTCACATCTGTCAACACCTGCTTTCTTTGGGATTGGAATTATTATATTCTTCTTGAAGTCTGAGGGTACTTTGCCTGTCTCATACATCTTGCTCACCAGATGGTAGAGTTTTGTCAGGACTGGCTCTCCCAAGGCTGTCAGTAGTTCTAATGGAATGTTGTCTACTCCTGGGGCCTTGTTTCCGGCTCAGGTCTTTCTGTGCTCTGTCAAACTCTTCACCCAGTATCGTATCTCCCATTCCATCTTCATCTACATCCTCTTACATTTCCATAATATTGTCCTCAAGTACATCGCCCTTGTATAGACCCTCTATATACTCCTTCCACCTTTCTGCTTTCCCTTCTTTGGTTAGGACTGGGTTTCCATCTAAGCTCTTGATATTCATACAAGTGGTTCTCTTTTCCCCACAGGTCTCTCTAATTTTCCTGTAAGCAGTATCTATCTTACCGCTAGTGAGATAAGCCTCTACATCCTTACATTTGTCCTCTAGCCATCCCTGCTTAGCCCTTTTTCATTTCCTGTCGATCTAATTTTTGAGACATTTGTATACCTTTCTGCCTGCTTCACTTACTGCATTTTTGTATTTTCTCCTTTCATCAATTAAATTCAGTATGTCTTCTGTTACCCAAGGATTTCTACTAGCCCTCATCTTTTTACCTACTTGATCCTCTGCTGCCTTCACTATTTCATTTCTCAAAGCTGCTCATTCTTCTTCTACTGTATTTCATGTGGGTTCAAATCCTGGCCCAGCGTACAGTTTAGATTTGCTCATTATGTACATCGCAGCATATAACGTACTGTTCTCATGTAGCTTCCTTCCAGCTTTTGAAATATTTTTAGCTACTTTTCGTACACAGAAACGCAAGATTATGGCACACGGATAGCAGAATACCCTGTTACCAGGTTTGTCACTGCTAACTCAATTCAATACGGCAGGCTCCTTAATTGCGAAGCACGATAATAATTATTACCAATAAACATAAGTCGATGCATTATGAAGTAGCAGCGTGTGATTAAATGCTGTGAAATAATTTTATTTTATCGCATAGATTCCTTAAATATCCTCCATGAAGACTGAGTTGAAATGAGAAAAGCAAATAGTAATGGTTAAGAACTTATTTATAGGCTACAGGAAGCAAAGGCCTAAGTCGACGCAAGTCACTTGCAGTAGACTATGCCTCGAACTGAAATACTAGGAATGACACAGACCTAATTTCATTTAATGTCCTTAGAAAGTGAGTGCTGAGAGCCAGTAAAGTGGAAGTCCCTCAATTACTCTCGCAATTAGAATTGTCCTTCCCTTTTATCAGCAATAGTGTAAACCTTGTAGTGTGATACGCTCCTCTGTAACCCGATGGACAGTTAAAATTTCAGCCGAAGACGCTTTTTATGGCGTCGAACATATGTCAGCAAGCAGGCAACATGGTAAGCACGGACGCCCGAGATGGAACTGCGATTGGATGATGTCTAGTCGCTACAGTTCTGGCTACTGAAATGAGAATAACGAAGTTCTTTTAATCGAAATGTAGTTGAAAATTTCAGATTACGGAAAAAGGATGGAAAACTTCCTTTTAGTTGGTCTACTTTCAAATTCAGACGTGCTGTGGCCAGCACTTCAACGAGGCGTTTTTAGTGTTCCGTATTTCAATCGGTAAAAACGGAACCCTCATAGGATCATTTCACTGTCCGTCCGTCCGACTGTCTGTCTGTCCGTCCGACTTTTCAAAACCCTTTTTCTCAGGAAAGAGTCTGCGTTTCAAGTTTAATTTTATGTCACAAGTTAATGTCCATGATACCTTGGCATCGCAAAAACGTGTAGCTTCTAAGTCAACGCAACCAAAAGATACGGCCATTTACGTCACATATACCGGTGTCATGTTACGTTATGTTAACCGGGGACCTAGAAACGACGGAGAGGCTCCGTCCTCGCCGCAGCAGCAGTGGTCCGCAACCCCACGACGATTACCGCAGTCCAAAAAATTGGTTCAAATGGCTCTGAGCACTATGGGACTTAACAACTGAGGTCAGAGGTCACCTACAACTTAGAACCACTTAAACATAACTAACCTAAGGACATCACACACATCCATGCCCGAGGCAGGACTCGAACCTGCGACCATAGCAGGCGCGCGGTTCCGGAGTGAAGCGCCTAGGACCGCTCGGCCACCACGGCCGGCACCGCAGTCCACCCCTCCGCCGCCCCACACGGAATCCAGGGTTACAGTGCGGTTCGGCCCCCGGTGGACCCCCCCAGCGAACGTCTCACACCAGACGAGTGTAGCCCCGATGTTTGAGTGGTAGAGTAACGGTGGTGTACGCGTACATGGAGAACTTGTTTGCGCAGCAATCGCCGACATAGTGTAACTGAGGCGGAATAACGGGAACCAGCCCGCATTTGCCCAGGCAGATGGAAAACCGCCTAAAATCCATCTACAGACTGGCCGGCTCACCGGACCTCGACACAAATCCGCCGGACGGATTCGTGCCGGGGACCAGGCGCTCCTTTCCGCCCGGAAAGCCGTGCGTTAGACCGCACGCCCAACCGGGCGGCCACATACTCCTATACTCGCAAACTTATTCATAAAAACTTACAGGCTGCTTCTCGTTGACCTAGAATCATGAAATTCGCCAAGAAGCAAGGTTTCACACTACAATTAAAGAGAAAAGCCCGAAAATGGTTTATTTGTAATTATATCACACTAAAAAAAAATTGTCATCTGCCATCAGACTGCCTGGGTCTCCGTTCGTTTGCTAAGACCCCTTCTTATCAGGAACGGATAGACGTATCAAATTGAAATTCATGTCACATATTACGGTCTACGGATCCATAGAAAAGTATACATGAGGCCTTTTATGTCATATATATTGATACTCACAAACTCACTCATTAAATTCTCCTTCCCGTTGACGCAGAATCACGAAATTAGTCATGAAGAAAGGTTTGATTGTACAAGTAAAGACAAAAATGAGAAAATGGTTAATTTGTAATTATATCACACGGAAAAATATTCTTTTACCAATCGCTATCCGACTTCAAACAGGAAATTAAAACACATTCGAAAGTCTTGAAATCCCTCGGAGCGATCACTCGCCAGTATAAATGTCGATAACGGGCCAAAATCGTCGGCATTCTCAGTATCGGGATGGATGAGCTATGTAAAGAATTAGATTTGTGCGGAATCTTCAGTGAGCGTCCTACTTGCACTTAGCAATATCCTTTTATTTCCTTTGTTATTTGTATGCTTGGTTTATCATAATATTATCCGCCTCCGGTAGCTCAATGGTCAGCGTGACGGATTCTCATTCCTGTGGGCCCGTGTTCGATTCCCGGCTGGGTCGGGGAATTTTCTCCGCCCAGGGACTGGGTGTTGTGCTATCCTCATCATCATCATCCTTTGATCGTCATCGAATGCAGATCGTCAAAGTGAAAGACTGGCACCCGGCGAACGGTCTGCACGACGAGGGGGGGGGGGGGAGGGGCTATCCATACGATAAAATAAATAAAATGAATAAAAATCATAATATTATAGCGTGCAACTAGCATGTCGCCTTAAGTAGGCATTTGAGATGGGACGGTATCGCATGCAGCACACGATGGTATCTAGCTGTGGCAGCTGGAGACGGGAGGGGATGTGTGGCGGCGGTGGGGGGTGGTGGGTTAGTGTAGGGGGTGAGGGTGGGTCGCCGCGCCGGATTAGCGGCGGTGATCGGCGGTGGCGTTATGGCCACTCCAAGATAAGCCGCGCCACCGCGCATCCCCAGCTCGTAGCTACCTGACTTCCCAAGCCAACCTACACCTGCAACCACGGGTGTAGTCTGCAAACAAATCAAGTGCATGGTAGAAGGCACTTCTGATTATACCACACTTTACCTTAACTTCTCAGCCCATTCGCAAGTAGAGAGCAGGGACAACGATTGTCTAAATCGGTAGTAGTCAATGTAGATAAGATTCTATGGTCGTAGACGTCTTCAAAATTATTTTCATTAGATTTCCATAAAATTTTAACAATATGTATTTCATACGTAATTACTGTTTTGAGATGCCGTAAATCTGCTTTAAAAATTTAAAACGTACAGTTACTTCCCTACCTAACAGATCACCATTACTGTGCACGTAGTGGGCAGTTAGGAAATTTTACTACTAAAAGAGATGCAAAAGTGAGAGACAAGTAAAAATTGTTGACTATTCCGGGCTTAAACGGAATCCCTTACTCTTTGGCAACGATTCAAGCCCAACTGTGATTCTTTCCCTGGCTTAACTTGTATCCCATGAAGTTACAGCCTTGCATTATGATGACGTCGACTTCTTGTCACAATATTCCGACTGTCAATCTTCAGCCATCTTCAGGTGAGTTTTACACTGGAGATTACTAGTACACATCATTGACTTTATACCTAAAATCGGTGCGGTGACGCAGGCGTATAGGTTTTCGTTGTATGGTAGCCCTCTGTCGAATTATCGCCCTCTTCGTACACTGCAGCAACTGAGGCAGGGAGGCGCATGATCGTGTTCTTGCGTGAACGTCTTCTGTAGAATGACGAGTCTCGGGGATAAAAGTACAGTTGTCAAAATAATAAAATTAATTGTTGCTGGGCGCGTTTTTAGGCTTAAACTTTTTCTTTCATAAGATATCAAATAATTTACCTCATCTTAAGCGTTATGAACTTGAAAGGTGACATCAAAATTAATAAGATCTTCCTTGAAACTTGTTTCCACTAATTCGTTAACAACTGAATTCTGGGACATTCTCGTTATGACTTAGATTTTCATTGCAGAATAATCCAGGACTCTCTACGAATTATTCTACTACGAAAATCTTGAGCGGGATGTGATCGTTCTAGCATTCAAGTATTAAGATGCCACTGGAAGTACGTTTCTTATTAATCATGATGATGGCTTTCAAGTGAAATAAGGCTTGTCAACTGGTGATTTTCTATTATTTTGAGAAAGACAAAATTTTACCCCTAATGACTGAATTTTAACGTAAGAGGACTTCAGTTCAACAGCGGACGATCATGCAATAATATGGGCGAATACCTATGTAGCAGAAACCTATGCGTATGCGTCACGACCCCAATATTCGGTGTGCAGTGTGATTCAGCTTTCCCGATCGATTCGTTTTATGCAACCCCACATGACAGAACAATGTTCTTGGCCATTTCGCTCTGGAGATGTGAAGCACATTTTCAAAATGTTGCAGTACAACTGGTAAAATATAGAAAGATATCTAAGAACTGTTGTTCAAAAACATGAGTCTGGCCATCCTGGTTTAGGTTCCCTGTAATTTCTCTAAATTGCTCCAGACAAATGCAGAATAGTTCCTTTGAAAGGGGACGGCCAGTTTCCTTCCCCGTCCTCGAGATAATCTGAGCTCGTACTCCGTACGTAATGACCCTGATGTTGATAGGGCGTTAAACCCAATCTTTCTTTCTTCCAGTTGTTCGAATTTGCTGACGACGTCAGCACGTTCGCCCAGCGAGTCAATATATCAATCTTTTCTTTCTGGTTATGTACCGGAAAGTTGTTAATTGCACGCTTCCAATCTTGATCTCATGGGTTCCGATGGCAAAACGCTCTTTCTATGGCAACCTTTCTGCACAATTTACGGAAGATTAGGTACTATAAATGGAATAAACTTACAGAGACATCCAAAACCTCTATGACTACACCGATAATTACACAAAGATATATTGGACATACTTTCGTTTAATTGACTGGACCTGGATTTGAACCATCGCCCTCTTGAATGCAAGTATAGTGTGCTAACCACTGAGCCACCTCGCTCGCTGACACTTTGGTAACTGTGGCAGAGATAAGTTATACCTTGGCCCAAAAATACCATGCAGCTCACAGCCATTCCTCACTTGTATTTTGTACTGTATGATTTCCGTTTGTTACCGCCCAATCTCTCTTCAGACTGCCTTATCCAAAATTCTTGAAAAAGTAATGTATTGTACAGTAGCTTCACACCTTTCTAAAACTAAAGTTTTAACAAAATGCCAGTTTGGTTTCCAGAAAGGTTGCTCAACGGAAAATGCTATACATACTGTCAGTAATGAAATATTAAATGCTCTGAGTAACCGCAAGTCACCCGTTGGGATTTTTGTGATCTCTCAAAGGCTTTTGACTGTGTAAATCATGGAATACTTCTAAATAAGCTCAAGTATTGTGGTATGATAGGACAGCGCTCAAATGGTTTAAATCATACATGACCGGAAGAGTTCAGAAAGTTGAAATAAGCAGTTCACTTGATATGCAAAAAACTGGTGATTTCTCAAACTGGGGAACAATCAAGAATGGGGTACCGCAATGTTCGGTCTTGGGTCCTCTGCTGTTCTTAATACATATTAATGACTTGCTATTCTATATTCACGAAGATGCAAAGCTGGTACTTTCTGCCGATGATACAGGTATAGCTATCACACCCAACAAACAAGAATTAACTGATGAAATTGTTAACGATGTTTTTTCGAAAATCATTAAGTCGTTCTCTGCAAATGGGCTTTCATTAAATTTTGACAAAACACAGTATATACAGTTCCACACAGTAAATGGAATGACACCATTAATAAATATAGACTTCGATCAGAAATCGGTAGCTAAGACAGGATATTCAAAATTTCTAGGTGTATTGATGAGGGGTTACACTGGAAAAAACACACTGAAGATCTGGTGAAACGGTTGACTTCAGCTACTTATGCTTTTAGGGTGATTGCAAATTTTGGCTATATACATCTCAGTAAATTAGCTTACCACGCCTAGTTTCATTCTCTGCTTTCGTATGTCATCATATTCTGGTGTAACTCATCATTGAGTAAAAGAGTGTTCATTGCACAAAAGCGCGTAATCAGAATAATTGCTTGGAGCTCATCCAAGATCATCCTGCAGACACTTATTTAAAGACCTAGGGATCTTCACTGCCGCCTCAAAATATACAGTTATTGAATTTGTTGTTAACAATCCGAACGAATTCAGAAGTAGTAGCAGTGTATATGGCTACAACACTACGAGAGAGGATGATCTTCGCTACTCAAGTTTAAATCTAACTTTGGCTCAGAAGAGGGTAAATTATGCTGCCACAAAAATCTTTGGTCACTTACCTAATACCATCAAAAGTCTGGCAGATAGCCATATAGCATTTAAAAGGAAATTAAAAGAATTTCTGTATGGAAACTCCTTCTACTCATTAGATGAATTTTTGGATATAGTAAATGGTTAATTTCCCCACTCTCACCCAAAAAAAATAATTAAAAATGTTAAGTATCATGTAATATTTTGTGTAATGTAATGTCTTGTATAGACACCTTTTATTAACCCGACACGTTACACATCATTACGAAGTGTCGTATTCATGATGTATGGAACAAGTACTACTCTAATCTAATCTAATCGTGATCCCAGGCTCTGAGAGGGAACTTACATCGATTATGTGTCTGCAGCCTGTTTGGCTACCGTTAATGATGCAAATGTAATGCAGATTGCATCAAAAGCTATTGGTAGCGGACAGCTGAATCACCATGTATAGCCAGCGATATGCACAAGCAACCCTCAGTGTAAAACTCACCTGATGATGTTTGAATGGTTGTCAGCCAAAACATCGTAGCATAGTGTCAACGTCTTCAGTCTGCACCCCGAGCCTCATACAATTCGTAGGTGGTTGTAGAGAGATACTCATAAAGTTTGCAGATTCACTTCCAAGCAGCATATGTTACTGTGTCCTGTGCCGAATAAGCCGTGAGCTCTCACCATTCTCCGACAGTCTCCAGGAGTATCGTCTGGAGACTTTTGGTACTACTCTCCTGTGATAGTTTGGCCCTTATGGGCATAATATGCTAGTACTACACCATCGCCGCCTCCGTTTACGTTTCGGTATTGGTCATTTTCGGCAGTACTGAAATAGAATGTTACCGCTGTTGGTTTTGATCAAAATTGTTCAAATGGCTCTGAGCACTATGGGACTCAACTTCTAAGGTCATCAGTCCCCCAGAACTTAGAACTACTTAAACCTAACTAAACTAAGGACATCACACACATCCATGCCCCAGGCAGGATTCGAACCTGCGACCGTTGCGGTCTCGCGGTTCCAGACTGTAGCGTCTAGAACCGCACGGCCACTCCGGCTGGCAAATTACAGCATCATCTGCGAACAACCTAAGAGAACTGCTCAGATCGTCACCCAGGTAATTTATATAGATCAGGAACAGCAGAGGTCCCTGGACGCTTTCCTGTCTGTGATGAATCACTCCGTCTTATTTGGACAAGTTGTGATAATTGTTTAAATTTTTCTTTAATGTTTTAACATGTTATTGCCTTCCCCACTTGTAATTCTAGCCTTCAGCAGTTAATTGTTTGTAACATTGCTTGTGGCTTTCACCCGACAAATTTTTTCAGTTCTGTCTTGATAAGGCCTTCAGCCGTCACTATAACTTGTTACAGTTTTTAAGACTGTTAAAATGGTTGCGTATTTTTAATGTGTAATTTTCCACCTTATTGGTAATTCAGGCCTTCAGCCAAAGTGTATTTTTAAAATTGCTCATGTCCTTCAGCCGACGAACAATTTTGAACCTTCTTAATCAGGCCTTTAGCCATTGATTGTGTGTAACACTACTTGTGACCTTCAGCCAACAATAACTTCCAATTCTTCTAATAAGGCTTTCAGCGGCTAGTGTAGTAAAATCTTTTAAAATGGTTGTTGAGAGTTTTGTTTTTTAAAAATAAAGTTATGTGTTTTCTGAGCAACCAATGGTAACTGATTAGGCCCCGTCCACTCCTTTCCTGCTTTCCCTAAGTCCCACGTCTCATTTGCTTTAAGACATTTCACGCTATACAACGGCCATTTGTCTGATGGAGCATAAAACGTGTTTCATCTGGCAAGGCCTCCTGTTATCACTCAGTGGAAGTCCTGATGAACAAATTTCAGACTTCTACGTCGTCGAACAGCAACACCACAGTTGCCTTTTCACTGATTTTGGGTAGCGACATTTTGTCATGCACATAAACTTTAACCTCGGCGACATGCGAATAATTTATAAACTTAGCCGTTTCAGGAATGCTGCTACCCTTGGTTTGAAACCCAATGATCATGCCCTTTTTAACCTCAGACAGCGCTCTCTTTCCGCATTATGACAACTACTGAACTATTTTCCGCTTCCCCGCGAGACGAGTTATATAACCTCCATTTCCAGTGCTATCACCTGCGGTCTCTGAGTGTTTATTGCATGTTGACGTCAAACATATGTCGTGGTACATTAGTGTGATTACAATATGTATAATCGGTGCAGAGACAAAGGAGGGATTCACTTTACTATACGACCCACGAATGGGGAAAGCAGCGAACATAAGAGACTTCGACAAAAGGCAGCGTGTTATCGTCCAGCGCCTGGGTGACAGATCTGACAACAGAGTACAATACTGGTGGATGCACAATTGTTCCTGAGCGCACCGTTCAGGGCACATTGTTGAACACAGCGTTCGGCAGAATACGGATCCTATGTATTCCCATACTGACCCAAAGAAACCATCAATTACCGCTACCGTAGACACACAATCACTGAGATTGGATCCTGAATCAGTGGCAATGTATCGCCTGGTAGGCTGAATCACGTGCCAGTTTCCATCAGGTTCATGGTTGTGTCTAGTGACACTTTCATCCAAGTGAATGGCTGCTCACAAAATCCACTGGACTGTGAACGCAGACACCTGGAGGCATTATTATGCTATTATAGACATTCAGCTGCACTTCCAAGGAACCTGTGCTGTAGTCAGTGGTAGTCACGATAGAAAATTGATATTGCTGCGGCCACATGTAGTAAGCATTGCTTCACACAGTGGAGAATGGCAAAACAGAGGCACGCCGGCGACCGAGGCGTTGCGAAGTAGGCAGGCATAGATAGCCTTGCTGACAGCGGCAGTCTACCAACAGACTGACACAAGGACGCACACAGTCCGAGCGCCGAGTGAAGCCTGGAGAGTGCTGAGTAAGGAGAAGTCAGGCCAGCACGCTAAGCTACGCTGCAATATACTGCAGGAGTAATAACAAAAAGCTACCACCGAGGGTGAAAAACGTCCTCCTGCTGGATATAAATAGTGGAGCGCAGGCAGCAACAGACATAAGCCATTAGGAAGCAGTTCGGATCTGAGGACGGACGTGGTCCATGTTCGAGTGTTAAATATTTGTGGGAGACGATTCTGGAAGTCTGATCCAGCTTGCAGGAGTCATCTGTTCGCCGCCAGATGTCAACTTCAGCTCTGGAGGTCGGGAGTTCGGTCGGCACCATGGTTGACTACCTATAGTGAGAACTTCCAGCAGGACCGACCGCAGCGCGGTCTCGGTCACAGGTGCCGCTGGGGACTGACGCTCGGACTTCACGGAAACCCGGCCGCACGGCGTGTGGTCCGTCCATGATAGGACCTTGCGGACATCACGACTGACGGCTTCCCAGCCGCCGGTGCAGCAGGTGTCGGCAGCTGGCCCCACGGCGTGTGGTCCGTCCATGATGGGACCTTGCGGACATCACGACTGACGGATTCCCAGCCGCTGGTGCAGCAGGTGCCGGCAGCTGGCCCCACGGCGTGTGGTCCGTCCATGATGGGACCTTGCGGACATCACGACTGACGGCTTCCCAGCCGCCGGTGCAGCAGGTGTCGGCAGCTGGCCCCACGGCGTGTGGTCCGTCCATGATGGGACCTTGCGGACATCACGACTGACGGATTCCCAGCCGCCGGTGCAGCAGGTGCCGGCAGCTGGCCCCACGGCGTGTGGTCCGTCCATGATGGGACCTTGCGGACATCACGACTGACGGATTCCCAGCCGCCGGTGCAGCAGGCGTCGGCAACTGACCTCACAGCGACGTGGCTCCATCTCCACCACAGGGCATCCTGGCTTCAGCAGAGTACTGGTGGCCTGAGGCTCCCGAGGGTGATCAGCGGCGCGCGTTGCGCACATTGTCGGAGAATCTACACAGCAGCAGCCAGGCGGAAGGATCCGCAGAGCTGGGCAGCGACCACGAGGGAGAAATTGTAAAGAAAGTTCAATAAATAATTGTAAAATTTCACGCCGTCTCAGTCTTTGGCACAGCCACTGTGTCTGCTGCTACCAAGTTGTGCAGAAGTCGTAACAATATTTATGTCTAAGCCGAGAAATTCGCTTGCTGTGAACTCGTTGGAACACATGCGGGATGCTATCTGGTGCCAGCTCTGCACCCACGAATTACTCGCCTATAATTTACAACTGCATGATTGTGCGTACACGTCTGGTGCCACTTACACCCGGAAACCTGCAAAAGACTTGTCGGATTTATACCACTCAAAATCGCAGTTGTATTGCTTTCCAAAGGGTGAATCCATTTTTCTATATAACAGGTGGTCGTAATATTTCGCCTCGTTGGTGCAGTTTACTTTCTTCAATTAGCTACACAAATTATACTTCCATATTAATGAAAATTGTATTTAAAATTTTTCTGTAGCTGTAGGGTATCATTCTCATGAAAACATATTTTGCACCTCTCCTCTGTTTTCCATACGCTGGCCTAGTGCGTCAGGCAGTGACAGAGAAAAAGAGGGACAGAGAGACAGACACACACACACACACACACACACACACACACACACACACACACACACACACAGAGAGAGAGAGAGAGAGAGAGAGAGAGAGAGAGAGAGAGAGAGAGAGAGAGTGCTGGTCTTGTTCCTAACCGGGACTGCAGACCAAAAGAACGATGGACGGGATGTTAATATCGATTCCACCGCGCGGTTCGCTGCCCGTGACAGCACCGACCCGAAACGTACATCTCTCCCCCGCGAAACGACCGCCGACTGCATATGAGGTGCAGCAACAGAAACACAATATACGCCGCACGTTATCGGGTGCTGAGGCAGCTTCGACCCAAAAATCAGAACAGTAGTTATCCTGTCAAACACGAAACCACAGAACAAGTCAATGATTACCGGTAAGGGCGTTTATAAAGAGACTGGAGCATTGGAACCAGAACATCTGGCATACGACAGGGGACTTTAAGCTTTCCAACAACACAAAATTACGAAATTCCAGGAAAATACCTTAACACACTTAACATATTATATATAGTTCCCTCAAAATCGTTAATCCAACGGAAATAATTAACCGGTCCCAACAAGAGTTGTTGATCGTAACACTATTCCACAATTTCCACAATAGGTGCCAGTCGCTACAGCCTTCCTACATGAACATGATACAGTAGTAACCGTTTTAAATCACTCGCCGTACCATGTGAATTAGTGGCAGAGGACAGAAACACTAACGATAACATTCTACACGTAACAAACAATTCTCTACATCACAATTAGCTAACGTTATTGTAACACTAATGTCCAACGTCCTCCTGATCTGCACACTATGCATTGGTAAATCAAACCTCTACCCAACAGGCACACGCTAGTGGGGTTGTGTCGGAACAATTAATATCCGGTTCTCTTAACCTAATAAGTACTTCTAAACTTTGAATGACAGTTCGCACAGATTGGTGTGCTTTTTAATGTGATCGTATTACTGCACGAAGGTGAACCGTTTGTGGTAACAGTGATTTACTAACATGGATCTTCAATCGTTAACGGCGGATCTGATATACATACAAGGTGCTTCAAGACCTCACCGACAAATTTTGAGAGATGACAGACCAATAATTCGTTTCTTATTAAGCAACTTATGGGCGTATTTCAAATCGGACGAAAAATGAAGAAACTGACTCCGTATTTCAAAAAGCCATTAATAATTTTTACTTGTATGAATTGCTATAAAAGAAAACAACTTTCATTGAGTTCTCTCTTAATGTTTACTAGCTTTCGAGTTAAAATTCGGTAACGGTTCCGATATTTTTCGACAGCCTTAATTTGTTTACGTGTAACTCAAGATCCTTATATCGGATTTCACTGAACTACGATTCATTTTGAAGCTCAAAGTCTTTTGTTGATAGAAGTATATAACAGTAATACAACAATAACTAATATAATTTCCAAAAACCTTTTCATGAATGCGTTAAGCATGAACACAGTTTTCATGAGGGTTAAACTTACTTAAACTTGGCCGGCCGGGGTGGGCGAGCGGTTCTAAGTGCTATAGTCTGGAACCGCGAGACCGCTACGGTCGCAGGTTCGAATCCTGCCTCGGGCATGGATGTGAGTGATGTCCTTAGGTTAGTTAGGTTTAAGTTTTCTAAGTTCTAGCGGACTGATGACCTTAGAAGTTAAGTCCCATAGTGTTCAGAGCCATTTTACTTAAACTTGCACCTCGTTTTATAACACATTGATTTCAGTTTTACCTTTGATGCAGCCCCTTGTCTGAAAAGTGGAAAAACTAATTGAACGGTGAATACCTATGTTCATGCTTTACTTAGACTGCGAAACATAAACAAGAGGCTATCAACAATATTCTGATTCATGGATGTTGCCACTGTTTCTATTTACATTTTATTATTTCCTCAACTTTCTGTTGAACATATCACAAGAAAGTTCACTAATATCGTTTTTGAATCAAATGGTGAAAAATATGGTATAATATTTTTTCCATTTAGCATTGTCTTTTTGCGAGACCACATGAAACATGACGAACATTGCATTACATTTAAGTACTAAAAATGCTGCCTAAATGACACATAAAAATATATATTTTACGTTTGGTTTGAATTTTATTGGAGAAATTTACTTTGATTAATTTCTGTGCTACTAGTCTCAGAAATGAGTGATTCTGTTAAATTCCGGGAACTTTGACCCTTAAAACAACGGGAACAATCGCTTATCGTAACTACGAGTTTCAAAAAGGTGTTAACATCTACTTTTGATTACATAAAAATGAACTATCACAGAAAATACAAGATTTCCTGCTGCCCGAAGTGGAATGGATCAGCCCGTATACATATTGGCCCGCTGTTAATGAGTTTATGCGCACGGTTATAATGTGAAACGCCACCTACTGACCTACTACGCAACTCCGAGCGAGGCTCTTATTCTATGGAGTCTTACCAGTCCTGTCACTCAGCAAGTTTTGAAATACTGTATCTTCAGCGCTGCCCATCTTACTAGTAGTGAATTCAGGTTTTATTGCTGTTTGTGCTCAATGATACAAGGCGTGTGATGTGAATCTAGTGAGGTCACTCATGTGGTCAGGTGCTACGGTGGGACGAGGGAAAATGGAAGAACTGCTCTTCGTATCTACGAAAGACGGTTCCATACCAGAAGACAGCCACACCTCAACATCTCTGCCGCAATTCATGGACGCTTACGAGAAACAGGAAGTTTGCGTGCGCAGTATGTTGGTGGTAGTAGGCGTGACGCGACAATAGCAGATTTTAATGAGTGAAGTGATCCGTAGTTTTAGGAATGAACCTCCAAGCAGCAGTTATAATACCCCGTACCTGTCATCAGACTAATTGAGGACTGGAACCTGCACATGTATCACCTTCTAAAGGTGCACGTTTTAGGACCAGCTGATTACCCACATCGTATTTAATTTGTGTACTGTTTTGTTCACTAAACACCCATGTTTGATTTACTGATGAGGCCTCCTTTACGCGTGATGAATATTTTAACAGCAGAAAAAGCCCCATATGGGACTATACTGTTAGATTCGCACCAACGAAGATTCCCCGTAAACATATGGGTGGGAACTGAGGATAACCGTGTTCCAGGACCTGTAATACTGTCACCTAGGCTAAGTGGACCAACTTACTTACAGTTCCGGCAGACCACACTTCCGGAAATGTTGGGCAGTACTCTGCTTGCCGTGCGCAGAGGTCTCTGTTTCCAGCACACTGGAGCCCAACACACTTTAGTGCTGATGCGCCAGCACAGCTAACTACCGATTTTGTTCAGTATGGGAAAGAAGGAGGAAGACATTGCGTGTCCAGCGCTTTCGACTTACTTGATGCCCCTTGACCGCTTTCTTTGCAGACATGTCAAAACTTTGGTTTGCGTTAATCTGATTGCCACTGGAACTGAGCTGACAGCCCTAATCTGATGCTTTACATTAAACCCGGCAGAATCCTGACGTGCTATCTAGAATTAGAGGGGTATTGATGCGAAGATGCGCGGCATCTAGTGGGGTACAGGGTGCACAGTTTGAACCATTAATGAAAATAATAGTCAGAACATCCTAACTGCAATAAACCTTAATTTTTGTGCAATTGTAGTTGTTCATTATTATAACCCTAAAGACATGTTTAAGATTGTGTGTTTCTTAATAAGAAAAGGGTCTTCTTTATGTGAACTGTTATTCCTGAACTTTGTCGGTGTGTCCTGAAACATCCTATATGTAACTCTTGAGTTTGCTGCCGGACGAATTTCATTAATTGAGTTAATTGCCCGACATGAGGAGATGGTTTGTGCTGGTTACTCCTGGCAAGTATCAGTTTGCCAGCAGTAACCAACAGTAACCACCTCACGGTATTGAGCAAAGACATGCAGGGCGTTTCAAAAGGTTCACAAAGTATCATAAACTAACTATGTAAGAATTATAATAGGAAACTCGGATGACATTCAAGATAATCATCGGAGCTAGAAGTTTACGTGGGCGGCCGTTGTATGTTGCCAGTTCGGCAAACTGCCGGTAGAGGTGTTAGTACAGCAGCTACCTCCCTCACTCGTTCATTACGCCCTGTTTCAAAATTACAAGGACACACCCAAAATTTCATTTCTTTCAACAGCACTGAGAACCACCACTCTGGCACCTGCATGTAAGAGCGAATTTTAACAACAAGCTGTTTCGACAATGAATCTTCCGTAAAGGGCATAGGAATCTCGCATTGCATCAGTTACCCTACGGTCGCTTGACGCTACGACACATGATTTTTTTGTGGGCGTTGTTAATTTCTCTGTCTGTGGGCCTCCCTTCCAACAACTCTGGCTGACTGCGACGCCTGTAACAACAGCAGAAAACATAGTTGCTCAAAATGTGCTCTCAAACGTATGGGGCGAATCTTTCATTTGGATGTTTGCCGTGCTCGCAGAGGAGAGCACACTGCACATTCCTGAAAGGTAAATGAAAACTTTGAAGCTAAATGAAACTGTAAAAAGTACTTCAAGGTGTTACGTGCATGCTTGTAAAAGACATCTCTTTCTTTGGTCATAAGCCATATTAGTGGTTTGATGCTGCCCGCCATTAATTCCCCTCTCGCACCAACTTCTTCATCTCAGAGCAGCACTTACAAGGGGAGGCCGGCAATTGTAAAATTCAGATTCGATTCATACTGCGCATAATAAAAGCTCATGGCCAGAGGTGTAATGTGGCAAAGCACCAAGATGCACTTCTCAGCCGTTGTTGAGAAAATCGACAGTTAAATGAAACCGTTGCGGTGAAATACCCTCTACGATTGATAATTTTCTACAGCGTCGTGGTGCAGCGGTAAGCGCTCGGGTTCGTAATTCGATGGTCGCCGGATCGAATCTCGCACCATGCAACGTTTTTTTTAGTATTTGTTTTTTGTAATTATATATATATATATATATATATATATATATATATATATAGTTCCCGGCAATCAGTTGCAACAATTATGCATATAATAAGTTGTTGAAAGTCGTTTGTCGTGAAAAAACTGGCGACTTCGAACATCATTATGTTTTCCGCAAACAAAGTTGTATTCCACAAATGTTATTAATTGTCTTCATAATGTTAACCACGTATAGTTAACGGAAGACGTAGAAACGATATTCCGAAACGAATACATATAGCGTAAGTCAAACGTTCGAAATAGAATGGAGACCCCACGAACACAAATTTGCTGTGGCAGGTATGAAATATAAACTACGTTACTCGCTCGTTACACTTGAAGGACATATGTTGAATGGGCCGAAACGAGCCGCCGCATAACAGCGTAGGTGCCTGCTAACTTCGAAAGAAGATAGATGCGGTCCCTAGCGCAACTTATAACATCGTCGAAAATCAGTGCGGACGGGAGAGCTTTGGTACACCCTGTTAAACAAACGGAAAAATGGAGGCGGTACAATTGGAGAGCGATCCGCTTTCACCAACATGCATAAGCAATTCATTAATAGTATATATATATATATATATATATATATATATATGTATATATATATATATATATATATAAATTACAAAAAGCTAATAATAAAAAAGAATTGCATGGCGCGAGTTTCGAGCCGGCGACCTTCGGATTACTAACCCGAGATCTTACCTCTGCGCCACGACGCTGTAGAAAGCTGTTAATCGTAGAGAGTATTTCACCGCAACGGTTTCTTTTAACTGTCGATTTTCTCGACAACGGCTGAGAAGTGCATCTTGGTGCTTTGCCACATTACACCTCTGGCCATGAGCTTTTATTATGCGCAGTATGAATCGAATCTGAATTTCACAATTGGCGGCCTCCCCTTGTTAGACCCAAATTCGCATAAAGACATTCTCTGACTTCCTGCCGCGTCATTTCAGGGTATTACTCACAGCTTTCAACGGTTACTTCCATCGTCTTCGTCAAGAGCAACTGACTGTCTAAATTGCTGCTTTGATGGCTTTATACAGCCCATAAACGGCTTGTGGTTGTTCGGCAATTACGTAATGCCGCTGCTGATGGTATCGACGTCTGTGCTGATGGTGCCAGCGCTCCCGTAGTAGAGTAAACACTGCGGCGAATATCTCTGCCTCTTCTCTACATCGAGAGCTCGCTTTCATGCACCGCTTAGATTATATCCGCTGTCTTGATAGAAGTTCTTGTCACACATTCTTATTTCTACAGCCTCTTTAATTACAGAATACAGGTATGTAGGAACCTGGGCCGATGATTCATGGGATTTGTAACATTCCTTGTGAGTGCCGAAGCAATTACATCGGTCATTCCAATCGTACCATTTCCGAACGCTGTCCAGAACATCATAGATATATTAAAAATCGAGACTTGAGGAAATCTGCAGATGTTGAGCACAGCCTCAAGGACACAAAATACTGTTTGATGAAACAAAGAGTTTTGTCCCAGGCTCCTACATACTGAGATTCTGAAATATCTTTCCACAACTGAGTGATACATTATATTCTTTGACATGTTGGAAACTGTGATATTTCATTACTTCTAACTCTCAGAGCTGATTCCGCGTATTTTTACAGGGATGGTGCATGTTATTTGCCAGTGTTGTTGAGCCGTGGTAAAAATTGCTGTTTTGAAGAGCGCGCCGCAGCGCGTAGTGTGAAGCAGTCGCCCTCCGTTTCTGGCGGTGGCGCCGCTGTGGCAATCGCAGCTTTGGTGTCTCCCTCTGGATGGAAAGGGAAAGGTTGCCTGTTCACGTGCACTTAAGGGGAGCTATGAGCTCGCCAGTGGGTCAGTCTCTCGTCCCCAGCTTGATTGTCTCTGGTCCGCATTTGTTAGGCAGTTAGTGTCTGTCGTTCGGAGAGCTAGTATGTATGTCGTTCGGATCAACCTTTAAAGCGGACAGAATGAGAGTCCTTCCACTCCGCCAGTAAGAGAACTGAGCGAGTGGTCGCCCGGTCGGGGCTTAGTTCCTGCATCTGAGTCTGCGCGTTAGGCCGCCAGTCTGCTCGAGTTTGCTCAGGCAATGGTCATTGGCGGTTGGATCGATCGGTTGGTAGGTCGCGCACTGAGACACAAGATGACTTGTCCGTCTTGAGTGTCAACGCATGTGAAGTCGCCACGTGAGTCCAGTGGGCCGCGGCGTATAACGAGGGGTAGTGACTTTGCGGTCGACACGAGAGCAACAGGAGTCAACCCACGATATCAGTCTGGCCGGTGCGAGCTGCGACGCCGTGAGACGGGAGATCGGCGCGCCTTCCTGCGTCCGTTGAAGCGGCTGGCAGCGGACGGTTCGGGAGAGCGATTTGGGGGTGCTGCGCCAGGTCTTCTCGAGAAATCGCAATTTATTAGAAGTTAAGTGATTGGTGATATCTAGTTTGATTTACTCTTGTTAAATTCTACTTGTTTTCTCGGTGAGGTCACCAGCCGTTTTGCTTTGGGGTCGTCCCACCATTCTTCTCCGTTTGCCCACGGTCGTGAAAGTGGTTGTTAATAAATTAGGTGGTCCGTTTTCCCTTGTGGAGTAGGGGCGGGTTAGAGCAACCTGTGGTTCGGGTTGTTCGGTAATCTCCCTATGAATCTACCGTACGTTACTAGCTGCCTCTGTCATGTTTGTCGGATTTGGTGTGTTAACGAATCTATTGCTTGGAGTGTAACGGCCTAATACCTGAAATATGTTTTGATCTTTGGAAACTTTGATATTATTGCCTATGATCTTGAGAGGCGGTATCTGTGTACTGTAGAGCATCTTAACTATTGTTTGGCCAACCTTGTAGAATTTTATATAAGATGGCATTTCATGGACTTTTATTTAAATAATCATTTTAGTGTATAAAGTTGCCACCCTTTCACCGTAAGACTTTCTTAGAAGTTAAAAAAGCAAGTTGCACCTTCAGTGGCAAGGTTAATATATTAATTATTAGTGTTTTGTGCAATTTCCATCCCTCCTAAGGGGGGTGCATAGTTTGTGTGCTTGTGTAAATTGCTAAAACTCTTAGTTTAAAGTTATCTGGTGTGTTGCAGATTTGCACCAGAGTAGTCTCTCAGAGGCTGTTGTGAAGGGTCGTAACTACGGCCGTGTCAAAAGGGAGCGGCAAGGTTCTCTGCCCGAAAGCTCATACAGTCAGAACTTCTTTCTTTATGCCTCTGAATAAATTGTAACTTTGATATGTAGAGGGTGCTTTCTGATTATAATTTGAAATCTGTTTCTTTTAAAAAATGCTTTTAGGCACTATTAAAGTGAATAAAATTTCCATTTGTTAAAAGTAATTTGGTTATGATTTCATCAGTTACTCCCTGGCAACTACTTTCATGCTTACATAGTGTAATTAAATGTGTTAATGTTCTCGAGGAAAGAATATTCTTTGAAAATAAATAACGGTTCAGGTGTGTTCTCCATGCTAGAGTGTGAAAAATCATTTTTTTTTTTCATACTCCGCAAGCCACCTGACGGTGTGTCGCTTTACTTACAATTTCAGGAATATCGTAAAGTACGAGAGAGAAAATCACGGTTTAGTATTTAACTTCTATACACAAAACAGCAGAAGCTATGTAACTTCAGCATTTTCGAACAGTGCTTTGATCCCACGGCCTAGCTACCTCTGGTATAACATGTGAAGGGCCAGTAAATACCAACCAGCTGAAGATGAGACTTCACTGGCTCGAAAGCTAGCTACTATCGTTAGAATAATTGTTTTTAAAAAGCATTATGAAGGAACAGTCTGCAGCATTAATATAAAGCATCCGTTATATTTATATCCTTTCATTCTGTAGAACATTTATGAAGACGAGAAAGACTCATCCCTCCCCAACACAAACAGCAGGAAAGCTTCTTGCAAATGAGGACAGTTTAATTTGGTCTTATTAGAACCATGACGGATCAAGCAATATTTCATTCAGCGTCAAGCAGTCTCATAGGCTTGTACTCCTGGAAAAGAGACGGAAAGTAATTTAGGAGAGCACTGAGTCCCTACAACTTAATTAAATATACGCCAGGAAAATAGGGTAAGGAAATTAATTTATGCGTGATTCGTCTGTAAAGTGCTAATGGAATAAGCTTCCGTATTTACGATGCCGAATTTAATGCGCCGCAGATGCGGAAGGGCGCTCCTCATGCCCACTCGCGTGCCTTTCATCAGCCTTAAGCGTGCCGCACTGTGGAGGCGGAGAGCCGCGTATCAGCCGCGCACCTCACACAGGAATGAACTGCTAATGCACGCCGAGTCCTCCTGCAAAAGCTCCGCGAAAAATAGTACATTAAAGGGGAAGGCTCTTCAGGAAATTAATTAAATTACGACTTAAACGCTCTATCTCGGCTGCTGTCGGCGACGGACCTTCCTCTCAAATTCGTTTTTGTCGGATAAGCTAAAGAAGGTTATGGAAAGCAAAAAACGGGAGACGTAGTAAAAAAAAAAAAGAAACTAACGCTGCAAAACGTCACGGGCGGGCTGTTCGCAGCACTCAATATTCGGCGTAAATATTATTGAAAGGTCGGAGAGGCTGCCCCGCGCCCTAATTAATTTCGCTGGATTGCTTGAGAGGCAAGCTCCTTGCGACGTACCTTTACAGTCTCTCCTTCTGGGTATCTAGAGGACACTGTACGAATTACATTCCTTGCAAAATTCTGTCCGACTGTGTACTTTAGAGGACACTAGATTTTTGTCCGCCGCTTCACCTGCTAACGCGTACCTCACATACAGGGTGAAAAGGATTGTAATCCATCGAACTACAGACCTATATCATTGACGTCGGTTTGCAGTAGGGTTTTGGAGCGTATACTGTATTCAAACATTATGAATCACCTCGAAGGGAACGATCTATTGATACGTAATCAGCATGGTTTCAGAAAACATCGTCCTTGTGCAACGCAGCTAGCTCTCTATTCGCACGAAGTAATGGCCGCTATCGACAGGGGATCGCAAGTTGATTCCGTATTTCTAGATTTCCGGAAAGCTTTTGACACCGTTCCTCACAAGCGACTTCTAATCAAGCTGCGGGCCTATGTGGTATCGTCTCAGTTGTGCGACTGGATTCGTGATTTCCTGTCAGGAAGGTCTCAGTTTGTAGTAATAGACGGCAAATCATCGAGTAAAACTGAAGTGATATCAGGTGTTCCCCAGGGAAGCGTCCTGGGACCTCTGACCTATATAAATGATCTGGGTGACAATCTGAGCAGTTCTCTTAGGTTGTTCGCAGATGATGCTGTTATTTACCGTCTAGTAAGGTCATCCGAAGACCAGTATGAGTTGCAAAGCGATTTAGAAAAGTTTGCTGTGTGGTGTGGCAGGTGGCAGTTGATGCCAAACAACGGAAAGTGTGAGGTGATCCACATGAGTTCCAAAAGAAATCCGTTGGAATTCGATTACTCGATAAATAGTACAATTCTCAAGGCTGTCAGGTCAACTAAGTACCTGGGTGTAAAAATTACGAACAACTTCAGTTGGAAAGACCACATAGACAATATTGTGGGGAAGGCGAGCCAAAGGTTGCGTTTCATTGGCAGGACACTTACAAGATGCAACAAGTCCACTAAAGAGACAGCTTACATTACACTCCTTCGTCCTCTGATAGAATATTGCTGCGCGGTTTGGGATCCTTACCAGCTGGGATTGACGGAGGACATAGAAAGGGTGCAAAAAAAAGGGAAGCTCATTTTGTATTATCACGTAATAGGGGAGAGAGTGTGGCAGATATGATACGCGAGTTGGGATGGAAGTCATTAAAGCAAAGACGTTTTTCGTCGCTGCGAGATGTATTTAGGAAATTTCAGTCATCAACTTTCTCTTCCGAATGCGAAAATATTTTGTTGAGCCCAACCTACATAGGCAGGAATGATGATCAGAATAAAATAAGAGAAATCGGAGCTCGAACAGAAAGGTTTAGGTGTTCGTTTATCCTGCGCGCTGTTCGGGAGTGGAATGGTAGAGAGATAGTATGATTGTGGTTCGATGAACCCTCTGCCAAGCACTTAAATGTGAATTGCAGAGTAATCATATAGATGTAGATGTAGATGTAGACAAACTCTGGGAGGTTGTAGGGGACATCAAAACAAATATTTTTCCCTACTGTCATTTTTTCCTATGAGTATTATTTAAACCAGTGGAGGTCATATTACGCTCTTCAGTTGTTAGAGGCCGTATTACGGTTGTTAGAGGGCGCATTACGCTCTTCAGTTGTAGGGAACTGCTGTCTACCAGTGTAGTAGTGCACTGTCTCTGTTTACTAATGGATCGATACACCTGGAGTGAGTACACTGATATGGTTAGTGAGTACTACGTAGCACACCACAACGGACCAGCTGTACAGCGGGTTTATCAACAACAATATCCTAATCGCCGTACCCCGCATCATACGACCTTTGCTGCTGTGTACCAACGTCTGTGTGAGACCGGGTCATTTAGCAGATTACCTGGATAGGGACGCCGCAATTTGAGGAAGTTGTTGGGAGACGTCCCGCTCGCTACAAGACAACACATGTGGTTCCAACATGACGGGGCGCCGGCACGTTTCAGTCGTCGTGTGCGTCGATTCCTGGACCAACGGTTCCCAGAAACGTGGATTGGCAGAGGTGGTCCTGTATCATGGCTTGCTCGATCGCCAGATATGTCCCCTCTGAACTTTTTTGTGTTTGGGGAGAAATGCGCAACCTTGTTTAGGCAACTCCTGCTGCATCAGAAGAGGATCTGGTTGCCCGGATAGTAGCAGCAACAGGAACAATTCAGGATACTCCTGGGGTTTTTTCCCGTGTCAGACAGAACATGATCCGACGGTTTAACCTTTGTTTACGTGTCAATGGAGGCATTTTTGAAAATCTACTGTAATTGAAATTGGGTTGTGTTAACGTGTTCTCTCTTGATCATAAAAAAATGGAAATGTGTTTGTTGGTTTAATTAATTTGCCGCCAGATAAATCTTCCTCTACCGATTTAAATACTCCTCATAGGAAAAAATGATATTAGGGAAAAATATTTGATGTGATGTCCCCTACAACCTCTCAGAGTTGTCTGTTTAAATACTTTTCACCCTGTATACACTGCGGCGACAAAACAGTACATCATTTCAGAGTTTTCCAATTCATTCAAGATATATTGCTTCAACAGTACATACAGAGTACATGAAATGATTATACTGAGTTATTTCTTCCACCGTGTACAAAGTCCAGGGATTGATCGATGAGAGAATACGGAACAAAAAAGGTTTAATTAATTTACGTCCGAAAATGCACCGTTCCCATTCAAACTTTTTTATAGAGAATTCGGTCTAATACGTGCTGTAACCCGCAGCCACAATTACTACATGCATAGTTTCCTCCTAAAAGGGTGGTATTGTTCCTCACACGTCATGCCCTAGCACCCTCTCCTGCCGTAGTAATTGGTAACGTTGTGTCCGATTCATTCTTTTGCTGACTCACCTTGCAGTGGATGTGATACAGCGTTGCACAAAATGGTTCCGTATTCGAATCGAGAACTTGCCGACATGGTGCTTGCTTACGGAAAGGCAAATGGCAAAGGGCGTCGGGCAGCAAGGTTGTATCAGGAGTCCTATCCCCACCGACAACCACCTCAGCATTAAATGTTTGCAGCGGTGTTTCGCGTTTGTCTGACACAGCATCTTTTCAGGAAGTAGGAAATCATGAAGGACGTACCCGAAACGTTCGGACACCAGACTTTGAGGAAAATGTGATTAACACTGTGGAAGGCGACCGTCGCGGCAGTACCAGGCAGTTAGCCCGCCAGTATACGGTAAGCCAAATGACCGTGTGGAACATTCTCCGAGACAATTGTTACTACCCTTATCTTTTACAGCAAGTGCAGGGCTTACTAGCCACAGACTTTACACACCGGGAGTAGTTTTGTCACTGGTTTTTTCATCAGGCAATCGCGATTCTGGGATTTATGTCATCCATCCTATTCACGGATAAGGCCATATTTACGCGGAGTGATATTTTCAACATTCATAACAGTCATCTGCGGGATAGCATGCAGAACACCCATGGGATGGTGACAGCGAATCATCACCATCGGTACAGGTCTAACAGGTATGTGTGGGCCGGGATAATTGACGACCGTATTTTGGGACCAGTCTCCCTTCCACGTCGTCTAAGAGGCCGGAAATATTGGCGTTCCTTGTCGGTCACTTTGCCTCCCCTGCTGGAAGAAGTGCCATTGATGGTTCGGAGGATTATGTGGCTGCTACATGAAGGTGCTCCAACCCACTTCGCCGTTAACGTCTGGAAACATCTCAATCGTATCGTCCCTGGTCGGTGGATCGGACGAGAGGGTCCAGTTGCATCGCCTGCTCGTTCACTGGATCTCAACCCGTGCGTTTTCTGGTTATGAGGCCATCTCGAAGGTATCGTGTGTGCAAATCCATTCCAGATGTGAGGACACCGGAGGAGCGTATTCATGCTGCCTTCGGCACTGTTCGGATGCAGCCTGGCCAATATGAACGTATTAGACAGAACATGCTACGGCGCATACACGCATGAGTTGAGGCACATGCAAACCATTTTCAACACATACTGTAATGTGGGTACATGGTACAGCGGTTATTACAGGGCAGTCTCTGTAACAATGTATGACTGAATAAATGGTCTCTAGAATGGAAAGCATGCATTTCGAGACATAAGTTCTCTAGACTTTCTTATACCATATCCTCTCGTCGATCAATTCCTAGAGTTTGTACTCAGTGGAAAAAATCTCCCCGTAGATCAACAGCACATGCGGTTCTGAGATAGCAGGTATTGACCCGTGGTGAGAGACCCATGTTAGTACGTGGTGTAACCCTCATTGCGCAATTCCACGCGCTGACTCTGGGATGCAATTGATCGCACAGATGGCGAATACCGTTCTGGAATACGATATGCTAATCCTGCCCGACTTGTTCAAATAGTGCCGTAAGAGTAGTTCTCGTCCGACCATATCCCAAATGTGCTCGACTGGAGACAAGTCCTGAGATCGCGATGTCCAGGGAAGTCACTGCATGATTTGCAGAGCACGTTGAGTTTCACGGGCAGTGTACGGACGAGTATTATCCTGTTGGAACGAAACAGCAGCTTACTGTTGCAAGATCAGTGAAAGAACAGTTCTAACAACATCTGCACATATCGAGAGCCGGTTAGCGTCCCCTTCAAAAACACCAAAGGTGGCCGAATGTTTTGGCTTATCGCATCCAGACCACCATAAGGCCTGGGGTGGCGCCAGTGTGTCTTGGACGAATTCACTCTACCACACATAGCTCACCAGCTCTACGTCGTCCACGCAAATGCCCATTATTTGTGTGCAGGTGGAATCTGCTTTCATCGCTGAAGACGGCGTGCCATTCCAACTTTTGTGTGACCTTCTAACGGGGCTAGTCGAACCGTGTATGTCTATGTTGTGGTTTGAGTTGAGGATTGAGGTGTGCGTGCTAGTGGTCCCAATGCTAACAACCGGTTCGCAACAGTTAATGTTGCTACGTTTGGTCTCACAAAGTATCTTATCCGTGCTATGGTAGCCGTACGATCTGCAGCTGCTATCCTTACAATAAGATGATCGTGGTGGACGTCTGCGATGCATTGACATCCAGAACGGAGAATGATATCAGTGTTTAACGTCCTGTAGACTACCAGGTCATTAGAGACAGAGCAGGAGCTCGCATTAAGAACGGACGGAGTAGGAAAGCGGCCGTGCTCTTTTGTAAGATCCATCCCAGCGTTTTCCTTAAGATATTTAGGGAAATTACGAGTAACATATATTAGGATGGACGGACGCTGATTTGAACTGTCGTCCTCCCGAATGATAGTCCAGTGTGCTAACCACTGCGCTGTCCGCCCCTCGTAGCTGAGTGGTCAGCGCTACGGAATGCCATACCTAACAGCCCGGGTTCGATTCCCGGCTGGATCGGAAATTTTCTCCGCTCAGGGACTGGGTGTTTTCTTTATCATCATCATTTCATCCACATCGACACGCAAGTCGCCGAAGTGGCGTCATCTCTAAAGACTTGCATCAGGTGAACGGTCTACCCGACGGGAGGCCTTAGCCACACGGCATTTCCATTTACCACTGCGCTACCACCCTCGGTACGCCCAGAACGTCATCTATGGATGTGGGATCGTTAACGTAACCACTGATACCACCATCGTTGCACAACTGACGCAGCACCCCGAATCAGTATGGCAGTTATCAGAAAAAACTATTCCGCCACTTGCAAGGTCACAATTTGACACCTTTCGAACTCGCTCAGTTGGCTGTAGGAACCACAAGTACGTCTTCATGGCATGACTGCTGCTTGCTCCACACGTTTGCACCACACTGATCCTTCCTGCTGCGAGTACTCTCTGTTTAAGGTTAGACACAGATGGCGCCCTGGTAGCTACGTCACGATGCTATCTGTTGGCCTTGAAACCATTATCAGTACATCTATTATACCTCGGGTGGCGTATGCCGTAACAGGATCAAAATCGACGCCGTCTTTCCAGGTGCACAACTATTTTCTTTTCTTTTGTGGAAGTTTGTTTCACATTAGTTTAGCAAATTTCACACGTAATTCTACATATGTTTCATCGATATTTCAGCCGAACTACGGCATATGATTTCAACTATCTTCTGAGTTAACTTTTGATTTTTCCAATAAGCGATGATCGTTTCGAGAAAAAAGGACTGTCTCTGGCAGCTATTTGATTCTCCTTTGTTTTAAATATCACGACTGTAGAGAGCATGTTGTATGTATCTCCAGCATTGAGCCATGTGACATGGTTTAAGCCAGAACACGATGTGGTTGGTGCCTTGAATAATGCGAACAGACAGACAGATTGCGCTTCATACTTTTAAATATTCCAGGTCAAGAATTAAAGAAAATAAATACCAACAGGTCAGTTATGGGAGTTTGAAGATGTCACTCCTTCTCATCGTCACCGTCACCACTAGTGGTCGTGGGTATCTTAATTGTACGGTCACTCAGGAAAGTCTCGAGATTTCTCAACCAAATTTTTTTTACATGACTCATTATTTTTTTATTATTTATTTAATGAGTCCAGTACACAAAATTTGATGGAAAACTCTCGAGGCGTTCCTAAGTTATTCTTTTATGTCATGCCTTTTCACCCCAAAGCTTCAGCCATAGGGGTGGTAGGGATCTTTCACTATTACAATAAATTTCTCCAGGCAACAAATGCTATGTCTGTCAATTTGTTTGAAGTTCCTTCAGGTATTACTGAGATATGTGATACGTAACTGCCTCTGCATCCCACCTTTCTGTCACCAACTCTAGGAGTAAAACGTCGTAATGACTGTCACCATTAAGTTTAACTATCACGAAATCAATCGGTCGTCATCGACATTTCCTCCCCCCACCCCCCACCTCCTCCCCACCCCTTCCCAATCTCCTGGTTGCTTGGAATATACCGGGTAATCAAAACGTCAGTATAAATTTGAAAACTTAATAAACCACGGAATAATGTAGATATAAAGGTAAAAATTGACACACATACTTGGATTTACATGGGGTTGGGTTTCATTAGAACCAAAAGAAATGTTAACAAAATGTCCGACAGATGGCGCTGGATAGCAAAACGTCGGTGACTGCGCATGACAATCGTATATGAAAGGAGCTGTAATGAAAATGAGAATCAGATGCGCCAGCAGTCGCAGCACGATGACGTTACATGAAAAGGCGCTTTTAGTGAAGCTGTATTACCAGAATGGGGAATGTGCTAGTTCAGCGTTACGACCCTATCGCCATAGGAAGGGGATTCGAACGGGTAAAGGTCCGTTGACAAATGCAGCTGTGGCGAGAATGATTTCGAAGTTCGAAGCCACAGGTTGTTTAGACGATAAACCTCGTAGTGGCCGACCGAGCACACGGCGTAATGCTGCTGAGACAGTTCAGGAAGAAATGGAAACTGCAGCGGGTTCGTCTATGCACGGGGAAGACAGCGCTCGTGCAGTCGCACGTCGCACCGGCATTCCATACACTACTGTTTGGTTGGCACTGAGGCGTACCCTCCGATGCTATTAGTACAAAATCCATCGGCATCATGAACTGTTACCTGGCGATTTAGTGAAGCGGAGGACATTTGCGGTGTGGTCGTTTCAAAAGATGGTGGAAGATGACGATTGGTTGGGTTACGTGTTGTGGACCTACAAAGCTCATTTCACGCTCCGAGGGTCTCTCAACGCCCACAACTGCAGAATTTTAGGCTACCGAAAATCCTAGAACTGTCGTGGAAACTCCATTGCACGACGAAAGGGCCTTTTTATTCTTCGAGGAAATGCGTGATTCGAGAGGTAAGCCGATAATTTACAGAATCGCATCATCCCCAGCCTGCGTGATAAACACCTGCTGGAACGTACGATGTTTATGCAGGATAGCGCTCCACCCCATATGGCTAGACGCGTGAAAGATCTCTCGCGCACGTCGTTTGGTGATAATCGTGTGCTCAGCCGCCACTTTCGCCATGCTTGGCCTCCTAGGTCCCCAGACCTCAGTCCGTGCGATTATTGGCTTTGGGGTACCTGAAGTCGCAAGTGTATCGTGATCGACCGACATCTCTAGGGATGCCGAAAGACAACATCCGACGCCAATGCCTCACCATAACTCCGGACATGCTTTACAGTGCTGTTCACAACATGGCAAGAGGAGTGCACTCAGTCCTTGTGAGGCTAATTGAGTAGTAGCAGCGGCTCCGGTCTAGAACGCTGACAACGGCGCGCAGACCACATGCCTTCCATATCTGCATCCACTGACGCTTATCGACTGAAGATGACACGGCGGTCGGCCAGTACCGTTGGGCCTTCCGAGGCCTGCTTGGACGGAGTTAGGGGTCGTTTCCATGTTGGATCATGTGCTAGGTGCAAACAAAACGAAAACACTAAGATAAGGTTTTACGTTCCGTTGACGATGAGGATATTGGAAAGGAAATTGGAGGCACATTGCACCTAAAAATGGTTCGAATGGCTCTGAGCATTATGGGACTTAACTTCTGAGGTCATCGGTCCCCTAGAATTTAGAACTACTTAAACCTAACTAACCTAAGGACATCGCACCCATCTATACCCGAGGCAGGATTCGAACCTGCGACCGTAGCTCTCGCACGCTTCGACACCGTAGCGCCTAGAATCGCTCGGCCACCCCGGCCGGCCATTGAACCTAGGAACTATTTTGACACTTGCCTTATCGACTCAAGGTACCCATGTAAAACCGAAATCTTGATAGCTGGAAAGCTGACGTTGCTCCTTCCGAATTCGAGTCAAGTGTTTCGACCATTGAACCCTCTAAGTCGGTATGACTGAGGGAAAATTACCACTAATATCCACAAGATTCCACATTGAACCTTCTCTTGCTACACTGTGAATGTCTGAGTAACAATACGAGGCAGCTTTCTGGTGGCTACAATGGATAAGCACAGACTGACAGGCTTCAAGCGCACAGGTAAACTAATTAACCATACCCTCAGTTGCGTCTTTGTTTACATTTAGTACAGTAGGGCAGAAATGTGTGCGACTGCTTCTGCAGACGCCAGGACGATGGTTTGCTGTGCTATTATCATGTAACTGTTTGCTCAGGTTTACGCGTTTTCTGTCGAAGTCCTATTCGATGGCTCCCCCAATACCGTAGAAAATATGCATAGTTGCATTTAGAAAAGCGAAATCAGTATTATAATTCAGTAGGTATAAACCTTAAAAACTGCTGGCATACATCATAAAATTCTCGACATAGCTCGTTATAAGTTTTTGAAAGCTGCAGCTCTACGTATTTTCTTGTGTTAGATAAGTTTTGAGGAGCTGTGTTAGTAGCCTCATCCCTAATACGTCCGTGGTACTCGCTTTGGCAACAGTGGTGCTCAGCCCATAGTCGTATAAGGCTACGTTCTCGCGCTATTTCTGCAGCTCTGATTTACTATCGTGATGGCCTAATCGCACTCTGTATTCAGCTGCAAACCACCGTCTTTATTGAAATCTTCATTAGATATTTTACACTCTACAGCTGCCTTTATTACCCAGGTCTAGAAGCTTGGAAGATTCAAAGTTTGTGTTACTTTAAAATGAAAATTACTCTAGCTCTTATAGAATATTCAAGCACATGCGACTGGTATCAAATACACAAACACATATGATAAAGACTGATTATTTAAGCGCGAGGCCTAGTAATGAATAATGCATTAAAGACAGACTAATATTGAAATTACAAACACACGTGACTAATAATGAATGTAAAAGCACCTCTCGATGATAATTTACATTGCATAATGTAACTGAATGTTACAGCTTGATTATTTAAGCTCAACAGAGAATAATTTATCCACTTAAAAAAAATAGCTCTGAGCACTATGGGACTTAACATCTATGGTCATCAGTCCCCTAGAACTTAGAACTACTTAAACCTAACTAACCTAAGGACATCACACAACACCCAGCCATCACGAGGCAGAGAAAATGCCTGACCCCGCCGGGAATCGAACCCGGGAACCCGGGCGTGGGAAGCGAGAACGCTACCGCACGACCATGAGATGCGGGCTATCCACTTAAAGACTAATCATTAAAGCTGATTAAAAGCGTACAGAAGATAAAATTCTGACTCGCAAATGAATTAAGTTACCAATAATTAAACGAAGGTACGCACGGGTAACGTTTATTTCTGCATAAAGCAAACCCTCACCATCTGCTCTACTATTCTGTATCTAATCTCCACTGAAACATCGTAGTTGCTTTGTGGAGTTACTGGACGAATTGGCTCCTAAAGGTAATCATGTTCGTAGGCTGCCTCATACCGGAAGAGGAAGCTGAAAGGAAAACGATGCAGTACCAATACTTGTAGCAAGGAATTGCGCAACAAATTAGCTTCGTCTCAATCATGTGGCTACTAAATACGTTCGTCACTTTATTGAAACAGTCCCTTAATATGAATATTTTTCTACTAATTCTCTTGTTCAAATAAAGGTTTACCCTTCAGACAGTACCAGTTGGTCTATTTTAATAGAAAGAATCGAAGATGAAAACATGGACTGCAGGTAAAACTTCTCAGATACAAATTGATAAGAACCTGGGAGAGGTAAATATCTCTCTATTCGTTTAGTCGGTTCCGACTCCTCGTGACCCCATGAACCAAATCACGCCACTTTTTCCTGTCTTGCACTTTCTCCCGTAGACATTCCAGGTTGGAACACATTGCTTCTGTTATGCCATCGATCCATCTCATCCTCTGACGTCCTCTTCTTCTAGTTCCTTCAATCTTCCCCAGCATATGTTTTTTCAGCGAGGCATGCCTTCGCATTGTGTGTCAAAAGTAGGTCAGCTTTTGTTTTAACATTAGACCTTCCAGGTAAGTAGGAATGCACTATTTCTGCGCTTTAGATTTATACACGAAATACATGGAGCTACCTGCACAAATGTTCATCACACCTTGCGTATAATTCAAACCCCAGACAAAGCATTTAGGAACCACAAACTCTGATTCTTTGATCCTTCATCAGTAACATTACTAGATGCCAAGTTCGTTTTGTTTGCCGATGATACAGACATTTCAATAAATAGCAAATCAATTTTAGTCTTAGAAATATCGGCTAATAAAATATTTGTGGACATTAATCACTGGTTCCGAGCCCATTCTTTGTCACTAAACTTTGATAAACCACACTACATGCAGTTCAGGACTTGTAAGGGGTGTCCCACGAGTATATGCCTAACATACAATGACAAGCAGATAGAAAAAGTGGACAGTGTTAAATTCTTAGGATTACAGCTTGATAAGAAATTCAACTGGGAGGAGCACACCGCAGAACTGCTGAAGCGTGTTAAGAAATCTCTATTTGCAACGCGAATTGTGTCAGACATAGGGGACATAAAAATGAAAAAGCTGGCACACTATGCTTACTTTCATTCCTTAATGTCATATGGGATTATTTTTTGGGGTAATTCATCAAGCCAAGCTAAAGTTTTCCGGGCACAAAAACGTGCAATAAGAGTTATATGTGGTGTGAACTCAAGAACATCCTGCAGAAGCCTGTTTAGGGAACTAGGGATAATAACTCCTGCTTCCCAATATATTTATTCCTTAATGAAATTTGTCATTAAAAGTATATCACTTTTCCAATTAGCAGCTCCCCCCCATGGAATCAATTCTAGAAATAACAATAATCTTCACAAGGATTTAAAGTCACTTACTCTTGTACAAAAAGATGTGCGCAATTCAGGAACACACATTTTCAATAATTTGCCAGCAGCCATAAAAAGCTTAACAACCAATGAAATTCAGTTCAAGAGAAGCCTAAAGGATTTATTGTTGGCCAACTCCTTCTGCACCTTTGATGAGTTTCTCAGTAGAACATATACAAACCAGTACAATCTAACTTCAGCACGATTTCAGTGCAGTAATGTGTTCATTGCAAATAAGTATTATAGTAGTTCTATTATATGTTTACTACCTTATAAATAAATAAAACATTTTTTTTAAATTTCAAATTCAGTGCGTTAATGCGATCTTAGTAAATGAGTGTTTGTAAAATGATTCTTTGATATAGTGTTCATTAAAAAAATGACGATCATTCCACTTAGGACCTGTGGAGAATACATTAGCTTATTTATTTCAGTTGTAAATATTTGTCATGTATTATTGTTTTTCTGACATGTTCTACATCCGGGAGGACCTCCTCACTACGGGTCAATTGGAATGTAAGTAAATCTATAAACGAACGCAGCGCGGAGTGGCCGCGCGATTAGAGGCGACATGTCACGGATTTCGTGGCCCCTCCCGCCGGTGGTTCGAGTCCTCCCTCGGGCATCGGTGTGTGTGTGTGTGTGTGTGTGTGTGTGTGTGTGTATGTGTGTGTGTGTGTGTGTGTGTGTGTGTGTGTGTGTGTTGTCCTTAGCATACGTTAGTTTAAGTTAATTTAAGTAGTGTGTAAAAGTAGGGACCGATGATCTCAGCAGTTTTGTCCCTTAGGAATTCACACGTTTTGTATAAGCAAACTCTCTTTCTATAAAGAAGCTACCGAAGTCTACTTTCATATTTTTGGAAATAATACGAATAGTAGAAATCACAATATATACATGATTTGCTAAACGGGGACAAATAGCGGAAAACGATCCCTGCGATCCCTGAGGGATAAGGAGCAGAAAAGGCAATACTGACGTAACGATGGAGATGCGTTCCAGGTAAGGTACACTCACTTGATGCGGGAGATAAAAAATTTTTGACAGCGTACGCCTCAGTGATTGAAACTGAGAAAGTTCTGTCTGTAATAGTGTTTTAGCTCCATTCTCAGGAAGACTGTAATGATGTCCATGACAGCGGTGCGCACACACACATCGGTACTACGGGACATCCGCTTCACAGCTATTGCCGGCTCACTCTGCTACGGACGTGTGCCGTGCAGTGCAGAACTGAGTGATGATGGGTGTACTATTTTGGTACAGGCTGACATTAAGTGCGGACAGGCAAATTGTTATGGGAGGAAAAGTGTCCTGTTCGGTAGCGACCGCACCGTAAACTGTTTGCATCGGCCTTTCGTCGTTTGTGTAATACATGATAGTTTACGGAAATGAATAATCGTGAATCGCGCGATACATACACGAGCCTTGCAGAAACAGGTGTTCAATCCTGCAGACTATGACTCCAGTATCCAGACCAGGCAGGTGTCGGCTAACATACACTACGCGAGAGGACCGTCTGGGATGACATCCTACCGATTCACAGACGAGGCTAAACTTATAAGGGGCAGTAACGTCAACTTTTATAACATCCACCTGTGAGCTGCAGAGAATCCCTATGGTATGGTGGCAGCGAACCACCATCACCGGCTTAACTCCGCCGTGTGAGCGGGGATTATTCCCTACCGCCTCGTGGGATCAAATGGTTCAAATGGCTCTGAGCACTATGGGACTCAACTGCTGAGGTCATTAGTCCCCTAGAACTTAGAACTAGTTAAACCTAACTAACCTAAGGACATCACAAACATCCATGCCCGAGGCAGGATTCGAACCTGCGACCGTAGCGGTCTGGCGGTTCCAGACTGCAGCGCCTGTAACCGCATGGCCACTTCGGCCGGCGCCTCGTGGGATCAGCCGTCCTTCCATAACTCCAAGGCGAGGCGGATCTGCTCTTCCAGCGAGTGACACTGTCTCCGTTGCTGGAAGATGCGCCTTTGGTGGTACAAAGGGTAGTGTTGCTACTCGTGATGGTGCTGCAAATAATATCGGTATTTCCATGTGGAAGCACCTCGACAACATCTCCCGCCGCAAATGGATCGGCCAGAAAATGAGATGGTGATCCATCGTCTGAAATCAAAGTTGTTGTCTATCTGCAAGCTTTCTCCAATGGCACTGATTTTTCCTCACGCAGCTATCGTTCAAAAAATGGTTCAAATGGCTCTGAGCACTATGGGACTCAACTGCTGTGGTCATCAGTCCCCTAGAACTTAGAACTACTTAAACCTAACTAACCTAAGGACATCACACACATCCATGCCCGAGGCAGGATTCGAACCTGCGACCGTAGCAGTCGCACGGTTCCGGACTGCGCGCCTAGAACCGCGAGACCACCGCGGAAGGCTCAGCTATCGTTGCTACACAGAACTTATTAATCTTTTTTGGCAAATTACATGAACCTACGTGTCTGTGACCGACCATTCCTGCTAGTACATTGATACTGAAGAGGACATGATGCGTCATCTTCTTGACTGCTCGAAATTTTTGCGTCTGCCCACACGTGCGTATTGTAGTAATTCACCGTGCCATCTCTCGCGAATGGTGTCTCAAACCTAAATGAAACAAACATTGCTGTTCATGAATAAAATGGTCCCCCAAGCATGCTACAAATCGATCTTGCCAAAAGCCAAGACGCTTAGCATACTATACAATGGTACATATTGAGTCCCAATTAAAAAGCAAGAGGAATTGCTTTCCGGGAATACAAATATCAGAATGAAAAATGCTCCAGTCATAGCACAAAAACGTACAATATGTCCTGACCAGAGTAAGGGAAGCAAAATAAGCGAACTAGCTTATGGACGTATCTAGCAGCTTCGAAGAAATTTAAATCAAAAAATTTTGACGTATTCTTACATGATAGTCTTAGTACCCAAGTCATGATATATGTCAAGTAAAGTAAGATGATATTTGATATTTCTCCCATCCCCCCCCCCCACCCACCCACCCGCCCACCTCCCATGAACAAAACCACACACAGGAAAACCTTTTTAGCTCTTCAGTCATGTCGTTTACTGTGGCTGGTCAAATTCGTGGATTTTAGGCAGAGGATCAGGGACATCAGGCTATAATTTGCAAGATGCAGTTGTACCGACACTTTGTTGCTAAGAGAGCTCGCTGCGCCGCCAAAGAAGGATTAAGCAGTAAAAAAGGGAAAATATGTCAAACTGTTTTGATTTAAATGCCTTCGGAACAGCCAGATAAGTCGAAAACCTAGTTCCCCTCTTTCACATCCCTGATTCTGCCCATGACATATTCGCAGTTTTTTGTGCTATGATAGTGGCATTTCTCATTCTGGTTACCAACATTCACTCTGTCATAATTTCGACAGTAGACCGCCACAGCTTGGCAACAGATGCAGATTTTTGTTCACACGGGTGACGGATGATCCACTGTAATTTTTTTTTACTGTCTTTCAAACCATGTTGCTTGTCTCGTGGCAACGGATAGAGCTTTCACAAAACAGCAGGACGACTTTTCATAAGAAGTATTTGTTTACCTTCTTACAAAATCTGAACCGATTCGCAGAAGCCTGAACATATTTTTGAAAGCAAGATTTCAGTTTGATAGTAATACAGCAAGTTTTATTTGTCTGAATCACTTTAAACCGTTTCCTCGCATTCATTTCACGTAAAAGTAATTTTACGTGCTACATTTACCTCTACTTTACGCCACTGTATGTTGACAACGGATGAAGATTACTGAACAAAAAAATCGTTTTGACGAATTCGTACAAAGTTAATGTATATTAGTGGTACGCTTCAAAAGCTTCCCAGAGCTGAGCGTTAATTTCAGCACAATTAACATCTTTCGCAAAAGGGTTTGATCGATTCGTACAACTTGCCTGGTCGTAGGTCAAATCTTACTTGATACACGGTGACGTTGCTACAGGAAGACAGAGGTTCGAATGGTTATACAAATGGCCACTGGTCTGGGCTATACTAAAAACATTTTACCCTATGTTCCTAGCTCGAATAGGTACAGAGCATCAAAATCACCCCCCCCCCCCAATTGCGATGATGTGGGGGTCCTTGTCATATATTCATGTTGTACCACTTCCGCGCTGTAACAATAGCAACTTATTTTCTGGTTTTGACCAGGTCTTTCTCCTAAAAGAATATGTTACACTGTCCAACCCCCAGAAAACAAAAACAAATTAATAATGATTTTATTAAGCAATACTTGTAAGATAAAATGAGAGGAGAACAATTGTCACTTCATGAAGTTAAAAGCCTCAGAGTTTAAGCATTGAGAAACCCTAGTGGAGGAGATTTGTGAAGGAAAGAGAGAGAAGACGCATATGATCAAAACACGCACATTAAGACATTATTTGAACAGCAGAAGGACGATAACAGAAGTTTTCCATATATTATGTAAAGTAGGGATCTTCAGTAGCCCGTCAGATCAGGACTAATCACGTGATGGAACTATTTGGGACTGTGCCAAGGAATACAAGCCCTGACGTCATCGGAAGCTTTCCAGTATACCTAAGTGGTAACATCGAGCAGAAAACTCTAAGGGAAATCAAACATTAAAGTATTTACGTGTCAAGGGAGCCAGCTAATGGAAATATCCCGAACGGTTACTATCGAGGGTCAGCCCTGACTTAGATAGTATATGAGCAAGAGATAAAATGAGAAGAGTTAGGCTGATGGAGGAGTCTGATGGAGAATTCTGATGGAGTAGTCTGACGGAGAAGTCTGATGGAAGAGTCTGAGAACAATAGTACGCCAGTCCACCGCAACCTCAGTATGCAGAAGTAATATTCGCAGCGAGAAGTCGGTGATCAGATCTGGAAACACACACAGCAACTGCAAGACAAGTAATGATTATCTATTCTGGGGAATAGCTCTGAACAGAGACGATCTGTCTTTGTCTCAAGGAACAGCCAGCATTTGTTGCTTTGTGATTAACAAGAAGAAATTACAGAAAAGTAATTGTCGCTAGTAAGCTTGGGCGAGTGGCCTGCTGATAAGAGTAAATTGAGTCTGACAAATAAGACAGAAAGGGGTTAGGAACTGGAACATCTTTTATAAGTTATCAAAGAGAATAAAGATATTACTTAAATAAATACTAAATTCTTCAGTATAACCCGCCAGCCATTATCCTAAAAGATTACCACTGAAACCAATAACCACCCATTTCTATCTCGGAGAGTTTTCTCCCTCTCATCTCCGATAATAACGGTGGACACACAGACAACCGTCAGATTGTCGACAACGTTCCGATCGCACTACAAAACAGTGCTGGGACGCGACAACACTTTTCGCGCACTCTCCAGGGGTTACAACATTAGTAAATAGAGCGACTTCTACCTGAATACAACTTGGGAAAAGGTTATTGTGAGGCTTTAACAGAAGGTGTACAAACGGAACGGAAAAATGGTCTTAGTAGTTGGTGGAGTGTGACAGTGACGTCACGGCCCATACCGCTGAGGCCAACGAGAAAGACAGGCTGTGTCAATACGTCGCAGCACGTGACACTGCAGGTCTTACTTTAATAATTCTTGTCTGCGTGTTAACATAAGTCTCATTTCTTGATAGCACACATCGAAATTAAGACCGTTCGTTGGTACCTTTCCAACTGAATATTAGTTACCTGTGGGCCCTGAAAGGAGCCGAGCGTGTACGATACGAAGTGTGGCGCACAAGCCTCCTACTGTGACGTCACACTTTCACTGCAGGGCACGTGTATCTCCATGGTCCCGCCGTACCACGACTGTAAACGAGCGAGGTTAGCATAGACGCGACACTCATTTGGGACTCGACCATGGCCGAGGAGGAAACAGCCAAAGGCCAGTGGACGTATGACCAATTGTCGCGGCCTACAGTCCTAGAAGATTTTCTTTGGGTATCTAACTTCCTTGGAAGAGCAGTTGAACGGAATGGACAGTGTCTTGAAAAGAGGGTATAAGATGAACATCAACAAAAGCAAAACGAGGATAATGGAATGTAGTCGAATTAAGTCGGGTGATGCTGAGGGAATTAGATTAGGAAATGAGACACTTAAAGTGGTAAAGGGGTTCTGCTATTTGGGAAGCAAAATAACTGATAATGGTCGAAGTAGAGAGGATATAAAATGTAGACTGGCAACGGCAAGGAAAGCGTTTCTGAAGAAGAGAAATTTGTTAACATCGAGTATAGATTTAAGTGTCAGGCAGTCATTTCTGAAAGTATTTGTATGGAGTGTAGCCATGTATGGAAGTGAAACATGGACGATAAATAGTTTGGACAAGATGAGAATAGAAGCTTTCGAAATGTGGTGCTGCAGAAGAATGCTGAAGATTAGATGGGTAGATCACATAACTAATGAGGAAGTATTGAATAGGATTGGGGAGAATAGAAGTTTGTGGCACAACTTGACCAGAAGAAGGGATCGGTTGGTAGGACATGTTCTGAGGCATCAAGGGATCACCAATTTAGTATTGGAGGGCAGCGTGGAGGGTAAAAATCGTAGAGGGAGACCAAGAGATGAATACACTAAGCAGATTCAGAAGGATGTAGGTTGCAGTAGGTACTGGGAGATGAAGAAGCTTGCACAGGATAGAGTAGCATGTAGAGCTGCATCAAACCAGTCTCAGAACTGAAGATCACAACATCTAACTTCCTACCCGCCAGCAACAATCGCCACGTGTCTCGCAGCGTTTGAAAGCCGGCGATCTGCGGAGGCAGGAGTGTGGTCAGGGCTGCGCTATAGAGACAGCGGCGCGGCACAGCGCGGTCCGGAATGGCTTACACATAATGGCATCGGCGTGGCTGCGCGTGATTGATGCGCGGCTAACGCTATGCAGCCAGCGGCGGCCGGCCGCCTCGCCCTTGTTCCGCTTCCTCATCCCGCGGTGATTAATGGCCGGCGTCGCGGCCCGCCGAAAATCTGCGCCCGGGAGCGCCATGCGCACTGCCCGGGGCCAAACGCGGCGCCGCCGTTAGGACGACGCTAGCGTCGGACAGCACCGCTCCGGTGTCCGCCGGTCACTTGCTGCCATTAGGCGTCAGTAAGGCGTCAGGACATTTGTTCTCAAGCACACCAATTCCCAGTGTAAGCCATCATCGCTCTTCCAATGATCGACAACCACTCGCTACAGTTACAAGGATTACGAAAAATTAACGTTCGCAGATGCTTATTAAGTCAATATATGATTGCAATGCCATTTTTCACTTTGAAAGCTGGCTGTTACGAGTGACAGCAACAAACTTTTCGTTTCAAAAAATGTGGAAATTCCTTTGGGAAATCGTGGGATATTCCCATTCTTGATGTTCTAATTGGTGGCGGTGTTATGCGTATCTTCAAAATGGCGTCTCTAACGGGGGTGCGTACCAAGCAGAGATGCCATTGAGTTTCTTTTTCGAGAAAAGCGAAATCTGGTTGGTAGGTATTCAGAGAGCGCACAGGATAAGGTTACGATTGTGGAAGGGGTCGTAAACAGTTACCGTCATTGTCAGTTGCACAATCAAACACACTATTCTTCTGAGAACGACTTATTTACACATTGCTTTTAAGATCACAATTTGATAATACGGCTGAAGGCCGAGTTAAAGAAAACTTGAGATACTTTCTGGGCTGAAGGCCCAAAACCACACCAAAAACAAGAACGGCTGAAGGCCTGGCTTAGAAATCAAGAGCAATTAAAAATAGAAGGTAAAAAATTTTTTGTTAAAAAACATGGAAATGAAAACAATTAGCAGCTGAAGGCCTGCACTACTCATCTAAAGGACAACTAAAATTAAAACACATTAATAAACATATTTTTCTAACCTCGAAATTTCCTTTTCAACTTACAACAGAACGGATGAAAGCCTAATTAAAGAATTATTAACTTATTGCACTGCTGAAGTCCATTCGAATTTGAAACAACGGCTGAAGGCCTGAATAACGAATCGGACAAACAATTTAAAATAAACCCCTTCCTGCTTATAAAAAAAATTCCTTTAAAGAATACAAACGGCTGAAGGCCCTATTAAAAGGGGTTCAAGAAAATCCTCGGATCAAGGCTACATGTAACACATTGAACAACTAAAGGCTTAGGGCCTGAATTACAAACAACTTCAGATAGAACAAATTTTAAGAAGACAATATTCTTTTAAATAAAATCAGCCTTAAAAATTTTAACTTAACACGGCTGAAGGCCTTTATGTAAAATTAAAAAAAAGAAAAAATGAATTAATACACGGCCGAAGGCCTTGCAAAATACCTCAAACCAAAATGAAAATCACAATATAAAACAAACAGAACAAGTGGTGCTCAGAAGTGTTCCAAAGGTCGGCATGAGAAGGCAGCTCAAATGTAAGGTGCGGTGAGACAGGCACCCAACAGTTGAAGTTAAATAATCGGATGAAAACCAAAACTAGGGATTGCCCAAGGACCGACCAACAACTTAATCAATTCCCTTTTGTCCGACTAATGGCACCACGATTTAAAATATCGGCCAAGGACGAGGATACGAAACTGGCGTCTAAAAACAGCCAAGGGAACAATAATCACTCTAAGGAAAATATGAACCAAACAACTTAAAAGGCTGTCGAACTACACGCCATGCCGGACACCATCAGCACGACAAGGAAAGGCACCACAGTTGAGGTATCATAACAGGTTAAGTGATCACTCAAGTTCAGCCTCCAGAATCGGTGGGAGACGAACTTTGTCACTCTCGCAGCTAGCACCTCACAATCTGACAGCACGTACACGCCACCAATGGACCTGGCCTGGGCTCGCGCCGTGGAGACTTCCTCGCTGTTCCACTAAACCGACTGACTCAAACCAGCAAGCAGACAGCATTAAAAAAAACTGCTCAGTCAAAACCACACAAGCTACACACGATTCTGCAAAACAATTCAACATACAACCCTAACACTACTAAAACCAGGAGGAATCACAAGTCGACAGACACACAGAACCCGGAAGAAGTCAGCGAACAAATACACGTCTTCCAAAGAGACGAGCGACCAAACGACCAACCAAGGTCGTCCACACTGAAGTCATGTGTGCTGGCAACAGTCAGGTGAGTCATGGCTATCTGAACATCACTGCTGTTCCGTCCCTCACTGAACTCCCAACACACGAAGACCCGGAAATACTAGCGGTCGCTCCAAAGATACTACGGCAGTGCTCTTATCGATAAGCACTGCTGCTGCCACTCACGGGCAGGTAAGCCAGCAACTTAGTGGCGCCAGTAAATCGCATCGCAAATATTCATAGGCGCTTGAGGAATGTCTGCGGATATCTGGCAGTGAACAAAAGCCCGCTGAGTCGTTGGGCGAGACGTTTATCGTCATCGCAACTAGATCGCGCAAACTTGTCCGATATCCCACGTGCCGGGCAGCTGCACACAGATGTGACTTTTGCAATGTTGGAACGTGTGGACACTTCATTCGAGGTGGTCGATGGATCACAGTCAAACATTTCGCTGCTCAAGGAGACGTCTCTGTAGGTAGTGCTGACGCACACGTCCACCAGTTGTGGTACTCGAAGGTATATGCCCGTGGATCCTCACAACCTTACCAAAGACCATAAAGAGCGACTAAGGATCATCCGTGCGGCATTGCTTCCACGCTGTGAGTCTAATCGTGACAATTTTTGTTGAATGTCGTCACAAGTGATGAAACAAGTGTTCATCATTTCAAACGGAAAACAAAACGGCAATCCTCGGAGTCGGACCAAACCACCTCTCATCCAAAGAAAACTTCCAAAGCCGAAACCTCAGACGGCAAGGTTATGGTGACGTTCTTTTGTGACTCTAAAAGGGGTTATTCTGGTTTATATCCTCCCTCACTGTGCAGCGATCATCTATGGAGTGTATTGTGCTACTGGCAGGAGACTCAAGAAACGACATCAGCTTATTCGTTGCCACAAAAATGGAAACGAACTTCTCCTTCTCGATGACAACGTAAGGCCTCGCACAAGTATAAGCGCCCGAGAGCAGCTCACAAAATTTCGTTAGACTGGTCTTCCTCATCCGCTCCATAGCCCGAATCACTCAGCTTCCGACTTCCATCTGTTTGGACCAATGGAGAATGCACTCTGCGGGAAGCAGTACATGGGCGATGTGGAGTGTGGTGTCTGGCGGTGACACCACATGGAGATTATTCATTCAGCAAGACGTTGGCTCCGACATAGATCCGTAGTGTGGTACTATTCGGGCATACTGGCCCTCCCAATAAGGTGACTCGAGTCCGTTGCACTGAACAGAGGTTATGTTGAAAAATAGAGTTTTTTAGCCAGAGGAGTGGAGAGTTATATGGTGTATTGCAATTTTGAATAAAACAAACTTGCCTTCTGGAAAAAAAAAATGTTGCATTACTTAAGGAATGGCCCTCGTAGTTCTATTACTAACTGAATGGGCACGTACAAAATTCAGGTATCCGCTCAGGCCTAATCTGGCTATCGTGTGCAGTGGGCATGTTCACGCTTTATCCTGAACACTGGATCATCGAGACCAATCTACTGTGACTAATTCACTTCAATTTATTGGGATTCTGACAGGTGCAAACAGTCGCAGCAGCAGTTGCGCTGCTTGCAGTAATCAGCTGGTGATGCATTTCACCACCCCATCCACACTTGGTACGCTGGTAAGGTCACTCGTTCGGTAAACAATGGTGATACCGAAATCCAGGACGCTCCTGCATTATTGTGACGCCGGAGCTATGTGAAGTCTGGGGCAGCTACATGTCAACACGCTTGACCCTGGCGCGTGCAAATATTGGACAGACCAGCAAGAGGTACCGAACTGATGACCACTGTCGAAAGGGCTCTACTGCCATTTGCATTTGCAGCCAGCAATATCCGTTATCATACAAGCCCGCCTGCCATAACATCTAGCATCAATGGGTCGAGGGTTTAGCTAGGAACTTTCCAGTCAGGAAACCACATGGTGTCTACTGTCAACTGGTGCCATCAGGCAGATAAGAGTGGCTGGGTTTCGGTTTCTGGATGCCATCACTTCTGTCACTCGCCGCTGCTGAGGTAGGCTACCAGCACGTCATGCTCGCTACACACCCGTGCGTCTGCAGCGCCAGCACCAGACTCGGCTCAGGTGACAGATGTGTATGTCTACCACGCGAAGTCGGTCCACTCCCAGGCTATGCCCAGCTGTTGAAGCCGAGGAAATCCATTATCAGCAAAGACTATTGGTTCGATGCCCAACTCGCACCTGCTGGACTTGGGAACATTATCTCTGCTGTACGCTGAACGTAATTAGTAAACTAACTGCTTCCAAGCTGAAGGTGCTTGGATTACCTTCTTGGATACCCACTAGAGAACCATTTGCTATGACTACTATGTGTGAACAATAACGCACCAACACAACAGTACCGCACAAAGGATTGCCTACACACGGGAGGGCAGGGCCACAACGACGAGAACCCAATCAACGCGTGTCCATGCGATAACAACAACAACAACAACAACAGGTGTGTTACTGAAGACAATTCAGGACGCCACCACTGCAACTGTGGGAACTCGCCTCGCCGGCAGTAAGGTCTTCCCCACTGAGACAGTTGGAGGCCATTTCAATTACAGATCAAGCGTATGTACCATTGAAACTTTATCCCGATTGCAAAAAAATCGCAAGTGGTTGAAGATTTATTTCATAACGAATTTTGGACTGCTGAATACAACTGGTAAATCCAATTAGCTAAACAAAATCTTTTTCATCGCTTTTGAATTTTTGATTTTTGAGAAAAATCATAATTTTTTCAAACCCATACACTGACTTGTTGGATATCATGGAGTGTATTCACAAATATATGTTGAGCTACATGCTTTTAAAACTGACATAAGAGCAACATTTTTTTCGTTTCGACCAGTTTGATTTTTTCAAAGAAATGTAAGTACAGTTACCTTTGTTAACACTATATATATATATATATATATATATATATATATATATATATATATATATATATACGAAAATTGTAAATCAATTATAATATATTTGCATTTATAATGCGTGACAAGAATTTAGCATAAAATAAAATTTCTGCGAGATTCCAGTATAAAGGAAAAATAAATAAAAGATGACTTGACACGTTTGAAAATTGTTGTTTCTATATTCAATTTACATACTACATCACACAGTCCCATCTCTTCTGTGTGCGCACAGGCAGGTCGTCGGCCGCGGGTATAAAAATGGGTCTTTCTGGCCGCTAGGCGTAATGCTGTCAACAATCGCCGGGCTTCCACATCGGGTTGGAGTTGGTAGACTGCAGGGGCGTTACCGCTAGAGTGTCTGTACGTATGTGTGTATCGTGGTATGGATAAAGTTACCTCAAGTAAATAAACTGTGTTCAAACATTAATCACCTGCTGGACCTAAGAGCCTCACAACCCGCCGCCATTCATCCTGGACCAAAAACCTTTATACATGTTTATTTTCCAGTTCACAACGGAATCTGCCACGAACGTAGATCCTCAGGTCTGGAAATGCAAGAAGAAAAGGAAATCATAGTTACACACATTTATTCACGCTGAATGCCATTACGCAGCGTGTGTTTGGAAAACATGAGTTAGATATTAGTTACCAAATGACATCACTTCAAAAAAAAATTACATTAACTTTTATTTACAATTAACATACAACTGAAATACGCAGACGCAACAAAAATCGAATCACCAAGTACACTACTGGCCATTAAAATTGCTACACCAACAAGAAATGCAGATGATAAACGGGTATTCATTGGACAAATATATTATACTACAACTGATATGTGAATACATTTTCACGCAATTTGTGTGCATAGACCCTGAGAAATCAGTACCCAGAACAACCACCACTGGCCGTAATAGTGGCCTTGATACGCCTATGCATTTAGTCAAACAGAGCTTGGATGGCGTGTACAGGTACAGCTGCCCATGCAGCTTCAACACTATACCACAGTTTATCAAGAGTAGTGACTGGCGTATTGTAACGAGCCAGTTGCTCGGCCACCATTGGCCGGACGTTTTCAATTGGTGAGAGGACCTGGAGAATGTGCTGGCCAGGGCAGCAGTCTAACATTTTCTGTATCTAGAAAGGCCCATACAGGACCTCCAACTTGCGGTCGTGTATTGTCCTGCTGAAATGTAGGGTTTCGTAGGGATCGAATGGAGGGTAGAGACACGGGTCGTAAGACATCTGTAATGCAACGTTCACTGTTCAAAGTGCCGTCAATGCGAAGAAGAGGTGGCCGAGACGTGTAACCAATGGCACCCCATACCATCACGCCGGGTGATACGTCAGTATGGCGATGAGGAATACACGCTTCCAATGTGCGTTCACCACGATGTCGCCAAACACGGATGCGACCATCAAGATGCTGTAAACAGAACCTGGATTCATCCGACAAATTGACGTTTGCCATTCGTGCACCCAGGTGCGTCGTTGAGTACACCATCGCTGGCGCTCCTGTCTGTGATGCAGCGTCAAGGTTAACCGCAGCAATGGTCTCCGAGGTGATAGTCCATGCTGCTGCAAACGTCGTCGAACTGTTCGTGCAGATGGTTGTTGTCTTGCAAACGTCCCCATCTGTTGACTCAGGGATCGAGACGTGGCTTCACGATCCGTTACAGCCCTTTGGATAAGATGCCTGTCATCTCGACTGCTAGTGATACGAGGCTGTTGGGATCCAGCACGGTGTTCCGTATTACCCTCCTGAACCCACTTATTCCATATTCTGCTAACAGTCATTGGATCTCGACCAACGTGAGCAGCAATGTCGCGATACGATAAACCGCAGTCGGATGGGCTACAATCCGACCTTTATCAAAGTCGGAAAAATTATGGTACGCTTTTCTCCTCCTTACGCTAGGCATCACAACAACGTTTCACCAGGCAACGCCGGTCAACTGCTGTTTGTGTATGAAAAATCGGTTGGAAACTTTCCTCGTGTCAGGACGTTGTAGGTGTCACCACCGACGTTAACCTTGTGTGAATGCTCTGGAAAGCTAATCATTTGCATATCACAGCATGTTCTTCGTGTCGGTTAAATTTCGGGTCTGCAGCATGTCATCTTTGTGGTGTAGCAATTTTAATGTCCAGTAGTGTAATTATGCGACATAAACGGAAGTTGGCAGGCTTGTTTCCCCAAACGAAAGATGATGTCTGCTCCAATTTCCCGCAGTTGCGTAAGAGTGGTGCTAATAGCGCCACTACGAGAATGCAAATCTGGTTTCCTTTAAATACACGCAGTACCCGACGCATGCGTCAGTTACTTTTGAGATTAGACGACGTGATTTCATGTCAGTTAATAATTCCTTTAAGACTATAATGACGACATCAACACACCACTGAGTTTGAACGAGGTCGTGTAATAGGGCTACCAGAAGCTTGATATTCCTTCTACCATTTGCAGAAACGTTTGACGGGGATGTAACCACTGTATGTGATGCTGGCAGTGGTAGTCACGATAATGTACGGTTGGAAGAAGACCAGTATCTACGTGGGACTAGCGAGAGGGGAGACCATCACGTTTGGCGTATGGCTGTGGCGCATCGCACCGCATCTGCAGCAGCAATCTGAGCAGCAGTTAGCATGACAGTGACACAACGCACTGTTACAAATCAGTTACTTCGAAGACAGCTCCGAGCCAGAAGCATTGTGCAGTGCATTCCGCTGATCCCAGATCACCGCAGTTTCCGACTTCCGACTTCAATAGTAGCAAGCGAGAGCTCACTGGAGAGCAGGGTGGAAAAATTCGTGTTTTCTGATGAAAGCTGGTTCTGCCTCGTTGCCAGTGATGGCCGTGTGTTCGTTAGAAGGAGGCCAGCTGAGGGCCAGCAACCAAGCATTTCACATTCACAATGGCTTATTTCGCGCTTAGACTAAGGGGAAGTTTTTGGTTTAAAAAAAAAATGCCGGCCCTAGTGGCTGTGCGGTTCTAGGCGATACAGTCTGGAACCGCGAGACCGCTACGGTCGCAGGTTCGAATCCTGCATCGGGCATGGATGTGTGTGATGTCCTTAGGTTAGTTAGGTTTAAGTAGTTCGAAGTTCAAGGGGTCTGATTACCTCAGTAGTTACGTCCGATAGTGCTCAGAGCCAATTGAAATAAAAAAAAAAAAATGATTTTTTTTAAAAAAATTGCATTTTTGGTTCCATAAAAGTGTTTAGAATCCACCCCTGAAACGGTTTCTCCGAATACGGAACGGAAATGTTTGTTATTCGCGGTTGAACAAAAAAATGCACCTGCCTGAAATCGGCCTATTTCACGCACCAGTTTTTTTTTTTCGGATGACGAGTTATTGTACCGCTGCTTGGGAGGAAACACACAAAGTTCAACTGAAAGTTTGAAAGCGTGTGTTTGAAAGTTAGCCCCCAAGCATTTGCGTTCTGATGCGAAGACTGTGGAGATTGCGACTTTTCTGGCAGTGAGCAGCTTCAACGGAGGGTATTCAGGAATTCTGAAGACCATGGCAACGATGGACGTCACCCTGGGACTCTATTCGACGCAGTTCGCCAGGCCTTCGGACGACCACCGGATTCAAGTTACCGAAAACCGCTTGTCACCGGCCGTACGAGCGGCTCTGGAGCAGCGCAGGATGGCCCAGATAGAGCAGAACGCCCTCTACGAGGAAGAAGAAGGACTAGTTTATGGACCCGGAATAGTAGATTGAACGTAAGTTGCATAATATTGCATTTATATGTAGTCAAAAGTTCAAACGCGTTTTTCTCGAAATGACGTTTCTTTTACCGCACGGTATGGTAACTTCAAATCTACTGAACCTATTGGCACGATTCTTTGTTTCCGACGAAGCTAATTAACTTGTGTAGGAGTTGCACCAATTTTATTCCGATCCATCAACTATAAATATTTTTATTTGGCCGACAAAGTCTATAAAAAAACGTATTTTCTTTCAAATGGCCGCCATTTTGTTTCCTATGGTACAAATAACTTGAACGAGGTACACCACCTAAAGAATCTTATATACTTCGCTAATGGCAACTCAGCTTTTCATTTCAGATGGGCAGGCTGACCTGCGACATACCGTGCGTGAAGGTCTACATGGAAATTTTGTTTCTTTCCGACGGCACTTCCACCTTTGCTCTTCGACATTTCCGGCGAAAAAATTCTAGTTTGTAGAGAAAATATCAATAAGCATTTTGACCATATTTGACATTGATACCTGTAACACATCAAATGGTTCACATGGCTCTGAGCACTATGGGACTTAACATCTGTGGTCATCAGTCCCCTAGAACTTAGAACCACTGAAACCTAACTAACCTGACATCACACACATCCATGCCCGAGGCAGGATACGAACCTGTGACCGTAGCGGTCACGCGGTTCCAGACTGAAGCGCCTAGAACCGCACAGCCAAACCGACCGGCTTGTAACACATCCCGAGAAAAAAAATTCTCAAACAACATGTTTTCCTCGGGGAAAAGATAGTAAACCTCTCCTTAACCTGTGATCTTGCGTTGTTAATCACTTCAATACGCTACCTAGACAAATGTATTCCCGAAATTTCATTAATATACTGGAATTATTATTTACAGTTGCGATTTTGCTTCTGTCAGTGTGTTTCAGCAGTGTTTTCAGTTCAGCATTCCGGAAAGGTGGTTCAATTTTAGTAATTGTATCTATCAGTGTCGTGCACAGGGACCCGGACTGCGGGCCGCGGCCACACTGGACTACAGCACTCTCGGGCCAAGTGAGATGCTGACGTCACCCCTTGGACCGAGCAGTGCTGTACGGTGTGTTACGGGCTCAACAGAGTAGCGCATGGAGACGCAGTCCTCGGGCGGCGGCCACAGTGCTCCACACTGGGCGAGCCCGTGACGTCAATGCACGGGCCGGACAGTGCCGTGCGCAAGCACTGGTGTGCTGCGGCTTACAGGCTGGCGGTAGCACAGACCGCAGTCTACGAGCTGCGCGTAGAGCAGTGCTGAGGGGAGTTGGGGGTTTTTCTATTTTTATTCTGAAAACAGTAGATGGGCACGGAAACTAAACACGGTTTGCACAGCGCACGTCAAGAAAAAGGGAAGTAAAAGAAAAGCTAGTTAGTAGTGAGTACAGAACTACGCAGCCTCATACACATCTTAAAAGTTCAGTTTGGACAGCGTTTAGCTCTATAATTGATGACGCTGGGGAAAACGTTAATTATGTTTACTGTCGGCTGTAAAGCGAAATTTACGGTCATGCTAAATGGTCAAGTGGCATTTCCATATTTCTCGTCATCCATGCGGGTCTAACTAAAGTCTTTTGTGGACGAGAAACTGATTACTAATCCTTCTCAGGAGATTACAGTCGATAAATGCATAGCTATGTGTGCACGAGACCAAAGGTCTTACGGAATTTTAAGAGATGATTTTCTGGACCTTGTTCAGATGTTAATCGACACTGAAGCGACGTACGGAAAAGCACAAGGCGAGAATTATTTAACTGTATGAAAAGAAACGTAAATTAGTTACAAGCTTCGGCGTGCCCCACCCACTTTATTCAACATGTAAACGTCACTAGAGATTTTCGGATATAAGTTACGTCATGCCTGCCATCACTGACGCACACGAATAGCGAAACTCTGTCGTAACATCGATGCGGTCGATGACATCCTGGATGGCCGTTTTCAGCTCAGCAATGGTTTTTCGGATTATCGGTGTACAGCTTGTCTTTAATATAGCCCCACAAAAAGTAGCGCTTGTGTTCAGATTCGGAAAATATGGCGGCCAATCGAGGCCCATGCCAGTGGCCTCTGGGTACACCAGAGCCAGAGTGTAGTCCCCGAAGTGCTCTTCAACGACATCAAACACTCTCCTGCTTCGATGGGATCGTATGAACCACATATTGTTCAAATTAGGGTCACTTTGTATAATGGTGATGAAATTATCATCCAAAACTATGACGTACCGTTCGGTAGTCATCGTGCCATTAACGAATATCGCACCAATTATTCCGTGACTGGACACTGCAAACCACAGTCCCCTGTTGTGAGTGTAGACACTTCTCACATGGATGAGAATGAGATCGTGTTGACATCTTGTCTTATTTTGTTCCGAGTTGATCTGTGCTGACGGAGAAAAAGTAGGCGATAAGATTATTCTTCCGAATACTGTTACTAAACACAACAGTAGCAAGCCTTCTGTACGAGGAATCAGAACATATCGTCTCTCTTTCTCTCTCTCTCTCTCTCTCTCTCTCTCTCTCTCTGCCGGCCTGTGTGGCCGAGCGGTTCTAGGCGCTTCAGTCCGGAACCGCGCGACCGCTGCGGTCGCAGGTTCGAATCCTGCCTCGAGCATGGATGTGTATGATGTCCTTAGGTTAGTCTGGTTTAAGTAGTTCTAAGTTCTAGGGGACTGATGACCTTAGATGTTAAGTCCCATAGTGCTCAGAGCCATTCTCTCTCTCTCTCTCTCTCTCAAAGGTGATTCACAATGTTGCGCGGCTCTTTCTTTTCGCTGGTTTTGTCCACCGTGTAATGGGACACGGACATTACCCAAATTATTTATACTGAATCTAGAGAAGAGAGCAACCCAGCTGTGGCTGCTGAGACAATAGTACATCTGAAAAAGACGTACTGGAATGACCAGTTTAAGAGTCCCTGATGGTGGAAGGAAGACAGTAGTTTCGTATGCCAATCTTGTTGCCAAGCAGTAAGCGGTTAAGATTTTCAAAGTCTCAGAGCGAAGCTATTTGGCTTACATTACGGCGGCGTCAGCAACACGCAGGCACGAAGAACAACATTGTGCCACCGAAAGTGGGCCGTGGGAAAAAACAACATCGGTGCTTCTGGTGAGCCAGACAACGGAGCTCAGCAGAAATGTTGTGGGACAGTGGAGCTGGACAGGATGACGTGACCTTCGTTACGTGATGACAGAAACGCTATTGCTAATTCAAAGACTTATGCGGACCCCTGTTAAACATTAACAGTTACTTTGCTCCATAAATACCCCAGCACTTTAGCTCGTAAGGCAGTCGGTCAGACAGTTCGATGGCGTACGTAATGTTCGCACTTAATACCATAATTACAGTAAAATGACGTCTGGCGCAAGGCTGTTGTAGATTTCCTGCACGCTACTGAGAAACGACACCCGCAACTGTGAGAGATGACTACCTCGGCATACTCACCAATCGCACAGTTCAACACCATAGCCCGCCGCTGTTGCAGACGGGTCCAATCATACACCAGTGTTCCTGGTACTTTCGCCGCGGACTGACCAGGGCCTACCAGAACGGCAGTCCAATTCATCGTATCACACGGCTACATCGTAGTTCTACACGGCAACCGTCATCGCGGTTCAACAGCTGAAGAAGAACGGTGCTGAGCGGGAGAGGACAGAGCACCTCCCACATGGACGTAAGGCTTAACGCCTTTGCTCACTCCCGCGACATCGTGGTACTGCCATCGGGCTGTTAACTGCCGGTACCAGAAACCGACTAGTAAAAGACGGTGCAGCGTCAGCTACCATCAGCGGACTGAAGGTCGCTTGCGACGCTAACTCTCGACGGGCATCGACAGCCGACGTTGGTAATAACGCCACGCTTCCGCATTTACGGCACGCATGTAGGAAAAACACGAATGCCCCCTAATCCCTTGCCTACAGGTCGGAGCTTACGTGACCGCATCGGAGTCGCGGTACATTGCATTTATGCTGCAGCAACGTCGTGAAACGGAAAGTTTTTGAAAGTCACTTGCACCATTCACTTTAATTAGCAGCAATGGGGCGAATGAAGTGAAACACAAGATAGCTATCATCTGAACCATGGCGTACTAGTATCTCTGTTCCACATGCTGTTGCTACAGCAAACTATACTAAATACAGTTCCTTACAAGGGAACCTCCCCATCGCACCCCCCTCAGATTTAGTTATAAATTGGCACAGTGGATAGGCCTTGAAAAACTGAACACAGATCAATCGTGAAAACAGGAAGAAGTTGTGTGGAACTATGGAAAAATAAGCAAAATATACAAACTGAGTAGTCCATGCGCAAGATAGGCAACATCAAGGATAGTGTGTGCTCAGGAGCGCCGTGGTCCCGTGGTTAATGTAAGCAGCTGCGGGACGAGAGGTCCTTGGTTCAAGTCTTCCCTCGAGTGAAAAGTTTACTTTCTTTATTTTCGGTCCCTGGTTCAAGTCTTCCCTCGAGTGAAAAGTTTACTTTCTTTATGTTCGCAAAGTTATGATCTGTCCGTTCGTTCATTGACGTCTCTGTTCACTGCAATAAGTTGAGTGTCTGTGTTCTGCGACCGCACCGCAAAATCTTGCGATTACTAGACGAAAGGACGTGCCTCTCCAATGGGAACCGAAAACATTTGATCGCAAGGCCATAGGTCAACCGATTCCTCTACAGGAAAACACGTCTGATAATTCTATACGACACTGTTGACGGCATGTGCGTCACATGACAGGAATATGTTGTCGACCCACCTAACTTGTACACTTGGCGAATGGGTAAAAAGATTCTTCTACCTTTCCCGATTTAGGTTTTCTTGTGGATGTGATAATCACTCCCAAAAAAGTGGTGAAAACATAAGAGTTTGTCACATAAACTGAAAATAAAAAATTAAACTACTCGAGGGGAGACTTGAACCAAGGACCTCTCGTTCCGCACCTGCTCACGCTAACCACGGGACCACGGCGCTCCTAAGCTCCCGTTATTCATTATGTTGCTTATCTTACACATGGACTACTCAGTTTGTATATTTTGCTTATTTTTTATAGTTCCACACAACTTCTTCCTGTTTTCTCGATTGAGCTGTGTTCAGTTTTTCAAGGCCTATCCTCTATGCCAATTTATAACTAAATCTGAGGGGGGTGCGATGGGAAGGTTCCCTTGTTAGTAAGAAATATATGCAGTATCGGCCATTATCCAGTCGGCCGCACTTTCAAATACGCGCGGTGCCAGTAACGCCGCCGCGTTTCCTACAGCCCCCACTGTAGTACGAGGGCGCTGCCAGCCACGAACGACAACATCGCTGCCAATGAGATGCAAGCATCCCCCTGCCTCCCCCCCCCCCCCCCGATCACCACCCACCCCCTCCTCCCTCCACCACGGATCTCCAGCGGTGGATGTACTGAAGTACGAACATAAATGCACTGACCCCATTTTCTTCTTGTGTGTTTGCCAGTTACATAAAATTTACAGACCTCCATACTGGCCTGGGCTCGACATCTACCGAACAGACATAGTAGTGAAGAGTAGGATATATATAGCTTATAACACTAGCCTGCCACGTATGTTGCACTAGTTTACCGTGACACAAGCTAATGTTACACTCTGAGACGATTTTGAATTTTGACAGCGCGAGTGTCTAATGGGTAAAGGCATCGGACTATAATTTTGAATATGGTGAAAGTAACAGAGAAACTAAACAGACTTTAACTTCGGGAGTTAATGAAAGCGGTAAAATTCATATGTGAATGAAAAAAAAAGAATGGTCGTCAGCCCAATTGGGCACATTAATTTGGAAATATATGTTTAAGAAAATTGGATAATGGTTATTAAAGTTACTTTCATTGATATTTCTCTTTGGATAGCGCACAGGATACAAATTGTCGTAGGGCACTCTGAGCTGTGTGTAGCAGCAGTTATCAATAATACAGCAGTAATTATGGAAAAGCAAATTTGCTCTAAACTCATACTAATAACGGCTACACTCTAGATCATTACTTAATGATGAGTGATCACGAAAGCTTTACGGAGATGATAGATAGGCTCCAGCGGAAGACTCTGCAAGAGAGACGCTCAGTAGCTCGGTACGGGCTTTTGTTGAAGTTTCGAGGACATACTTTCAAAAAAATGTTCAAACGTGTGTGAAATCGAATGGGACTTAACTGCTAAGGTCATCAGTCCTTAAGCTTACACACTACTTAACCTAAATTATCCTAAGACAAACACACATATCCACCCCCGAGGGAGGACTCGAACCTCCCCCGGGAAATACTTTCATCGAGGAGTCGAGCAGTACATGGCTCTCACCTACGTATATCTTGCGAAGACACCATAATGCTAAAATCAGAGAGATTAGAACCCACACAGAGGCATACCGACGATCTTTCTTTCCATGAACAATACGAGACTGGAATAATAGGGAGAACCCATAGAGGTACTCAAGGTACCATCCGCCACGCACCGTCAGGTGGCTTGCAGAGTATAGATGTAGATGTTGATGTAAACTAGTACTGAAATGTTGCTGCATGAAGTGCAGAACTAAATTTGGATATGAGGTGCTTCTAGCTTAACTGATATGTAAAACCACAAATATAGATAAATAATATCATAATTACACTGTTTATAGCAGTAGTAGTCCAATTACCTTTCTAATATGTGAAGAACATGATGGGGATCCATAAACTAGTATAATGTCACTAGTCAAACTATGATTATTTCAGTAAAAAAAAACTAATTCAAACAAATCTAATATTTCTCTTCACTTGGACTGGTTTATAACTCAGTTTACAAGACAAAAAAACTTAACACTGAGCTTAATTAACTTCAAAAAGGAATCATTCACGATAGGAATCACGACCACATCATGTTTAAAATGAGCTTAACTTATTTGCCTTTTTTATCAGCTGCGAAGCATATATTTTAGACAGTAACATTTGCACAGTCTGACACTGTATTCTCGCAAAACTATACTTTGCAATATACTGAGGGTACTTTAGCCAAATCCTATCTACCTTAAGGTTAGTAGTTTTAACTTCAACTTTCACTACCCTTTTCACATTTGACAAAGAAAAAAAAACCACTTTGAAACACATGAAAGCAAAAATTGTTCACTTAAAACAGGATACTGCTTTTAGTAGCACTTAGGAGAGGACCCTGCATAGGTTCGTGATCAGGATAGAAGATACGGTTCATTTGTAGCATTTGGAAATCAACTGGTCCATACCCATATACATATGCATATATATATCTGGATGTATGAAGTTAGTGAAGCAGTGGCGAAGTTTTAGTGGCAAGCGGCATGACGGCTAAATGTACTCACGGCTCTAGAGGTTGGAATACTCTATAAATTCTCTTCTTGGCATCGGATTTTCAACATATTAAACCCATTCCTTTTTGCCGAGAATACCCAATAACTTCCATATCCACATCCGAGGCAAAATCCCTTGTAAAGCAGCTTCCAACTGCCTCGCTTGACACCGTCGAAGTGTACTTACTGCGTACCGCTCCCACCAAGGACCTGCCCAGTTCGACCGCCAAAACCACCTTTTACAACGCGCCAAGCCACTTCCGTTGCGGAAGGACTTCACTACATCTTTTACATTTTCCATACAAGTGCCCTAAGCATGAACCAGCTGCCAGTTAACGTTTTCTTCCTTACAAATATACACATATTATAAGAATTCATTATTTCAACAAATTATTTTGCTTTTTTCATATATACATGACGAAACTCTAAATTTCCTGTCACTAATCAATGATCGCAACAGACACAGAATACACACTTAATAATTACAGATACACAGTTACATAATATAAACCTATTTCTAATCGATATAAGTGTTACAAACTCTTTTGTATCTGTATATATTTCTCTATTCGCAATTTACTATTAGCAAATGACGCTGTAACTTTAGCAATAACGTTAAGAATTATTCTTACTGTTTGATATTATTTGTAGAATAAGTTAATACATGAATTTTCTGTTCATGAACGGCATCTGTTGCTCGCTCCTGTATCCACTAAAGATCCACACAGCGTGCAAAGCAGGTCATTACAATATATTGTTTATTTCAGATTGTTACAGCTGAATTATGGGCCTTTTTTTGGTGCACTCTGTTCAATAATCACACTATCACACTCTCCATTTAGCAACAAAGACCAGTTAATTACGTAAAAGTTCGCATTATGGAATGTAGCCAGCCAGTTATTTCACAAGAAACTTCTTTTCATACCCAAAATTCAAACATAGTGGCCTATTTCTGATGCGCTAAGCGAATCACTCCACGATCTGTAACTGACGATAAACGTCCTGAACTATCTCGAAAACCAACAATGTCGCAGCCTCCGGAAAAGAAGCCGCTGTGTCGATCGTTGATAGCGGTATCGATAGCGTTACTCTTATACTTGTCAGCCGTGCCTAGCAGTTCATCTCCTTTCCGGGAGAACAAGTTTTTTTCGCCAGCACTGACAGGAGTTTTATTCAACGGCCGAAGAGACAAAGAGAGCCACGAAAAGACCGGATTGCAGTGTCTCGCAATATCGTCCCGCGATGTGCTCGTTCCCAGCCGCAGCCGCTGCGTCCGCCGGCGCACTCCTATGAAATGAGGTCGGTTTAATATGAAACCCCACACTCTCTGTGCAAACAGCAAGAGAGGTCCATTTTATTATTTATTCCTGTCGGCCAAAAAGTCATACCGTTCTTTTCACCCCACAAAGCCCGCGCTAACGAAGGACCAGTCCGCTGGCAGGAGTGGGTATTTAGAGAGACGGTAGGGCGGCGTTTGCAAACAGGGAGCGCGTTTTCGCTTTAAAAAAAGAGAGCATCGCAGGCAGCCGGCCGAGCGCGGTCGTCAATAATTGAACACGGGCCGCCTAATCGCGCGCGCACAGCTCCCCCGCGGCTGGTAGGCTTTTAATTGCACCCCTGTCCGACAAATCCACCGGCAGACTACTGGTTCAGGGGTGCAAAGACCACCTCCCACCGCTGCAGGTGTCTGCCAACATGTCACCGTCGGGAGCCCATCGACTGACTGACGTCGAACGTCGGCCGTTGTGGCCGAGTGGTTCTAGGCGCTTCAGTCTGGAACCGCGCGACCGCTACGGTCGCAGGTTCGAATCCTGCCTCGGGCGTGGATGTGTGTGACGTCCATAGGTTAATAGGTTTAAGTAGTTCTAAGTTCTAGGGGACTGATGACCTCAGATGTTAAGTCCCATAGTGCTCAGAGCCATTTGAACCATATTTTGACGTCGAACTACATCGTTGGTGTACTTGGAAATAAGAGCTATGTCCTACGTACACTACTGGCCATTAAAATTGCTACACCAAGAAGAAATGCATTATATATATATATATATATATATATATATATATATATATAATACTAGAACTAACATGTGATTACATTTTCTCGCAAATTTGGGTGCATAGATCCTGAGAAATCGGTACCCAGAACAACCACCTCTGGCCATAATAACGGCCGTGATACGCTTGGGCATTGAGTCAAACAAAGCTTGGATGCCTTGTACAGGTACAGCTGCCCATGCAGCTTCAACACGATACCGCAGTTTATCAAGAGTAGTGACTGGCGTATTGTGACGAGCCACTTGCTCGGCCACCATTGACCAGACTTTTTCAATTAGTAAGAGAGCGGAGAATCTGCTGGCCAAGGTAGCAGTCGAACATTTTCTGTATCGAGAAAGGCCCGTACAGGACCTACAACATGTGGTCGTGCATTAACCTCCTGAAATATAGGGTTTCGCAGGGATCGAATGAAGGGTAGAGCCACGGGTCGTAAGACATCTGAAATGCAACGTCCACTGTTCAAAGTGCCGTCAGTGCGAACAAGAGGTGAGCGAGACGTGTAACCAATGGCACACCATACCATCACGCCGAATGATACGCCAGTATGGCGATGACGAATACACGCTTCCAATGTGCGTTCACCGCGATGTCGCCAAACACGGATGCGACCATCATGATGCTGCAAACAGAACCTGGATTCATCTGAAAAAATGACGTTTTTCCATTCGTGCACCCAGGTTCGTCGTTGAGTACACCATCGCAGGCGCTCCTGTCTGTGATGCAGCGTCAAGGTTAACCGCAGCCATGGTCTCCGTGCTGATAGTCCATGCTGCTACAAACGTCGTCGAACTGTTCCTGCAGATGGTTATTGTCTTGCTAACGTCCCTATCTGTTGACTCAGGGATCGAGATGTGGCTGCACGATCCGTTACAGCCATGCGGATAAGAGGCCTGTCATCTCGATTGCTAGTGATACGAGGCCGTTGGGATCCAGCACGGCGTTCCGTATTACCCTCCTGAACCCACCGATCCCATATTCTGCTGACAGTCATTGGACCCCGACCAACGCGAGCAGCAATGTCGCGATACGATAAACCGCAATCGCGATAGGCTACAATCCGACCTTTATCAAAGTCGGAAACGTGGTGGTACGCACTTGTCCTCCTTACACGAGGCATCACAACAACGTTTCACCAGGCAGTGACAGTCAACTGCAGTTTGTGTATGAGAAGTCGGTTGGAAACGTTCCTCATATCAGCACGTTGTAGCTGTCGCCACCGGCGCCAACCTTGTGTAAATGCTCTGAAAAACTAATCATTTGCATATCACAGCATCTTCTTCCTGTCGGTTAAATTTCGCGACTGTAGCACATCATCTTCGTGGTGTAATTATTTTGATGGCCAGTAGTGTATGAACAAGTAAACATCCTATAGATGTTACACTCTAGGAAAAGTGCTAGAAGTGCTAGAATTGATCAGTCTTTCGTAGCAGGTATTTCTGAAATTTAGCAGAAGATCTAATTAAAGCAACATTTAGAAAAACCGAGCCTCATAAATTTCAGTCACTTCTCCTTCTGAAATTAAGGGAAGTACTCCGAAGCGCCAAAGAAACTGGTACAGGCATGCATATTCAAATACAGAAATATGTAAACAGGCAGAATACGACGCTGGGGTCGGCAACGATAATTTAAGACAACAAATGTCTAGCGCAGTTGTTAGATCGGTTACTGCTGCTAGGAGTACAATGGAAAGTTATCCAGATTTAAGTGAGATTGAACGTGTTGTTGTAGTAGGTGCACATCTGCGACACACATCTCCGAATTAGCGATGAAGTGGGGATTTTCCCATACGACCATTTCACGAGTGTACCGTGAGTATAAGCACTCCACTTAAACGACAAACCTCAGAGATCGCTGCGGACGAAAAAAGGTCCTGAAAGAAGGGGGAAAACGACGACTGAAAAGAATCGTTCTGTGGTGTCACCACCAGACACCACACTTGCTAGGTGGTAGCCTTTAAATCGGCCGCGGTCCGGTAGTATACGTCGGACCCGCGTGTTGCCATTGTTAGTGATTGCAGACCGAGCGCCGCTACACGGCAGGTCTAGAGAGACTTCCTAGGACTCGCCCCAGTTGTACAGCCGACTTTGCTAGCGATGGTTCACTGACATATTACGCTCTCATTTGCCGAGACGATGGTTAGCATAGTCTTCAGCTACGTCATTTGCTACGATCTAGCAAGGCGCCATTATCATTTGCTATTTATCTTGTGATGCATGTACCGTCAGACCGATGTTCACCAATTATGGATTAAAGTTAAGTATTCCAGAAGCTACGTACTATTTTTGCTACTATAAAGACCTTGTCATTTTCCAGACCTCACGCCATCCTGCGTGAGCTTAAACGCGTGCCTTTCGGCTACCTCGTAGTGGCTTGGCTGTCTCGCCAAGTCACAACACGTTCAACATGACAGAAGTTCAATCCGTCATCAAACTGCTGCAGATTTCAATGGTGGGCCATGAACAAGTGTCGCCGTGCGAACCATTCAACGAAACATCATCGATATGGGCTTTCGGAGCCGAAGGCCCACTAGTGTACCCTTGATACTGCGCGAATAGGAAGCTTTACGCTTCGCCAATACCCGTCAACACCGAATTGGACTGTTGATAACTGGAAACGTGTTACCTGGTCGCACGAGTCTCGTTTCAAATCGTATCGAGTGGATGGACATGTAAGGGTGTGGAGTCAACTTCATAAATCCATAGATCCTGCATATCAGCAGGGGACTGTTAGAGCTGGAGGAGGCTCCGTAATGCTGTGGGGCGTGTGCAGTGATGTGGCACCCATGATACTTCTAGATACAACACTGACAGGTGACACGTGCGTAAGCATTGTGTGTGATCATCTGCATCCATTCGTGTCCGTTGTGCATTCCGAAGGACTTGGGAAATTCCAGCAGGACAATGGGACACTCCACACGTTCAGAATTGCTACAGAGTGGCTCCAAGAACACTCTTCTGAGTTTAAGCACTTCCGCTGGTCACCAAACTCCGCAGCCATGAACATTACTGAGCATATCTGGGACGCCTTGCAACGTGCTGTTCAGAAGAGATCCCCACCCGCTCGTACTCCTACGGATTTATGGACAGCCCTGCAGGATTCATGGGATTCATGGTGTCAATTACTTTCCAGTGCTACTTCAGACTTTAGTCGAGTCCATGCCAAGTGGTGTTGCGCCACTTTCGTGTCATCGCGGGGCCTACACGATATTAGGCAGACGTACCAGTTTCTTTGGCTCTTCAGTGTACATATTGTCCTAAACATAAATTCTCATCTGGATTCAATGGTATTTGCAATAGAAGGTTAAACAACCGCTTCCCAGTAAATAGGTGTCCGAGAAAAGTAATGAGGCTGACAACACTTCGAGGGATCTGGCAATGCTCTGTTGTTCTACTTGTGCAGACTGGTGTGTCCATGCCTTCCAGATGCTCAATCCGAGGTCCTGGAATTTTTCAGGTTATGATCGCGACACAGCATGCAAACAGGATGTGCAGACGAAATTGAACACTGTCTTTCTGCCTTTGCGACGGATGGAAACATTGAAATGAGAAACATGCGAGCACACCGGTTCCCGGTATTCAATGATTGTAAAACGAGTGGTGGCGCGATGGATTCCTGACAACAATGGGGCAAGAAAATAATGCGCAGATACTTTCAGCTGTTTCAAGAGTCGTCGAGCCCGAGGGTTACGTCACAACGCTTCATGCTTTTGCACTGTTGCAGAGGAAGATTATAGGCATCCGTGAGCCAAATTTGAAAAAAAATGGCTATGGGACTTAACATCTGTGGTCATCAGTCCCCTAGAACTTAGAACTACTTAAACCTAACTAACCTAAGGACATCACACACATCCATGCCCGAGGCAGGATTCGAACCTGCGACCGTAGCAGTCGTGCGGTTCCGGACTGAGCGCCTAGAACCGCTAGACCACCGCGGCCGGCCCAAATTTGAAACTTCTACGTCGCGGTGGGAGAGAATTACGGGATGTAGAAAATGTGACCCTCTAATTGTGTTGCACGCTGTAGGTATTGCCAGATTTGCGGTCTCCTACACTAGCATAGTGCTTCTAGAATCCAGGTAACCTTGACCAGGCTAAAGAGTCAACATGTGTTCGCTTCTAAAAATGCTTAGAAGTTTCCTCGAGTCTGCAATATATTCTCATTGAGCTACTAGGCGTCCTCATTGCCAGCGTACATATGTTCTTCAGTACTAAAGTTTCCACCATGACTTGAGATAGGACACAATTGCACCAGGTTGACCGTCTAGTCTTCTACTTGAGTCGTTTGGTAGACGTACCGCAAGCTTTTGAGGAGGATAGCCTTCATGTGTTCCACGGAAGTTGTAAAAACTTGCACCTCTTATTGGGAGAATAGCTCGGCCAGTGGGAGTCTCAACACTTGCCCTCGACGAAATTTTTGTGTACATTTATTAACATAATTAATTCATTATGGAAGTTCACCCATTATCTTCAATTTCCTTCCACGGAAAATTCCCGTCGCCCCTGAAGATCTGCATAGCTATTTTGTCTAGCTTCTGTCACTGTGATTGTTCCATACGCCATTTCAGCTGTTTCATATTCGGTGATGTCCCTAAAAATAATGTGTTAGGTCTTTGTCCTATTCTTTTCAAGACACGGTGTGTATGATCACCGTCTTGTTAGAAAATGGGCCGTATTGGTCGAGTGTGGAATGTACCTCACTGGAAACATTTTCACCACACTTATAGACGCATGGTCCTGTTATAATTGTAGCCCAGTATAACATATTTACTCTACTCGAACTCTAACCAACCACATGTGCATGGCTATTATTGCAAGCTTCGTTCTCGCAACTTTAGAGGTTATACTTTCTGACGGAGAAGTTATGTGATTATCAAGGGGCAAGCAAAAAGCTTAATCCTTGTCTTCCGTCGAGGGACGATTCTTCCCTTCTCACACGTCCTTCAACATTTAATGTGTCACAGTTAATCAGCTATAGTATTCCGGGTTTAGTATTCCTTAGTGCTATAACAGCTTAAACGCCAGTGCAATTGGTTCTGATTGTACCATTCGTATTACTATCTACTACGTGTAGTTGATAACCAGTTACTTAACGAATAGGGACTGTCAGTCCTACAATCAGACAGAGCTTTTCGCAGGTACTTCCATGAATTCAGAAGATGACTGCCTGAAAACTATAAGACATTCAAAAAAATAGACATATAGAAGGAAATAGAGCATCCTTGCAAGTTTTTAAAGCATGTTTCAGGTGTCCAGGTGGACATCGTTTGTAGTGCGGCGACGTCGTTACCTGCATACAACTGATTAAGATTGCTGACACGATTTTCCCACGGTGGCGTAACAACAGCTTGCTTAGGAAATCGGTTCATTGGTTTGTGTATCCGCAGGCACTGATGCGACAATTCTGAGCAGATAGTTTTTTTTTCATGTGTTCTGGTATGCCTGTCCCCTGGTACCACTGTGCCATGGCGTATATTAAGAACCAAAGTTCGAGTAATACTCAGAGTATTCATGTGTGTCACATCCTGGCACAACTTGTAGTTTTCCCGCCCTCTTCTTCTCAGACCCTGGTTTTACTGAGGAATAATCCTGTGTGCCGCCATGATTTCCCAGTAGGACAAAACCTGGTCATTTGTCACCTAACTTGGCAACTCGATCCTCTGTACACTACTCCTTCTTCCCTCTCGTACTCTTGGTGACTCAGCAAAAAAGACGGATGAAAATGATAAACAGCAAACAATTAAGTAATACGAAGGCTATTCAGAAATCGGGATAAGATCGGACATGAAATGGAAACCATAATGAAAAATTGATAAAGCTTTGCATTGATGTGTTGGACAGAGTCTCTAGTATGAACGTCGATTGCGTCGAGTTGCTCTTTTCAGTTCCGAGGGCACACTGAGCAAGTAAAGACGCCTAGAAAATAGCGTCTCCTGCCAACTACGAGGGAGATTTCGCCTCATATCATGCAACTCACATAACAAAGGCCATGCGTTTTCTTCTTCATGACACTTTTCGGCCTCACGCTGGAGTGGCAATGAAGATGCTCCTGCAGCGTTAAAATGGGAAGTGCCTGATCACCCGCAGCACAGCTCCTAATTGGCTTCCTCTCAGTTTCATCACCGCTCGCATGAACCGCTGGCTATGAAGACAACGTTTTGGCACAGTCAACGAACTACAGACCAGCGTGAAGAATTGGCGGAAAAGCACAGGTGACTTTGGAAAGTTGGTACAGCGCTTCGACAAATGTCGAAGTCGGGGTGGTGATTACGTAGAGAAGTAACTGGAAGACGCAGGTAACTGTTACAAAGAAAACATTTTTGATTTTCGGTGTGGTTTCCATTTCGCGACGGGTCGGACCTTACTTTGAGAATAGTCCTCGTACAACAATGAGGCCAGTTTGCAACTAGCACCGCAGCCACGAACATTCAATAATGGGCGGGTTTCTGTCTAGTCGTGAAAAATCTTTGTGCGTGCATAGCTTATTTAGTGATCGGCACAGTTAATTTCACTCCACAGGCTTAAGTATTTCTTCTCATGAGTGATTACATGAACGCAGGAAAAACATTACTATACATTTAACAACGTGTAACTCTATCAAAGAGCTGCTCCGACTTAAAAGAAACTTATGAAGTTCTACAACAAAACTGCTTCTGTAAAAACTCAGTCATTACGTGAGTGCTCATCAGTGTGTATGCAGGATTCCTCCTAGCAAGATCCCTATAAATTTTGAACCGAATCATTGTTAGATGAATTTGGTGGAAGAAATTTTATGTTACTCTTCCTTATTAGTAATTATCTGCTACTTACAGTTTAACTGATAGCCCAGAGCAGAACCTGTCTTGGGAGGGACTTACCTGAATAACAAGAATGAAAAATTATTCAGTTAAATATATAATTATTACAAATTATATTATGCAAGTGTTCTTAGCTTTAAAAAAATTCCTTGCACTACAGTTACTTGTTGATGACCCCTGCCTTCTCCTCCATTAATTCTTTTTTTCCTTTTCTCGCTTAAATTCAGTTGTATACTTCTATGTGCGAAATGTGTTAAGTCTCTCATCATTGGAGTATATTCGTTATATACCGCACTTCTCTATTATATTTTTCATCATATGTTCTACATCTATAAAGGATACACATTACGAAGATTCATTTAAAATTCTCATTTACACTCTATGGGGAAATCCAGGTTTTAGAATTCATGTCTTTTCGAAGCAGTAATATTTGGCATACGACTATCTTCCCGTAAAAGATTTCATTTCATTATAGCTGATTGTTTCATACAGACCTTCGATATTGCCAGTATTTTGATGAATTAAATGTCCGATGTGACACATGTTTACTCTTTGCAGTATCTATGGCTATAATGTGTGTTTGTAAAATGTAGTGTCGGGTTTTGTTGTTCATGTTGGTGGGACAGAATGATCCTACACACGGCCTAATCCACTCAAATTGTATCCAGTGGGTTGCTGAGTTTAATGGATTGCCGTCAACAGTGCCTCTGCAGGGGAAAAGAATCGAGACGCACCGAGGATTCCGTACAAACGTTTTTATGTGTGTAGATAGTTAATCCACCCTGGGAATGTACAGTTTCGACGATTTTTGTCTGTTATCCATATAGATATCTCTATAAGTGTATCTTTTGACTGCACTGACGTAGAAGGTTAAATGTTGTACACCAAAGGGCCTGTAGACATTAGTATGTAACATGAATTTCAGTTTCATACGTTTATCCTTTCCTGAGAAAAAGGGGCCTCAACAGCGGACGGAAAGACAAACAATCAGGTAACAAAAGACAATTTTTTTCGTGAGAGCCAACTACAGATTAACAATCTTTGGATTTTTTCCCTTTACTTTTAAACTGGAAGCTTGCTGCTTCCCATATTTCATGAATCTAGATTGACGGAAAGTACCCTATCGGTCTTGATGAGTGAGTTTGCGAATATGAAAATATGTGACGTAAATGGCCGTTCGTTTCGATTGGATTGGTATAGAAGCTTAAGTTTTCTACACCGCCAGTAGATCGTAGACCTTAGTATCTGATATAAATTTGAAATTGAAATTACTGAGAAAAATTGCTTATAACAGACAGACATACAGGCGGGCGGAGAACAAAGTGATCCTACACAGGGTTCCGTTTCTACCGATTGAGGTATGGAACGAAAAAACGAAGAAGCTTTGGATTTAACTTCTCGGCGATGATGAGGCCAGCAGAACCCGGACTGGTGAATTATCGCAAAGAAAAATAGGCCCTGTTCCTTGCAAAAGAAACATTCCAGCATCTGTCTTGAGAAATTTAAAGAAACTCAGGATAACATAAATCTGGATGTCTAGGCTGTGATTTGAAGTACAATCGTTCCGAATGCGTGTTCAATGTCTTAACCGATGTGATACCTGGCTGGGTGGAGGAGTTTAAAATGGTGTCGTGTCGTCATGTGGTATGTGCTAAGGGACAGCACTAAACAGTTTGAGTCACTAACTATAACTCAGAACGTATGATAGTTACATGGGACAAAGGGGGCTATAATGTGACGTTGGTTTCTTGTTGCTAGGTGCGATCGCGCCAGAGATATGTCCAGTCCACTTCATATATATATATATATATATATATATATATATATATATATGTGTGTGTGTGTGTGTGTGTGTGTGTGTGTGTAAATGGGGTGCTATAGTATAGTACTTATTTTCTGATAGCGGCTATCGAGACGAATTCACTGATGTGTAACAGTAAGGCCTTTGAAGGTCATCGAAGGTCAAAAAGGTGGCATGAACGTCCATTTACAGAAGGTGTTCGAAGTGATGACCACTGCTATCAATGCTGTGCTGCGATCTTCTTATCATGGACTGAGTGGTACTCCTTATCACATCGGCACTTATTGAAGCACATGCTCTGACAATTCTATCTCGTATATCGTGCAAATAATAAATATTCGCCGAATATGGCGTATCCATATAAAGTGCCATTGACATGTAAACACCATTCGACGGTTTAGGAACATTACACTGATAGGAACGGTAAGAGTAGTATCGTCGAATCAAGCGAAGTTGGTAAAAGCATTGTCCGCCTGAGGCAAGGTTCGGGGTTCGAATTCCAGGTCGGAAACTAGTTCAAGTCTGCCAGGAAGTTTCAAAGGAACGCATGCTCCTCTGTCGAGTGGAATATTCTTTCTGGAGACATACCCCTCGGCTTTAGCTAAGTCATTTCTCCACAAAATTATATCTTCCAGAGACGCTAGTGCGCGAGGTATGTATAAGAGGTTCTCTTAAGTTGCGCAAGTAGTACAGAGGTACTGTTAAAAGTAGAGCTGTGAGGGCATGCCGTGATTCATGCCTGGGTAGCTCATGTAGTAGGAGCATTGGCTGCAGAACTGAAGGTTCCGGGTTTCTATCCCAGTATGGCACAAAGTGTTACGTTTCCAGTGATTAGTTTTCATTGGTTTCCTCAACTCCATCAGTGCGAATGCTGAAATTGTTCATTTCCAAATGTCACGGGCATTTCTGATCCACGTGCTTGCAGTATCCTAACCTCTTCAGAGTCTGTAATGACCACGTCGTCGACGAGACTTTAATCTTTTTTTCTTTCCTTTCCAGGGATTCCAAGAAAGGGCTGGGTAGTAAAATATTTCTCAGCAATGCCAGTGACAGAAGAAAGTATGCAGGGTGTTAAAAACAAATCTTCCAGTTTTCTCGATCAAGACATAAATGTTGAGTAAACTTGGACTCTAATATACATACCGTAAGAGCTATGAGCATTACTTCATCTTCGCTACTGTTGAATACATCTCTTCTACCACAAAATCTTTGTTAGGTGGACTAATACGATATTAAATACTTCCAAACAGATTGACTGGAGGCAGATGTCATGAGTTCCTATCAAATAAGTGTTTGTCCGGCTAGAGGAGGTACCATCCCAACAACTTGGTAAAAACTCTCTAAAGCCAAGATCGCATAAAAGTTTCTTTATTTATAAACAATCGGTTTCGACAAACTTTGGCCATATTTACAGGTGTCCTAAAACTTTGTCATAAAATGTGTTCATTTTGAGTTGGACCTCACGCCAAGGTGTCATGAAAATAAAATGTATAACTGCCAACTGCACTTCATTCGCTGGCTAAGGTGGATCGTCAATGATTAGAACATGTCCATCAGAAGTAAACAGATGTGCTACTGTGTATTTTATTGTGTACTGCGTTTTTTACAAACTAACTGCTCTGTAGTCCGAACAAGATACAGCCAGAGCAAAAGCACCAAAGGCGCAAAAATGTGAGCTGGTGTCAGTACCATAGAGACTCGCCACTTGCGCTAGCTCCAACAGCGCCTCGGGCGGCGCTGACGACGAAGATATCGACTTCGCCTCGACCAATTGCCGACCGAGTACAATCTGCCGATGACCGGACTACAGCGGACAGAAGCCTGCACGCTAGGTAGAAGAGCAACTCACGCCAACTTGGTTATACATCATCGTCCAGGATTGCCTTAGGCAGGGAATGTCGTTTAGTGAACTCTTCGAAGTGAGCAGACAGTTGTTACAAACTGCATTTGATATGTACTGTGAAGTCTACCTACGATTATTTGCACTTAGCCATTTAGGGCCTTTTCTGTAGTGCTACAGCCTTCTCTTTCATCAAGACACAAAAATAAGTAAACCTTGCAACTCATTTGTCTGACTTTGTTCCTAATTTGTTGGAGTGTTGCAGAGCCTTCGTACTCCTATACTGTTACCTCACCCTGTGGAATAGCTGTGTAATAGTGCAGGGACAAATTGTCTTAGCGGTGCACTGCACCAGAAGCCGTTTCACGAACTCTCAAACTCGGCCTACCGTAACAACAGTGGCAACTCGGCCTCCACAGCAATAACGATGAAGGCTCTACAAAACTGGCGACGAGGGTCTATAAAAGTAACAATCATCTGTTGAGAACTACATATAAGGACATGGCCATGTGCACAAGTTGCCTTTTGGTTTGAAATGTTTTGTTTATGAGAAAACTTTATATGATTTGCTTCATTTTATCTACATGACAACTTGGCACGAGGTCGAAAACAGAATGACACATTTTATAATAAAATTTTTCAAGACACGGAAATGAAAGCAAAGTCGGTCAGATTCGATTGTTTGTAAATAAAGATCCTGGCTTTAGAATGATTTTGCAAAGTAAAACAGATAACTGTTTTTTAAATGTCAACATGAGAAAATGTAATTATTCCGACAACGGCTGGAGAATTCAGATTCACACGTGATGGAGGACCAGACCATGTTTTCCGAAATGTCCGGGAACAACTCACACAGCCGTTTGATGGACAATGGATTCGTAGGGGAGGTCCAGTATTTTGCCAGCTCGTTCCCCCGTTCTTAATACCTGGGATTTTTAGTTGTGGAGATACTTGAAATCTGTAGTGCATGCAAGCCCCGTTAATCCCTGCCAGTGAAGCTCTGATCATATTGTAATTTTTCAGAACGTGTGTACTTCCGTAAGACGTTGAACAGCTTTACGATGAATCGGTACCACACTGAGCACATTCTTTAGCGATGGCACACAATCGCAGATCAGCTCTTGTAGAAATCAGACCGTCGGAAACAAAAGATACCAACTACAGGGTTGTGAAATGAAACTGCTTACGTCTGAAAAAAGGAAAGACAAAGTCAGGAACGACCACGTAAGGACCGAGCTGCAAGTAGAAACGATGATGGAGGAAAGGCTGGATGCAGCGAGGCAAGTGGTTTAGCCAAGTACAACGGATGCAGCCAAATCAAATACCCTGTCAGTACTTGGAAAGGAGCCGGCCGGTGTGGCCCAGCGGTTCTAGGCGCTCCAGTCTGGAACCGCGCGATCGCTACGGTCGCAGGCTCGAATCCTGCCTCGGACATGGATGTGTGTGATGTCCTTAGGTTAGTTAGCTTTAAGTAGTTCTAAGTTGTAGGGGACTGATGACCACTGCAGTTAAGTCCCATAGTGCTCAGAGCCATTTGAACTTCGAAAGGAGCCTGGCGGGATGAAGACAAGGTGGGCGTCAAACGAAGAGTTGCTTTTGATCAGACGGAGGAGGACCTTGAAAGGAAAGGAGAGAAGAAATAGGGGATGCTGTGATGAGGGGAGAAATTTAATCAGACTGAAGCGGATGCACGCAAATATTATCTAACTTGCTGGATGTCCTCCGTGATAGTGTTGATGGTAGTAACGATGATAACGTGATGTTCGTGGTGGTGGTGCTTAAGTCTGGCCTTCACACTCTCACACACTCATTTTTCGTTTAAAAAGAGAGAACGACCTAGACCGTTCGTAATAACTCACGTACAGATATTTGTTTCATGTTGTTTATATCTCCACGAGCTTTTCGTACTGGTAATTCCACTGTAACAATGGGCATCGCATACTTACTCGTATTTCACAGCAAATACCCTGCTTTACAGAGCAGTCGAGTCAATCTTCTGCTACAATAAATCGCCTGGAGTAACAACACTCATGTCTTAACGAATGGCGCTGAAGTGAATGGGTCCAGGTTTATCCAAGTGATGGCCGGAGGCAGGTGGCAGTCACTTTTATACAACACCGCAGGTAACTAAAATACAAAGCCTGCCAAATAACACAGGCTGACAACACAACAACGTCGGAAAATGAATGCTCGCATCGCACCTTGCCTGTGTCTGGCGTGGGGAAAAATGGATGAAGAATTGCGCTGAACTGTATCTTTTATTCAGAAATGAATTCATTGTTCGTACAAAACAGGATTAAACGCAGCAAGGAACTTTGACAAAAACGGTCGCTCATCAGCTTTAGCCACGACGAGTAGTAAACAAAACGGAAAAAAAAGAATCCGCGATGAATAATCTGCAGAGTAGCGCAATGCTTCAGAGTCTTTCGGCGGGGAAAAAAAGGCTGCAAGAGGCGTGTTTTATGTGTACACACGTTTCTATATATTTAGATATTAAAAGGACGGGACGCGCTGAGGCGTGCTCCGCCCCCTGACGCTTTTTAATCCAATTCGCGGCCGCGTGCTGGAGTTTTGCTGAGGGCTCTAAGTCACTTACGGCGTCTCTGGAGGGGTGAGGGCCTGCTACCCCTTCTTCCCCCACCCTTCCGCTACCCGTCGTGACGTCCGGTGGCAGGCGCATGCGCACGCGTGACGAAATGCACCGCCCCGCGGGCCGGTGGCACAAAGGTCAGGGTTCAGCGTGGAGCAGCACGCGGCGCTGCCTCTACCGTACTACACTCCGCTCGATAGCATGGCCCGCTGCCACTAAATAGCCATCTCGTCATCGTCTCCCATACAGCTCACTGTGGTCCGCATAGGGTCCCCCACTGTAAATACGCTCTAGCTACGAGATGGCAACACGAGGCAGAAGGCATGCAATGAACGCCAGATTGGCGTGAAAAGCCCCATGCATGGATCATCATCATCATCATCATCATCATCATCATCATCATCGTCATCATCATTTAAGACTGATTATGCCTTTCAGCCTTCAGTCTGGAGCATAGTCCCCCTTAAAAAATTCTTCCATAATCCCCTATTCAGTGCTAACATTTGTGCCTCTTCTGATGTTAAGCCTATTACTTCAAAATCATTCTTAACCTTCTCCTTGGTCTACCCCGACTCCTCCTACCCTCTACTGCTGAAGCCGTGAGTCTTTTGGGTAACCTTGCTTCTCCCATGAGTGTAACATGACCCCACCATCTAAGCCTGTTCGCCCTGACTGCTACATCTATAGAGTTCATTCCCAGTTATTTTTGTTTCTTTATTTTTTTTTATTTCCTCATTGTGGACATCCTCTTGCCATTGTTCCCATTTACTAGTACCTGCAATAATCCTAGCTACTTTCATATCCGTAACGTCAACTGTATTGATAAGGTAACCTGAATCCACCCAGCTTTCGTTCCCACACAACAAATTTGGTCGAAAGATTGAACGGTGCACAGATAACTTAGTCTTGGTACTGACTACCTTCTTGCAGGACAGAGTAGATCGTAGCTGAGCGCTCACTGCATTAACTTTGCTACAACTCGCTTCCAGATCATTCACTATGTTGCCATCCTGTGAGAATATGCATCCTAAGTACTTGAAACCGTCCACCTGTACTAACTCTGTTCCTCCTATTTGGCGCTCAATCCGTTTATGGGATATGCAAATAAATAGCATTTCAGCGCACAATATGTAGTATTAGTGCCTTCTACAGTTTACTTACACTGCCGGAGAAAATGCAACACCTACGAGGACAAGGTCATTTTATTGACAAGTGATGTGACAAATTGTTCATCATTGTAGGAATATGTAACAAATTCAGATCAAATGAAACACACATGTCACAGTAAGTGTTGCCCAAACAGTCGCATCAGCACGCGATGTATCAGTCTCTGGCTGTAACGCAGAAGAGTGTTCTCGCATGCAAACGACTACAGAACTGCCGAGTGGCCTACTGCGATCGATTCTCACAGGTACGTTCCAACTTTTGTTGCAGTTCGGCACCGGTTCTTGCACACTCTAGAGAACGAGTAAATTCCTGCTTTGGCACGTTCAATGCGTGTCCAGTTGACGAGAGATGGGGGTGCTCTTGATGGCCAGGGCAGTTGTAGCACACAACGAAGAGAAAATTTAATTGCGTAGGCTTCCGAAGCCAGAGTCAGACGACATAAAAGTTTTCTGGGTATGGTACCGCGTCGCAGTGTATAAAGCTACTGCTGCTGGAGAAAAACCAACGTTTCGGCCACGGTTGGAGCGGCCTTCTTCTGTGTCCAGTGGTGCGCACTAGCTATGCAGTGTTCTTTATATTTTGTTGTTACTGTTCACTGTACATGTCATCACGTCATAATTTTAAAAAGGTAGTTAAGCAAACATCTTCGCCGCGCTGGGGTGCAGCCTGTCTTCTATAGTGGTCGTAGCATACAGGACATGGATTGGATTGGATTGTTTGGGGGAAGAGACCAAACAGCGAGGTCATCGGTCTCATCGGATTAGGGAAAGATGGGGAAGGAAGTCGGCCGTGCCCTTTCAAAGGAACCATCCCAGCACTTGCCTGGAGCGATTTAGGAAAATCACGGAAAACCTAAATCAGGATGGCCGGACGCGGGATTGAACCGTCGTCCTCCCGAATGGGAGTCCAGTGCGCTACCACTGCGCCACCTCGCTCGGTTCATACAGGACATGCTATGCTCCACTAAGGACAAGGTGGATGCATTACACACTGCAGGCGTTTACAAGGTGGAATGCGAATGTGGAGAGGTATACATCGGCGAGACTGGTAGGCCAATAGTAACACGCATTGGGGAACACGAGCGCTATATTCGTCTAGGGCAACACAACAAATTTGCAGTGGCAGAACATCAGCAAGACTGCGGAAAAGAAATAAAATTCAGCAAAGCCTGTGTGTTGGCCAAGCAGCCGGTTATGCCGAAACGCAAAATCAGAGAGGCCATCGAAATACTTGAACACCCTAACAACATGAACAGGGAGGATGGAATCAGGCTTTCCCCATCTTATCTGACAGCAATCAAAGCCCAACAGACCGCACTGTCAACACGAGGCACGAGCGCTACCGGCGAGTAACTGCCGCCGCGCGGTCGACATCCAGCAGTTGGTAAACAGCAGCCAGTAGACAACCAAGTTTACGTTCTCCGCCCCCCCCCCCCCCCCCCCCCCGCTCCGAAATAACCTATTAAAGTAAAGTTCCCTCTCCTTCTTCCTTAAGTGACCAAAGATACTAACTACCTTTTTAAAATTGTGACGTAATGGCATGTGCAGTGAACAGTAACAACAAAATATAAAGGACACTGCATAGCTAAGAAGCACCATTAGAGCCAGAAGAAGGCCGCTGCAACCGTGGTCGAAACGTTGGTTTTTCTCCATCAGCAGTAGTTTTATACATTTGACATGGTACCATACCCAGAAAAGTTTTATGTCGAGGAGCAAATTGTGTCACAGCAGACGAACGTGGGTGTGCATTGTGCTGTTGAAAAATCCCATCACCGTGCGGCTGAAGAAATGGCAGTACCATAGGCGTAACAACCTGTCCAATGCAGCGGGAACTCGTTACTTAAGCCTGCACGAACAACAAAGGTGACCGCTAGTTGTAACTCACCGCACCCCACAGCATGAAGATGGGTCATTGGTGAATGTAGTCTGGAATAGGCTAGCCATCATATATGTTCATCACTCGTATACATACAGAACCGAACCTCATCACTGAAGACAACGAAGTGCCATTCCACCCTCCAGTCGACTCTTTCACGAAACTAGAGGGGCCGTGCTTCATGGTGTCTGCCGCCTCGCAGATGCACTCGTGATCTTAGTACTACTGCAAGCTGATTGTTCCCAACGGTCATCGGTGACATAACAAGTGCCAGATGAGTCGTAATTTTTTCCCTGAATGATGTTCGGCCACTGCTGCTCTTATAATGCGTCGATCTTGCAGTGCACCTCTACTATGGGCACCCCTGGAGTCTGGTCTACAGGTGTGAGGTTTTCCCAGAGACCCCTGTTGAAAGCAAGACCTACCACCGATGCAATGAGCCCAAAAAGTGCATCAATTCGTCGATGCTTCCATCCACCTTAGTGCAGGTCCACCATGTGACACCCTTCAGATGGCTGCACTTGTTCGAAATGAGTACGTACTCGTCGATGGGGTATTGTTGTATCCTCGAATGAAGGAAACAGGGCGCACAGACATGCCACAAAAACGCCATCTGACTGCCGATGACCGTACTAAATGGATCACTAACACTACAACCCGTCAGTAAGCACACATTATATATCATATTACCACTGAACACAGTTGTTGAGGATGTTTTTTTCCGGTAGTATACAAGATTACACAGTATGTTTCCTATCCATAAATTACATTTGAATATTTGTTGGTGATGAGAAGACCGTGTCATGCAGCTGTAAGAAGGTAAAATATCCACCAACACATGCCGGAATTCGACAGCGGCAGGATCCTGCCTTGTACAGATTTCGGTTTCTTTGTTCCGCGATATTGCTGCTCCTGTTGGTCAGAATTCCATGATTGTTATGTGCATATAGACTCTATATTTTCAGAAAGGCCATACCCAGTGCCTTGTAGGATTTCAAGAGACCCCACGAGACTGGAACTTGAGATGACAGATGTATTGTTCACTCGGCTGCAGAGGATCGTACAGCCACGTCAGGCTGCTTGAGTCAGGAAATAACGTGTTTGCTACACAGTTATCCACATGCAACACCCGATGAAGTCTAAAGCGCCATGGAGTGTTATGGTGGTCACCACTGCTTGCTACTTCCCTTGACGCGCCACCAGGAAAAGGCTTACCAATTGCGGTGCGCCCAATAAGATTACTGGACCCAGGCATAGTACCACGTCGTCTTTGAGACGAGTCCCAGTTCTGTGTATGGTACCACTGTTTAAGTGTCCACATGTGGAGAACCTGAGGAGAACGAATGTTGCCCTTCTGTATTAGTCATGGTCAGAAGAGCCCACCACCTGTTGCGATATTAGAGGGGGGGGGGTTGTTTTTGGTAAGGAGACCAGACAGCGAGATCATCGGTCTCAACGGATTAGGGAAGAACGGGGAAGGAAGTCGGCCGTGCCCTTTGAAAGGAACCATCCCGGCATTTGCCTGGAGCGATTTAGGGAAATCACGGAAAACGTAAATCAGGATGGCCGGACGCGGGATTGAACCGTCGTCCTCCCGAATGCGAGTCCATGTCTAACCACTGCGCCACCTCGCCCGGTGTGTGTGATACCAGAAGAGACCATTGGATACAGGACCGATTTGCCTCTGGTTCACATATCCCATAAACTGAACAGCAGCAATTACATTTCCGACATGTTGGGGACACTGCCGGCCGCGGTGGCCGTGCGGTTCTAGGCGCTGCAGTCAGGAACCGCGAGACCACTACTGTCGCAGGTTCGAATCCTGCCTCGGGCATGGATGTATGTGATGTCCTTAGGTTAGTTAGGTTTAAGTAGGGGACTGATGACCTCAGCAGGTAAGTCCCATAGTGCTCAGAGCCATTTGAACCAAGGATACGATACCGTATCTGTCAGCGAATCTCAGGTTGTTCCAGCCAGAGGTGACAGCTAGAAGTGCTGAATTTCGCGCCTGTATATTTCCAATTTCCACAAGCTACTGGGCAATGATGCTATTTTGTACAGGGAAGTATCGACTTTAGAAAATGTTAACAAACTGCTGGAGAAAAATCGAAGATTGGTGGGAGGATTACTAGTTCATCTCCAGTATGAACAAAATTAACATGTTTTTCATAAATAGACTGAGAGATTGTTATTATTTGATTACTCTAAAAGCTTCGGGTCACTGCTGAAAAATCGACCATAAAACACCACGAGTAGGCTTCCAGAGATCACCAAATGGAATAGCAACATAAAACTAGCGTAAGGAGAAGTAAGAAGCGAGGCTGAGATTCATTAGACGAATGCTAAGGGAACATATTTCATCCTTGAGAGAAATGAATCACTCCTATAACCGATTCTTCAGGACAGGAAGACAGAGAGGAAATTTTATCAGGGAAGATAAAGGCGATACGCAGCCTTTACATATGGGCAGTGTGTTCTGTGAAGTACTCGCTTTTTGAACGTGAGAGCATTACGGAGATGCTCATCTAACTCCAGGTGCAGGCGCTACAAGACAGGCGATGTACACCACGGAGAGATTAATTCATGAAATCCCTAGAAGACACATCTAAGAATAGTCTATCGACACATTACCTCATCTAGCGATTGATAATGATAGTGGTTCCGAATGTATCCTCCGCCAGAAACCGTCAAGTGCATTAAGAGATGTAGAATGTAGACGTAAGCTGTTCTGGCTTAAAGTGATAACTTATAAAATAAATTCATGGTAATCTACTTTCTTTGTGTCAAACGAATTAATATGATTTCATGTTATTCTTCATCTGGTTAGATTCCTTCGGTAGTGACGATGATGTAGAAATTTCAACGCTGCCTTCTTTTGTGCCTGTCAAAGGAGAACGTTCGTTTCTGCCGCCGATTTTCGAAATGCGACATTTTCATTAATTAACGGCAATCATTTTCATGTAAAGTTAAGACGCAAATTTGTCACGTTTTCGGTAGTTGGTAACAGTCTATATTTGTACAGAAAATACTGAACGTATAGCGCTCTTTACTTGTTTTTTGATTATTTACTGGTATATCAAATATTGTGTTGGATAGCTATAAGCAGCGATATTAACTGGATGTACAACTGTGACCTGTGGCAATGGAAGTTCAGCTTGCTTGCAGACTCCTGCCGTCTGTAGCGTCCACCATACTGTAGCAGGGAAAAACGTTTCCATCACTCTTCTTGTGTTCAAGGATTATTTTCCTTTTTCTAACAATGAACCTTGTGTCCGTTATTGTAACGGCGTTGCCGGGGTGGCCGAGCGGTTCTAGGCGCTACAGTCTGGAACCCCGCGACCGCTACGGTCGCAGGTTCGAATCCTGCCTCAGGCATGGATGTGTGTGATGTCCTTAGGTTAGTTAGGTTTAAGTAGTTCTAAGTTCTAGGGGACTGATGACCTCCGAATTTAAGTCCCATAGTACTCAGAGCCATTTTTGTAACGGCGTCTGAAGCAGATGAGCACGTGCTTACAATACTGCGTTAGAAGCAAACATACAGCCAAGAGAATTCCCTAACGTTCTCTCTTCTGGTTCTGTTCCTGCTAATGGTAACACAAAATTTGTTTTTCCAGATGTATTTCGTGTGGCCCATGTGTATGTCCTGCAGGAAAATGACAAGCATTTGCAAATTTATCCCCTAAATCCATGGTGTCATCTTTACATCTGTTGTTCAAACAGACCGCAGTAATTTATCCATTTTACTCGTTATTGAGCTCCGTGGCTGCGGATTACATAATTTCAGTAAATGCAGCAACTTTTGACGTTTTCTGCATATATCAACTTATGCCAATACGCGTTTCAGTACTTCACCCATCTTCAGTTGGCCTAACATGTATTTGAAATTTCAGTAAGTATATCGAAAAACCTCGACAACAGCTTGAACGCTGCAGCTGGCCTGTGCAAAATTAAGGATTTTGGCTAACTCTCTTCATGAGTTGTATATTTACGATATCCTTAGATGTGTTTACTTTCTGCTCTAATGGTAGTTATCCCGATTTTAGGATTTATACAGGTGACACAAGCGCTTTTCCACTTGTATCTTGCACAAAAGCAACTCTTCATCCGCCATGTTACCGGCTCACATCTTCGGCTACACTGAAGAATTATTCTATGGCCAAGATTATATTTCACTTACAAGCTCTAATGTACTATTTCTGGCTTAGCCTTCTGTGTGACTAAAAGAAAATTTCTATTTTAGTTTAAGTGAAACAGAAGTTTAAAGTAGAAATAGTACTTTCAAAACTTGAAAGTAAAATATAAAGAAAGTAAGTGCACCTAAACAGTAAGGTGTCGTAAAAAACAACTCGCGAAGAGTGTTAGCTAAGCAAAATCCTTAATTTTGCACAGGCCAGCTGGAACATCCAAACTACTGTCGCTGTTTTAACCATTCACTTACTGAGGTTTCCAAGCCGCATTCCGTCAACCGAACATGGGTGAAAGCCCGAAACGCGTATTTGTATCAACAAAAATACATCAAAAATGGCTGTTTGGTGCATTTCTCATAGTAATAAACAGACAATATTTAGTACTGAGAAGTGATGATCACCTACCGGAAAACTTAATATTTATTGTCTTGTTGCGAGAGGTACGTTATCACATTTGAAGTACGTGACTCTATTGCATTGAATGGCAACATAATTACGAGTAGGCAATGCATGACATATGATGCCTATCTTTCTTTGTTGTTTCTTTTTCATTGCGTGTAACATGTGTAGTATGGGTTCCGCATTTTTCAGAATTCAAGGAATTCATTCCATTATTAAAGTTGACGGCTAGATGTATTTCTTTGCGTCACAGGTGTCAAGGTGATTAACGGGACTGAAGACGAGTGCGCTGCCTGTCTATGAATCGTGTAGACTTTGTCCTCTGGGTGATCTTGTTTAGCTGTTTGTGTATCGTATTTCCTGAGGCGGAATTTAGTTACCAGCCCAGCGTTCGCCTAGCAAGCGTGGGAACGGAACCACACTCAGACTGCTCGGTGAGCCAGCCCATGGTGGTTAATGCGCTGTGCGGATTTTATCCGGGTGTGGTTCATCTTTCTACCTCTCAAGCTAGCATGCAGCGCCTTACACCGTGTGAGCAGGTCCATGACTTACGACACAAAGTATGTAAACCGCTCTTCCGCTGAAGACTGAAAAATAAGTACAGGGTTATTACAAATGATTGAAGCGATTTAACAGCTCTACAATAACTTTATTATTTGAGATATTTTCACAATGCTTTGCACACACACACAAAAACTCAAAACGTTGTTTTAGGCATTCACAAATGTTCGATATGTGACCCTTTAGTGATTCGGCAGACATCAAGACGATAATCAAGTTCCTCCCACACTCGGCGCAGCATGTCCCCATCAATGAGTTCGAAAGCATCGTTGATGCGAGCTCGCAGTTCTGGCACGTTTCTTGGTAGAGGAGGTTTAAACACTGAATCTTTCACATAACCCCACAGAAAGAAATCGCATGGGGTTAAGTCGGGAGAGCGTGGAGGCCATGACATGAATTCCTGATCATGATCTCCACCACGACCGATCCATCGGTTTTCCAATCTCCTGTTTAAGAAATGCCGAACATCATGATGGAAGTGCGGTGGAGCGCCATTCTGTTGAAAGATGAAGTCGGCGCTGGCGGTCTCCAGTTGTGGCATGAGCCAATTTTCCAGAATGTCCAGATACACGTGTCCTGTAACGTTTTTTTCGCAGAAGAAAAAGGGACCGTAAACTTTAAATCGTGAGATTGCACAAAACACGTTAACTTTTGGTGAATTGCGAATTTGCTGTACGAATGCGTGAGGATTCTTTACCGCCCAGATTCGCACAATGTGTCTGTTCATCATTAAGAAAAAATGTTGCTTCATCACTGAAAACAAGTTTCGCACTGAACGCATCCTCTTCCATGAGCTGCTGCAACCGCGCCGAAAATTCAAAGCGTTTGACTTTGTCATCGGGTGTCAGTGCTTGTAGCAATTGTAAACGGCAAGGCTTCTGCTTTAGCCTTTTCCGTAAAATTTTCCGAACCGTCGGCTGTGGTACGTTTAGCTCCCTGCTTGCTTTATTCGTCGACTTCCGCGGGCTACGCGTGAAACTTGCCCGCACGCGTTCAACCGTTCTTCGCTCACTGCAGGCCGACCCGTTGATTTCCCCTTACAGAGGCATCCAGAAGCTTTAAACTGCGCATACCATCGCCGAATGGAGTTAGCAGTTGGTGGATCTTTGTTGAACTTCGTCCTGAAGTGTCGTTGCACTGTTATGACTGACTGATGTGAGTGCTTTTCAAGCACGACATACGCTTTCTCGGCTCCTGTCGCCATTTTGTCTCACTGCGCTCTCGAGTGCTCTGGCGGCAGAAACCTGAAGTGTGGCTTCAGCCGAACAAAACTTTATGAGTTTCTCTACGTATCTGTAGTGTGTCGTGACCATATGTCAATGAATGGAGCTACAGTGAATTTATGAAATCGCTTCAATCATTTGTAATAGCCCTGTACATTCGCAGGTTTTGAAACCAGTATAACCATCATGATATTTATGATATTAATTCATAATTTTTATCGTTGGTAATGCCATGCCTCAGGAAACAATGCCATTCTATTCAACAGGTGTCTGCATTGTTTACGACATTTGAATTAACGCGCTATATGCACTTGAAGCTTTGGTTGGCATAGAGCCAAATTCGCCTACTTCTACTGCGTCTCATAGTGTAGTTTTTTCATGATAAAAGGATGCATGAGTAAATGACGTAAATGTCAACCGCATCCACAGGCCTTGGAGGATCCATCGCTACCGACTGATCACCGTGTCATCCTCCGACAATGGCGTAATTGCATGAGCGTGGCGTTACCACGGCCGTTGTGAGTTTTCGTGTTGTGGAGCAGCTACCACTCGGATAAGTAGCTCGTCAGCTGACATCACAAGACTGGTCGTACGCAGTTATAGTTCTTCCAACAAGGAGCGATCCCTCTGGATACTAGGAATCGAACCCGGGTCCCCTGCAATGACGTCAGCGGCACTGACAACTCAGCCACTGAGGCGGACAACGCAGAATCTATTTTAAGTTCAATGTATCACTGTCTGGACCACACCAGAGTTTTGAAATGGTACAGTAGAAAAATCGCCGCTCATGACAGGGGTTCTCAAACAGTAGATTTTGTTCCCGTTCATAAATCTGGAACATCCGATACAGTAGGCTCATTTGGGTGCAGAATGGAAAACATTTCCGTTTGGGACCTAGTGACACTTCGTGGCTTCCATGTTGTGTTATTTCTAGTCTTTTCTTCAAATGCAACTACAGCATCATTTTCCTTTACGTTTTGTATTTTAACGTCATGGAAATCATGAGGTTGATATTTACGTGAGATACGCTAATTCTGTGTGTACTAATTAGTTTCTTTGATTCTGACTATGTCGATTGCGCAGTAAACATACAACTGATTATTCTACGATGGACATATTAGTACATTTTGTGATTCTGGCTTCGTAAAATGTAAGTACAACATATGTGTTGTCTTAGAACGAAACTATTAACAGCATAACAGTAGATTACGAGACACTGAAGCTATGATGAAAGAAAGGGATTTTCAGAGTTCAGATATAACTCGTCGCCGAGAAATAGGTAATTACTCATGTGTCAGTTTTGTAAACATCTGATTTCTTGTGAGTGTTACGAAGTTGCAAGTAGCAAAATGATTTATTTACTTACTGCTGATATATCCTGACCACATTAGGGGCCGGCAGTTGTGACCGAGCGGTTCTAGGCGCTTCAGTCCGCCACCGCGCGACTGCTACGGTTGCAGGTTCGAATCCTGCCTCGGGCATGGATGTGTGTCATGTCCTTAGTTAGCTTTAAGTAGTTCTAACTCTAGGGGACTGTTGACCTCATATGTTAAGTCCCATAGTGCTTAGAGCCATTTGAGCCATTTTGAAACGGATTAGGGCTGAAGACCCTCAGTTACGTCTGACCAGGAACAACGCATCCAAAGGTATTACAAAAACATTCACGAGAATAGTAACAACAATAATAGAGTAGTAGTAGTAGTAGTAGTGGTGGTGGTGGTGGTGGTGGCAGCGATAGTGTTAACTGGGAAAACAGTAATAATAATAGTAATAATAATTGTAAAGGGTGCTAAAATGATACAGATTAGTTTAGCGCCGCTTGAAGTCATGAATTATTCACATCAGTAGCGCAAACGAAAAAGGAAAACGAGAAGATGGAAATGAGAGTAGCAGTGGGTGTTAAGAAGGAACAGAATTTAAATTAAAAAATCCCTGCTGACATGAAGACAAGTTGTGGGGGAAGGGGCCGTCCACAGCGAGCTGCAGACTAGTGTATGAGAAATATGGTTATTTTGATAGAAGGTGGGTCACCATCTGTCTTTTCAAGACTGGACGGAATTTAGTTTCTCTGATACTTTGATGAATATTTTCACAAACTCGTGTTTCTGTCACGGAAAATGGTATAGAGAACGTGGCCGCGTTACATGATGGTAAGAGGGGGCATTTATTTTTACACCCACATCAAATTTCCCCTGCCGACTGGACAGAAGTTATCAAACGGATTTCATGTAGAGGTACCTCGAAAGAAATATTGCCGTGTTGTTACACACCAAATCTTCCCGACGGATATGTTCCATATATGGCTCTGTTTCTCGAACGTACGAATACGTGGTGTCTAATGAGGCGTCGTGTGACGGTGAACACTTACGTGGTACGAGGTTTACTGAAAACGCGGTCGGGCTGCTAAACTGTGAAACAGAGTACCGCGGTCGTCCATCATTCAGCGCGCACTGTCCGTGGCCTTCCGCCCAGAAAACGAGCGCCGAGGGCTAAGTAATCGACCCAACTCTCATTTATTTTCAGGGCAATCGCTTCGCGAGAGAATCGGTGTAGCACTAAAGCACCACGCTTCACTGCCGAAGCTTTGAGCACACCACACTGGTGCAGTGCCAGAGAAACCTACTGCAGATTTGACAGAGTATTATAAGAGTAATTGGTATCAGAGACAGACATTGCCTTTCATCACGTTTTAAAACAATCAAACAAGTCTGGTGTAGTTTGTTTTGATTCATTTCTTTTAAATGGTAGGCGTTCATACTCCCAAACTTCAAAAAAGCTCCTACTTACAAACTTGCACGACAAATGTTAAAATTATTATATGAAAACTGTAAAATAGAAGTTGACACAACTACATGGAACGTCGTACACGTTACACAAATACTAAAAGATATAAAAACCCTGGACACCGGCACCATTCTTTCTTCTGACATACGATATGTACACAGACAGACCAGTAACGGAGACTAGAGGCATTATGGCATAAAACTTGAAAGCCAACTGCTTCTTATTGTCAGAGTTAAGTATTGTCATCGTTCATTTCGAAATAAAACTCATTAATACGATTTGTTTGAATGTTGTCTAGCGATCCGAGATAGCAGGTTTCCTAGACATCCCATATTTGACGTGACGAGTAGGCAGGATTCAAAAAATGGCTCTGAACGCTATGGGACTTAACATCTGTGGTCATCAGTCCCCCAGAACTTAGAAATACTTAAACCTAACTAACCTAAGGACATCGCAGACATCCATGCCCGAGGCAGGATTCGAACATGCGACCGCAGCGGTCACGCGGTTCCAGACTGAAGCGCCTAGAACCGCTCGGTCACAACGGCCGGCAGTAGGCAGGACTAAACAAATAACAGCGTAAGACTCCCTGTAAATGCACCTGATGATGGTAGTGTGGTGTAGAGATGCGTCATTCTAATGAAACGTTAGTAACGAGTGATTGATGTAGAACACATTACCGGCCGGGGTGGCCGTGCGGTTCTAGGCGCTACAGTCTGGAACCGCGTGACCGCTACGGTCGCAGGTTCGAATCCTGCCTCGGGGATGGATGTGTGTGATGTCCTTAGGTTTAAATAGTTCTAAGTTCTAGGGGACTGATGACGTCCGATGTTAAGAGCCATAGAGCTCAGAGCCATTTTTTTAGAACACATTATTTCATGAAAGTCTTACATTAAAGTAGCAGCCCTCAAATAACATTCACATGGGTAAATTTAAGACTCATTATTCTTAGTGCTGAAGGTGGTCACATGATGATGATGACGATGCTGATGGTGAAGAAGAAGAAGAAGAAGAAGAAGAAGAAGAAGATTAAACCTAGTACCAGCACATATACTAAATCTCTTGAAGATTAACCACATGGACCGATCACCATCAATAGTATCTAATCACTTTACTCTGTGTGTATCGGTGTCTTTTTTCCTGGATAAAAGCACGAGCTTTGAATTATTACCTATATGAATACGATGCCTTTCTTTCATCTTTCGTCGTTAACACAGACAAAAACTTGATTACATTAACGAAAAGCAGGCGATCTCCTGTGTGTGTTGGACCCTTTCATCTGATGCGAGTAACAAGCTACCAGCGGTCGCCTTGTCGAACAACGCCTCGCTGAAGAGAAACTTCCAACGAAATTTTCAATCCGAAACGATCGCGCTTGGTATGACGATTGCCGCTACGGCTGGAGCACAATTGAAAAGGGGGCGTGGCCAGGTGCGATGCGGTGCGGTGCGGTGCTGCGCCGGTGCCCAGAGGGAGTGGTCGACTGAGAGAGGGCCCATGCGGAACCGACATTTCCGTCCAATTATAACTGCTCTGCCAGCCACAAAAGCCGTAGAGACGGTGCGTAGGTCACTGCCGATTTCGCAGGCGAGGCTGCTGCTGCTGCTGCGGCAACTTCAAAGTGAACTCTGCCCGTCTAGGCCCGTCCGTAGCCTACAGCACGCGAGACCACGTCCACGGGATTACGACAAAGGTAGCCGCTAACCCCCCTCCCTTCCCCATACCACAATGGCTACGTTACTCGCGAGCGATCAGCTGGGGCGTGGGTTAACAAATGCGGGTCCCTGCGTTAATGCGAGGGCTTAATTTAATCTTGTAGTCGCGCTAATTCTGCAACCTGGAGACTGCTGGCTGCTGAGAGGAGCAGCTAACTAAGCATCCTCCACCGAGTAGACGGCACTGCCGCCTAAGGCGCCACTAATATTACGATCAATGTTTCCCTTGTGTACCAGATATGACGTATCCTTATCTTTGGGGGGCCGGCTGGAGTAGCCGTGCGGTTCTAGGCGCTGCAGTCTGGAACTGGGCGACCGCTACGGTCACAGGTTCGAATCCTGCCTCGGGCACGGATGTGTGTACAGTCCTTAGGTTAGTTAGGTTTAATTAGGTCTAAGTTCTAGGCGACTGATGACCTCAGAAGTTGAGTCGCATAGTGCTCAGAGCCATTTGAACCAAGCCATCTTTGAGGGACTTGTACATAAACAACTGTAAAAAATAGATTTTTTTTTTTAGTTTTTGCCTTCAAAAATTCTCTGTAGTTTTCTGAACAAGAAAAAGTTTACTTCAAGTAAAATGGATCACAGAAAGTACCAGAATTAGAGGAATTTAAAAGTGGCCTGGGGGGGGGGGTAATTAAAAAGATAAGACTATAATATTAATGAATAAATGCAATAATTTTAGTAGCTTTGTGACCGGTTACGAAATCTCTGACTAGTATTAGCACACAATCTGAATGCATAAAATAAAAATAACGAATGACAAAGAATTTCCATTAACACAATTGATTAATTAAGTCCCCTGCAACTATAAAAGCTACGAAACAACAAACCGTAACTGTTCTATGTGTGGTAGTGTGGCTCAACATACATGTATCTGGGTCGGTTCTTTCTCAATACGACAAAATATTTCAAACACCATTTACAATTAACTAATTGAAAAACCATAAATACTATAATTGCACAAAGAAACCAGAATTACAAGTCTAATACATGAACACGAGCCGGATGCTTTGTTGACTGTATCTGTGAGCAAGAGGGATTGTCATTAAAGAAAACTGTAATACCTTTTTACCTCATTATATATTGACGAAAATATTCCATTACACCAGCATCATAAATCAAAAGCCCATCTCCTTTCTCAAATATATTTTGACAATTGCAACTTCTTCCATCTATACATTACAACAACCGGACAGCGTCTACTCTCTCGCCCTACAGAACAACAACTGCCTTCGACATCCTCTGAACTACTACTGCCCAGTGGAGGCGGTGGAATAATAATCTTTGGCGCAATCTCTGGCGCTGTGACTCAGTGTAGCCACCTTTCAACAGTCAGCTCTGTTAGAAAAAAAGTTTTGCTCTCATTTGTTTCGTTTTTATGGCTTTTTAATCCCTTAACTAGGCTAACCTGTGAAAGCTTTACGGTTGCTTATCTTTTGTTTGTAAAGAGAGTTTAGTCAATGTTTAGCGTTGTTTTGCCACGAATATTTTGTTTGCAGCGAAGTGATTGTGTGAGTGAGTTTCTTATTCCAGTTGAAAGCAGTCGAAAGAATTAAGAAGTTCGCTGTTAAACAACGAAGATTTTTTGAAAATCGGTTCACCAAACGGATTAACTCTACTAATACTGAAATACAACGTGACACAACATGTGAATCAGCTTCAACTGCTCCAACTGTTTCGAAGCTAAAACTGAAATATTTGAAGAATGGGCTAGACAGTATTAATGCTGATAATACTCACATATATGGAACTTAGTGACACAAAATTATTAGAGAAAGGTTTACATGGTAGGACTCAAGATCCCAATGAAAGTTTCAACAATTGTATATGGGAACTGATACTAAAAATTGTGGTACGAATGGTTCTAAGCACTACGGCACTATGGAAATCTGAGCTCATCAGTCCCCTAGACTTAGAACTACTTGAACCTAACTAATCTAACGACGTCACACACATCCATGCCCGAGGCAGGATTCGAACCTGCGATCGTAGCAGCTGCGTGTTTCCGGACTGAGGCGCCTAGAACCGCTCGGCCACAGCGGCCGGCAGCAAAAGCTGTTCTAGTAGGACTAAATACTTTGAAAATAGGTGTGCTAAATGCTGTTCTATGTTTCAGTGACGGTGCAGTGTCAAGGCTTAATGCTATGGAACTGACGGGAGTACCTGGTGGACTAAATATGCATCGAACTCTGATGGCCATTGACCGAAGGAGACTCTTCGAAGCAGAAAAAGAAGTGTTGATAGCCACCAACGAAGCAAGAATGAGAACAAGTAGCGTGAAAAAGAGAAGGGAAGAAGAACAACACAGGAAACAAGATAAATATGGACTTAGGATGCATCAGTGCCATGCAAGTTTAATAGGAAAAGCAAGTATTAACTTTAACTTGAATTTCCCGAAAGTTAAATTATTTCATGTTCCGGTATACTTCAGCTAAAAGCTATTAATGTTAGAGAGCTGAAATTTTGTGTACTGTCTTAAAACATCCATAAGTAAAAAGCAGACTATTCTTGTTACTTAATGCTGAAAATAAAATGCTATTTCAAAGAAAAACCCTGAATCCATTTCTAAAATTTTTGATAGTGATACTTAAAATATTTTGTACCACAATTTATGACAGCAGCATATTTTCGATAGTCTGCTTTAAAGATAATCGTGTAAAGAACTTACAGGAAAAAAAACCTTTTACTTTCTTTGTTATTTTTGAGTAATGTGTACCTATGATATACCTATGGCGTACAATAATAATTAGCATGGTTTATTTCACTTACAACAATAAAAATACAATTAAAGAAACGTACGTGAGGCAAAGCTGTGGTTCATACATAAAAATGTTCCCAAAAGATGTCTTAAAATATGGTTAGCATTATATGGGCGTACAAATCTAATTCAATAACTGTAATATATTTATTATACGTTTATTTGTGTGAACGTCATCCGCAGCGAGAATAGATTTCAGACCCCTTTCTCATGCTACAGTATATATTTATCTACATTCCAGACACAATTTTCCATTTATATTAAGGTATCTTGAATGGATTTAATTTGGAATAATATCTTTTCGTTTTTTGTACGCAATATTTGTAGATTAGAAAACAGTTTACATCTTAATTTTTACATTAACTAATTGCTACCTGCAGTTAATCGATTTTGCGGCCAAAATTTGTGTTTCCTCTGATTTGGTCATAGGTTAGAGATTGCATTATCACTTCACTGATGAAACACTGACGCAATTTCACATCAAGATGTTTCACTTTTAGTTTTCATATTTCCTAGCTGAACACAAAAAAGATGCTGCGCAATAGAACAAAATCGTATCGTAGCTTCATATACCCTGCCAGAGGTTTCGGTTTCAATGATTTTGAGTCCACATATATTTGAGCCCCGTTGAACTCTTAGCAGTGCCGTCCATTGTAAGACTTACGGACCAAGTTAGGGAAGCGATACGAAACTCGACGAGGTGCCCGTATGTGGCTCAGTAGATCAGTTCATCTACTGTTTTTCTCATAAAGTTTCTGTTGAAATGTTTTTTCGTAAAGGTTGCATTTCTTTACTGCAAGAAAACCGTTTTTGAACACGTGCATCAAATGATGCTTTGCTGTTTATGACAGTTGTAAACTATACAACAGACCTGTGACAAAGAATTGTGTGAAAGTTAAGTAAATTTTTACTCATTTGGGTTATTAAGTGAATTAATATTTCATGTGTTCCACTTTGATCAGGCTATTCCCCGAGCAATCAAAGAACCCACAGTTGTGGCCGGATATGAATAGTTTCGCCTGGTCACGTATACAAAGCTTTTGATACAGCGGCGCATGGGGTATTCATGAGGAACTGTAAATACGAGGGCAGTTCAATAAGTAATGCAACACTTTTTTTTCTGAAACAGGGGCTGTTTTATTCAGCATTGAAATACACCAGGTTATTCCCCAATGTTTTAGCTACACAACACTATTTTTCAACGTAATCTCCATTCAATGCTACGGCCTTACGCCACCTTGAAATGAGGGCCTGTATGCCTGCACGGTACCATTCCACTGGTCGATGTCGGATCCAACGTCGTACTGCATCAATAACTTCTTCATCATCCGCGTAGTGCCTCCCACGGATTGCGTCCTTCATTGGGCCAAACATATGGAAATCCGACGGTGCGAGATCGTGGCTGTAGGGTGCATGAGGAAGAACAGTCCACTGAAGTTTTGTGAGCTCCTCTCGGGTGCGAAGACTTGTGTGAGGTCTTGCGTTGTCATGAAGATGGAGAAGTTCGTTCAGATTTTTGTGCCTACGAACACGCTGAAGTCGTTTCTTCAATTTCTGTAGAGTAGCACAATACACTTCAGAGTTGACCGTTTGACCATGGGGAAGGACATCGAACAGAATAACCCCTTCAGCGTCCCAGAAGACTGTAACCATGACTTTACCGGCTGAGGGTATGGCTTTAAACTTTTTCTTGGTAGGGGAGTGGGTGTGGCGCCACTCCATTGTTTGCCGTTTTGTTTCAGGTTCGAAGTGATGAACCCATGTTTCATCGCCCGTAACAATCTTTGACAAGAAATTGTCACCCTCAGCCACATGACGAGCAAGCAATTCCGCACAGATGGTTCTCCTTTGCTCTTTATGGTGTTCAGTTAGACAACGAGGGACCCAGCGGGAACAAACCTTTGAATATCCCAACTGGTGAACAATTGTGACAGCACTACCAACAGAGATGTCAAGTTGAGCACTGAGTTGTTTGATGGTGATCCGTCGATCATCTCGAACGAGTGTGTTCTCACGCTCCGCCATTGCAGGAGTCACAGCTGTGCACGGCCGGCCCGCACGCGGGAGATCAGACAGTCTTGCTTGACCTTGCGGCGATGATGACACACGCTTTGCCCAACGACTCACCGTGCTTTTGTCCTCTGCCAGATCACCGTAGACATTCTGCAAGCGCCTATGAATATCTGAGATGCCCTGGTTTTCCGCCAAAAGAAACTAGATCACTGCCCGTTGTTTGCAACGCACATCCGTTACAGACGCCATTTTATCAGCTCCGTACAGCGCTGCCACTTGTCGGAAGTCAATGAAACTATACGAGACGAAGCGGGAATGTTTGAAAATATTCCACAAGAAATTTCCGGTTTTTTCAACCAAAATTGGCCGAGAAAAAAAATGTGTTGCATTACTTATTGAACTGCCCTCGTAATTAACCAAAAAAATTATACTGCAGGAACTCATTACTCAGTATTATTTGCTATGCTTCTGATGTTCCAGGAGAGGAGTGAGAGTTCTCCTATACTTGTGTTTCTGTCTTTTGCGTACAAGAAGGCGTTTTTCCAAGAAGGCGTTTTTCCATCCAGACGTGATCGTAAACAGACGCTCCTACACAGTGTCATTTCTTTGAAGCAGCACCATAAACAGACGTCTACCATCAAACAGACGTCTACTGATTACGTAATTAGTGTTTTGTTCATACAGCTGCCACATATGTAACTTGTTGATGTTCACACTGTTTTGCTACGATATTGTAAGCTCTCAAAGGTAGGCAATCGGATGCTGAAGGAAATATGTTATATGACCGCAAGTTTCCTGCAGACTGATGACTGGACCGAGAATATTTGAGCTATAGGGCTTCAAAATATTTTACAGAATAATAAGTGAAACGGAGAAGAGACCTCACATGAATATCCCTGTTTCATCAGAAATTAATTTCGAGCCAGAAAACGACTTAAATGAAAGCTCTGGATTTTACCTTGGAAAACGTGCAGCTGAAATTGGTGCCAAGTACAACAGAGATATCGATACACCGGAGCGAGTTAATGAAATAGCTGTTTTCCAGTCGTCAAAACGCTGTATGCCATGACTTACGTATCAGGAATGATGACAAAACCAAGGAGGGTAGCTCGAGATGATGCAGCGGATTATAATGATTGACACATGCCCGGCACAAAACAAACAGTCTTTATTTACTTGCACAGATAGGTTACATCTGAAGGAATGTACACTGCTTTCACAAGATGCTGCAATTACTGCACTTCAGTAAATACCCTCAAAGGCGTTTCGATGTTTGTATCTGTATCTCGTAACCATACTTTGGAAAAGCCTTCAAAATATCCGTATGCGAAGCAATTTGCCGGTTTGTAATTTACGACTTACTTGCTGTGTTTCTAAACGAACGCAGGCTTAGCTATTAACAGTACTGTAACAGTGGCTGGACTGCATTTCTGCATACGTCATATCGGGGAATCCATTGGTGTCGGACCTATGTCCATGTTGAGATTACTTGCTCGCTTCATTACCTCCTACTCGCTCGTTTGTGTTGTACCTGCAGACTAATAGTCAAACACTCTGTTTAATCAAGAAGATTTTTTGATATGTACGGAAAATCGAAAAACATGCATCAAATGGGGAACTACACCAAGATTTCATGGAGCTGTCTCGTGTAAATGAAGCACATGGATCGCAAAAAGTATGAAAATTTTCAGCAGTGAACCAAGCGGAAGAGAGTCGTAATTCTGGAAGCAGGCTTGGCCAGTAGTGTTATTTGCCAAATGTCTCAGCGAGAACGAGGCCTACCTTTTTTTCTACGCATCTTCCACGCATCGTCAACATGAACCAGCCCGCGTGACCGCTTGTTACGGAATTTCTATGCAGCTGCTTGCAGAGACATAGAAGGCGATACCAGTAGTTTCACAAACTTTGTTTATTGTTCTCATTGTGGTATATTTCCGTGGTTCAATCTATTTGCCAATAACGAACAGTTTTACACGCAACGAGGAAAAATGCCAGAAACGACTATATTTTAACGCCAAAAAAATATTATTTCTGAAGGACTGTGGCTGTATTAGAATTTAACTTCGCATTTCCTTACTTTGAGCGACGAGAAATCATTTACTGTGCAGTTTAAGTAATTTTTAACAGCCGTGTCGCATTGTATCGACAAGGTACGTTAATTTGAAAGTCTGCTCTCATCCATGCACAATCCTAAGTCGTTTTATAACATCTTTAATTTGCTGAAAGTGCAATTAAGGAAAGACAGAAAACATAAAAAGTGACAACAAATGACTTCACAGAAATTTCGACAGCAAGGAAAAAAGCGCACGTAACTTGCGTACGGGGACAATTTGAAAAATGACAAATAACGGTGCGCTTTGGCGCTCTTTTGTTCTTACGGTGTACATTAACAGCGAAGCTTCGGAAACTGAAATTCAGAAAACCAAACTAATTACTGAAATTGATGGTCTGCAATAAAACCACTCTTTAATTGTGGAGGGACGAGATAATTAGTTGCGTAGTTGGCAATTACAGCGCTCCGCTTCACTGACAGTGGCATTTTTAACTAATGAAAACAGACAGCAACCATTTCTCAACTACGAGGTTGCATGGACGACAGCAGGACTTCACTAGGTTTAGTCATTTTGCTTAATAATGTAAATAGTGCAAAAGTTACTAATTAGAATTTCTTTCGATTTAATCATTCGACAGTGCTGGACATACGTTCATATGTCGAGAGGTGGAAACAGGCAGTGCATCTAGGAGCACTGTCCAACGTAATCGTTTTGGCGGTGCAGATGCTGTGATATGATGTGGGAGTGCATGGTGTTACACGGGCGTACTCATCTTCAAATCTTTGAGCACGGTACACTCAATGGCCAACAATGTCGTATTCTTATCCCACGTGTGTTTCGATGATGTATCAGTCTGTGTGTATTTTGGTGTGTCGAATCGGAATCTGCCTTTCAAAATGTTCTAGGACTCAAGATTTTTTGCGTTTTCAAGGGCTTTTATTATTTATTTTCCGTACTTCGATGTTTATTTTTTTGTTTAGCGGTCTTTTTCTTCTTTTTTTGTACAGGAGTACTAGTAAATCTACGAATCGTCACTAAATGGCAGGTGTGCCGAAGAAATAGCTAACAAAAGCAAAGCGTCATAGTCGCACAATTTTCGAATGCTTGAGTGAAATTAAGTTGAAAATATGTTGTAAGTTAATGTAGACTTTCCATTGGCACAGTGTTGTAATATATACATTATATAGTGTTTATTTCAAACCTTCTAATACGTACCTCTTGCTTGTCTTAAGGGGAGCTGGAACGCCCTAACCCGAAAATGTTAAATTTAGTGACTTTGATTCGCTGTATTTCAGGAACCACTGTCGCCACTGACATGAAACTTTTACAGGGCATTAAAATGTACGTTCTGAGTCTACTTAACAACAATAATTGCATTTCAGTCACTGCTTTTGGAAATTCCTTTTTTTTAACTACACAGTTGAAATTTAATGTACTTTTTTTGAACGTTATCCTAAATAATTTTAATTATACTGAATATTATGTTCTTATTTTAGTTCAGTAGACTCAGGTTATGTATATTATTACTTCCTGAATATATGAATACTCTACTCGATGTGATTCCTGAGATTTAGGGAAAAATAAAAGAGAAAATGTAGATTTTCAGGAACGGCCTCTAAGGTTACAAACGACTGTAACTGAATACATGCATAATTTTTATTTTTAGCCATTCACAAACACCTTGCACCACTCCGTAAATCATCCTCCTGGAAAAGTTCAAGTTTTTTCCTTCCTTATATCTTTCTGGACTCCTTAGTGGCCAGCTGTGCTGCATACTCTGCTTTATAGATGCGAACCCTGTCCATCCGTTCAAGTTTCCAGATGCAGTTTGCTGCAGGATTAATTCCCATATGCTGTAGCACTTTCACCATGCCAATGTTGGCATCACTAAAAGCAATAACAGCATCACTGACCCCACGTTTTAGTGTCTTCATTAAAAAAAAAAAAAAAAAAAAACACAGTATTTTGGTAAGCGAGTCCATATAACATTATTGAACGACTCACTGGGATTCTGAGTCTTGACCATGCAGACACTTCTTCAGTAATTCAGCATTTGCCAGGTCTCTGTACATAGGTTTTATGATCTCCATGACTGCTGCTGGGATGTAATTTTTATGGCTGTATGAACCGTTTGAGTACCGGGCATTGCTGTAATTGCACCATGAAACAGGTCCAGGAGGAAAGGTAGCGTACTGGTTTTTCATCAGTTGACAGTCAGTGGAAGTAGGTAGCCCAAACTGCCTGCTTCATTTTCAACAAATCCGCAGTGTTATTTCTAATGGCCATCCCGTTATACTGCTGTAGTTCATCAGTCGTTTTCCCCGTCAGCCTGCCTCTTATGGTTTTACCATCGGAAAGTTTCTTGTCCGTCAAACTTTGTTTCAACTTCCTCAACCTGGTGCCCATCCTCTTCTGGACATGACCAACGCTGTTAACCTTTACAACACAGCAATCCACAGCTTTCCATATAAAAAATGACCGATTTTATTAGATCTTGAAGTAATCCACATAAAAATTTTAACATTTTCAACAGGTGTAGTTTATATTTAAAAAATAAAATTAAATACTTCCATGATATTTATATCATTTTATTCGGAAAATTGCAAATTTTATAGTGAGATAAAAATCCAAAAATTTGAAAAAAATTATTTTTTACGTTCTAACTCCCCTTAATTCTGTCAATTCCGGCCGGAGTGGCCGAGCGATTCTAGGCGCTTCAGTCAGAAACCGCGCGACTGCTACGGTAGCAGGTTCGAATCCTGCCTCGGGAATGGATGTGTGTGATGTCCTTAGGTTAGTTAGGTTTAAGTAGTTCTAAGTTACAGGGGTCTGATGACCTCAGATGTTAAGTCCCATAGTGCTCAGAGCCACTTGAACCATTTTCTGTCAATGTTCACAATTCCTGTTTTTGATTCTGTGAATTGACAGAGCAAAGCTGACTTTATCATTGAATTCAGCACCCGAAAATTAAGTAATTCGACGCATTTGCAGACCAGGGGCAGAATAGTGCTTTAAATTCGCTGGCTAGTGTAATCGTGTCCATACCAACTGGAAAACGGATGAGTTTGTGGCAATTTGTGAAGTCAAAATTGTCCACAAAACCGCTGTGCGATCTGTTTACGTTTCGCACGAGGGACGACACGAGGACAAGGAGGGGATCTGGCGAGATTACAGGCTGGGCGATCACAGGCGCCAGCCGCTGGAAGCAGCGCCGCTTGATTAACTAGTTGGCGGGAAAGTAAACAGCCGCACGTCGCGTCGCTGTGGCAGCGGCGCGAGAGCGCTTCTGTGTGTGTACCAGAGCGTGCCGGGCGCGCAGCTGCCGCGGCGGCGGCGACAGCGGCCTCGCAAATACCGCCAGCTGCCGCTCGCACAGAACACGGCGCGTCCGTAATCTGCTCTGCAGCCCGGCGACGACCCGTACAATTTACTTTGTCTCCGGCTGCGTTAGGCGGCCCTGCACCACCGTGGGTATTAATCACTCGGCAAAGACGTCGCTCGTGTCATATTTGTCATGCGCGCCAACATCTCCACCTACACTCTACGAGACACGTCATGATGCGTTGTGATCCCACGTTACTACTGCTCTTTTCGGTGTACTGGGACAGTCAGTCAGCTCGTTGCATTTCGTAAATGCGAGGTCCATAAACAATTAAGTTTTTGTGTTGCTTGAGGCTTTCCTGAAGGACATGTTGTATACATAGTTCTCGGGCGAGACGTCGGATGTCATAGTGAAAACTCCCAAATATTTCATCAGCGCAACTGGCAACATCTTCAGGTGCGACGTACACACTGCTAAGGCAAGACTAGGGCTCCCTATTTATGCCAGTCTCAGGCAGGAAGTGCACATGCGTGGAGGCGCCAAATTCGATGGCCAATAGCGACGATATCAACCTATAGCTGGAAGGACAGCAACGCCACGTACAGGATGAAGAACCAAAGACTTCGGCGCACGGAGGATAGTCACGTGCCTTCGCGGACGCGCATCTTTGCTTGCGGCTTCCGACAGAGGTCGCTGGGGCGGCCGATGGCAGCGCAGAGCAGCAGCGGCAACCTCCGCGCGTGCGCCGAAGTCTTTGGTTCTTCATCCTGTACGTGGCGTTGCTGTCCTTCCAGCTATAGGTTGATATCGTCGCTATTGGCCATCGAATTTGGCGCCTACAAGCATGCGCACTTCCTGCCTGAGACTGGCATAAATAGGGGGCTCTAGTCTTGCCTTAGCAGTGTGTACGTCGCACTTGAAGATGTCGGCCAGTTGCGCTGATGAAATATTGTGGAGTTTTCACTATGACATCCGACGTCTCGCCCGAGATCCATATATACGAAGAAATTTTTAGCCCCCAACAGAGTACGCCACAAATTCAACTTTTGGATTTCATAATATCATGAATTAACTAACCTGGCTTCAGTCCATTCCTAGGAGTTTCCTCCCACGGTTCACTTATAGATGACTAAAATCTCTGTTACGTGCATCTCAAGGTAAACGCCGCTGCTCTCGGTTGTTAACTGAAGGCCGTCGGCCACCGAAATGTATGATATCTGCTATTCTCGGAACGCTCTTGATACTACAGACGTCAGAATACTGAATTCCCTAACGATTTCCGAGATGGAATGCCCACTGTATCTAGCTTGAACTACCACTCTGCATTCAGAGTCTGTTAATTCCCGTCTTGCGCTCACTACCACGTCGGAAACGTATTCACATAAATCATCTGAGTACAAATGACAGCCGGCCGAAGTGGCCGTGCGGTTAAAGGCGCTGCAGTCTGGAACCGCAAGACCGCTACGGTCGCAGGTTCGAATCCTGCCTCGGGCATGGATGTTTGTGATGTCCTTAGGTTAGTTAGGTTTAATTAGTTCTAAGTTCTAGGGGACTAATGACCTCAGCAGTTGAGTCCCATAGTGCTCAGAGCCATTTGAACCATACAAATGACATCTCCGCCAATGCACTGCCCTTTTATACGTTGTATACTCGATACAACCGCCATCTCTATATGTGTATCTCGCTATCTAGTGACTTTTCCAGCTCAGTGAAATGAAAGTCATACGACTTAAGAACGTTATAGTTCCATACGGTACCGTGCTCATTTGCCTCTCAAGGAAATGTAACTCTTCTATGAACCTTCTCATTTGACTTTGAATGTCAACTTTTAACTGCTCCTTCCCCTGCAGTCCCAAATTTAAATTGCTGAGATGCACAGTTATCTAATCGACGAAAGCTAGGTCTGATGTCCATTTTAAATCTAGACAATGCATTTCTTCCCTCTTCACTTCAAGAAAGATAGATACTTTCTTAAGAATGTAAAGAACGCATCAAGAACGTTTCCCAATCAAGCCAACGAACTGTACAGCGGTCTGGTATGTCCGCATACTCTGTTTCGATATTTTTTAGAAATCTTTTGAACTGGCGGTGATTTGCATCGTGAGGTCGCACAAAATTCACACACTGGGCCACGACTTTCATCACATCACCTAGTTCCACTGTTTCGGCATATAGTGGATCTTGGTAACTGAAACAATGAACAATCAGAATGTCTCTCCCAAATTTACCTTCGAGTTCATTTTTTAAACGAGATTCTAAACCCTGATGACACCCGATGATCTGTGGCGCCTCTTCTGCTCACAGTGAATGGAACTGACCCTACGGTAGATTTGTATTGGTCAATGACTCTGAAAATTCTTCGAAAGGCAGATCCCTTCAACTGACTGCAGCTACCGTGTAAACAAACGTTCTACGTCTGCTACCGCCCTCGATTTTACGAGACGTCGTACTGAAAACGGTTTGCCACACGTCGCAGTGATGTGAGCGACCTTGTAGCTTGATCGAACTGCTGTTTCACTTGTGTTTTCTTCCCTGTCATTCACCTGAAACGTATAAACGCATTACAGAGGGTGAACTATGGTGCATACTATATGTTCTACACGAAAAACTTTATTTTTAACTTACGTCTATTACTAGGGAACCCTCCATACTGTAAATCACGGATTTTGATGCGCTTCACTTACGTTGTAGAGGCACTTACCCAGAGTACCTGGCTATCCGGTTTTTTAGCGACTGGCCTTGGTTTCTGAGAAAATCGATTTTGAAGTTCATTGTGCGCTTTGAATACCCACAACAATAAATATATTCCGAGTAAGTCAGCGTAGCGTAGTGGTCAAGGTTCACGGCTACCGCGATGGAGGTACCGTGTTCGAATCCTGCTGCAATATGTTTTTTTTATTTATGCAAGAACCGTCCGGAAAATTAGGTCCTAACGTTAAAAAACGAGTAGGCGAATTAACTTGAAAATACAGAAATGTAGTCGTGTCCTGCACAAAATCCGGGAAGTTCACGAAACTGGTGTACGAAGAATTATTGCGTTCTGCAATTCTTCCGCACGTGGGATGGAAATTTTTTTTGTACATTATCGATTCGTGGAGAGGGCAAACCGATTCAACTTTATACGATCATCTATTCACTGAAGAAAGGAAAGCGAGCACCTGCACCCTAAAAGTGGTCCCACCAAAGTTCACTCCTTATTCCCAGCCCTGAGATGTTTATTTTTACCGACAGGTGAAAATCTTCTCGAAAATTATTCTGAATGCTAGCGACTTGATGAAAGGTAATAGAGTGATCGCTTCTAGGGAAGATTCGATAAAATTACATTCGCTAATCCTATATCAATTCAGCGCACCTAATTTAAAAAAAAACATGATTAGATACGCATGGTTCGCATCGAAATTAGCGGATGAAAGAGAAATCTTTTTGAATGCAAAAGAATTGTGTTTCCTGGTATCGCTCATGAAGAAACCGTGCGCCTACAAGACGGTTGCTTTCATAAGATGCGCGTGGTGCTGCGAAAATTTGTGCTTCGATTGTTCCTAATCACCCACAATACTGTTCTGGTACATCAACCAATTTGGACGATGAAAAATAAGAGTTTGTAATATTGTATGACAGAAAAAAATTATTAGCTGCATATACCTTTATAATTTCGCACACCTTACATTGTGTTGATGTCCTTTGAAATAAAATTGAAAAGTTTGGTCGATAAAAAAAAAGAAAGGTACACGAGCAGGATTCGAACACGGCACCTCCAGCGCTATAGGCGTGAATTTTTACCGTTGCGCTAAGCTGACTTGCTCGGAACAAAACTAAGGTTACACATATACAAATCACGCAATGAACTTCAAAATCGATTTTCTCGAAAACCAAGGCCCGTCGCTAAAAATCCGGATTGACAGGTACTCAGGGTAAATGCCTCTACAATATATCTGAAGCGCATCAAAATCCGTGATTTACAGGATGGAGGGTCCCCTTGTTAGTGTAATGTTCTTAAGCCTGGCTACTAGCTCTCTGTGTGATCTGCTTCCTACCTGGTTGTAATGCGCAGCGTATAGGCATGTACACTAAATGAAGTGAAATGATCGTATGGCATTGTTGGCCGGGAGACCCCAATCGGGGTTTTTCGGCCACCGTATTGCAAGTCCTTTTTTGGTAACGCCACATCGGCGACTTGCGAGTCAATGATGATGAAAATGATGATGGACACACAACACCCTGTCCCCTGCCGGTAATCGAATCTGGGCCACCTGCTTGGTAAGCGGTAACGCTACCGCTACGCTACGGAGGCGGACTGGAATGTATACTAATGTGACAGAATTCATATGATAGCGATGTGTAGACATACAGGTGGTGATAGATCGCGTACACAAGGTATAAAAGAGCAGTGCATTCGCGGAGCTGTCATTTGTACTCGAAGCCCTCGAGAAAGACAGGGCGCGGCGTCTACGTCACGAAGGTAGGCCGTAACTCGCTAACTCGCTCAGCTCAGCAAAAAAATGCGTCTCCAAACCGGTAATTCGCAGCTGGGCGTATACGTACTAACGAGAATTGCATGTTCTACCGGAATCTGCTATTAAGAAGTTTTGTGGACTGGCAAGACAGCCAATCCACGAGGACGGGAGGCCGAAGGGCACGCGTTTAAGCTCACGCAGGCTGGCGTGAGATCTGGAACAGGTCAAGGTAGCAAAAATAGTACGTAGCTTCTGGAATACTTAACTTTAATCCATAATTGGTGAACATCGGTCTGACGTTACATGCATCACAAGATAAATAGCAAATGATAATGGCGCCTTGCTAGGTCGTAGCAAATGACGTAGCTGAAGGCTATGCTAACTATCGTCTCGGCAAATGAGAGCGTAATTTGTCAGTGAACCATCGCTAGCAAAGTCGGCTGTACGACTGGGGCGAGTGCTAGGAAGACTCTCTAGACCTGCCGTGTAACGGCGTTCGGACTGCAATCACTGATAGTGGCGACACGTGGGTCCGACGTATACTAACGGACCGCGGCCGATTTAAAGGCTACCACCTAGCAAGTGTGGTGTCTGGCGGTGACACCACAAGAAGTCTTACTGATTAACAGTACTACAACAAGACTTAATTTAAGATTTCACTTTCAAGTCGAAGGGATTTCACTTCGACCACGGCATAATAGGCCGGAATATTTTATTAATTCTGACGATTCCGGCCGTCAAAATTTATATTTTACAATTACGGTGTAGGACTGGTAACAGTAATACTCCGTGATAGCGGATCCAGTAGAAGAAGCAATTCTCGTTTGTAGGTACACACCTAGTTACGAGTTAACAGGTGTTGAGTCGTAGTTTGCTGAGTTGAGCGAGTGAGCGAGCGCAGGCCTACCTTCGTGACGTACCCGTCACGGCCTTTCCTGTAGACCGCGTTTGTACTCGGGTGAATGATGTGAAAAGTTTCCGACGTGATTACGGCCGCAGGACGGGAATTACCAGACTCTGATCACGGAATGGTAGTTGGAGCTAGACGCATGGGACACTCCATTTTGGAATCCTTAGGGAATTCAATATTAAAAGATCAAGAGTGCACCGAGAATGCCGCATTTCAGGCATTACGTCTTACGACGGACGATGTTGTGGCGGACAGCCTTCGCTTAAGGATCGTGAGGAGCGGCTTTTGTGTAGAGTTTCAGTGGTAGCAGTCAATCAACACTGCGTGAAATAACTGCAGTGATCGATGTGTGACGTACAGCGAACGTATCCGCAAGGACAGTGGGACGAAACAGGCTTTAATGATCTATGGCAGCATATGACCAGCGCGAGTACCATTGCTAACAGCACATAGCCTGCAGCGCCTCTGCTGAACTCGTGACCTTAGCGATTGGACGGCATGTGACTGGAAAACCGTGGCCTGGTCAGATGAGTCGCTATTATAGTTGGTAAGAGCTGACGGTAGGATTCTAGCGTTGGCACAGACCCCACGAACCCATCGACCCTAGTTGTCAAAAAGGCTCTGTGGAAGCTGGTGATGGTTCCGTAATGGTGTTGGCTGTGTTTAAGTGGAATGGACTGGCTATGTTCGGCTGCTTGGAGATCATTTGCAGCCGGCCGAAGTGGCCGTGCGGTTAAAGGCGCTGCAGTCTGGAACCGCAAGGCCGCTACGGTCGCAGGTTCGAATCCTGCCTCGGGCATGGATGTGTGTGATGTCCTTAGGTTAGTTAGGTTTCACTAGTTCTAAGTTCTAGGGGACTAATGACCTCAGCAGTTGAGTCCCATAGTGCTCAGAGCCATTTTTTGGAGATCATTTGCAACCATTCATGGACTTCATGTTTCCAAACAATGATGGCACTTTTATGGAGACAAAATTGTCGAATGTTTGAAGAACGTTCTGGACAAGTTGAACGAATGATTTATCCACTCAGATCGCCCGACATGAATCCGTCGAACATCTGTGGGACATAATCAAGAGGTCAGATAGCGCACAAAATCCTGCACAGGCAACACTTCCTCAATATTGTGTACGGCTGTACAGGCTTCTTCGCTGAATATTTCCGCAGGGGACTTCTATTGACTCCTTAAGTTCATGCCATGTCGATTTGCTGCAGTTAGCTGAGCAAAAGGAAGGGTGACATTATATTAGGAGGCACCCCAGTACTTTTGTCGCCTCAGTGTATAAACACTTTACAGTAGATGAACTAGGTTGCTTATTTCTATATTTTCTCTATTAAGAATCCTTCTTTTTTAACCTATATTCTAGTATATTACTCTTAAGTCTGGCTATTGGCGTTCTGTGTGATTCGCTTTCTACCCGCTCGTAATGCGCGACATGAAGGCATGCGCAGCGATGTTGTACATTGTACTTCTTTGCGGACCTAAATGGTTAATGACGTACAAGGGAAAGTGGTCGTCCGTCCCATTCAGTAACTAGAAGCATATCTTTCGGTGGAGGCACAGGCCTTGCTCGACTAACCACAGCTGTCGTGGGTTACGTCAGATATGGCTTCATGCGGCCAGGAAGCAGTGAGTTCGCTGCCCCCACCACATGGCCTTCGAGCCACTGCACTGACAAGAGAAACTCCCCATCGCACCTCCCTCAGATTTAGAGGTAAGGGGGCCCAGTGGGTATCCCGTTAAAAACTGAACACAGATCAAACATGATAACGGGAAGAAGGTCTACTGAAGTGTGAAGAAAAAGCAAAAGAGAATCAATGAACAGCCGGCTGGGGTGGCCGAGCGGTTCTAGGTGCTTCAGTCTTGAGCCGCGCGACAACTACGGTCGCAGGTTCGAATCCTGCCTCGGGCATAGATGTGTGTGATGTCCTTAGGTTAGTTAGGTTTAAGTAGTTCTAAGTCTAGGAGACTGATGACCTCAGATGTTAAGTCCCATAGTGCTCAGAGCAATTTGAACCATTTTTCATCATTTCCTTGGGAGTCATGACATTCACATTAATACAAAAAAACTATACCGGGCAAGGAGGCATATCTCACTCATTCACCAGTCGTACAAATCAGGTGCGTCGATAAGGGATTCCTATCAAACGACACACATACTGTCACAAAGCCGTGTATGACACACCAGACGTGTTTTAGGGTGGAGGATTCGGTTGACTTGTCGCTTTGTCTTCAAAAGTTTGCGTTTACAATTCGAAAGCCACTTCCTTTCGGCTGCTAATAGAGTAGTTGTGCAGAACCAGCTGCCACTATAGATCTCTACTGGAGTGCTACAACGCTCAATGTTTGACCGGTTACGGCTCGCCTGTTGACGGGGGGACCGAGCAGCTCGTGTCCGGCCCCACACGACTCAGCTCGGTCACGTACTCGCCCCATGTCTGTTGTCCGGATTCCGGACACGCGGATAACCGAGCACGACCGGTCATCGCTGACGTCTCGCCTTGCCTCGCCCCGGCTCGCTGCACTGTACTGAACAAATCCAACGCCCCTCTCTCTCTCTCTCTCTCGCTCTCTCTCTCTCTCTCTCTCTCTCGGGTACGTGTCACAGCTAAATTCATAAAGCACTTGGAATGTAAAATGATATTTCAATACAATCGCGGATGGAAGTCTCATTTCCAAACAGAAGGTATATTTTTCCTTTCATTAATAGGGAACATTAAATAAGTGCTGTCCCTGTAATCTAGAGAACAAACATCTTCATAAAGAAAGCATACAAAGAACATTAAACATTTATAGATGTAACTTGTAATACTTTTCACTTGTTTGCAACAGAAACAAAATTACAGTTATTGTTGATCAGCAGTAAATGAATAACGCGTTCCGGATTTAATTGGCTGCTGCCATGTGTTAGTAACATGCCGGCTTCACTAAAGCATCTTTCACTAGGTGCGCTTGTTGCTGGGATACATTAAATACGTCTTTCAACTGCAGCCAGGCCTCGCAGATCTGTTTCATGTCTGCTCCACCACTTTAAGATGTCATCATCATCTCCGGGGTGCATTAAAATGTAGAGATCTACTTCATCTGCTGCGGATAATCTGTTGTTCCTCCATTCCTTGAAACGATATCTCTTTCTGTGTGGTGATGACACAGTACTTGAAGGATCTATGATAATAAACAAGAGAGGCAAGTAATACAGAACTGATGTGGAAATCATCAAAACGTTCCCTGTCACAGCACATGTTTCATTAATAACTTCCGCAATAACAGAAGGTATTATGCTGTTTCGTACTGCATCAGCTTGTCCTTTGACATGTCTGCTTATAGTAGAGTGATGTTTCATGACATCTGCCACGTTAACTTCTCCATAATGTGCACCTAGATGTGTTAATTCTTGGCCTAGTTCTCTGAAACCTTCACCGGTTCAAAAATGGCTCTGAGCACTATGCGACTTAACTTCTGGTGTCATCATTCGCCAAGAACTTAGAACTAATTAAACCTAACTAACCTAAGGACATCACATACATCCATGCCCGAGGCAGGATTCGAACCTGCGACCGTAGCGGTCGCTCGGTTCTAGACTGTAGCGCCTAGAACCGCACGGCCACGCCGGCCGGCTAAACCTTCACCGGAAACAGCATTAATAGCTCTCATATCTTTAGCACACATTGCAACACGCTTTGCTGTAATACTATTTTTTATTACTGCCGGTATCCCTTAAGGAGCTGTATCTTTGTGAGGTTTCTTGCAACTGTGTTTCTTTAAATGAGTGGTTCCCGACTGGAAACACAATAATGTAGAGCAGTTTATGCACGATATGTACCCAGTAGACGCACTGTTTTCGTCTACAACCAACAGAAATGTACTCCATACTTGGTTTTTTAGACCTTCCCGTTTCTTCAATGTGTAAACATTGGTTTCAATCTTACGTCTTACTGCAGTGGCTTCCTCGCGCAGCATGGTTACGAATGAGAAGCCCGTACTGGCTGCAGTCTCACACGGATAATGACACGTGTAATGTGACTGAAGTTACGTTTTACGTATTCGGTCACGGCTTCCAAGCTCGGTCTCTAGAACTAGTGCGGGCAGCCTAGCCAGTTAGGGTGTGCTCCCCCATCTCGTATTTTCTGCTCGCTTACTCGGCCATGCACGACTCTAATCCCTACCTCACAACTTGCTGTTGCAAACGGACGTTACACCACGACGCAGACCCAAATTTGAATATAGCGAACAGCGAATAACAAAAAAAAAAAAAATTAAAAAAAATAAGACGACGTCAGTTTCAGCACGGCTCGCCCGTTTGGCAGTCCAACACCGGAACCATTTAACCACGACGCCATTTAACTTCCTGGCAGCTCTATGGTGCACTTCCTTCACGGGCCGTCGCCGTTTCTATTTTCCTTTTTTTCTTTCACAGTCTAGTCCACCTTCTCCCCGTTTTCACGCTTGATATGTGTTCAGTTTCTGACAGGCTGTCCACTGGATCCTCTTACAACTAAATCTGAGGGTTTTCAAATGGGGAGTTTCCCTTGTGACTGATCCGGAGCGCTCGCTCCTCTTCTATTGGGAACTGCTGGATCAGGCTGTTTTAGGGAATACTACACTACTGGCCATTAAAATTGCTACACCAAGAAGAAATGCAGATGATAAACGGTTATTCATTGGATAAATATATTATACTAGAACTGATATGTGATTACATTTTCACGCAATTTGTGTGCATAGTTCCTGAGAAATCAGTACCCAGAACAACCACCTCTGACCGTAATAACGGCCTTAATACGCCTGGCCATTCAGTCAAACAGAGCTTGGATGGCGTGTACAGGTACAGCTGCCCATGCAGCTTCAACACGATACCACAGTTCATCAAGAGTAGTGACTGGCGTATTCAGACGAGCCAGTTGCTCGGCCACTATTGACCAGACGTTTTCCATTAGTGAGAGATCTGAAGAATGTGCTGGCCAGGGCAGCAGTCGAACATTTCCTGTATCCACAAAGTCCCGTACAGAAACCTGCAACATGCGGTCGTGCATTATCCCGGTTTCGCAGGCATCGAATGAAGGGTAGAGCCACGGGTCGTAACACATCTGAAATGTAACGTCCACTGTTCAAAGTGCCGTCAATACGAAGAGTAGGTGACCGAGACGTGTAAACAATGGCACCCCATACCATCACGCCTGGTGATACGCGAGTATGGCGATGACGAATACACGCTTCCAATGTGCGTTCACCGCGATGTCGCCAAACACGGATGCGACCATCATGATGCTGTGAACGGAACCTGGATTCATCTGAAAAAAAGACGTTTTGCCATTCGTGCACCCAGGTACGTCGATGAGTACACCATCGCAGGCGCTCCTCTCTGTGATGCAGCGTCAAGAGTAACCGCAGCCATGGTCTCTGAGCTGATAGTCCATGCTACTGCAAACCTCGTCAAACTGTTCGTGCAGATGGTTGTTGTCTTGCGAACGTCCCCATCTGTTGACTCAGGGATCGAGACGTGGCTGCACGATCCGTTGCAGCTATGCGGATAAGATGGCTGTCAGCTCGACTGCTAGTGATACGAGGCCGTTGGGATCCAGCACGGCGTTCCATATTACCCTCCTGAACCCACCGATTCAATTTTCTGCTAACAGTCATTGGATCTCGACCAACGCGAGCAGCAATGTCGCGATACGATAAACCGCAATGGCGATAGGCTACAATCCGACCTTTATCAAAGTCGGAAGCGTGATGGTACGCATTTCTCCTCCTTACACGAGGCATCACAACATCGTTTCAACAGGCAACGCCGGTCAACTGCTGTTTGTGTATGAGAAATCGGTTGGAAACTTTCCTGGTGTCAGCACGTTGTAGGTGTCGCAACCGGCGCCAACCTTGTGTGAATGCTCTGAAAAGTTAATCATTTGCATATCACAGCATCTTCCTGTCGGTTAAATTTCGCGTCTGTAGCACGTCATCTTCGTGGTGTAGCAATTTTAATGGCCAGTAGTGTACAATAACAGTGCCTGAGACAGATGCAGGTGTGTGACGAGTTTCTGTGGCGAGGGCGAACTGCTCGGAAGGCTGGTTCCATTTGTGGTGCGGTGCGGCGTGGTGGCCAGGCTGGGCACAGCGCCGCGATGCATTAGTGATGGCGGCAAATTGTTTAGCTCGGCCGGCGTGACCGTAGCTGCAGCAGCGCCGCCTGTCTTCTCGCAGTCACCGCGCCTCAACAATTCACGACGCACTGTCCCTCCCTGCTTTTCACTCCCGAACGCACGACTGCCAGACGGCAGAGTAGAGGCTCCCCACCACCGTGAGAATCCTGTGCACCAGCCTGAGAATACGTTCAGCCTGTCCGATAATGTGAGAGGAAACGCAGATTTCGCCCGGAAAAAGGGATAACTGTAAGATGTAATTTATTTATGCGGACAATTATGACGTTAGCTTCTTTCTAATATATAAGTATCGCACATAAAAGCAAAGCTGCATTGTTCCAGATTAAATCCACTGAAGGTGCCTTAATGTGTGATGGTAATCCCGTGTGGAACGAACAAAACAGCCAGCAAAAAGAAACACAGAATGAGATTTTCACTCTGCAGCGGAGTGTGCGCTGTTTGGAAGGTAGGAGACGAGGTACTGGCAGAAGTGCAGCTGTAAGGACGAAGCGCGAGTTGTGCTTGGGTAGCTCAGATGGTAGAACACTTGCCAGCGCAAGGCAAAGGTCCCGAGCTCGAGTCTCGTTCCGGCACACAGTTTTAATCTGCCAGGAAGTTTCAACAAGACACGTAGTTAGGATTTATAGCGTAATTATTTATATTCTTGCTGAGGATGATGGCCACGCAAACTAACTTGGTGTGGGTGGGAAAATTTGTAGAACTGTCATTTTTGACGGATTTCAGAGTGACTGTACTGTCACCAACGTACATCTTCCTTACGGGCCGTGAAGACCAGATAAGAGAAATCAGGGTCTGTACGGAAGCATGGATATAATATTTATTTCCTCGCTCCATTTGCGAGTGGAACTTTAAAGGGAATGAACAACTGCAGTACAATGTACCCTCCGCATGCGCCATATGGTGGCTTGTGGAGGATGTATGAAAATATAAATGTATGTCATTTTCGAGATGGTAGCTTTCATCGCAACCTAACAGGTTTAAACAGGGGAAACATAACCATTCCTCACTATTTTGGAACGTAATTTTCTCTTCCTTTAGTGTTTCTGTGATAAATATTGAAATTATAACCTTTGCACCTCTGGTCTAGGGAATGTATCGGTCTTTGCTGATCGTCGTGACTCTCATGTAAAATTATTTGGTCGTCAGTTAAGATCTGGTGTTCATCCCGTTAGCTAGTCCTATTTTAAAGTCTCGGTTGCCTTTGGGTTTCCATTGTTTAATGTTGCGGTCAATATAGACATGAAAAATTACCGGTGGTTAGCTACGCACTTGTCTCAAACTTCTGTTAACTACTGTAGCTCCACTCCTTTCTTTATACGTGTTCATTATGATATTCGTTTCTAGACAAAGCCTGTTAATAACTAGTATTAGGCCGCGCCGAGTGGCCGCGCGGTTTGAGGAACCGTGTCGTGGATTGCTCAGCTCCTCCCGCCGGGGTTCGAATCTCCCTCAGGCATGGTTGTGTGTGTTGTTCTTAGAATAAGTTAGTTTAAGTATTGTGTGTAAGTCTAGGGACCGATGACCTCAGCAGTTTGGTCCCTTAGGAATTCACACAAATGGTTCAAATGGCTCTGAGCACTATGGGACTCAACTGCTGAGGTCATTAGTCCCCTAGAACTTAGAACTAGTTAAACCTAACTAACCTAAGGACATCACAAACATCCATGCCCGAGGCAGGATTCGAACCTGCGACCGTAGCGGTCTTGCGGTTCCAGACTGCAGCGCCTTTAACCGCACGGCCACTTCGGCCGGCGAATTCACACACATTTCAACATTTTTTGAACTAGTATTAAGTATATTTTGACTAAAGTTCAGTCTTGATCACACTATTTATGTTTTAATGATATAGGTAACAGGTTTCGGTTCTTTTTACAAAACCATCATCAGACCTGTGGATAAATTTTAGGAAATACTAGAAACCAATCTTTAAATAAAATGAAAGTGTCTAATGATGTCAAAATTTAACAAGATAAAATAAAATTAATTATACCCATGGCTCCCTTAGGATGGTAGGCGGAGCTCTCCTCGCTGCTACGCAGTCAACTGATGGTTATGAGTGCTGAGCACGAGCTTAAATATGTAGAGGCTCAGCCTACTTCGTGTCACACTACTTCACAACTGCCGATCAGCGTTCATAATATGACGCCATCGTCAAAGTATAAAAGTAGGAAATACACTAATAACATAAAATTGATTCATTTAAATGAACAATTAGATTTTCGCGAAAAATATTATTTCGACCATTTTGACGAAATTTTATAATAAATGCATCTACTCTTTTGTTTTTTAAAATATAAGACTAGTTATACCCATGGCAAAAGCTATGTATGTAAAATATGCTGTACAACATAAAAGAAAAAAATTAAATTGACATTGATTATTATAAAAAAACTATTAGATCGATAAGTTTTTTAAAAAAAATAAAAAAAATTTATCAGCAGTCGCATCAGTTATTCAGACATACATAATGCGGAACGTACTCTTGGCTGCTACCCTACTGCTATAAAGAATATTGCTATGAAAACTATAGTTAAAGTAGACGATTCTGCAGCATCCAACAAAGATGCAATTGTGATGTAGGCGACTCGGTATAATCGATATATACCACAACTCCAAGGACTTTCACATCTTTGATGTAACTGACACTGTAATAGTATTAAGGTTGCCCATAGAGGGCACAACTATTACACATCGTAGTTTACTGTTTTTATCCAAAATATAAATAAGATGTACACATACTATTTATTAATCAGACATTTAAATGAATCAATTTTATGTTATTAGTGTATTTCCTACTTTTATACTTTGACGATGGCGTCATATTATGAACGCTGATTGGCAGTTGTGAAGTAGTGTGACAGGAAGTAGGCTGAGCCTCTGCATATTTAAGGTCGTGCTCAGCACTCACAACCATCAGTTGACTGCGTAGCAGCTGAGGAGAGCTCCGCCTACCATCCTAAGGGAGCCATGGGTATAATTAATTTTATTTTATCTTGTTAAATTTTGACATCATTAGACACTTTCATTTTATTTAATGATTGGTTTCTAGTATTTCCTAAAATTTATCCACAGGTCTGATGATGGTTTTGTAAAAAGAACCGAAACCGGTTACCTATATCATTAAAACATAAATAGTGTGATCAAGACTGAACTTTAGTCAAAATATAATAATTAATTGATCACTGTTTTCCAAAAATGTTGACCAAAATTGTAGTATTAAGTACTTTGCGAACACTCGTATTTCTGAAGTACTGAATAAAAGATGTCGGCGAATCCGATAAAAAACTTGTGAGGTAACGGGCGAATTGTGGCGATCTGAAAGTATTCAAAGTTCGGAGTTGGCGTGGCCGCAAGGGCAGCTCGGCTATTCGGGGCCCGGCAGCAAACACGTGGGTCCGAACGTTAGCCGTACGAGAGGAGTAGCCCCAGTGCATAGTCTAGGCGCGTGGCTGGGAGTTCCATTGTGATGCTGTGCCGACGAAGGAGACACGCTGGGAGTGCCAAATATGGCGGACTTTGTGAAACCTTAATGGCAGACATTTCACAGTTCGTACAGAAATTAATATAGCCAGATTAATTATGATGCCTCAGAAAGAAACATGTACATAACCAATATTTGCATGACGATTCTGACAGTGTAATTCGATTTTCAGTATATTTATTACTTTAAAGTCTAGTATTTGACGATAAATTGTACAAATAACACCCAGCAACGAATTTCCAAAATCTAAACGGTTCTTCCGATTTCATCGATCTACGTCTCTTTAGAAAACTCTTGGTGTAAACCTAAATTGGTATGAATTATAGGCATGTAACTTGAATAGTACATGACTTATTGGAGGTCAAAGTGGCCGATTACTATCTATCGCGTCAGGCCATAACTACTCCACAGTTCCACGAAAAAACGTTGGCAGTATGCTTACAAATATATTTATTCATGTATACCTTTCTTTATATCCTATATATACTATTCATGAAGAAATTAGATAAATATTTACTGTGTTTTAGAAAGCACAGAGACATTAGACCACTTTCCTACCTTTTGTTGCTATTCATTTGATATATGTTTATTTAATTTGTTTATGTATTTAATAATGGTGTGTTAGAGCGTGTTTATGGTCCAGCCATAGGAATATTTATTTAATTTCAAGTTATTTAAATGTAAATCCACTTTTTAATATGTTTCATTATGTTTGTGAGTGCCCGTCGGTTTGGAGACATGGAGGCAGCGCTCAGGCCAAACACAGCACTCGTTACTAACAAGGGAACCTCCCCATCGCACCCCCCTCAGATTTAGTTATAAGTTGGCACAGTGGACAGGCCTTGAAAAACTGAACACAGATCAATCGAGAAAACGGGAAGAAGTTGTGTGGAACTATGGAAAAAATAAGTAAAATATACAAACTGAGTAGTCCATGTGCAAGATAAGCAATATCAAGCAGAGTGTCAGCGCAGGAGCGCGGTGGTCCTGTGGTTAGCGTGAACGACTGCGGAACGAGATGTCCTTGGTTCAAGTCTTCCCTCGGTTGAAAATTTTACTTTATTTATTTTCGCAAAGTTATGATCTGTCAGTTCGTTCATTGACGTCCAGTGTCTGTGTTTTGCGACCGCACCGCAAAACCGTGCGATTAGTAGACGAAAGTACGTTCCTCTCCAATGGGAACCGAAAATATTTTATCGCAAGGTCATAGGTCAACCGATTCCTCCACAGGAAAACACGTCTGATATATTCTATACGACACTGGTGACGGCATGTGCGTCACATGACAAAAATATGTTGTCGACCCACCTAACTTGTACACTTGGCGAATGGGTAAAAAGATCTTCTACCTTGCCCAATTTAGGTTTTCTTGTGGATGTGAGAATAACTCCCAAAAAAGTGATGAAAACATAAGAGTTTGTCACATAAACTGCAACAAATGAATGCAACAGTTTCACAGTCGCACAGTTTTCCCTGTGCTCTGCCAAAACATATGCTTTGAACGTTTTCCAATTTTTTCCGTGTGTAGACCGTCAAATCCTGCATATGTCCAAGCAAATCTGAACATGTCCTGGAATTTTCGAGAGCGAAGTTGATTGTGTGAGTGCTTGAACTTTGATAATTGACACACGTCAATTGCTAGAAAATAAAAAAGTTAAAATTTTTACTTGAGGGAAGACTTGAACCGAGGTCCTCCGTACCGCAGTTGTTTACGCTAACCACGAGACCACAGCGCTGCTCAGAACATATTGTCCTTCATGAGTCTTATGTTACACTTCGACTACTCAATTTGTATATTTTGCTTATTTTTTTCATAGTTCGACAAAACTGCTTCCTGTTTTATCGATTGATCTGTGTTCAGTTTTTCAAGGCCTATCCACTGTGCCAACTTATAACTAAATCTGAGGGGGGTGCGTTGGGGAGGTTCCCTTGTAAGAGAGACGAATGCACGTTGGGGAGGAGCATCGTTTCCGGAGAGGGCACGAGGTAGTTCTGAGTGGCACAGGACACGGAAAGTGCTGGATGCGACGGCGCGGGGGACGCACAGTCGGTGGAAACACTTGGACAGTTGAGCAGTTTGCGCACGGTTGCGAGAGACAGAAATACTTCGGAGTGCGGACTTGTAAACTTGTGAGATTTCCGAGGTTTCTACAGTGAAGACGTAGTATGCGTTTAGAAATGAATACGTCGCGAGCTATGTTGTAGTTCATAACTAATTACGCGCAGTAGGAACTTATTGTTTCAGTGTTATTCAACTTATTTTTTATTTAATTGCTGGACCATCGACAGCAATAAGTGTTTTGCAGAAATACAGCACATTCTCAAAAGTACTTCTACTATCGTACTCATCATTTAAAGTCGTTAAGAAAGTACCAGCAGATTTTATTTAATTGCAATCCTTCATTTCTAAAGGTCTATGTTACGTTCAAAAGTGATAGGAACCTTCGACCATACGATTCATGTTTCTATTCATATTGTGTACTGTAGACTCAGCAGTATTTGGCTTGTAATGCGACAACGAAAGTAGCCAAAACTTTTAATATTGGAACTCTGAGTCGGAGGGTAGGTGGTACAGGGCCACTACTTTCATTTTCTGTTTTTAAACCCCCAAGCTTTCTCATAGTTCTTAAAACCACTAGGTACTTCCATGTCAACCTACCCCCTTTCCCTGTTATTTTCCATATTACAATAATACAGTCACTGCAAGAAATTCTCTTGGTAAGTCCGTTGTGCTATTCTAATGGTAGCGAGCCCATTACGTTTTTAAGACGATTGTTGATTATTCGTGCGTGTAACTTGAAACTGAGAAACATAGCTTTGCCGAGGTGTTTATTTGTAGCTTTGCCTGAGACTGTACAAGTGGAATTTATTTTTGCATATAAAGTTTGCTTGTACACAATGCTCGAAGTATATTATAGGAGACATGAACTAAGAGCTTGTTTGCTTCGCTAACACGGAAGTGAGCCACTTCAGGGTGGCAGTGCTAAAGGCACCAACCGGACTCTAAGTTCCACGCCAGCAGGATGCAGCATCAGGCCTTGTGCTTTGTTTACGAGCATGGTTCATGACCTAAGCTCACTGAAAATTGCACACATTTAAAGCGAAATGGTAAGTAAGTTGCTAGGAATAAGCGGACTTTTCAGTACAAAAACTCGCTCGCCTTTACCACTTCCCGTAAAGATTTTCCTCTTCGATGCTGATATGCTGGAGAAAAGTAACTTGAAGTCCCTGTGGCTGAAGGATCCTGATGAGCGACATAATGCATGAACCTCTCGATCAGAGTTACGTCACGCCTGGCTTTTGGAAGGAGTTTCCAAAGAGGGGGTTAAAGCTTGATGTTCTCGAACCACAGCGAGTCTTGCATCACGATCTTTATTGAATTGTGGATACCACATAGCCCACAGTCTGTATTTTGCTCCAAGCTACGCTTAAGTTACGTGTGAAAATCCCATGAAAATTGGTCCAGCAGTTATAGGAAGAATAAATCTTGATTTTTGAGAATATTTTTATTGCTCATTAATTTTCGGTGTATGATACAACTAGTGCTGGAAATATAATCCGTATATGATAGTAAAGTGTGATTGTGGTTAATTATTAGCGTGGTAGAACAGATAGAGACGACCATTTGACAGTTTTCTTATTAGGACAGGTATAGTTCTCAGCTATTTGGTACATCTCGCAATTTTTACAATCTCCCTTCCTAAAAAATTGTGTTGCTTCGGCTGCTTCATAAGATTATGGTATTATCCTCATTTCACAGTGAGTTTTCACTACTTCCAATTTAGTTCTATTTGTTTCAGAAATATATATATATATATATATCAAAAGTTTGGACTGTCTCTGTCCATTATATTCACCACGGGTCAGCTTGCATTATCACTTTTCGTCGTTTCCTTTTCGATTCTGCAGTAGCGCTTGCATTTTCTCAACACTGGACATTTTATAATTTTTCGATTCCTTTCGGCACTTGACTTCCGTTTTCTACAGTTTCGATCATATTAACGAGTCGTATGAGGCTACGTCTCTCATTATTTACTGATTTGCAATTTAATATTTACTTTTCACTTCCACACATCAACAAGTGTAGCATCACCCTGTAAGTCCTGCAGACGTGTTGCTATTCCGACTGTCCCTGTACCTATCGGAAGGCCACCACTGATGTTGTTTGTAGACATACACACAGTTATTGTGAGCGCTACCTTCCCGTAGAACGCCGCACTCGAATGAGCTGTAGCACATCAGCTGACAGTAAAGCACCAGTAGGGATGCCTTAGAGACGTATTTCGAAAATTTTACATTCATCATGCCACTAAGGATGATCACAACCAATTATTTAGTCGACATCATGACGTGAAACACAGAAGGGTAGTTAATCAAGGAACTTGGTCGAGGTGTGTAGTGGGGACATGGAATCGGTTCCAATCGACAGGTAATTTTGAAGAGTACACTGCACAGGCTGTGCACATTCCGCAGGTGCATATAATGATCGATATCTACAAGTTGTCAAAGGAAATCTGGGCTGTGTGATCCAGAACTGAATTCGGCGTTCGAGGAGTCTACAGGTATCACGCATCGCATCGCACTATTCGGAGACGATTGTGTAACGCCAATGTCCGTTCCTGATGATCACGGCGAGCACCACATCGTGCACGACATCATCATAGGCTTCCTTATAGATGGGCAAGAAATAGTTACAGAATGGGTGCTCCAAGGATTGACGTCGGGTGTTCTTTACTGACGAAATCGAATCTGTTTGCACCTTGCTAACTGTAGACAACATGTCTGGCGAAAACGCGGTAATACCAACCGCGTGCATCGCTCTGCCCCGTACGCACAACAAGGTGGTGGTGGAGCGATGTTCGTAGGTGATATTGTATGCTTTCACCGTACACTCCTGGTTGTTGAGATGAATCTCATTGCTATACGGTCCAGGGATTGGAAGCTGCAATCAATAGTGGGGCAGTGTCACCCTCACTTTGGCAACACTTTTATCTTGATGGATGGTAACTCACGTGCTCATCGTGTTCTTCTCGTGAACATGTTCGTTCCTCATGTCAGTATCATCAGGATGGAGTGGCCTGCATGTTCCCCAACATGAAGTCAATCAACCATGTTTGAGATTGATTTAAATGGCCTATTTTTGGACGTCGACAAAGACCAAGTAGTCACTGCGACTTACACAGAACAGCTGATGGAGAGAGGAAAAACGTGGATCAGGGCTGGCTGGATGACGTCATAGCTGGTATGCCAAAATGGATTCAAGGCAACGCCCGAGCAAGGGAACGTTCCACCAGGCATTGAGGTAGCACAGGAGAGTTGTGAGAAATCCGCGATGCGAAACATACAGCTTTGCCGATGAATGAGTCTCCATTATTTTGATATTGTGATCCGGTCGCAATGCAGATGAATATACAGCGTGTGTCAAAATGAGCATTCGGGCTTTAGGGTTTTGGAGCAACGTAAAACTGTAACTAATATATCAAATGAGAGATAAACAGTTTTTCTTACAAGTGTAACTTTCGTCACACGTCGAATCGATAGGCAAATTCTTCCCAGGTCTTTATCTTCTTGTCTCAAGTAGTTATTGCAACAATGTTGATTCAAAAATGTGGTAGATCAGCTGGCAGCGGAGGCCCGCACCCCCAAAGACAAAAATCCCACGGCGCATGACCGTGTCTGAACACTGAGGTCACGCCAAACAAGCTCCGTGATCCAGCCCTTGGCAGCCAACCCAGCGGTCGGCTACAACAACGATTAACCATAGCGTACTGACATATGCCAGTGAGGTGACGCACTATCTTGCTGCCAAATGAAGTTCTGCGGCTCATCGCGTTCCAATTGAATAAAGAGCCGTAATTCTAGCCCACAATGATAAGAAACACCAGTTGTAGTTGTTATACCGAAAAACAAAGGCCAAGAAATTTCCCGCCGGTATATGACAGTAAAATCACGGAATTGAGGAGACTCCCGTTGCAGCTGTACGATCACGTGGGGATTTGCTGACCTCCACGTGGGCAAATTATGTATTTTCCGATTTCCGCTTAGGTGAAATGTGGATTCATCGCTGAAGACGACACCATCCTGAAAATCTTCATCGTCATGCAACAACAGTTCGTTTGCCAAGTCGGCACATAACCGTAGTCTCTCGGCTTGAAAAGACAAGGCTGTAGTTGCAGGCATCTCCTTAGAAGTGTCCTCTTAGACATCACTACGATTCCTAATTGACGACTAGCTTTCCGAATTGATTTCTTGGACTACGCCTGAAAGTCTCTCGCTCGTTCGACACGTTCTGTAGTCTCTGTTGGTCGTTCCATACTCTTCACTTTGCACACAGATATACAAAGCAACATTCCCCCTTTCAATTATCGAACAAACGCAAGGATGGCTGACAAAGTGCTTAGTATATCTGGGATTCTAAAACTGTTAAGTTCCTTAGACGTCAGGAAGGCATCTGGCCCAGACGGTATCCCTGTAAGATTTTATGTTGACTATGCCACAAATATAGCACCATTCTTATCCATCATCTATCATTGTAACAGTGGAAAGTTCCACGGGACTGGAAGAAGGCCCAGGTCGTAGCAATCTATAAAAAGGGTAGAAACTCGGATGCACATAATTACCGGCCAATTTCACTGACATCGATTCGTTGTAGGATCATGGAACGTATTTTGTGTTCAGACATAATGACCTTTCTAGACACTGAGAAGCTCATCTGCAGAAACCAGCACGGTTTTAGGAAACAGCGGTCATACGAGACACTGCTGGCCCTCTATGTACATGACATACAACAGGTTGTAGATACCGGCTCCCATGTTGATGCCATATTCCTCGACTTTCGAAAGGCGTTCGACTCAGTTCCGCACTGTCACTTGCTACAAAAAGTGCGCGCTTACGATCTATCCGATGACATATGCGGCTGGATAGAAAGTTTTCTAACAGACAGGGAGCAGTATGTCGACCTGAACGGGGCGACTTCAACAGAAACAAGCGCAACTTCAGGTGTGCCCCAGGGCAGCGTAATAGGTTCAAAAATTGGTTCAAATGGCTCTGAGCACTATGGGACTTAACATCTTAGATCATCAGTCCCCTAGGACGTAGAACTACTTAAACCTAACTAACCTAAGGACATCACACACATCCATGCCCGAGGCAGGATTCGAACCTGCGACCGTAGCAGTCCCGCGGTTCCGGACTGCAGCGCTAGAACCGCACGACCACCGCGGCCGGCGCGTAATAGGTCCTCTGCTTTTTACGATTTACATAAACGATCTGGTTGATGGTACTGACAGCGGCCTTAGACTGTTTGCCGATGATTCTGTAGTCTACAGGAAAGTAGTATCACAAGAAAGTTGTGAACAAATCAATGAGGATTTGAAGAAAATAAATGCGTGGTGTAATGACTGGCAGTTATCTCTCAATATTAGTAAGTGTAACCTGCGTATAACAAGGGGAAAATCCCCATTGATGTACGAGTACAAAACAAATGCCCAGTCTTTGGATGAGGTAACGTCCGTCAAGTATCTGGGTGTGACTATTCGAAATGATCTCAAATGGAATCATCAGATTACACAAGTAACCGGTAAGGCGAACTCTAGATTGCGGTTTATTGGTAGAATCCTGAAGCGATGCAGTCTTTCAACAAAGGAAATAGCTTACAATACGTTAGTTCGTCCAGTCTTAGAGTATTATTCGCCTGTATAGGTCTCTTAGCAGTTGGGTCTGAATTAAGAGATTGAGGAGGTCCAAAGAAGAGCGGCAAGATTCGTTACTGGTACATTTAGCCATCGCGAGAGCGTTACAAATCTCATAGGAAGTTTGATGTGGGACACATTGCAGACAGACGACGCGCTAAAGGACCGATAACCGTGGCAGTCTGGCCCCTTCAGTCCCACAAACCAACCAACCAACCAACCAACCAACCAACCAACCAACGACGCGCTAAACGGAAGGGGCTGCTCGCTAAATTCCGAAATCCGATCTTCGCCGAGGATGCAGAGCATATATTATTACCACCAACTTTCAATTCACGCAATGATCACCTTTCAAAGATAAAGGAAATTAGAGCTCGTACTGAGACGTTCAGACACTCGTTTTTCCCTCGTGCGATCCGTGAGTGGAACAGAAGGGGGAGGGGAGGGGGCAGGGAATTATGACTTTGGCGCGAATTGTACCGTCCGCCACACACCGCTTGGTGGCTACCTGAGTGTATATGTAGATGTAGATGTAGAACTGTCTGAGCAGCTCTTTCTCTTGATGTGTCACTTGTGTTAGCTGAATGTAATAACTGCTAAAAAGCCTACAAACCTGTATATTTATTTTGAAACACTTTGCATGTGCGCGACGGAGAGGCAGTTTTGTTTTCTGTGCCATGAATTTCGAAATAAAGGGGTGATTCGAAACTTCTGTCGATGTGTTATAGTAAATAATGAGTCACTTCCCAGCCTAATAGTGCTCCACAAACTCTGCACAATGACAGCTGTTGCCGGCCGCGGTGGTCTCGTGGTTCTAGGCGCTCAGTCCGGAACCGTGCGACTACTACGGTCGCAGGTTCGAATCCTGCCTCGGGCATGGATGTGTGTGATGTCCTTAGGTTAGTTAGGTTTAAGTAGTTCTAAGTTCTAGGGGACTGATGACCACAGATGTTAAGTTCCATAGTCCTCAGAGCCATTTGAACCATTTGACAGCTGTTATTATTGTTCGCTCTACAAAGATAATTCGTAACAATCATACGGATACGTCTACACTGGTATGAAGACGTCAGAGGTAATACAAGAACTGCGCGACAAATACGTACACTCATGATTTATCCTCTGTGAGCTGGACAACTGTTAGGTATTAGTGGTCTCTCATTGATGTTGTGTACTGAGACGGAGTAAGAAAGGCAGCGATATGCATGACAGGGGACCTTACCTAGGTCGATGAAATCAGTGAGGTTGACTAGTGGTGGGCTACCTGCTGATTGACCGACCGCAGCTGGAAAGCAAGCTTTCAGTGTTGCAGAGTACCGAACTCGGTACGACTATTTAGCAAACAGGGTGGAAATGTCTAAGTACAGATGTGAGAACATTTCGTGGAACTATCTATACCACCTTTCCTATTTACAAGATCTCATATGCAGCTGGCTTACTCTTCGTTCTCTTAGTCTGCAGTGTATCCCACATAGGCCGAGGCTAGTAAAATATCCCAAGTCCAGTTCCTGCTGGCGGGTGTCAAGGAGATGGCGTCATCGTGTCTTTACTGGTAATGCACTCTCTGCAGTAGGTTAGGAGGGTCCTATTCATACGGCTTCTTTAGCATACAGCCATTCTGGAAGGTTCGACGATGATGCTCTGTGCGTGGCTTATCACGCGTTTAGTGCGTGATGACAACCATATTTGGCTCTTCTGGAATATCCCCTCGTTGCCACTGTGTAAGATCGTTGCCTGCTGACGTAGGCCGCGGTTACGTGTGACAAGAGCAGCAGAGACAGAGTCTCTTATCGAGAACAGATGAGCCGCTGAGAGCCAAAGTGGCATAACTCAATTTTTCTCGCTTCTGAGAAATGGATGATTTTGCCTTTCGTTTAATGTAAATTCGTGCTTTACAAAAAGTCGTGATTCATTTGGTGAAACGTACAAATGAAAAGTGTTTACGTTTACTACGGACATAGACAGAAATGGTGATTATGTCGAAAAATAGCTAAATGTTCAAGCTGTAAACTGATTTAAACGATTGTAGAAATAAACAGGTCTATGCACTTATAAAAAAGTAGGAGACCTTACTTTTGCGATTACCCTCGTAGTTCAGCTGTGCATTCATCTACGGATTATAAAAAAATTAAGAAATTCTTGTTTCTAAATGTCGAAATTTCTTAAAATGTAATTCTTGTCATGCTGATATTTCGAAAGTCTTTTTAATGGAGAGTGTCGATTTACTGGATTTCACCTTCCATGTTCAAATGGTTCAAATGGCTCTGAGCACTATGGGACTCAACTGCTGTGGTCATAAGTCCCCTAGAACCTAGAACTACTTAAACCTAACTAACCTAAGGACATCACACACATCCATGCCCGAGGCAGAATTCGAACCTACGACCGTAGCGGTCGTGCGGTTCCAGACTGTAGCGCCTTTAACCGCTCGGCCACTCCGGCCGGCCTCACCTTCCATGTCATCTTCCTCTGCCAAAGAGTCAACATGTCATCTGTGACCGGTCGTATAGTATTGTTTGTGTGTGCAATGTGAGACATCACTGCTTGATTCGTGTAAGCTTTAACCTATACTTCAATGGGAAGTGCAAATTTCCCTCATGAGGATAATACCTGCTTTAATAACATCTGGATATTAAGATTCTAAGGAAAGAAAACAATGCTAATACTGGCAATGCTACAATGCCTTTTTTATTTTAGAGCGTAAATAAACACGAAAAACGACACGGACCGACAAGACCACGTGGCAGACCCTCGAACGCAATGCACTCTGGCGTGAAAGGAAGACTGCATATGGAGCTCTCATCTGGTACCGGTGGGAGTTATCGTTATACCACTTCTCCACAACAAATTTCCGTGCATTGTGAATAAACTGAGCGGTATAACTCAAAAACTAAGAGTTTTTGACTTAGGCCAATTTGGTTCTCAGTGGCTCATACGCTGAAGACCCAAAAAAACTGGTACATCTGCCCAATATTGAGTAAGACCACGCGTACACGCAGAAGTGCCGCAACACGATATGGCATGGACCCGACTAATGTCTGAATTAGTGCTGGAGGGAATTGACACCACGAATCCTAGAGGGCTGTTCATAAATCCGTAAGAGTACAAGGGGGTGGAGATCTCTTCTGAACGGCACGTTGCAAGGCATCCCAGATATGCTCAATTATGTTCATTTCTGGGGAGTTTGGTGTCCAGCGGAAGTGTTTAAACTCAGAAGAGTGTTCCTGGAGCCATTCTGTAGGAATTCTGAACGTGTGGTGTATCGCATTGTCCCGCTGGAACTACACAAGTCCGTCGGAATGCACAATGGACATGAATGGATGAATGAGATCAGACAGGATGCTTACGTACGTGTCAACTGTCACAGTCTTATCTTGACATATCAGGGGTGCCATATTACCCGCACTGCACACGCCCCACACCATTACAGAACCTCCACCAGCTTGAACAGTCCACTGCTGACATGCAGGACCCAAGGATTCATGAGGTTGTCTCCATAACCGTACACGTCCATTCGCTGGACACAATTTGAAACGAGAGTCGTCCGGCCACTCAGCATATTTCCAGACATCAACAGTCCGATGTCAGCGTTGACGGGCACAGGCTAAGCGTAAAGCTTTGTGTCATGCAGTCATCAAGAGTACACGAGAGGACCTTCGGCTCCGAAAGCCCTTATCGAGGATGTTTTGTTGAATGGTTCGCACGCTAACACTTGTTGATGGCTCAGCACTGAAATCTGCAGCAATTTGTGGACGGTTGTACTTCTGTCACGCTGAACGACTATCTTCAGCCGTCGTTGGTCCCGTTCTTGCAGCATCTTTTACCGGCTGCGGCGATGTCGGAGATTATATATCTTACCGGATTCCTGATATTCACGGTATACTCGAGAAATGGTCATACGGGAAAATCCACACTTCATCGCTTACCTCTCGGGCATGGATGTTTGTGATGTCCTTAGGTTAGTTAGGTTTAACTAGTTCTAAGTTCTAGGGGACTAATGGCCTCAGCAGTTGAGTCCCATAGTGCTCAGAGCCATTTTTTTGAACCATCGCTTACCTCGGGGATGCCGTGTCCCATCCCTCTTGCGCCGACTTTAACACAGTTGATAACCTGCCATTGTAGCAGTAGTAACCGTCTAACAGGCCCGCCCGGTTGGCCGTGCGGTCTAACGCACTGCTTTCCGGGCGGGAAGGAGCGCCGGTCCCCGGCACGAATCTGCCCGGTGGATTTGTGTCGAGGTCCGGTGAAACGACCAGTCTGTGGATGGTTTTTAGGCGGTTGTCCATCTGCCTCGGCGAATGCGGGCTGGTTCCCCTTACTTCGCCTCAGCTACACTACGTCGGCGATTGCTGCGCAAGCCGGCCGGAGTGGCCTAGCGGTTCTAGGCGCTACAGTCTGGATCCGCGCGACCGCTACGGTCGCAGGTTCGAATCCTGCCTCGGGCATGGATGTGTGTGATTTCCTTAGGTTAGTTAGGTATAAGTACTTCTAAGTCTAGGGGACTTATGACCTCAAAAGTCAAGTCACATAGTGCTCAGAGCCATTTGAACCATTTTTGAGTTGCTGCGCAAACAAATTTTCCGCGAACGCGTACACCACCATTACTCTACCACGCAAACATAGGGGTTACACTCGTCTGGTGTGAGACGTTCCCTGGGGGGGTCCACCGGGGGCCGAACCGCACAATAACCCTGGGTTCGGTGTGGGGCGGCGGAAGGGCGAAGTGGACTGCGATAGTCGTCGTGGCGTTGCGGACCACTGCGGCTGCGGCGGGGACGGAGCCTCTCCGTCGTTTCTAGGTCCCTGGGTAACATAACATAGCCGTCTAACAACTACGCCAGGCATTTGTTGTCTTAAATAGGCTTTGCCGACTGTAGCACCGTATTTTGCCTGTTTACATACATTTGCATTTGAATATGCACGCCTATGCCAGTTTCTTTGGTGCTTCAGTGTATATTGGCTCAGAGCTTTCGGTGAAAAAAGCAGGCTACTGCCTCTGGACAGGAATTGCTGTCCAAGCTATATTAATGAACTGTTTGGAATATCTGACATTCGCGTCAGTTATTAGCCTTTCATATCTGACAGTCATTTGTCGCAGGAAAAACCCTTACTGATGAACGAATGGATGTTTTCATGTCATAATGTCCGATTTGGTGACATCAAAATCGTTTTGTCTTTGTTCTTACCATTACGAAGCCACACGGAGCGCGGCGTTGTCATTCTTAAAGCGTGAGACAGCAGTGAATCGCGCGTGTGGCTGTTGCAGATAAGGACAGGCAGTCGCTGAACTCTGGAGCGCCTCGCGTCGCAAGACGGCCGCACCGCAGGACAGATAAATGGCAAAGCAGGGCGACGCACCGCCACAATGCGCCACAGGCAGCGGGCTCAGTAAATTTCCGGCGCCACCGCGCCGCCTGCACCCCGGCTAAGGGCGCCGTGGAGGGGACAGGGAGTGGGGGGTGAGAGACTGGCAGAGTGGGGGCAGCATGTCATGGACTGCCGGGGGGGGGGGGGGGGAAGGGGAGGGGAGGCGTGCTGGCGGCGGCCGCCGCGGGCCGGGCCGCCGCGTATCGGCGCCAAATAATGCAGCGCCGCAGCGAGACACGAGTCAAATAATAATGAACGCCGCGGGGGGTGGAACAAATGGCGAAAGAAGAGACAGCGCCGCAGCCCCGGTCGCGACGTCTCGTCTCTCCGCGCCGCGACGAGCCCGCAGAAAGGAGATAAATTCCGCGCAAAATTGAATCTGTCGTCCGGTTGTGCGGCCCGCGCTGTTGCTAGCGCTGGCGCGTACCCTCTTCCCCTCCTTCTCCCCTCCCCCACACCACATCACATCACCATTCTCTCTCCCCCCTCCCCCCTCCCACCACCATAGTACACCGGCATTCTCAGTAAAACCAACAACCACGCCATCTGTACGGGCTACCCCGGCCTGACTCCGCCACAGTGCCTCCTCGATGCATACAAAATATTTGCAATTTTCTTTCTCATTGCATATTTAGTGAATTTGCATTTGCTTTCTCTCCCTTTTCTCCAATTCCCTCCGTCGTTTCCCGCCGACCGCTGCTCAGGAGCCTCCTTTTTTTTCCCCCCGAGCGCGCCTCCTGTGCTAAGACAAAATACTCGAGGGGGCGCATCGGCGTTGTTGTTTTATGGTGGGAACAAAAAGGAACCGGAGGAAAAGGCACCTGATGGCAGGATCGCTCCGTGTTCCACCGATACATTATTTCCAACTCGGGTAGCTTTTTCAAGAGGCACTCCTCGAGAAAAAAACACAAAAAATGTGAGAAAAGTAGTACTAGGGTGAGTCAAATGGAAAACTAAAATATACAAAAATCAAATGGCTCTGAGCACTATGGGACTTAACATCTGAGGTCATCAGTCCCCTAGAACTTAGAACTACTTAAACCTAACTAACCTAAGGACATCACACACATCCATGCCCGATGCAGGATTCGAACCTGCGACCGTAGTGGTCGCGCGGTTCCAGACTGTAGCGCCTAGAACCGCTCGGCCACTCCGGCCGACTCCTATTGCGTCTCTGAGTGGTCCCAACATATGGAAATCACTTGGGGCAAGGTCTGGTGAGTATGGTGGATGAGGAAGACACTCAAAACGCAGGTCTGTGATTGTTGCAACTGTTCTACAGGCAGTGTGGGACATTGCATGGTCATGTTGCAAAAGGGCACCTGCTGACAGCGATCCAAGTCTCTTTGATTTGATTGCAGGCCCCAGATGATTTTTAGGAGATCTGTGTATGATTCACTGATGACAGTGGTCCGTCTAGGCATGTAATGCTCCAAAATGACGACTTTTTCGTCCCAAAAGAGAATCAGCATAACCTTCCCTGATGATGGTTCTGTTCGAAACTTCTTTGGTTTTGGCGACGAGAAATGGCGCCATTCCTTGCTCGCTCTCTTCGTTTCCGTTTGGTGGCAGTGAACCCAGGTTTCGTCCCCAGTAACGATTCTTGCAAGGAAGTCATCACCTTCTGGTTCAAAGCGCCGAAGAAATTCTTCACTAGCATCAACACGTCGTTGTCTCATTTCAGGAGTCAGCTGCCGTGGCACCCATCTTGGAGACACTTTGTGAAACTGGAGCAAATCATGCACAATGTGGTGTGCTGACCAATGACTAGTCTGTGAACACGCTGCAATGTCATTCAGTGTCACTCGGCGGTTTTCCTTCATATGGCTTCAACTGGTGCAATGTTCTGTGGAGTCACAACTCGTTGTGCCTGACCTGGACGAGGAGCATCTTCCACTGAAGTCAAACCACTTGCGAACTTCCTACTCCATTCGTAGACTTGCTGCTGTGACAAACATGCATCACTGCACTGAACCTTGATTCGTCGATGAATTTCAATCGGTTTCACACCTTCACTACGCAAAAACCGAATAAAAGAACGCTGTTCATCCATGGTGCAAGTCGCAAGTGGGCGGCCATCTTTATACTGATACAGCGAAGGTATGTGTCCATCTGCACTATGTTGCCACCTACAGGTCATTCTGCACGCTGTTTGTAGCACGCTTACCAACTTACAAGATAACACCGCGAAATTTCGATTTGTTATTACAAATTTAAGGTTTTCAATTGACTCAACCTCGTAGAGTCATATATTTCTAGAGGGTGGTAGAAGAACCTTAGCGCGAACGTATCTACAATCGAAATAATTCATAAACAGTGGACGAGCAAGAACGAAGCGCTCAAATTAGAAATTGTATGGGGCAGGGTTGTAGTTTTCCGTCCCTACTATTCACTCTCTACTTCTAAAAAGCTATGACAGAAAAAAATTAATAGTGGGATTAGAATTCAGGATGAAAGGATGTCAATGGTAAAAGTCGCTGATGACATTACTGGCGACAGTGAAAGAGAAGAAGAATTACTCTTGTCGTAATACGTTCATGATCTCTCAAAAAATTCTCTCCCACTGCAAATACTACCTCTACGATCACATTTTGAGCGAGTCCAACAAACCATTGCACAGCCATCCAGCATGTAAATGTCGCTTTACATGCCCTGTCAGTGTTGAGACAGACCTTAGGGTTGAAACTTAACCCATATAAAACGCAAGTAAAATGGTTCAAATGGCTCTGAGCACTATGGGACTTAACTGCAGTGGTCATCAGTCCCCTAGAACTTAGAACTACTTAAATCTAACTAACCTAAGGACATCACACACATCCATGCCCGAGGCAGGATTCGAACCTGCGACCGTAGTGGTCGCGCGGTTCCAGACTGTAGCGCCTGGAACCGCTCGGCCACTCTGGCCGGCAAAACGCAAGTAACCCTTGTCGCTCACAAAAGAGGATCTCTTCCACCCTTAATCCGAAACGGTACAGAAATAGCTTTTGTTCTTCCCAAAAACTTGGGGCTAATTCTGGACCGTCATTAAGACTGGACTGAAGTGTCAGCGTCGCTTCAGTCACTACAGACATATAAAAAAAATTATTTCGTTTCGAAACGTGTAGAATATCGTCGAAGTACGGCCGTGCTGTAAGAGTGTCAGTGATGACAACCAAAGGGGTCCTGCTATGAAAAGAAATGGCTCCCCAGACGATCACTGTAGGTTGTCGAGCCTTATGACAGGTGACAGAAAATTGAAGGCACATTGCTGTCCCGGACGTCACCATACACGTCTTCCACCTGGATCCTCATTGTCTGTAATATAGGTGTCTTCATTAATGAGTCCAGCTTCGAACTATGCCCAAAGACCAGCGACAACATGTCTGGAGGCGTCCCGGACAACGATGCTATCGCAACCGCACCGTCTCCTGCCATACTGCCCGACAACCAGAAGTGATAGGTTGCGGTGTCATTTATTCTATTCATAGCGAGACCGCTTTGGCTGTCATCCACGGCTTCCGTACATCACGGTCGTATCTCAACGATATTCTACGCCCCGTTTCGTTCCCTTCATGGCAAGCCATTTTGGGCTTACGTGTCCGCAAGATAATGGCCGTCCGCTCACGGCAAGAGCTTCTACTGCTTTTCTTAGCGCTTGCCAAACGCTACCTCGGCTCGGTTGCCGGATCTCTCCCCATCTGAGAACGTTCGGAGCATTATGGGCAGGGATTTGACGATCTAACGTGCCAATTGGACATATTTTGATATGATATGCCTCAGTAGGGCCTCCAGCAACTATAAATCAGCGTCAAGCCGAATAACTGCTTGAATAAGGGCCAGAGAAGGATCAATGTGTTACTGACTTGCTCATTTTGTGAAGTACCTTCTATTGAATAAATCATGGAATTTTTTACTGAAACTGTACTCAGTTGTTTGTCTATACCTGTGAGTCACATCTAACGATCTCTGCCCACTTCGGGTGATTCCTTCGTGGTGCATTTTGTTTTTATCTTAGAGTGTTATCTGTCTACGATCATTCTTTCATTTGTTTAGCCTCTTTACGAACATGCCACATGGTACGATATCCGTATTAGAATTTCGCGTGAAACTGCTCAACGATAACGTACAATATGTAGAATGTGTTTTTAAGAGATATACCTCACATAATTGCTGACTTAGAATTTATCTTCCGTAAGTATGAGAATTTTTCTGTTCGTAAGCTAAGCCTGACACTGATGCTGTTTTTCTTTTTTTCTCAGGCAGTGGAGGCAAACAACTTGCACATACGAATACTAATCAGATATCGAAGCTTTGCAGGTTGTTAGACAGGATAAGGACCGTATAGTGATGCAAATTATCAGAAGTTACAGGATCTCTTTAGAGATCACAGTTTAAACTCATATTTAATGTTCAGGAAGGCATTAGGATTCAAATTATTTCCTCCCTGTTGTTGCGCTTCAACGTAAGCTTTCTCTCCACATCATTATTCCCCTGATATGACGTTTTCCTTTAAATTTTTTTTTAAATTTGCAGACATATTTCAGACATGTATAATTATCTAAACTTGCTCGAATACATAAATTACAGTTTACAAGGTAAGAGGTAGCTTACAACTTTCATGCAGCATACAGCCCATATGTCATCTCATGCTCTAATTTTTCGTGAATGTTACACTAGAAAAATCCTGAATCCTAGTATTTCAGTCACTTTTATTCATTTCACAGCACTCTTTACTCAAGGTATGGTCTGAATAGAAATGTATTACTTTGTGATGATATCGTCATCTGTTGAGTCTATATTGAGGTCTCTAACTTATTACTGCACGCCTTTCACACCTAACACGACAACTTTAAAGCTGGTCGGAGTGGCCGAGCGGTTCTAGGAGCTACATTCTGGCACCACGCGACCACTACGGTCGCAGGTTCGAATCCTACCTCGGGCATGGATGTGTGTGATGTCCTTAGGTTAGTTAGGTTTAAGTAGTTCTAAGTTCAAGGGGGCTGATGACCTCAGAATTTAAGTCCCATAGTGCTCAGAGCCATTTTGAACAACTTTAAATATATTGCGGCTCAGTTCTCCATCGGTTCTGTATTTTTCTTTTTGTGTCAGTTATCGCTTCTTTCAACCCTGGAAGCAATAAGTAAATGTGAAAAATGTGGTGGTAATATTTAATTGTAATATCACTTATAGCGCGTTGAGAGAAGGCGATGACATACCGTTGTCACTAGGGTGACGCCTCTGTGATGTTGAAACCAGTCTCTGAACTGAGGTCAGAATTTTGTAATCAATACGAACATTAATTGTTATTAAGTAATTAGGAAGACCCGAGTCTCCTATCACGCTGCTTAGGATGTAGTAACTCAATCAATTGGATGGTCAGTGACGTCATTTAGGACTCTACGGTCAAGTGTCAGAAGTACAACATCGTTGAATTGAGAAGCTATATTCGGCGGCCACCTATACCGGTGCCGGTTTTCAACGCATCTGGTGCTAGTTTTCAACCCATGATCATGATAACACATACATGATATCTGACTACACAAGCATTCATCACATCGCGAGACTGGTGTACCGTAGGACTGAAAAAACGCCATTTTGATGTCAACTTGAATGTCATGTATTAGGCTGTAATCCACACCGATGAATAAATAATAGTAATAAATTCTCTCCTATCACGACTCAATTTTGGCAACATCAAAAATAAATCGAAAACGTAAGGCTTTATTTTACGTCCGAGAAGGTAAATAATTCATTTGTCTGGTTGGTTGGTTGTTTGGGGGAAGAGACCAAACAGCGAGGTTATCGGGCCCATAGGATTAGGGAAGGATGGGGAAGGAAGTCGGCCGTGCCCTTTGATCATTTGTCTGGTTCGAGTGTTAAACGTATATAAAAGGTACAATATGAGGTAGTCTCCCATCTTTGTGAAAATCGACAATGCGAATTTAACAATCGTCAATAGGCTCGCGGCAGAGCCTGTTAGCGGAAAAGAAAGAAGACTTTGCATATCTTATCGGGAAGGTAAAGAATCGAAGTGAGCGGGCTGGACTCCATTTGAATGTCAAGAGGAGGCAAATCGTTTGCCGGCGTAGCGCACAAAGGGGCCGAGTGTGGGACTAAGGACAAAGGGAATTCGCTATTGAATAACTTTATTGGCCCCATAGTTCGTTGCAAGCTGTAGCGAAGCCTTGGAATCTAGATCCTGTGATTGTATCAACTTGTAAACAGATTCTCGTTCATGTACGATACGGAATGTAAAGTGCTACCACTGAGGAGACGATCATAGTAATTTTGCGGGCTGAAAGAGGAGACACAAAACGCCACCCCAAGACTCTGACTGGTTTACTGTAACAGTCAAAATGATTCTTCTTCAAACACATTATGAAACAAGGCATCGGTTACAAGCACAAGGAGATAATTTATGACTACACACACCATGATTCTTCTCCGAACACATTATGAAATAAGGCATCGGTTACAAGCGCAAGAAGAACTGTTCTAGTATTGTATATATCCAGTAGACAGTAATGATATTTAATTAATAGTCAGTTCTGTCTCCTTGGTAACGTTGCATATTTCCGTTATGCGCGGAGCAGCACAAACAATACGATTAAAAGAATCTAAAAATGATATAATCTATACAAAAGTGATTGATTTGAATAAGATGATTACCAGTCGTCGATGGCCGAACTTGACTGCTTGTTATTCAACAGCAACACAAAGAATCTTAGAAACCACGTGTACGCCACAGAATATGGATCTAGATATAATAGCGTAGAATGAAACATTTCCTTAATATTCTGTTAGTAGAAAGGATATGTCTGAACACATGCGACCATGAATATACATAAGCAATCATGTGTACAATCTTGCATTGCTTCATGTGATCTAAATAGTTCCAATTGTTATTCATATCGACAATTTAACAGTTTGTTCCTCAAAATGATGAAACAATATTAAAATGCAGCAATGAAGAACATCACAAGGAATGTACAGTATGTCAAAAACACATGTAAAAAATAAAAATTTTGACCTTGATCGCATAAATTATTTTAAAGTACGCACCACATAAGTTCAGATGTCGATAGTTGGGAAACAGTAACTGAATTATCTCCGGCTGAACTACAAACCATTAAAGCAGCAGCATAAACCGATGGTACTCAGATAAACTTACTGGGATTTATATAAAGATTTAGTCGCTCAAGCATCCCAGCAAAATTACAGACAGTAATACTATTGAAAACAATGTCATCACAGTTTACCTTAGATGATATCTCGGAAATCTGTCACCTTATTCAGAATATGCAATGTTCTCATAGCATACAGTACTAATGATAAAATAGGGCAGTAATTAATACATAGCAATTAATATAAAACACAGACAAACACGTGTAACAGCGTGATGTGTTTAATGGAGGAGAAGGAAATTAGTGTTTAACGTCCCGTCGAGAACGAGGTCATTAGAGACGGAGCGCAAGCTCGGGTTAGGGAAGGATGGGGAAGGAAATCGGCCGTGCCCTTTCAAAGGAACCATCCCGGCATTTGCCTGAAGCGATTTAGGGAAATTACGGAAAACCTAAATCAGGATGGCCGGAGACGGGATTGAACCGTCGTCCTCCCGAATGCGAGTCCAGTGTGCTAACCACTGCGCCACCTCGCTCGGTACGATGTGTTTAATGCAATACGTCTTTACTGTGGTATGGATATCTTGTATAGTTGTTTTATAGTAGTTTTGTGCTTTACATTCGTATAGATAGGAATGATTTTTAAATTAGGCTATCACTATGTGCTGATACGGAGATATTCAAAAAAGAAGGAATAGATGTAGACCATTCATTTCTTCCAAAGTACATGAGATAGAAACAAATTCCAACGTTCCTGGAAGAAAGAAAGAAGTTAAAATTTTTATGCATTCAGTGTGAGCACCATATGTTACTTGCCCACGCCTCGCGTCCACTTTGCGAGAGGTGAATAATTTAAATAACTGCTACTCCATTTATAATTTTAGAAGTTGCTTATAATTACCTCATGATAGGAAATGCCACTACCTTTAGAAATAAAATATTTGCATTGTAATATTCTTCATACACACACTAAATAACATTGTTTTTGCTAACACTAGATACAAGAAACGACATGAAAAGACATATGATGAAATAATTATTCCATCATGACTAAATTTAATTTTATTTTGCTGTAACTGCAAATTAAGTAAAATTTCCATTTTGTTTCAGCTATCAAATCAGGGATACGAGGTATTACATGGCAGGATGGCACTGGATCATGTGTCATATAATAACGAGCGAGACCAATTATAGGTTTTCATAAACACAGTTTTGAGGGAATACAATAAAGGTAAAGTATAAAGAGTTTCGCTGTGGCTGCCCTATTTCTTCTATATTCTATATGGATAGTGCTTCATACAGTCAGACGATGCTGGTGGTGACGCTCCTGTTGCTGATGATGCTGTAACTATGGCGGTGTTGAAAGTAATGGTTCCACAGGGATCAGTAATCTCACAAAATCTGTGGCTCGGCGCTTCAGCACACGGTAGATTAGTTATGCAACCTTTTTCGTTGCATTACTTGGCGCACGGCTGCCGGCGAGTAACAGTTTCTGCGAATACTGGCGGAGTTACAAGCGTATTCATCTACATCATACTCCGCAAGCTACGTAACTGTGTGTGGCGGAGGTTACTTGCCCACGCCTCGAGTGCACTTTGCGAGTGGTGAATAATTAACATACCTGCAACTGCAGTGTCTGCGATTGAGAGTGGCGTACGACACATATTATGGCACTGTGGTGTGCGTACTGTAAGACCATCGGTACACACACAATCAGATTATTTGACTTGTCGCTCTAACGAAGTAGGCGAGTGTCAGCAATATGTCTCGTGGTCTTAACGTGGCGTGTTTATCTTCTGCCGTTAGGTCAGACGATAGAAATGCCGCTTGCACGCTTAGAGTAGTAGATTGACGGTGACCAACTTTAAACAGAACTTGATTAATTTCCACACACATTTATTAATATAATAAAAAGCGTAGACATTACATAACTTGATTCTGGATGCTGTCTACAATTGACAATATGAAGTTCCTTTGGTCTTGGTATGTTAATCTTATTCTCACATATCTCTGATACTTAACAAAGTGTCTATACATCTATCTTCATGGCTATGTACAGGAATATGGTAATGTTGTTAAGTGCAGACTGAAACTTGACTATAGACTGGTACAGACTAATGCAGACTGACTAATCGGAGGTCTGTACACTCGTTATAATACCTCACGCGTTCAGGTATCACTGCGCCAGAGTGATCCGCGAGGAGAAAAGGTTCTATGTCAGCAGCAATCTCATTGGCTGTGTTACATATTAATACAAGGATCGGCGGAAGCAGAATTTGGTCCGTCTCTAAGGCAGCGCCATCTCGTAGTACGGAAACGGACGAGCGCTGCGCCTGAACTGTTATGCTTAGCGGGGCGCGCTCTAGTGGGAAAGTTGTGTACGCGCTGACTACGCGGAACTATGTACACAACAGGCACGGAAGCAGGAATTACAAAAATAAACTAACACTCTTCACAGAAATATTTATATGAATGTAATAAAAGGTACAACTGATTTTCACATCTAAATATGAAGTAATACATTAAGTTCCAACTAAAGCTTATAAAAATTCCTTGGTTGTAATTTTACAAGCTTTCTTACAACTTGTTAGCTGATCATCAAATATCGAAACAAATAAACAGCTATGGCTCCTTCTGGAATAAAGTAAGTGGTGTACCAGAGTAGTGTGATGACATATTCTTGAACAACGGTGAAACAGTCGTTCAAATGAAACTTCCTGGCAGACTGAAACTGTGTGCCGGACCAAGACTCTAACTCAAGACCTTTGTCTTTCATGGGCAAGTGCTCTACCAACTGAGCTACCCAAGCATGACTCACGCTCCGTCCTCACAGCTTCAATTCCACCAGTACATCGTCTCCTACCTTCTAAACTTAACAGAAGCTCTCCTGCGAACCTTGCAGAATTAGCACTCCTGGAAGGAAGGATATTGCGGAGACATGGCTTAGCCACAGCCTGAGAGTTGTTTCTAGAATGATATTTTCACTCTACAGCGGAGTGTGCGCTGATATGAAACTTCCTGGCAGATTAAAACTTTGTGCCGGACCGAGGAGAGCTTCCAACAGGATAGCGCTCACCCACATACCGACGCTGGAGCCCAACATGCTCTACAGTGTGTCGAAACGCTTCCTTGGCATGCCCGATCACCAGATGTGTCCCCAATCCAGCATATATGGGACATCATCGGATGACAACCCCACCGTTGCTCACAACCAGCATTAAGCGTCCCTGTATTGACCGACCAAGTGCAACAGGCACGAAACTCCATCCCACAAACTGACATGCGGCGTCTGGAAAATATAATGCACGCACGTTTGCGTGCTTGCATTCAACATTCTGGTAGTTACACTGGTTATTGATGTACCAGCATTTCACATTTGCAATGGCTTTTCTCGAGCTCACATTAATCTGTGATCTTGCAATGTTAATCACTAAAGTATGTTATCCAGACATTCCAGAAATTTTATTACTCTACATTAACTACTTTTTGGAGTTGCGATTCTTTTTCTGTCACTGTAGTGTTATATTTCTTGTTGGGAGAGGCCAAGGGTGAAATTTAAGGGCAACTGGATAGGAATTTAATTGAAAATTCGAGGTATTAAAATCTGTTTTTGAAACTGCTGAAAAATTGTGCACTTTTTGCACGTGAGTTTCATTTTATTGATCTGAAACACCGTACTTGTAGAATTTGTGACTAATTTCTCTGACAGCTGTGTCGTCTGCTTGCACATTTTTCAGGTACTACTGCGTTCTTCTGTATTTGCCCTAATTTTATTTTATTTATATAAATACACGTTTCTTGGTGTGAATCAATAATAGACGGATTGTAAATACTTTTGAGAACTGTACAGTATCTGCGGACACTATGCCCATACGAATGAAGAATTAGGTGCTTAATTTTACATTTCCAATACGTGTGTACTATCTAGATTGTAGGACAATATTTCACAATGAAGTCAGTGACGGCCCGTTATCACACATCTGCAATTATCTTGCAAGCAGACCGTTTACGTGCCCACCTTCAGTGTAACGTTTTGCTTCTATTATCTTAACCTTTCTCTAAGTCAGTTTTCGTTGTTAATTATGATACACCCTCTACGTTCCGGGGGAAACGATAGGGAGAGTAAGTGGTCAGAGACGATAAATGACGAGCTCTAAGATGAAAATTTTACGCAATTGGTCCTGTGTGTGAGCTACAGTGTAGTGACTGAACACTTGTTATCACTGTTACGAATGTATCAGTATTTTATAACGGGCGTTCACCACGAATCAGAAGTATTTCTCGGGTACCCAGTGAAGGCCGTATCCCCGCATTGGCCGAAGTGTTGCACGTGTACGTGGCGCTCCACGCAAAGCGACGCTATATGTACATCGTCAGCGAGCCCATTCGGTACCGCCCTCCACCCCCACGTCCCACGCAGGAGAGCCACTCTGCCAGCCTGTGGCTGACACCGCGCCCTCAACAGCACAGTCAATACCACCCCACCTACCCCTCACTCCACCCCCATTCCCACGCCTCCACCCTATCTGCACAACCTGCCTGCCAGCAAGCCACTCACCTTGCTGAAACTAGACCTCTCCCTGTCTTCGGTCGTTGCATTTAGTCTTGTCGATCGCATAACTCTCCCATCCTCGTATTTCAGTGACCTTTAGAGGGATTCCTGCATTACTGAATCCACCCCCCTTTATTGCTAATTACTGTAAGCCTCATCTTAGTGAGAACAAATGGTGCAATTTAATACTGCTTAAATATGCTAGTCTACCATACACACAGTCTCAACAAACGATCTTTTAATCGATTCGACCTCGTCTAACAGCAGCACGAACCCAATGAATTAGCCATCGATACACTACTATTGAAAGAAGTCTAATTGGTCTTTCTCTTATCATCATTGCTCACATCCTGCCACCGCACCCAGTAGGATGTTTGGAAAATTTCCACCTATCTAGGGCTGTAGCGGCTATGTCGTTGGCGTGTTGGAGGAGTGAATTCTTCGACGCGATGGTGATTCGCTGTAGCACGGTTGTCTTCGGTGGTTGTCTACTGCCGCAAGTTAAAAGGGTAGCGTGCCACGTTCGCATTTATTTCCGGAGCCCAGTAGGGTCCGCATCAGCCAAGATGCCGAGGCATAGACGGCTAAGGACTGGCACGAACCACGCAGAAAATTGAGGCATTTTGTTCATTTTGTTGTTTCCAATCAATCACGTATAATTTTTAACTAGTAAATTTTTCTAAATTATGTTGTGTCAGACAATCAGAAATTACATAGTGTGTTGACTAGAGAATGATTAGATCTTCGTAGTCTAAGAAACGGAGAAATCCTGTACAGCATGTCATAGGTGTATGGAATGGGAGTTCCTTTCTACAAGTATTGTGTTCTTCGTTTTGTGTCACGGCGCGGAACTGATAAATTTAGTTTATCGGTTTCGTAGGCAAAATTAACACAAAATCATTATACATTCACTTCTGGAGTAGCGCTGAAGCAAATAACAGTTACGTCCAGTCCTATTGCATCCAAAGACACAGTTAATTGCCAATATTTTATTAAGTTTTTTGCAGTTACAACGTAGAATGAAAAAACTGTAGAATGATTTATTTATTCGTTCGGCATATACAAGGCAAATATTACAGTGTCATTACAATCCACCAGGAAACTACAACACTACACAATGCTACTTATAGTTTTGAGCCAATCTATGGCTAGGTCAGGCAGATAATGTATGTCCTTCAGTTCACCACTATATCCTACCACTTCACACACCAGTAGGTGGTCCATTGTCTGGATTTCACCACATTCACACGCGGGACTCTCCGCAAGTCCCCACTTATTCATTAGATGTTTGCATCTTCCCACGCTTGCTCTAAGGCGATTTAGGCAACCCAGAGCTTCCGAGGGAGATCAAAACCATTTGTCTTCTGGCTGGGGTCATCGATAAGCTTTTGGTTCTTGTGTGTCCCTTTGCGCCATGATTCCCCCCAGGCTAGCTTTGGGACGAAGTCCTGTAGTTCCCTGCCAATCTTCCAAAAGGGGGACCTAGATTTTAGCCTGTTGATTGGTGATAAGTCTTGGTGTATAGGGAGTTCTGGATTGTGTACGATCTTCCTATATATTCTTGAAGTCGCCATGGAGCGCCTTATATCAGGGGGTTCTATGTTGGCAAGGACTGGGAGCCAGTCACATGAGATAGCCCTAATTGTGCCTGAGATAATTCTCATCGTCTCTTTCAATTGGGTTCAAATGGTTCAAATGGCTCTGAGCACTATGGGACTTAACATCTGTGGTCATCAGTCCCCTAGAACTTAGAACTACTTAAACCTAACCAACCGAAGGACATCACACACATCCATGCCCGAGGCAGGATTCGAACCTGCGACCGTAGCAGTCGCGCGGTTCCGGACTGAGCGCCTTAACCGCGAGACCACCGCGGCCGGCTTTCAATTGCGTGTCTACTTTATTTACATGCGCACTTTTCGCCCAGACTGGTGAACAATATTCAGCCACGCTGTACACGAGGGCTAATGCTGACGTCCTTAGTGTATTAGCTCCGCACCCCCATGATGTTCCGGTAAGTTTAGACATAAAGGCAATTCGAGATTTTAATTTGTGTTTGGTGTCTTCCAGATGGGAGCTACACGTGTGTAGAATTATGATTTCATTTTACACAATCGGTTTAAACATTACTGTATGATTATGCAAAAGAAACTTAACTTGCTTAAATCTCTGTACTGCATTTTATTAGTGTATAAAAGGTATCTTGGATTTTAATTTTATCCATTGTTTTTCAGTGTTTCGTCCGTGACTGTTTTACTTTCGTAAAATGAAGAACAAACCGCCTTCAGTCAAAAGTTGCATTTATTTACTGCACTATACATTTCGAGCCTTGGAGGCTCATCTTCAGGTGCTTTTTAGTGATTTACATCAGATTTTTAGTTGTTTGCCTGTTGATATTACATTTTTGTTTTACAACATGGTATATCGCAGATATAAGTTTAACAACGTTAATAATATGAAACTAACTTACAGCTTAACATTGTATGATGTCTGCTTCTGTTATGGAGTTGGTATACACAATACACATCTGTCATTGGATTTTACTTTGCATCGAGAATTTTTGCGTCCGAGTTTGTTGTAATTAAATCGTTCACTGGATACCACAATGGACGATAGTAGTGTGGGTAGTGGCCTGTAAGGTAGTGGATGAGAAATCAATGGAAAATTTTTTTAAATGGTGTATTTGCAAGAATATTTGATAAATTCAGTAATTAATAAAACTATCTGTTAAATTTAATTAAATATCTCCTTTTCCATACGAGCACAAAATTTTAAAAGTCAAGCTTCCTGTAAATGATGAACCAACAACATGATCAACAATAGTTGAGAGCATCGATTCATAAAAATAAGTTTATTTACTGCTTCACCTTCTGCTGTTCAATAGTTTTGAACACAATACAACAGACGCGTCATTTTTTAGAAATTTTGAGTTACAGCTAAATTCTTTACATTTATATATCTATCTTTATATTTATATATCTGTTTTCGTGATTCAATGAGTGCAGGAGCGCTACAATCGATACGATATGCTATTCGAGTGGCATCACTTACTTCGGAATGTTTAGACATTTCTTGCTGCTTTCGTAACTGATATATTTTGTTACTTTCTGGCTGAGCTTTACTCAGTTCCTGTTTTTGTAATATTTATTGTGTTAGGTTTTGCCTTTAAATCTTCTGATGTATGTCATTCTCAACTTCGAAATTACATAATAAGCGCATATGCAGAGTATCAGCCAGTGCATGCAACCATTCTGTTCTCCATATATCATCTGTATCAATAATTATATTACAAAGCAGCGCCACATTCTGTCCAAGTGGCTTAAAAGAAAGACACATTAGGTTAAGTGTACGGTTCAGGAGAATACGACGTTAGATGTTAGGGTCTACTTTCATCCTCTCAAATTAGGGGTCGTATCTTACCTAACCCTCTACTCCTCTTGTAACAGCTTGACTTTGGATCCTCTCCGAAAATAATTACAACGACCCTTCCTCGACAATCCCTTTACCAAATATAACTCCACACGAAAACCACGTATCGTTCCCCTTACATCAAACTGAAATATAGTGCCTAGGAAGGCTGCGTGCTCGGATCACTAGACAAACAATCAAACCAGTCGTACTAATGAGTTTTATTACAAAAAGAAAATTATAATACTTAACTTCCGCAATTACACAGATGTGTCGCAAGCAAAGGGCGACATATGAAATAATAAATCATCTTCTGTACAAACATTCCCAAGTTTGCTACAAGAGAGTAAAGGTGAAGTCACCGAAGTTGATGCTGCTATAGGACTCGTTAATCTTGAAGCTGCTATTGAACTGGACCGTCACCTGCTGGGCGCGCCGCTAATGTCCTCTTCACAAAGGGGCCGCTGCTGTCTCGTTGTCGTCCTGGAGAGAGGTCGGTGAGTGTGAGATTGGCTGACGCCTTCTCATAGCCATCTCTTCTCTATCGTTCCCGAATGGCGTACCAGTGCTTGACTTTACGCCGTAACCTGAATTTTACTCCATATCTTTTCCTCAATGTACGCGAAATCTCAGTTCTTATCCGATCTTACTCCCTGGTGGTCATAAAAAACACCCACACTCATCACTGGCACCAACTGCTGAATCAGTTTCAGACAAGAACTGAAGAGTGGAAAAGTAAAACGTTCTAAGTGCCACATCTCACATTATCCAGAAATTCAAAGAACAGTGTATTTATTTTTTCTTGCACAACTTATTTAGATAAAAAGATTTGGAGGTATTCTAATAGTACAGAATATTGCAACTCGTCTCATTATTGCCAAAAATAATTATTTACAAATTTGAAAATAAATAATTTATTAAGAATGCGTGCGTATTGTGTATTGAACCGGGGACCTAGAGACGATGGTAGAGGCTTCATCCCGCCGGAGCCCTCAGTGGTTGACAACCCCACAACAGGCCACAGCAGTCCACCGCCTCACCACCGCCCCACACTGAACCCAGGGTTATTGTGCGGTTCGGCCCCCAGTCGATGCCCCCCCCCCCCCCCCCCCCGGAACGTCCCATACCAGACGAATGTAACCCCAAATGTTTGCGTGAGAGTTCAAAAATGGTGCAAATGGCTCTGAGCACTATGGGACTTAATAGCTGAGATCATCAGTCCCCTAGAACTTAGAACTACTAAATCCTAACTAAGCTAAGGACATCACACACATCCATGCCCGAGGTAGGATTTGAACCTGCGACCGTAGCGGTCGCGCAGTTCCCGACTGAAGCGCCTAGAACCACTCGGCGACTCTGGCCGGCCGTGGTACAGTAATTATGGTGTACACGTACGTGGAGACCGAGTTTACGCAGCAATCGCCGACATAGTGTAACTGAAGCAAAATAACTGGAACCAGTCCGCGTTCGCCGAGGCAGATGGAAAACCGCCTTAAAAACCATCCACAGACTGGCTGGCACACTGGACCTTGACACCGCCGGGCAGATTCTTGCTGAGGACCGGCACGCCTTCCGCTACAGTCTGGAACCGCGAGACCGCTACGGTCGCAGGTTAGAATTCTGCCTCGGGCATGGATGTGTGTGATGTCCTTAGGTTAGTTAGGTTTAAGTAGTTCTAAGTTCTAGGCGACTGATGACCTCAGAAGTTAAGTCGCATAGTGCTCAGAGCCATTTTGAACCGGCACGCCTTCCCTCTCGGCAAGCAGCGCGTTAGACCGCGCGGCTAGTCGGGCGGGCATTTAGAAGGTCCTAGGCGCCAAAGCAGCGAACACACTGGTGCTAAGTACCAGTAATATAATTGTTGTTGGAGGTGTCACTAAGCCTAGAACATTAGAGGGGGGAAAATGTTATCTTGTTACTAAAAACTTAAATTTTATTACTCCATATTTCATACAGAGGATGTCATAATGTATAGTTTATGCACTATTACAATTACAAAGCCCCAAATGGTATGCTACATACAAAACAATTATAAAATGTTCTGTTCTAAACCATGGACTGACAATACCTGTGTGACAGGAGCCGCGAGCTCTTACCACCTGCACTCCGACATTTTTCGAGCTTTCAGTATTCTGTGGTAAGTACTGAGGAACTACATTTTATTTGTGGCAATGCAACTGCAGAAGTGTTGTTTTAACTAGTAGACACGTGGTCAACAAAAAAATTCTATATCTTCTAAATTTCTGACAAGAGAATGATAGACTAAAATTAGAGAAAAAATTCTCATTTTTGACCTCTGCTTCTTATACATCATCGTTCTTGGGATCAGATGTTGCGAACCTTACTTTAGAGCTCCTTGTGCTGCTGAGGAAGAAATGGTAACATCTTCAACAGGGTTTTCTGTTTTGCAACGGATAAACGTGTCTTGAGTTTCAGATGAAGTAAGACACGTAACGTATAGACTATGGTATTTCCTTTTTTCAATACACTGACTTTTCCCATTTTTCTATTTGAGAATAAGAACTTTTAATAGATATATGAGATATACGAATGACGGCCACGTTCCAAAGTGCTTAATACCTTCTCTTACAATTAAGGAGCTACCAAATCGTAGATTTGCATTTATAAAGGAGTCGGGTTGTAGTGTGATAATCGCAAATTGCTTCCTTCTGGTGTGGCCGAGCGGTACTAGGCGCTACAGTCTGTAACCGCGTGACCACTACGGTCGCAGGTTCGAATCCTGCATCGGGCATGGATTTGTGTGATGTCCTTAGGTTAGTTAAGTTTAAGTAGTTCCAAGTTCTAGTGGACTGATGACCTCAGAAGTTAACTTCCATAGTGCTCAGAGCCATTTGAACCATTTTTTGATCATGCAACTGGCTGACAATTGTAGAATTTCAGTTTGCCCTCTGAATCTTTCTTAGTGTTATGTTTTAATCAAATATTCTTGGTTTACAAACAGGTTCACTTCGAATAAAACACTCGAGCTTTCGATAGCTATTTCCATCGTCATCAGGAGCTAAAATCACTTACTGCCAGGGTTGGCATGGTGTTGTACTTATACAGATGTAATGCAGCCTCTTGAACCTTCCAGAGAGCGTCGGAGAAAAGCGTTCGCAGATGGTAAGCTGAGCAGCTCCTAGTAGCTCGTGCTACTTGACATAGGAACGACGTTCGTAGGGACGCAGGAGTGACACTCAAACGTGGCGGTGGCCCTTCCGCGGCGGAACGAAGCTGCTAAGAGTTGGCCATCTCGTCTTCTGCGCTTGGTCTCTCTGGCCCCATCTGGAAGGTTTCGGACGCTGGCATTACAAGTAGAACACTGTGCTAGCCCGGGCAGTCAGTAATTTTAACTCCAGATGACGGTGGCGCACACAGCTATCGAAAGCTCGAGTGTTTTATTTGAAGTGAAGCGGTTTGTAAACAGACAAAGCCGACCGAAGTGGCCGAGCGGTTCTAGGAGCTACAGTGTGGAACCGCGTGACCGCAACGGTCGAAGGTTCGAATCCCACCTTGGGCATGGATGTGTGTGATGGCATTAGGTTAGTTAGGTTTAAGTAGTTCTAAGTCTAGGGAACTGATGACCTCAGAAGTAAAGTCGCATAGTGCTCTGAGCCATTTGAACACATTAAACCGGCAAGATTTTGTTGAAAAATTTCCATTTGCTCGTTCAGAAATGGCTCTGAGCACTATGCGACTTAACTTCTGAGGTCATCAATCGCCTAGAACTTACAAGGGAACCTCCCCATCGCACCCCCCTCAGATTTAGTTATAACTTGGCACAGTGGATAGGCCTTGATAAACTGAACGCAGATCAATTGAGAAAACAGGAAGAAGTTGTGTGGAACTGTGAAAAAATAAGCAAAATATACAAACTGGTCATCAGTCTTGGCCACATAGGCAACATAAAGGATAACGTGAGCTCAGGAGCGCCGTGGTCCCGTGGTAGAGTGAGCAGCTGCAGAAGGAGAGGTCCTTAGTTCAAGTCGTCCCACGAGTGAAAATTTTACTTTCTTTATTTTTGCATAGTTATTATCTGTCCGTTCGTTGATTGACGTCTCTGTTCACTGTAATAAGTTTAGTGTCTGTGTTTTGCGACCGCATCGCAAAACCGTGCGATTAGTAGGCGAAAGGACGTGCCTCTCCAATAGGAACCGAAAACATTTGATCGCAAGGTCATAGGTCAACCGATTCCTCCACAGGAAAACACATTTGATATATTCTATACGACACTGGTGACGGCATGTGCGTCATATGACAGGAATATGTTGTCGACCCACCTAACTTGTACACTTGGCGAATGGGTAAAAAGATTCTTCTACCTTGCCCGATTTAGGTTTTCTTGTGGATGTGATAATCACTCCCAAAAAAGTGATGAAAACATAAGAGTTTGTCACATAAACTGAAAATAAAAAATTAAACCTTTCACTCGATGGAAGATTTGAACCAAGGACCTTTCGTTCCGCAGTTGCTCACGTTACCACGAGACCACTTCGCTGCTGCAGTTCCAACGTCCTTAATGTTGCATATCTTGCCTTGAACTACTCAGTTTGTATATTTTGCTTATTTTTTCATAGTTCCACACAACTTCTTCCTGTTTTCTCAATTGATCTGTGTTCAGTTTTTCAAGGCCTATCCATTGTGCCAACTTATAACTAAATCTGAGGGGGGTGCGATGGGGAGATTCCCTTGTCAGAACTAATTAAACCTAACTAACCTAAGGACATCACACACATACATGCCCGAGGCAGGATTCGAACCTGCGACGGTAGCGGTCACGCGGTTCCAGACTGAAGCGCCTTTAACCGCACGGCCACACCGGCCGGCTATTTGCTCGTTAATTAGCACTAAAGCGAAGAGAAATTTTAAGTCATTAATGCTACTCTCAGAATTTTGGATTTTATACTACAGTTCCCTGGTCTATAGAGTTTTAAGACCGTTTGCAGAAGAATTTTTGGAGCTAGGAACGAGACTATGCACGTTGTTAGGATAGGACTTTTGTCCTTTTTACGCTTTTTATATTTTTGCGTCATCTTTCTGCTTTTGTGACTGTGAGCGCTAATCCAATGCGCTAATTTCCGGGCCTCGCTTTTGACGCGCGCGGTCGCCATTGGCGCGGCGTGACGCGTCGCCCGCTTTCAGCGCGCTGTTTGCCGCCAGCAAGTGTTCGGCCGGCAGCTGAAACATGCGGCGCGCGAGAGCCGTTGGTTTAGTCGAGAGCACACAGACCGGCGTGTTTACTGCCATACTCGAAGCGCCGCGATCCGCGCGGCCTGTCGGACAATTCAATAGCCCGCCTGCTTGTTCAGCAATGCCCCACAAACATCCCGCCGCCAATGTCGCGGCTACCGCTACGCGGCCGCCAAACTCCTGACTGAACGCCGTCAGCGCCAGCTCCGCCGCCGCAAACTTTCCCAGAATCGGAGTACACAAAGAGTTGAGCAAACTTTTCGGGCCGTAAACGAAGTGGTCCACTTTCTGACAGCCTTGCCTTCATCGGATGCCTCAATCTCCTTCGACTGGCTGCAACAGACACCCGACCACAAAAAAAGTGAGGATTCTGCTCCTGACAGATACTCACATCCTTACACAGAGTCCACGATTACGATGTCTTGAAAACTACCCTCGATGCTAAACAGAAAGTAATCTCAACAAAAGTAAATATGCCCTAAAAGAGACAGCTTCATTAACCAGAATAAACACAGGGAGACACCGTTACAACGACAAAATGTCTTGGGACGGATTCTTTGAACAAATTTTATTGGAGAAATGTCACCCAAATCTAGATACACTACTAATCAATCTATACACTCTGTCTAACAAAGAAAAGGGGCAACACAGGACAACGAAACGAACGAATATTTGTAACAAATATAGGCCTGGAAACTAGAGGTTCGCTGCACCAAAACTAAGCTTCGGTAGTTTTGGCTTGGCTCTGAGCACTATGCGACTTAACTTCTGAGGTCATCAGTCGCCTAGAACTTAGAACTAATTAAACCTAACTAACCTAAGGACATCACACACATCCATGCCCGAGGCAGGATTCGAACCTGCGACCGTAGCTGTCCCGCGGTTCCGGACTGAGCGCCTAGAACCGCTAGACCACCGCGGCCAGCGGTAGTTTTGGTACACTACATAAATGACATAGTATATAGTAGGATTAACGGTAGTACTAGTAGGGAAAGAAACAAAAATTAGTATGCAACAGAGAAAATAGGAGCCGTCGTCTTCTCTTTGACTTTTTGTTTGTTTGGTTCGATGTTTTGCACATAATGACAATCGCAAATCATTCAGTTTTAATCCATTGTGTGTTTTTTAGCCTTACAGAACATAAATTATGTTTTATAATTAATTAAATTTAGCTGCTGGTGTTACTTCTGCCAGTTTATGCAACCAAACCAATTACTCTTGGTGCAAGTACAGTTTACATACCCGGCCGCGGTGGACGAGCGGTTCTAGGCGCTTCAGTCCGGAACCGGACGACTCCTGCGGTTGCAGGTTCGAATCCTCTCTCGGACATGGATGTGTGTGATGTCCTTAGGTTATTTAGGTTTAAGTAGTTCTAGGTTCTAGGAGACTCATGACCTCAGATATTAGGTCCCATAGTGCTCAGAGCCCTTTGAACCAATTTCTAGTTTACATGCATAAATATAAGGAATTATCTGTAATTATAGTTGTTACTTTACACTCAGTAGAATTTCTTCATTACGATCAAAGGCAAGAGTTTCCTGTTATTACTGATAAATGCGAAAGTTGTTTATGGACAAAATATAGGTTGGACAGAGTTTGGTGTATATTCGTTATGCACTTTTTATTTTCCCTTTTTGTTGAAGAATGTTTTACAGCGCTATATGATAAATCTGTATTGTTTTCTTTACTTTTACTACAACATTCCTCTGTTTCACACCCCAAATTAATAATTTTCGAACAAATTTTGAATCAAACTTCGACTATTTCATATTTGTCATGAATACTGCTTGTTCTGAAGTAACAGACGTGAGGATAACAGATTTGTCATGAATACTGTTTATTCTGAAGGAACACACAGGAGGATAACTACGTAGAAAAAAAAATTCCTTATGTTACCTGCCCGTTTATGTATCCTCACCCAGTTTCTAGATAGTTCACCGCTTCTGAATTGTAGGGCAATTTAGTAAGACACTGATCGCATACATAAAGAAAGCGATCATTACATGGTAACGCCCGACAGGTATGCAACACATCAAATGTACAAGTAATGCGGGCACGATCTTAGCTCACCAAAGCTACTAGGAAAACTAGCGTAATCTACGCTTACTTGTGGTAGTCTATGCTAGCCTACGGTAGTTTTACAACTCTTGTCGAAACCAGTGTTTTCTCCTATATGACGTAGGCACAACTGCAGTCTGCCAATGGTACAACACTGTTACACTGTTAAGGTTTAACACTGAAAGTGAGGGGTAAATTACAAAGTGCTGAAAAGACCTTATTTAATATTATCATCATTCTGGATACCTAAGTACTGGTGTATAGTGTTTAGACAAGTGTTTCGGTCGTGGCCTGCTAATACTATGGCCATTCAGGTACTCAGACTTGAATCCAGTGGTTTTTCTTTTGTGTGAGTATATTTAAAAGCTTTGGTATATTCCAGCCATGTTGATAGCAACGCTGAACTCGGGAAATGCATTGTCCATGGTTGTCAGTGCATTCAGAACACACCTGGAATTTTTGAAAGTGTACGAGCATAGACGGGGAGATGTGCTGGAGCATGCCTTCACATGAACTGTAGCCATGCAGAACATTCGTTGTAATGAGATTTTCCTCAAGTGCACGTCTGGGATTTGGGTCATTGGGAACTTTGTCGTATCGGGGAAATCATTGGTTTCTGAATCAATATTCATTAAAATTATTTGATTGTTTCTTTGTCTTCTGCTCACATCCTTCATTTGTGTCTATAAATAGTCAATCACCTTGTATATGACGAACAAAAAGTAAGGATATCAGATGAAATAACAGACGCAACTGTTTCTGGGAGTGCGCTTAGACACTGTTTTTCAACTAATAACTTTAATACCTATTTAGATAAATTGGTTGGAAATTGATTCCAACAAAACGTATTTTTACGAGACAATCAAGATCAGTAAAAGTGAAAATTCGTTATTTGACGGAAAAAGGTGAAAACTTTCGATCGCTAGGATGCAAAATAAGCACTAACATGACATTTAATCAAGACAGCAATACAAGGACGCCTACTGCAAGAGAAATGTTTTAGAGAAGGCGACGTATTTTCAATGGGCCATTAAATAGACAATTAAAGAAAAGAAAATGAGTTTAGTGTTTTGAGTGTTGCCAAGGATGGTTTAGACTGATGGAGACTGCTATGAAGAGAGGATAAATGAGTAGAAACTTTGATATGTGCATTTAGAGAAGAATGAAATGTGTGCAAAGGACAGATAAAATAAAAAATGAGGTTATGCTACACAGGGTGATTGAGAAAGACAAATAATGGAGACAGTTTAGAAGAGAAAAATAAATTGTCTAAAACAATATCAAGGCAAATGCATCACATGTAGCTAGGAACATGATTGTGGACAACCAGGAGTATAGCACGCCACAATGATCCTGCTCCTCATCTCATCACCATCCTCATCCTCCTCATCTCCTCATTATCATCGTCATCCTCCTCATCACAGTCACCATCACCATCCTAATGCTCCTCATCAGTGTAACTATCACCAGCCTCATCCTCCTCATCACCATCCTCATCCCACTCATCACCGTCACTATCACCAACCTCACTCTCCTCATCAACATAACCATCACCACCCTCATCTACAACACCACCCTCATCCTCCTCATCTCCTCATTATCATCGTCATCCTCTTCACCACAGTCACCATCACCATCCTCTTGCTCCTCATCAGTGTAACTATCACCAGCCTCATCCTCCTCATCACCATCCTCATCCCACTCATCACCGTCACTATCACCAACCTCACTCCCCTCATCAACATAACCATCACCACCCTCATCTACAACACCACCCTCATCCTCCTCATCTCCTCATTATCATCGTCATCCTCTTCACCACAGTCACCATCACCATCCTCTTGCTCCTCATCAGTGTAACTATCACCAGCCTCATCCTCCTCATCACCATCCTCATCCCACTCATCACCGTCACTATCACCAACCTCACTCCCCTCATCAACATAACCATCACCACCCTCATCTACAACACCACCCTCATCCTCCTCATCACCAACACCACCATTGCCATCCTCATACTCCTCCTCATCATCAGCATCACCACCAAAGACTTTCGATGATATTCGCTATTTTTTCCGACAAATGGAACTTATTGTCAAAGATTCCACTGATATAAATTATGCAGCGTCGCTCTGTGATGAGATACTTTGCCGATGGTACCAATAAAACGCTGTGAGCAGCACTGCAGTAATGTCTATATACCTAGAGTGAGGACATTGGGCTTGTACCATAGAACCTAGTGAGTGGTGGAAAATAAAACCGGCCCACAAAATATATTTAAGAATGAGACGGAAGTCACCTTTGTTACTGAACAGGAGAACTGCCAATCACAGAAAATTCTGGAAACCGCGCTTTCGATCCACCAATCAGTTGCTGTCACATGTCTGCGCTTGCGCGTCTCCCACATTCTCTGTCCCAGTGATCTCGCACAGTCATTACGTTTGAGAGAGTGTGAGGAACAGGAGTCTTTAGTGACCAGTTGAACAGAACACAAAGTAGTGCTCATGGTGAAACAGCGCTTGTTCGTTGTGGAGTGTTGCAAGAAGCGCAATTAATGGAAACAGTGTGATGAACTTTCCGTGAGAGAATTTTGAGACTGGAAGAGTTCTTGCAAAACCTACAACAAAATCTGCAATAGAAAACATGCTATCGAAATGGCGCGAAGTGGTATCTGAGGGCAATAAAAAGTAACTATCCGAGAAGAGTTCGAACGCCAGAAAACATTGCAAAAAGGGGCCAGTTTTATTTTATTCGCCGCGTATTTCGGAAATCAGTTTCTAACAGTCTGTACCTGAGTGAGTATTATTTACGTATTTTTGATTCTAAACTCCATGTCATCGATTCCAAAGGGAACTGAAGCAGACACCCGTGACGCCAGCACAATATTGTAGTATTTCATTATGAGACCCAGACATAATCCGGTAAATTTCTTTCTCCTTATAACCTACGAATTTCACAACATCTCATGTGATTTTATTGTTGTAAACGGTAACGGAAAATTAGTAGTCCGTTTTATCTTTACTGTTTATTTTCTGCAGGTAATTGAGAGGTATTTGCAACGCTGTTCTGTTATCTGTCGCCTTGTGTATGCAATTTTAATTCAAAATAAACCTAAATCGGTACAGATAAGTGCACATAATCATCCTATAATCTCCGATATCTAATACCCTCTTGAGAGAAATACATCGTCGTATTTGCAGTCTGTGTTTTTACGACGGTGTGTTGCAACATAAATGCTGGTAGAAAATGGCTCTGAGCACTATGGGACTTAACATCTATGGTCATCAGTCCCCTAGAACTTAGAACTACTTAAACCTAACTAACCTAATGACAGCACACAACACCCAGCCATCACGAGGCAGAGAAAATCGCCAACCCCGCCGGGAATCGAACCCGGGAACCCGGGTGTGGGAAGCGAGAACGCTACCGCACGACCACGAGATGCGGAATGCTGGTAGATAATGCGTCACTTCGGATACTGAGTTTGTTAAATTGTTATTTTCCTTTTTCAATACTACTTAATGACTGGTTGCTTAGACCATTCGTAATTTCAATCATCACCAGTGGCGTGTCTGAGATAATAATGCCAACTTTTTACAACAGGCATTTGCGTTGTTGCGATATTTGATCACACCAGTTACAAGTACTTAAAAGTTTGGCTAAAAATTAATTTATTGATTTTTACTGCATATCGTAGCACCAGTCCGCACGACAATGAAATGTACGACCGAAACATCAGTGGAATGAAGCTGAAGGAATTGTCTCTAATCAGCCGGTCAAAGTGCGAATAACACTAGAGATTTGAAATGACACAGCAGAACTGTAATCCTTATTTTCACTAGTTTTAAAACCGTTCATTTCCTTCATCTCCAAAAAGTGGAGACATATGGTGCCACAGACTCACTTTGGCGGAAAATCAGAAACTATTTTGTTTTCCGTCCCAATGAAACTTCGCGAGAGCCACATTGTATTTAGGCAAGCAGCGAAATACGACGATCTGCGAGCGGCACGCTCAGACACATGCAGTTTCGATAGGTATCTCTGAGTGTATATCTGCAGTGAGAATTTACGCCTCCTTCAACGATAACATGTCGCCCACTGAGAAACTGTTCCCACCACGATGTAAAATATGGCACGCAATCCGGCATCGCCTCCCGTTACCAACGGTCCGCTTTCAGGCAATGTGCAGATCGTATGAGTATTAAAGCTGTTTGTGGAGATGCCAGTTTTCACCGTTTCTTTGCTCTTGGTGCGCCAGTAATTTCTTCGTGGAGAAAAATATGTGTCACCTTGAAGAAGGTCTTATCTCTAATCGTAAGGTAGCAATCGCTCAGTGCAGAAGTTCCGATATTTATGTATTTCATGTGCTGCTGCAACATAGCGATACAGTCTGTGTAACTTGTGCTACGTAGCCACACCACATTCACAGTGAATACCGCAAACTCCTGCTACATACTGAGAGTGTAGTAAAGAAAGCAAACGAGAAATTTGGAAAGGGAATTAAATTTCATGGAGAATAAACAAAGTACTTGAAGTTTGCCTGTGACACTGTAACTCTGTCAGAGACAGCAAAGGACTTCGTTGAGTAGTGGAATGGAATGAATACTGTCTTGAAAGAAGTTTATAGGATGAACATCAACAAAAGTAAAACAACAGTAATGGAATGCAGTAGATTTAGATCAGATGATGTTTAGACAATCAGATTAGGAAATGGGACATTAAAATCACGAGATTAGTTTCACTAATTGGGCACGAAAATAACTGCAGTAGAGAGCATATAAAAGGTAGACTGCGCATAGCAGGACAGCGTTCCTGAAAAGAGGATTTCGTTAATATCGAATATAAATTTATATATTAAGAAGTCTTTTCGAAGATATTTGTGTGGAGTATTGCTCCGTTTGGAAGTGAAACGCGAAATGTGGCCGATAAGCAGTTCACAAAGAACAGAATAGAAATTTTTGACACGCGATGGCATAGGAGAATGCTGATGACTAGCTGGGGGAAACGAATAACTGATGAGAAGGTACTGAATGAAACTTGGAAAAAAAAACCTGTCCAAAATTTGACTGAAATGAGGGATCGATTGATAAGAAACATGCGGAGGCATCAAGGATTCATAAATTTGATCACATAAGAGGTGTGCATGTTAACTGGTGCCAAAGGAGATCAAGTGCAGGAAGCAGGTTCAAATGGATGTTGGTTGGAGCAGTTACTTGGAGATGAAGAGGTTTGCACGATACGCACAATCGTTGAGGACTTCCTGTAACCAGTCTTCGCACGCCAGAACGACAACATGAACAAAATGCTATGGGTGGTGCTGAAATTACAATTTACCAAAATGAAGATGAGCTCAGAAATTGCAAGTAGCATGTGACAAATTCTACACGGAAATAAAGTAAAAGACATTTTCAGGACTATCGAGGTACAGCATGCAGTTTGAAGAACGACGCTAACGGACACAGAATCAGTTACACAAATGCCATACTTTGACTGTCTGGAATGTGATTTGAGTTACTGCCAAAAAATAAAAAAATGCACAATGGAAGCCATAATCTTCCACTACGGCTACAGTCATCAAGGCATCCACAATGCTGAGAAGATGTAATGGACGTTCTCAACCAATTTTCATGAATACAGAACTTGAGGCCGTTACGAGTGAGATTTCCAATGCACCAGATAAACAATGGATTATTGGACGTCGCACTATGTTTGCAGGATGTTGTTTTGACTTTGCTGTTCTTGTGTGTACTGATGTTGGATGAAGTAATTCGATGATTGTAGCTATAATAGTGGGAAATCATGTAGATTTTGGTTGCCTTTTAGCTTACGAAGATAGGAGTATTATAGCATCGAAGACATTTGAGATATCAGAAAAAAGATGGTAATTTCTGGAGAAATAGGGAATAAAAAAAGAGAGATGCGCGCACACACACACACACACACACACACACACACACACACACTGGATATCACATTCCAAATCCAGCCTCAAGCCTGAAGTGACTCTTGAACAGGTAACCATCAGTTTACGAGGAACAATGTCTTGCCTATGGCTAGAGAAGGTAGATATAATATCAGTGAGATTCTATGTTTAATTAAATCGAAATCATCTGGGCAGTGAACACTAAACTTTCGTTTCTTTCCTGAGATCATTAGGGAAGCAAAGACAACACGAGTGTTTGAACCACCGCGCGGTCGCACTCTTTGGGATTCGGATGCAGCTGGTAAGTCCTCCTATAAACACATCAAAGTGACATTAAGTTGTCGAAAGAACAGTAGTACGGCCATGTTTTGACGCTGGTGCCATCTGGCGTGGGGCAGATAGAACTGCGTACGGCTGCTGGATACTCGACGGGCGAACAATGGACGAAAAGAGGTCCAGTCGGGTAGGTGGTAGGGGGTTGGGAGAGGGGTGAGAGGGTAGCACGATCGTTACGCATTTCCGGCACGTCTTCGTCAAGGCCAGGAGAGTGTTCAGAGCCGCTTTCTCCTCCTGTGTCTGCAGCAAGGGTGCCGCTCTTCCGAAGCTCATATCACTCTACCAAGAAAAAAGCATTCGTTCTTCTCCCACGGGTTTTCTTATGTCTGTAATGTAGTCACCACGAAAATACGAAACAATCTGAACATATTGGCTAGGGCTTTCCTTTCAGCACCACAATACCTAACGCCGAATCGCTCAAGAATATGTTTTTTTACATATTTAATCCTTTGAGGTTAAGTGCTACTTGATAGCAGATGCAAATACAGGGTGTTTAGAAAGTTGCTGCGTAGTTACAACGTAACTCCATGGGTTACTATACGAGTCTGAATCTGCTTAATTTTATTGTAAAACATCACCTGCAGACGTAATTGTGATATTCTTTGCCGTTATTTCAGTTTTTAAGCCGCAAAGTGTGACTGCGACGCACTACTGATTTTGCTGCTCTCCAAAGAACAACGTCTGGCGAGTAATTTCCACCGACCGAAGGGGTCATAAGATTTCTGAGATGACATGTCCCACAAAAAGCTTCCAGAAGGTACGTAGTGATGTGTGTGCTGTAGTGTCATCTAGCTGGAACCACGGGTAGTTGACGTCTTCAACATTTGCAGTCCTGTCTTCCTCAGTTGCGTGTAATATTACGGTGTATTGTTACTTTTTAAGTTGACCGTCTAATTACAACGGAATGAAATACAATTTTCCTGCCATTCGCGTTTCGCCTTTATTCTCTGCAAGACATCTTAAGTGGCAGGTTCTGTGGATGATTTTGCTACCTGTTGCGTTTTAGATCCAGTTTTGGCGCTGTTGTTCTTTTTATAACTGCCATTTGGGTTTTAGCGTTCCACACTTCAAAGCATCAAAATAAGTTTTGAGTTCCTAGTGCTGTGAAGTGTGGAAAACAAAAATCCGAATAGCAATTATAAGAAGAAGAGCAGCTTCAGAAGCGGAACTAAAACACAACCTTTCGAAAATCTTCCATGAAACCTGCCACTGAAAATGTCTTGTAGAGAAGAAAGACTAAACTCGTATGACACAAAAACTACGTTTCATTCAGCTGTAGTTAGACGGTCAAGAAGTAAAAATAAACGATATACAGTAACACGGGTACTTGATTTTGTCTTCCTTTAGCTGGACAATGAAGTCGCATTCAGTTAACCGATAACGTTCACTTTTCAACTTTTCTTCAAAAAATGAAGTTCCAATGATGCGACGTCTGGATATTGCTGCCTACGTCCTAATTTTTTGATAGAGCTTCAAGCACAGCACGAGGGCATGATCTACGAGTGGGTTAGCTACAAACGGAAAGCTATGAGGCTGGAAAATAGTAAAATAAACAGCCGCGGCAACTCCAGACAGCAGTGAAGTTTGACCTGAATCTGTATATTTATATCCGTCTATACATATTTCAAATTAAAGTCCATGTCACGTTTCTCTGCCTGTGTGTTAAGGTTAATCTCAGGTCTTACAGTAGGGATTTTGATACATCTTCATTAAATTTTGTTCGTCCGGTTGTAGATACGTAGTACTACAGAGCAGGTTGCTAATCTACTTCAATAAACATCCCTTCGCCTTTACTGGCAGTACTCCATCAAGCATCGTCAAGTGAAAGTACTAAGATATCTTCTTACCATTTCTCGATTATTTTCCAAACTCTGTTTCTCCCGTATGTGACTCAATTTAAGAAAACTTAAAAATGTTCATGTCACGTAATACGTTGGTATTCCGTGACAATCTATTTAGTTTACTAGGTAGCAATTCGAATACACAACAAAGACAGTACGGGTGTTTAGGAACATGATGCAAACACTAAAGTTTACGCTAACTGAAGCATTCAGACTATCAATAAATCTCGATTTCATTTAACTGACCCAGGCATATTATACGTTGTAAATCTCACTTGAATTTTATTGCCTGGAGGAAATTTGTTTCATTCATTAGGATTGTACATTCTTGAATTTGCTGAGTGGGAAAAATAAAAGTAGCTCAAAAATATTCTTGCACCTTTAAGGTAGGCGACGCACATTGGAAAAATACTGCCAGTCTTAAGGAGCAAAAAATATTTTTCGGAAAACTTTTATTTTTCCCGCCCCATACCACTTATTATTTGGTGTACGGTAATGAAATTTTATGGATATGTTGTGGCAAGTTTGTCAGACCAATAATTTCTTTAATCGTTAGTCTATTTGTACCCGTCTCTTGGCCTGACCTCGACTTTCATTGTCGCTGATGGTCCATTTACAATTTACACACGCGACTACCATACGTCCTCTCACAGGGTACTTGGAATCAGCACCAGTACGGAAACGAAGTGGACGGAGGACCGTGGATTATTTTGCAACACGGACTTTGTGTGAAATGAATTACATGCACTGAAATCGAATTCACATGTTCAGTATGTGAGGGTGGTTTACACTGATTTATAATAGTTTCTACGCCATAGATCTCTTCATTTCGTTTCGTACTTACTTACATACATATTAATTTACCCGGCATTCTTCAACCTTCAGTACCATTTGCCGGTCTTCCAGCAGCTCTCGAGCTGTTTCCAGTTTGATTCAACATCCCGATGTCGTAGGTGTTTTATGACTGCCATCATTCATCATTCCTGGATCTGTCAAGCGGATGTTTCTGCTGAGGTCTTCCTAGAACGACTGCTTTGGCTTCACGGTATTCAGGCTTTCTATCCACATATCCTGTTCGTAGATGCTGTCTAATTTTCATTTTCTGCACAATTGTTGTGAAAGTCGTTTGCTGTTAAGCACAAAAACTGGCTCTGAGCACTATCGGAGATAACATCTGAGGTCATCAGTCCCCTAGAACTTAGAACTACTTAAACCTAACTAACCTAAGGACATCACACACATCCACACCTGAGGCAGGATTCGAACCAGCTACCGTAGTGTTAAGCACAGCTGGTGTCATATATAAGTGCGTATGTCATAGGCAGTGCTCTGTCTCAAATAATCTTAAGGCATCTGGGTGTCTGTTGGAGAAGTGAATACTTTGAGTCATGTCTTAGCAAGTCGTCTGAGCACTGGCGAAACGCAGGCAGTAGGAACCACTATCGACAGTATCAGTTCGAAGGGCGCATCGTTCGCAAGCAAAATGTCACTTTCGACTGAACTCTCTCTCCTTTTATGGAACGGACTTTATGATAGACGTTGGCGAGCTGCTTGATCCCTGACATTCTTGCACTACATGGACATAATTGTACGTTATGTGGTTGTCCAATGTATGGAATATTAGCTTACCATACACGAGATGCGTTCCAGCCGCATTTAACTTGAGCAATCTCAGGCCTTTGTTCGGATCCACAGTTTCGTCAGAATACGTGGGAAACAATCTCCAGTTTTATTTAGTCGCTCGAGGTTGTAAGGTGCTTACCTTTTTGCTTTTCCAATAAAAAGTAATATTTCGGGAGTTAATGTCAAAATGGGATGACGCTGTTTATCGGTTGCTTAGGGATGGTCATGTAACGACACGCGGTTTGCTGGGTGAGAATGGTGTATGAAACATAAAATTTTGTCACAGAATGAAATTTTCACTCTGCAGCGGAGTGGGCGCTGATATGAAACTTCCTGGCAGATTAAAACTGTGTGCTGGACCGAGACCCAAAATCAGAACCTTTGCCTTTCCCGGGCAAGTGCTTCACCGACTGAGCTGCCCAAGCATGACTCACGACCAGTCATTAAAGCTGTGGAGAGACGCAGAGACGAGGTACTGGAAAAATTATTTTCCAGTACCTCGTCTCTTACCCCCCAGCCTTCGCAGAAGTTCTTCTGCGAACTTTGCAGAACTAGCACTCCTGGAAGAAGGCAAAGGTCCCGAGTTCGAGTCCCAGTCCAGCACACTGTTTTAATCCGTCAAGAAATTCACAAAATTTTGTATTCACTTACAGAACAATTTATTAAGTATGAAGAGAACTTGGAACTATCATGAACTTATTTTTCACTTTTTTGGTCTTTGTTCAAGATAGCTTTTACACGTTCCACATCTCCACATTTGTTCACCTAAGAACTACATTCCCTTCAGCAAGGTTCAGCACTGAAGATATGTCTACTTTAAATGAAATTTTCAGTTACGCAGGTACGTTTGTGTTACTATTGAACTGAAATGCACACGCTTCTGCGGATCGAGGATTCACAGTAATATTCTCTAATCACACTAGCTCAGATCACTTCAGCTTATTATGTATTGTGATGTTTCCTGACAGTTTGGAGATAAGCGATCTATGAATGTTAAATGATATTGGATTCTTATAAACAATACCTTGCTATTCAAGATCGCAAAAAATGTTTATAGTCATTGATACCTAGTTCCAGCTAAAACATGTAGCCATCTTCAGATCTGGAATTTAACAGAGAATTGCATATAAAGGAGAGAAGTGTGATATCATCCGTCATTATGACAACGATTACTCAAAGCCAGTACATACGAAACGAGACAAAACCGTTGTACGTGGTAGTAGTGAATTTGTCCCCTAATTTATGAGAAGCGCTCTTCATATGTGGATACTAGATGATACAATGCTTTTGTACAAGAGGTAACAATGGTGTGATTTTAACGTTCACAGTGTTGTAATGACACAGTGAGTCATATTTTATATTCGGATTGTAAATTGTTTTGGTGGTTTTTCTATAAATGTTCATCAGACAGTAATGTGAAAGTAAGTGGGGCTGTGAACACTATTAAGCACAAGTAAGTATTCAACCGATTACAAAGTGTCTTCACCGACCTGGTGATTGTACACAGCAATATTTGTCTTATTCGATATGCACTGACCTTATATAATATTTGTCATAGTAACACTACTCCCCATCACGTGTCATTTTATAAAATTTCAGACCTGAAGATGGCCAGCTGGTTTTACAGAGACTAGTTATCAGTGATCGTAAACAGCTTTTGGGATCTCGACTATTAAAAGATTATGTATAAGAATAGAATATCTTTTATTATTAAGTGTTGTTCGACACACAGTACAAAACCATATGCATCGCACTATTTAAATCTACCAGGTGTAATACATACGTTTGTAAATGGAGTAGCTATATGAGATCTGTTGGATGTATTTTGGTTTCAATATTGTCTAGGTTTCACCACTCTTAAATATTCCATTTCCTTATTCCTCTATGCTACCAGAAAGTTCTTACCATTACCAGATTTATAAACAAAGTTAGGCAGATTACGTTTATTCACATACTGTGCCACATTTTACAGAGGGTGATTCAATTGTCCCTACCTAACGGAAATAAGAATGAGGATTGGTCATAAGTTGCACGGTATTTTTGGACCAAGATATACTTTACTTCTGCCATACTTATGAATTGCCGCCAGTCTTTCTTTGTGTAATTGGGGATGTGGTCATACATTTTTGGATAATTTTATGAGTTTATTTCGTTTATAATACTTATTCTTAAGTAAATGGTTGTATTATGAAGTGTGTTTTACTATCGAAAACAATGGAATTAACTGGAGCCAACGAAATATTCGAAGTGTGTGTAACAGCTTTCCTGTATATAATCCAATGAAAAGATCAATATGTGACTCACCGTATTAATGTGATAAACTAGTTTCATAAACAAAATTTGTCCAATAGGTATAAGATGTCTTCGTATACTTTAACAGATACTTTGTGACGTCTGGGCAATTTGTTACATTAGTTGCCGGCCGCGGTGGTCTAGCGGTTAAGGCGCTCAGTCCGGAACCGCGCGACTGCTACGGTCGCAGGTTCGAATCCTGCCTCGGGCATGAATGTGTGTGATGTCCTTAGGTTAGTTAGGTTTAAGTAGTTCTAAGTTCTAGGGGACTGATGACCACAGATGTTAAGTCCCATAGTACTCAGAGCCATTTGAACCATTTGTTACATTAGTTACATAAACAAAATTTGTATAATAGACCTGAGGAGTCTTCGTGTAGCCTATTTTATCAATTATTCTCCTATATGTTGACCATGTGTTTCACATATCCAGAGGAAACTGAGCAGCAACATTGCTCTGCCATGTGGGGTTGCATAAAATGATATCGGTAAGGGTAGCTGAATCACTACTGTGCAAAGGTACAATCTTTAAAGAGTTTCAGGACATTAACAACCAAGGCCATATTTTATTACGAAAGCACAGTCTAAAGTATGAAGGCTTTCCATTGGTTACTGTACATTTTCGTACAGTTGCAGACTCATCCTTTTCTCTAGCACTCTGCACCTCTTACTGGGCCAAAATGGTTTCTTCATGTCAGTGCGTTTAAGTCATTTTATTTATAACCCTAAATGTTGTTTCAAGATAGACCACAGCTGTGCAGTAATAGAACTGACGATGCATGGTTGGAGGTGGTCTTGAAAGACATGCAAAGCTTCCAGGGTGTAGATTTTATGTTTCCCGACCTCAGAATGAATGCCAACGACGACATTTGACAGTAATGGTAGAATAACCATTACTGCGGTGCACCCTGGCTTAGAGAAGCAAGTTGTAAAAGCTGCCGCGGCGGGCGTTGCTTTCATTAACGCGCAGTTCTCATTCCGCAGACAGCTCTTTGAAAAGGCGGAGCACGTAAACCACAACGTCGGGCGCAAGGTGAAGCGTCGGACCGAACAAACTGGGCGCACAGCGACTAAAGCCACAAAAATCCCCGCGCACTGAATCAGCTTCGCAGAAACAACGTAAAAAGTGAAAACGCTGCCGCCGCGAACGGACAAAGAGGTATTGTAGTCAGTACTTTGGCGCTAATTCCGCTATGTAATCTGATAAAAATGCGCGAACCTTTTTTCGAAAGCTCACGGCTCCGCTTTCATAAAGCGACACTTTTGTCCGCATAACCCGCTACAAACGTGCGTACGTACGAGTATGCGTGTGGAGAGCGGCTATGTAATCGCGAACAAGTCATTGAATGGTAAATTTGGTGCCATGTATCTTCTCCCTGATATTTTAACCTGTTTTAAGGTTGTGATGATGATGATGATGATCATCATCATCATCATCTCTCACATCCATTTCTCAATAAAAGCCGTTTGTAAACTTTTACATGCATTAAATACCTCAGTTGAACGCATTCATGAAGCTCCAACATGGTTCAAATGGCTCTGAGCACTATGGGACTTAACATCTATGGTCATCAGTCCCCTAGAACTTAGAACCACTTAAACCTAACCAACCCAAGGACATCACACAACACCCAGTCATCACGAGGTAGAGAAAGCTCCAACATGGTTTTCAATGTCTACGCACGTCCCATTACACCGTCGTACCCTTTCTTTCGTGTCTGTTGGCATTCAGTGAAGAACTGCCTTGGTCCATGTATCCTATACATTATATGATCAAAGTATCCGAACATCTATTATGATGACATGAACTCTGATAGGCATAATTTCAATGAGGTGTCTTGTGGCTGTGGAAGAATGCTCGCTCTTTCGTCCTCAAGAGCCGAAACCAGAGAGGGTACTAATAGTGGAGTCTTGAGTGGTGTCGACGTTGTAATTCACCCCAAAGACGGTCCACTTGATTCAGGTAGGGGCGCGGGGCAAACCTGCCCATTCCAGGACTTTTATTGTTATTACTTCACAGATGCTGCTTTATGTCAGGGTGCATTTTCATGCTGGCATTAACGTCATTGTCTCCGAACAGTTCCTTTGTTGTAGCCAGTACGCAGTTCTGAAAACTGAGCCCGCATAATTCTGAATTTAGTGTTTTCTTAAGCGCAATAAGGGCACCACAACATATCCAGGACAAACACCCTCATGCTCCAACACCACAGCCTCTGTAGTTCGGTTTGTCAGTATACTATGGCTAACGTAATCCACGCATTCGCTTTCCCGTAGGACTGTCACAGGATACAATTTCATGCACTGTGTGATGAAAAGTATCCGGACATCCACAAAAACATACGTTTTTCATCATTAGGTGCTTTGTGCTGCCACCTACTGCCAGCTATCTCATATCAGCGACCTCAGTAGTCATTAGACATCGTGAGGGAGCAGAATGGGGCGCTCCGCGTAACTCACAGACTTCGAACGTGGTCAGGTGATCGGGTGTCACTTGTGTCATTCGTCTTTACGCAAGATTTCCACATTCCTAAATATTCCTAGGTCCACTGTTTCCGATGTGGTAGTGAAGTGGAAACGTGAAGGGACACGTACAGCACAAAAGCGTACAGACTGACCTCGTCTGTTGATGGACAGAGACCGTCAACGTTGAAGAGGTTCGTAATGCGTAATAGGCAGACATCTCTCCAGACCTTCACACAGGAATTCTGAACTGCATCAGGATCCACTGCAAGTACAGTAACAGTTAGGCGGGAGGTGAGAAAACTTGGATTTCATGGTCGAGCGGCTGCTCATAAGCCACACATCACGCCGGTAAATGCCAGACGACGCCTCACTTGGTGTAAGGAGCGTAAACACTGTACGCTTGAACAGTGGAATAACGTTGTGTGGAGTGACGAATCACAGTACACACTGAGGCAATCCGATGGCAGGGTGTGGGTATGGCGAATTCCCGGTTAACGTCATCTGCCAGCATGTGTGGTGCCAATAGTAAAATTCGGAGGCGGTGGTGTTATGGTGTGGTCGTGTTTTTCATGGAGGGGGCTTGCAACCCTTATCGCTTTGCGTGGCACTATCACAGCACAGGCCTACGTTGATGTTTTAAGCACGTTCTTGTTTCCCGCTGTTGAAGAGGAATTCGGGGATGGCAACACGATCGAGACCTGTTCATAATGCACGGCCTGTGTCGGAGTGATTACGCGACAATTCCTCTAATGGACTGGCCTGCACAGAGTGCTGACCTGAATCCTACAGAACACCTTCGGCATGTTTTGGAACGTCGACTTCGTGCAAGGCCTCACTGACCGACATTGATACCTCTCCTCAGTGCAGCACTCCGTGAAGAATGGGCTGTCATTCCCCAAGAAACCTTCCTGCACGTTATTGATCGCGTATCTGCGAGAGTGGAAGCTGTCATCAAAGCAAAGGGTGAGCCAATACCATATTGAATTCCAGCATTACCGATGGAGGGCGTCAGTCAGGTGTCCGGACACTTTTGATCACATAGTCTATATCCCTCCAAAACTCTCGTTTCCAGCCATCATTTGTCCAGTAGCGTCGATTTGTACACCACCTCAAGCGTAGTTTATCTCTGACTACAGAAATGTTTGGATTCTGAGGAGCTGTTCGACCATTGTAGCTCATTCTTTTTAACCCCTGGACTCGTGGTAGTACGTTGGAACCAATGAGTAATTCCCTCGGCAGATCTCAAGCGATTTTTTACAACCACCCTGCGAAATGCTCGATGGCTTCAGTCTGCCACTACATGAGGTCTGCTAGGTCTTTGGTTCGTTGAGGTTGTTCTTTCACGTCTTCACTTCACAAACACGCAACCAACTGTCGTCTTGGGCAGCTGTAGGTTGATTTGTTACATCCAATGACTAGTCCACTTTCGAAGTCACTGAACTCTACTGAGCGACCCATCCTGCGGTTAGTGCTTCTCTAGTGACAGCACCTGATCTCATACTGCTGGTCCAACATCTCGTTGCATGTAGTGGTTCATTCTTCATTACTTAACTGTGTCCTGATGCTTTTGATCAAGTAGCGTACACGCCTGGCTACATATACCGTTCACCTTCATTTCAGTAGCATTTCAGTCATAATTATTGACTATCGTCCGTTTGCCTGGTGTAACTGTTACGCTCCTAGTATTCCTAAACAACACGTAAAAGAATTTTTAAGTCGCGACGAAATAAATTTCGGGTGAACAGCCTGGTATGAGTGTGCGTAGGACACAATATTTCGGAAATCGACCACGTTGCCATTATCAGTTGCTCTGGTGTACTGACCGGTGGTGGGCCGGCGTCATGTATGTATAGGACAATCCCCCTCCCGCTCCTCCCTCAGGCGCTTCCTATGAGTCGGTGCGGTCCAGGTACAGCGTCCGTTCTCCCGCCGCCTGGGAGCTGCGTCCTAGGTCTTCTCGTTCAGGAGGGTCTGCCGGCACCGCTCTCGTTATTCTTCCCTCCTCCCCCGAAATCTGTACACTCTGGGAAATATCCTTTTTCTTCTTAATCTGGGTCATCGCGCGTTCCCACGCCTTGCTAAGGATGTAACCGCTGTCACAATTTAGTTGTGGCTCCCTTACTCTGATCTCTATGGCTTCTTCGATCACACAGTTCCAGCATTTGGAAATCTGTGTCAGAACTTTGGTTTGGTCATAATCCATGCTGTGGATTACGACAGGCAATGCTAAGCGATTGCCGACTTACTGGGCAGTTGCAGTCTAGTGTGCCGTTGATGTTCTCGGCATCGGTCCTCAATGGTAATTATGGTCTGCCCTATGTATACACTACCGCATTGGTAAGAATCACAATTTTAAGTCTTGTAGAACGTGGAGAATATCTGCTACAGTAACATGGTTGCCAGCGGAACATAATAAAGGGGGAACTTGTGAGAGTGATTTCGGGCGAAATCTGAGATTTTCAGGAGGTATCCTTCTACATACAAATAAAGACGCCTGTGCGCTTATAAAATTAACGCTGATATTTGAAATGGAAGCATTCAGAAGTTCACATTATTAAGAGTTGACACAGACGTCCGACATAGAATTCAACGTTTGTTAAGAAAAAAATGAACTACACAATTTAAACAGAAAAAAAGAGAACTTCACATATTACTTTATGATTTTGAATGTACACCTGCCTTGATTGTCTCCACAATCTAATTCTGATTTTCACGGGAACATGTTAAATAAGAGGTCACTTTCGACTACTACAAGTATCTCCCATAGCGGTGCCCATCTAAATGAATTCAACTTTAGACGAAATGATCTTCCGAACCAGTCGAAGATTTCCTGTATTTACAACCAAGTAATTCCACTGTCAGCAAACCAACATGGCCGCGCGGGATTAGCCGAGCGGTCTGAGGCGCTGCAGTCATGGAATGTGCGGATGTTCCCGGTGGAGGTTCGGGTCGTCCCTCAGGCATGGGTGTGTATGTTTGTCCATAAGATAATTTAGGTTAAGCAGTGTGTAAGCTTAGGGACTGATGACCTTAGATGTTAAGTCCCTTCAGATTTCACACACATTTGAACATTTTTTTGAAACCAACATAATCGCCACTTTAATGCTCTCCGCAAAGGTAAGTCAGCAGACGCATCATTCACCGCAGTTTATAGAAATCATCTGTCACAATGGGTTCCATTTCATCCTTAAATGTCAATGATGCCATCAGTTTTCGTACATAAATTATGAATGCTACTGGAAAATTTGATATCTTATAGTGCTTCCAAGTAAGATGTATGTTGAGCCAGAAATATAATGATTTCATGCATTATACTAACACATAATTGAACTATGTTTCTAACAAAGTTTTTTCTTTTCTCATTTAACTCCATTACATAGTTCAAATATTCGTCAGTAATGAATAATGTGACAACAAGCGCATCTTTTCTTCATTGAGAATGGAGAACGCTTATTCGACGGAAACCATTATTCGTACATATTTCTTGTTCATGCTTTGAATGGTTCGGAAATGCTCACACGGTTCATGTCTTAATCATATCTTCCTGCCAGTCACAACAACAAACTTTTAATGTTTCTGGAACTCCAACAAAATAGAAAGCTCTAATGGTGCAGCACTGGCTGCTGATTACCACACTATCATTCTGAAACAAAGTAGTAATAATAATAATCGCACTGGTGTAATCAGTTCTATCGAGAATAGACGCAACGAGAGAGAACGTTCAGTACGAGCGTCACAGAATAATAACGTTTATGTTTTTCTATCACATCTCAATAATATTTACGTAAATTCCGTATAACTTGGAGCAGAGTCATTTTGGATGCTGGAGGCCTAGCAGCAGGGTATCCAAAAGCAGCTTTCTGACCATTTATCATTCTTCGACGCTATCAGCTGCTATAACGATCGGCTCTAAATATTCTGCAAGAAAGGCGTGGAAAAACGGGAATCGTGGTCGCGTTATCTAATGGTTTGCTTTTCGAATATTAAACTGACACTAATAATGACAAATCTCCGATATTCTCCAGTGGATGGCATGTTTTTGAGGGAAGAACATTACTTTTGAACTCAGATACGGCACATAAATTCTCCAAACAGATATCGTGTTCGGATTTTAATGCTGAATTGCTTGGCAAACACACGAAACGTTACGTACACTATCGCATCCACACAGCAGCCGAAACGATCGTGAGTTATGTGTGGTTCATAATGTCAAGCATTAGAAGCATTAACCGTTCAGAGAACGCCTATATACACTGTTGTTTACTTGCAGCGTCAAGATTACCTCAGTAGTCCTGTCTGTCAGCATAAAAGTCTCATTAATTCTCTCTCCTTTCGGTTTCATGCTCACACCCAAACCCATATTTTACGGCCACCAAATTATAGAGCGAAGTCCATTAAAAATGTATCACAAACTTCACTTAGGCACAAAAGACAACCGAATGTATGGGCTTTCCTTCAAGGACGTAACAGGCTAAGGGTGGGATACGGCAGTTGCACCCGTTCCCCCTCCCACTCTATCCAAGCAGCGAAATCTTTTCGCTCAGCACGAAATTAACTTTGTCATTTCACACCCTCCCCCCCACCTGTCCTTTCCTAGCTCAGGTCTTAGATACGCTTTGCTTTCGCTTGGGCTTAAAATTCAATGGGATCGGCATGAAGCATCATAGCGAGCCTGAAACCTCTGATTCTACACCAACGCCAGTCCCTTTTTTTACGTTTATTTCATTTTTATGGAACTGAATAAACGATGGATTGAAGGTAAAGTTGATCGTGTCAAAATATTTAACATGCGAAATGTTTTTTCAGTGTTATAAGGAGCACGAAACCTTGGCCTCTTACCGACAGAAGAATAAAACAGTATGTGACTAGTCGATTTTTTAGTGGGCATTGACTAAAATCAATGGGGGATGTTAAAAAATTTGTGCCAAAACGAGATGCGAACCGAGATCTCCTGCTTACTAAGCCAACTCGCTGACCACTGCGCCATATGGACACACTGGTTACTGCACCTGCACCGACTGCCCTAACACGGCTCCCGTCAGACTCAAATTTCCACAAGTCCACACACTACTGATGTAGTCCCCCTCGTCCATTATCCTCATTATTCGCGACATTTCGACGAATCCCGTAAGAGTTCGAATGTGGTGTGCAATTGCAATGAAGTAAAAATTGGTCGTCGTCACTTTAATTGTATAACTGGTCTCTGTTCTTTCGGGCATGTCCGAATGTTGAAAATTCGTGCCGGACGGCGATTAGAAACCGAGCTTCCTGCTTCTCTCGAATCCCGGTCTGGCACAAATTTTCACCATTCCCCGTTGATTTAAATCAATGCCCACTAACAGCTAATGTCATTAATTCCTTTGTGTCTTGATTCATATTTGCTGCGGTATCAATAAGCGTCTGTTCTTTCGGAAGTGTCTGAAACAACAGACACCCCATATAATAAGTGAAACATTTTAAAAAGTACGTGTTCAATTAATGGAGGAGGCAACACTGAAGATTCCTACTATGTGGATAGGACGACGAGTAGACTACTGTACGACATGTGTAATGTTAAGGGGATGTCACACATGTGGCCCATTATGCTCATATGGACTGCTTCCCCTCATTCTCCTACATATTGCTCCACAGCAGTAGTAGCTGCAAAGTTTCTCTTATAAAAACGTAGAAACAAGGACTTTGATTGCGAATAATGTTCAACAATGCAGATGGAATAAATTAAAATGTTAACAGTCTGATAAAATACATACAACTCGAGCAGGTAGCAATCGTTGTTTAGTGTATATCAAATCCGTCTATGCGACCGCTGCTGCCGCTCCTACAACTGCTTCCTCTTCCACTACTACTGCCACTACTAAATTGCTTAAGTTTTCGGTAGTGGCAAAGAACGAATTGAGATACCTTGAAATATTATACAGCAACTCCAGACACAGTTGCAGCACAAATGGAAAAACGGCATTAGTTAATCGACTAGTCTTGCTCCACCGAAGATAAATGTAAAATTATGCAAAGTTGCAGACATATTCGATCACAATTAACACCGCGTTCAGTTTGGCATCCTTGTGGCAAAAAAAGGTACTGAACAGCACAAGTTGCCACACCGTATCAGCGGAACTATATCAAAGTGTCCCTGAAGTCTGCCATTATATCACACGTCCACGTATGTTGTACAGTAGATTGGAATATACAAACCTTCAGGACACAGTAAGAGGCAACTGCCACACTCGAACCCTATCATTAGCTCTTACCAACTGATATTGGGGTTTACTGACCAGACCACGGTTTTCCAGTCGTGTAGGTTCCAACCGACGTGGTCACGAGCGCAAGAGAGGCGATGCAGGCGATGACGTGCTGTTAGCAAACGCAACTCAGTCCGTCGTTTACTGCCAAAGCCCAATAACGACAAATTTCGCCCCACTATCCTAACGGATACGTTAGTCGTACACCCGGCATTGATTTCTGCTGCTATTTCAAGCAGTGTTGCTTGCCTGTTAGCGCTGAAAACTCTGCGCAGACACTACTCAAAATGGCTCTAAGCCCTATGTGACTTAATATCTGAGGTCATCAGTCCCCTAGACTTATAACTACTGAAACCTAACTGATCTAAGGACATCATACACATCCATGCCCGAGGCAGGATTCGAACCTGCGACCGTAGCAGCAGTACGGTTCCCGACTGTAACGCCTAGAACCGCTCGGCCACAGAAGCCAGCGCATACTCTGCTGCTCTCGGTCGTTAAGTGAAGGTCATAGCCACCTGCGGTTGTCAGTGGTGAGAGCTAATGCGTATTCTCAGCACACTCTTGACACTGAGGATCTCGTAATATTGAATTCCCTCACGATTTTCGGAATGGAGTGTCCCATGCGTCTAGCTACAACTGCCATTCCACATTCAAAGTCTGTTAACTCCCGTCGTGCGGCCATAATCGCAACGCGAACCTTTTCACATGAATGAACCGTGTTGAAGTGACAGCTCGGCCAATGCACTGCCCTTTTGTACCTTGTGCACGCAATACTTGCAGCATCTGTATATGTACTTATCGCTATTCCATGACTTTTGTCACCTCAGTGTACATAAAAAGGCATCTCACTCTATTTTGCTTGATCTAAGGTTGACTTTAGAAACTACTGTTGATCGTCGCCCATCAACGTTTTCCCGGATCTGTACTTAATCACCCCAAGGTGCTTTCAGGAAGTCACACGTCATTTACAGCACCTTCCTGCGAGCGATGACTGGAATATTGTGGCACCTGGAGACAGTACTGGCGAGTGCTCGAGCTCTGCGGGAAAGAGTGGTGATTATACGCCGTGCTAACACATTCATCAACTACATTTTTTATTCGTAACCTGATCTGAATACAACTTGAGCACAAGGAAAGCCCTCTTAGTTGTTCTACGTAATGTATTTTACACAATTTTAAGACTATGTTAATAGGCAGTAATGTGGATGAAGGAAATCGAAGCGGAATGCCTGATGGCAGCATCTAAGGTTCCGTTCACTTAAGGGGGGACGTTGATGAAATTTACCAAAAATGTCAATGTTCGAATTATTTTTTATTTGTTAGTACAACTCATGGACAATAAGTTCCAGAAGTTTCAATGCTGAAATCTCATCCGAAATGCCTGAAAATTAGCTAAAAGTGTGACGCAGCATCCCTGCCACGCCCACGTTTTGAAGCAGCACTTCAATACAAGCTCAGTGAACAAAGATTCTGTGTTTCACTTTCAACCAAACGTGTGCAGGATACATCTAGAAGGCCGTGATACATTTTATAGATGATCTTTGGCCGATCCTGCACTTCTCAAAAAGTGTGTTTATGGCAAAACCCCAAAATCCAAATGAGTCTCTAAATTCAGTCACATGGAAACGATGCCCTAAAAACACACTTGCATCTGCTACAGTTGTCAGAATTGTAACTTGTGATGCAGTTACTGTATTTAATGATGGGAACGTCGGGAGGATGAAGGTTTTAGAAAGTATGGGCTTCATAATAGAAAATTTTGCTCAAGACATCCTGATAAAAATAGATTTGCACTATGTCTCTGCAGGTGAAAAGTCAGTTGAAGATATGGTAAAGGAAAAAAGACATACAACAAGAAACCAGAAAGGAGCCTTGAAGGGAAAGACGACCCTGAGTACAAATGTGGTGCCTTTTGAAGAAGTGACGTAAGGAAAAAGGTTGAACTTTAAGTTGTGTTCCCTGAAAAGTTTGTTTTTTAAAGTTTACGTACCTTTTCCTCAGATTCTATGAATTCTAGAATTATGAAACTTTGTACACATATTTCTGTAAACCTAAGAAACGTTGTCTCAGGAGCAAATTTTGAAATTCTGATTGCAACCTGAGATATGGGACAAAGTGCTTGGAATTTTGCATGTATTTAAAATTGTGCTCGTAGAATTATAATTAAAAATTATGAAAATTCCCCTATTTCACCTTTTCCAAAAACTTCATGACAGAAGCTTATAACATATAAAGAGATGAGAGAGAGAAATTTTTTGTAGTAATCTCTTGAATACCTTCTGAGAAAAAGAAACATACATTATTTTTTTGAAAATAAAACTACAAATTTCATTAAAAAAAGTTGAAAATATATAATCAAAGGATTTTATGTGTAAAAGTGTTACATTCATGTAAAGCGTGGTACAAAATTTCATTGCTATATCTCCAAAACTGTTGATCTGGTGCATTTTTGAAATAGTGTGTGTTTTTCATCATTGTCCCTCCTTAACGCATAGACCATAAAATAGTGCCAACTGTAAAAAAAAAAGTTTTTGTTGATACTTTCTGCGAATTTTCAGTAAAATGTACTAAACGTGTTCTGGCACTGTTGCACGCTCTGAATGTATTTGATGGCATCTGTGATTTCGTTTGCCAGTGAAATCTGCCGATATACACATTCGTGCGACTTAACTCCATTTAATAAGTACTTTAGGTAGTACTATCTTCCATAAAGGAAAATACGTTAGAAATGAAGAGCAGGGGGACTACATTGAGCCTAGGGGCTGATTCGGTTGGTTTATACGTAAAGTACATTTCTCAGCATATCTCCCTGTCGGTACCAACCCACTCGAGTGGCTAGCACACGACGATTAACTCGGCCATGCATCAACTGTTATCAGAAACTTTGGCTTGTGAGGGATGTTCCAACCGGTATTCTGAAATATGCAAATAATCACGAGTAATTTTCGAAGCTAACTTTGGGTCGTGTTTCATCGGTTACAATCGGTCTCGTTATCTTAAGGATTAGCAGGGTAGGGCCTCATCACTTTCATAGCCGTTCTAGCCAAATCCATCTGATACCTCCGCCACCAGAACTTCGCTAATTTCATAATCCGTTTAACATTCGTAAGAAAGCTGAACCACATAGGAACTAAAATATTACCATCAAGTGTAATATTGTGTGCTCTACATTCCGTCCTTGAACACACGACGTCCTTGTAGTGACAGAGCCAATGACCTCTGGAAATCTGATGACTGGTGTCCGTGTAAGTTCGATTGTAGTAGAAAGGAAAATAATTTTGGTGTTAGGGGAGACCAGGACAGGTTTACGCACGGGATACGTTTCATCGGGCATAGCATTTTTCTTTGGAATCTTTCTTGTTGGCGCGCTACCGACAATGGAAGATTAGTACTGCCTTCGCTGAAGGCTCTCACAAACTTCACGGAATCAGTTAAGTAAACGTCTTAGAGCAGACATACGAGTATTAGTGTTTTTGTCCAGGTCGTTAACTTTTCATACTCATATATCGAATCTCTTATGGCGTATACCTTTCAGAATAGAGAATAGATGAATTTATGTTCGTTTACAGAGGATTATTCTACTTTACAAGGTGCTTTAGTTTAATTTGAAAGCCTGAAAGTTGCAACAGTAGTTTCAAAAATGATTCAAATATGGCTGTTGGGCACGATTACGTAGTTCTGTTGAGGTACGCTTACGCACTATTTGGCATTGCTGCCTTACTTGATACCCCCGCGAAGGAATCTTTAAGGCAACAGCAGTTGGAAAAGCAGTCTGTAAAATGAAGACAATGGAGAATAAACAATAGAAACTGTTAAGAAAGAGCTACTTGAACTTAATGAATCTGAAGCAGAAAGAATTAATTCTATGGGAGCCAGGACTGATAAGGTCAAGAAATCGGTGAAAGCAAGAACAAGGAAACGGAAAAGTGTGGACAGGTATACTTCTGACATCATTAGTCTTATGCTCAGAGACAGGGTTTAACGCGGTAGCTTCCCATACTCTTTTGTCTTCTGATATCCTCTTCGGGTCTGAATAATTTTCGCTTTCATTTATGCTATCTGTCATATTGCACCTTCTCCTTCCCGTCAATGTCCTCTCACAAACTATTTTCCCCAAGGCGTCTGCTAGCAAGCACTCCCGTCACAACGAATGTCCCACCCACTTCTTCTTCCTTTCTCTTACGACCTGCAGCAGTCTGATGACTAGGATGAAAACTGCCTTTGTATTTAATGCTGAAAATGATACAACCAATCAAAAAAGGAATCATGAATGGGTCCAGTGCCTTAGATGTAAAAGGTGGGCTCACGACAGTTGAGCACATGAAATACATTTTGTGTGTTGATAGATAGCAACTCGGATAATGATCAGAAACAGACCTTCAATTACCATTCAGTCTTCTATGTACCCCATAATATGCTAACAGGTGAAAGTTTGCCAAAACATTTGTTTACTGTCAGTAAAATTTTTTGGTTTTCCATATTATCTAGTGCAAGTAAGCCTCTATATTTGTTTATAGCCAAAAAAACATATTTCGAAAATTTCAGTAATTTATTTTGTTTATTTACTGCGTTGTATAGTACGCGTAGTTGTATCTCCGTAGGCGAGTAAATCTGCCCTATACCTGGGCAACCTTCACGCACTCTATTATATAAAATTATCTTGCACTCTTAAATGTACTGTTGAGTTAGAAAGATATGTACCTAGTTATACTTTAACAACAATGTTATCAGACCAAACAATTTTAAACATGACAAATCTATCCAAAAATATTTACAAAATTCCGAAAGAAATTAGCGTAAACGTGCCCTGTCTCCTCTATTAAAAAAGAACCTATTATCAAAAACGTCGTCTGACAAAATCATTTTAATTACTTTAAAGAAGAAAACTAATTTTGCACAATGTAGAGTGTTTTAAGGTGATTATAAATATTGAAACGCACAGCGCTACGATTAATACAGAAAACGAATCCTGTCCATCTGAAACTGAAAAACGAAAGAAAACTTGAGAAAATGTGTTGAAAGTATCATTGATCATTGTATTGCAATTTTATCTCTCTGTACGAGGAGTTTCACAAGTTCTATCACATTTTTCTAGAGACCGTAAACCGGCATTAAAAGATATCGTTTCACAAATATACATTCCCATGCTGCAAGTAAAATGAAAAATTTACACATTTTTAACATTCAACCAAACACAGTAAAACCCCGGTAGTATCGGCTTTATGAAATCCATCACGAAGGAATGCCGTGATTTTATTTGGACCGGAAAAAAGAAATAAGTCGTGAAAGTTATTTTCTCTGACTCGATCGTTCGTTCGTTGATGAACATTAAAATGTTTTCCTGCTTTTTACTCAAAACTGAATGTGCTGTCCTCTGTTATAAAAAGGTTGAACAGAAATTACTGTTGCGAACAGCGTGTCTCAGTGCACAAAGTTACATAACGACAAAATTAACTGGCGTTCACTGTGCAGGAAAGTAAATCAAACTGTTGCACATAAACCACTACCAAAATCAAACTGTGCACTTCCCAAAAAAATTGAAACACTGAAATTACGTAGCAACACCATGAAACACACACTGTTAACTGTTACATTAAAAATCTGAATAACAAGGAAAATGTTTAGAATTTGTGCAATGAAAACGTCGAATGAGAAACGAAAGAACCAACAAAATATGAAAAGAATCTCACCCGAAAAATTACAGCGTAGTCAGCAACAGCACAGGGTGAAGGAAGCGCCCCAGCCAAGATAATTATGCTAAAGTAAAACTGAACTGCTGGGAGAAAGAATGGGGTGATTTTCTCATATTGATAAAATCCTTTTTACTTTAAATTAAAATACTAATCCGTTCATTATAATGACAATGCTGTATTTTACACTCTTATTTCACAACAAAGTAAAGCTCACAGAAAACCAAAATCGTTGCTTTCTTTACAAAAGTCTTACAAGGCAATGCTTTCACGATTATGCAAATTGAAACGAATTAAACTGAAACGACCTAAACTTAGGTGGAGATGTGGACTGTTGTGTTGCAAAAATCGCGAACGTTACAGCACGCCAGCAAAAATTCTTACCCTAAAAACATATTCATAACGCAAATCTCTTCTCTCTTTTCCAAAAATGCTGCGTTTGTAATTTCTACCAACAACTCAATAACAATTTTCTTCAGCAAAATCCTCCACCAATATGCACTACGCTGGAAGTTCTACCAGCTTACTCCGTGTACAACACTCGACTACTCTCCGCTCTACAACTGAACCAAAGAAACACAAGCCCAGACATACTACTGTCTCTGCAGTAAGTCGACTATTCCACATATATCACACGCGACTGCTTCTCTCAAGTAACACGAACTTTCCACTCTTTCTGAAACTACCAGCAAATACATTTCCAGTCCACCTATATATGCCAACCTTCCAACCACTGACGGCCCCACACAGCACACTTGAGGCGAAATATCGTTCTGTAGTACTTGTCTGCGATGGCATATGGACAGAATTTCATGGATAATGAAGCAGCTGGGAGCGGAAACTTCTCATTCGCCCGCGGGTCTACCCCCTCTGTGGACTCACCCACATCAGAACTGACATTCATACGAGAGATCGCAAGATTGTGTTTGCTTTGACTGCATTCCCGAGAACTCACTTACAGCGTTATTGTGCGGTGGCTTGGTGTGTGTGCAGTATGTGGTACCGTTCTCTTCTGAGTGTGTCTCTTTAGCCAACTGAATTAAGTTTCTGATAATTACTGATAAACGTTTAAAAATAAGCTACGAAGTATTATAAATCCTAGAAATATTTCACAAAAGATTTTTCATTTTCGTTGTACCTCCTAATCCAATAGGAAACGTAATTAATTTCCGTTTCAAGTAATATATTGTTACTTTAAAATAACACGTCAGGATCGAGCAGTTGTTCAGCGTCCATGGTTATGTTCCTGAGGGTCGGTAAGAAACAAGACGCGTAAGACTTAGTGATCGTTCAACCTAAGCTATGTTTTTATAAACGAGCGAAATTGTCCTGGTACTGTATAACGTATGCCCGAGGGACAACTGTCTTGAGATACTGCCTGCTAAGTGGAGCCCTATGTCGGCTTGTTTGGCGGATGTATGTCCACGTGGGTAATACTTTGTGATGTAAGGTGGATGTCATTGTCGAGTTTGACCGCAACTATCATGGACAGCTTAGCGCTCTTCTATGTAGGAGGCGTCTTCTCGAGGAAACGGCAGAATTTCATCGGCGTCTACAAACTGGAAACTAAATGGTATTTGTGCGATGTTACTTTTCGATACATACCTCTTTTGCGATATTCAGCGCACGTACCGTCCCAATTCCACGTCTGACAGTGCGAAAATAGAAAAGATCCACATGAAAAACCAGGACCCGAGCTTTTGTTGACAACGAGCGACCATTACGTGGTCAACGAAAACCACAAACGTCGAATTGTTACACGTGTAAAGGGAAGACAAATGAAATCCAGACCAATGGTAAAAATTAAGTAAACTGTTCCTTATTTCAAAAGTAATCGCCAAAACTGTTAAAAAGTTTATTGTACCGTGAGACAAGACAATCCGTGCCTATATGGAAAAATGTTTGCGGCTGCCTTCGGTACCGTGCAGTAGTTTCACTGGGTTCAAAACGGCTCTGAGCACTATGCGACTTAACTTCTGAGGTCATCAGTCGCCTATAACTTAGAACTAATTACACCTAACTAACCTAAGGACATCACACACATCCATGCCCGAGGCAGGATTCGAACCTGTGGCCGTAGGGGTCGCTCGGCTCCAGACTGTAGCGCCTAGAACCCCACGGCCACTCCGGCCGGCGTTTCACTGGGAAGCCCTTACACATCCACCTTACAGTCCCAGCTCTGCCCATGCAATTTGCATATTTTTGCAACTACGAAGAACCACATCCATGACCGTCGATTTGCTGCGGACGAAGAGGTGCACTTCTGGGTATAATCATGGTTCCATAGACAAACGCAAACATGTTTCCATGAAGGCATTGACCGTCTTGTCTCACAGAGGGATAAATGGCGATTACTTTCGAAATAATGAACAGGTGACTGACTTTCTTTCCAGTTATCTTGTTTTCATTTGACTGCCTCTTATACAGAGTGATTCAAAAAGAATACCACAACTTTAAAAATGTGTATTTAATGAAAGAAACATAATATAACCTTCTGTTATACATCATTACAAAGAGTATTTAAAAAGGTTTTTTTTTCACTCAAAAACAAGTTCAAAGATGTTCAATATGGCCCCCTCCAGACACACGAGCAATATCAACCCGATACTCCAACTCGTTCCACACTCTCTGTAGCATATCAGGCGTAACAGTTTGGATAGCTGCTGTTATTTCTCGTTTCAAATCATCAATTGTGGCTGGGAGAGGTGGCCGAAACACTATATCCTTAACATACCCCCATAAGAAAAAATCGCATGGGGTAAGATCAGGGCTTCTTGGAGGCCATTGATGAAGTGCTCTGTCACGGGCTGCCTCGGGTAGTTTGGTTTTCAGCCTAGTCAACAGCACCTCAAGCGAACAAATGTACAACTAAATGAAACTTTATAGCTCCCTTAATTCGCCGACAGATAGTGCTTAGCTCTGCCTTTTGTCGTTGCAGAGTTTTAAATTCCTAAAGTTGTGGTATTCTTTTTGAATCACCCTGTACATTAGAGGCCAAGCCTAATTATTATTTCTCATCGACAAATTACCCGTGAAAAGAAGGTCGTATATTTAACTGTGAATATTCCATTTTCCTATCTATAAACGATTTCCGTCCAGTATTAGTATGGTTCAATAGAAAATGGCAATCGTCGAAGTCCTCCTAGATTTCCTTCTGTAGTGTTTTCTTGACACTTCCGTTTGGAACGATTGAAGATGGTTATGCCCCATGTATATAGCCTTGGAGAAGGATGGTGCTAAAGTCAGGGTTATTGGGCGAACAGTGAGGAAATTTTGTTTGCTAGTAATTTATCATCTGATGCTCTTGGAAAATCACGAGTATACAAAATTACAGATAATTTTGATTTCTGATTTACGACAGTATATGTTCTCTGAATATTACAGGGGAACACTGTACTTGTTGCTCGAATGGAATTACTGCATTTTCTGTCTTCAGTGGGTTTCAAGTTTAAGGTGATCATATCTTCGGAAACTTTCAGTGTCACCTCAACTTCCTACTAGTTGACAAATGAAATTTTTGTAGAGGTAAATGAACATTTGAATTCAGCCAGCACTCATCCTCATTTTTATATAGCAGTTTGATTTTAAACACCACCGGCAGTAAAAAAGAATTGTTTGGAAGAGTGTCGTGGAGAATAGGATAGCGTGTGACGTACAGACGTGCTGCCCAAAACCAGAGAGAATCTCCTCCGACTCAGAGCGACACGCGTCATTGGTACCAACATGAGTCACCACCTGCAGCTGGCTGCACCCTGTTCTATTAATGGCATCTGGAAGCACTCTTTCCTCATATATAAATGCGTAGCAGAACACTTCTTCAAAGTAGAAGACACATCACAACACTGTTTCACAATAACGACCCGGGAAGTTTAATGACCCAGTTTAAAGCTTTTATTTTGTTAGTATAGCTCGGTGTCGGAGACAGAGCACCTTGTCTTACTGCTGCTAATAACGCGAGTACACCATTCGTCTGTTATATATTACTACGAGCTCCCAACAGGAGCGACTTAATTACAGATACCTGCATAGTTACTAGTTTATTTATGTAATTTCTTGTGTGTTTGAGTGCTTACTAGGCACAACCTTTTATTTTAATAACAGTTTAGTGTACATTACAACCATTACTATCAACGTTCACATGGTATAGGCTGTTGTTTGTTTTTATTAGTGTAGCTCAGTGTCGGTTAGACCTTCAGTGAGAGAGTACTTTGAATACCTGCTGCCAATAACCCGAGTACACCGTTTCTTTGTTACATATTTTTACGAGCTTCAAACATGAGCAGCTGCAGTAATGGATAGGAACTGTGACTGCTGTGTACAGATGCGAGCTGAGTTGGCGACCCTTCGCTCACAGCTCCAGGCTGTGGTGGCTTCCATCTCACAGCTTGATGCTGCAGCCAAGGGGCATCACTGTGGGGGGTTGGACACAGGGATGCGAGGGATGTCGAGCACATCCCACGTGTCCCCCGATTGGTCCACTGCTGTGGCTCCCTCAGGTTTTGCCTGCACTGTGGTTTACCCCTCACCAGTGTTCGAGTGGGAGATCATTCCAAAATCTGGCAGGCTGCGAAAAACTTTCTGAGGGACCGATCATAGGGCCTCCCTGGTTCGATTGACGAACAGGTTTCGGGCATTATCTGTGGCTGACAATGTCTCTGAGCCAGATTCAGTCGTCCATCAAGTTCTAGAGGGCGATTCTCGACCTGCATGGTCTGGGCATTCATAGAGGGTGGGTTTGCTGGTAGTTGGGAGCTCCAAAGCTAGGCACATAATAGGGTCCCTTAGGAACATGGCTGCCAAGGAGGGTAAGGAAGCCAGTGTGCACTCCATGTGTATACTGGGGTGAGTAATTCCAGATGTGGAAAGAGTGCTTCCAGATTCCATTAATAGAACAGGGTGCAGCCAGCTGCAGGTGGTGACTCATGTTGGTACCAATGACGTGTGTCACTCTGAGTCAGAGGAGATTCTCTCTGGTTTTGGGCAGCTAGCAGAAATGGTCAAAACTGCCAGTCTTGTTCCCTAGATTAAGGTGCAGCCCACTATCTGCAGTATCGTCGATAGAACCGACTGTGGACCTTGGGTGTATAGCTGAGTAGAGCAATCCATACCTTCACCACGCGATAACAACGGTGACGTCACTGATCATAGTGCCACTAGAGTAGAGTTATTTATCACATTTGTTCAGATACTCCTTCACCAAAGAGCACGAAGTAAATATTCATGAATTCCAATCAAGAACAACTGCCAAGATGAGAAACATAGAAATAGATATCCTTGGTGTAACAAAGCAGCTTAAATCACTTAATAAAGCCAAGGCTTCCGGTCCAGATTGTATACCAGTCAGGTACCCCTCTGATTATGCTGATACAATAGCTCCATATTTAACGATTATATACAACTTCTCGCTCACAGAAATATCCGTACCTAAAGACTGGAAAATTGCTCAAGTCACACCAATAGTCAAAATGAAAGTAGGAGTAATACGTTGAATTACAGGCCCATATCACTAACGTCGATTTGCAGTACCGTTAAAAAGTCAAGTAGGTGTAATCTGCTGAATTACAGGCCCATATTACCAACGTCGATTTGCAGTAGGGTTTTTGAACATAAACTGTATTCGAACATTATGAAGTACCCAGAAGAAAATGATTTATTGACACATAGTCAGCACGGTTTCAGAAAATATCGTTCTTGTGAAGCACATTAAGTAATAAGTGCATCGGCAGGGAATGTCAAATTGATTCCATATTTTTAGATTTCCAGATGGCTTTCGACACCATTCCTCACAAGCGTCTTCTAACCAAACTGCGTGCCTATGGAATATCTCCTCAGTTGTGCGACTGGATTCGTGATTTGCTGTCCGAAAAGTCACAGTTCGTAGTAATAGACGGAAAGTCATCGATTAAAACAGAAGTAATATCCGGCGTTCCCCGAGGAAGATTTATAGGCCCTCTATTGTTCCTGATCTATATTAACCACGTAGGAGACAATCTGAGTGGCCGTCTTAGATTGTTTGCAGATTATGCTGTCATTTACCGTCTTGTAAAGTCATCAGATGGTCAAAACGAATTGCAGAATTATTTAGATATTTGTGTGGTTCGAAAAGTGGTAATTGATCCTGAATAAGGAAAAGAGTGAAGTTATTCACAGGAGTATTAAAAGAAATCCGCCAAACTTCGATTACGCGCTAAGTCACACAAATCTGAAAGCAGTAAATTCAACTAAATACTTAGGGAATGCAATTACAAGTAACCTAAATTGGAACGATCAAATATATAATGCTGTGGGTAGAGCAAACCAAAGACTACGATTCATTGTCAGAAGACTTAGAAAGTGCAACGTGTTTACTAAAGAGACTGCTTACACCACGCTTGTCCACCCTGCCCTGGAGTACTGCTTTGCGGTGTGGGATCTTTATCAGGTGGTTCTGACGGATGACATCGAAAAAGTACAAAGAAGGGCAGATAGTTTTGTATTATTGTGAAATAGGGAAATAGGGGAGACAGTGTCACAGACATGATCCGCGAATTGGAGAGGCAATCATTAAAACAAAGGCATTTTTCTTTGCGACGGGATCGCCTCATGAAGTTTCAATCAGCAGTTTTCACCTCCGATTGCGAAAGCATTCTGTTGGCACCCATCTACAGAGGGAGAACATCACGATAAAATAAGAGATATCAGGGCTCGCACAGAAAAATTTAAGTGCTCGTTTTTCCCGCATGCCGTTCGAGATTTGAACGGTAGAGAGCCAGCTTGGAGGTGGTTCGCTGAACCCTCTGCCAGGGACTTTATTGTGAATAGCAGAGTAATCACGTACATGTAGATGTAGAAAGTATGCATGTCGTAGATTCACTGATAACCGTTTCACGGCAGTGAGATTACATCATATGAACAGATATAACGCAAATTAACTGCTCGAAAGTAACAGTTCAGGAACAGGAAAATACTTACGGCAGACGTTACACGTTGGTGTCCAAAGTTAGAGCAACAAACCGGTGTCTAATTCACTATATAATCACACAAAATGTCAACCAGATGTCCGTACAATCGGGTACAATGGCATTTTATTCAAAAGACAACCATGCCAACGATGACATCAGGACACCTGTGCAACGAGGTAGTGTTTGCCAGGTAGCCCCATATCACAATCGCTGTGTACACAGTCACAGACGGTGCAGATTGGCACAGAGAAGATTACTACCATACTCTCTGCGGTGGAGGGCCAGAGAAAGAAAGGAAGGAAGCAAGACAGTCGTAATATTATGTGGCCCGATGGTTTAGCGTGAATCGATGTGTTGTTTTTCGTCTGTCGCGACAGCGTGTAGAAGCCGAAACTGTATCCCGAAGACCAGGGCAGGGCCGAACAAGAGCGATTTCAGAAAAGAGGACCGTTATTCGGCTGTAAGGGCACGACAGTGCCGCCTTAGTAGTGAACGGCAACTGGCATGTGAACTCGCAGCATCCACTGGACGCGTTATATCGAGGCAAGCGGTGTACAGAAGGCTTCGGAAAAGTGGCCTTTATTGTCGAGGACCTGCTGTATTTACACCTCTGACGCGTCTTCCCGGAAGGGAACGTCTAGAGTGGACGGTCGCACAGTTTTCACAGATGAGTCCCGATTTAGTCGGGAGAGTGATTGTCGATGGATTCGGATCTGGAGGGAACGTGGAAAACGGTTTCGTGACCCAAACACTGTGTAAAAAGACCGCTCTCGCTCTCCCGATTTGAATCCCATAGGTATGTCTGGGATGCACCGGGGAGATGGCTTGCATGACGTCAGCATCCACCAACCACTCTCCAAGACCGCGGGCAGCTCTGTTGGAAGAATGGACGTTACTGCTTCAACATGAGACTGATGACATCGTTCACAGCATGCCCCGTCGTTGCCAGGCCTGCACTCTTGCCAGAGGTGGTCACACCCCATGCTGAGCACGTTCACCAGTTGTCGGAATGGCTGTGTGCAAATTCGTTTACTTGGAATAAAGGAGGAACATCTTTGTCTACCGCTTTGCATGCGGTTGCAGTTTGTTGCGTTATGTATTCTTTACATTCTTCCTACTTTACTATCACCTGTCTGTAGTGTTTAGTGGCAAAATAAACGAAACCTTCCTAATTTTCCGTTTGTTTGCTTTAATTGTGGACACCAGTGTAATCTGTACGAAAATCGATGTCGCATTCGAAAGAGGTCACTAAAAAAACTGTTGTACAGTCAATTTTTGATTATTATCTGCCAACCGCTGTGGCCGAGCGGTTCTAGAGGCTTCAGTCCGGAACCGCGCTGGTGCTACGGTCGCAGGTTCGAATCCTGCTTCGAGCATGCATGTGTGTGATGTCCTTAGGTCAGTTATGTTTAAGTAGTTCTAAGTCTCGGGGACTGATGACCCCAGATGTTAAGTCCAATAGCGCTCAGAGTCATTTGAACCAATCCTGATATGCAACTTTTCCTTGAGTTTTCTGTTGTACCTCGAAAGAGCAGCTTCGGAGAAAAACTGCAAAATATCTGTCTGATATCATTCTGAGCCATCGTGCGCTGATTAGCTTCCAAAAGCTACATGCCAAACCTTGAACCCACTTTAATATCCCTTCGAAATTGTGATTACTATCGACAGGTTGCACTTAAGGCAGGCAGAATGGTCAACAACACGTGATTAAGAGAAATTAGTACACTATCGATTCCTAGTCTGGGCCAGAAGCGAAAGGACAAAGGATAGTGTCATCAGTAACAGGTTAAGAGCAGGCCAAATAATTGTCAACAAACGAAAATAAAAGTTGAAGTTAATAACCTCTCTGAATTCCGATAGCTGCGCATTTGAAGCGAAATTTTCGTTGTTAATGGAATGTCTATAATATAAGAGAAAAAGGAATTAAACCCTAGCCCGCATCTCGTGGTCGTGCGGCAGCGTTCTCGTTTCCCGTGCAGGGGTTCCCGGGTTCGATTCCTGGCGGGGTCAGGGATTTTCTCTGCCTCGTGATGGCTGGGTGTTGTGTGCTGTCCTTAGGTTAGTTAGGTTTAAGTAGTTCTAAGTTCTAGGGGACTGATGACCATAGATGTTAAGTCCAATAGTGCTCAGAGCCCTTTGGAGCCATTAAACCCTACAGCAAGTAAAAACTGTTGACCATTTTTCACACAGTTTAAAATTTTGAGCTATAAATCTGCAAATTAACTTGTAAGTTTGTTTCAGTTTTTAATATGAGCCTTCAATGATAATGTTATCCGCTTGTATACTATCTGCCACACACCTTACAGTGCGCAGCATTATTGACTACTCTTTACAAGGCACATTAGGGTCTTAGAACATTTCCGATTACATTTCCGCCACAGCCGAACATAACGAGTGTTTCGTTGTTGGCAATGACGATGGTAATGCTGGTTTAGCGCTTTAAACGGTTTAAGTATCAGCGCACTTGTTTTTAAAGTTACTGTGGTGGTGTATAAAGGAAACAAACTGGCAGGTTTTTTTTTGTTTTTGTTTTTTTCAGTATGTGCTAATGTCAGTTTATGGGACGGGGCAATGTGTCACGCCTCCGGGTAAAACCTGCGGTTAGAGAGGATACCTACCCCTACCGATAATACTCTACTCAAACTTTTTCAGGTTAAAAAGTGTATTGGACAACAGTGGTTAAACAGCAAGGAAGTATGGTTTAAAATAATTGAAATTATTTGTAACTGACATATTGAAACAAAGAACAGAGACGCGAATGACCGTTTGCATGACACCCAACAAGCTCGAGATGATTCCCTCAAATTGAAATAAAATTTTGATAATTTTAACATGAAACTTTACTTCGTGAAATGAAAGTTATTTAGATAAAGGTTTGCGGGGCTTCCATAAATCAATCTATCGAGCGAGGTCGCACAGTGGTTAGCACAATGGACTCATTCTCGCGAGGACGACGGTTCAAATCCGCGTCCGACCATCCAGATTTAGGTTTTCCATGATTTCCCTAAATAGCTGCAGGAAATATGACCGGATGGTTCCTCTGAAAGGAGACGGCCGATTTCCTTCTCAATCTTTAAACATTCTGATCTGGTGCTTCTTCTCTAATGATCACGATGTCGACGAGATGTTAAACCTTAATCTTCTTTCTAAATCCATCTCAATGAAACATACACACTTGACCCCAAGCGCTAATTTTCAGAATAAATCATTAAGTCTATCTCTATAATTCAGTTTGGGTAGATCACCACTTTTAAGGAACGTGTCAAAGAAACCCCTGGAGAGAGATTTTTATCAGCACAAAATGCATTACTGAAGCAATAATGAAGAGTATGACTGCGTAATGTTTATTTTCCGTCGGTGCGCCAAGCCTCTGATCAGACGACTGAATTAAAAGTAGAATTGTCGAAGAATGGACAGTTGATATACTCCTCGAATAAATTACGAACACTGGGCTTGGTGTATTGCCTAACATTTAGAACAGAAAACGAGTAAATCAATCCAGTCCCAGAGAGGCGAAACCAAAAGCGATCAGACCAGTGCGAATACAAAGAACGACATCACAGTTTTTACTGCAAGTAATTTTCTTCCCTCACATCTAATTACTGGATGGAGACTATCTTATTATGTTCTGTGCCCATTCTTCACGTATTCCGTCGAATTCACATGAATTTTCCTGGTACTGAGCCCGCCAGTAAGATATGATAGGTGAGGTTTTCTTTCATAGCCAGTAATATGAGATTTATTTTAAGAAAGATATTATTGAATAGAAATATCTTACTTAACTCAGGAAAGGATCAATTTTTTGTACACCCTCTCCCGAATAAATTAATATTTTAGGAGAAATAGTACAAGTCGACATGAATTGCCCGTTACAAGTTGTAAAGCTTTCGCAGATACTTTTGGGTGACTGACCAAGTGGGAAGGATCCACTCAGTAGTTACAGTTTTCAACTCAACCACTTGGGGGGGGGGGGGGGTGAGTTCTTATTGCCTACAAAACTTAAAAACCCACCCTTCTTCTTCCAGTTATCGCTTAAAGTAGACGGCGTATCTTCAGGCAAACTGTTTATTGCTGGCAGGATTGCACATAAACAAGTTAGTTAAAATATGACGCAATGTCGTATTAGCTGCAGGTGCGTCAAATTCTTGTGGCTCTTAATAACACAGTAAGTAGGCGTCGGTTCAAAGGAAATGCCCTGCATGGTGCCGAGCTAAAATGATCTCATTTCGTCTTAGTGACCGCACTGAAATACACCACGGTGGGGGGCTTGGTTAACCGTCCGAAGTTTATTTTCACTCCCTTACAGCCACTCTCTTTCCCTCGTACCCCTAACTGTCTTTCTCACCAGTGAACTAACTGATCATAACGTCATGACATCGCATAACGTCTGTTGTGTACTTCATATGATACCGGAAACTGCAAACAAATGTGAGTGCCGAATTGTTAAGAACTCCATCGTAAGTGAGTTAAGTATAGCCTTCAAGAGATGCTACACAGGACAAGACCTATTTTATACTTGCGTCCTACATGATACAAATAGTTCCCAAACAGACATTCTTCATCCAAACGAGGATATAAGCCAAAATACTGCTCTGTTCAGACAGTGTCAGTAGTATTAGCAGCAGTACCCAAGGCTGCATGAGGACCGTGCCTTCAAGCGCTGCAAAGTAGAGCCAAATTGGGCAAATCAAATGGCTCCAAGCACTATGGGACTTAACATCTGAGGTCATCAGACCCCTAGACTTAGAACTACTTAAACCTAACTAACCTAAGGACACCACACGCATCCATGCCCGAGGCAGGATTCGAACCTGCGACCGTAGCAGCAGCGCGGTTCCCGCCTGAAGCGCCTAGAACCGCTCCGTCACAGCGGCCGATCAAATTGGACACTCTACGAGTAAATGTAGTTATCTTTAACTGGATTCAGGACTAGAGAAGAGACAAAGACAGAACAGTGCAGGTGAAAAGTGAGAATTTGTAAACATCTTCATACTAGAGTTAAGCATCTGTAATGTTTCTGTCAACAGATATTCGAAATTGTTGCGAATCTATGGTCCCATTACTTTGCTACAAATTTTGCGCAGCGCTAACTGCAGGTGTAGGATTCGTTATGAATAGGAAGGTAGGGCAGAGGGTGTGTTACTGTGAACAGTTCAGTGACCGGGTTGTTCTCATCAGAATCGAGAGCAGACCATCACCGACAACGATAGTTCAGGTATACATGCCGACGTCGCAAGCTGAAGATGAACAGATAGAGAAAGTGTATGAGGATATTGAAAGGGTAATGCAGTATGTAAAGGGGGACGAAAATCCAATAGTCATGGGCGACTGGAATGCAGTTGTAGGGGAAGGAGTAGAAGAAAAGGTTACAGGAGAATATGGGCTTGGGACAAGGAATGAAAGAGGAGAAAGACTAATTGAGTTCTGTAACAAGTTTCAGCTAGTAATAGCGAATACTCTGTTCAAGAATCACAAGAGGAGGAGGTATACTTGGAAAAGGCCGGGAGATACGGGAAGATTTCAATTAGATTACATCATGGTCAGACAGAGATTCCGAAATCAGATACTGGATTGTAAGGCGTACCCAGGAGCAGATATAGACTCAGATCACAATATAGTAGTGATGAAGAGTAGGCTAAAGTTCAAGACATTAGTCAGGAAGAATCAATACGCAAAGAAGTGGGATACGGAAGTACTAAGGAATGACGAGATACGTTTGAAGTTCTCTAACGCTATAGATACAGCAATAAGAAATAGCGGAGTAGGCAGTACAGTTGAAGAGGAATGGACATCTCTAAAAAGGGCCATCACAGAAGTTGGGAAGGAAAACATAGGTACAAAGAAGATAGCTGCGAAGAAACCTTGGGTAACAGAAGAAATACTTCAGTTGATTGATGAAAGGAGGAAGAACTAACATGTTCCGGAAAAATCAGGAATACAGAAAACAAGTCGCTAAGGAATGAAACAAATAGGAAGTGCAGGGAAGCTAAGACGAAATGGCTACAGGAGAAATGTGAAGACATCGAAAAAGATCTGATTGTCGGAAGGACAACATGAAAGTCAAAACAACCTTTGGTGACATTAAAAGCAACGGTGGTAACATTAAGAGTGCAACGGGAATTCCACTGTTAAATGCAGAGGAGAGAGCAGATAAGTGGAAAGAATACACTGAAAGCCTCTATGAGGGTGAAGATTTGTCTGATGTGATAGGAGAAGAAACAGGAGTCGATTTAGAAGAGATAGGGGAACCAGTATTAGAATCGGAATTTAAAAGAGCTTTGGAGGACTTACGGTCAAATAAGGCAGAAGGGATAGATAATATTCCATCAGAATTTCTAAAATCATTGGGGGAAGTGGCAACAAAACGACTATTCACGTTGGAGTGTAGAATATGAGTCTGGCGATATACCATCTGACTTTCGGAAAAGCATCATCCACACAATTCCGAATACGGCAAGAGCCGACAAGTGCGAGAATTATCGCACAATCAGCTTAACAGCTCATGCATCGAAGCTGCTTACAAGAATAATATACAGAAGAATGGAAAAGAAAATGAGAATGCGCTAGGTGACGATCAGTTTGGCTTTAGGCAAAGTAAAGGGACGAGAGAGGCAATTCTGACGTTACGGCTAATAATGGAAGCAAGGCTAAAGAAAAATCAAGACACTTTCATAGGATTTGTCGACCTGGAAAAAGCGTTCGACAATATAAAATGGTGCAAGCTGTTCGAGATTCTGAAAAAAGTAGGGATAAGCTGTAGGGAGAGACGGATCATATACAATATGTACAACAACCAAGAGGGAATAATAAGAGAGGACGATCAAGAAGGGAGTGTCGTATTAAGAAGGGTGTAAGACAAGGCTGTAGCCTTTCGCCCCTACTCTTCAATCTGTACATCGAGAAAGCAATGATGGAAATAAAAGAAAGGTTCAGGAGTGGAATTAAAATACAAGGTGAAAGGATATCAATGATACGATTCGCTGATGACATTGCTATCCTGAGTGAAAGTGAAGAAGAATTAAATGATCTGCTGAACGGAATGAACAGTCTACTGAGCACACAGTATGGTTTGAGAGTAAATCGGAGAAAGACGAAGGTAATGAGAAGTAGTAGAAATGAGAACAGCGAGAAACTTAACATCAGGTTGATGGTCACGAAGTCAATGAAGTTAAGGAATTCTGCTACCTAGGCAGTAAAATAACCAATGACGGACGGAGCAAGGAGGACATCAAAAGCAGACTCGCTATAGCAAAAAAGGCATTTCTGGCCAAGAGAAGTCTACTAATATCAAATACCGGCCTTAATTTGAGGAAGAAATTTCTGAGGATGTACATCTGGAGTACAGCATTGTATGGTAGTGAAACATGGACTGTGGGAAAACCGGAACAGAAGAGAATCGAAGCATTTGAGATGTGGTGCTATAGACGAATGTTGAAAATTAGGTGGACTGATAAGGTAAGGAATGAGGAGGTTCTACGCAGAATCGGAGAGGAAAGGAATATGTGGAAAACACTGATAAGGAGAAGGGACAGGATGATAGGACATCTGCTAAGACATGAGGGAATGACTTCCATGGTACTAGAGGGAGCTGTAGAGGGCAAAAACTGTAGAGGAAGACAGAGATTGGAATACGTCAAGCAAATAATTGAGGACGTAGGTTACAAGTGCTACTCTGAGATGAAGAGGTTAGCACAGGAAAGGAATTCGTGGCGGGCCGCATCAAACCAGTCAGTAGACTGATGAAAAAAAAACTGCAATTGTGGTGTGACTGTATAGTTGGTGCGATCAAGTAAGCCACCTCAGGACAGTAGCTACCTTCAGTGGTAGGGGATTCTCTTACTGCTACCTTGATATGTTGAAACTTAGAGCATTTGGTGACTAGAACAATGTCATTACCTTCGCGTCACAAGCCTGCTTGGTCGCTGCGTTTACGACTACTTTACATCAAAATCTGGCGTGCTCTGCTAGTGAACAGAGTGACACGCCCATACCCTGCTTCTGTAAAGAAAAAAGTTGTCGCAGATGATCTGAAAAAGGTTCTCTACTGGGTACATTCGCCGAGATGGGATCGGAGAGATGAGTTAAGTCTTGACATGAGCACATCTAATCTATTTCAGTACCATTAATTTCACACACAGGGTGCCCCAGTATGAATGGTCAATCAGGGATATGACAGAAACGATCATTTGAAGCGACAAAGCCTAGTGAGCATGGCCCCTAAAATGCAGACATTAGCAGATATGAGCACTTTGTCATCCGACACAAGGTTCTTCTATTGCAAATTCTTTGTTTTCTATATTTTAGGAAGAGGTAGTATGGAAGAAAACAGTCAATAATTGTCTAGTAACCATGAGATCTAAAACGCATCCCTTAAGAGCTACGGCACTTATCAGTAGAAGAAATGTGTTTCACAGTAAAAGGTGAAGAAATGCTCATTGCTCTTGCGGTATTTATTTATTCAGTGCACCATGCAAGTGGGCTCGGGTTCGATTCCCGGTCGGGTTGGAGATTTTCTCCGCTCGGGGACTGGGTGTTGTGGTGTTCTCATCCTCACTTCATCCTCATCACCGGCGCGCAATTCGCCCAATGTGGCGTGGATTGGAATACGACTTGTACTTGGAGGCCGAACTTCCCCAGATGGGGCGCTCCAGCCAACGATGCCATACTCTCAGTTCATTCATATTCACTGCAAATTTAGTAATGACCTATTACTTGATATTTTAAAACATGTCATACGTATTACAGTTTTGGTTTATCATCTTTTCTGTAGTTTTTGGTATTTTGCTTTTATCTGCAGCGTTTCACAAAGAATAACATTTTCTTTAAATAACAATAATTTGACACTAAAACATAAATAATATTTTGTTGTTTTAAGAAGGATGTAGAAAGATGATATGACAACGGAGAGATCTGTTAGTGCCGTCACCGATTGTGACTGGCGGCGAGTACCTCGGAATTGTTTCCTCGAGCTGATAATCGCTAGTAACAACAAAATAGTTTGTAGGTAGCAGTATAGACATGATATTGCTAATCCTTTGAATTAACATTAGTTATTCATCCACATACAATACTGGATGCTTACTTGGCTAGACTGCCAGCACCTTAAACTACATTTACTCATGTATTTGCTATCCGTAACAATTACTTGACTGGTATGTAAAATTGATCAGCGCATTTTTTCATGTTATGTCAGATTCATAATACTGAGTGAATTATGTACGAGGTGCATTCAAGTTCTAAGGCCTCCGATTTTTTTTCTCCGGACTGGAAAGAGATAGAAACAAGCGCATTGTTTTAAAATGAGGCCGCCTTCATTGTCAATACGTCCCAGAGATGGCAGCACCGTACGGCAGATGGAATTTTACCGCCAGCGGCGAGAATGAGACTTGTTTTAAATACTTAAAATGGCGACGTTTTCCTTACTTGAACAGCTTGCAATCATTCGTTTTCTGAATTTGCGTGGTGTGAAACCAATTGAAATTCATCGACAGTTGAAGGAGACATGTGGTGATGGAGTTATGGATGTGTCGAAAGTGCGTTCGTGGGTGCGACAGTTTAATGAAGGCAGAACATCGTGTGACAACAAACCGAAACAACCTCGGGCTCGCACAAGCCGGTCTGACGACATGATCGAGAAAGTGGAGAGAATTGTTTTGGGGGATCGCCGAATGACTGCTGAACAGATCGCCTCCAGAGTTGGCATTTCTGTGGGTTCTGTGCAAACAATCCTGCATGACGACCTGAAAATGCGAAAAGTGTAATCCAGGTGGGTGCCACGAATGCTGACGGACGACCACATGGCTGCCCGTGTGGCATGTTGCCAAGCAATGTTGATGTGCAACGACAGCACGAATGGGACTTTCTTTTCGTCGGTTGTGACAATGGATGAGACGTGGATGCCATTTTTCAATCCAGAAACAAAGCACCAGTCAGCTCAATGGAAGCACACAGATTCACCGCCACCAAAAAAATTTCGGGTAACCGCCAGTGCTGAAAAAATGATGGTGTCCATGTTCTGGGACAGCGAGGGCGTAATCCTTACCCATTGCGTTCCAAAGGGCACTACGGTAACAGGTGCATCCTACGAAAATGTTTTGAAGAACAAATTCCTTCCTGCACTGCAACAAAAACGTCCGGGAAGGGCTGCGCGTGTGCTGTTTCACCAAGACAACGCACATGCACATCGAGCTCACGTTACGCAACAGTTTCTTCGTGATAACAACTTTGAAGTGATTCCTCATGCTCCCTACTCACCTGACCTGGCTCCTAGTGACTTTTGGCTTTTTCCAACAATGAAAGACACTCTCCGTGGCCGCACATTCACCAGCCGTGCTGCTATTGCCTCAGCGATTTTCCAGTGGTCAAAACAGACTCCTAAAGAAGCCTTCGCCGCTGCCATGGAATCATGGCGTCAGCGTTGTGAAAAATGTGTACGTCTGCTGGGCGATTACGTCGAGAAGTAACGCCAGTTTCATCGATTTCGGGTGAGTAGTTAATTAGAAAAAAAATCGGAGGCCTTAGAACTTGAATGCACCTCGTACTGTCACATCTGATCTTCTACCTCCTCCTCATCCTCTCCATGGTCACTATTGGCACTGTCATTGTGGGTGTCGCTGCCCAGACCTCCTGGTGTTGCTCTTACGCATCATGTAGGTATGTCTGTTGTGTAGTGTCGGCAGGTACTCTCCAGGTGTTATTTTCGAAACACTATCTGTTAATGTATTTAATGATGCCCACTGTTTTCTGTCTCTTATTGCTATGTACGTAAGTCTTTCTGCTTATGTGTGGTCTAAGCGCAGTGTATGTCTGTTGTTCGCGTATTTCCTGTAGAAGAAGATAGTGTGTTCTGTACCTCCTTTCCCGCATGTGCATGTTGGTGTCTTTCTCAGCCTCACTTGATTTAAGTACGTGGGATAGGCTCCTAGTGCAGTTACGAAATGTGCCATACTGCGGCTGGGATCGAAATGTGTCATTCTTAACCGCTTCCTTCTGTCAGGGAGGAAGTCTTACCGTCAAGTCCCCTATCGTTTGGAACCAACTCACATTGCTGTGTATCCAAAAGCTAAGTTTAACGTAAGGCGTCGTCTGTATTGGGTCACCAGTTATTGTACCTTGTCTACTCTTCCTATCTTTAACTACTACCTTGTAGCTCTCTGTTTTAATATTTATCCGATCAACACAGACACTGCATCCATCGTGGTGGTGCCGAAGGCCCCTGGCAGCGAAATATACACTTTAGAGCCCATGTTTACTGGAACATTTTTCTTGTTTTGGTCCATACTACGACGTGTTGAAATATGGAAACCAGAGAGCTCGTTGTACAAGATATTTGTTTAACATTATCGATAATGAATAACTGCTCAATTCGAGTCTCATTCCCGTACAGCCATCAGTGAGCCGGCCGTTGTGGCCGAGCGGTTCTAGGCGCTTCAGTCCGGAACCGTGAGACTGCAACGGTCGCAGGTTCGAGTCCTGCCTCGGGCATGAATGTGTGTTATGTCCTTAGGTTGGTTCGATTTACGTAGTTCTCAGTTCTAGGGGACTAATGACCTCAGATATTAAGTCCCATAGTGCTCAGAGCCATTGTGAGCCATTAGCGAAGTTGCGGTTTTCATGCATGTTACGAAAATGGAACAGCAGAATTTCCAGCAAAGTTATGCCATTAAGTTTCGTGTTAAACTTAGAATGTCCGAGAGAGTCACCTTTGAAGAGTTAAAACAGGTTTATCGGCAATATTTATTATCAAGAGATCAAGTTTTTCGTTTCTGGAAGGCCGAAAATACGTTGCAGATGATCCTCGCTCAAGAATCAAAACAATGCCGATTTCCTTTTTTAACAGTAGGGGTATCGTACATTAAGAGTTAGTTCCTCCAGGACAAACTGTCAACCATCCTTGAAAGGATAACGAAAATGGTGAATCGAGTGAGACCGGACATAGCAGAGAAGTAGATGCTGCTCGGTCACAACAGCACGCGTCACACGGCCAATTCCATTACGGAATTTTTGACCTAAAAACGCATTCCCGTTGTTCCAAAACCTCTTACTCACCTGATCTGAGTCTTTGTAATTTTTTTCTTTTCCCGTAGCTGAAAAATGTTTTAAAGGGCGAAATTTGGGGATTGTGGAGAACATTCAAAAGTTGTTGTTGTTGTGGTCTTCAGTCCAGAGACTGGTTTGATGCAGCTCTCCATGCTACTCTATGCTGTGCAAGCTTCTACATCTCCCAGTACGTACTGCAGCCTACATCCTTCTGAATTTGCTTGGTGTATTCATCTCTTGGTCTCCCTCTACGATTTTTACCCTCCACGCTGCCCTCCAATACTAAATTGGTTATCCCTTGATGCCTCAGAACATGTCCTACCAACCGATCCCTTCTTCTAGTCAAGTTGTGCCCCAAACTCCTCTTCTCCCCAATTCTATTGAATACCTACTCATTAGTTATGCGATCTACCCACCTAATCTTCAGCATTCTTCTGTAGCACCACACGGCGAAAGCTTTTATTCTCTTCGTGTCCAAACTATTTATCGTCCATGTTTCACTTCCATACATGGCTACACTCCATACAAATACTTTCAATAACGACTTCCTGACACTTAAATCTATATCGATGTTAACAAATTTCTCTTCCGAAACGCTTTCCTTGCCATTGACAGTCTACATTTTATATCCTCTCTACTTCGACCATCATCAGTTATTTTGCTCCCCAAATAGCAATACTCATTTACTACTTTAAGCGTCTCGTTTCCTGAGCTAATTCCCGCAGCATCACCCAATTTAATTCGACTACGTTCCATTATTCTCGTTTTGATTTTGTTGGTTTTCATCTTATATTCAAAAGTATGTGGCAGAAATGTTGAAGACCCCACCAGTTGAACCCTTTCTGCGCTGCTGCGAAGACTGGTAACGACGACTACACCAGTGTATGGATGCCGAAAGGTAAAAAAACCTGTTGTTTGAAAAAAACAATAGCTATGACTTTGGTAGGAAAAGAGAACATCACTTTTCTTGCACACTTCGTGTGTAGGACAGTTCGTAATGGAGCCCTACTCTCATATGGTACAGAGGAATCGCAACTACATTTATTTCGACCCGTGTCTTTGCTCTCTGACAACATTGCATTCGACAAATAAAGCGAGTATTTCCATCGAGAACGTCACATATTTACGCGTTGCCTTGAAGGGAGCAAACGTTTCGCCGCTATAGGACGGGCTGCGCTGCGCGATGTTTTCACGCCAAAGACAGAGTAGGCGAGGCCTGCGTTTGCGTCCTGGAAAATAAATGTGGCGGCCTTTGTGACGTCGGCATGCGGCGCGGTGGGCTTGCCGTGTAGTGCTACCCGTTGCGCGGGCCGCTCGCTTTTGAAGTCCGAGCGGAGGCGCTAGGAGTGGGCGCCCCGCGACGTTTGCGCGCCGTAATCCCGCGACAATATTACGCGCCGAAGAAGCGGGCCGGAAATTACGACCGGCTCCGCCTTGTACTGCGGGCGCGTTTGCGGCCGAGCCGTCTCAGGGCGTGGATGTGCGGCGCCGCACGACTGCGCCCTCGCTTTGTCACTGCCCGGGCGCCGCTGCTGGATGAAATTTACATTTTAATGCGGCGTCTGCTAATACAGCTCATTATCACCTTTTGTAAGAAACAAGCGCAAATACGCCCGTTTGCCGTCGGCATTCGTGAAAATGCCGAATGCGATAGCCTGCGCATTCCAAATGCGGCTGTGTTTATTTATGAGCGTTGTCTATGACGTCAAACAAAGCACGGCCCTGACAGTAAATGCAAAAACAGGGGATCACCGTTTCGTCTAACTCTTCTCCCGTTTTCGGGTTCATACAAAGAAGCGCTTAATTTTGAACACGACAATGTATTTACACTTGGAAATTCAACTAGCAGACAAATGGTTTCCTTGTCCTTGTGACGTTACAACGCTTCCATATCCATATCTACATCTACATCTACATCCATACTCCGCAAGCTACCTGACGGTGTGTGACGGGGGGTACCTTGAATACCTCTATCGGTTCTCCCTTCTATTCCAGTCTCATACTGTTCGTGGAAAGAAAGATTGTCGGTATGCCTCTGTGTGGGCTCTAATCGCTCTGATTTTATCCTCATGGTCTCTTCGCGAGATATACGTAGGAGGGAGAAATATACTGCTTGACTCCTCGGTGAAGGTACGTTCTCGAAACTTCAACAAAACCCGTACCGAGCTACTGAGCGTCTCTCCTTCAGAGTCTTCCACTGGAGTTTATCTATCATCTCAGTAACGCTTTCGCGATTACTAAGTGATCCTGTAACGAAGCGCGCTGCTCTCCGTTGGATCCTCTCTATCTCTTCTATGAATCGTATCTGGTACGGATCCCACACTGTTAAGCAATATTCAAGCAATGGGCGAACACGCGTACTGTAACCTACTTCCATTGTTTTCGGATTGCTTTTCCTTAGGATGCTTCCAATGAATCTCAGTCTGGCATCTGCTTTCCCGACGATCAACTTCATATGATCATTTCATTTTAAAGAACTCCTAATACCTACTCCCAGATAAGCCATGGAATTAACTGTTTCCAGTTACTGACTTGTTGTATTGTAGCTAAATGACAAGGGATCTTTCTTTCTATGTATTCGCAGTACATTACACTTGTCTACGTTGAGATTGAATTGCCATTCCCTGCACCATGCGTCAATTCGCTGCAGATTCTCCTGCATTTCAGTACAATTTTCCATTGTTACAATCTCTCGATATAGCACAGCATCATCCGCAAAAACCTCAGTGAACTTCCGATGTTATCCACAAGGTCATTTATGTATACTGCGAATAGCAACGGTCCTACGACACTCCCCTGCGGTACACCTAAAATCACTCTTACTACGGAAAGCGCGGGGTCCGCTTTAGAGACGATTCTATCGTAGATACTCTCGGACTTCAAAAAATAAGTTACACGTTTTTGCGGCAGAGCAAGTAACTTTTGCTGAATGCTGCACTACATATCAAAGTGACGCAGATAGATGACACTATTTTTCAACACACTCACCAATTCTATGCAAACAACGTCGGAACTTACTACCAATCGTTCCATTCCTTTTTGATAGTAATCGGGTCTTCGGTCACGGGGCCATTCGAGAACGGCTCCTCATTGTCAGAAAACCTGACATTTCTGCGAATCATTTCCTCCACTGTCTGGACATCGTCGTCTGAGCTGATGCCGATCGCCTTACTTCCCAAAAAGCATCTCACACGGCTGTGCTTTGGAAACCATATTTGCTGTGAAACACAATTAGCTTTTTACTCACACTAAGAGTTGAGTTCTATTGACAAGGGATTTCAAATTGATTCTGTATTTCTAGATTTCCAGGAGGCGTTTGACACTGTGCCACACAAGCTGCTTGTAGTGAAATTGTGTGCTTATGGCATATCGTCTCAGGTATGTCACCAGATACGTGATTTTCTGTCAGTATCATCAAAATCTTCAATGAAAATGGTTTACCAATTGGAGTGTTGCCAGTGTTCAATTTCTCAAATGTCTATTGCTGCAAATAAGTGACATACTCAGTTATATCTGACAAGTGTAACAGATACATTTTACATTACTTTATTAGTGGTTACGTAATATGGTTCTTTATTTTTTTCATTCAGGCAGAACTTTATACAAGTGTTAAGAGTTTAACAGAAACCTTGAGTTCCAACTATGAGAGCAAAGGTGCATAGAGGTTAGTTTGCTTTGTAATTTAGTTTCCGAATATTTTACTATCCTCCTCTTAATTTTTAAAGGCATCATCTGATGAAATGTTATTAATGAGACTATTAACGTAATGATACCGTTTGTGTGAACTGAAACTAAAATATATAAACAAGAAAGGATTATTTCTAAATTCAATGATATCTCGTAAACATTAGACGCAGGTGAAGAAGTGGCTTCTGTCTTCCTAGACTCACAAAAAGCTTTGGACACTGCATCACGCCTTCGAGCACAAATTAAAATACGATCATGGGGTGTATCTTCGCAAATATGTTTAATTTATTCGGTGAAAATTTGACAAATGGAACCTGTACCGGAAGGCGAATGTTAAATATCGGATGTCCTCCATCGGAAGCATAATATAATCTCTTATGTTGTCAGCACATATTAACGAATTATGAAATGTATGAGCGCAGTTTCTGATTGTTAGATTGTTGTTGTTGTTGTTGTTGTTGTTGTCTTCAGTCCTGAGACTGGTTTGATGCAACTCTCCATGCTACTCTATGCTGTGCAAGCTTCTTCATCTTCCAGTGCTTATTGCAACCTACATCCTTCTGAATCTGCTTAGTGTATTCATCTATTGGTCTCCCTCTACGATTTTTACCCTCCACGCTGCCCTCCAATGCTAAATTGGTGATTTCTTGATGACTCAGAACATGTCCTACCAACCGGTCCCTTCTTCTTGTCAAGTTGTGCCACAAACTCCTCTTCTCCCCAATTCTATTCAATACCTCCTCATTAATTATGTGATCTACCCATCTAATTTTCAGCATTCTTCTGTAGCCCCACATTTAGAAAGCTTCTATTCTCTTCTTGTCCAAACTAGTTATCGTCCATGTTTCACTTCCATACGTGGCTACACTTCATACAAATACTTTCAGAAACGACTTCCTGACACTTAAATCTATACTCGATGTTAACAAATTTCTCTTCTTCAGAAACGCTTTCCTTGCCATTGCCAGCCTACATTTTATATCCTCTCTACTTCGACGATCATCAGTTATTTTTCTCCCCAAATAGCAAAACACCTTTACTACTTTAAGTGTCTTATTTCCTAATCAAATTCCCTCAGCATCACCCGACTTAATTCGACTACATTCCATTATCCTCGTTTTGCTTTTGTTGATGTTCATCTTATATCCTCCTTTCATGCACTGTCCATTCCGTTCAACTGCTCATCCAAGTCCTTTGCTGTCTCAGACAGAATTACAATGTCATCGGCGAACATCAACGTTTTTATTTCTTCTCCATGGACTTTAATACCTACTCCGAATTTTTCTTTAGTTTCCTTTACTGCTTGCTCAATATACAGATTGAATAACATCTGGGGCAGGCTACAACCCTGTCTCACTCTCTTCCCAACCACTGCTTCCCTTTCATGCCCCTCGACTCGTATAACTGCCATCTGGTTTCTGTACAAATTGTAAATAGCCTTTCGCTCCCTGTATTTTACCCCTGCCACCTTTAGAATTTGAAAGAGAGTATTCCAGTCAACATTGTCAAAAGCTGTCTCTAAGTCTACAAATGCTAGAAATGTAGGTTTCCCTCTCCTTAATCTATTTTCTAAGATAAGTCTTAGGGTCAGTATTGCCTCACGTGTTCCACCATTTCTGCGGAATCCTAACTGATCTCCGCCGAGGTCGGCTTCTACCAGTTTTTCCATTCGTCTGTAATGAATTCGCGTTAGTATTTTGCAGCTGTGACTTATTAAACTGTTAGTTCGGTAATTTTCACATCTGTCAACACCTGCTTTCTTTGGGATTGGAATTATTATATTCTTCTTGAAGTCTGAGGGTATTTCGCCTGTCTCATATATCTCGCTCATCAGATGGTAGAGTTTTGTCAGGACTGGCTCTCCCAAGGTCGTCAGTACTTCCAATGGAATGTTGTCTACTCCCGGGGCCTTGTTTCGACTCAGGTATTTCAGTGCTCTGTCAAACTCCTCACGCAGTATCGTATCTCCCATTTCATCTTCATCTCCATCCTCTTCCACTTCCATAATATTGTCCACAATTACATCGCCCTTGTATAGAACCTCTATATACTCCTTCCACCTTTCTGCTTTCCCTTCCTTGCTTAGAACTGGGAATGCATCCGTGCTCTTGATGTTAATACAAGTGGCTCTCTTTTCTCCAAAGGTCTGTTTAATTTTCCAGTAGGCAGTATCTATCTTACCCCTAGTGAAATAAGCCTCCACATACTTACTTTTGTCTTCTAGTCATACCTGCTTAGCCATTTTGCACTTCCTGTCGATCTCATTTTTGAGACGTTTGTATTCCTTTTTGCCTGCTTCATTTACTGCGTTTTTATATTTTCTCCTTTCCTCAGTTAAATTCAATATGTCTTCTGTTACCCAAGGATTTCTACTAGCCCTCGTCTTTTTACCTACTTAATCCTCTGCTGCCTTCACTACTTCATCTCTCAGTGCTACCCATTCTTCTTCTACTGTATTTCTGTCCCCCATTCCTGTCAATTGTTCCCTTATGCTCTCCCTGAAACTCTGTGCAACCTCTGGTTTAGTCAGTTTATCCAGGTCCCATCTCCTTAAATTGCCACTTTTTTGCAGTTTCTTCAGTTTTAATCTGCAGTTCATAACCAATAGATTGTGGTCAGAGTCGACATCTGCCCCTGGAAATGTCTTACAATTTAAAACCTGGTTCCTAAATCTCTGTCTTACCATTGTGTAATCTATCTGATACCTTCTAGTGTCTCCAGGATTCTTCCATGTATACAATCTTCTTTTATGATTCTTGTACCAAGTGTTTGCTATGATTAAGTTATGCTCTGTGCAAAATTCTACCAGACGGCTTCCTCTTTCATTTCTCTCCCCCAAACCATATTCACCCACTATGTTTCCTTCTCTCCCTTTTCCTACTCTCGAATTCCAGTCACCCATGACTATTAAATTTTCATGTCCCTTCACTACCTGAATAATTTCTTTTATCTCATCATACATTTCATCAATTTCTTCATCATCTGCAGAGCTAGTTGGCATATAAACTTGTACTACTGTAGTAGGCATGGGCTCCGTGTCTATCTTGGCCACAATAATGCGTTCACTATGCTGTTTGTAGTAGCTTATTTTTTTATTCATTATTAAACCTGCTCCTGCATTTCCCCTATTTGATTTTGTATTTATAACCCTGTATTCACCTGACCAAAAGTCTTGTTCCTCCTGCCACCGAACTTCACTAATTCCCACTACAGCTAACTTCAACCTATCCATTTCCCTTTTTAAATTTTGTAACCTACCTGCCCGATTAAGGGATCTGACATTCCACGCTCCGATCCGTAGAACGACAGTTTTCTTTCTCCTGATAACGACATCCCATTGAGTAGTCCCCGCCCGGAGATCCGAATGGGGAACTATTACACCTCCGGAATATTTTATCCAAGAGGACGCCATCATCATTTAACCATACAGTAAAGCTGCATGCCCTCGGGAAAAATTACGGCTGTAGTTTCGCCTTGCTTTCAGCCGTTCGCAGTACCAGCACAGCAAGGCCGTTTTGGTAAGTGTTGCAAGGCCAGATCAGTCAATCATCCAGACTGTTGCCTCTGCAACTACTGAAAAGGCTGCTGCCCCTCTTCAGGAACCACACGTTTGTCTAGCCTCTCAACAGATACCCCTCCGTTGTGGTTGCACCTACGGTACGGCCATCTGTATCGCTAAGGCACGCAAGCCTCCCCACCAACGGCAAGGTCCATGGTTCATGGGTGTAGGTTAGATTACAATCCCGATACCTGCAGGGAAATTTCAATTTCGTCATTGTACGGTCGTAGGCAAATGCAGAAATTCTTGCACAAAATTTCCATTAGATGTAATGAAGACAGAAGAAACAAATGTAGGGCTGTGATGGATGAAAATGGCAATATGTTGGATGACGATGATGAAGTTGCAAGAAGATGGAAACAATATATAGGAAAACTGTACAGCGGACCAGACCTGTCTGAAAACATCATGGAAGAAGAAACAGAAGTAGATGCACACAATATAGGTGAACCTGTATTAAAGGTAGAGTTTGAACTAGCTCTGAAAAAATTGAAAAACAACAAATCGCCTGGTATAGACAATATCCCAGCCGAACCTCTGAAATCTGGAGGAGCAAAACTGAATCAGGAGTTGTATAATCTTGTTTTCAACATGTACGAGCAGGGTAAAATTCCTACAGACTTTGAGAAAAACATTATGGTCCCCATTCCAAAGAAGGCAAATACTACAAGATGTGAAAATTATAGGACACTCAGTCTAGTTACTCACGCCTCTAAAATATTAACCTCAATTATCCTAAAACGCATAGAACAAAAAGTCGAAGCTACACTCTCCGAAGACCAGTTTGGATTCCGGAAAGATAGAGGAACCAGAGAAGCAATACTTGCTCTAAAACTAATAATAGAGAAACGACTAGGTAAGAATCTGAAAACATACATAGCTTTCGTAGATGTAGAGAAAGCCTTTGATAATGTTAAATGGCATAAGATGTTAGAGGTACTCAAAAAAGTAGGAATAGACCATAAAGATAGAAAAATGATATGGAACCTGTACAAAAACGAGACAGCAGTTATCCGTGGACGGACGAAACAAGAAGAGGTGCAGATACGGAAAGGTGTGGCAAGGTTGCGCACTATCGCCTGTTATCTTTAACGTATACATTGAAGAGGCGCTGAAAAAAGTAAGGGAAAATTCACAGACAGGTGTAGTAATTCATGGCCAACGAATAGATATGATAAGATATGCCGATGATATAGCTGTCCTGGCTGAAAGTGGAGAAGATCTTGTAGTCCTACTGAATAGAATGGATAAAGTTATGGGTGAAGAATATAATATGAGAATTAATAAAGCAAAAACAAAAGTAATGGCATGCGACAAATAAGATCAAGTGAAAGTCCAAGTTCATGTAGGCAATGAACTGCTTGAACAAGTTGATAAATTAACTTATCTGGGCAGTAATATTACCAGGGATGGAAGGAGCAAGGCAGAAGTGAGAAGTAGAATAGCTCAAGCAAAGGCTGCTTTTAACAAGAAGGAAAACATATTAACATCTAAGAGCATCAGCCTTGAAACGAAGAAAAGAATTTTGAAATCATATGTGTGGAGTGTGGCATGCTATGGGTGTGAAACATGGACACTTGGGACGGAGGAACAGCAGAAGCTAAATTCTTTTGAAATGTGGTGCTATAGACGCATGCTCAAAATAAAATGGATCGACAAGGTCACAAACTAAGTGGTTCTGGAAAGAGCAGATGAGAAGAGAAGCTTCTGGAGTTTCATTGTTAAAAGAAGAGTGCAATTTACAGGCCATCTATTAAGACATAAAGGACTCCTGAACACAATCATAGTGGGATATGTCGAGGAAAAAAGACCAAGAGGATGACCACGACTTAGGTACATGGATCAAATCGTGAAAGATGTGGGATGTAACACCTATAAAGAAATGAAGAGAAAAGCTGAAAGACGCACAGAATGGAGACAAGCTGCCATTGTAGCTGTTGCAAACCAATCTTTGGATTGACCACTACAGAAGAAGAAGAAGAAGTAATGAAGCACTCTTTAAATGTGGATAACTGTAAGTTATTGCCTGTAAAAAAAAAAAAATAAAAAAGAGATAGGATGAAATAGTATCCTCTTACAAGGTTAACAATGAACATTTTGAACACGACATTACACAATTGTTTAGGTATATTATATGAAGCGACAAGAAATGGGGCTACAACGTAAAAATCAATTTTAGGGAAGGCAATGAGAGCCAATTTTTTTATTGGAAGGATTATAGAACACTGCACTGAATCTTGTGATTTATTTGTCCATATTTCTGTATGGATACGTTGGCATATACACTGAAGAGCGAAAGACACAGATATACCTGACTAATATCTTGAAGGGCACCCGCGAGCACTCAGAAGTGCCTCAACACGACGTGGCATGGACTCGAATAATGCCTGAAGTAGTACTGGATGGAACTGGCACCTTGAATCCTGCTGGGCTCTCCATAAATCCGTAAGAGTACAAGCGGGTGGAGATCCCTCCTGAACAGCACGTTACAAGGCGTCCCAGATACCCTCAATAATGTTCACGTCTAAGGAGTTTGGTGGCCAGAGGAAGCGTTTACAATTATAAGAGTGTTCCTGAAGTCACTCTGTAGCAATTCGGGACGTGTGAGGTGTCACATTGTTCTGCTGGAATTGCTCAAGTCCGTCTGAATGCAGAATGGACATGAACGGATACAGGTGTTCAGACAAGGTGCTTACGTACGTGTCACCTGTCAGAGTCGAATCTAGAAGTATCAGGGGTCCCATATTACTCCAACTGCACACGCCCCCTACCATTACTTAGCCTCCATCAGCTTGAACAGTCCCCTGCTGACATGCAGGAACATGGGATTCATGAGGTTGTCGCCATACCCTTACGTGACCATTCGCTAGATACAACTTGAAACGAGACTCGTCCGATCAGCAACATGTTTCCTGTCATCAACAGTCCAATGTCGGTGTTGATGGATCCAAGCGAGGCGTAATGCTATGGGTCTTGTAGTCATCAATGGCACACGATCATGTTTCGTTGAATGGTTCGCACGCTGCAGCAATTTGAGGAAGGGTTGCAATTCTGTCATGTTGAACGATTTTCTTCAGGAGTCATTGCTCCCATTCTTGCAGGATCTTTTTCCGGCTGCAGCGACGTCAGAGATTTGATGTTTCACCGGATTCCTGATATCACGATACACTTGTGGAATTGTCGTAGGTGAAAATCCCCACTTCATCGCTACCTCGGAGATGCCGTGTCGCATCGCCCGTGCGCCTACTATGACACCACGTTCAAACTCACTTAAATCTTGATAACCTTCCGTTGTAGCAGCAGTAACCGATGTAACAAATTTCCCAGACGCTTTTTGACTTACATAGGCGTTGCCGACCGCCGCGCTGTATTCTGCCCGTTTACATATCTCAGTGTTTGAGTACGCATACCAGATTCTTTGGCTGTTCAGTGTATAAGCAGTTTGTGGCTCCCTCTGATTTTCATCTCTTTGCTCAAACGCATTTCTGGCTCTGAGGGCAGCAGTTTGGCATAGACAACCAGCTGCAGACCAGCACAGAGTATTAGTGGAACGCACAGGCGTTTACGTATGACGTGGGACAAAAAAATTTGTACAATGCTAGGACAAATATCTGAGTCGAAACAGCGACTATGTAGAGAAATACCTCAAAATTTTAGTTATATGTTGCAAATAAAATGTTTTCTACTTTCATTATTCGTGCCCCTTTTCGCAAACGACAGGTCCAGCTTTTTCGGCAGCTCGACGTGGCGAGATGGAACTGAAATCGCGGTTGTAGTGAAAATATGTAAGAGAATATGTAATTTTGTTCACAGTAAAACTAACCCTTTCCAGCAGAGCAAGCTTCCACTTTCAGACACAGCATCAAAGGAACAAAAAGATCTTCGTAAAATAAAATTTACAATTTCGTTCATAAACAAAAATAAAAATATTTCTTCTTTTCTCTTAGTTTAGGCATACTTCCTTTGGCATTAGTTCTCTTGAACGAAATACCTTTAAATTACCAGTTAAAGGAGGTTAGTTAATAGCTTATGATACATTCTAGGAAAATAGCCTAATAAATACCGCAAAATATGTGTATACGAATCCAGTGCCCCGGGTGTAACATTAGATACATGGAAGAGGTGGGTCAAGAATTCTTAAACACATAATGAGCATTGGGCGCATTTAGATTCAGGATCTTTGTCAAATTTCTTTTCGTCATGTCTATTCACCTAACACGTAATCTGCGTGTACTAACTATGAAGACTTTTTTTTTACATAAGCAACATTTTGTGCAAGAGGGATCTAGATCAAAAGACGTTTACAATACAGAACGAAGACTTCATACGGTTTCTTAGGGTACAGTTGAAATAAATTTCCTGACCGATTAACACTATTAGGCTAACAGAAGACGAAACCACACCCTCACCATCTACAACTACGTTTTATATCAGCTGATATAACCAAACACCCGCAAGGTCGTGCTCCAAGCTTCTAATCCTTCCAATATTTCCACACTATAAGCATTGCCTTGTATGCTTCACCTGACTTCTAGTTTTGGGAGAAGGGAGGCTATGTAAGGTAAAGGCAGGCTAATCGGATTTGTTCTGTTGCTACGGGTCACTTGTATGGTTATTCGAAGAAAATAAAGCAACAAATTGCTGTCAATAATTATCTGATGATTGATAAAAAAGCAGACGATTTTTTCATTAAAATTAAAATTCTGTATCACTAAGGTATTTAAAAATTTTATTGTTTACCCCACTTCCTCTGTCCCTCTTCCCCCCCCCCCCCCTCTAAATGATCAGTGAGCTACAAAATTAATAAGGGAAGTGAGTTTGCTAAAACATAGGTGATGGTTCTTGTGTCCGTTCGTATGTTGTAAAAGAACATAGGTCTGCCATGCTGTCTCGACTTGTCGGTAAGCTTCGAATTTTGCTATGTTACCCTTGGGTATCGAAGACAACAGATTTTGCTCATATTTGCGTATTGAAGTTTGTTGTTAATTATTCTCTGCTATTAGTACAAACAGCGTAGTGTAGAATACTTCTTAAATATGATGCCTTGCTCTACCCTTCTCATATACTAGGTGAGAGTAATGGATGATTAGAGGCTTCAGTGCAAGAGACAGTCCGTTGTAGAATGAAATGAAACTGAGTGAAGAGTTTCTGTGGATTCTTCTTCTAAATTTAGGATTTAGATTTCCACGGGATAGTAGACGTCAATCTTCGAGGCTGTGTTACTTCAGGAAAGAAGAAAGGCTAGTTTTGATTTTTCAGTCAAAGACGCAGTCATTAGAAACGCATTCAAAGTTTTAAATGGTCAAGGACATCAAAGGAACGTCCCATCGTCTCATTTTCGTAGAAGCCATCCTGGCATTCTCGTTAATCGATATCCAGGGCGCCTCATAAATGAGGAAAAATATGTCGTGCAAACTGTCACACACTGAGCTACAAACATAAATTCGTTTTCCGCATGTTCCTATGTCAATAAATGACAATACAATTGAATGGTAAAAATCTGGAAATATGAAGTGGACTTTTCTGTGTCAATGTGCGCCGACATTGGCCAAGGGGCACATCGGCAACACGGCATAACACGCGAGTGTTGTAGGTAGTCTGGCCGCTCACGAGAAGGCGAGGCATGCGACGTCAAGCGACGATCTGCGAGAGACTGCGAGAAATGACAGCGCCCACATCTATGTCGTACCTGTTACGCTGGCCGGTATTACGTATCGTGGCTAGTTGGCATAGGGAAAGGAACGTGAGGAGGGGCTGCACTGACGTACATGCACGTTTTATAATTTGGTTCTTATGTCCCAGACTTAGTTTAGCCGGCCGCTGTGGCCTAGCGGTTCTTGGCGCTTCAGTCTGGAACCGTGCGATCGCTACGGTCGCAGGTTCGAATCCTGCCTCGACATGGATGTGTGTGATGTCCATAGGTTAGTTTAGTTTAAGTAGTTCTAAGTTCTAGGGGACTGATGACCTCAGATGTTAAGTCCTATAGTGCTCAGAGCCATTTGAACAATTTTTGAACTTAGTTTCAAGAAACGAGTAAATAGATGCAGAATACAAAATAGAACTGCACATGTATGTGGATATTAATACAAACAGATACAATACAGCTGAACAAATCGAAACTAACATAGAAACACATGATCAGAATCTGCAGTGGTGGTTTATCAGTACCGTTCGAAATGACGGCCACGATGTGTTGAACTCTTCGCAGGATGGATTGCTGAACACGATCCAACATATCTGTATCTCTTTGCGTAATATCACAGGCATATTGTATTCTGCGTTGAAGGGTGTTGACATCAACAACCACTCCTTCATAAATCACAGATTTCAGATGGCACCACAAAAAGACATCCAGTGGCTGCAGCTCTCGCGATCTTGCTGACCATGCTACAGGGCCCACACGACCGATCCATTTTGAAGGGAAGGCATTATCCAGGTGGCGTCGCATTGTGCCGCCGAAGTGAGCGGGGGCACCATCATGTATGTACCACAGGTTCATACGAGAGTCCAAACTAACGTCTTCCAACAGTTCTGGTAATGTAGCACCCAGGAAACGCAGATAACGCTATCATGCAAGCCTTTGTGGTAGCGCATGTAGCCCTATGAGACGGTGATCAATAATACCACACCAGATATTGACACCGCGTCGCTGTTGGTACTCCCGTATCACTGTGCTGTGGGGGGTTTTCTTCCGACCACTCGTGCCAATTATCCGAATTCACTATACCCTCGTTCGTGAAATAGGCTTCATCGGTGAAGAGTTTTGCTCGGGAAAAATGCTGGTCGTGGGTCCTACGCCATAGGATAAAGTTGCGGAAGTCCAGCCTCTTCTGGTAGTCTTTCGGCAATAATGCCTGTACCTTCTGCATGCGAAAGGGACGGTAATGGTTTCTATGGAGTATTCGCATAACAGTAGACTGTGACATTCCGACCGCAGTGGCGAGAGACCTGGTGCTTATTGTCCGGTCCTCCGCAACAGTTTGTAATACTTTTTCTTCGTCATCCGCACTGTACGTCGACGGTCGGCCAAGACCACTAAATCAGCTCTTCCATGTGCAAGCCCTTTGGTGAGGTGGATGTCGAAGTATTACTTGTTTGTGAAACTTGCCATGGTACTGTAGTACTGCGACGCGGCGGTTAGCAGCTGCCGACATGACGAGTATCGGGCAGTGTGAGCAGCGCAGAGGTGTTGTAAACACGTCATGCATGCATTGGTTTTACTTCCGCCGTTGACCACTCTTTCCGCTTACAGGACACACATTCCATAACATGGGACTGTACACTCCGTTACCGCCGGCAACGTGTGTTTCACAAGTTCTCATACAATTTCTCGTTCATTACGATGGGATTTGTTCATTCTCGTATCTTTCAAACGCTGGCAGACACATATCAGCTCATTGGTGTGTCATGTGTTGAATCTATGGGTGAATGACATGTCGTGATCGTCAGGCTCGTGGGTATCTCGTTCAGTGGTTAACAGGTGTTTTTGTTTTACGTACACAGTGCACCGAGGAGAGCGAAATTAACAACGGTACGTCACGTGTTACGCACAGCAGCATGCGGTCCTCGACATATTTGTACTCATTTACGTCTCATCCTGTATAGAAAGCACGGAAGGTGAAAACCAAAGTGGATGGACAGTGATTTGAATCCTGCTTCCCGAGACTGAAATCGAATGTCTTAACCCGTTCTCCACCACTCAGGGCACCCAATTAAGACTTTCCAATTATTCTGTGATATTGTACTGTCAGTTAAATTAGCCACTATCCAATCGACGTGTGCGTAACACTATAAATACCCTGTTACATTGATATGATATTGATTGCACATGCTTTGAAAGTAATCTCTTAGAGAACAGAAAAGCCTACTGCAAGGAATTTGTGGCGTAATCACGTTGTAAATCCCGGTAGCCTCTCTATGAGTCCTAGCCTTACATTTCATTTACCTGTTAACCTACAAATTAATCTGCTAATATGTAAAATTGATCGGTCATCAAGGGTTCCACATCCAGAAATTCGTATTGCATGACAGTCTCTTGTCGTGATTCACTGCATGCGTAATCTACATCTCGTGAAGTAGACAACTTCGCATTCTTCTGTATATTACTTTCCAATGTTTTCACCCAGTTTGTCAGACTAAACATTACGACCTGTATCATTATCTTCTGACAGAGAGCTGAAAGAGACAAGTCGAAACAAGAACCCGGGAGTAGACAACATTCATTCGAAATTACTGAGAACTGGAGAGCCAACCGTGACAACCATTCCACCTGGCATCTAAAATATGCTAGACAGGAAAGATACCCACTTTCAGAAGGATATAATAACTCAGCTTCAAAATTATCAGTTTCATAAGTTACGTTAAAAATGACAAACTAATTGTTTGCAGAAGATTGGGGAAAAGTGTAAGAAGCGAACCTTAGGAATATGAATTTGGGTTGTGGGGAAATGTAAGAATACTTGAGGCAATACAGCCCCTATCACTTTTATGAGAAGATAGATTGTAGGAAGACAAAATTAACTTTATATAATTTGTATATTTCGATTTAGCTTCTCGTCATATTGACTGGAATATACTCTTAGAAATTCAAGCAACGCCGCTAAGAATCAGTGAGTTAAGCATTGTAACCAACTTATACAGAAACCGACTGCAGATGTAAATTCGAAGGTCACGAAGGAGACACAGTAGTTAAAAAGAGAGGGAGGGAGGGAGGGAGGGTTGTAGCCTATCCCTGATGTTATTCAGTATGAACACTGAGCAAGCAGTTATAGAAACTTAGGTAAAATTTGGAAAGAGAATTAACGTTCAGGAAGAGGAAATTATAAACGTAAATCTGTCAAGACACTAAATATCTTAGCAGAGCGTTGAACAGAGTGCATACTGTCTTGGAAAGGGTTTGTAAGATGAAACTGAAGAGATTAAAAGAATATAATTAATGCTCAAGGAATTAGATTAGAAAAGGCAGACATGATATAGGAAGAGAAACGTTTCTGAGCAGTAGACGTTTGTTAATACTGAATGTAAACTTTTATATTACGAAGTGTTAGCTGAGGTTTTTCTATGGAGTGTATTCTTGTGTGGAAGTGAAAAACAGATGATAAATAGTTTAGACATGAAAATAACAAAGGATTTTGTAAAGTGCTGCCAGGGGAGAATGCTGAAGATTAGATGGGTAGATCTAATAAGTGTTGAGAAGGTACTGGATGTATTTTGAGAGTAAAGATGTTGACTAACAGAAGGGATCAGTCGACTGGACACATTCTAATTTAACTAGGAATCGTCAGTTAGGTACTGGAGGCTACTGTAGAGGGTAATATCATAGATGGGAATCTAGACAAGACTGCAGTAAACGACTGCATCTCGATGTCGGTTGCAGTATTTGCGTAGACACGAAGAGGTTTGCACAGTGTAGACTGGCTTAGAGAGCTGCGTCAAACAAGGTCTCTAACTGAACCATACCACCATCGACAACAATCTACATCTACATTTATACTCCGCAAGCCACCTAATGGTGTGTGGCGGAGCGCACTGGACGTGCCACTGTCATTACCTCCCTTTCCTGTTCCAGTCGCGTATGGTTCTCGGGAAGAACGACTGCGGGAAAGCCTCCGTGCGCGGCTCGAATTTCTCTAATTTTACATTCGTGATCTCCTCGGGAGGTATAAGTTGGGGGAAGCAATATATTCGATAACTCATCCAGAAACGCACCCTCTCGAAACCTGGACAGCAAGCTACACCGCGATGCAGAGGGCCTCTCTAGCAGAGTCTGCCATCTGAGTTTGCTAAACATCTCCGTAACGCTATCACGCTTACCAAATAACCCTGTGACGAAACGCGCCGCTCTTCTTCGGATCTTCTCTATCTCCTCTGTCAACCCGACCTGGTACGGATCCGACACTGATGAGCAATACTGAAGAATAGGTTGAACGACTGTTTTGTAAGCCACCTCGTTTGTTGATGGACTACATTTTCTTAAGACTCTCCCAATGAATCTCAACCTGGCACCCGCCTTACCAACAATTAATTTTATATGATCATTCCACTTCAGATCGTTCCGCACGCATACTCCCAGATACTTTACAGAAGTAACTGCTACCAGTGTTAGTTCCGCTATCATATAATCATACAATAAAGGATCCTTCTTTCTATGTATTCGCTATACATTACATTTGTCTAGCAAAGGGTCAGTTGCCACTCCCTGCACCAAGTGCCTATGCACTGCAGATCTTCCTGCATTTCACTGCAATTTTCTAATGCTCCGACAATAACAATGACGACTACAACAACGTTATTTCACCTCCCAGGTAACTGCACCATCTAGAAAAATGCTTCCTGGACAACATAAATTCGTGCTTGAAAACGCTCAGCCTGTCAGTAATTCCTCAATACCTTCGCAAACCTCACTACACATATTTTACTAAAGGCTTTTCCGTCTCGGTCATTGAAACAGAATAATGTTAGAATAAAAGATGACCAACTCTTTATTGAAACGACGGGAGAGGTATTCTAGGATTATTTGCTCAAACTGAGGTCGTCGTCACGTTACGAAAGAAAGATCTGTTCGCGTCGCATTCGTTACGACGCCGTGGCCGGTGCAGGTCGTTACCGTCGACACAATGGAGCTCCAAATCTCCGCCGGGCCAACCCGGAACGTTTGATTTATCCCTCGGAACGCTGGCCTGCGCATTGTCTACCGGCACCGCCTGCGTCAAAACGACCGATAAATTATGGCCGCGCAGCCTTTTAAGCGACCTTTACCTCCCCGGAATTCCCTTTCTGCTACCTCCCCCTCTTCCCCGCTCCGCAACCCTGCCCCTCGCTAGTCGGTCACAGCTCCGACGTCCTTTTTCTGTCCTCGGCGCCCTCTGTTTCCCGTCACGAAGATAGCCGCCGCTGACAGCCCTGTCTGGGGGCTCGCCCCTCGCCGACTATCGCCGGCGCCTGGCGAATAATGGCACGGTGTGTGTGTGGTTCTGTGTGTGTGTGTGTGTGTGTGTGTGTGGTGGCAGTCCTGAGGGACGGCTGAAGGCGGCGGCGCGCTGTCGGCGGAGCGGGGAATCCCCCAGCCTGCGGTCAGCCCGCTCCTCTCCGATTGCCGATTGTTCGGCTTAATTGGGGTTCCGGCTGGCCCCGGCGACGCCGTAAGGAAGCCTGGCAGCGCGGTGCCCTCTTCGCAGCCCCATTGGACGGCAGCGAGCGGCCGAGCGGCCGGCCAGTGCAGATAACGACCGCTCTAATCCCCCGGTGCCGAAAAACGCGTCCGGCGCACAAAACTGGCGACCGTGCCGGCGGTCGGCTCATCCGCAGTACAGCGGCGTACTCCAGAATTCGTTTTCACCCTTTTTCCGGAAAATCCCTGGATGAATAATTCAAGGCCGCCGACGGTAAACAATTTGAAACACAGTAATACTTATTGCAGCCACTGCGAGTTGCTGAGCTTTTCCCATGTGTCTTGTTTCCACTCGCACCTGGTACTGTGGTGTCCGGATTACGGTTTAAAACACAGCACCCCTTCTCGCTTCCATGCGATGTACTCGTGAGAAAGTGAAAGGGATAAAACCTGTTTCAAAAAATATAAAGCTACAGATTTCTACTTCATTTTACTTTTCAACACATTTTCAGAACCTGCGCATCTCGCGGTATCGCAAATAGAAAATTGATCATAGTCATTATTATACACTTCTGGCTATTAAAATCGCTACACCACGAAGATGACGTGATACAGACGCGAAATTTAACCGGTAGGAAGAAGATGCTGTGATATACAAATGATTAGCTTTTCAGAGAATTCACACAACGTTGGCGCCGGTGGCGACACCTACAACCTGCTCACATGAGGAAAGTTTCCAACCGATTTCTCACACACAAACAGCAGTTGACCAGCGTTGCCTGGTGAAACGCTGTTGCGATGCCTCGTGTAAGGAGGAGAAATGCGTACCATCACGTTTCCGACTTTGATAGAGGTCGGATTGTAGCCTATCGCGATTGCAGCTTATCGTATCGCGACACTGCTGTTCGCGGCGGTCTAGATCCAATGACTGTTAGCAGAATATGGAATCGGTGCGTGCTGGATCCCGACGTCCTCGTATCACTAGCAGTCGAGATGACAGGCATCTTATCCGCATGGCTGAGCGAATCGTGCACCCACGTCTCGATACCTGGGTCAACAGATGGGAACGTTTGCAAGACAACAACTATCTGCACGAACAGTTCGACGACGTTTGCAGCAGCATGGACAATCAGCTAGCAAACCGTGGCTGCGGTTACCCTTGAGGCTGCATCACAGACAGGAGCGCCTGCGATTGTGTACTCAACGACGAACCTGGGTGCGTGAATGGCAAAACGTCAATTTTTCGGATGAATCCAGGTTCTCTTTACAGCATCATGATGGTCGCATCCGTGTTTGGCGACATCGCGGTGAACGCACATTGGAAGCGTGTATTCGTCATCGCCATACTGGCGTATCACCCGGCATGATGGAATGGGTTACACGTCTCGGTCACCTCTTGTTCGCATTGACGGCACTTTGAACAGTGGACGTCACATTTCAGATGTGTTACGACCCGTGGCTCTACCCTTCATTCGATCCCTGTGATACCCTACATTTCAGCAGGATAATGCACGACCGCATGTTGCAGGTCCTGTACGAGCCGTTCTGAATGCAGAAAATGTTCGACTGCTGCCCTGGCCAGCACATTCTCCAGATCTCTCACCAACTGAAAACGTATGGTCAATCGTGGCCTAGCAACTGGCTCGTCACAATACGCCAGTCACTGCTCTTGATCAACTGTGGTATCGTGTTGAAGCTGCATGGGCAGCTGTACCTATACACGCCATCCAAGCTCTGTTTGACTCAATGCCCACGCGTATCAAAGCCGTTATTACGGCCAGAGGTGGTTGTTCTGGGTACTGATTTCTCAGGATCTATGAACCCAAATTGCGTGAAAATGTAACCACATGTCTGTTCTAGTATAATATATTTGTCCAATGAATACCCGTTCATTATCTGCATTTCTTCTTGGTGTAGCAATTTTAATTGCCAGTAGTGTATTTGTTTGGCCTAATTTTATCATTTATGCAGTGTTAGTTGTATACCAGTCACAATAACACCTAATATTGTAAAGCACTGCAGTGTTGAAACCGATCTTTGGATTGTAGAAACCATTAATTTACGATAGTATAAGAATCTACAACTACAGTACATCAAAAACAGTACTCTGAAAAGTATGATAGCAGTTCTGTCATACCGTTTATTAACCCTCAGTCAGTGTCGTGGATGTGTTATTAAATAAACCGTGTCGAGGAATGTTTACATACCCCACACTCTTACTGCAATTTCTAGACAGGTATTTCGACAGAAATACAAAGTAATGAGTACAGACTATTCACATTGTTATTCAGCATTTATTGATCTCACAACAGCTTTAAAAAATGAAACAGCAATTGCCTGTTGTAAAATTAGTATCTCGGCTGTGAACTAGCTTCAAATTGCAACATAGCCGTTAATTTCTGCAAAAAATTTTTAAAGCCTATCTTCCGTAATTAAGAACAATTCAGTTCTGTGCATTAGTCTCCAAACTAGCGTTAAAACAATGATTAATAAGGTAAGCTTCAGTTTAAGATAACTTCAGAAACACTGAACCTGAGCAAATTTTCTTTCATTCACACACCCAGAGCAGATTGAGTTATATCGGATGCAGCAGCGAAACTGTTCTTGTTTGCTCCTTAACTCTTCAACACTTATCACATACATCCAGTTCAGATTCGGTTCTGTGTTCATTATTTCGCCGGCCGGAGTGGCCGAGCGGTTCTAGACGCTTCACACTGTAACCGCGCGACCGCTACGGTCGCAGGTTCGAATCCTTCCTCTGGCATGGATGTGTGTGATGTCCTTAGTTTAGTTAGGTTTAAGTAGTTCTAAGTTCTAGGGGACTGATAACCTCAGCTGTTAAGTCCCATAGTGCTCAGAGCCATTTGACTAATTTTATCAATATTTCGTTCATGATCATTTTTGTTGGCAATTTCAATATCAGTGTACCAAGCCAGATGGCACAGTGATTAGCACACTGGATTCGCATTTGGGAGCATAATGGTTCAATCCCATATCCAGTCATCCTGATTTAGGTTTTCCATGATTTCCCAAAATTGCATTAGGCAAATGCTGGATTGGTTCCTTTTTAGAGGGCACTGCTTACTTCCTTCCCCATCTTTCCCTAATCCGGTGAGACTGATGCCCTTACTGTTTGCCCCACTCCCTGAAATATACCAAGTAACCAACCAACCAATATATTCCATCTTATGTAACCACTGAGTGAAAATAGTCTTATCGTCTGGTACTAAGACATCCACTCTGTTCTTGTGAAAGAAGATCTCTTTAATGTTGTTATTACAACCTCATTTTTATGAGATGACAGCAAGTTATCAACATGAGCAAGCATTGATGGCAGCATGTACATTGTTAATGTATGCAGGATCTTTATGGTAGCTCTCCTTCGAATAGCAGTTTCTGGAGTTGAGAAAAAGCAGGCAGTTTTGTTACTTAACAGTAAATCTTACAGTTGACATTTGGGGCTTGAAAGCGACATACAACTGTTAGGAAGGGGAACATCTCGGAGCACTTACCAGGTACAGGACGCTGGTCCCTAGAATTTCTCGCACCAATGTGCAGACAATGTTTTCTGCTGAAGAGTCGAAAGACCTGGATCTACCGGTGAGGCGTTTCCGGCTACGGCAGGTATAAGGGTGCAGAAGAGAAGTGGGTTGCCTGGCCAAAACGTTCCGACAATCTCATAAACGTCCATTGTGTAAAGGGATTGCATCCATAAAAATCCCTGAGTTCCCATGTTTGCCTTTGACTGGAGACTATCAATGGAGCCATGAGATCGTGTCATCCCTCTGCCTGCTGAGTTGTTTGGGTATCCACGGGCCTTCAGAAGAATTTTATCTCGGAACACAGCTTTTATGGTGGCTCTGAAGCGGTCTATGTTTGCACACAGAAGCACTTCTCTTAGTTTAGCTGAAGCATCTGGTCAAACATACTGTAACGTTTAGCCTGTGCAGTTAACGATCTCTGGCAGAAATGTGTTGTTTACTTTGGGCCTAAACAGAAACTCAAAATGTGCTGCCTTAAGTGCCCATAAGAGAAGGAATTCAGGAACTTAACATCGTCTCCTCGCTGCACTGGGATTTACGAGTCAGGGATTGGCTGCTTCTCCAGCGGGGAATTGAATATTATTAACTTTGATTAGGACTGGCCAGAGGGTACAGCAGATGAGTTTGAGGGACAAAATGGCGCTAGTAGAGGCTTGTGATTGGCATGAAACCCTTAGGGACCACTTATGTGGGTTCCTATTTCGACTTTACTGAGGTTTGACGGAAAGGGAGGGGCAGGGAAACAAAACTTGTGATTCAGACTCTGGTCTGGGGAAGATGGTTCAAATGGCTCTGAGCACTATGGGACTCAACTGCTGAGGTCATTAGTCCCCTAGAACTTAGAACTAGTTAAACCTAACTAACCTAAGGACATCACAGACATCCATGCCCGAGACAGGATTCGAACCTGCGACCGTAGCGGTCTTGCGGTTCCAGACTGCAGCGCCTTTAACCGCACGGCCACTTCGGCCGGCTCTGGGGAAGAGATTCCGGTCTTGTTGTGAGTGGGCTGCACTTGGAACACTCATCCTGAGCTTGATTTTGCACTAGCACTTGTCTTGACTTGACTGGGAAGCCTGGGGAGAAGTCTTAGCTGTACCAACAGTTTAGACCTCAGTCATCTCCGACAACTTGCTGTGCCGGAGACAATCTTACGCATATCAGGGCCACATTCTTGACGTTCGATCTCTTTTTGAACACTGCCGTAGTGGTGAGACAAATTGGTCTGTGAAAGGACTGGTGAATGCAAGTGTCACATGCGAGAATCTTCCGAGATTTCAGGGCACAATCAGAAAGTAATTGCAATCTCTATAACTAACCACCAGCCCACAACTTTGCATATTTCGTGCCCGCAGTAACGAAATACAGACGACACACATCTCTATTCAGCAGATCCTTGCACCACGGCCGTCACCTGAGACAGCATTACGAGTCAGGAAAGGGGCATAGCACTTCTGTCCTGGCTTGTCAGGCCAAATAGAATCACAGTCTCGCCACTTGTTCTCAGCTGCACAGTATAACTTCTATTTAAAATAAATCTATCAAAGATTATTCAGTGTTAGATAATTTCAGACTGCATTATCCATGTTCTGAGCCTGGAGAAATAGATTAAAAAATAAACCTTAGTCTTTGCCAAACAAATGCCATCCAGTGGAGAGCTAATTATTCGTTGTTTTTATTTGTACTACTAACAGTTCACGATTTATTTGTCATCTCACTTAAACTGTGTTGTTTGTCCAATTTTATGATCAATAAACTTCTGATTTTTTTATAAAAAATTAATCCCATGCTGATATATTAATCACCCATCAATAACTAACTACAGTAATGACATGGCCGCCATCTCATTAAATTATATCAACATTCAAGCTTTATTTAAGATTCTGATAAAAAGACAACCTCCAATGCAGGCTAGCAATGAAAGCCACTGTTAGCAGTCAGACTCGGTTTAGCAGAAGCATGGCCAGTTGGACAAGTGGAAGGTTTACAGGTTACAGTGATTGGTGCCAGAGTGTAAAGTTACTGTCACTTGTAGCTTTCAAATCAAACTGCAAGGCCAGTTAAGTTTTGCATTTGTTAGCTATGCTGAGTTATACTTCTATAAATAACGCAGAATATAAAGTGTGTAGAACTACTGAGCTCGCAGTGTAAACTGTGTTGTAGGGTTGCATCATACCAAATGGTTGAAATGGCTCTGAGCACTATGGGACTTAACTTCTGAGGTCATCAGTCCCCTAGAACTTAGAACTACTTAAACCTAACTGACCTAAGGACATCACACACATCCATGCCCGCGGCAGGATTCGAACCTGCGACCGTAGTGGTCGCGCGGTACCAGACTGAAGGGCCTAGAAGCGCTCGGCCACCTGGGCCGGCTGCATCATACCCCAAGCTACGAATTCTACTTAACAATTCAAATTAATAGCAGTTCGCAACAGTGACTATTCGCTACGAACATTCACAATGAACTGAATGAAATATACTGAGGAGTAGATGTGTAGAACAACGAAAATTACGGCGTCATGCGCATTGGAGTGTTGGAAAGGGTATCGTCATACCCTGCGACACCGACTGAGGGTTAAGGTCTATTCCCACTTAATTCACGTATGAAGTGTGGGAGACAGCACTGCTTCAAGGTCTCTAAGTGCTCTGTAAATAGCGTGATCTTATCTTCATGGTCCGCGCTGAAACGATTTGTATGGGGCTCCTAGATTACCCACTTAATGTTGATACTTCCCTCCTATGTAAACGCTCAGTTTCCTTGGTTAGTCCTGTTCAGTATGGACAGTACTCTAGTGCTCTAGGATGCCCCTCAAGAGTGTTTTCTAAGATACCAACTTTGTGGTATGATTTCTCCGATATCCGACAAATGAACAGATATCTGTCAACTGCTTTGTCTATAGCGAAGGTTACGAACAGGATCGAAATGGTTGGTATTAAAATCGATCAATACAGAATTATAAATCAAATGATGAACGAAAATCATTATTCTCGTTATAGTGGTGTTCATTCACGAAATACATTTATGACAAAATTTATAAGTGTGATAGATGGCAAAGCAAAAGTCTCTTTTGGAATCCATTTGAAGGGTGAAGTCGCGATGTGTATCAATATCTAATGCAATCATCTGTGTATCATTGCTGTGATGGTTGCCTATCCTCTACTTTATGTAACTACACTGGTGTAGCAGCCCAGCCAACAAAGGAAAAATAGAAGAGAAAATTCGTGTAATCGTAAATTTTTTTCAGTATTGGGAGGAAGGGGCAGTGTCATGAACAAAATACTTAAAATTTTGAATGGTGTGGTGTGAGCGAGGGAGTGGAGGTCCGTGTGTCACTTCCTTATGTTCTACTCGAACATCTAGAAAATCACGTCTTCTGACAAAGTCGGTTCCCAGTACAAAATCAAAATGCATTAAAATTCCTACAGGAAAGATCCTGTTCATTTTTTATGTAAATTAATAGTTTAAAATAGTCTATAATGGTATAAAACTGGAATTTATTGTTACATGAAGTAGATTAAGAACAAATATAAAACGTTTTACAGCTCCTAAGTGCAGGAGAGGAATATTAAGGTATAAATTATGTTCTGTGGGTGTAACTAGTTGGTAAAGGTGGAGGGGGGGGGGGGGGGCTGGAGGTTAGAAGCATGAGGGATGGCAGGTCGCCTGATCGCAGTCAGGCACTTCTCTCGTTCATAGGTCTGCAAACTAAAGTGTGAGCAGGCGATTCCCTATTCTCTCTACCAGACAGCGACACAAAAACTACTGCGGAATAATTCAGAAAGTTCTACCCAGCCTTCCGCAGCTTCCCTTACGAATCACTGGCGACCCAGTGCGCAGACATTCCCTGGTGGGGTAGGAGGGCTCTCGCTTCAGCTGCGTAGTACTAACCAAACGGAGTGTAAAGAATCACTGTGTGCACGAAAATCTTTTCCCGGTTCTGATTTTATTGAAACAGTCGTGTACTTCCACGTTTGCTGAACGTAGTATTTCTCCTCCCTTTGTGTGACTGATTACGTGGGACGAATCGACCCTACGTCTTTTATCAACATTCAAACCATCAAATCGCACAGTCCTTGCTGAGCATGTAATTAATTACAAAAATAATTTCTTGTGTAAGAGACCTTAGCGGACTTATATTTGTTCATGATGTAATAATCTTTTTGATATGGAGAGGGAATTCTATGTAATAAATGTTCGATGCTAGAAACGATTCCTAGTTTATTCAGACTTTTCATGCTATCCATTCCTATAATTACTGTTATGTGTGTTAAATGACTCTGAAATTACACTCCACAAGATAGTAAGAGTAACCGAATAATATATTGCCTCTTAGTTTCAAAAATTAATCCATAGAGGAATAGTTGCTATGGTATGCTGGTACAAGATTCCAAGCATTCTATCCGTTGCGAGGCTTAATGTTTTATTACCAAGTTCGCTTAGGCTTAACCTTTCGTCTGATGTTGATTCGTAGGACTGTTGCACGTACGCTGAGCGACGACATGGTTTCAGTAAGAGTAAACAAAAATTAAAAAGAAGTGTCACTATTGCCTGAGTAACCTTCGTAATCCACCGAAATCCATCGAATATAGAGAAAGAGGTAGCTCCTCCGGCAGGGAAGCCGAATGCTTCGAAGACCAGAAGCCAATTTTTCTTACCTCTAGGGTATGCTTAAGCAAGCACAGGCAAGGAGGAAACAATTTGTCCTTCAAAATCATTCATGATATCGGCTTCGAGAAGTAGCGTATCTCTTTTAAAGTGCCAAAAATATCAAGACGTAGCATGAATTTAAGCTTCTGTGGTTTATCCTGATCTTTACGTTAGTAATAGTAATAATAATAATAATAATAATAATAATAATAATAATAATAATTATCTACAGCTACACCTACATGGATACTCTGCAAATCAAATGTAAGTGCCTCGCAGAGGGTTCATCGAACCACGTTCACAATTATAATAATAAAATACCAATCGATATCTGAATAAAAATCGAAAATGGAGAAGAACTGAAAAAAGAACGGTCAGATGTTTTGTGAAATTATTGGTCTAAAAAAAAAGAGACAAAACATTTGGCTCTTCTTTTCATGATGCTCGGAATCACATATAGAAAATGAGGTGCCGACTGATAATGTAAATTTTGATGTGTAATTTAGAATGTCAGAATTTTAATGATTGCAAGAAGATATTTGTCTGAGTGCTCACAATACGTCACGAACGTATGAGCTTCTCAGCTGTTTTACATGATTTCGAGTATCATGTTCTCGAATCTTTCTCAATACTGTTTCATTCCTCCCTTTTTTTTAAAAAAAAAAAAAAAAAAAAAAAAACATTATACAGTTTTAGGGTTCCAAATTTCAATTAGTAGAAAAAAAACCTTATAATATCGCTTTGTTTTCCGTCTGTCTGTCGCAATGTTACAAACCTTTTTCCCAGGGACAGGTCGACTTAACTTGAAATTAATGCCACATACTGTGGTCTTTCTTATCTTGTAGGTGTAAAGCATGCAAGCTTTTAAGTCAGTACAATTATAAGATACGGCCATTTGTGTCGCATGTTTTAATATTCCCGAACTCATTCAACAAAACCTAGATGGTACTTCGCGTTGCCTAGTATCATCAAATTCAGCGAAAAGGAATCATTCACTGTATAACCAAACGAAAAAATCCGAAAACTGTAGATCTGTTATTATATCACACGAAAGAATTTTTTGTCATTTCTTATCTACCTCTCCGTCTGTTCGTTTATTAAGACCCCTTTTTCTCGGGAACGGGTAAACGTATGAAACTGAAATTTATGTCCTATACTAAGATCTATATGCCGTTGTCGGTAAAATGTATTTAAGTTTCTAAGCCAAAAGATAGTGACCGTTTCTGTCACGTATTTTGATCCTCGCAAACTCACTCATCAGAACGTACACGTTACTTCCCGTTGGACTAGAATCATGAAATTTGGCAAGATGCAAGGTTTTCCAATACAAATAAAGGAAAAATTCCGAAAATCGTTAATCTGTAATTATGTCACATGAAGAAAGTTTCTTTTGTCATTTGATGTCCGACGTCAAACTTAAAATGAAAATCAGTAACTCTCCATTTAGGTTGACCGGGTCGCAACGGTACAAGTGAAACATCAGGCAAGTAATGACTGTATTGAAGAATTACTGCATGTAGATATGGCGTTTCACATACTACGTGAACCGTCATATCTACGTGCAGTAAACTCTCCTGGATATCTGATGATGGATAAATTCCGAAGCGCGTCAATTTGATCAATAAAATCATTCCTTCCTGGTGTCTGACTTCTACCAGTGCGACCCTGTCAGCCTAAATGGAGAACTTCTGATTATTATAATAATGGTCGCCTGCATCCTGCAAGAATTTATGTGACATTTATAATATTTCAATTAAAACATTTTCGAAAATCTTGGAATTCCTAGGATCAATATCTTGCCAGTGTCAGCGTCGATAAGAGGCAAAAATGGTTGAAATTCTCGATTCCCAGAATGGATGAACTGTTCGTATGAATAGTGAAGTTCGTACGGAAGCCTGAGTGCGGAAGTCATGCTCACACATGTTCAATTTTTTTAGTTTTTTCATGTACGAGGGTCACTACAAAAGAAATGCACACTATTTTTGTAAAAATAAAGTTTTCATTCTGCATGTGAGTTAGTTTTACAGTGTGTAGATACATCCTTCCCACTTGTTTTCAAACTTAGTTCAACCTGTTCCTGTGAGTGGTGCCGTCACAGCGTGTCTTCAAGATGGTCCCCCCATAGAATTCCTGTGCTGTGAAAACGAGACAGTGGGAAACATCCACAAGAGGCTGAAAAAGGTGTATGGAGATGCTGCTGTCGATCGCAGTACAGTTAGTCGGTGGACAAGCAAGTTACGTGATGAAAGCGAGCACGGCAATATTGAGGATTGTCCTCGCAGCGGCAGGCCTCGTACTGCACACACTCCAGACAATGTGCAAAGAGTTAACGAATTGGTGACTGCTGACATACGCATCACAGTGAACTAATTGTCAAGCTACGTTGGGATAGGGAAAGAAGTGTTTGGAGAATACTGAAAGTGTTGGCGTGAAAAATGGTCTGTGCCAGGTAGGTTCTCAGGATGTTGACAGTGGCTCACAAAGAAACAAGAAAAACAGTATGTCGCGAACGTTTGAAACAGTACGAGAACGGTGGAGATGAATTTCTTGGAAGAACTGTGACAGGTGATGAAACATGGCTCCATCATTTTTCACCAGAGACGAAGAAGCAATCAGTGGAGTGGCATCATGCAAATTCACCCAAGAAAAAAAAAAAAAAAACTAAAAACCACACCTTCTACCTTCTGCTTGAAAAGTTATGGCTACGGTGTTTTTCGATTCCGAAGGACTCTTGCTTGTGGACATCATGCCAAGTGGAACCACCATATATTCTGATGCATATGTGACGACACTGAAGAAACTTCAAGCTCGACTGAGTCGTGTTCGACCACATCGGCAAAGGCAGGACGTTTTGCTGCTGCACGACAATGCACGGCCACATGTCTGTCAAAATACAATGGAAGCGATCACAAAACTCGGATGGACAACACTGAAATACCCGCCTTACAGTCCTCACCTGGCTCTATGTGACTATAAAAAAAAATTGCTCTGAGCACTATAGGACTTAACTTCTAAGGTCATCAGTCCGACTATCACCTCTTTGGGAAACTGAAAGACTCTCTTCGTGGAACAAGGTTTGAAGATGATGACTCCGTTGTGCACTGGCTCCAACATGGTGGTACAGAATTTTACCGTGCAGGTATACAGGCGATGGCTCCAAAGTGGCGTAAGGCAGTTGAGAAAGATGTAAATTATATGGAGAAATCAAAATATTTTTCGTAAAGGATGTATCTACACACAGTAAAACTTTCAAACATGTAGAATAAAAGATGGATTAAAAAAAAAAAAGTTGTGTGCATTTCTTTTGGAGTGACCCTCGTAGTTAACAGCCAATGCGCCATCCACTTACGACGCACCTCGTCCAAATTTCCAAGGCAAATTGAAATGTTGCAAGTTACTTGTTTGTTACTCCTCTGCTTAGCTCAACGTCCCTCCAGTGTGTCTATGAACGGCTCTAACATCAGAGATCGCTGTTCAAGGGCAAATATGGGGAAACAGGATGTTTTCCCAGAACCGCACCAGCGGAGGAGCTCCGTAAATAGCTGCCAGGAGAGCGAGGCTGAGTTGTCCGGGCAGTTGCGTAACATCGGCTCCACAGAGGATGGACGACGTGCTATCGCTCGCAAACACAATTGAGGGCGCGCATCTGCGCGGCGGCATCAGAGGGCGGCGGCGGCGGCCGAGCCCTGGCGCTGATGCCCACGGTAATGTTCTGTCGGGCGCGGTACATGCGCCCTTTTCCGGAAATACGGCGCGCGCCCGCCAACGTTCCGCGGCTGCTGCAGCTGACGGCTATCGGAAACTGATACTCCGGCCGCTGCGCGCATGCGGTTAACGGCGCAAACTGCTCTCAAACGTAAATTACAGTTCGGTTTCCAACGCTACAGCAACGTTTTTTGCACCGTCATTTGGGGAAAAAATTACACCCGACCGTTCGAGGGTACATAATTAACTCTGATCATTATTCCGGCAGTTGTTTCGCGTTCTAAAAATATATTAATCATACACGCTCCCTTATTTGGTACTAATTTCGAGAAAATTGATATATTACAACTGTTTATAAGGTCCAAAAAACTATATTACTCCACAATACGGAAGCGCCACTAAATGACGATAAAATTATAATTACCGTTTGGTTCTAAAGCTTTAGCAACAGCCGTGTTTGCGGACTAAATTTTACTTTTTTTGATGATAAGCACCCTCTCGTCCCTATGCAATGCGTAATTGAACACTACAAGTCAGGAGAGGCGGCGTCGCCAGTATACAAGGTGTGTTTAGAAAGTATCTGGAATTTTGTAATTTCTCGGGTTGTATTCTACATCTACATCTACATCCATACTCCGCAAGCCACCTGACGGTGTGTGGCGGAGGGTACCTTGTGTACCTCTATCGGTTCTCCCTTCTATTCCAGTCTCGTATTGTTCGTGGAAAAAAGGATTGTCGGTATGCCTCTGTGTGGGCTCTAATCTTTCTGATTTTATCCGCATGGTCTCTTCGCGAGATATACGTAGGAGGTAGCAATATACTGCTTGACTCTTCGGTGAAGGTATGTTCTCGAAACTTTAACAAAAGCCCGTACCGAGCTACTGAGCGTCTCTCCTGCAGAGTCTTCCACTGGAGTTTATCTAGACCGATTCGAGCGATTTTTCGTTGTTGTGTTGGTAAACATGCATGAAATGTATGTGCCCACTGCTAGCAATATTGGATGTTTAGACTGTAATCAGTTATCATGAAGGTTAGCTGAGTTTGCTTACGAATGGCGATTTTTATCTTTGTTTCAAAAATGGAGAAGAGAATTTCTATCAAATTTTTCTGTAAAGACGAAATAAAATTTAACAGTTTTAGAAATTTTGAATATTGCTTTTTGCAAGTCTGATAAGAGTAAAAAAATGGCTTACGAATGGTACAGCCGTTTCCAAGATGGCTTTGAAGAAGCTGAAGGCGACGAACTTTCTGGAAGCACCATCACATCACCAACCAATGAAAACGTGGAAGAAGTGAAAGAAATGTTTTAGAACGTTTGCCGAATCACAATCAGAAAATTTTGCGATGACGTTAGCATATCAACTGCTGCACGGTACGAAATCTTTTCGGATGATTTGTAAATGGATTGCGTGAAAATGAAAATGTGCTATACGTGTTGAATTCTGAGCAAAACCAATGGCAAATGGAAGTTGCTCAGGAGTCGCTAAATGTACTCATCAACGATGAAGAACTACTGAAACGTCTCACAAGTTACGAAACAGAGTGTACGGGTACGACATTGAAACTAAGGTTCAATCGTCCCAGTGGAGGCATTCTGGATCGCCAAATCGAAACCAACTTGGCAAGTGCGGTCGAATGCGGAAGTTCTGTTCACTGCTTTCCTCGATTTTAACGTCAAAGTGGATCACGAGTTCGTGTCACAAGGTCAGACGATCAACAAGGAGTATTGCCTACAAATTCAAAGCCGTTTGCGGAGAGCAATCGGAATAAAACGGCCAGATTTGTGGCGAAACAATTCGTGGTTTTTGTATCATCTTAATGCACTCGCACACACCGCATTGCTTATTCCTGAATTCTTGGAGAGAAACATTCAATTGTGCATTAAATATAGAGACGAGATGTATTCAGACCAGTTATTGCTCAATTCAAATTATGTTCTGTTGAGTCAAAAGTTAGCATACGAGTTTAAGGTTGATAACAGTTTGTGAGTACATAGTTTTCGTAGTACGTAGATATTTATAGAGTGGAAGGTAAAATAAGGCTAAATTTCATACAGAAACATATAGTGGGGGGTTACAATACAACAGAGCAGTAATACATCCAGAAACAACGACCAGTCCATATTGCTTTGCTCAGAGTAGGCTACGTACAGAAACCCTAAGTGATACAATTCATATGCCCTAATGTTTACGCCTTCAAAATACATTCTGTGGTGTTATGATTCAAACCTAAATTCGAGAAATGTGTTGCGTATACATCTGTGAACGTAGATGCTATGTTGGCTCTAGTATTAAGTTATGGCAGCTTGACAATCAAAAGAAGAATACCGTAAGTGAAACTGAAAGATTTGTGATGTAAACAACAATGCACCATTTAGTGCCCAAAAATTCCAGATTCACATTTATTTTCGACATATATTTTCTAGACAGTTAAACAAACGCTCATTGTCGTTGGAACAACTATGATATTTTTATCAGAAAGTGTACCCTGTCAGTTCACTATACCTTGCTATCGTAGAAACAAAGGTTAAAGCGTTTGGTGATTACATAGTATTGAAAAACTTCTAGTCCACCATTATTAGTTATCGAGTCGATTTTCACGTATCTTACATTTCTATTATTCCAATACGAATGGCAATTAAAAAAAAAAAAACATCAATTCCAGTAACGTAGAACGCACTCCACTTTCATAAAACCTTTCACACACTGTACTCAGTCACGTCACAATAAATGAATTATTAGAATTAAGTGCAAATTGTCAATTACTTAGAACTACATGTACCGCTCAAAAAAAAAAATTAAAAAATCCAGTGCTATATCTTATACAGCGTATTGTATTTTGTGCCACATAAATTGTTTGCCCTGGTTTGTAAAATAAATAAAAATTATAAAACTATCAGTAGCTCTCAAATATATGTGGTGATTGTTGTACGGAATTCAGATCGGGAAGTCGTGTCATTCAACAACTTTGTTTTCAGTAATTTCATGCACGAGGTTACTCTTGTATGACAAATAACGTCTCTTCGGGTCTACACAGTCTTTCATGGGATAACAGATGGTCGTTTCCGAGTAAAACTATGGAATGTTTGAACAAAGAAGGAAGGAATTAAGATTTAGTGCAACATACAGTCGACAATGAGGTCATTAAAGACAGAGCTAAAGTTCATTTTAGAGAAAGATGTGTGAAAGTCAGCCATGTCATTTTTAAAGAATCTTTCCTTGGATATTTCTTAAGAAATTCAGGGTACTCACAGAAAACAAGAACCTACGTGTCCAGATGACAATCTGCATCGTTCGCGTCTGGAATGCGAGTCGAGTGTCTTAATCACTGCACCAAGTCACTGAGTTTCACGGACCATATTTCATCCGAAGACATAACTTTTACGGATGGCTAAAATTTGTTGGAAGATATTGCCGTTTGGCCATATCGAAATATGTGTACAACCACTTCAGCTGTTACCACAGGGGCGCAACGATATCTACACAAGAGATCGTTGCTACACACTCCTTTTCCACATCACTCACAGAAGTTACAGGGAGTATGTCCTTTGATTACAGATCAGATAAAGGAACGGGAAATGTAATTTTTCACTGCGTTTGTATAGGGCCCGGCAAACCACATATTAGTGAGAGTCATTAAACATGGTGCACAGTGCTCTGACGGAGCATACCATGCTAACAAACAGGGAAACTATTAACTCTGGAAGTCATAGCTATATTGTTTCAACTACAAGTTTTTGAAATTTTAGCTTCGTTTCATATGCAGAAATGCATGACCTAAAAAGATCAGCAACCCGTATATGACCTACTACACTTTTTATGGTGCAAAATCCTAACATTATAAGCTATTAATCTATTAAATTTGACGAGTAGTGTAAGAATGACCGTTCATAGTGAAGTTGACATATGAGAACGTGACACATAAGGTTCTTAAAATTGTGTAATTTTTTCAGCGTAATTATTTCCTAACACTGACGTGAGGAACGCAACAGATACAAATATTTACACGGGATGAAAAACTGCATTTTTAATTTTTTAGAGATAGCTAAAGTATTTTCTGAAATACATAGGTTGGGTATGGACGTAGCGTATCTTCATTGTCATAACATGTCGTAGCAGACAATTCCTTTCCGGTGATAGTCGCATCATCAGATCGACGCAATGTTACTGAGGTAGGTGACGTTATGGTGTGCTGGTGAACTTATATACGGGAGCCAGCGTTATTTATAAAGAACATGATCGATATCCTTTTCAAATCAAGCTTCTGCTTCAACTCCACTTACCTTGTCGTCCTCGCTTCGATAAAACCTAAACTCCCTGATTTCTCTTTTTACCTACCAATTTCACGCTAGTCGCATTTGTACGGGGTACAGCAAACCGAAAAGACAGTCCTCAGCAACTTCGTTTCGCTCAGTACCACTTATAATCTGAAGTTCATCACGGCCTAATGGTTCCGTACACCTCTGCAAACTGCGCACCCAGTGAAGACTATCGGCGCAGTTCTGACGGGAGTAGCAGAGAAGATAGAAGTAGGAAGACGATATATGACTTCGCAACGACATTCGCGTTCTTCACGTTGCTACCATCCTCATCCCAGCACACCGTGAAAGGTACACTGGCACTTGCTCCACCATTCATTGTTTTCTCCAAGTGCTGACTTCCGTTTCGTGTAATTTTAGCTCTGCGTACATTTAGACAACGTGATATCCTCAGTTCTGTCCGTTACTCAAGTTATCAGTGTCAGTAATAATAATGTCGTGCGACGAGGGCCTCCCGTCGGGTAGACCGCTCGCCTGGTGCAAGTCTTTCGATTTGGCGCCACTTCGGCGACTTGCACGTCGATGGGGATGAAATGATGATGATTATGACAACACCCAGTCCCTGAGCGGAGAAAATCTCCGATCCAACCGGGAATTGAACCTGGGCCCTTACGATTGACCGTCTGTCGCGCTGACCACTTTTCTTTTTTTTTTAACTGATCGCATTTTGTTCGTTGTATTTGCTCGGAGAGGACTTTGCATGACACCTGTTTCAGTTCGTCGTTGATCCATTAACTCAGTTTTTTTTACTACAGAGGGCAGCTAACCCTCTGACCGAACACGCTGAGCTACCGTGCCGGCTTTTTTTTTTCTTTACCTCATTTTGTTCGTTTTCGTTCTTTTGTATCTGCTCGGGGCGGACGTCGAAAGACACCCGTTTCAGTTCGTTGTTGATCCAGTAACTCAGTTTTTTTATTACAAAGGGCAGCTAGCCTGACCGAACACGCTGAGCTACCGTGCCGGCTCTTAATTTTTATCCCGCTTACAAACTTCTATGTTGTTAGAGCGGCGTAATACAACGCTAAAACTAATTTAACCTCAGATTACAAAACAATCGTAAAATTTACGATTATAATAGTGTATAAAGCATGACTTTTGTACTTAATTTGGTTTGTATCATACCACTGGAGACCTAATAACTGTAACTAATACATAACCTATACATTACGACTTCCTTTGAATGAAATATGAAATAGTAAACCTGACAGTGGTTGAGCAGTAAGTTAACGGTTCCCCTCCCCCCTCCATTTAGTGTTCTTGGGTTAAGGAAGTCACGAACGTTGAGGTACGGTGTATGCTCCGCATTTCCTGAATAGGAAGACTGTGATGGTGTATTTCGTGGAGGGTAACGCAGTAGCGCATCTGAAGGAGATCCGAACTATACCCGAAATACCTCCGCTGGAGAGATGAAGTGGGGCGCGGCGAGGTTCCCGTTAGCGGGTCTAAGGAGTCGGAGCGCAGGCCCGGCCAAAAGCACAAGGTATTTGCTCGATGCCGCTGCCGCACCTTCCCATTCATCTTGCTCCGGCTGCGAGGGCAAACACGGCTCCCGCCGAATTTCTCGCGAGTGCTTCGCGGGGCGGCGTATCGGCGCGGCAGGCTACAAGCCAATTTTCCCCCGTGTATCGCGCGCCACCCCTGCAGACGCACCCCCGCCCCTCTAGCGGGAGCTTTTCATGCGGTGGGCCCGGCGCGCACTCAGGCAGCGGATCGGGTCGCCCCAGCCAATATTCATAAAGTGCCCACCTTACCGCCGGCTGCCACACTCGTTGCTCCCTCTTCCGCCGCACTAGGGCCGCCAGAGTTGAAAAAAGTCGATACTCATGTGTTAAAGGGACGTTTCTTTTATCAAGGAAAATGGCATTCTAAGGTTTACTTCTTATATTTTTTTTAAATAGACGCAAACATTAACCCCATATTTATTGGAAAGCAATATTACAGAAAAATAAACTAAAACATAGGTCAGTCTTCGATAGAAAAGAGGGCAAGACACAATACTTAATTTGACTAACAAATACACTACTGGCAATTAAAATTGCTACACCGAGAAGAAATGCAGATGTTCATTGGACAAATGTATTAAACTAGAACTGACAAGTGATTACATTATCACGCAATTTGGGAGCATAGATCCTGGGCCGGCCGGAGTGGCCGTGCGGTTATAGGCGATACAGTCTGGAACCGCGTGACCGCTACGGTCGCAGGTTCGAATCCTGCCTCGGGCATGGATGTGTGTGATGTCCTTAGGTTAGTTAGGTTTAAGTAGTTCTAAGTTCTAGCGGACTGATGACCACAGTAGTTAAGTCCCATAGTGCTCAGAGCCATTTGAACCATAGATCCTGAGAAATCAGTACCCAGAAATACCACCTCTGGCCGTAATAACGGCTTTGATACGCCTGGACATTGAATCAAACAGAGCTTGGATTGCGTGTACAGGTATAGCTGCCCATGCAGCTTCAACAGGATACCACAGTTCATCAAGAGTAGTCACTGGCGTATTGTGACGAGCCAGTTGCTCAGCCACCATTGACCAGGCGTTTTCAATTGGTGAGAGATCTGGGGAATGTGCTGGGCAGGGCAGCAGTCGAACATTTTCTGTATCCGGAAAAGCCCGTACAGGATCTGCAAATGCGGTCGTGCATTATCCTTCTGAAATGTAGGGTTTCGCAGGGATCGAATGAAGGGTAGAGCCACGAGTCGTAACACATCTGAAATGTAACGTCCACTGTTCAAAGCGCTGTCAATGCGAACGAGAGGTGACCGAGACGTGTAACCAACGGCACCCCATACCATCACGCCGGGTGATATGCCCGTATGGCGATGAAGAATACACGGTTCGAAAGTGCGTTCACCGCGATGTCGCCAAACAGAATGCGACCATCATGATGCTGTAAACAGAAACTGGGTTCATCCGAAAAAATGACCTTTTGCTATTCGTGCACCCTGGTTCGTCGTTCAGTACACCATCGCAGGCGCTCCTGTCTGTGATGCAGCGTAAAGGGTAACGGCAGCCATGTTCTCCGAGCTGACAGTCCAAGCTGCTGCAAACGTCGTCGCACTGTTCGTGCAGGTTTGTTGTCTTGCAAACGTCCCCATCTGTTGGCTCAGTGATCGAGATGTGACTGCGCGATCCATTACAGCCATGCGGATAGGATGCCTGTCATCTCGACTGCTAGTGATACGAGGCCGTTCCGTAGTACTCTCCTGAACCCACAGATTCCATGTTCTGCTAACAATCATTGGATCTCGACCAAAGCGAGCAGCAATGTCGCGATACGATAAACCGCAATCGCGATAGGCAGCAGGGACTATCAACTCGGAGACCATGGCTGCGATTACCGTTGACGCTACATCACAGACAGGAGCGTCTGCGATAGTGTACTCCACGACGAACCTGAGTGCACGAATGGAAAAACGTCATTTTTTCGGATGAATCCAGGTTCTGCTTACAGCATCACGATGGTCGCATCCGTATTTGGCGACATCGCGGGAACGCACATTCGAACCGTGTATTCGTCATCGTCATACTGGCGTATCACCCGGCATGATCGTATGGGGTGCCATTGGTTACATGTCTGTGTCACCTCTTGTTCGCATTGACGGTACTTTTAACAGTGGACGTTACATTTCAGATGTTTTACGACTCGTGGCTCTACCCTTCATTCGATCTCTGCGAAACCCTACATTTCAGCAGGATGATGCACGACCGCATGTTACAGGTCCTGTACGGGCCTTTCTGGACACAGAAAATGTTCGACTGCTGCCCTGGCCAGCACATCCTCCAGATCTCTCACCAACTGAAAACCTCTGGTCAATGGTGGCCGAGCAACTGGCTCGTCTGAATACGCCAGTCACTACTCTTGATGAACTGTGGTATCGTATTGAAGCTGCATGGGAAGCTGTACCTGTACACGCCCAAGCTCTGGTTGACTCAATGCCCAGGCATATCAAGGCCGTTATTACTGCCAGAGGTGGTTGTTCTGGGTACTGATTTTTCAAGATCTATGCACTCAGATTGTGTGAAAATGTAATCACATGTAAGTTCTAGTATAATGTATTTGTCCAATGAATACCCGCTTATCATCTCCATTTCTGATGGTGTAACACTTTTAATGGCCAGTAGTGTATATTCATGGAACGCGGCACGTTGTTCCAAGAATTTGTGTAATACGAATCACAGTGCCACAGAGATGCTCATCCAACCGCATTTGCAGACGGTACAAGAGGTGAGTGCTGCGTCGCATATTGAGACATAAAATATCGAAAGCGTACGTTCGGCAGAAAATCAACATGTTAGGCGTGCAGTATCCAGTCACATTAATATTACCACAGGTCGAAAGGCAGAAGGATCACCATTTCCAATGCAGACCGCTGCGAGACATACGGGAAGAGGGTCCGTGATGTTCTGAAAGGTACCTGCAGGGACGTGGACCTAAGGCAAATCCAGTGAAGTTGCCAGTTACGCTAGGTTTCACGACTGAGAATCCATGGCTCGAACAGCTCAATCGACGGGGTCCCACAGTTTCGCGATTGGGTTTAAACCCGGCGAGTCTGACAGCCATAGGAGTACCATAAATTCATCCTGCTGCTCTTCGAACCACGAACGAACACTGCGAACTGTGTAGCATATCGTAGTGTCCCACTGGAGATGCTGTTATGCCGAAAAAAAATTGCATTTACGGATGGAAATGATTACCAACGGTATATGCATACTTGTACTGATCCATTGTGCCTTCGAACACGACGAGATCGCGCAGGGAATGCTATGAAAACATTCCTCAGGCCGTAACGCTCCCTTCTCTGGCATGGACCCTTCCGATGACTGTCGCAGAGTGTTTGCTTGCAGACATATCACTCTGTGGGCGGCCTGTTGCTGTACTTATGTGCGAATTGCAGCCTCAGTCCCCGACGAACATCAGTCAGCATAGGTGCTTGAACTAAGCGCCTGCTGCAGAGGCCCATTCTGAGCAACGTTCGCTAAACAATAGCCGAGGAGACACTGTCGTTAGCCCCTTTGTTCATCTGGGCGTTCAACTGCTATACAGTTTCAAAGCTACTCGCCTGTAAACATCTCTACAGCTTCCAGAATGAGATTTTCACTCTGCAGCGGAGTGTGCGCAGATATGAAACTTCCTGGCAGATTAAAACTGTGTGCCCGACCGAGACTCGAACTCGGGACCTTTGCCTTTCGCGGGCAAGTGCTCTACCAACTGAGCTACCGAAGCACGACTCACGCCCGGTACTCACAGCTTTACTTCAGCCAGTATATCGTCTCCTACCTTCCAAACTTTACAGAAGCTCTCCTGCGAACCTTGCAGAACTAGCACTCCTGAAAGAAAGGATATAGCGGAGACATGGCTTAGCCACAGCCTGGGGGATGTTTCCAGAATGAGATTTTTCACTCTGCAGGGAGTGTGCGCTGATATGAAACTTCCTGGCAGATTAAAACTGTGTGCCCGACCGAGACTCGAACTCGGGACCTTTGCCTTTCGCGGGTAAGTGCTCTACCACCTGAGCTACCGAAGCACGACTCACGCCCGGTACTCACAGCTTTACTTCAGCCAGTATCTCGTCTCCTACCTTCCAAACTTTACAGAAGCTCTCCTGCGAACCTTGCAGAACTAGCACTCCTGAAAGAAAGGATATAGCGGAGACATGGCTTAGCCACAGCCTGGGGGATGTTTCCAGAATGAGATTTTCACTCTGCAGCGGAGTGTGCGCTGATATGAAACTTCCTGGCGGATTAAAACTGTGTGCCCGACCGAGACTCGAACTTGGGACCTTTGCCTTTCGCGGGCAAGTGCTCAGTTGGTAGAGCACTTGCCCGCGAAAGGCAGTCCCGAGTTCGAGTCTCGGTCGGGCACACAGTTTTCATCTGCCAGGAAGTTTCGTCTCTACAGCTGTCTTTCACCTCTGTCATCTATGGCCCGTGGTGCACCACAGTTACCTCGGTGTCCGTTTTAGGTGGCGCCATTTTGCCGTGCACAGTGTACTCTTAATATAATACCATACGACATAAGCTAATGAAAATAAGCAAAGTAGACTAAATTTCGTGTTGAGCAATCACTACCGTTCGAATAGTAAGAATGGGAGCATTAAGTCTCTGATAAAGATCCTGAACGTGGGCTTTCTGTGGTATCGATAGCTACGATGCCACAACGCAGGAGCGCTCTGCTAGGCTGGCACTACGACAAACACCGACGACAGCCCCCTTTAGCCGGAGCGGCAGAACTCTACGAGCTCCGCTACAGATTCTGCCCATTTCATCAAGAGCAGACGGTCTGGAAACATCGCTTCAACCTCAGCTTGCTATTGAGATTATGTACTACGTACGATGGGTCTAAGGCTTCACACCTCAGTGCAAAGTTATGTATTCAGTTAATATTGTGATATAGTAAAACCATTTCTAAGAGCAGTACCAAGAGATTTTCACATTTTCCTGCTCCTACTCACTTACTACATTGGGCCTACCCGTCTGTTTACAGGAGCAGACCCACGACAGTTTACTATCTATCTGAACACCTATAGATTTGAACTGTTCAGTTTCACTAATCATATGCCCACTCTGTGAAATTAAAACGTCAAGTTTTGTTGAATTGTGTGTTAAAAACTGTAAAAGCTTAGTCCTGCTATGATTTAGCATTACTATATTTTCTACAAGCCAGTGTTGCACACAACATTCTTTGCTACCAAGGTAGTGTCATCAGCAAACAGAAATATTTTAGAGTCACTCGTAATACTAGAGGGCATATCATTTATATAAATAAGGAACAAGAGGGGCCCCAACACTGATCCGTGGGACACCCACCCCTTTACTGTACACCACTCAGACCCCACATGACAGCCGGCCGAAGTGGCCGTGCGGTTAAAGGCGCTGCAGTCTGGAACCGTAAGACCGCTACGGTCGCAGGTTCGAGTCCTGCCTCGGGCATGGGTGTTTGTGATGTCCTTAGGTTAGTTAGGTTTAACTAGTTCTAAGTTCTAGGGGACTAATGACCTCAGCAGTTGAGTCCCATAGTGCTCAGAGCCATTTGAACCCCACATGACAGCCATTCTCAACATTTTGCTAAAGACCTCTTGCTGTCCGTTGCTAAAGTAAGAGGTGAACTAATTGTGAGTTACTTCCCGTAGTCTGTTATGGTCCAACTTCTGGAGCTGTATTTTGTGATCAACACAATCAAACGCCTTTTTTTTAAATAAAAAAATATGCCTAGCTTTCGAAACCTTGTGTTGAACCCATCTAGTACCTCACAGAGAAAAAATAATATAGCATTTTCAGTTGTCAAACGGCTTCTAAAGCCGAACTGTACATTTGATGGCAAATCGTGTGATATAAAATGATCAGTTATCCTTACATACACAATCATTTCTAACTTTAGCAGACACTGATGGCATATAAATAGGTCTAAAATTGCCTACCTTTCCTTTCCTCCCATTTTATAAAGCGGATTTACTATTGAGTACATTCATCGTTCAGGAATCTGACCGTTCCTAATGAAAAAATTACAAATATGGCTAAATACAGGACTAACATGTACATCACAGTACTGTAATATTCTGCTAGGCAGTCCATCATATTCATGAGAGTCTTTAGTCTTCAGTGATTTAATTATTGACTCAATCTCCCTCTTGCCTGTATCGCAGAGGAGTATATGAGACATCGGTCTCGGAAAGGCATTTGCCAAGAGAATTATATGATTCCCTGTAGAAACCAAATTTTTACTTAATTCACCGTAAATTCTCAGAAAATGATTGTTAAATACTGTACATATATCTGATTTATCAGTAACAGAAACGTTCCTACTATGAACTGACTTTATGTCGTCGACCTTGTGCTGCTCACCAGACACTTCCATCACAACTGACAATATCGTTTTACTTTTATCCTGTGAATTAGCTATTCTATTTGCAGACCACATACTCTTTGCTTTCCGAATAACATTTATAATCACCTTACAATACTGTCTGTTATGGGGTTCTGTAGCTTGATTGTGGCTACTTTTAACATTTTGATCTAATTCCCGCTTTGTTCTACATGATATCCTTATCCCACTAGTAAGACACCCGGGCTGCCTATTACCGCTAGTACCCCGCTTAGAACGTTCTGATGGAAAGCAACACTCGAAGAGCATGAAAAATGTGTTTAGGAAACCATTATATTTATCATCTATGCTATCGGCCGCATAAATATCTTGCCACTCTTGTTCCTTGACGAGGTTGATGTCTTCCTCAACAGTGATGGCATCTTGGGGCAGGGTAACCGCCCAGAATTACACTGCAATGGTTTGAGGAACACGACAGTGCACTTACTTTGATGTCTTGGCCATCAAATTAAGCTTATTGGAATCCGATGAAACTCAAGTGGTGCGTTATCGGGCGCCGCCTCCGCGCCCGCAGACCGCCCGCCCGTAAACTACGGGAGGAGTCTGACCTGTGCGTAGGCACCTGGTGCCACAAACGTCAGGGAAACCCATTAGTTATTGTCAAGTTCATGGCAAGCAGAATCATTGCTGAATTGCGTTCCACAAGTGGGCTAAAACGCTTTGAAGTAGGTAGTCATAATGTCTTGGCTCACCAGTGGGTACCCTCTACTGTTATTGTTGTCATCTGTCGTGTGTGTTTATTGCCCGTTGACGTCGAACATTAAGACGCAGGCCACAATAATGTGGCTCTGACGTACCCAATTCGCTCTTTCTACGCTCTAGCAGAAGCTTGGCGACAGCCCACCATTCTACGTTAAAACAGGATAATGGGAAAGTACACTATACGAGTAAAGTATCCGAATGCCTATTAATTGACAATAATATTGGGGTGACTACCCATCTATATATGACGGTTTGAACTCTGCTGGGCATACGTTCAGTGAAGTGTCTGAATATCTGCGAAGGAATGGTAGCCCATTTTGCCTCAAGAGCCGAAGCCAGGGAGGGTATTGATGTTGGACGGTGGGGTCTGGAGTGCTTCCGAGAATCTAACTGAACCCAAATGTGTTCCACTGGGGTGAAGGCGGGACTCTGGGCAGGCCAGTCCACTTCAGGAATATTTCTGTCTGCAAACCATTGCTCAAAAGATGCTGCTTTAAGGAAGGCTGTATTGTCAAGCTGATATCAACCGCCATCGTCCCAGACCGATGAGGTACAAATTGCTTGATCATTTAGTGGGCTGTTAAGCACAGTGACAGGACCATATTCTAATGATGAAAAACGCTCCCATCCTGCATATTTCAGCGTTGGCACAACCCATGATGGTAGGTAACGTTATCCAGGCATTAGCGAAAACAAATTCTTCCATCGGATTGCCACAGGGTATGGCGTGATTCATCACTCCAAAACACTTGTTTCCAGTCATTCAATGTCCACTAGCGTTCCTCTTTACACCTTCTCTAGTGTCGCTTAGCACCGACTGCAGAAATGTGCGGGTGATGAGCAGTTGATCAGTCATTATACCCCACCCTTCATAATTCCCTACGGACAGTCACTGTGGTTCATGGGCTGCTGGTAACACTCTGGAACTGAGTGATTCCTTCCGTCAATTTCATGACATTTTGCACAGCCACTCTACACAGTGCTTTATGGTCCCCGCCCGTCAGACCATAAAATCTGCCTCGTCTGCGGTTGTTTCTTCGCGTTTTCACTTCTCAATCGTATCAATAACTGTCAACTTGGGCAGTTTTAAGAGGGCTGAGACGTCTCTCAGGTGACACGCAATGACTAGCTCACAATCAAAGTCACTCAGCTCTCCTGATCGATCCATTCTGTTGTTACAGTTTCTCTATCAACAAGACAATACGACCCCACATCTTTCGTATTGTCCGCGGCTCGTGGTATAGTGGATAGCGTTGCTGCCTCATGATCAAGGGGGCCCGGGCTCGATTCGCGGCCGAGTTGGCGATATTCTCTGCCCAGGGACTGGGTGTTTGTGGTTTCATCATCATTCGTGAAAGTGGCTAGATTGGATTGTGTAAGAAATTGGACTTCGAAAAAGTTGGGACTTTGTACAGGCGCTGATGGCAGCGCAGTTGAGCGCCCCACAAACCAAACATCATGATCATCATCCTCTTGTATTGGTGAATACGCTCCTCGTGACATCTATTTGCCAATTCCGCGGTACATAGGGCTGTCCAGGTATATTTGGTCAGTTTGTGCTCATTGACACGCGATAAGGGCCAGAGTTAGCCAGGATGTTTGCACAGAAGCAGTGCGTCAGATGGTTTGAACTGCTGTGGCGTTAAAACTGTTTGAGAAATCGTGCATCGAACGCAACAATTTACCTGTAGCAGCCGATGTCCTTAGCGACTGAGTCATCCAGACACAACTGCACGATCTACGCCCACAGCTTTACTTCTTCCTGTAACTCACTCTGAGTTGTGCAAAGAATACAGAAGAAATCTATCCGTGGGCTTCTCGTAGCACGAATGTAGATATTTGGAGAGATAAGCATCGAAATTCAATCCATTGGACGCAAAGTTGTGAAGGCTACATCAAATACCACAGGCTGATGGCAACAATCTCACGTATGCTCAGCATCGTCTGGCTTTTACAAACAATAGCGAAGTTGTCAACTGCTTCTTATTTTGCTCATTATTACAATATTGGTAAGCTGTGCTACAGGCGAACAAAGAACAACAGATATACTAATATGTTCTTTCGGACATGTCCGAAAGAACAGGCACCATATGTATATAAGTACACTACTGGCCATTAAAATTGCTGCACCACGAACATCACATGCTACAGACGCGAAATTTAATCGACAGGAAGACGATGCTGTGATATGCAAATGATTAGCTTTTCAGCGCATTCACACAAGGTGGCGACACCTACAACGTGCTGACATGAGCAAAGTTTCCAACCGATTTCTCATACACAAACAGCAGTTGACCGGCGTTGCCTGGTGAAACGTTGTTGTGATGCCTCGTGTAAGGAGGAGAAATGCGTACTATCACGTTTCCGACTTTGATAAAGGTCGGATTGTAGCCTATCGCGATTGCGGTTTATCGTATCGCGACACTGCTGCTCGAGTTGGTCGAGATCCAATGATCGTTAGCAGAATATGGAATCGGTGGGTTCAGGACGGTAATACGGAACGCCGTGCTGGATCCCAGCGGCTTCGTATCACTAGCAGTCGAGATGACATGCATCTTATCCGCATGGCGGTAACGGATCGACCAGCCACGTCCCGATCCCTGAGGCAACAGATGGGGACGTTTGCAAGACAACAACCATCTGCACGAACAGTTCGACGACGTTTGCAGCAGTATGGACTATCAGCTCAGAGACCGTGGCAGCGGTTACCCTTGACGCTGCATCACAGACAGGAGCGCCTGCGATAGTGTACTCAACGACGAACCTGGGTGCACGAATGGCAAAACGTCATATTTTCGGATGAATCCAGGTTCTGTTTACAGCATCATGATGGTCGCATCTGTGTTTGGCGACATCGCGGTGAACCCACATTGGAAGCGTGTTTTCGACAACGCCATACTGGCGCATCACCCGGCGTGATGGTATGGAGTGCCATTGGTTACACGTCTCGGTCACCTCTTGTTTGCACTGACGGCACTTTGAACAGAGGACGTTACATTTCAGCTGTGTTACGACCTGTAGCTCTACCCTTCGTTCGACCCATGTGAAACCCTACATTTCAGCACGATAGTGGACGACCGCATGTTGCAGGTCCTGTACGGGCCTTTCTGGATACAGGAAATGTTCGACTGCTGCCCTGGTCAGCACATTCTCCAGATCTCTCACCAACTGAAAATGTCTGGTCAATAGTGGCCGAGCAACTGGCTCGTCACAATACGCCAGTCACTACTCTTGATGAACTCTGGTATCGTGTTGATGCTGCATGGGCAGCTGTACCTGTACACGCCATCCAAGCTCAGTTTGACTCAATGTCCAGGCGTATCAAGGCCGTTATTATGACCAGAGCTGGTTGTTCTGGGTACTGATTTCACAGGATGTATGCACCCAAATTGCGTGAAAATGTACTCACATGTCAGTTCCAGTATAATATATTTGTGCAATGAATACCCGTTTATCGTCTGCATTTCTTCTTGGTGTAGCAATTTTAATGGCCAGTAGTGTATATAGTTCTGGCAATACCGGCCTTGACCTTCATCTTCTGTGCGTATGCACACATATTCCCCGAACTCTTACGGGACTTGGTAAGAATGTCCTCCGCGAGTAATGAGTGTGTGGGGTGGAATACTACGAATGTAGTGTGTGGACATACAAGTTGAGAATGCGGGTCTCGCGGGAGGCTGCACGAGATAGTCCATGCAGTCGCACCATCCTCTGTGCCCTCGGTGGCTCAGATGGCAGCTGGCAGCGAGGTCAACTTCTGAAAATCACAATTCATGCATGTGGGGCGTGGAATAGAACCAGGAACGGAAGGACCCTTACCTGCGTTGCAAACTCTCCGCTGTTTGGGTATCACCTTTCATAAGGAGACGGCGGCAACGGTTGCGGACAACTTCCGACTCAGAGTCGCACGGCAGTTCGACCTACGGTTAATGGATATGCTGCAGCGTGTGCTACTCGTCAACCTTTATCTCTCGCCCATGATGTGCCACCTGACGCACTTTCTCCCCTTGACGCGCACGATGGCTACGAGGATTCAGGCGGATTTTGGGTACTATGTAAGCCTGGGACAGCTCGTAAGCCTGGGACAGAACAACACGCTTACCCTCCCAGCGCGAGAGGGGGGCGTTGGTTTAGTGAAAGTGCACCAGAAGGCGCGTGCCATGTATGTTAATACTATGCTCAAACGGTGGCGCAACAGGAATCACTCGCTTACGGGGACGATCATCGAAGAACTAGAACCAACATCGCATCTTCCTCCAGTCAGTGTCGGCAATATATCGCCCCCGTTAACGTATGTGCGCACGTTCACCGCTGAACACAGATACGTTCGAGATCGTTTACCGACGTCCCGACAGTCCACATCGAAGGACGTGTACCATCTGCTTCTTCGACAGATCGCCCGGAATAGGATGGAATGGAGACATCCAGCAGTTAATTGGCACGTGGTGTGGCGCACGGTACACCACCCCCACCTCCCAACAACAGCCAGATCAACACGGTACATTGCAGTGAACCGCAAATTCCCTACGAATGATTTGGCGGATTCGCCCATGTGTCAGCAATGCGGCGTGCTGGATAAAGACGACCATCAGCTGGTTTGCGGCGAGGCATTGGCAGTCTGGACTCTCGCAAGGAGGATAATAGCGTTCATGTGGCGCAGTATCTATACAGCAGTCTCTTCTGATATAGTATTGTTTCCGGAGGAAACGTATTTTCCGCGTCATAAGACGAAAGCAGTGGCGTGGATCACAGGTATGACGGTCCATTACATCTGCAGAGGCACATGTCGGAACGTTCTGAACGTACTGGATTACTGTCAATACTCGCACGATGGACACACAAAACTGTTACGGCTACAAAATAACAAGGATAGGTATGCGAATTTCCTAGTAACGGTTTTTGCGGACCCGCTATATACTTGGGGTGTGCCGGGTGCCCAAAGAGCAGCGGCGGTGCTGTCGTTGTGAAACCGACCAAGTAAAGTGATCAGCTAAGGATAATTATGCAAGTACGCGAACTAGGAAGAACTAACACTTGCACAGTTATCAATGTGATGTTATTCGAATTTTGTTTTAATATCTATAAATACTTTTCTTTAGGGTGCCGGAGGTGGCCCACTCTGACTTTGTTGTTATTTCATGCGGCATGGTAGAACGGCTGCGAGGTTCCTTCCAGGACAGTTATAATGTGTGAGGGTGCACTATGATTATTTTGTGAATAATAAAGGTTTCTGTTCCTCCTACCCTCCTTAAAGAAAAACAAAAAAAAGGAAATCCCGGGTTCGAGTCCCAGTCGGGGCACACATTTTCACCTGTCCCTGTTGATATATACCAACGCCCGTCAGCAGCTGAAGGTATTAATATAATTCTAATTAAGAACAGCAGAGGAAACTAGAAGCAACAAATAACAATGAAGTTAACAAAGTTTAGGACAACGTTTTGAACTGAAATGAAAGTATAAGAAATTCATAATATTAATTTTGAAATAAAATTGATGTATAAAAGAGCAGGAATTCATTAATTTCTATTCCACAGCCACTAAATCCATCAAAAGAAAATCGCCATCTGAAGTAATCTAGATGTGCGGTATTACCACAAGAGGAACCTCGATGGGCAGAATATCTGTCCCGGGAATGTGGGTGGCCATTAGCCCATTAATTCACATAACCGAAGAAATAAGAGAAACGAGGAGTAAAATTTCTGTCCACTATTCCTGAAAAGACACAGCATTTAACAGCCGGTAATTACATTGAATTATATCTTCAAAAGGAATTTAAAAAAAAGATATAGGTGTTTATCGTAAAAATACGCTGAAAATGAGAGAAAAAGATAGTCACCACAGAAATAAAGTGCCTCTAAATTTTGCCTGAAATTACCAAGTAAAGAAGCAGTTTGCGGACAAGTGCATGAAAGGTTAGAGTTATAGGACGTTATTTTCTTTATGGGAGGTACTTAGGAGTATATGAGCAACACAGATGTGTGTGTGTGTGTGTGTGTGTGTGTGTGTGTGTGTGTGTGTGTGTGTGTGTGTGTGTGTGTATCAACTTCATGTTAGGCGTTCTTGAGTTGGGGCCGGCCGTTGTGACCGAGCGGTTCTAGGAGCTTAAGTCCGGAACCGCACGACCGCTACGGTCACAGGTTCGAATCCTGCCTCGGGCATGGATGTGTGTGATGTCCTTAGGTTAGTTTGGTTTAACTAGTTCTAACTTCTAGAGGGCTGATGAGCTCAGATGTTAAGTCCCATAGTGCTCAGAGCCATTTGAACGATTTTTTGAGTTGGAAACCAGTCCTAGGCCGAATTAAGCAACTTGCAGTTCCAGTTTCTCCAAAATATCCAGTTAAAGAACGGTACTGCATGTATAGAAGACGTCTGGAAACGTTGCAATACTTCTTCTGTAGGTGTAGAAATGGAGCATTTTATTTGTTTACTCCATAGGTTATTCTTTGTTTTGATATTTATCTATGTAGAGTAACCAACACGCATAAAGAAGATAACTATTATTTTGGCAACGTGATATTAAAAACTATTCCTAACACCCTGTTGTTTACGAACCATCCACTGTTATCCCCACTGTAAGTTTATTGCGTCTGTTTCATTAGTTACATGAAAAACTTTATGTCAATTTAACGTTACATGATCCAAGCGATTGCTAAGAATCACAGTGACCCAGAATTACAGGTTCTTACTCCACGTTTGTGGAAGTGTCACTGCTACACTGAATAACAAACAGTTAAGAAATTTTGCAGAACTATAGTGTTACAAGTAGAACTGTTAACTGAATCTAGATTTGAATACTAGTAAATACTAGTATCACTTCTTTAATCTGTGGCAATGTATGTTAATGTGGAAAATGTCGATGTGCACCGTGGGTCAGATTCCCCAATCCCCCCAATCAACTGGCTCGATAACTCAGTTCAAAGCTCGAAGGGAGGCAAATGGTTACCTCCTCCAAGATGACAGTGTATTGTATTCTGTATTCAAACTGGGGACCTAGAAATGACGGATAGGTTTCGTCCCGATGTAGCCCTCAGTGGTTCACAGCAGGCCACAGCAGTCTACCACCCCACCACCACCCCACACCGAACCCAGCGTTATTGTGCACTTCGGCCCACAGTGGACCCCTCTGCGACAGCCTCATACCAGACGGGTGTAATGCCAATTGTTTGCGTTGTATGGTGTACGCGTACGTGGAGACAGTGTTTGCGCAGCAATCGCCGACATAGTGTAACTGAGGCCGAATGAGAGGAACCAGCCTTTATTCGCCGAGGTTGATGGAAAACCGCCTTAAAAACCATCCACAGTCTGGGCGGCACACCGGACCTCGACACTAATCCGCCGGGCGGTTTCGTGTCGGGGACTGGCACGCCTTCCCACTCGGGAAGCATTCTGTTAGACCGCGCGGCTAGTCGAGCAGGCGAGATGACAGTGCTTATTAAAGTTCTGTGGTGTTCGAAACAGACTTAGAGTCGATGACCGCTTTATGTAACATGTCTTAAACAGAGTGACTGAGCCATAGTTATTTTAACAAGAAACAAAATACGTGTGGTGTCACCGCCAGACACCACACTTGCTAGGTGGTAGCTTAAATCGGCGCGGTCCATTTATTAGATGTCGGACCCGCGTGTCGCCACTGTGTGATCGCAGACCGAGCGCCACCACAAGGCAGGTCTTGAGATACGGAATAGCACTCGCCCCAGTTGTACGACGACTTTACTAGCGACTACACTGACGAAGCCTTTCTCTCATTTGCCGAGAGACAGTTAGAATAGCCTTCAGCTAAGTCAATGGCTACGACCTAGCAAGGCGCCATTAATCAATTAAGATAGAGTCTCACTTGTATCATCAAGGAATGCTGTATTCACATGAAGGATTAAAAGTTAAGTATTAACGCAGCTACGTACTATTCTTGCTACCATTCATTACGTATACTGTTTCAGACCTCTATCTAGCCTACGTAAGATTACGCGTGCCTTTCGGCTACTTCAGTGTGGCGTAGCTGTCTTGTTACGCCACAACAATACGTGTATACAGTTTTCGTACATAGCAGAAGCACTTAGTAACATATTTTGCCAGTGATAAGACAAACAGTAGTCGATTAAAAAAATGTCAAGTGTCAGAAAGGAATTGAAACGAGTCTTAATTTGCAACCGATACCCAGTTCTAGGATATTGGCAACAATACCTTCAAATTAGACCAGATAGCTTAATGGATAGAGGTAACGCTACAATCGCCTTCGGGAGGAAGGTGCTTGAAAAAACTCTTCAGTCATCTTGATTTAGGTCTTCTGTTTTCTCTCTCTATGGTTCCTTTCCCATCAACACCAATGCGAGGCTGCATTCAATCTCGTCCACATCGTTCTCTTCGAGTCATTAGACCTTTGTCTTCCGTCTTTTCTTTTCAAGAAAGTAGGTTGTATTACAAGTTAACCTGAAAAGTAACCAAACGTTGACTTTTTCACCTTGATTGATGTTCCATGTGTCCAAAGCAACGCACAGAAAAATCGAAACGTGCTTTATCGCCTTGTGAAACGTCCTTAATTAGAGAATCGCGTGAGGGTCATTTGTACTCGAAAGAGCCGTACAGGATATTGCTGAGCAAACAAAATGTCACTGGCAACTTTAAGACTTCTATTTATTTGCAAGTGTGCTCTGCAGAACCCTGAATGGGACCCTATCAAACAGTGCAGGAGTTACCTAGGTGGTGCAAATACCTCTACAGAAATAACTAAAATGCTTTTTTCTTATTAATTCCTACGTCGGTTCATTCCCACCCACTGTAATACTGCAATCGGGCGAAGTGGCTCGGTGGTTAGCATACGAGACTCGCATTCGGGAGGATGGCGGTTCAAACCAGCACCTGGCCATCCAAATTTAGATTTTCCGTGACTTCCCTAAATTTCTCCAGGGAAATGTCGGGATAGTTCCTTTGAAAAGGACACGGTCGATTTCTTTCCCCTTCCTTGGCACAACCCGAGCTTGTGCCCCGTGTCTGTTGACCTCGATGTCGACGGGACTAATGTCCCTGCACTACTGCAAAACGGAAAAGTCTGTAAGCAGGCTTCAGTACTTATTACTGAACAGTTTGTATTTAATTAAGTAATGTAAGTTGCGCAACGAGGAATCAAGTTTCGTGAGTAAGTTGCATTTTGTACGGGAATGAGGTCACAAGGCTAATTTATGCTATAGTAAACTAACAGTAGATGGCACACAGAGAGAGAGAGAGAGAGAGAGAGAGAGAGAGAGAGAGAGAAGAGAGATCACCCACTGTAAGGAATGTACTGAGTGTCCCAGAAAGGTGCGACAAACTTAGAGGGGCTGTAGAGAGTATCGTGAGAAACAGATAGAGGATGGGAACCCGTCACCGAACGATGCTACAGAGCGACAAAGTTACAGGCACAGGCGCCTGCCACTACGCCACCGCTTAGACAACAGACGTGATTTAGTACGCTGACGCACTGTAAGCGGAGTACCTCGCGACGTTGTTTGTTCTTCAGTGATCGTAACTCATTGCCACTATCGCCAGTGGAGGAGACGGAGCTAGCTGCAAGGTAGAGAGGCCTTTTCTCCTAGGAATGCGATGCTCTCTTGCCTTGATGGATAACGGTCTCGGATATGGGATTTTTATCCGTAGTTTATTTTTCTCCTACGCACCGAAAAAACTGTGAAAGGTATTTAAATTGAGTGTTATACATTTAGAAACATTTTTAAACAAACTTTAATGCATACGATGACCGTTCGTAATATATCGCTAATATCATTATTTTAGATTAATACTTAATATAATTTACGAGACAATAGCTTTTGAAAAATCAAATGAAATTCTTCCCCGTTTGTCAAAATCAGTGGGTAACATCCCTCCATGCACTGCAGTGATGCTACCAACTGAGGCACACGACACGCCTAACAACTTTTGGCGTGCTTGTTACAAGAAAGTATGCCGTCATCCAAAAGACGTGCGGTGCCGATAAGCTTCAAAAAGAAAAAAAAAAATTGGAAATTTGTGGTAAGTTCGATGGGACTAACACACTACTTAATCAAACTTAAACTAACTTACGCTAAGCACAACACACACACTCCCATGCCCCAGGGAGTGGTTCTGTGATATTAATTGAACATTTACAATTTAATTGTACCATTTACACATTTATATCATCAATTAAATTAGTGTAACGTATCTTTCTTTGAGAAAGTGATTATAACAATGTATATCAAAGTAAACTACAAAGACTAGCAAAGCTTAAGAACGCATTTAGCTGTCGCATGATATGTTATTGCCAAGTAACATAGCTCAATGGAACCTGGTCTAGCCGGCCGGTGTGGCCGAGCGGTTCTAGGCGCTTCAGTCTGGAACCGCGCGACCGCTACGGTCGCAGGTTCGAATCCTGCCTCGGGCATGGATGTCTGTGATGTCCTTAGGTTAGTTAGGTTTAAGTAGTTCTAAGTTATAGGGGACTGATGACCTTAGAAGTTAAGTCCCATAGTGCTCAGAGCCATTTTTGAACCAAACCTGGTCTATACACCAAAAGAACTGCTACAGTGTAGTACAGATGGTGACTAAAGGAAATACCTAATGAGAAGAAAAGAAGTGTGAATTCCATTCAACACGCAATAATTACACGGAAGTGACCGCTATTTATGATTGTCACGGGGACATTACAAAATGCGGGACATGGTTTTTAACAGCGTGTATGCTTATAACCCGTACACGCTCTCCGACGTGTACCCATACTAGGTACGAGCTTAGGATGTAGTTCTTGTGGTAGGACGATTCATTATTCCACCAGTGCAGTTCATGCTCGATGATTCATTGGTGCGTTTGGACATGCTGTATTATGTCTCCCCATCGCATCATACACTGATATATCGTTTCTAAGATGGGGAACCTGTAAGATACCCCTTATTTGCAGATAAGAGTCCTTTTACTTTATTTCCAGTTTTGCTATTTCACATACGTGAAGTGAATGTATCAGCACTGCAGAACGTATGGAGTAAGGGACGAGCGGTATGTTCCCAAGCCGGCCAGCAGAGGCGGTGGGCCATCTGGCTCTTTCAAAGTCAGTGGCATGATGTACCGACGCATAAATCGCTCGTAGCGTCTCAAAGAGATGCGCAAATAAGGTGCATTTATCCTGGTGCAAATCAAGTAATTGTTATTAACAAATATTTGGTAATGAAAGTTGCCTTTTGCCACTTAGATATTAGGAGGCATCTGCAGGTCATAAATACTATCTTTCAGTAATTTTACAATGCCACGGATCTTCGGTGTTAGTAAATAAATGAATAACTTTGGCATAACCGAAGGCGTGCAGTCTTAAACGAGCTACACCGATGTATGTTCAAGTTACGGATTGTGCGCCATAGTCGGAAGTCGTCGATAGGATACGTTTCGATCTAGTCGAGAAGTAAATCATGCTCTCTTACTGTAAGTAATTTGCTTACAATCGGTGTGAACAAGTTCATTTTACGGTGTTTCTTAAATACACAGACCATAATCGCATCCCGTGTAAAAATTATCTGCACAAGAAAATCTTCTTTCCACTTCATTACGTAAAACATAGGCAGTAATATTGCACTTCTGGAATCCGACGGTGTTGCCACAGCTCTGCAAACGACATAAACCTACGAGAGCATCTTCACGTAATAGGTAGAAAGAATTCCCACGCGGCGACTCACTAAGTCAGTTCAGTGATGGACTGGATTAATTATCGCAAAACCCGGATGAGAAAACATGGCCAGTTATACCGTACGCATCTTATACCACCATCTACGGAGTCACCCGCTAAACTGAGACATTTCTGGAGGTTTAGTGCGAGTGGGGGGGTTCTTACAAACCGACAGGCGAATGCATTCGCCAAATAGCTTTTCGTTCCAAGAGCTCTTTCACCTGCGCTGTTTGATCCGGTCACGCATTGTCTGCCATAAAAATGATATCTGCGCCGAATGCATCCTTGAAAAGACGTACATGGGGAAGCATTACAGTGTTACAGTCACGTCAACCGACCAGTGTACGCTGTTGATTGATGTGGAGGTCAGTACGTTCAGCCAACGTTATGTCTCCCCCACCATAACCCCCGGATCATCAAAACTAACATCTTCGACAATGTTCTTGGGTGCATTTATTTGTTTCCCACATCTTGCCATGGGGGTATGGTTGGTTCAAATGGTTCTGAGCACTATGGGACTCAACTGCTGAGGTCATTAGTCCCCTAGAACTTAGAACTAGTTAAATCTAACTAACCTAAGGACATCACAAACATCCATGCCCGAGGCAGGATTCGAACCTGTCGTGGGTGTATGTCCAGAATCACTACTCAGGCTAAATCTGCTCTTGCCCGAGGAGAGCTCTTGACACCACTCATTTTCTGACGTGGGTTCTTTCTTGTCTGTCGCAGATCGTAGTCTCCCCTGTAGCTGTAGCTGAGCTTCGTCGACGACCTCCTCTCACTCGGGCATCAGTACCAATGTTTGGGAACGCCCATCATGCTCGTGAAATAATGCTGTGAGCAATATCAAACTGCTGGCCTACACTCGTCACATTTCGTCCGTCTTCCAGTTTCCCAATGATTATTCCCGGTATAAACTCATCCAGATGTTGTCTTTGGGCGATTTTGTAATGAGAATGAAAACCATTACAGTGCAACGTAACGGCTCCCCGACTGGCGTACTGTCTTTTCCCGTTTGTTCATACTTAAGCAAACCGCCAATTAAGTTGCATTATGAGAGAAGGTAGTGCTCTTGGAAGGGGCACAGAAGGTAGTGATGGAGCAGTATTTGTTAAAATATGAGGACTGTTTAATCCTTGTGGGATAGCCTCCACATACACATTTTGAACAGCCACCACGAATTTTCTCCAAAAATGTGGGTGGTATCAGTGAACCAAGCGGTGGGCGCCTTCATTAAGAGAAAAGGGGTGGAAAAATAGTTTCGAGACAGCTGAAACACCTACATTATTGGGGACGATTTGACTGAGACGACAAGACACAGTGCATCGCAGAACAAGGTTCTGTAAGAAAATATAATCCGATGGACACAAAATTCCTATAAAACTGCTGTAAAAGTGCACATCGTCTCTTCTGTAGCGATTGCCTACGGAGTTGGACAGGTATCTCATTGATTCTTTCACGCCTATCAGTGGGAATTGTGCCAAAATATATTTCTTTCCTTTGTATTTTCGGCTCTACTCTTCCCCGGTAATGTTCCATGACTGAGAAAAACCACTCAGCTGTTGAGGACTAAAAACGAACCTATGAACTATATCTGTGTTTCTGAATTCCTACCCCGTTCATTACAAGCCCTTATAACTCATTCAGTGCTACAGAGACTGCGTTTTATTCCTGAACTGCTTCAAAGTTTCCAAAGCCTGTATTCAAAAAAACAGTAGACATACGGTGCATTTATGCCGTTACATTATTAGCTTCACCATTGTACTACTACCTTTCCGCAACCAAACTGAAAAACTAGACTGAGACATTGCACCTCAAAGTTCGCAGCTTTTCTACCTTCGATTCTCTTGCTTGTTCGAAGCAGGGAGTCTGAGGAAAATTTTTAGTCATTTGCTGCGATTCGTCCTACTTTCTCTGACGATTTTCTTACTTTCGGCATTGTGATTAACATTTTGGGTAGTAGTGAAGAGATATTTAGTAAAATCCCTGAGAAGTCGTCGTGTCCATAGTACCTGAGTTTAATATATTCTTTATTAGAAGCCAACAGCCTTTTTTACTTCTCTGCTGATCGTTTGTGTTATTAATCTTATAAAATCTTCGTTTCTTCGATGACTGATATTTAATTTCGTTCTTCGCTTCAGCAAATTTGGCACAGTTATTTAATTTCGTTCTCTGGTTAATAAACTGTATGTTAGCAAATTTTATTCAGTATCATAATGAAAAGTTTGGAGGCACAATTTATTGGTTTTCATGGCTCACGTGGCATGGCATTGTTCTTGTATTCGTATTCTGGCTGTTTCATTTTCCTCAATTTGCGATTTATTGGACAAATATTTGTTAATCGTAACTCTTTGATTTCGAGAACCAGCAACGCAGTATGGTGACTATTGAAACCACATCGCTCACTATGACTCTCGTTCTAGTATCTAGGTCTTTTTTAACTTTTTTGAAGTAATGTTTTCATTAAGGAGTGGTAGTCACATCCCATAGAGCTTCCAGACGTCACATCACTGCAAGTGGTTTATTAATCATCGTGTAATCACAGTCCGTCGTAACAGACTTTCCGCGGTTGTGGTGCTCCCCGTATTAATGAGCAGCAATGTACTTAGTTTCCGCTTGAGTGATATCAGATAGGCAAGAAAAATGTACGATTTAGTTACGGATTTTGTGTATGATATGTGTACTAAAATTTTAGTTTTTCTGTTTGTTCATGTTGCACATGGAAGATGGTGACAAGTGAGCCAATAGTGTTCCCCGGATGCAGCTGTCGGCAGTGCGGGTCACTAAACAAAAGAGCGTCGACGTTACTCGGCGGGGAAAACATCGTCTTATCACTGTCAAATCTTCTCATAAAAAATTATGCTAGAAATTGATGTGCATAAAATATGTGAGTCCTCAAAATGTCTTGTACATGTAATGATCACAGTTTATTATCTCAAAGTGTTATAAACAAAAATACTGCTAATTTGAAGGTGTTGTGACCATGTGCGTCGAGCAGCGTAGTGATTCTATGAACGACCATGAAATAAAGATTCTCAATTTTACTGACTCCTGAAAGTTTGTGGTTGATACAGTATTTAACTGAACAAGTGGACTTTCATTCTGAACGCTACTTTAAAAATTATTGGTGAGCATGGAGATCTTTTAATTATTGGGAACGTCGGAACATATGCTGAAAGATTCACTTGTTTGAGAATAAGTGTCTGCATCAGTATTCTGGGAAACGAGAAAGAGTGAATACTTAATTTCTGTAAAGTGATTAACTTTGTACAACTAATCTAAATAGTTTCACTTTAATGATTGATTATGGTGGTAACTAAAGCCTTTATATCGGAACAATACATTTATGCAAACTTTGCATCAATCTGTGATAATTTTTCAGTAACGGTTTCGGATTGAATGCATCTTCGATGTTTAAGTGAACAAAATAACTTTGTAGAATAACAGCTCTTACACTTTTACCGAAAGTATTTATTGAAATTGTAATAGAAAAACTTGTATATTACGCGGCAGAGCACTCAAATAGTATCTCTGACTGATCGAATTCACTGACGAAAAGTGTCGTTGTTTTGCGAAACAGTTAAAGAAGTTCCGACACTACGGCAAAGAGTACAGGAAATTTTACAAGCATTCCGTTCTCGACTAGGTGAACTAAACGATGTATTTTCCATTAAGTAGGCTACAAAATTCATCCGGTGTGATTTACGTATGAGGTATGGTCCCGAAGATGAACACTGTCATGTATATCAACGAAAGAAGCTAGTTAAAAAATGTTAACTAATTTCTAATACATCTGAAGGGAAGAACTATCCATATTACTTCAAGCTGGAGAGTACGCAGCCTGCGTAGTACATCATTGCAACGAATATCGGGACGAGTCACCTCTTAGTACACAACTGATACAACCATTCTACTTATACAAAATCGAAACTTTTCTCCTCAAACACACAAAGTCTTTTGATCATTACTGTAGATTGTTGCGTCTGATGTGTTTTACAGGTCTGTTAAATTTTTGAAATATTTATTTACTATTATTTACTAATTTTGTATTTATTCGTTTTTTTGTTTACGGAGTAATACCAAAGTGTAAGGCAAGTGTTAACGCAATCTGATTTCCTTTTAGAATTCTGCGGAAGTAATGTTTAACGTAGCATACGCATCTCAGACCGAGAGCAATTACTATAAATTTTCCTGTGTAGCTGATGGAAGTTTCTAAACCTGTGTGTTTCCAGAAAAGACGAAACAGTCTTGCCCCACCGATCCGTATTTACAAAACGCTTGCCTTATTTATGAGATACGCCGCAGGTAATGTCACCTTCTAATCCAAACACGAAGTGCGTTTGTAGTGCAAATGCGCGTTAATTCGTTAAATTACAGCATTTGCCGTATGTTTCTACGGAATTTAATCCTCTATCTCACTGCACGCCAGGTGGTGCATTCCTAATAGCTAGTGTACTATTCCAAATGGAATTTATACGGCTCAGGTGCACAGTTTAATGAATTTAAATATAATCGTTTGAAAGCTGCTGCAGTTTAGCAAAATCATTACACACTGCGGAAGTAATGCATTGTTTTCGAACAATAAATCAAAAGTAATTTTATTAAAAGGGGGGAAATGCTGCCGCAATAATTCGTTGCTGCAGAATAACAACACCACTACCAATACTAATATCAATAAAATACTTTGATTTATTAACGGTTAGAAAGTTAACTGTCGATCAACTTACGCTTGTTTTTTCTTACACGTCATTAAACTTATTACAAGAATATAGAACTGTGGATGACTCGAAGTTCTCAATGTTTTAGACAGGCAGTAAGTAATCAACAAGTCATTATCTCTCCCAAGTTGGTGCAAACAGCATTAAACTCATATCGAACTCTCGTCAAAGTAGAATTCAAGTTTGTGAAGTCATAACTTCGTCTAAATTTGGCAGTTACTTACATAATAGTAAATTGTTATCGTTAATATGCTACTTACAGTACAAATGTAGAACGTCGTAGTGATGTTTAGTACTAGTCTTACCTGCAAACAAGAGAAATATTACTGTCAAACGAGTCAAAGATACAAGGTAGATATAAGATACAATACTCACTTTGGACCATGATCTCTAATAAGTTTAAATATATTACTCTGAAATGTGAAAATAACAGCACCACTTATCAAATCTTGGAAGTCAGGAAAAATATTTACGTCTATATTGCCCGTTAGAGAATCGGCGAAAGTACGCTATTCACTCAATTTCACGTGAAAACGACATCTGTTGTTGTTGTTGTTGTGGTCATCAGTCCTGAGACTGGTTTGATGCAGCTCTCCATGCTACTCTATCCTGTGCAAGCTTTTTCATCTCCCAGTACCTACTGCAACCTACATCCTTCTGAATCTGCTTAGTGTATTCATCTCTTGGTCTCCCTCTACGATTTTTACCCTCCACGCTGCCCTCCAATACTAAATTGGTGATCCCTTGATGCCTCAGAACATGTCCTACCAACCGATCCCTTCTTCTGGTCAAGTTGTGCCACAAACTTCTCTTCTCCCCAATCCTATTCAATACTTCCTCATTAGTTATGTGATCTACCCATCTAATCTTTAGCATTCTTCTGTAGCACCACATATCGAAAGCTTCTATTCTCTTCTTGTCCAAACTATTTATCGTCCATGTTTCACTTCCATACATGGCTACACTCCATACGAATACTTTCAGAAATGACTTCCTGACACTTAAATCAATACTGGATGTTAACAAATTTCTCTTCTTCAGAAACGCTTTCCTTGCCATTGCCAGCCTACATTTTATATCCCCTCTACTTCGACCATCATCAGTTATTTTGCTCCCCAAATAGCAAAACTCCTTTACTACTTTAAGTGCCTCATCTCCTAATCTAATTCCCTCAGCATCACCCGACTTAATTAGACTACATTCCATTATCCTTGTTTTGCTTTTGTTGATGTTCATCTTATATCCTCCTTTCAAGACACGGTCCATACCATTCAACTGCTCTTCCAAGTCCTTTGCTGTCTCTGACAGAATTACAATGTCATCAGCGAACCTCAAAGTTTTTATTTCTGCTCCATGAATTTTAATACCTACTCCGAATTTTTCTTTTGTTTCCTTTACTGCTTGCTCAATATACAGATTGAACAACATCGGGGAGAGGCTACAACCCTGTCTTACTCCCTTCCCAACCACTGCTTCCCTTTCATGCCCCTCGACTCTTATAACTGCCATCTGGTTTCTGTACAAATTGTAAATAGCCTTTCGCTCCCTGTATTTTACCCCTGCCACCTTTAGAATTTGAAAGAGAGTATTCCAGTCAACATTGTCAAAAGCTTTCTCTAAGTCTACAAATGCTAGAAACGTAGGTTTGCCTTTCCTTAATCTTTCTTCTAAGATAAGTCGTAAGGTCAGTATTGCCTCACGTGTTCCAGTGTTTCTACGGAATCCAAACTGATCTTCCCCGAGGTTGGCTTCTACTAGTTTTTCCATTCGTCTGTAAAGAATTCGTGTTAGTATTTTGCAGCTGTGACTTATTAAGCTGATAGTTCGGTAATTTTCACATCTGTCAACACCTGCTTTCTTTGGGATTGGAATTATTATATTCTTCTTGAAGTCTGAGGGTATTTCGCCTGTTTCATACATCTTGCTCACCAGATGGTAGAGTTTTGTCTGGACTGGCTCTCCCACGGCCGTCAGTAGTTCCAATGGAATATTGTCTACTCCGGGGACCTTGTTTCGACTCAGGTCTTTCAGTGCTCTGTCAAACTCTTCACGCAGTATCATATCTCCCATTTCATCTTCATCTACATCCTCTTCCATTTCCATAATATTGTCCTCAAGTACATCGCCCTTGTATAGACCCTCTATATACTCTTTCCACCTTTCTGCTTTCCCTTCTTTGCTTAGAACTGGGTTTCCATCTGAGCTCTTGATATTCATACAAGTCGTTCTCTTATCTCCAAAGGTCTCTTTAATTTTCCTGTAGGCGGTATCTATCTTACCCCTAGTGAGATAGGCCTCTACATCCTTACATTTGTCCTCTAGCCATCCCTGCTTAGCCATTTTGCACTTCCTGTCGATCTCATTTTTGAGACGTTTGTATTCCTTTTTGCCTGTTTCACTTACTGCATTTTTATATTTTCTCCTTTCATCAATTAAATTCAATATTTCTTCTGTTACCCAATGATTTCTACCAGCCCTCGTCTTTTTACCTACTTGATCCTCTGCTGCTGTCACTACTTCATCCCTCAAAGCTACCCATTCTTCTTCTACTGTATTTAATTCCCCCATTCCTGTCAATTGCTCCCTTATGCTCTCCCTGAATCTCTGTACAACCTCTGGTTCTTTTAGTTTATCCAGGTCCCATCTCCTTAAATTCCCACCTTTTTGCAGTTTCTTCAGTTTTAATCTACAGGTCATAACCAATAGATTGTGGTCAGAGTCCACATCTGCCCCTGGAAATGTCTTACAATTTAAAACCTGGTTCCTAAATCTCTGTCTTACCATTATATAATCTATCTGATACCTTTTAGTATCTCCAGGGTTCTTCCATGTATACAACCTTCTTTCATGATTCTTAAACCAAGTGTTAGCTATGATTATGTTGTGCTCTGTGCAAAATTCTACCAGGCGGCTTCCTCTTTCATTTCTGTCCCCCAATCCATATTCACCTACTATGTTTCCTTCTCTCCCTTTTCCTACACTTGAATTCCAGTCACCCATGACTATTAAATTTTCGTCTCCCTTCACAATCTGAATAATTTCTTTTATTTCATCATACATTTCTTCAATTTCTTCGTCATCTGCAGAGCTAGTTGGCATATAAACTTGTACTACTGTAGTAGGTGTGGGCTTCGTATCTATCTTGGCCACAATAATGCGTTCACTATGCTGTTTGTAGTAGCTTACCCGCATTCCTATTTTCCTATTCATTATTAAACCTACTCCTGCATTACCCCTATTTGATTTTGTGTTTATAACCCTGTAGTCACCTGACCAGAAGTCTTGTTCCTCCTGCCACCGAACTTCACTAATTCCCACTATATCTAACTTCAACCTATCCATTTCCCTTTTTAAATTTTCTAACCTACCTGCCCGATTAAGGGATCTGACATTCCACGCTCCGATCCGTAGAACGCCAGTTTTCTTTCTCCTGATAACGACATCCTCTTGAGTAGTCCCCGCCCGGAGATCCGAATGGGGGACTATTTTACCTCCGGAATATTTTACCCAAGAGGACGCCATCATCATGTAATCATACAGTAAAGCTGCATGCCCTCGGGAAAAATTACGGCTGTAGTTTCCCCTTGCTTTCAGCCGTTCGCAGTACCAGCACAGCAAGGCCGTTTTGGTTATTGTTACAAGGCCAGATCAGTCAATCATCCAGACTGTTGCCCTTGCAACTACTGAAAAGGCTGCTGCCCCTCTTCAGGAACCACACGTTTGTCTGGCCTCTCAACAGATACCCCTCCGTTGTGGTTGCACCTACGGTACGACTATCTGTATCGCTGAGGCACGCAAGCCTCCCCACCAACGGCAAGGTCCATGGTTCATGGAGGGGTAAACGACATCTAGGATTAAAATAAAAAAAAATAAAAACTTTTGAGTTATTACCTAATTTGTTTCAAAAACCACACATCAACTATACAGGTGCATTTTTTTGTTCCTCATATAGATATTATGTAAACGGATTCCTCCCCCTCTTCTTGATGGTTCAACGTAACTATGAATGAAAAATACAATAATTCTGTAGCATTAACACAATACTGTGTCTTCAATTTTTAAAACAGATATCACATCAGCCTCACAATACTGGCAAGTGAATGACAGCTCGAAATACCTAGTCTGTGAAATAAATCATAACAAGCTAAATTTCCTGTTGTTTCCATTTAGCAGAGTTACTTTAACTTAGAACAGGAATTCATTCGCTCCAATTACAGTTCGTGACAAATAGAATAATATTTATTGGCTCAGACCCAACGTGTGAAGGTTGTCTGTTACTTGTTCCTTTAGCCTTTATCATTATTGCCGTGTTAATCTTGATACAGATACCGAGTCATGTCTGCCTTTTTGCTTGGAAAGCTATGAATACTCCACGACGAAAAGACAACTTCACCCATTAGTCAACGACATAGTGATCGTACTTCTGTTGGTATTGTATCCAGGTGTTTGTACAAGATCTTTCCGTTGGGTTTTTTCGTATGGGGTCTGACAAACCATTTAAGTCCATATCAAGACTGTAGATAATCCTGAAGTGAATGTTATGCTTACGACTCATTACGAACGTTGCTCCACTGCATCAGATTCGAAGGTGCTGCATTAAGAGCACACAGCAGTGTGTGATGTATGCGCGACGAACGTTACCACTGTTTACAGTATTTTTCTGGTTGAAAAACCAGAATTTGGAAGAATTTTGCGGATGTACATTTCATGTATGTTACAGCTCGAAATCCGAAACATAGTGTAACAAAAAAGGCTGTACAATTAATCGCCTTTGAAGGAAACTCAAGATCAACTTTGTCTTTCAAGCCTCATATGCACTTCGAAATTTAAGAGATGAGATTGGATCGTGGGAAGGAAGTTCATCAATTACGAATACAGTGTTAGTGGTTGTTGTTGTTGTTGTTGTTGTTGTGGTCTTCAGTCCTGAGACTGGTTTGATGCAGCTCTCCATGCTACTCTATCCTGTGCAAGCTTCTTCATCTCCCAGTACCTACTGGAACCTACATCCTTCTGAATCTGCTTAGTGTATTCATCTCTTGGTCTCCCTCTGCGATTTTTAACCACCACGCTGCCCTCCAATACTAAATTGGTGATCCCTTGATGCCTCAGAACATGTCCTACCAACCGATCCCTTCTTCTGGACAAGTTGTGCCACAAACTTCTCTTCCCCCCAATCCTATTCAATACTTCCTCATTAGTTATGTGATCTACCCATCTAATCTTCAGCATTCTTCTGTAGCACCACATTTCGAAAGCTTCTATTCTCTTCTTGTCCAAACTAGTTATCGTCCATGTTTCACTTCCATACGTGACTACACTCCATACAAATACTTTCAGAGATGACTTCCTGACACTTAAATCTATACTCGATGTTAACAAATTTCTCTTCTTCAGAAACGCTTTCCTTGCCATTGCCAGTCTACATTTTATATCCTCTCTACTTCGACCATCATCAGTTATTTTGCTCCCCAAATAGCAAAACTCCTTTACTACTTTAAGTGTTTCATTTCCTAGTCTAATTCTCTCAGCATCACCCGAATTAATTCGACTACAATCCATTATCCTCGTTTTCCTTTTGTTGATGTTCATCTTACATCCTCCTTTCAAGACACTGTCCATTCCATTCAACTGCTCTTCCAAGTCTTTCGCTGTCTCTGACAGAATTACAATGTCATCGGCGAACCTCAAAGTTTTTATTTCTTCTCCATGGATTTTAATTCCTACTCCGAATTTTTCTTTTGTTTCCTTTACTGCTTGCTCAGTATACAGATTGAATAACATCGGGGAGAGGCTACAACCCTGCCTCACTCCCTTCCCAACCACTGCTTCCCTTTCATGTCCCTCGACTCTTATAACCGCCATCTGGTTTCTGTACAAATTGTAAATAGCCTTTCGCTCCCTGTATTTTACCCCTGACACCTTTAGAATCTGAAAGAGAGTATTCCAGTCAACACTGTCAAAAGCATTCTCTAAGTCTACAAATGCTAGAAACGTAGGTTTGTCTTTCCTTAATCTTTCTTCTAAGATAAGTCGTAAGGTCAGTATAGTGGTGTGCTTCTTGAAACAATCAGATCTATGACGTATCCAAACGTGACGTTAATAAGTTCGTCGAAATTTACTGTATCTCAGAGGTTAATACTTTTGCAGGTGTGATTTCAGATTTCAGTGCTAGACCAGAACTCGTAAGTACGAGGGTAATCCCAAAACTAAGGTCTCCTATTTTTTTATAAGTACAGAGACCTGTTTATTTCTACAATGGTTTACATCAGTTTACAGCTTGAACATTTAGCTATTTCTCGACATAATCACCATTTCTGTCGACGCATTTTTGTAGAGGCTGTGGCAGTTTTTGTACGCCCATGCCATACCAGCTCGCCGGCATAGTGTTCAGAAAGTTACGAACGGCTTCTTTCACCTCGTCGTCGGAGCTGAATCGCTTTCCGGCCAAATGTTCTTCTAACTTAGGGAACAGGTGATAGTCACTGCGGCGCCAAGTCAGGATGGGTGGGTGATTATGTTCCACTGGAAATGTTGCAGGAGATCAACGGTTTGCCGAGCGATGTGTGGGCGAGCGTTGTCATGGAGAATGTGTACGCTCTTGCTCAACATTCCTCATCTCCGGTTCTGAATTGCCCGTTTCAGTTTTTTCAGAGTCTCACAGTACCTGTCAGCGTTAATTGTGGTCCCAGTGATTCACCTCCGACGACGAGGTGAAAGAAGAGGTTCGGAACTTTCTGAACAGCGTGCCGGCGAACTGGTATGACATGGGCAAACAAACACTGCCACAGCGTCTACAAAGATGCATCGACAGAAATGGTGATTACATTTTGAACATTTAGCTATTTTTCGATATAAAATGTGTAAGTAGGCTGTTTATGTTTTCTTATTGGCAACGTTACGTAGCGCTCAATATGAAAATCACTGGCTGTGCTGTGTGCAGTCTGTCGCTAGTTTGCATTGTTGTCTGCCGTTGTAGTGTTAGGCAGCTGGCTGTGAACAGCGCGTAGCGTTGCGCAGTTGGAGGTGAGCCGCCAGCAGTGGTGGATGTGGGGAGAGAGATGGCGGAGTTTTGTAATTTTTCATGAACTGATATATTTATATATGATGATATTAAGATTTATTAAATAATTATTTTCTGATCCACATTCTTCGAAAAAGGAGCTCTTGGAATGGAGAGAACAATAAGAAGGGACTGATACCAGTAACTGCATCTATAATTTTCTTTTCAAGTACTTGGTAATTTGTTTTGTAGAATAATTTGTGGTGCACCACTTTAATTACTTAGACATTAAGATGTGATTATACATTTCCCTTATCTGCATTGTTGTTTTTACTGTAATATTTTTTCTGCTTGAGCTATGTCATGTTTAGATATAAGTTATTGCATTTGCTGTTGCTGTTTGCCAGGCATAGTGCTACTAAATTTCACATTACATTACTCTGCTAAGCCAATTTTACTACTCATTGATTTTTCATGTTGCTGCACATTGGCTCATATTAGTTGTAATTTTGCATTTTATCTGTAAATTAGATTTACTGCTGCTTGCTTTGCACTCTGCATTTTTTTGGTCATTGTTGTTTGTGTTACATGTTTTGTGCTGCTGCATTGCCTCGTCCCTTAGTTTAGCATCTGAGCTCAGTAGATTTAAGTTAGCTTAAGAGGGGGTAGCCTCTAAGAGAATGAGTTGCGATGAATTGGAAGAAATGCATTGCGAAAACAGGTTTAGGTAGGATTTTCTTGGAAATAAATGTTGAGGTAAGAAATGTGTGAACATATAAATACAGAAAGCATGCTTTGATAGAATTTTTTTGGTGGAAACAAAGGATGAAATAAGAGGAAAGATATATGAAGTTTTGGGTTGGACTGCAGTACCACATGTTACACTGAAAATGAACCCTGTCCTTTCCTATTGGTGTTATCCCACTATGTGTTTGTGTACCCTTGTGTATTTGTTTTCTTCCTGTCTCTGTGTACAGTTTCATAGAATTTTTTTCTCTTTTAATATTAAGCTACATTCACTATGATGAGGAATACTGTTATCCTCGAATATAATTGGCATTAATAATATGTTATTTACCTTATAAATATGCTTACACATTATTTATTCTGTTTAATGCTCATGTGTGAAGTTGATGTTTCAAAAATTATTGTGATCTTTTATGTATGTACTCATGTCATAATTCCACTGATGTATATGTTAGTTCGATTCTTTTGTAAAGCCTGTACTACAGATGTTATCTGTATTATTATGTTTTTAATGATGTATTTTGTACCTTTGTTATTGTATTTTTATGTTATCAAATTGTAATTGTTACCAGTTCTTCCAATTAAGTTACATTTCACTGCACACGTTTCTGTTGGTCATAGTATATGGACAATATGTGAGAAGTAGGGACTGTTAGTGTTTGCACGTGTGTTAATAATTCAGCAAGGGACTGGATAACAGCATTGCTGGTTCTAAGGACAATTCCAAAAACTTTGTGAGTGCACAAGTGGTGGTTTATGGACTTGCTATATTCTCTGCAAGAATCTTCGATGGTGATTGTGCACCTGCACAGTCGCAACGGATGGCTGCTGGCCGTCTATACCAGGACTACAGTGGGTCTGCACCTCTGGTGGCCCACCAATACCATTATCTCTACAAGGACTACAGTGGGTCTACATCTTTGATGACCCACCATGCCATTATTTCTACAAGGACTGCAGTGAGTCTGCGCCTCTGGTGGCCCACCAATACCACAATCTCTACCACGACTACAGTGGGTCTGCTCTGTGATGACTTACCTACCAATTCTTCCAAACTATGACTGACTCTGCTGTGGGTTTGCTCTGTTGTGGCCCATTATCTGTCAGCATGTCAAGAGTCAGCACTGTCTTTCCGTTGGAAGGACAACACTACTTCTTCAAGACTGCATGGAAATCCACTACTTCTGTGTGCATTTTCTTTTACTGCTCAGACTTTGAAAAAAACACTGCAATTCAACGATCAGGACTATCTTTATGGACTGCGAGAAAATTTTTGCTTTTGACCAACATTGTATCAATAAGTGTGTGCATTTGATATCTTTGTTATTGTAATTATGAAAAATTTTTTCAAATCTGTATTGGGCACTGCCCAACCCAATTTGTAAAAATTTTTGTGGGGAGCATGGGGGCTATGTAAGTAGGCTGTTTATGTTTTCTCTATGTAAGTAGGCTGTTTATGTTTTCTCTATGTAAGTAGGCTGTTTATGTTTTCTCTATGTAAGTAGGCTGTTTAGGATTTCTTATTGGTAACGCCACCTCTGTATGAAAATCACTGGCTGTGCTGTGTGCAGTCTGTGGCTAGTTTGCATTGTTGTCTGCCATTGTAGTGTTGGGCAGCGGCAGCTGGATGTGAACAGCGCGTAGCGTTGCGCAGGGAGTTGGAGGTGAGCCGCCAGCAGTGGTGGATGTGGGGAGAGAGATGGCGGAGTTTTGTAATTTTTCATGAACTGATATATTTATATATGATGATATCAAGGTAAATACATTGTATTGTTTGTTCTCTATTAATATCTTTCATTTGCTAACTATCCCTATCAGTAGTTAGTGCCTTCAGTAGTTTGAATCTTTTATTTAGCTGGCAGTAGTGGCGCTCGCTGTATTGCAGTAGCTTGAGCAGCGAGGATTTTTGTGAGGTAAGTGATTTGTGAAAGGTATAGTTTAATGTTAGTCAGGGCCATTCTTTTGTAGAGATTTTTGAAAGTCAGATTGCGTTGCGCTAACAAAATATTGTGTGTCAGGTTAAGGACAGTCTTGTAGAATTGTTCTAAGGGGAAGTTTCAAATGATGTGAACCATTGTACAAATAAACAGGCCTATCCACTTACAAAAAAAGAATAGGTGACCTTACTTTTGGGATTACTCTCAAACACATAATTACATATGCATTGCACGAATATTTTTGGCTCAAATGGCTCTGAGCACTATGGGACTCAACTGCTGTGGTCATCAGTCCCCTAGAACTTAGAACTACTTAAACATAACTAACCTAAGGACGCCACACACACGCATGCCCGAGGCAGGATTCGAACCTGCGACCGTAGCGGTTACGCGGCTCCAGACTGTAGCGCCTAGAACCGCTCGGTCACACCGGCCGGCCGCACGAATATTTTTACACTAGAAATCTATTACTAGCGACTTTCAACAAATTTCAAAGAGAATTTCAAATATTTACGAAACATTTTCTCTCTGACAACCCTCCGCAAAATGATGAAAGGAAAAAAGCTGGTGCTTGCTACATTTTCGCTCTTCATGTAGCAGTACTTTATCGTCAGATATGTTGTTTGAAATTATTATTTTTTAGTACGGACTCTATTCACAACAGAGTTTGGAGACATGATCTACACATGTCACTGACTATACCTGTAAAATTATACCTTTGTACGACACATAGTTCAACAGATATGACGTCATAGACATTGAGATACGTGAAAAACTGGCTTTTCATTGAAACGGAGGACAAATTACACGAACAAGGCCTATAATTATCCGGTGTGGCCGAGTGGTTCTAGGCGGTTCAGTCTGGAACCGCGTGACCGCTACGGTCGCAGGTTCGAATCCTGCCTCGGACATGGATGTGTGTGATGTCCTCAGATTAGTCAGGTTTAATTAGTTCTAAGTTCTAGGGGTCTGATGACCTCAGATGTTAAGTCCCATAGTGCTCAGAGCCATTTGAACCAATTCTTCAACTTTCCCCACAGAAAGAAATCCGGGGCCGTCAGATCCTGTCAACGTGCGGGCCATGGTATGGTGCTTCGACGACCAATCCACCTGTCATGAAATATGCTATTCAGTACCGTTTCATCCGCACGCGAGCTATGTGCCGGACATTCATCCTGTTGAAAGCACATCGCCATTTTAACCATTTGAGCTTCATAATGAGAGCGCCTGGCGGCTTCCAGTAAACTTCAAGCATAATTTCAAACCTTTACTAAACTTTTTCTCGCTTACATGCTTAAAGTCGCATATTTAATAAATCAGTTCATTGTTCAATAATCCAACGATTCAAGTTGCTGTATACGTCAGATTTCGATTATTTGAAGACACGGGGTTGGAGGTTTCACTGGTACTGATATGTTTTGGTTCAAAATGGTTCAAATGGCTCTGAGCACTATGGGACTTAACATCTATGGTCATCAGTCCCCTAGAACTTAGAACTACTTAAACCTAACTAACCTAAGGACATCACACAACACCCAGTCATCACGAGGCAGAGAAAATCCCTGACCCCGCCGGGAATCGAACCCGGGAACCCGGGCGTGGGAAGCGAGAACGCTACCACTGATGTGTTTTCTTCTGAGAGAGATGAGCGACTGTCACGCTGCGCTTGTGAGTATTTTTTTATGTCAGATTGCGCTGTCACAAGGGCTTCACTGAAAGATTGGCAAAAATCAGTTAAGACGCTTCTGTGTTTAGTTAAACATTCAAGTTAAAGTTCTACGGCAGCGGTCAGCTCTCACAGCTCTTGCCCTCTAACTGAACATGTCCCTAGCGAGCGGTGCAACGCGGTGCAGCGCCGTTCCGCCGTGTGGCCCCCCACCCCCGGCGAATCTCCGCTCCTCTCACGCATTCGCTTTGCGGTGACGCGCTGCGCCGCTGCCTCGGCATCGCACACACACGCCTACACAGGCACCGGGCTGTGAACTCCGCCGCCTACGCAAACAAAGCGGCGCTGCGTGTCGCGTGGTGTGTGCGGTGCGGTGCGGTGACAGCGACAGGACGCCGTGGGTAGACAGCCAGCCAGTGTGCGTCTGTCGTGCCTCACGTGGGCGTGGCGACGCTCCCCGAGACACGCACCATCCGCTGCCACGCCTGTCCCTCTCTTATTGAAATTCCCCGCCAGGGTGCCTTGTCGCTGGGTGATACGCTTCCGCCCTACCTCGCCCGCTGCACGGTATTGAAATATTTCAGACTGCTCCGCGGTGAAATTATACCACACGTCAAGAGACAATCTCAGATTTAATTTTAAACCGAATAAACACTTTTTAGTTTCTCCCTATCAAAAGTGTACCTTGTTGTACCGCTCGCCAGGGACACTCAGAGGGTGAGAGCTATGAGAGCTAACCGCTGTCTTAGAACTTTAACTTGAATGTTTAATTAAACACTGAAACATCTTAACTGATTTTTGCAAAGGTTTGAAAAACACTGCATTCCACCTGCGCGGGATTAACCGAGCGGTCTGAGGCGCTGCAATCATGGACTGTGCGGTTGGTCCCAGCGGAGGTTCGAGTCGTCCCACGGGCATGGTTGAGTGTGTGTTTGTCCTTAGGATAATTTAGGTTAAGTAGTGTGTAAGCTTAGGGACCGATGGCCTCAGCAGTTAAGTCCCATAAGACTCCACACACATCTGAACATTTTTGAACACTGCATTCCAAAATGAGAAGACACAGTCTGAGCTTTCTGTACATACGGGGTGACAATTATTGAACAATACGAAAAAAATGCAAATTAGTTACAAACTACGCCGTGCACACACTTTATTCTAGGTTTAAACTTTACTAGAGATATTCGGATTTAGTTTATGACATGTTCGATGTGCCTGCCATATTGGCGATGATGTCGCGCAGACGAATAGCGAAATTCTGCGTAAATCGCTGAAGTGTCGGAATATCCATGTTGTCGATGACCCGGCCGTTTTCAGCTCAGCAATGGTTTTGTAATTGTCGCTGCACGCATTGTTTTTAATATAGCCCCACAAAAAAGAGTCGTATATGTTGAATTCCGGGTTAAACGGCGAGGTCCATGCAAGTCGCCTCTGAGTACCTCAGAGTCAGAATGCGGCCCCCACAGTGTTCCTCCAGGACATCAAACACTCTCCTGCTTCGATGGGGTCGAGTTCCGTCTTGCATTAACCACATCTTGTCGAAATCTGGGTCACTTTGGATAATAGGGATGAAATCATCTTCCAAAAACTTCACGTACCGTTTGGTGGTCACCGTGCCATCAAGTAATATCGAACCGATTATTCTGTGACTGGAGAATGCAAGCCTACAGTCACCAGTTGAGAGTAAAAAGACTTCTCGATCGCGAAACGCAGATTCTCAGTCTCTCAAATGAGCCAATTTTAGTTACTGACGAACCCATCCAAATGAAAGTGGGCTTCATCGCTAAACCAAATCACATAGCGCATAGTAATTCCCAACTTTCCCCGCGGCCAACCGTGCCGTTTGAACGTGCTAACGCAAAACTTTCAGAAGTTACGACGATTTTATTTCGTGTAGTTCAGTAACTGTCACCCCGTAAACACCGACTTGCTAATTAAAAATATATTTAAAGGATGGCCTCATGGAACCACAAAAGCTTTTATAGCGATCATGCGACCAGTCACTGTTTGATACATGACGCTGAAAGAAGAATTCTTTGGCAGCAAATGCATAATTGTTTATGTTGACATGAACTGGTTGGTAAACCACATTACTTTATCTCAAGGTACACTGTGTTACTTATTAATGATGATACATCGGTAATATTCATATTTTGTTGTGATAATGGGAGGCTCGTGCGAAAGGGTGGATACCACTTTGTTTAATAATTTACTTTATTATGCATATCCTTCACCAATTCCTGTTATGTTGCTACCAGTTATGGAGTCAATGATTGTCATGACTGTGATTTCGCGAATGGAAAAACTGTAGTTCGGGGATACATGTTTCACATACGTTTTGGTGCCAATCTAATTATTAGTGAGTTCAGTTAAGTATGCACCTGTCATGCTGAAACTTTAGAGGTTGGTAACAAGTCTTCCCCTGACCCCTTCAGAGATGAACCGATTGACCGTTGCGATGTTCCGCCATCTTTCATCACTCGTCTTTCGGATGGCTGAGAGAGTGGAGGGACTAAGGGCAGGTCTCCGTTAAGAAGTGTGATCAGTTTCAACAGGATGGGGTATATTGTAGTTAAAACTACTAATCCTTTCATTGTCAGCTTCGCCGTAGTCAGGGTTACGTCGTGACTTCGACTTTTAATCGTTTTATTAGTAAACTCACCGATAAGACTCAGATTTGTAATAAGTGTATCGTGCTCCTTTCAGTCCAGTCATACGAGGTTAATTCTGCGGTGCCTTCAGCACATGTGATCTTTATCGAGTTGTTTTTTCGGCTCTCTTGCACTTATTCATTTTAGTTAACTTGTTTGCTGAGTATTTGATGGTTTTTCTTTGCAGAATGGGCATCACACTTCTGCTTCAGTCAGCTTTGTGGTCGCAACCGTCGTAACGAAGTACAGGGAATCTCACATAGTATTTTTAGTATGGGTTTTCTCGCCTCAAGTGTGAAATATAAACGTGTTCTTGCGTGTGAAATTATTTGATTTTATTTGTTTCTGGTAAGATGGTCAAATTCTCCTTACTGCCACCTGTGTAGTACTGCATGGAGAAGGCACCATCTGCATGATAAGTTAGTAAAAATAGGACTTGAAGTGTAGCGTGTGAAATTTTGATATTAATTCAAATACGATTCATTTGGTGAGTACACATTTGAGCCGGTGCTTTGAGACTTCTCACGTGCAGTTGGTTGCACAGTCATTAAGCTACGAACGTTATCGTGAATATTCAAAGTATGTCATGCGTGTGAAACTATGTGGTAAATCTTAGAACGATCGAATACGATGAGTAATTGTGTATGGCATATACTTCAAACATCCTGAATGGTGTCGGCTGCATCGACTTGTGCAATGATCGTTTTGTGGAATCTCATGACAGGAAAAGCATGTGATGAATTTGTTAGGATGTGTTGTAAATTTTTTGCTATCACGCGTACTTTTGTTCGCTTGATCCTTTTTCTCGTAATTTGCGTTATCCTGTGGGCCCCACGTACGGATTATTCCTTCCAAACCCATGCGTACCCCATTAGCCAGTTTGTGCAGATAATCATTAGAATTTGTAGCCATTATCCCGTGTATGGATGGCATGAAACTGAAAGTTATGAGTGAATTAGGATATCATTAGAAACATAATATTCCTCCCACTCCCATGAGCAATTTCCGAGACCGATTGGATTATGGTGAGCAATATCAATGCATGTAATATGTTTATTATTGTTTGTTCCCCACTAATATACGACGGAAGTCTCGAAATATATTGTGTAGACAAATGAGAACACACTGTATATCCAAACGAGAACCCAGAATTGTTTCGACTAATGATTTGAACCCCCTAATCCAACCTGTTAATAGAATATTGAATTGAATTATCACAGATAATAATTCTAATACAGTGAGTAAATAAAAATACGATCCCTGTAGCAATAGATCGCTCCCGATTGTGGTGCTAATACTATGCGTTATCCGTAGCGAAAAACTGTTCCGTTTGATATTTGAATCATTATCAAATCAAGTAGACGTACCAAACCGACCTTCTTTTGTGAATAATCGAAAAGCGTTTAACCAGAGAAGGTAGTAGAAGTGTTAGTTTATTCAGCAAGTTAACATCCAATGTCAGACGCCTATCACCAAGCAGATTCGATAGATCTTAAAATGAGAGGTCAGGTGACAAACAAATTTAACAGATAAAAAAGTAATGTACACGTTCAATAAATGAATGATAAAATCATTTTAATTATGCACTATAGGCTGTCAAATTGTTTAGACAAAATGGTGATCTTTACTGAGTCATGTAACACCGTAAGTTACAGGCCTGTTACGGTCAGCGTTCATTTTAAAATGCCTGTATTAACAACTCTGACGAAGTAAAAATGTGAACACCCTATTTAACATCGTTTCGCATTGCATATTATAATTTCTATTACATTACCTACTGTTATAGCCGTGATACGTGAGTCATATTTAAAAACTACGCTGCAGTCCAAAACTTAAGGACGAAACTAACTTTAGCATGATGTGTCGCTGCCAAGTAACATAGCTCTATGAAACTTGAACCATGCATAGAATGAACTGCTGTAGCACTGTGCAGCACAGTTTACTACGGTAAGGAGGTATCTGGAAGAAATACGCAGTGAGGTGAACAGAAGTGACACTTTTCTTATCCTTAGGTCATCGCGATTTGTGGCAACATCCTAGACATTACGAAAGGCGGGACAAGGTGACCGCCACAGACGACATCATATGTTCTGCAGCGTACTCCCGTGCTTGCCGTAATGTTGGGAAAGACTTCTCGTGGTAGTGAATTCCATTTCTCCGCCACTGCGCTTGACAAGAGCTGGGTGGTAACTGGTGCATGTGGGTGCGCTGCAACACGCGTCCCCACAGCATCCCACACGTGTGCGATGGGATTTAGACGGGGAAAATGGCAGGCCAATCCGTCCGCTGAATATCCTCTAGTTCCAAAAGCTCCTCCATCGACCATGTTCGATGCGGTCACGCATTGTCATCCATCAAAATGAAGTCAAGCACCCCTAAAACTTCGCACATGGGGAAGGAATTCAGTGTAGCAATAACGTTGCCAGGTGAGTGTACCTCGTTCAAAGATTTGGAGATCAGTATGTACAGTCATCACTATGCTATCCCCACCATAACACTTTTAACACCAGAACTGTCATGGTCGCCAATCCTGGATGTACCCTCGTATGGCGAGAGGTGGGTACAGGTAATACACCCAGTATCACTGTACCGCGATCAAAGGTCAGTACGGCCATGCAACGTTATATCTGCACCATAACATCTGGACTACGAACAGGACCATGATTTGTACTCACCGGTCAAGATTATTCTTACACCTTTCCCATGCGCGTTTTCTTAGGGTGCATTCTGTTGTATCCCGCGTGGAAGGCGGCGCGTGCGTCTGCTCCTGTAAACTGAAGCCGGCCGGAATGACCGAGCGGTTCTAGGCGCTGCAGTCTGGAACCGCGCGAATTCTACAGTCGCAGGTTCGAATCCTGCCTCGGGCATGGATGTGTGTGATGTCCTTAGGTTAGGTGTAACTAATTCTAAGTTCTAGGGGACTGATGACCTCAGAAATTAAGTTCCATAGTGCTCAGAGAAATGTTTTTTGAAACTGAAGGGTACGCCTAATGTAGGAAGTGAGTAGGAGCAGGAAAAGGTGAAGTTCTCTCGGTACTGCTCTTAGAAGTGATTTTACTGTATCATAATATTAACTGAATACATAACTTTGCGCTGAGGTGTGAAGCCTTAGACCCGTCGTGGGTAGTACATAGTCTTAATAGCAAGCTGAGGTCGAAGCGATGTTTCCAGGCCGTCTGCTCTTGATGAAATCAGGCAGAATCTATAGCGGAGCTCGTAGACCGCCACAGCACCGGCTAGAGGGCGCTGTCGTCGGTGTCTGTCGTAGTGCCAACTTAAGAACTTTCACCTACGCCGTGGCATCGTAGCTATCGATACAACACATTCGGTCGCAGCCTTTTATTTTTATGGATGACAATGTGCGACCCCATCGAACAATGCAGGTGCAGGTATAGGTGCTCTTGGACAGAGAGAATTTTCGGCGAATGGACACAGTTCTCACAACTGAAATCCCGTCGAGCACGCGAGGAATACGGTGGGCAGACATAATACAGCACGTCAGCATGCGCCAACGACGCACCCAACAGTTGTTAATCGCACTGCTGGAGGAATAGAGTGCGCTACCACAGGAACTCTTTTCCCACCTTGTGGACAGCATGAGAACATGCTCTAGAGCATAAATTTCCATCCTTGGTGGTCACACATCCAGTCGAGAGCCATGACCCGGCTTTAGTAACGTCCATGGGCTATCATAAATCTCGGTGACTTACTACGTATGGTTCAAGTTTCATCGAGATAAGTTACTTACAACAATATCGGATAAGGAAAGTTGCTACTCACCATATAGCGGAGATGCTGAGTCGTGATAGGCACAGGAAAAAGATTCACACAATTATAGCTTTCGGCCATTAAGGCCTTTGTCAGCAGTTGACACACATACACACAACACACACACACACTCACGCAAACGCAACTTGCACACACATCTGCAGTTTCAGAGAACTGAAACCACTCTGGGAGCAGCAGCACCAGTGCATGATGGGAGTGGCGACTGGGTTGGGGTAAGGAGGAGGCTGGGGTGGGGAGGGGGAGGGATAGTATGGTGGGACTGGTGGAGAGTGAAATACTGCAGTTTAGACGGAGGGCAGGAGACAAGGGGAGGAGGGGGAGAGGGGGTAAGTAGTGGAAAGGACAGAAATAAAAAGAAATTAAAAGACTGGGTATGATGGTGAAATGATGGCTGTGTAGTTCTGGAATAGGAATAGGGAGGGGGCTGGATGGATGAGGACTGTGACTAACGAAGGTTGAGGCCAGGAGGGTTACGGGAACCCTCCTGGCTCTCCGCTATATGGTGAGTAGCAACTCTCATTTTCTGGTATTGTTACATTCCACTCTGGATTTTCCATTGTTTAAGTTACTTATAAATAACACACAATGGGAAGTTACTTTCATCCTTAAGTTTTCACATCAGAGTATTTAGTGGTGCGTTGGAACAGATGCTAGTTCTCACAGTAACAGATGTCGAAAAAATGCGTATACAATCTTGCACATCACATATTGCATACAGGAACAAATTGTATAACACGTCTAATTAGTGAATCGAAATTAATAAACGGTAGTGTTCAAAGAATATGCTTAGGTAAGCACATTTTGCAGGGAGCCATTGTATACCAGCAGAGAGAGTTACAATCGTCAACCACAGCACTGCATTCATTATGGGCCTCTCACTGATGTAATGCGAAGAAAATACGTACTGAAAGTTGAAATTGTTTGCAATAGGGTTACGAGTGCACTCAATTATATTTGTTATGGGTGAAGTAAAATATATTGAGGTTTTGTTAAAAATCAAGTCAGTGATATAAGTGGTCTCTAGTGTTCATTAATTTGTATGAGAGTTAAAATATTCACAGTAATGTTACCAGCATAATGAGGAACGATGGTCGGTGCTATAAAAAAACTTATTGTGGTTCCGCAACACTGTGATACGCCATTATCATAAAAGTACTACTTCGTATTCGTTATTTGACATGGTACTTTAAATTTTACAAAAGCTGCTTCCAACTCTTATGTTACGGAACTTCTGTTACCGAACTATCAGTTTAATAAATCGTGGTTTCAAAGTACTAACACTGATTCTTTACAGTAGAACGGAAAAATTGCTAGAAGCCCACCACGGGGAAGGCCAAATTGAATTACAGACAACTTCTACAGAAACCAAACGGCAATTATGAGAGTCGAGGGTCTCGAAAAGGAAGCAATGGTTGAAACGGGAGTCAGACGGCGTTGTAGCTTATCCCTGACGTTATTCAATTAGTATATTTAGCAAGCAGGAAAAGGAAACCAAAGAAAAACTGAATGAACGAATGAAAGTTCAGGGACTAGAAATAAAAACTTTGAGGTTTGCCGATGACACTGTAATTCTGTCAGAGAGGACGAAGGATTTAGAGGGGCAGTTGAACGGAATGGACAGGTTCTTGAAAGGATACGGCTACAAAAACAGGATAATGGAATGTAGTCGAGTTAAATCAAGTGATGCTAAGAGAATCAGGTAAATACAAGAGACGCTTGAAGTAGTAGACGAGATCTGTTGTCTGCGCAGCAAAATAACTGATGATAGCCGTAGTTGAGAAGATATCAAATGTTGACTGCCAACGGTAAGGAAAGGCCTTTCTGAAGGAAATGAATTTGTTAACCTCGAATACAGATTTAAGTGGTAGGAATTTTTTTCTGGAAGTATTTGCATTAAGTGTAGCCATGTATGGAAGAGGAACTTGGACGGTAAACAGTATAGACAACAAGAGAAGCTTTTGAAAAGTGGCGCTACAGAGGAATGCTGAAGGTTTGGTGGGTATATCACGTAACTAATGAGGAGGCACTAAGCAGAATTAGGGCGGAAAGACATTTGTGACACGACCTGACTATATGAAGGGATCGGTTGTTAGGACACATTCTGAAACATCAAAATAACACCTATTTAGTATTATAGAGACTTTTGGGATAAAAGCCGTAGAGGGATACCAAGAGGTGAACACACTAAGCATATTGCGAAGGAGTAGTTATTCGGAGATAAAAAGGCTTCCACAGGATAGAGTGCTGCATGAAATCAGTCTTCGGAATGAAGACCACAACAACAACGACAACAACAACAACAACAGAATATTGTTAAAATCATTAAACTGTTTACAAGAACGTCATTAACATAATTAATTACATTTGCTACTGCTGCATAAAATGTATAGTCGTTTTCACAAGAGTTTTCTATGTGAGTGGTAAAAATGGTCTCTTGGGTTCATTGTACTAATATGGCACTTTAAAATTCAGGTTAATGTCGCTCAAATGATATTATACGAAACGACACTACCATACAAAAAACAACATGGCTGCGCAACACTGCCAGCTATCATGATGGTAAAAGTAGTAATTTGCCAAAATAAAGTAGAAAAAGATGAACAAAGTAATAATCGTTTATGGTTCCAGCATCTGTCAGATCCAAACGCATGTACACAGTTCCGATCACTTGCTAAGTTCAAAAATCGTCATTCTATTCCAATGTATAAAAATCTTCTCAGTATTCTAATAGTAGTTAAGACACGAGCTTTCAAACTTTGTTACCCGAGCGCTACAATAAATTTAGATGTCACGTCAAGCTTAAAACTCTTGAGGAATCATCGATAGTGGAAGACAGCCTTATGGTAGGACACTCAGTCAACTTTGAGAAGACAAAGGTCCTCTCACATGCATCGAACTTCTGGGATATCGTAATAAAAGAAGTAGCAGCAATTAACATAATATTCTACATTCTACATCTACATTGATACTCCGCAAGCCACCCAACGGTGTGTGGCGGAGGGCACTTTACGTGCCACTGTCATTACCTCCCTTTCCTGTTCCAGTCGCGTATGGTTCGCGGGAAGAACGACTGTCTGAAAGCCTCCGTGCATGCTCGAATCTCTCTAATTTTACATTCGTGATCTCCTCGGGAGGTATAAGTAGGGGGAAGCAATATATTCGATACCTCATCCAGAAACGCACCCTCTCGAAACCTGGCGAGCAAGCTACACCGCGATGCAGAGCGCCTCTCTTGCAGAGTCTGCCACTTGAGTTTATTAAACATCTCCGTAACGCTATCACGGTTACCAAATAACCCGGTGACGAAACGCGCCGCTCTTCTTTGGAACTTCTCTATCTCCTCCGTCAACCCGACCTGGTACGGATCCCACACTGATGAGCAATACTCAAGTATAGGTCGAACGAGTGTTTTGTAAGCCACCTCCTTTGTCGATGGACTACATTTTCTAAGCACTCTCCCAATGAATCTCAACCTGGTACCCGCCTTAGCAACAATTAATTTTATATGATCATTCCACTTCAAATCGTTCCGCACGCATACTCCCAGATATTTTACAGACGTAACTGCTACCAGTGTTTGTTCCGCTATCATATAATCATACAATAAAGGATCCTTCTTTCTATGTATTCGCAATACATTACATTTGTCTATGTTAAGGGTCAGTTGCCACTCCCTGCACCAAGTGCCTATCCGCTACAGATCTTCCTGTATTTCGCTACAATTTTCTAATGCTGCAACTTCTCTGTATACTACAGCATCATCCGCGAAAAGCCGCATGGAACTTCCGACACTATCTACCAGGTCAATTATATATATTGTGAAAAGCAATGGTGCCATAACACTCCCCTGTGCCATGCCAGAGGTTACTTTAACGTCTGTTGGAGTAAAAATTTTAAAAGAGATGGAGGTGCTTGGATTCGATTCCTTGAGGCGGAAATTCTTCAAAGAAATACAACCAAAAATCATAATGGGATATCTGTTGATCAGAGTGGTCTCCATTCCCCTTCCGTCGCTCAATTATCGCCCAATGTAGAGAGAGGGGTGGGGCACATTTTGTCACATTTCCTATTTTATGCTTGAAAGCCACTACAAAGTAAGCAAAATTCGCTCCCAGAAGACATTTCCTGACGAAGAACACGGTATTAATCCTCGATAACTCGAGTTTTAGCTCTCACTGGACGCTGTCTGAACACGAAAAAGATTTCATAGTAGTATGCCGCCGTGGAACACTTCGATTCGTTTTAATCCAGTATGCTTCCAACCTTTCCTATAATGCAGAGGACCCCGTTTCGATTCCTTGTAGCAACACGAAATGTTGCTTGCTCTTTGTTTGCTTGGGAAAACTGGAGGTCCACATGATCGGAAAGTACTTGCACGGATTTTTTCTTACTGCTGGATAGATTGGGAGATCTGGAGGGCAGCACGATCAAAACCTAGACATGCAAATCTGGAAAATGTACATTAACGCCCAAAATGAATCGTATGAATCCATACGCCAATGAAAAGACTCCAAAAGATGACATGTCCGACAGCATCAGGTCGCTCTTTGAACCCTGTGTACAGTTTAGTTTTAGTTTTTAACTTCGACAACAGCAGCTCGTCGAAGAATGTCGTCATTCATTTAAAGACATCCACATACATTAATAACCGGTGTAACCACCAGAATTCTGAATGGAAACAGGGAAACGTGAATGCATTGTATTGCATAGAGGATGGATGTCAGTTTGTGCGATGGAAATCCATAACTCTTGCACTTTTTCGGTCAGTACAGGAACGGTTAATGTTGCTTGTGGATGACAGTAGAGATGTTGTCCGATGATATTCCTTTGAGGTTCGATTGGAGACAGATATGGTGATAGAGCAGGCCAGGTAACATGTCGACACAGTGTAGAGCATGCTGAGTTCCGACAGCGGTATGTGGGCAGGCGTAATCCTGTTGAAAGATGCCCCATGTAATGATGCTCATGAATGACAGTGCAACAGGTCCAGTCATCAGATTGACGTACAGATTTGCAGTCTGGGTACATGGGACAACTATGAGAGTGTTTCTGTTGTCATACGAATCGTACCCCAGACCATAACTCGAGGTGTAGGTCCAGTGTGTGTGTAGCACGCAGACAGTTTGGTTGCGTACCCACGACTGGCCTCCTACTAACCTACAAACGGCCATAACTGGCACCGTGTAAAAAGCAGCATTCATCAGAAAACACAACATACCGTCACGCTGCCCCCTAACAAGCTCTCGCTTGGCACCACTGAAGCAGGAAATGATGGTTTGTGGTACTCTAGTGGACGTCTGGTTCGGAGCTGTCCCTGAAGTAACCGATTTGTAACAGTTCGTTATGTCACTGTGGTGACAGCTGCTGCCGAAATTATTGTTGCAGATGAAGTACGATGCGCCAGAGCCATACGCCGAACACGATGGTCTTCCCTCTCGGTATTGTGCCGTCGACTGTACATTCTTGTGAGCGCCACTGCCACCAATCATGTACAGTGGTTTCCGTCAACTATTTCTGCAGTATCGTAGAAGAAACAACCAGCTTATTTTAGCCCTATTACACAACCTCGTTCCATGTCAAAAAAAGAAAAAATAATGGTTGAAATGGCTCTGAGCACTATAGGACTTAACTTCTGAGGTCGTCAGTCCCCTAGAACTTTGAACTACTTAAACCTAACTAACCTAAGGACATCACACATATCCATGCCCGAGGGAGGATTCGAACATGCGACCGTAGCGGTCGCGCGGCTCCAGACTGTAGCGCCTAGAACCACTTGGCCACTACGGCCGGCTCGTTCAAAGTCAGTAAAGTGTAGATAACGGCGTCTTTGTCATCTTAAAGGCATTCTTGACTAACATCAACTAACCATGCCCAAACCCAAAACAAACTAACGCTCACAGCATGTATTTAAAGCAAACCTGATTCGAATCCTCATATTGGCGCTGCTAGTGCCATTCTTACGCGACTGGCGCGAAATGTGAATAGGCATCGTCTTTCAGATGTGGAAACACACCTATCAACTTTAGTTCATGTTGCACAACTCCTCCTTTGTGTTGCGATTTTTTTTTAATATATGATGACAAAATAAATACCTCACATTAACCTTACACCATAACTAATTAGGCACATATACTTACGAAATTGGCTGAGAGCTCTCCCTCCTGATATTGATCACTGTGTAAGTGAGAGCCAGTTACATCTTGTAACTGATTACAGTGAGGTGGTCATTTTTGAAAGCAGTCTTTTAATGCATCACCTTTTGACATCAGTAAGCCCTTGTGAATGGGAACATCGTAACTCAGACAATTTAATGCTGCCCTACATTCCATTTTTGTCTCACTTGATGCCACATGCCAAATGTCATATAATTACTAATTATAAAATCACAGGATCCAGCACTGAGCCTTGAGGTAAGCTAGTTACTTAGAGAATAGAGAACGACGCGTGGCCAAACGCTGTAGAACACGCAGAGAGTGAGGGTGTTTGATCGCGTAGTTCTCGCCGACATGTCTGAGGAGGTGCTACCGAGACAGCCAGTGCTCCTCCCACGGCGGCAGAGGAGGCGGTGGGGGCGGATCAGCCGCTCATTAGGTAATTGCCCTGGGGGCAGGCGCGGCGCCGGGCCAGGTCTCTGTCGCTATTAATGCTCAATTACCGCCTCAGCCCGCCAGCCACCTACGCCGCCTCCAGGCCTCCAGTTATCCCACCACAAATTTCACTAAATTCCCTCCTCATCTTGCAGGCCCTCTCCATTCACTGTCCGCTGCTCACCGCCCAACTACTGAAATGAACTGGTGAACAGCTCGCGCGGACAGATCGGGTTACAGCGATTGCTTCTGGGGGTGACCCATCGGGCAGCCCAAGACGGCCCCTGGGGGGGTGATTACGGTATCCGGTAATTATCATCAGCAGGTGAACTTATCTGACACCGTATCTCTGTTTCTATTGTTGTTGTTGCTGCGTATTTCACGCTCTTACTGAAATAGAGCCTTTTTAACTGCGTAATTTTTACGTTCACATTTGTATAAATCTGAAGAGTAAACAAGGAACTTCGATAGCGAGAAAACCTAAGTGGATCACACGAGGACGGAGACACTTAGCGCTACTTAGCTGCTCAGTGCCGCCACGTCGTGCACACATGCAGAAAGTTTCCGCACCCCTCTGCTTGTACTTCAGTAGTGCTTGCAATCTTCAGTCTGGACGGAAGGAAAGTTAGCAACGATAAACAAGTGCTGTGGTAGCAGCACCACCCACGATAGTCCATGACCTAGTTCCGCACAGTCGCAGACGTAGTACCTCCTACGGAAAATATATCAACTAAATGGGATTTGTTGGGTTGTTGTTTCGTAAAACAATGCAGTAACTTTGATTTGTAGTGAGACATCGATACGGTGTACGGTGTACATCTGTATTGATTTCAGAGATGGTGGTCAGGTTTATTTGCACATTCGGCACTGTGTTATGTCAAACATAATTATCTTTCATTGTGACTTCGTTTGGCTTCCTACAAATGCCGTTACAATAGCGTTCATCGAATATAATCCTGTTATTGGATACCCGTATCCGGTAATCAACCATTATTTCTCGTTATCAAGTCCTACGCAATGTTTTACACATTTTTCTTACAGTATTTTCAGCGTACGATATGTCAGGTATATGACATTTAGTAGAAAACAGTATTTCTGTCACATTGATTGACAATTCCGTCGGTTCTTCGTAGAATATTTTATACATTATTAATGATAACACACACAACATTGGTGCAATATTGTAAAATATGTTTCATTTATTTCACAAACTGGTTTTCGACTGTTACGCCATCATCAGGTACAAAGATAAATTTGTTGTGCAATGATATTTTTGTAATAGTGAAGATTTTTATATAGAACAGCTACAGAGTGTCTCCGATTACAGAGATGAAAATTGTTAATGTTAACTTTAAGAATATAACGAGAGCAATGATTAAGTGAACATGCAATGTTAGGTTATTTTATTAAGGTAAGATAAGGCCTTTCCGGCTAGCCGCGCGGTCTAACGCGCTGTTTCCCCAGCGGGAAGGAGTGCTAGTCACTGGCATGAATCCGCCTGGCGGATTAGTGTCAAGGTCCGGTGTGCCGGCCAGCCTGTGGATAGTTTCTAAGGCGGTTTTCCATCTACTTTGGCGAATGCAGGCTGGTCTCCATTGCACCGCCTCAGTTATGTCGGCGACTGCTGCGCCAACACTGTCTTCACGTACGGGTACACCATAAGTTCTCTACCACGCCAACATCTGGTGTTAGAGTCTCCTGGTAAGAGACAGTCCCGCGGGGGGGGGGGGGGGGGGCGATCCACTGGGGGCCGAACCGCACAGTAACCCTGGGTTCGGTGTGGGGCGGCGGTGGGGTGGGTGGGCTGCTGTGGCCTGGTGTTGGGTTGTGTACCACTGAGAACTACGTCTGGACGAGGCCTCTCCGTCATTTCTAGGTCTCCGTTTTAATACACAATACACTTGGTCTGATATGTGAAAGATTAACTAATGAACTATGTAACAGTACCTCGCCCAATATTCATCCCATGAGTTAACAGAACTTCAAAATTGAATTAAATGCAAGCGGACAAATAGCATTAAAAGTGGCTACCCCCCAATCTTGCCGGGCTCTGTTAAGCACAAAAATCAGAAACAACTGGTTTGCTCTCTCATTTACTCTGTTCTCAACCACCACCTCGGGGACGCAATAAATGGCGGACTAATACATATTTCGGACAAGTCTCACTGAATGTAGCCAAAGAACGAACCTAAGTCCAGGCCCTGCAAAGCATCACTTTACGTGCACAGCACTGTTGGAAACATTTTGCCCAGTGGTAAAGACAGGAGCTCAGCTTTGGAGAAAAGTGGAATATATTTAATTCACTTGTAAATGTGGCAAATTTTACAGGGTGTTTCACAATTCCTGTTACACACTTGTAGAGGTTGTAGAGAGGGCTTAGTAGATCAACTTTTACATAGGAACTCATGCCCGGAGACCTCATCCATCGAGGCTACAGAGAGTCAACGTTATAGGTGCCGGGGCCTGTATATGTATGTATATACAGGGTGATTTCGCGATAATGTTATAGACTTTTCAGGATGATGGAGAAGGATAAATGTATCAATTTGAGGCATGGGTTCCTGAACCAAAAACGTACGTCTCTAAAGTTATGAACGAAAATTGTTCTGATACCTCTGTCGGAGGAATTCATGTATGGTTCCGTTGTTGCTAAGACTATAGGGTAGGAAACTTTCAGAGGTGTTAGTATGGACCAAGACAAGGAAAAACCTCCGGTAAACATGTGGTCTACAATGCATACCTGAGGAGCTACGAGTACTTGTTCTTGTACGCTACTGCGAAACATGTCTCTTCTATTGAACAAGTGCCCATAGCACCAAGGCATGCATCGCAGAGCCCATGATTGTAAGACTCTTTTTAAATTTTGGGCCGTTGCTACCACATCTGAAAGTTGCCTATTCTAAAATCAATCGCTTATTCCACGGCGAAAAAATTTCACTGCAAAACTTTCTAGTGTAAAGCCTTGCTATGAAAGGCTTCGTTAATGTAATCAACACGGTAGCTTTGTCTCCATCCTCTGAATATCACGCATCCACGTCCCTCCACTGTTTAGGGCACCATTACTGCTTTGGTGAAAGTTGTTAAAGCATATTTCCACTACAAGTTATGAACCTCCAAAATACATGAATTTGTGTTACCATCTTCCTTTAAAAACAATAAATATTCAAATATCTGTACTCCTGGAGGTGACAAACAGTCAGTTGACTTTGTCGCTCGTGCCAACATTTTGAAATGACTCCGAGAAAATTTTTTTAATAATGCCAGAAACTTATCGTACTGGAAATATTGCTCTGAAATAATTATTTTAAATTTATGTATTAGTCACCTATGGATAACAAAATACAGAAACATCACAAACACTAGTGAACTTCTGCGGCGTAGCAAAATTAACTGGCAATGCCAGACGTAAACTAGCCAACCAACCGGTAATGCATGAAGTCTGTAATGCACACTAAACGCAAACAAACCCAACCAAAACTCTTATACAGTGATCGATTTATGACCAATCGATCACTTATATGAAAATCTTGGCATATTACAGGTACAGTCACTGCAGCTGGCCCAGTAGACTTTGCAGGTGCCCGGCCCTTCTCCTCGAAAGGACAGACACTCTTTCTGACCACGGTACCGAGCATTGCACGATACCCAAAACTAACAACCACGCTCTCCTTATAAGATCGTCGACGTCAGCAACTGGTGTGACTAAGACTCTGTCCTTGATATAGACCCAGAAAAAAGTTAAGGAGCGTGATGTCTGGAGAGGGGGGTATTTTATTTGTGGACGTAAATCGTACTTGCATCAAAAATAATTGCTTTTGTTACATGAAAGAACAGAAGTTAAGGGATAAAATAATTTTCATTACTTATATAATGCAATTTACATTTTGTAAGGATATAAAATACGCGGTGGATTAACACTGAATGATGTGCGATTCTAAATATGTGCAAAATAAAGAACCAAACAAACAAAGAGAAGTCGACGGCTACCTGTTTCTCTTTTACACATTCATTTATGTTCCGTTCCCTACCAAAGTTACGAATACTACCGGTAACCCTACGATTTGCAACGTCATTTATGAATTGCACCAAAGCTACCAATCCGTAGTGCTGGCAGAGCGGAACTCTTAACTAGGGTCCTGTTACAGATGTATTGTGAAACGGGCAACACCAAGAAAAACTGGCCCGTTATAGAGGCGCCTGAGGTGTTCTCTTCACTGGAAATTGGTAAAGTGATTTTTAAGTAATACAGAACGTAACGTTGCCACGAACCAGTCAACCTATCTTCGGACGCAACATGGCGGTGCCGCAGGCAAGAAGACATTTTAACGTCGTGGCCGTTGCAACTGCTGCTTTGCTTGTGTGTGAATACTGTCATCTTTCATCTTACCACTGTGGGACTTTTATTCCGTCTCTCTCTCTCTCTCTCTTTGTGTGTGTGTGTGTGTGTGTGTGTGTGTGTGTGTGTGTGTGTGTGTGTGTGTGCGCGTGTGTGTGCGTGTGTGTGTGCGTGCGCGCCAGAGTGTGTACGTGGGACAACAGGGTTGGCTCTGAGCAGTATGGGACTTAACATCTATGATCATCAGTCCCCTAGAACTTAGAACTACTTAAACCTAACTAACCTAAGGACAGCACACAACACCCAGTCATCACGGGACAACAGGGATATGTGGAGAAAATGAAGTTCAGTTTTATTCTTAGCTGTTATCCAACAGTTTGATAGAAAACCGTGAAAGGTGCTTTACCTGTCATAGTGGATTTAGACGGTCTGCAAGGTACGAGGTGTGATCAGCAAGTTATACAACGCATTTTTTTCTGAAAACAAAATAGTTTAATTCAGGATTCCAGCACACCATATCATACCCCATTCTTTTCGCTACAAAACCCTATATGTCAGTATAATCTCTGTTCAATGCGACGGCCTTGCGTCACCTGATTAGGAGGTCCTGTACGCTCGCATGGTACCACTCCAATGGTCGACGTCGGAGGCATGTCTTGCTGCATCATTAACTTCCTCATGATTCACGTACTAGTTCCCCCGTAGTGCATCCTTCTCTGGGCCAAACTGGTGTAAGTTGGGAGGTCCGAGATCCGAGCTGTAGAGTGTATGAGGGAACTCAGTCAAATACAGTTTCCAGAGCTCCTCTAGGGTTCGCAGCACTATGAACAGACACATCCATGTGAGCAATGAGGTATTTGATTGTGATCTGTCAATCATCTCGAATGAGAGTGTCTGCACGATTGCAACATTTCAGGATTCACAGCTGTGAGTGACGGCCCGCTCGCGGGAAACCAGATTGCTTTGCGCTACCTTGTTGCGATGATGACAGACGCCTCGACCAACGGCCCAACGTGCTTTTGTTTACTGCCAAGTTATCGCAGACATACTATGAGTATCTACGATTCTCTGGCTTTCTGTCAAAAGAAACTCAATGACAGCCGTCACTTCGAAAGCACCTCCACTACAGACCCCATTTTGAAGGTTTCGTATAGCGCCACCATCAATTGGAACTTCATTAAGCTATAGGACCTGAAGCGGAAATAGTCCGCGATGTCCCACAAAACAGCATTTCTTTCAACAGAAATTGGCTGAGGAAAATGTGTGTCGCTTTCGTTACTGAACGTACCTTGTGTAAAGATAGTCAGCTGCTTCGCAGACACGTATACCTTTAGGTAACAAGAATATTGATTAACCGCAGCTGCAACGTTCCTGCTACCGCCAGAAGACTCTTAAGGACTTTGAAGGACGACCATAAATTTGTCTGCAGGTATCTGGAGTCCTTTCCGACGAGGGAGACCTATCGCGTCGTGAAGTTTGGAAAGTAGCTCCTGGAACGGAGAGGCGAATGAGTAATGGAAGGCGATGGCCCTGTCGGGGCGCGTGGCGTCCATGCCGGGCACGTCCCGCCAATATGGACCAGCGGGGGCGGCGCGTGCGGCGATTAGCGCCGATCTGCCGCGCGCCCCTGCGCGGGAATGGACGGCAGCTGCCGGCGGAGCCCGTCCACCAGGGGGCGCGCGCGCAGACCGAGGACCACAGCTTACCACCTGAATATTAACTAGAAAGCTTATGGACAAGCAGCACCAACAGACCAGATAAGATTGGCAGCATTGCTGGAATTATCAGCGTAAATCGTAAGTACCGTATATTCAACTAAATTTTATCCAGTCTCGCATAGTTTACGTGAAACGAGGATTACATTTTTCCTGCGAATCACTTTTGCCCAGTGGAAATTTAATTTAATTATGAAAAACCACTCCATCTTGTTTTCTAACTCGTCATACCACTAAAATTGCTACACCAAGAAGAAATACAGATGATAAACGGGCATTCATTGGACAAATATATTATACTAGAACTGACATGTGATTACATTTTCACGCAAGTTGGGTGCATAGATCCTGAGAATTAATACCCAGAACAACCACCTCTGGCCGTAATAACGGACTTAATACGCCTGGGCATTGAGTCAAACAGATGTTGGACGGCGTGTACAGGTACAGCTGCTCATGCAGCTTCAACACAGTTCATCAAGAGTAGTGACTGGCGTATTGTGACGAGCCAGTTGCTCGTTTGACCAGACGTTTCCAATTGGTGAGAGATCTGGGGATCTGGAGAAAGTGCTGGCCAGTGCAGCAGTCGAACATTTTCTGTATCCAGAAATGCCCGTACAGGACCTGCAACATGCGGTCATGCATTATCCTGCTGGAATGTAGGTTTTCACAGGGATTGAGTGAAGGGTAGAGCCACGGGACGTAACACATCTGAAATGTAACGTCCACTGTTCAAAGTGCCGTCAATGCGAACAAGATGTGACCGAGACATGTAACCAATGGCACCCCATAACATAACGCCGGGTGATACGCTAGTATGGCGATGACGAATACACGATTCCAATGTGCGTTCACCGCGTTGTCGCCAAACACGGATGCTACCATCATGATGCTGTAACCAGAACGTGGAGTCATCCGAAAACAAAAAGACATTTTGCCATTCGTGCACCCAGGTTCGTCGATGAGTACACCATCGCAGGTGCTCCTGTCTGTGATGCAGCTTCAAGGGTAACAGCAGCCATGGTCTCCGAGCTGATAGTTGATGCTGCTGCAAACGTCGTCGAACTGTTCGTGCAGATAGTTGTGGTCTTGCAAACGTCCCCATCTGTTGACTCAGGGATCGAGACGTGTCTGCACGATCCGTTACAGCCATGCGGATAAGATGCCTGTCATCTCGACTGCTAGTGATTCGAAGCCGTTGGGATCCAGCACGGCGTTCCGTATTAGCCTCCTGAGCCCACCGATTCCATATTCTGCTAACAGCCATTGGATCTCGTCCAGTGCGAGCAGTCACCATACGATAAACCGCAATCGGGATAGGCTACAATCCGACCTTTATCAAAGTCGGAAACGTGATGGTACGCATTTCTCCTGCTTACACGCGCCGGCCGAAGTGGCCGAGCGGTTCTGGGCGCTACAGTCTGGAACCGCGCGACGACTACGGTCGCAGGTTCGAATCCTACCTCGGGCATGGATGTGTCTGATGTCCATAGGTTAGTTAGGTTTAAGTAGTTCTAAGTTCTAGAGGACTGATGACCACAGCAGTTAAGTCCCATAGTGTCCAGAGCCATTTTTGCTTACACGAGGCATCACAACAAAGAATCCTGCAGGCAACGCCGGTCAATTGCTGTTTGTGTATGAGAAATCGGTTGGTAATTTTCGTCATGTCAGCACGTTGTAAGTGTCGCCACCGGCGGCAACCATTTGTGAATGCTCTGAAAAGCTAATCATTTGCATACCACTGCATCTTCTTGCTGTCGGTTAAATTTCGCGTTTGTAGCACGTCATCTTCGTGGTGTAACAATTTTAATGGCCAGTAAAACTACCCTCTTATATTACTGCATGATGATGCGCCACACCTGCAACTCTTCTGACATGTTCTGCTTCGGGTCCAGAGCATTTACTGAACCACCTTCACAGCAGAACGAATATTAGAGGCTATGTTACCTACGTAGACGCATTTTCAATTTGTGGGAGATATGGCAACGCTGGTGGCAGTGGTAGGGTTTGGCAAGCATGAAGATAAGCAGTAGAAGTTCTCGCCTGTAGGATGGGCGTTATCCTGTTGAAATATAAGCCGACGATGGCTTGCCACGACGGGCAACCAAACGGGGAGTATTATACCGTCGACGTACCGCTGTGACGTAAAGGTGCTGCGGATAACAACGAAAGGTGTCCAGCTACGAAATGAAACGGCACTCCTGGTTATCGGGCAATACGTCGGGCGACAGTCGGGATTCTCACATCTCACCGCTGTCTGGGGTGTCCAGAGACAAGTCTAAGCTGTTCATTGGGACCTTTCAAGTGGGACTCGTCACTGAAGACAGTAAGATACGAAGCCGAAGACGCGTGTCAAGACGCCCCAGACAGGTTTGGGGTTCCTTTTCATTTCATTTCATTTCATTTCAACCTCTTTGGTTGTCATCTGCAGCATTCTTACAGCATAGCAGTACGTCGACGATATTCTGTATTCCGTTTCGTTGTCCTTCATTGCAAGCCGTCCTGGGCTTACATTTCAGCATGGTTATGCCCTTCCACACAACCGAGAGTTTCTACTGCTCGTCTTCGTGCTTGAAAAACCCTGTATTGGCCAGAAAGGTCGCCAGATCTCTCACCAATTGAGAATGTCTCCGTCCGCCTGCTTAGCTGCGTGGTAACGTGCTCGACTGCCGTGTAAGCGGGCCCGGGTTTGATTCCCGGCTGGGTTGGAGATTTTCTCCGTTCAGGGACTCATCATTATTTCATCCTCATTACCGGCGCGCAAGTCGCCCAATGTGCCGTCGACTGAAATGAGACTTTCACTCGGCGGTCGAACTTCCCCGAATAGGGACCTCCCGGGCAACGATGCCATACGCTCATTTGCATTTGAGAATGTCTGAAGCATTATGGGTAGGACCCTCAAACGAGCTCCGGATTTTGACGATCTCATGCGCAAATTGGACAGAATTTGACACGATGTCCCTCAAGAGGACGTTCAACAACTCTGTTAGTCAATACCAAGTGGAATAACTGCTCGTATAATTGCCAAAGGCTGGCCAGCACCTTGTTGACGTGCTCAACTTGTGACGCTCTTTCTCTTGAATAAATCATCCAATTTTTGTGAAATTTCAGTTATTTGTTTGGCTGTGCATTTCCATCACATCTGCTGATTTCCGTACCATTTGGATAATTCCTTCGTGATGTGTCTTTTTATTTATTTAGTTAGTTAGTTTTAGAGTATAACATGTTTCTTCTTTCATTTCAAATGCTGTAATATAATACTACACTACAGGCGTAACATGTACCAGATCTGTGCCCCACCTCCACTGGAATTCTTTTTGATGTTGATAACTGCTTCACTTTTTAAAACGCTCTCTTTCCCACAGATATCCTCCTCCTCATTTCTTCAATGCAGCTTTCGTTTCACGTAATCAAATTTACCAGGTAGAAGACGGTTTTTTCTTCTGTCCTTTCTCGGTTTAAGAATATATTAACTGGAACTTCCTTCTTCTTAAATCACAGTGGACTCGCATTCGGGAAGACGACGGTTCCAGTTCGTGTCCGGCTACCTTGATTTAGGTTTTCCGTGAATTCCCTAAATCGCTTCAGGCAAATACTGGGATGGTTGCTCTGGAAGGGCACGGTTAACTTCCTTCCCCATGCTTCCCTAATCCGATGGAACCGATGACCTCGCTGTTTGATCCTTTCCCCCAGATCAACCAACCAACCAACCATGTTTAAACTCATCGCTGTTGATTTTCCGAGACTCATCTTCTTTCCATAAACCTTGTCCCTTTTTACAATACTCTTCAACAGGTTCAGTAGTTCCTTTTATGATTCTGCCAGCACTGATTTATCGTCTGAGTGTCACGTACTTGCTGTATCCTGCTGCTAGTGCGTTAGATTATAAGTGTGAGTGTGCGGGACGTAGTGTCGCCACGCGTGTGTAGTTAAATCAAACGCCAACTGTTATCAGCGCGGCCCGGCCACAAGAGGCCGCTTATTCGAAGCGCAGACACGACACGGTCTTCGCCGCGCCGTCTACCGCCGACTCACTCCTACATATGCACGGAGCAGCGGTGACTCACGACCACAGTGTTCTCTTACTTTGAACCGCTCGCGGCAGTTGTTCTGTGTATCGCTTATGTCGCACATGTGTGATCCTTCCGTCTTGTTACGTGTGTTGTCACGAGAGGTTTATTTCCTATGCTGTTCAGAGATTTATGGATAAAGCCACCTTTGTGTTACTTGGATCGGTTTCGTATGTTAATTGCATACTACGGTAGTCTTCATCCTTTCAATTCCAATTAGAATGCTTCTTACATCCTTTATGGCTTTACCAATTAGTCCTCCATACATGTTGAATAGTTTCAGCCACAGTGAGCGTCGTTGGCATCTAACACTTCCACTGCCCATCCCTTCCGCCTCGTCAGTCCCTGTTGAGACACGTTTTGATTTTCAAGCATCTCCTTTATTAACCTTCTATCTTTGCGGTTTGTACATACAACTTTTTAAATTTTCAGCATTACACTCCAGTTGACTCCATCGAAAGCTTTCTACCAGTCGATAAACAAATACACACCACCTTGTTCTTTATTCTCTGTGAATTCTTTATCTTCCTCTTTACAAAGGTGGAGAAAATATAAGAATGTTGGTTCTGCTTTATCATTAAAAGTTGTAAGACGCTTTCAGTTAATTTGACCGGCATTATCGCATGCCTGCAATTACAATACTACGTATGAAACCGGGACGTGCTTAACATTACGACAAGAGAAGAAAAGTATATTTAAATGCAAGAGAATACTCGGAATACTGTTATGAACCAGTGAAAATAAACGCAGTGAGATAATCTGAGATATTATTCTGTTTTCTGTATATTTTTAAGAGAAAACAATTTTGTTTCCTGAACAATATTTCTGGTTTCATATGTAGTCTTGTAATTGCAGGTATGTGTCCGCTCCGGTAGCCGCGTGGTACCAGGTGGTGAATGGGAAGGTTGTAACACGACAAAGGCTGCACGTTATTGGGATGACGGATTCCCCCGTTTGCCCACGTTGCCACCTCGTGGATACTGACGAACACCGTTTAACATGTGGATCGGCGTTAGAGGTATGGCTGCTAGTGCAGAAGATCCTCGCCTGCTACCTAGGTATCGCGCCTCGCACAATTGAGCCACGGCTCCTCCTTTGTCCAGAGGATACTTATTTCCCACCTGCGAAGACTCACGCTCTCACATGATTTAAAGGCATGTCCATATACTACCTCTTTCCGGATGGTGAGAAGATGGTACTTGATTACTGGCAATTTCTCCAGGACGGTCATAGCACACTTGAGTGTACACCCCGATACCGACAGCTATTTGCGAACTATTTGCGCAGTGACTTCGATAACCCCCCTCACAGTTGGGGAGTACCGGGCAGAGGATGACCGCCGGCATGGAGCTCCACACGCTGCAAAATGTTTTATCAATTTGGAACATGGAATCTGTACGCAGATGGGCCATGCACATGGAATGGAGTGCGGGATTTGGTTACATTTTTCTTTCTTTATTATGTATCGTCATACTATTAGTTACAAACTCTATTATATAGTTTAGAAGGAACTCTTGTTCTGTAGTTGCTACGGATGTACATTCTAATTTTGTTTGTCGTAACTGAAAGACCCCTTTTTCCATATAAAAAGAAAGTTGGCAGAAAAAATTTACAACTACAAAAATAAAAAAAATAAAAAATAACATAAGAAACAAAAAAAAGGTGGATACTGCGACTGCCATGAAAAAGAAGAAAGTGGTCAGTGTGAAGGATTACCGTCCTAGGGGCACGGGTTCGATTCTCGACTGGGTCGGGGATTTTCTCAGCTCAGTGACTGGGTGTTGTGTTTTCTTCATCATCATTTCACCCCATCCGGCGCGCAGGTCGCCCAATGTGGCGCCCAATGTAATAAGACCTGCACCAAGGCGGCCGGATCTGCCCCGCAAGGGGTATCCCGGCCAATGACGCCAAACGCTCATTTCCATTTCAATTGCAGGTATGTGATAATGGCGATCAAGTTAGTAAATAGCGTCTTATTACTTTCAATGACAAAGTAGAACTAACATTTCTTGCATCTTCACCAATTTCGTAAAGAGGGAGAAATACTTTTTGTTATGGTAGCAAAAGAAGAACAGGGAAATGATGAATTATGACTGTCGCTCAGCACTGACGACATGAGCCTGACTTGAGTCCCGCCCCAGTACATGAATTTCATCACTTATTCCGGATGTCTTAGTCCCGGAAAATATGCAGCAGAAATTCTAAGAAAGTGTTTGTGTATGAATGGGGGACGAGGTGGGGAAGGTTCTGGTCGAAGCGAAGCTGTCACGATTAACGTCATATCTCAGCCAGTGGGGCTATTGCCCGTGAGAATGGCCATTACGCATGCGAGTGCTAGTCCTGCACACAACTTTTAATCTGCTAGCAAGTTTCTGAATTGCGCTCACTCCACTACAGAGTGAAATTTTCATCTCGGAAAGTAATTCCGTGCCGGCGCTGCCACGCGCGCACGTTGTGACACGATCGCCCCCGCAGTATTTCATCAGTGGAGACGCAGCCACGTGCGAAAGCTGGCGCGACAGAAACTAGCCAACTTCCCTTATGACATAAATCCTCCGTGTCGCCCTTAAAGGAGATGGCCGTCGGTCGGGGATATGAGGGAGAGGGTGGGGGTGGGGGGTGGAGTGGGGGAGGCGACCACGGCCGCGACTGGTGATAAAAGGACGACGTCTGAATCTCCCCGCCACGAGGCACCAGGCACCGGGAAGGGAGGTCGACGCGTTGCGCTCCGCCGCCCACTAATCAGCTCTACTCCCCCTCCACCCCCTCCTTCCCCCCGCCTCCCTCTTCTGCCCACAGCTCGCCTTCCGCCGACTTCCGTGCACGGTGCGTAATAACAAGAGACGCCCAGATAAAGAACTTTATTAAAAAGCCTGCCGCTCGGTCAACAGGGCGACGTCGGCGACGCTCTTCTGTTTACACGCGACGCCGCCGACAGCGCTGCAGCGGCGACAGGCAATTGTCTCTGCCGCTGACCGCGTTACTCGGGTGCAGTGCAGGCTCTACACCCCTTATGACGCTAGTATCAGCGCGCGTTATCACATGTAGCTGCTGTAGATACACTACTTGACAACTGCTAAGGAACAGAGACAATTATATGAATGCGCTTTTTCTGTTCGAAAGAACAGACACCGAGCAGAATCTGCAGCTGAGAAACACTATACGTAAATTAAAGGTGGATTACAGTTGTCATCTACAACGGGACAAAAATGTTTCAAATGGCTCTGAACACTATGGGACCTAACTTCTGTGGTCATCAGTCCCCTAGAACGTAGAACTACTTAAACTTAATTAAACTAAGGACATCACACACATACATCCCCGGGGCAGGATTCGAACCTGCGCCCGTAGCTGTCGCGGGGTTCTAGACTGTAGCGCCTAGAACCGCTCGGCCACTTCGACCGGCTACAACGGGACATGAAGTGGAATCAGCGGCGACGAGCGAAAATGTATACCGGAACGGGATTCGAACTCGGGATCCCCTGCTGTGTGTGTGTGTGTGTGTGTGTGTGACTGGCGGTCAACGGCTCGAAGAAACCATTCCCAGGTATTCAGTGTCAGCCACATTCGGTGATGGTACTAACAAATCTCTCCTCTATCCTATCTTCTTTTTATATTCTTCTGAAAAAAACAACAAAATTTTATTTATATTTCAACCTTAAATTATAGTTATTTTGAAAAATATCATTCTTTGTAAATGTTGTAAATAAAACAAAAGAAAAGAAAACTGTAAAAAGATGAAAAACCAAAATTGTAAGATGTATGACCTGTTTTAAACAACAGGTAACAGGTCTGTAATTTGGTAATAAATAAAATAAATTCTCAAAAAAGATTCTCCCTGCTTACTAGGCTTAATGAGAATGAGATCCCGTGTTTGAATCCCGTTGCAGCTGCAGCAGTGATCCGCCTTTAATTTAAATATAATGTTTCGCAGCTGTAGATTGTGCATGGTGTCTGTTTTTGTTTTTCGGACAGACACGGTGCATTGATATATCTGACAAGCCTAGATGGGCAATGTATCTCCTTCCTTCAAATACGAATACGCACATACAATCGCACCAAAAAGTATTCGCACAGTTACATTTTAGTGATTGTAGGTTAAACGAAACATATATTTCAGAACAGATCCCAGACACGTGCCACTTTACATTACATCGGTTACAACTATGTCCAAATTACCTGTCCGTAAAGTAACATACAGTGTTATGAAAATAAACATCGCTCTTCTGCATCCAAAACAGTATTGGCACACGCGTATGAATCGGACAGTGTGTTCGTTTTCTTAATTGATGTTCACCTTCTAATAGCTAGTGTGCATCCCTTTAGCATCTGTAAGAGCACTTAAACGCCTAGAAATGCTTTGTTTTAGATTCCGGGTTATATCAGGGGTAATTTTCGACCATTCTTCCAGAAGCACTTTCTCCAGGTCGTTTTTACCGGACGGACGCCTTTTCTGACTTGTGCGTCGAGATGATCTCACATGTTCTCAATGGGATTCAAATCAGGGCTGTGAGGTGGTGTTAGAATCCTTCTGGGGGTATTGTATAGTAACCACTCCCGGGTTTTCATGGCGTAATGGTTTGGGTCGTTGTTCAAAATGTTCAAATGTGTGTGAAATCTTATGGGACTTAACTGCTAAGGTCATCAGTCCCGAAGTTTACACACTACTTAATCTAAATTATCCTAAGGACAAACACACACCCATGCCCGAGGGAGGACTCGAACCTCCTCCGGGACCAGCCGCACAGTCCATGACTGCAGCACCCTAGACGGCACGGCTAATCCCGCGCAGCTTTGGGTCGTTGTCTTACTGGAAATGAAAGACACCAGTAAGGCTCAATTTCTGTGCACTAGCGTGTAAATTACCTCGCAACACGTCGATGTATCTCATATGATTCAATGTACCGTGGGTTATAGCAATATTTCCAACGCCGGACGCCACCATACAGCCCCAGACCATGATACCGCCCCCACCCTGTTTGACTGTGGGATGCATGTCGAGGTGGTTATTTGGCTTGCGCTAAACTTTCTTTCTTGCATCATATCCGAACACATTGAGCTTCAATTCGTCGCTAAATATCACAGTGTTCCAAAACTCCATCGACTTGTTGATGTAGTCCTAGGCAAACTGCAGGCGTTTCTGCCGGTTAATTTTCGATATGTATGGCTTTTTCCTGGGACAACGTCCACGTATGTTAGCCTCATTCAACACATTTCGTATAGTTTTGAACACTAACCGTCTCGTCGGACGTTGTCTGAACAACCTCAGCAATAGTTGCTGCACTTGTAGCAGGTTCCTTCCCAGCAAGTGCGATGATACGGCGACGCTCTCAGGTTGTAAGCACTTTTGGACGTCCAGGACGACATTTATTCACTGTTGTTCCAGTCTCTCTATATTTATGAATGATGGCTCATCCGTGGTGTAGCTAACAGACACCTCTGCTCCGATTTGTCGATAGCTTCTCCCTTGTGAATGGAGCAATACCACGCTACGCCACTGAATGTTCCTTCTTCTTCGGCCCCATGCTGACCACTATCGCTCAATACAGCAACATACTAGCAGCTGGACAGTCAACAACACGCAGTGTCTATTGCGTCTGCAGATGGCGTTCCGGTACCTGAAAACCCAGCAACATACTGAGTAGCTACGCTCTGTGCCATACTTCTTTTGTGCAGAGGATATACATGTTTGCCCTTAACACTGCATTTCTTTGTTAATGGTAGGCGCTGTGGACAGAATTGTAATGTCTGGTATGTGAGGTAGCACGTACATGTGCTTTTACCGGAAGGTTCGGCGTTTGTAACCAGCAACGACAAATGCGCACGTGCGCCAATACGTTTTGGTGCGATTGTACGTCCGACTTCCTGTGGTAATCTCTGACTAGCGAACAGAAGTATAGTGGACAGCCACTGCGGACGGGTAGCTCTCGGTGGCAGTGTGGATCGGCCGTGAGGAGTGTCGAGACTGTCCGTACATTTCCTGTAACGCTGTGTCCCGGATGCTGCAGTGGCTACCCCACCTGCCTAGTAAGCAGGAGATCCCGGGTTTCAATCCCAGTCCGGTACACATTTTCGCTCTTCGCCACTGATTAGTCTTAATGTCCCGTTGCAGATGACACCAGTGATCCCCCTTTAATTTACGTGTAACAGAGACATCGTCGGACACGAATAATCGCAGGCATTGATGAACGACATGAAATGTACACAAATAGAGGTGGAGTGATACATTTATAACGAAAAATGATAGACATTCCAACACAGGGGAAAGTAGGGCAACAGACATAAATAACGCTTATGCATGATACAGGTGAGAGTCACAAAATAGAAGTCATACCGGACTCTCAGTATGTAATATGCCCTCCTCAGGCGCTAACGCACATTGTGCACCTGATATTCATACTGGATTGGAAAAAGCGACCAGTTAAAACCAATACGGTATTTGGTTTGAGACGGCCGCAGTGGCCGAGCGATTCTAGGCGCTTCAGTCCGGAACCGCGCGACTGCTGCTTTCGCTGGTAAGAATCCTTCCTCGGGCATGGATGTGTGTAATGTCTTTAGGTTAGTTAGGTTTTAGTAGTTCTAAGTTCTAGGGGACTGATGACCTCAGATGTTAGGTCCCATAGTGCTGAGAGCCATTTGAACCATTTAGTTTGAATAACAGTTATTATTCTGTATTTATGTCGTTCACAGCGGGCGTTCATATTTTTACTAATAAGTGGATGAAAATACAAAACTCAATTATCCATCGCAGAGGTGCTACAATTTTTCGTTTTTAAACCTACTCTTTAAAGAATGTGTAATTTTTATCTGTAAAATTTTCATTGATTTGAGATATTACATTGCCGTAGGAAACGGATGAATGTAACAAACGCTATTTTAATAACAATGTCGACAGAAACGAGCTACAAACACATAAGAATTGACACAGCATTGCTGAGGTAATGATATACCTGTTAGATGTGACGTGGGCTATTAGACGCTACTCGTGTATTTGCAGTGTGGTCTATATGGTAGTTCCGGAGTATCGTCGTCTGACATCAGTTGTGTTACAGAATGACATCATCCCTAGTCAGGAAGTATTTTACAAAGTGCATAATCAATAAAATACAATGCTACAGTTGCTTTAAACGATTAAAAACCTTGAGAAGCCAGAACAAATTTGCGACACCATAAGAGGAGAAAAATTAAAAGTCAACATTTATTAATATCTTACAATGAAAATACAATGGAGCTGGTCTGCTGAATTTGTCTTCAAAATGGTTCAAATGTCTCTGAGCCCTATGGGACTTAACACCTGAGGTCATCACTCCCCTAGAACTACTTAAACCTAACTAACCTAACGACATCACACACATCCATGCCCGAGGCAGGATTCGAACCTGCGACCGTAGCGGTCACGCGGTTCCAGTTTGAAGCGCCTAGAACCGCACGGCCACACCGACCGACCTGAATTTCTCTACATGACATGTCTTTATCTGGTTTAAGCCCTTTATTACAAGCAAATTAACACGAAAAATAGAGTTCTTCTACCACAGTTTTCACTATTTAGCACTCACTATTCGTATTGTCCAAACAGTAGCATGATCCCCAGTTACAATGGAATTACTGAACACAGTTTCAAAAAATTACTACCAGTAGGTGAATGCTGGTGATTTATTGTAGAAGTCAACCTCTTTCCACTCTTCGAGAAAAGCAGTGAGTGAGTGATGAAGTAAGTTTTCTTTTATTGTCCTAGTTAATTAAATATACTTATTCCATTTATCTTGAAACTGAGGGAGTCAAAATGTTCCAATCTTTGTTCGATTTCTACGTTTATTAAAGGAAATAACGGGAAGAAAAAACCGAAAATTGGTTATTTCAGAAACCGGTAATTCTCAGCGGTTTTAATATTCCAGTTACACTGGCGTAAAAATAAAACCGATATAACCGAAAACCGGTTGTTACAGCGGTAAGTGCCATCCAATAGCTGGCTACCGAACTGTTGAGTAGACCTTGGGAGATATTGTCCTCCGACTCTCTAGAGGCGGTTTTCAATTCTTTCTCGGATCGGGGAGGGGTTGTTCATTGAGAAACATGTCCACCAAGAGCATCCCGGGTGTGCGCTATAGGATTTAGGTCCGGGGAGTAAGCAAACCATTCCATACGTTCAGTATTTTCACTTTGCTAGTGTGACCGTGGTCTAGCGGTAGCGTCTTTGATTAATAATCAAAACGTCTTCGGTCCCGGGTTCGATCACCACCACTGCCTAAATTTTGATAAATAATCAGCATTGGCGGCCGAAGACTTCCGGCATAAGAAGTCAGCCTCATTCTGCCAACGGCCTTGTCAAAGAGGGCGGAGGAGCGGATAGAGGTTCAGGACACTCTCTTGCCCTAGGGGTGGGAAACTGCCCCTAAAGGCGGAAGAATCAGCAATGATCAACGACATGAGGATGCAGAAGGCAATGGAAACCACTGCATTAAAGACACGTAACGTGTATCCACAGGACATGTGGCCTGTAATTGAAGAAGAGTCATGATGGTCTCTCCATTGCCAAAAGATTCCGGAATGTTCCCCATTCGGATGTCCGGGAGGGGACTGCCAAGGGGGAGGTTACCATGAGAAAAAGATTGAATAATCAACGAAAGGATAACGTTCTACGAGTCGGGGCGTGAAATGTCAGAAGCTTGAACGTGGTAGGGAAATTAGAAAATCTGAAAAGGGAAATGCAAAGGCTCAATCTAGATACAGTAGGGGTCAGTGAAGTGAAGTGGAAGGAAGACAAGGATTTCTGATCAGATGAGTATCGGGTAATATCAACAGCAGCATAAAATGGTATAACAGGTGTAGGATTCGTTATGAATAGGAAGGTAAGGCAGAGGGTGTGTTACTGTGAACAGTTCAGTGACCGGGTTGTTCTAATCAGAATCGACAGCAGACCAACACCGACAACGATAGTTCAGGTATACATGCCGACGTCGCAAGCTGAAGATGAACAGATAGAGAAAGTGTATGAGGATATTGAAAGGGTAATGCAGTACGTAAAGGGGGACGAAAATCTAACAGTCATGGGCGACTGGAATGCAGTTGTAGGGGAAGGAGTAGAAGAAAAGGTTACAGGAGAATATGGGCTTGGGACAAGGAATGAAAGAGGAGACAGACTAATTGAGTTCTGTAACAAGTTTCAGCTAGTAATAGCGAATACCCTGTTCAAGAATCACAAGAGGAGGAGGTATACTTGGAAAAGCCCGGGAGATACGGGAAGATTTCAATTAGATTACATCATGGTCAGACAGAGATTCCGAAATCAGATACTGGATTGTAAGCCGTACCCAGGAGCAGATATAGACACAGATCACAATATAGTAGTGATGAAGAGTAGGCTGAAGTTCAAGACGTTAGTCAGGAAGAATCAATATGCAAAGAAGTGGGATACGGAAGTACTAAGGAATGACGAGATACGTTTGAAGTTCTCTAACGCTATAGATACAGCAATAAGAAATAGCGGAGTAGGCAGTACAGTTGAAGAGGAATGGACATCTCTAAAAAGGGCCATCACAGAAGTTGGGAAGGAAAACATAGGTACAAAAAAGGTAGCTGCGAAGAAACCATGGGTAACAGAAGAAATACTTCAGTTGATTGATGAAAGGAGGAAGTACAAACATGTTTCGAGAAAATCAGGAATACAGAAATAAAAGCCACTCAGGAATGAAATAAATAGGAAGTGCAGGGAAGCTAAGACGAAATGGATGCAGGAAAAATGTGAAGACATCGAAAAAGATATGATTGTCGGAAGGACAGACTCAGGATACAGGAAAGTCAAAACAAACTTTGGTGACATTAAAAGCAACGGTGGTAACATTAAGAGTGCAACGGGAATTCCACTGTTAAATGCAGAGGAGAGAGCAGATAGGTGGAAAGAATACATTGAAAGCCACTATGAGGGTGAAGATTTGTCTGATGTGATACAAGAAGAAACAGGAGTCGATTTAGAAGAGATAGGGGATCCAGTATTAGAATCGGAATTTAAAAGAGCTTTGGAGGACTTACGGTCAAATAAGGCAGAATGGATAGATAACATTCCATCAAAATTTCTAAAATCATTAGGGGAAGTGGCAACAAAACGACTATTCACGTTGGTGTGTAGAATATATAAGTCTGGCGATATACCATCTGACTTTCGGAAAAGCATCATCCACACAGTTCCGAAGACGGCAAGAGCCGACAAGTGCGAGAATTATCGCACAATCAGCTTAACAGCTCATGCATCGAAGCTGCTTACAAGAATAATATACAGAAGAATGGAAAAGAATATTGAGAATGCGCTAGGTGACGGTCAGTTTGGCTTTAGGAAAAGTAAAGGGACGAGAGAGGCAATTCTGACGTTACGGTTAATAATGGAAGCAGGCTAAAGAAAGATCAAGACACTTTCATAGGATTTGTCGACCTGGAAAAAGCGTTCGACAATATAAAATGGTGCAAGCTGTTCGAGATTCTGAAAAAAGTAGGGGTAAGCTACAGGGAGAGACGGGTCATATACAATATGTATAACCATCAAGAGGGAATAATAAGAGTGGACGATCAAGAACGAAGTGCTCGTATTAAGAAGGGTGTAAGACAAGGCTGTAGCCTTTCGCCCCTACTCTTCAATCTGTACATCGAGGAAGCAATGATGGAAATAAAAGAAAGGTTCAGGAGTGGAATTAAAATACAAGGTGAAAGGATATCAATGATACGATTCGCTGATGACATTGCTATCCTGAGTGAAAGTGAAGAAGAATTAAATGATCTGCTGAACGGAATGAACAGTCTAATGAGTACACAGTATGGTTTGAGAGTAAATCGGAGAAAGACGAAGGTAATGAGAAGTAGTAGAAATGAGAACAGCGAGAAACTTAACATCAGGATTGATGGTCACGAAGTCAATGAAGTTAAGGAATTCTGCTACCTAGGCAGTAAAATAACCAATGACGGACGGAGCAAGGAGGACATCAAAAGCAGACTCGCTATGGCAAAAAAGGCATTTCTGGCCAAGAGAAGTCTACTAATATCAAATACCGGCCTTAATTTGAGGAAGAAATTTCTGAGGATGTACGTCTGGAGTACAGCATTGTATGGTAGCGAAACATGGACTGTGGGAAAACAGGAACAGAAGAGAATCGAAGCATTTGAGATGTGGTGCTATAGACGAATGTCGAAAATTAGGTGGACTGATAAGGTAAGGAATGAGGAGGTTCTACGCAGAATCGGAGAGGAAAGGAATATGTGGAAAACACTGATAAGGAGAAGGGACAGGATGATAGGACATCTGCTAAGACGTGAGGGAATGACTTCCATGGTGCTAGAGGGAGCTGTAGAGGGCAAAAACTGTAGAGGAAGACAGAGATTGGAATACGTCAAGCAAATAATTGAGGATGTAGGTTGCAAGTGCTACTCTGAGAGGAAGAGGTTAGCACAGGAAAGGAATTCGTGGCGGGCCGCATCAAACCAGTCAATAGACTGATGAAAAAAAAAAGTGTGACCGATGCCTCGGCGATCCTATGTGGGCGGACACTGTCGTCCGTAAACACAAATTCGGCATCTACTGCATCCCTGAGCAGACAGACATGATGAATAATAACCTCTATGCAACACCTCTGCGCTGCAACAGTATCTCGCGCAGCAGTGTTCTCTCACTGTGCATAATGTCTACCCACACCGTAACACCTATGCCATACGGAGGATGATCATAAACATTCTGCGTTGTGTAACGTGTTCCCCCGTCTGTCAACAGTAACCGGTGGACAATATCACTTCGTACAGCGAAGCAGGATTCGTCGGGGAACATCACGCAGTATCACTGTTGCTGACCTCAAACAATACGCGCCGGCCAGAGTGGCCGAGCGGTTCTAGGCGCTACAGTCTGGAACCGTGCGACCGTGCGACAGCAACGGTCGCAGGTTCGAATCCTGCCTCGGGCATGGATGTGTGTGATGTCCTTAGGTTAGTAAGGTTTAAGTAGTTCTAAGTTCTAGGGGACTGATCACCTCAGCAGTTGTGTCCCATAGTGCTCAGAGCCATTTTTTTTTTTTTTCAAACAATACGCTCTCTACATCAGCGGACTCTTTCTAGACGATGGCGTGATTGAAGTGAGGTGCATTTTAGTGGCTTCCGAGCATACAAACCAGTCTCATTTAATTGCTGCAGAATGGTTCAGGCAGAGAGACATGTACTGGTAACGAATGCAAGTTCGGCAGCGATTTGTCTAGGAGTGAGGAGTCTGTGGCCGGATGGAGTGGCCGTGCGGTTCTAGGCGCTAAAGTCTGGAAACGAACGACCGCTACGGCCGCAGGTTCGAATCCTGCCTCGGGCATGGTTGTGTGTGATGTCCTTAGGTTAGTTACGTTTAATTAGTTCTAAGTTCTAGGCGACTGATGACCTCAGATGTTAAGTCCCATATTGCTCAGAGCCATTTGAACCATTTGAGCTTAATGAGGTAAGCATGGACAGCGGGCGAATAGGTCAACATTGGAAATTCCCGCAGGGGAGTTTACGATCGAGCCAGCGACGTCAGACTGCTTGATGCAGGTATATCTTCTTACAGCGACGAGGAATACTACTAGCAATTTTACATAGAAAATTACTAACTGCGATTCTCAACGAACTACATCATAATTAAGATAGGAAACTGTGCATCCCAACGCCAAGCGTTCAGTGAGTTGAACGAAATCTATTTTTTTTTAATTTAACAACTGGTAAACCGAAAATACGCAATCTTTTGGACGATGTCAGCACTCTCCAGTGACAGCATTGTTATGCCTGTAACTTAAATAGATTCAAAGTAATGAATATTAACAAGTGAATTAAATTAACCAGTCGGAAGATACACCGCAGCTACACATGTAATGAAGTCAGCATGTGATGTCTTATAACAACAATCTTTACTTATGTTGACTAACTGACAACTTCAGCTGCCCACAGGTGTTGTTGTTACACCTCGATGTGGACAGCTGAAAATGTGTGCCCCGACCGGGACTAGAGTCCGGGATCTCCTGCTTACATGGCAGACGCTCTATCCATCTGAGCCTACCGAGGACACAGATGAATAGCGCGACTGCAGGGACTTATCCCTTGCACGCTTCCCGTGAGACTCACATTCACAACTTTCCACAATTCCACATATGTGTATTTATATAACGATATTGAAGTTCCCTCCTTATTAAAATAAATATTTACTTTGACTGAAGAAGGATCATAACTAAATTGGCTGCTGTTTTAAATTGTTGACTCCTCGGCAGGAACAAAAAGCACCTTTTACAAGAGCAAGAAAGTATATTCTGATATACGACATTTATTTATTGCTTTTATTTCTATTTGGCGTAATATCCATTAGGGAATGGTGGGTGGGAAGAATGAAAATCGCAAAACTCCATATTAACTCCAAGTTCTCCGATTCTCTCGTTGTGGTGATTTCACGATACATACTTGGTAGAATGTAATAAGTTGCCGGACTCTTACCAGAACGAACTCTCTCGAAATATGGACATAAAATCTATGAATAATGTTCAATGCCCCTCTTGTAACTTCGTCGTTTCATAGTTCATTAAATACAGGAAACACACAGAAAACGAACATACCAGTATAATCTATGAAACCCTTTCTTAAATGAAATATTTAAAATGCCCCCCCCCCACTCCCCCATTAGCACTGATACGCACATTGTCATGTGTTTGCACTGAAATCCGGATGTACTGATGAATCCCTGAAGTACAGTGTTCAATTTCGAATCCTTCCACAATGCAAGCCTGTAGACTCCTTGCATCTAGCGGATCCGATGTGCAAATACTTCCAAATTCCCTCACACGTAAAAGACCCGTGGATTTGGGCCCAGAAATAGGTTTGTCACTGAATTGGTTCCTCTTTCTGAGCATGTGTCAAGTAGTTCTTTTTATTAAACGTCTCCGCAGCAGAGGTAGCTTACGCACGCGTGTGCGGTGGCGCTGGACTCAGAGGTATACCGGTTCGAATCCTGGTGATGGATGAAATTTTCTTTGACAGAATTCGAAAACGGCTCTGAGCACTATGGGACTTAACTGCTGAGGTCATCAGTCCCCTAGAACTTAGAACTAATTAAACCTAACTAACCTAAGGACATCACACACATCCATGCGCGAGGCAGGATTCGAAACAGCGACCGTAGCAGTCGCGCGGTTCCGGACTGAAGCGCCTAGGACCGCTCGGCCACCGCTGCCGGCGGCAGAATTCGGCCGGCAAAGGCAAGAGAAGTGGTGGCGTAAGGTTCCTGATCATCAATCCAGAAGTCTGTACAGTGTCTCTTGGAGTTAGGTCACATGGCACTGTTGACTGTGATCCCTTCTCCTTGGTGCTCTTTCTTAGGAGCAGTGATTGTATTTGGTTTCCGGGGCGCTCAACTGCGTGGTTATGGGCGCCCGAACAAATTCTCAATCATTTCACTGTCCAGTCTCCCGGATGATGTTGAAGTGATGAAGACAACACAGACACCCAGTCCACTGGTGGAGAAAATCCCCTACCCGGCCGGGAATCGAACCTGGGACCCCGTGCTCCAGAGGCAACAACACTAGCCACTAGACCACGAACTACGGACTCGATACGAGCACTATACTCGCCAGCACATTGTTTCAACCTCTTCTTTCTCCCATCATTATCATCATGATCATCATCATCATTCAATACAAATATAAGACTACACTATTCACGCGTCCATTATACTCAACTACACTCTAGAAGTAGCCGGACCACACAACTCTTACATGTCCCACACACTGTGGGACATCACAGCCAACAAGGGGTATGACAGTTACTTATATTTTTTATTAAAGAGTTTACAGGGATTGAAACTCTTACTTGTATCAACGTTAACAGAGAACATTTTGAACATATCATGTGAGAAAATTTTTCGCGTTGTGCCTCGGAGAAAGGATATGTATTCAAGAGGGAATTCTTTTAATCAATCTATATGTCTACTCTTATTATGTTACGCACCCAGTTTCGACGTTTCCTGCAGGAAGGGTATATAAATAAACGGGTTCACTCACCTGAACCAACTACCGCGAGTAATTTCAAAACGTAATGTGCAATTACGGTACTGTGTTTACAATATGTAAATGAATCGAGATTTACAAATAAATCAACAACATACGAGTTCAAGAATGTGCTATTTATATTCATGAGTAACTCCATTAGAGAGAGCACCTTTGCTGGATAACGTGCGCTATTCTCGCTATTGGCTAGCTGAACTGTTTGAGGCGTATTCAACAAGGGTCGTGCAGCCATAAAAATATATTCATTAGAAGAAAACCTTTGTTAACGGTTTGAGTTCGATACAAACCTAGTTCAGTTTTTCGCTTGGTCGCCATTCGCTTTTAAGCACCTTTACTAACGTTCCACTGCCTTCTACAGCTCCTCTGCACAGAACGTTCCACTCTTGAAACTTAACTAGTTGCCAGTGGTTGTCTGGGGTACTCATCAGCTCCAAATGGTTCACCATAGAGCCACGGTTTCAAGTGACAGAAGAGGTAACATTACTATTCATATTTTCATTGCCGTTCGACGGCCGTAGAGTCCAGAATCGGTATACCAGTCAGACAAAATCGCCTTGAGGATTGAGACAATCATCCACCGATGTATCAGCTTCAAGATGCCCGTTTGGTAAAATTCCGTTCACTGCTGCGTGAAGAAATCCGTGTCTGCCCGTTGCACATACTCGTTCCACATGAATCGTCGAGCGTACCTGGATTACTTCTAGTAGACGTAAACGACTTAGCATAAAAATAATGCTTCTTGTTACTCATCTTTCGATATATTTAGTCTCGTGATAAATCTTAATGTCAATTGTAATTATGCTATGGAACTCCCGATTTCTTTATTCCAGCATTTCTGTGGCCGACATGCGGATCTGTTATAACTTGTATGACTAATACTAAATATCTGACTTTTTCTTTGACTCTACCATTCCACACGTGTAACAGAAAGATATTTATTTGCGTGACTGCTATTTTTAAATGCTGGGTGATACCCAACGTAGCCTACGCATCAAGCTATATTTGTCTGAAGTACTGTAACAAATTTTTATGATTCAATCACCCCAGTACGAACAAATCGAAGAATTTAAGTAGGTATTATTGGCTTTGGGCTCTCGACACGTGAAGTGAAGTGAAATGTTTCTTTAAATGTCTCAGGAAGTTCCAGAAGGTTTAATAAGAAGCCCCTGTGATTGTGGCTGCCTTTAAGTTGGGAGGATGTAGCGAAAGTAAGAATATGCTGCAGCTCCGTTTAGTCAACAATCGAATTAATGATAAACACGTCACAATATTTTGATACATTATTTTGATACAATATCTTGTATTTTAACGCGTAAAATATTTAGGTTTTATATCAGCCAGCCATATGATTATTAAGTGCGATCACAAGGCCTCTACTATTGCATTCGACATGCATTATTCCACGTTGTCCGTAATCACTTGGGGCGTATGTTTTGGTGTGCAGCTACCTGGCATGGTAAATAGTTTCGCTATTTTCTGCTGCATTTTCATCACTAAATTTACTATATATATATATATATATATATATATATATATATATATATATATATATATATTAGACGAAGATTAATTTTCGTCAGTGGAGCTGTCATCGGTAATCGAGTAAAATCTGTGCTGTGGCAGGTTGAAGGATCAAACAGCATGAACAATGTAAATTTATCGTTTTTCTCTCGATTATCAATATACGATAGTAATCATGATCTTTTTTTACGACAGTAAACAACAGCGCTTTATATGGCGATATCTGCTCTGGTGAATCTGTGATTGTAGAGATTATAGTTCTATGTGAACGGTGGCTTTTTTTCCTATTTTGTACGAAATGCTATACTGAAACAATCACACCTCGTTTCCTGCTCACATTTGGCGATATAAATCACATTTATCTCTGTCGGGACCGAAACGACATTGACGCGTAAGTTACGCACGTCTCTTAGTTTAAACAAAAATACATTTGTGTGGAGTTACCTTGTCCGAGGGATAGCTTTACACAGACATATACTTACGATGATATTCGATACTACTGCCTCTTAATGGGTAACTTTACACGCATCTGGAAATTTTAAGTGGAAATAAAACAGAAATATGAAGTGGTGTGACATTTTTCTTCCCTTTACTTACTTGTCAGAACAAGTGGAATATGATGAGTCATTTCAATTTTAAGTTTTTATGAAGCAAAAAATCTCTGCTGCGTACGGAGCACCACTTCCTCACTCTTTACTTTTATACCAATTCTATAGCAAAAATGTTTCAAATGGCTCTGAGCACTATGGGACTTAACATGTGAGGTAATCAGTCCCCTAGAGCTTAGAACTACTTAAACCTAACTAACCTAAGGACAGCACACACATCCATGCTCGAGGCAGGATTCGAACCTGCTACCGTAGCGGTCGCGCGGTTCCAGACTACAGCACGTAGAAACGCTCTGCCACTCCGGTCGGCTGTAAGGATTCCATTTTTGCAGATTGAGACACGGAATCCTAAAAGGACTTTCGCCTACAGTTACCAGCTGTCTAGGTCTCGTTGATGTACATCTCATACAAATAAGACTGTCAACCACAACATGACATAGCACTGCAAGTTTCTAGCCAACGTAAAATACATAAAGATACTCAAGTCCCGTCAATTGGATGTATCATTATCCAGGAGAGTGATACACAAACAACAAATGCACGATTTTCCTACCTGTAAAGTTCACTATGTCTTACCAAAACAAACATTTTACTCACACCTACCAAAACAAGCCACGTTCGCCCTCGATAGAATTTAGTGTGAAGCGTGTAAAGTAGCCCGCGTTGTGTTAAGTAGCCCGGACTGGCGGCACCCCCAAGTGTGTGTGTGCAGTGTTATTTATGTGAAAGTGTGCGAAAGTCGTCAGAGTGTTTGCGTATCGCATGACTGAGGCGAGACTGGGGTACCACCCCGATATTAACTAAGTGAGATGTGGGAACCAGCAGAAAAACAACATCCAGGATGGCCAGCACACCGACCCTTGTCGTTAATCCGCGGGGCGGATTCCATCCGGAGCCGACCCGCCTCTGCGTCCTGGAAACAGTGCCTTAACACTCACGGCTATGTGGGGGGGAGGTACTTGGAACACTATTAAGAAAATGTAACAATCGCATTTTCGCGGTCAGTTATAAAAATCCTAATACGTGAAATTCTACAGTAACGTAAAATTTATTTATGTACTTCTTGTAATTTATTAGTTAGGGATTCTTGCGAAAATTAATTTCGGAAGTGGGACTGGTAATAAAGTGGAGATTCAGGGGCTATGATTCTAAATGAGAAACTAAGCTGCTTTGTCACCATCTGTCTGGCAGTCTAGGACACCTACCAAGTCGGATTAGCGGAAGAACAAGAAAAAGCCAAAGAAGAGCCGGAAGATTTATCAACCTTTTGTTTTTTCTCAGCTTGTGAGTCTCCCAGAGACTCTGAACGACTGTAAGGAAAAGTTTGTGTGTCAATGATGCACTTACTCACAAACTCCCGACAGCTCCTAATAATAAAATATTTTTTATGATATATTTGTAAAATATTTTAAAAATACTTTATCCAAGAAGGAAATATTCCGAAAACAGTAATTATAATAATTTTTTTGCGTGTGAGAATCAGTGGCACATGGGCTATGAAATTGGCTACATTGTATTTGCATAATAATCTTAAAAATTCACTCCGCATGTTTCTTAGATATTTAGTCCATTGGCTGTTCGCAGAGTTTAGTAAATGATTTACGATGTAACATGTTATAGAAATATCTTACGTAAACTGCGGAAGACGATTATATTGCAAATTTTAAAAAATACCGTGATTCTCTCTGACCGCGACATAGAAGGTGGTTGTTTTGGGGGAGGAAGCCAGACAGCGAGGTCATCGGTCTCATCGGATTAGGGAAAGACGGGAAAGGAAGTCAGCCGTGCCCTTTCAGAGGAACCATCCCGGCATTTACCTGGAGCGATTTAGGGAAATCACGGAAAACCTAAATCAGGATGGCCGGACGCGGTATTGAACCGTCGTCCTCCCGAATGCGAGTCCAGTGTGCTAGACACTGCGCCACCTCGCTCGGTCCGCGACATAGAAATATGTTATTTGTCTCAAAGATGCCTACAAACATCCTCTGGAATGGTACTAAATCGTGGCACCCTGCGACGTCACACTCATGTTCGGCGATGATTCACACAGGAAGGTGTCGACATGCGGCGAAAAAATGCCACAGCTCAGAGATTTACGTAAGGTATTAGGTGGGTTAATGTCACATTGGCACCAAATTTCACCACTATTGTGCCCAATCCCACAGTGGATGCGATATTGCGGTTCCTGTGTCATTCTAATTACGATGCAAAGTTCCTTTGGACATGCATGCATGTCTCACCTGAACGGGATTATACATATGAATGTACGAGTACAGCTCGTAGACGCATGGTTGATGACATACGGAAATTTGGGTCTGGCCGTGAATCGTGCGCGGATAGCCAACTGGTAAGGCGACCGCTCGCGATGAACGGAAAATCTGGGTTCGAGTCCCGGTCCGGCCAAATTTTCACTGTCGTCATTCCATTCTACCGCTGATGGTAGTCCTTATTCGCAATTTCGAATTCATTTGGTCTGTCACGGTGGATGAGTCACACTGTAGGAACGTCGTAGAACTTTCTCTTACGCATATTTCACCTGTTCTTTTGACGCCTCTGCAATTGTTTAAAACTGTGGAACCCAGCAATGAAATCCCGCGTTGTTCTTATGGGTGGGCGAACATATATTTCAGACACGCCGCCACACCGTACAGACGCTAACAAGCCTCAAGAGGTAGCATAAATGGTGTTAGTGAAGCACCCCTTTCCGTTGTGTCGTTGATACTCGCAAATGAACCGTCGGGAATGAAAGTGCGCTGTGTAATGAGCACCGGGACGACGTTCATGACAGTTTTTGATGCCGCTTACACCTGCCAGACGATTCAACCATTCTCTAAGGCAATGGTGAGTTGCAATATCTCTGAGTGTTATGAAACTTTTGCGGCGTAGTGCGACAGCAAATTTTTGCTCTCGCGTCCAGACCAGAACCACTAAGGAGCGACCAAAAGCATTCGTCGAAAGTTGAACGTGCTCCAATTCAGCAAAGGGTGTGTACGATCTTCCAATTCTCCTGCGTCGTGATTCTAAGATAATGATCATACTATAATACACTACTGGCCATTAAAATTGCTACACCAAGAAAAAATCCAGATGATAAACACGTATTCATTGGACAAATATACAAGAACTGACATGTGAGTACATTTTCACCCAATTTGGGTGCATAGATCCTGAGAAATCAGTACCCTGAACAACCACCTCTGGCCGTAACAACGGCCTTGATACGCCTGGCCATTGATGGATGGCCTGTACAGGTACAGCTGCCCATGCAACTTCAACACGATACCACAGTTTATCAAGAGTAGTGATTGGCGTATTGTGACGTGCCAGTTTCTCGGCCACCATTGACCAGACGTTTTCAATTGGTGAGAGATCTGGAGAATGTGCTGGCCAGGGTAGCAGTCGGACATTTTCTGTATCCAGAAAGGGCCGTACAGGACCTGCAACATGAGGTCGTGCATTATCCTGCTGAAATGTAGGGTATCGCAGGGATCGAATGAAGGGTAGAGCCACGAGTCGTAACACATCTGAAATGTAACGTCCACTGTTCAAAGCGCTGTCAATGCGAACAAGAGGTGACCGAGACGTGTAACCAATGGCACCCCATACCATCAGGCCGGGTGATATGCCAGTATGGCGACGACGAATACCCTCTTATAATGTGCGTTCACCGCGATGTCGCCAAAGACGGATGCGACCATCATGATGCTCTAAACAGAACCTGGATTCATCCGAAAACATGCCATTCGAGCACCGAGGTTCGTCGTTGAGTACACCATCGCTGGCGCTCGTGTCTGTGATGCAGCGTCAAGGGTAACCGCAGCCATGGTCTCCGAGCTGATAGTGCACGCTGCTGCAAACGTCGTCCAACTGTTCGTGCAGATGGTTGTTGTCTTGAAAACGTCCCCATCTGTTGACTCAGGTATCAAGACGTGGCTGCACGATCCGTTACAGCCATGCGGATAAGATTCCTGTCATCTCGACTGCTAGTGATACGGGGCCGTTGGGATCCAGCACGGCGTTCCGTGTTACCCTCCTGAACCCTCCGATTCCAAATTCTGCTAACAGTCATTGGATCTCTACCAATGCAAGCAGCAATGTCGCGACACGATAAACCGCAATCGCGATAGGCTACATTCCGACCTTTATCAAAAGTCGGAAACGTGATGGTACGCATTTCTCCTCCTTACACGAGCCATCACAACAACGTTTCACCAGGCAACGCCGGTCAACTGCTGTTTGTGTATGAGAAATCGGTTGGAAACTGTCCTCATGTCAGAACGTTGTAGGTGTCGCCACCGGCGCCAACCTTGTTTTGAATGCTCTGAAAAGCTAATCATTTGCATATCACAGTATCTTCTTTCTGTCAAATTTCGCCTCTGTAGCATGTCATCTTCGTGGTGTAGCAATTTTAATGGCCAGTAGTGTAGCTTGAGAACAGCGGATTTCCACTGACTGCCTAACTTCTCTTGTACAAAGATTCCGAAGAAATTCAGCTAAAAGGGAAGAGTTCCCGTATGTTATTGTTCCCATACACCGTTCGCCCCTCGAGACGCACACGCTTTATGCGGGCAGCATCTGCAGTGAGCAACGCGCTACGTACCCGTCGACCAGGCTCAGATATTCCGCGAGTCAGAAGCGAGCGCCGCCGTTTCATCAAGGGCAGTCGGAAGAATCCTCGGGAGACAAACGGCGAGCCGGAGAAAGTAATCCCGCCACGGCGCCGGCGCGTCAGAAGAATCGGCGAGCCGGAGGCGCAATATGTAGTCCGCCCCCTGCCCGCCCCCGAGCCCACCCGCCAATCCCAGTCGGCTCGTCCCGCCGACGCAGTCCCTATTAGCGTCTAAGCGGCTTACCGCCGACCAGATGAAAGCGGCATCATTCGGCGATGAGCCAAATACCGGCGGACTAGCGGATCCATCTCCAGCGGCAGGGTTGCCCGCGAACGGCAGTCCACTGTTGCGGACCCCCGTCTCGTCGTCAGATGCGCGGATAAACCCAATTCTGTTGCTGCACTGCGGTAGATTGTTTAGCGACGGCTGCCGGCACTATCACGTAAGCCTGTAAAACACTAACCTAGAATTAAGTTGTAGTAGTTGTTCTTGTTGTTCTTGTTCTTGTTAGTCCGAAGATTGGTTTGACGTAGCTATTCTATGATGCACCTCTTCATCTTCGAATAACTACTTCCATCCTTCTGAATCATCTTCCTGTATTCATCTCTTGGTCTCCCTTACGATTTTTACCCTCCCCTCGCTCCCCGCAAATATACGTCCAATAGTTAATTGATGATCTCTTGATGTCTCAGTGTACGTCCTGTCTACTGATCCCTTCTTCTAGTCGGGACGTGCCACAAACTTCTTTTCACAATTCTGTTCAGTATCTCCTCATTAGTTACGTGATCTACCCACCTGATCTTCAGCTTTCTTCTGTAGCATCCCATTCCAGAAGCTGTTCTCTTATTGCCGAAACTGTTTGTCGCCCAAGATTCTCTACTGTACATGGCTACACTCCATATAAATGCTTTCGGAAAGTTTTCCAAACACTTAAATCTGTATTCGAGGTTAATAAATTTCTCTTCTTCAGAAACGCTTGTATTGCCATTGCCAATATACATTATACCATCACTACTTCACCCATCACTTAATTCAACTACATTCCATTATCCTTGCTTCGTTTTTGTTTATGTTCATCCTATATCCTCCTTTGAAAACACTGTCCATTCCGTTCAGCTACTCTTCCAAATCCTTTACTGTCTCTGGCAGAATTACAAATGGTTCAAATGGCTCTGAGCACTGTAGGACTTAACATCTGAGGTCATCAGTCCCCTATAACTTAGAACTACTTAAACCTAACTAACCTAAGGACATCACACACAGCCATAACCGATGCAGGATTCGAACCTGCGACCGTAGCGGTCTCGCGGTTCCAGACTGAAGCGCCTAGAACCGCTCGGCCACACCGGCCGGCCTGACAGAATTACAGCGTTATCGGTAAAACACTTAGTTTTATTACTTCTCGCTGAACTTAAATTCCTTCTCCAAATTTTTCTTTGATTACCTTTACAGTTTGCTCAATCCACAAACTGAATAACTTCTGGGATAGGCTAGAACCCCGTCTGACTCCCTTCTCTACCACTGCTCCATTTTCTTGCCCTCGACTGTGATAAGTGCTGTCCGATTTCTGGACAAGTTCTAAATATCCTGTTGCTCCCTGTATTTTACCCCTGCTACCTTCAAAATTTCCAAGAGTGTATTTCATTTAACATCGTCAAAAGCTTTCTGTAAGTCTACAGATGCTATGAACATTCGTTTCCCTTTACTTAACGTATCTTGTATTTCGTACGTTCAGTACTGCCTCGCGAGTGCTCACGTTTCTCCGGAATCCAAACTGATCTTCCCCAAGGACGCTTCTACGAGTTTCTCCATTCTTCTGTAAGAAATTCATGTTACTATTGGGAACCATGACTAACTAAACTGATAGTTCGGTAATATTCACACCTTTCAGCAAATGGTTTTTTTTGGAATTAAGTAGATTACCGTATCAACATATAGATTACCGTATCAACATACATTAGTCAGTACATTTGAGAAGCACTGCACGGGAATGTCTGGCTCGAGGCCTCATTCCGAGATCTCCTTGCTGTGCATCGTTGGTGAAAGGGCATCTACTGCTCAGTCTATGCCATCTGCCTTTATCGCACTAATAAAATCAGTTTCTTTTTCCATTTTAAATACGAAACATATTATTTTTATAAGCATATGAAGGTAACAAAACTCATGGAGTAGCGATATACATATAAACTGATGGCGGCAGTATCGCGTACACAGGATATGAAACACCAGTGAACTGCCAGATGTGTTATTTTTACTTGGGTGTGTCATATGAAAATGTTTCTGACGAGATTATGGTCGTAGAACTGGAACTAACAGACTTTGAACGTGAAACGGTAGTTGGAGCTACACGTATTGGGCATTACATTTCGGAAATCGTCAAATAATTGAGTATTCCGAGATCTAGATTGTCGAAGGTGTCCCTAAAATACGAAATTTCAGGCATTATCTCTCACCACCGACAACGCAGTAACCGATGGTCTTCACTTAAAGACCAAGCGAAGCGGGGTTTGCGTAGATTTGTCAGTGGTCACAGACCGGTAACACTGTGCGAAATAACCACAGAAATCAGGGTGGCATGCCCGACGAACGTGTCCATTAGGATAGTGCGGCCAAATCTGGCGTTAACGGACTATTGCAAAAGAGGGCCGGCGCGAGTGCTTTTGCCAACAACGCAATATCGCCTGCAGCGGGTCCCTTGGCCTCGTGACTATATCGGTTAGACCCTAGACGAGTGGGAAATCTTGGCCTGGCCAGATGAGTTCCGATTTCAGTTGGTAAGAGCTAATGGCAGGGTTCGAGTGTTGCACAGACCACAAGAAGCCATGGCCACAAGGTGTAAACACGGCACTGTGCAACCTAGTGGTGGCCGCATGACGATGTGGTCTGTGTTTATACTGAATGGACTGAGTCCTCTGGTCCAATTAAACCGGTCACTGACTGGAGGTGGTCTGTTCTGCTACTTGGAGACCATTTTCAGCTATTCATGGGCTTTATGATCCCAAACAACGGTGGAATTTTTACGGATGACAATGCGCCGTGTCAGCGGGTCACAGTTGCTAGCAACTGATTTGAAGACCATTCTGGACAGTTCGAACGAATCATTTGGCCATCCAGATCGCCCGACATGCATCCCATTGGATGTATATGGGGCGTAACCGAGAAGCCAGTTTGTGCACGAAATACTGCACCGGAACACGTTCGCAAATATGGCTCAATATTTCTACAGGGGACTTGTAACGAAATGTTCAGTCCATGCCATGTCGAGTTTCTGCACTACGGCGGGAAAAAGGAGGTCCGACATCATATCAGCGTGTATCCCATGATTTTTGTCACCTAATTGTAAAAGGAGGACGAAAGATTCCCGCGGGTTTCCGTCCCTACGTGGTGCTTCATGGGCAACAGAGCCCATGGCGTCAGCTACTTAGCATGAGAGCTGGGCTGTGGCGGCCGTTTGTTTCAACTAAGTGGAGTGACTGGAGCGCGACGCCCTGCACAAAACGTATTACATGGCGGCCCTAGTAGTCAATATGCAGCATAAAAATGTCCAACATTATACGATGAGCAGTATGTTGGTTCCGTCATAGATCACCTCAAAACACAATCCGGATTTACAACACACCTGCAGCAACTCTGCCGGCCAGAGTGACCGAGCGTTTCTAGGCGCTACAGTCTGGAACCACGCGACCGCTACGGTCGCAGGTTCGAATCCTGCCTCAGGCATGGATGTGTGTGATGTCCTTAGGTTAGTTAGGTTTAAGTAGTTCTAAGTTCTAGGGCACTGATGACATCAGAAGTTAAGTCCCATAGTGCTCAGAGCCATTTGAACCATTTTTTGCAGCAACTCTCCTTGAATGTGCCACAAATCTTCAGAACGTCGCTGTAAGTATTCGACGCTTTAATTGAGGAGTACTCTCACTGACTCAAAACAGCCGCAGTAGAATTGATGAAACAGTTCGTAGCATGACCATGACCACGCCATGTCAGAGTCCACTACAGCCCAAAGCAAAATAGGACAGTAGTTTGCTAACAAATGTTCTGCCACATGGCGCTCAAGAGCCTCGAGACATCTTTGAACATTTAAACTTACCGTAATATAACAATAAAAAATTTGTTTCAAATGGCTCTAAGCACTATGGAACTTAGCATCTGAGGTCATCAGTATCCTAGAACTTAGAACTGCTTAAACCTAACTAAGTTAAGCACATCACACACATCCATGCCCGAGGCAGGATTCGAACCTGCGACCGTAGCAGCAGTGTGGTCCCGGACTGAAACGCCTAGCACCGCTCGGCCACAGCGGCCAGTAATATAACAATCACGATGGAACTTGCGATAGGGAATACCTACATATCCTGGACGTGTTAGTTAACAGAAGAACGGTGGAAACCTACGCGCACTGATCTCTTTCTACACGCTTCGCGCCATCTTCATCTGTCACACAGGAATTCGTTGCTGGAGATCTTGATCCTTAGACCTGGAACATTTTCAGACACGCAGAGACTCACTCAATAATATCAGCACCTACGAATACTATTCCGAAGGAACAGGAATTCAGATCCTCTAATTCAAAGGATGACGCCTGGGAAAGAAGTTGAGAATGAGATCGAGGAAGAATATCCAAAAATCTTTTTGTATACTTTATGCTGGCCTAACATCCAGAAAGATAGGTATACACCTACCAAAATATGGTGTCCCGTGTATTTCGCTTGCTTCAAGTAATATAAAAAGTATTATTTGTAATGTTTAAGACGACCTAGATCTCCGCAAGCCGAATGTGTATTACATTCCGTGGGAATCTAGCATGTCTTACGTGAGGATGTCGAACACAGGAAGTTGAGAGACATGCGAGGATCAGCAGCGACATGCCTGACTAAAACGACCAAGCAAATCGGGTGCAGCCGAGCACTGTCTCGAATATAATCATGTAATGAAACACAACGAATCAAGTATCGTGGTGCAAACGCCAGGTTTCTGGTTGCTTGATTGGTTGGTGGTTGATTAAAGGGTCATCAGCCCTTTCCCCCCGACCAGACTGACCTACAGGACTGTAACCCAAAGAAGGCCTTTCTCGCAAAACCCAGGGGAAGAAAACCCCATAGGTCTACCTATGGTCAACGAAAATAAGGGACAAAAAGAAGAAACGAAGACATAGCAAGAAAGGCAAGCAGGTGCCCCAACCAGGAAACCACCAGAAGCCCCAGAAAGCAGAGTGAAAAGATGGAACATATGCTACCGACCCCTTTCGTCCCCCCCCCTTCCCCGTTCCACGCCTAGGAAACACTAGCAACACGCACAGGGCAAGAGAAGCACCAACAGACAGAAGATGAACATCTAGAAAAGACTACCCGAGAGATGGGAAGAAATGTAAGAGAGCAGGTATTTTGAGGACCTGGCTGGACCACGAAGCCCAGACAGCCGTAGATCGATCTGGGCAGAGAAGGCAACAGAGTGTTCTACCAACTCCTCAACGGGCCGATAATGTTAAGCAGACCTATCTTAAAGAGAGTGGTAAAAGCCTCCTTCACGAATAAAACGAACAACAAAGTTAGTCGCCGGCTGCAGTGGCCGAGCAGGTCTAGGCGCGATCGCTACGGTTGCACGTTCGAATCCTGCCTCGGGCATGGATGTGTGTGATGTCCTTAGGTTAGTTAGGTTTAAGTAGTTCTAAGCTCTAGGGGACTGATGACATCAGATGTTAAGTCCCATAGTGCTCAGAGCCATTTGGACAATTTGAACTAAGTTAGTCGCTGAGGCATAGTCTCCTAATACAATGGGTAGCTATCGAGGGAGATTAAGAGTCTGTTGCTGGGCGGATAGATTGGGACTGTCCAGTAGAAGTTTACCATCGTCAAACAGGAACCACAACGACAGTGTAGTGATTTTTCTGGAATAGCATAATTAAGGAGTCAACCGAAATTAAGGTATCAGGAACTGAACGTAAAGGTGAATGTAATAACTACACTCAGTTTACTAAAACCTTGTCGGCCACTACATCCATCAGATCTTGAAGACACCGACAGAATTTGCGTTTCGCGGAGTATCAGTGCCGGCTAACTTTAAAACCGAAAACAGCATCAAAGAGCGTAGTGGTTATTGGAAATCGAACTCGGCTATAACGGCGGCGTGAGACCAAGTATAGTTCACGGTCTGGTTAGAATCATGGCAGCGAGTACACGTAACAGCAAAACTTGGAGAACCTGAAGAAGATGGATGGGTCGGTAGTATAAATATTGCGCGGGAAATGGAAGCATCAGCTCGACAGAACTCCGGAAGCACAACAGTAGTCAATCGCACCGAGAAAACCTGAGGGATCTCTGAACAGGACGGTTTCACCAGAAAGTCCAAGATATCCACGGATCCAAAGCCAAGTTCACGTACGCAGTGGCATTGCTTCCCCCCCCTCCCCCCACCCCCTCACCCCCCCCCCCCCCCACCCCCCAGCACACCTGTGTAGTGATTCAGTTCATATCCAAGTATTCAGATAACAGATTGTTTCCTAGATCACTTCGGGCAGTGTCACTGGCTGTACGATGATATGAAGTGCTCTGGTACAGCCGATGCACGCCTCTGTATACCAGACACGCACAGCTTCAGAAGCACCACTTAACGTGTTGTGAGCACCCTCCTAGCGCCAACAGCGCTTTGAGAGGCTATATACAGGTAGTAGGAGTAATCCACTAAATTACAAGCACATGACTTTAACGTCGATATGCAGCAGGACTTTAGAATATATATTGTGTTCGAACATTATGAATTACCTCGAAGAAAACGGCCTGTTGACACACAGTCAACATTTGTTTATAAAAGATCGTTCCTGTGAAACACAACTAGCTCTTTATTCACGTGAAGTGTTGAGTGCTATTGGCAAGGGATTTCAGATCGATTCCGTATTTCTGGATTTCCGGAAGGCTTTAGACACAGTACCACACAAGCAGCTCGTAGTGAAATTGCGTGCGTATGGAATATCGTGTCAGTTATGTGACTGGATTTGTGATTTCCTGTCAGAGAGGTCACCGTTCGTAGTAATTGACGGGAAGTCATCGAGTAAAATAGAAGTGATTTCTGGCGCTCCTCAAGGTTGTGTTATAGGCCCTTTGCTGTTCCTTATGTATATGAACGATTTTGGAGACAGACTGAGCAGCCGTCTTCGGTTGTTTGCAGATGACGCTGTAGTTTATCGACTAATAAAGTCATCAGAAGATCAAATCAAACTGCAAAACGATTTATAAAAGATATCTGAATGGTGCGAAAAGTGGCAGTTGATACTAAATAACGAAAAGTGTGACGTAATCCACGTGAGTGCTAAAAGGAACACGTCATTCTTCGGTTACACGATAAATCAGTCTAATCTAAAAGCCGTAAATTCCACTGAATACCTACTACTACTACTACTACTACTACTACCACTACGTAATCAGGCCCAGTAGACCGCACGCATCTACAAGTTTCCTCCTCCACTGTATTCTGTCCATTGCTGCTATCCGCCATTCTTCCACATCTATTGACACTTGGTTTAAATCTTCATGGAGTCCATCCCTCCAACGCTTCTTGGGTCTCCCTGGCGGTCTCTTTCCTGTAGGTGTGAAATCCAGGAGCTTCCGAGGCCATCTGTGATCCTCCATCTGGGCCACATGGCCGGCCCACTGCATTCGTTTGGCTTTGACAGTTCCTGCTATGTTGGGCTGCTGGTATAGTTCCTCAAGCTCTTGGTTGTATCTGATCCTCCATTCCCCTGTATCTGCATCCAGAACGGGACCGAAGATCTTCCGAAGCACTTTTCTCTCAAAAACAAGGAGCTTATGGAAGTCCTGTTCCCGGATACTCCATGTCTAGGTATTACAATTACGAACAACTTAAATTGGAAGGAACACATAGAAAATGTTGTGGAGAAGGCTGAACCAAAGACTGCGTTTTATTGACAGGACACTTAGAAAATGTAACATACCTACCAAGGAGACTGCCTACACTACGCTTGTCCGGTCTCTTTTAGAATACTGCTGCGCGGTGTGCGATCCTTACCAGACAGGACTGACCGAGTACATCGAAAAAGTTCAAAGAAACGCAGCACGTTTTGTATTATCGTGAAATATGGGAGAGAGTGTCACAGAAATGCTACAGGATTTGGGCCGGAAATCACTAAAAGAAAGGCGTTTTTCGTTGCGACGGAATCTTCTCACGAAATTCCAGTCACCAACTTTCTCCTCAGAGTGCGAAAATATGTTGTTGATACCGACCTACATAGGGAGGAACGATCACCACGATAAAATAAGGGAAATCAGAGCTCGTAATGAAAGATATAGGTGTTCATTCTTTCCACGTGCTATACGAGATTGGTATAATAGAGAATTGTGAAGGTCGTTCAATGAACCCTCTGCCAGGCGCTTGAATGTGATTTTCAGAGTACCCATGTAGAAGTAGATGCAGGTTTCGCAAACGTGTAGTCAACCATGTTGCTCTAACACTCATAGACACGTTCATGACGCTCGAACCAGGTCAGAGAAGTAGGGTAGACGTCAAATGACATCAGCCGATCGGACGTAACTACACCCCCTCCCCCTCTCCCACCCAACCATGACTACCCTATTGCATATCTATCCAGGAAACATTTTTTCCAACGGCTGTAGCACGGAAACGGTACGTTCGTGGTCATAAGTTCCGATTCAAAATATTGTCTACTCACTTCACTCTACAAGTCCAAGAAGTTTGTAAAGGGAATTTTAGAGCACCCTGTAGTTCCTTATAAAAGGACCCGAGTGTATTTCTTCCCCATTCTTTACCTAGTCCAAGCTTATGCTTCATCTCTAATGACCTTCAACGTCGTCAAGACGTTAAGTTCTAATCTTCCTTCCTTTTGAAGAAGTCGAACTTCTGTGAGTCGGAAAACATTAGCGACCCATTTACTTGTAAATGCTCCTAGCGGCAGAGAGGTGCTGTCAGCGTGGATGTATTAGGTATGCCACGTCTGTCCCTGAGGCAGTAACAGGCAGCGTGCGGTAAGCGGGTCCCCCCAGCGCCAGCGCGGAGGAAAACCAAACTTCTGGGTTTATAAAGCCAGCCTGCGAAAGACTGTCGCGGCCAACTTGCCGAAGAGTTCCGACAACGGAAAGTGTCAAGCAGGAGGAGGGGGTTGGGGTCCTTCGACGTTGCACCCGCTGCGCCTTGCGAAGTACTTATGAAAGTCTCGCGGAATCTATCGAACATGACGTGACAGCTCCCGTCATAATATTACCGAAAATGTAAATACCGCGAGGAAAGGAGGGCGTCCGTAATTTTCTCAGGCGGAGAGACGTCGAAGACTTCAGGGAGTAAGTCAAAGGAAATTGACGTCTCATAAAACACACACACACACACACACACACACACACACACACACACAAGATCACATCTGATCACGTTACTATTTTCCATGAGCACCCGAAAACTCCTGTGGTAGTAATCCTCCATAAAGCTTATAAGAACGAAACTTGTCACCAGATTTTTACACCAGACGCTGTTGGGAAAGTTCAGAGGTGTGTCTCACAAATAAGTCGTTACCAAGTTCCTGAACGAAAGCGCCATCAAAGATCTGAGCACTTCGGCCGGAGGTAACACAACACACTGTCCGTAAACGGACGGTATTCTCGTTGATTCAACAGACGCTTTTGATAGTGTGATCATGTTAAAGTCTCGCATACTTTGCAGCTTTTCTGAAATGGGGAACTATCATTCGCATTTAGAACATACAAGATTGTTCCGTCTCGTGTGCCAATCCGTGCCGTTCTGTCTGTCTGCTACAGAAATGCAGAATGTAAACCTTTTGGGATTGATGAAAGACGACTCGTTGTTGCGGAAGGCCGGAATTTACAAAATACCTTGGCAGTGTGTTATGGCTTACATACGACAGACCAAACACACTATGAAAGAACGCTGCACTGAACATCAATGTTGCACTCGCTTTTTGCAAACAAGGAAATCCGCTTCTGCCGAACACTGTTCTGTGAAGTATGATAGAACTGTGTTTCCGATTTCGACACCTTAAGACTCTATAGTTAAAGAATCCGTGGATATACGCCTGGCGGAAAATTTGATGAACTATGATAGCAGATACCAGCTAGGCATAGCATGAAACCCCATTGTCTCCACGATTTGTTCGAATTGAAGCCGACAGAGTGCGCAAACGTCCGTGGCGAGTGGTTGAGACAGAGAACAGCTGACTTCTGTGTTTCCTTCAACGAGGGGGCTGCCGCCCGGAAGCGTCGTTCTTCTGTCAACTTGAATCGTGACGCATGCGCGGAATAGTCGCAACGCCCTATATGGAGCGGAACGGAGCAAGTCATCGTCAATCTCCGATGGCTCACCCGATGATGACTGGTAGGTGCTCAGCCGCAATATCATGCAACGAAGTAAATGACGACCAGCTGCTAGCCCGACATTCATTTGAACATTCAGTTCATCGGGAAAATTTTAAAATTCACGCACTGTGTATAGATGACGTAGTGATTAGTAAATCTGCCTTGTGGTAGGAACACCTGGGTTCGAATCCCAGACTTGGTACAGCTTTTCATTCGTATTTTCGGATTGCATACATACATCATAGATGTTTGAAACTAAAAAGGTCTCTGGATCCATACAGTTTCATTTGATTAAAGTATCTGCTTGGGTCCCAGGCAGGCACCCAGGTTTCATTCGACAGTGAGGTGCTAATCCAAAATAGTTTTAGAGACTCAACAATGCTGTTCGAGTTATGGTGAATACCAAGCGGGCTGAGACGTGAATGAGAATCTGGATACACAAGGGAGGTATGCTATGATAGTCTGTGAAGTTGAGTAGCCTTTGTGTGAAGGTGGAGTGGATTCAGCGCATATCACTAGTGAGCATTAGACTTGGATTCGAATCCCGGTCTTGCTACGAATTTTCTTTCGTCGCTTCAGTCAGCTTCTATATATTTTGTTTGTCTTTTTAAGAGACTTTGTCTTTTTAAGAGATTTCGATTGCCGTTACGAAAATATCATTCTATCAAAAAAGTAACATACTTGCTTCATGACCTTGGTTGCTAAACAGTTTAAAGTATTTAACGTAGAACAAAATACGTGTCACTCTCTGTACTATCATATACTGGAAACGTTGTTTCGGTATCTTAAGCTGTCGAGAAATTAAAAGTGTTTTACATAAACATAAATCTCTGAGGAGTGAAAACTTTGTGTTCAAACTCATTTGTGGACCTTAATTAATCAGATTCTCTTAAATAACTACACTACTGGCCATTAAAATTGCTACACCACGAAGATGATGTGCTACAGAGGCGAAATTTGACAGGAAGAAGACACTGTGATAAGCAAATGATTAGCGTTTCAGAGCATTCAAAACACGGTTGGCACCGGTGACGACACCTACAACGTGCTGACATGAGGAAAGTTTCCAACCGATTTCTCATACACAAACAGCAGTTGACCGACGTTGCCTGGTGAACCGTTGTTGTGATGCCTCGTGTAAGAAGGAGAAATGCGTACCATCACGTTTCCGACCTTGATAAAGGTCGGATTGTAGCCTATCGCGATTGCCGTTTATCGAATCGCGACATTGCTGCTCGCGTTGGTCGAGATCCAATAACTTTTAGCAGAATATGGAATCGGAGCGTTCAGGAGGGTAATGAGGAACGCCATACAGGATCCCAACGGTATCGTGTCACTAGCAGTCGAGATGACAAACATCTTATCCGCATGGCTATAACGGATCGTGCAGCCACATCTCGATCCCTGAGTCAAAAGATGGGGACGTTTGCAACACAACAACCAACTGCACGAACAGTTCGACGACGTTTGCAGCAGCATGGACTATCAGCTCGGAGACCATGGCTGCGGTTACCCTTGTCGCTGCATCACAGACACGAGCGCCTGCGATAGTGTACTCAACGACGAACCTGGGTGCACGAATTGCAAAACGTCACTTTTTCGGATGAATCCAGGTTCTGTTTACAGCATCATGACTGCCGCATCCGTGGTTGGCGACTTCGCGGTGAACGCACATGGGAAGCCTGTATTCGTCATCGCCATACTGTTGTATCACCCGGTGTGATGGTATGGGGTGCCATTGGTTACACGTCTAGGCACCTCTTGTTCGCATTGACGGCACTTTGAACAGTGGACATTACATTTCAGATGTGTTACGACCCGTGGCTCTACCCTTCATTCGATCCCTGCGAAACCCTACATTTCAGCAGGATATTGCACGACCCCATGTTGCAGGGCCTGTACGGGCCCTTCTGGATACAGAGAATGTTCGACTGCTGCCCTGGCCAGTACATTCTCCAGGTCTCTCACCAATTGAAAACGTCTGGTCAAGGTGGAAGAGCAACTGACTCGTTACAATACGCCAGTCACTACTCTTGATGAACTGTGGTATCGTGTTGAAGCTGCATGGGCAGCTGTACCTGTACACGCCATCCAAGCTCTGTTTGACTCAAAGCCCAGGCGTATCAAGGCCATTATTACGACCAGAGGTGGTTGTTCTGGGTACTGATTTCTCAGGCTTTATGCACCCAAATTGCGTGAAAATGTAATCACATATCAGTTCTAGTATAATATATTTGTTCAATGAATACACGTGTATCATTTGCATTTCTTCTTGGTGTAGCAATTTTAATGGCCAGTAGTGTAATTATACAAGGTACCCGATACGATTTATGCTAAAGTGCAATCATGCCAAAGTTACAACACTGTTAATGACTAAGATTAGGTTTATTTCTAAACACTCCAACTGACGCGTAAATTGCAGATTGATAAACTTCCCTCGTTTGATTTTATCGTCTGTCCGGATACCTAAGAACGGGTAAATTGCGTTTCAAGAAGAAATGTATCGATCGTGACTCTCCAATACCACAGCCTCCCAGATCTCCAGATTTGAATCCGTGGAATTTTTTGGCGTGAAAATATTACGAGCTTTGGTGTATTGCAGCTTTGTTCATAGCGTAGATGAAGTTTGAACACATTATGAATGGCTGTCATTGCAATCGGAAGATACTTGGTATTTTTAAACTTGTACCTGGAGCTATGAAGAGACGTGCTGAAGTCTGCCTTGATATGAAGATGTAGTATGTGTTTGTCATCTAATGTATGTCTGCTGTTCGAATCCTCAGGCAGTGTATTACACAATGTTCGTATACTGTATCGCAATACGTCGTTTCGGAGAAACGATTGGTTTCCGGATATATGTTTTTTAGGATGATGTGCTTGTTTTATTATACTCTGCTCGCCCCTTTCATTAGTAACTGTAATAATAAAGCACTCTGTATAAACGATGAGCAACTACAGGTAAAATCAAATACTTTAGGCCTCTAATAGAATCAATCGGATTCTTGGTGACGTCCAATAGAGTCACTGGCGTACGTAGTCAGAGCAACAGGCTAGTAACAGTAGGCATCAATGCACAATAATGTAACTCGAAGGTTTAAGAAACAAAATAATAAAATCGACTGGATTTTAGTTTATACAGTTCCGGAAAAAAGTGAAACGCCCTCAAAGTAAGGTTATTTTATTGGCAAGTGAAATGATAGGTAGCTCAACATTGTAGGAGCATATGAGAAATTCAGACCACATGAAACACACATGTGACAGTAAATGTTGCCCAAATGGTCGCATCAACACACATTGTACCTGGCTCTAGCGGCGACGCAGGTACGTATTCTCGCATGCAAACGAACATAAAGGTGCCCAGTAGCATCTTGCAGTAGATTGCCCCAAGCACGTTGTGCCTTTTGCTGCAGTTCGGCAACGGATCTTGCAATACTTGGAGAACCTGCAGGTTCCTGCTTCGTCATGTGCCATACGTGATCAATTGGCGAGAGATCTGGTGATCTTGCTGGCCACAGCAGTTATTGTAAGTCACGAAATGCGTGATGCATCGCAGCAGTTGAATGTGGATGTGCAGTGTCTGCTCAAAAAGCACATCACCTTCCTGTTGAAGAAATGGCAGTACTATGGGGATAGCAGCCTGTGCAGTGTAGTGGGGATTGCTTATTTAACCTTGCACAAACAACAGATGTAGCGGGGAGTTGTAACTGATGGTCCCTACTGCGCTGGTTTAAGCTGTCGCCAGTACACGGGTCGGCAAAAATGTAGTGTGAAGATCGACAGTAGGTGCTGGATGAAGTGCACCTATCATGAGAGAGGCCAGAGATACACTGACAAGCAACAAGCAGCCAACGCCCTCTCGACAGCACGTATTTAGGCCGCTGCCGCTGATCAGACGGCTTCACTAACTCACTCTCCAGTTTGCCGTCTATCAGTTAGTTGCAGTGTGGGCTCAGTTCACGTCACAGGCTATGATGGTGCACAGTGACAGAATAGTGACTGTAGCAAGATTAATAGTGATGAGCTTGTACCACAACACATGGACTCTATTCTAAGTAAGTGAATACTTCAGGTTCATGTAAATAAATAACCGTATTAATCCACATGTGCATTTGTGTTGTAGAAAGAGGATACCGGCTACCCATAACTACACCCTCTCCCTTGCTTCCTTACAGTACAAGACACCACAGTGGCGACGAGAACAGTACACCCACACCGTGACACCTAACGCACTCTGGAATAGGCATTTCCCAGGTCTAAGCCATACACAAGTACGTTCATGACTCGTATACAGACAGAACCTGCTCTCACTGCAAAAGACAGCAGAATGCCATTCCACTTTCCAGTCAGCGTCGCAGTAACCATGTTTGGCGGTATCTTTATGTCACTGATAGTCTGACCACGGGCACAGGTGACCTTAACCATGTTGCAACCAGAAGGTTCCTTCTGGCTCCTGACGTGGCGGGTGCAAACATGATCCTGGATGTCGCAGGTGTGTGGTGTTCTCTCGGCCACCGTCGCTCGCACAGTGCGTCGATCTTGACACACGTTAGTAGTACGTGGACGTCCAGAACCTTGGCTGCAGGTGTGAGAATGTTACACGGATCACTGCTGAAAGCAGCGACACATCATATTGTGTCCAAGACGTGCAGCAACACTTCGATACGTCCATCAAGCTTCCCGGAGTCCAACAATGCGACCCCATTCAAATTCCAAAACGTACTCGTCGGTGTGGCATGCTTATACCATAGAATGAATGTTGCAAACAGTTTTCACCTCTAAACTCAGTAAAATTACTGTCTGCAGAGTCAAAATGATGGGTGCACAGACAGGTCTCCTGAGCGCCTTGTCATCGCTGACAACCGTTGTGAATGAATCAGTAACACCACAGTCTAATAAATACAGCCACGACACACTCTGGAGCGAAAGCAGTTACCGTTTGACAGCTAGAGCGACACTAGCGCTAGAAACGGTGAGAAATCAGACAGTCACTTAGGTCGTAAGAATAATTTTCTACTTAATTAACAGAATAGTTGCTATATCTTTGCGTTCCATTCATTGATAAGTTGTCAAGAGATATAAATGATCATGAAATACATGTAAAAACAGCCTAATCACTCTGATTCAATGAGATAAGCTACAACTCAATCATGAAGAAAAACTTTCTAGTAAATCTATATTTGCGGCCTATTCCCTTGATAGCAAGAGAATATAAACACAATTCATGATAAGCTATTATTTCTGTTGTTGTATGTTGTTATTATTATAGGCACATTCCTTGACACTTAAAAGTTTTTGTAGAGTCCAATAAATCGCCCTTTCTTACAATTCAATGGACCTTGTAACACACGTATATTTTTTGAGATATAAATACTTTTGCTTTAAAAACGAATGTGTTGAAGATTCTCGCCGTTTGTGCCTCAGATTTAGCAACAATTGTGGAACTGATTTCTCCTGCGTTTGGAAACAGTTTTGCTGCTTTTGACGATTTACTATCACGTTTGTGTGTTTTTCCCTTGAGATACAGTTGTGATGGGTAATTTGATACATTAAATTATGTAAATATTACGTTCCATATTGGTTTCCTACGTTCCATAGTCACTGATTTGGCTGGAAGTATAGGAGACAAAACAGTGCTTTGTTGGATAGATACATGATGTTTCTCCGTAAGAGGTTAAGTCTTCTGGAGTTTACTAGCAATTTTTTGTTATTAAAGGAAAACGGCATTACTCAGTATGTGTGTATACTTTACAAAGGACTTCTACTGTCCTGAAAGGCACGGTTTCGTATCCCACAGGGTCCTTACGGCGCTAAAGAATCCCAGATGTGGTGTAACTACATTCCTTATTGTAAGCATTACAGTACAAATCAATATAAATGTTAGTATTGGCACTCATACGATATTTTATTCAGAAGTGTAGCTTGCTGGCCGCTTGGGGAGCTGTTATCGCTGGGTTTAAGAAACACGAGGCGGAATGTTGCGACTGTTATGTTAGACTGTGCTAACACTATAACCCCTCAGTATGCACATATTATACCCTGATGGCGCTGAAAATAGCCCTTGATGCTATTATTCTTTTTCCCGTTGTATATGTACGAGGGTTATTCGGAAAGTAAGGAACGATCGGTCACGAAATGGAAAACAGTGAAAATCAGATGAAGCTTTGCAGAGATGCGTTGGGCACTGTGTCTAGTACGCCAGTCGAGCGCATTCTGAGCTCACAGTAAGAACGTAAATATGGCTAGAAATTAGCGTCTGCCGCCAAGTATGAGAGCCTGGCGAAAGATTTTGCCTGAAGCTATGCAATCCACAAATATAACTGTCATGCAGTTTGCTCTACACGACACTTCTCGGCCGCACTCTGCAGGAGCAATGAAGATGCTCCTGCAGCGTTTCCGATAGGAACTGTCTGATCACCCACAATACAGCCCGTAATTGGCTACCCTTGAGGTACATCTCTGCTCAAATGAACCGCTGGCTATGAAGACAATATTTTGACACAGACAACGAGCGGCAGTCCAGAGTAGACAATTGTCGAAAAGCACTGCCGGCTGTCTTCTGTAACGAGGGAATTGAAAAGTTGATACAACGCTACGACAGATGTCTAAGTCTGAGCGGCGACTGTATAGAGAAGTAGCTGGGAGGTGTAGCTAACTGTTGCAAATAATACTGTTTTGATTTTCATTGTGTTTTCCATTTCGCGACCTATCGCTCCTTACTTTCCGAATAGCCCTCGTATCACGATGACGTTCAAGCGGTATTAACGATTCTGAACTTTTTACAGGTGAAACAGTAAATTAAGCTGAAATATGAAATACAAAATTCATTAAAAATTAATGAACACTGGACATAGAAATTTCTTTCAAGTTAAATGTTCAGTAGAGCAAGAAGTGTGGAAGGTAGCTGCAATGAACTAACTGCCGAAATCATTCGGTCATTCGCTCAGAATGGTTTGGTAAACCATGGAAAACTCAGATCGCGACTGACGGTAGACACAGAAAGGTCTGACCCTAATAGCTACTGTTTAAAGTAGACGGCGCGGCAGCCGCTCGAACAATGCAGGAACGGCAGAGCACGAGAACCCGTAAGCTGTCCGGGGGAGAAATAGGCCGCCCGATTCTCGGAACAGAGGCGAAAGCTCGTCTGGTGAAAAAGTGTGGCTAACGATGGATGCCAGCGTCTGGCGCACGCGAGACTCGCATCTGTTAGCTCATTCCGAGAACCAGGTCTGCGAGGCGTGCGAGAACAGAGGCCCCCGGCTGGAAGACGGATGTTCACAAAACCAGGCAGCAGCGGCAAAGGAATCGCCGCCTCCGTCTTAACGTCTTTAGCGCTGCGGATTTTGAGGGGAGCAGGAAACAGCACGAGGCAAGAATTAAACACATTAAAAGAGATAAAAGGAGTCCATTAAGACGATTTGTCTTCCCCACTTTTTATTTTCCACCTCCCCCTCACTTGTTTCTTGTCCCTAATAAGCTGCTGAGGACCGAGTAAAATTTACATCCTTGCAAGTTATAATCTCTCTTAACTGCTCAATTCTTTGCTTTTTCTTTTGTTCATTTCTAAGCACTTACGGCTCAGTAACCGAATGGTAGCTGTCTTCTGAAGCACAAAAAAGAAATTCTAAAGATCTGGGCTGCCCTGAAGGGATCAATATCTGGTTCATGAGCTCTACTGTTACTTGTCGATACTTACATATATCAGTTTTTCAAGTGTCTACCAGGGGAATCGGAACTGCACTGCCCAAATTTCAGATTGCTGTCCAGAAATATTTTCTGAGTATTTTGGTATAAGGGAGCCACGGTCTCCAATGGCTTGTTACAGACTATAGGGTAACTTAGAGTTTCCTTTCGGAGAAAAGCACTTTATAATAACCAGCTGTACCCGTTCAGTATTATTCTTTACGGTTTCGGTTATTGTAACCATCATCGCTGCAAGAAAAACAATACATTAAATGATTCAAAAATGCATACTATTCATAAATGGCTAAACAACAACAAAATGTTCAAATGTGTGTGAAATTTTATGGGACTTAACTGCTAAGGTCATCAGTCCCTAAGCTTACACACTACTTAACCTAAATTATCTGAAGGACAAACACACACACCTATGCCCGAGGGAGGACTCGAACCTCCACTGGGACCAACCACACAGTCCATGACTGCAGCGCCCAAGACAGCTCGGCTAATCCCGCGCGGGTCTAAACAACACACAAAATAAACGATGTTCTACTGCACTTGCGGGATATCGTTGTATCTGATATGCTGATGAGTCATGTATATCTACTGTGTACTTTTGAGCTATGTGATGTATAACCTTTGTTTCAGTGACGATGGTTACAATAACCGAAACCAATGAAGAATAAAGCAGAATGTCTACAGGTACTCGCCGTGAAAATGGTTTTGTTCAAATATTTACAGCTGTAGCAAGTTAGCTACACAGAGTGTCCAGGAATGTAGAGACAAACTTTGAGGGGCTGTAGAAGTTTTTTGAGGAGCAAATCGAGAAAAGGAACCAGTGTCTGGAATCATCATCCAACGAGGTTAGAGACGGTGTAAGTTATAGTCACTGGCGCCTGTTCAAATGGCTCTGAGCACTATGGGACTTAACTTCTGTGGCCATCAGTCCCCTAGAACTTAGAACTACTTAAACCTAACTAACCTAAGGACATCACACACATCCATGCCCGAAGCAGGATTCGAACCTGCGACCGTAGCGGTCACTCGGTTCCAGACTGAAGCGCCTTTAACCGCACGGCCACACCGGCCGGCACTGGCGCCTGTCACTAGGCCACCCCTTTAGCAGCAAATGTGACTTCATAACGGAACGACTCTCAATGCTGTTTGTTATTCAGTGACCACAACTGACTGCTACGATTACCAGTGGAGAAGGTGGAGCTACATACTGCGTACACAGGACTCGTTCGCTATCGATACGATGCTCTGTTGCCTTGGTGGATGATGGTTTCAGACATGGATTTCCATCTGCAGTTTATATTTCTCATGAATACCGAAAAACATTGGAGATTCACTTTAGTTTTTCTAAACACACCTTCACATCTGTGATAAGGTCAGTAATGTGAAACCAGCAAAACGTACGACACGAAACGTAGATGTTTGCAGCAACCCTCGTATCAAAAAGTTAGATATAGACGATATGGAACATGGTCATACATATAAGAGAATCAAGCTGGCTGGTACTCAGGTGCAAGTAGGTTATGGATAGCCAAGAAACGAGGACGCAGCAAGGCAAGACCCATGTTATGCTTTCACTGGATGTCATTCAAATGCTTCAGCTCCTTCCGCCAAACACAGATATTAACTAACACACGACTACTCTCAGACAGTATCACAATATTAACGGTGCCTCCAGATAGCGTTAGCCACAGTTGCTACCAAGAAGAGTCGAACATGACACTGAAGAAGTGATCACACTTGTAATTTACAGAATTAAGTTCTAGACCAGGGTCAGACACAGACCAGTGCAAGTGAACCCTGGAGTATCACCAAGCACCATCTTCTCACTAAAGTTAAGTATCTGTAATGTTTCTATAAATAAATTATTGTAAATTATTTCTAATCTATATTGCCATTATTTTGTCATAGATATTGCCTAACCTTATTTGGTCCTGTGACGTGGCTGTAGTTGCTGCGTGCAAGAAATCCAACTCATAACAGCAACTACTTTCTGTGATAGGGAGTTCTCTTTCTGGCACACTATTACGTTGACGACAAGATCATTTGATGAATACAGTGCAGTTATGCTTTTCCCATAGTATGTTCATTCTCTTCTGTTAGTGTACATTACAGTACCTTGCAGGTGTCGATGTCCATGATTCCAGAAGAGTTTGCATCGACGCATCAGTGAGCGCCGTACACAGACTAAAAACAATCCCAAGAGTCCGACGAATTACCTCCGCGGCTGACAAAATACATTTCGGAAACAGAAATTCATGTGAAATTGGACGCTATTTTAACGAATAGTACTTGTGTGCAGGTGTTGATGTAGCGCTGTTAGATCGATACTTGCATAGTTGTGAAAATTGCACTGCGTAATGGACGTCAATAACAAACGGGCGAAACAGCCTTAATCCCTTAGATTCCGGTGCTGACTCATACCTGATCGGTAGATAACACAGTTATGTTGATTTTATGTATGTTTGTTGTCAAAGCGAAATATAGTAACAAAGTTGGACAAATATTTGTGGAATGTTCGCTGAGTATATTAATATCACGAATGTGTGTTCCTCAGTACCTCATTACGGGTCTATGGTAATAACATGATGCGTGATGCTTCAAAATTTATTCTATCCTCCAAACTATTTTACCTGTTATATTACGAAAAAACACTGTTCAACAACTTTTTTGTTATCGGAATGATAATATATGTGTGGCAGCTCTGAAAATGGCGCTACAGACTTTTTCAAGAGTGCAACTGTCGGCATTTTAATCAACTGCTGTAAACAGGCACTGAGTAATTAATTAAACTGAAATGTTTCGTTCAGTATACGTCGTTACACATCTGGCTTTGCCTATGCAACTTGATAAACTTTAGTGCTCGCAGATCACAGTGAAGGAGCTTCAATAATGGATTACGTTTCTGATATTAAAATAGAGAGATGAAAACTCTAATCAACGTTAGACGTTTGTTGATTGTGTTATCGTTGTTGAAAAATGTCGCCGTACCGACATGGTTCCATTATAATGACATTTGCTCGCTTCGACGAGTGTTAGCATTTCTGGATGTTGGAGCGGCACACAGTCCAACTGTGCTGTGTAAATCTTAGCGATGACCTGCAGTTTAATCTTAGTTCGTCCACATTGTCCCTCAGTATTTGACATAATAGGCTTTTGAAAACGCTACAAGATTATCCACTGTAGCTAATTCGAGCCTAACTTCTTTATTATTACTACTGTTAAATCAGTTTGCACAGGGTGGGCAAGATAAGACTTGTCCACAAAATACACTGGTGTCCAAAATTAAAGCAACAAACGGAAATTTTGGGAGGTTGCATTTATTTTGTCACAAAACTGTGTAAATAGGTGATAGTAAAGTAAAAATAGTGTAAAGAACACAGAACGTAAACAAACTCAGCAAGCATAACGGTAGGGAAAAACGTTTTTCATTTTTTCCAACTTAACGGATTTGCACACACATTCTAACAACTGGTTAATGAGCTCAGCATGGGGTGTTGTTATGTATGGCTGCCGCACACGCCTTACAACGTCGGGGCATGCTGTGAGTGATATCATCACTCTCATGTTGAGGCAATAACGCCTACACTTCCTGCAGAGCTGCTCGCAAGTCTTGGAGAGTTGTTGGTGGATGCTGAGGTGATGCAACCTGACTCCCTAGTGCATCCTAGACATGCTCTATGGGATTCAAATTGGGAGAGCGATCAGGCTACGCCGTGTGTGCAGTATCTTTCTTTTACAAGAAAACGTCCACACTCGTGCTCTTTGAGGTCGAGCATTACCGTCCATCAGTACAGAGTCTGGGCCCACACCACCTCGCAACAACTGCACATGAGGTCCCAAGATCTCGTAGCGATACGTGCTAGCAGTTAAACCATGCCGACTCACACGTACAGTTTCATGGAGCGGGGCTAAAAGGGTCAACATAATCCCTGCCTACAACGTAAGGGATTCTCCTCCATACTGGACTCGCATTTGGGATGACGACGGTTCAAACCCGCGTCCGGCCATCCTGATTTAGGTTTTCGGTGATTTTCCTAAATCACATCAGGCAAATGCCGAGATGGCTCTTTCGAAAGGATACGGCCGTCTTCCTTCCTCATCCTTTCCGAATTTGCTGTGACTGATGACCTCGCTGTTTTGCCCTCCCCCCCCCCCCCCCCCCCCCCGAGTCAACCAACCAACCATTCTCCTCGATATCGGTCTCTCTCCATCATGTTTGGATTACGAAATCGTGTTCTACGTTCCCTCCAGATTTGAATGCATCGACAATAACTCTTCAAATCAAATCGGGACTCATCTATGAAAAGAACATTGCTCCACTGCTCGACCGCCCAGGTGGCATGTTGATGACTCCATTCTAGACGTTCCCTTCTGTGAAGACGCATCAGAGGTACACGTACAGAATGTCTCCGACAGTAAACGCAACTCTGCCGAAGCCTTCTGTACACCGATTGTCTCGATACAACACGTTCTGTGGTCGCTGCGAGGTCAGATGGAAGTTGCCGTGCAGTACTAACGCGATACCGTCGTGCTGTTACCGCCAAATAATGGTCCTCTCCTTTTGACATCACACGTGGTCGGTGACACAGTTTTGTTCTCTATAAATTGTCGCCACATCCGAGAAACAAGAGAAAGAATCACATTAAGCATTCGAGCCACATCAGTTTGCAACTGTCTTGTTTCTGTTCTTCATATGGTCGTCCGGTACGCGTCTTCATTGTGCCACACCGCACCGTCTGTGACTGTGTACACAGCGATTGTGGCTGTGGGACTACCCGGTAAACACTATCCCGTTTCAAATGATTCAAATGGCTATAAGCACTACGGGACTTAACATCCGAGGTCATCAGTCCCCTAGACTTACTACTATTTAAACCTAACTAACCTAAGGACATCACACACATCCATGGCCGAGACAGGATTCGAACCTTTGAAAGTAGTACCACCGGCCTGAAGCCCCTAAAATCGCTCGGTCACAGCGGCCGGCCTACCCCGTTTGATAGGTGCCCTGACGTTATCGTTGACATGATTTTCCATTGATCGGAATTCCATCTTCCGTGCAGAACACGATTGTACGGACATCTGTTAACGTTTTGTATGATTATACTGTGAAATATCTACAACACGGGGACATATCGGTTTGTTGCTTTAACTTTGGACACCAGCGTATTTCATACGCTTTCAGATAGGCAACTCCATCGTCCTCTTCTACAGTGGATGGAGTAAGTTGGGTTGCGTATCTAACGGCGCATGATGTTCCATTATTTCGTATCCTGTGATTCGTAAGACTTTCAGAATTCTAGTATCAGTGAATGGTTTTTTGTAAAAAGCAGCATTATCACAGCTGTACAAAAAGACAACGGATTAAGGTTCAAGACAATCAGCTAAATGAAAATTATATTTTAGCAAACTGAATATACCCTTCAAAGTAACTCTATATAGAACGGTGACAGAGATCTGTACCATGAACAAGTCTTGTGTAAACAGCACTGAATCAGTATATCACACGCCCTACCAAATGCTACTGCAGTATCTCACCACGCCCATCACTTACTCTTTTGGTTGGGGGTAAATGTGACCGCATACAATTTCTTATAACCCTGATGCTCAACGGTAGAACCAGAGGATTCTGGAAGATACATTAAACTATAAGCAGCAATCAGGGATCGCCACTAAGTAATCAATATCTCAAAATCAAATGATTTATAATTAATAAATAATTATCAATACAAAAGCAGATGTACTTGTTTTTTAATTCCTCCTCGGATAACGGCGATGGTCCATGAAATACAGGAGTCCATTGGAATATTCTTGTAAAGAAGTCATAATGTAATGTAAGAACAAATAATGAAATATTTATGCGCTTATACCTAGCCCAAGCAAGCATGTCGCTCGTCAGATACCTTCCGAAAGACGTGCTTTTATACTCATGTTTGTAAACTAGTTTTCATCTACTTATTGTTAGTAGTATTTGTAGTCTGCTAAATTCAAAACGCTTATCTAGTAACACATAGCCAAGCTTACCAAGCATCATTTTAGAAACTCTTCCGTGGTACTTCGTTTCTACGATGAGATTGAACTGCTGAGAAATGCATCACCGTTCGGCCTTAGCAGAAAAGAAATCAGGTCGCAGTCTGATATTGAACGGAGCAAGTTCGCAAACCTATGAAACTTCAGACATTCCCGGCTCAGAAGCACACCGAAGAGTTGCGGAGATAGCGCCGAATCAGTGTGTTGCACGGCTATGGGATGCGAGCAAGACCATTCTCTTATTTGTTTTCCTCTCTATCTCCGCATGACCCAGCACTGCATGCGATGCACCTATTGGGAAGCATTTCTCACTTCACCTCACCTCTTCTTCTCAACTTGTTTACCAGGATAGAGGCCATCCCTCCCAATTGCGTTAATTGGTGATCATTGCACAATTGGTTGTAAAACCGATCTCTATGTATTCCATGTTTTTCGTATTCCTTGTATGGTACGCTCCTGTGTTTCCGTACCGGATACTCTAAACAAAAAGATCGAAGGACAGAGGACGTTTACTGACGACAATACAAAAATCACTGTACAGCTTCGTCGATCTAAGAGACTATCGACAGTCAATTCAAAACATACATTCAGGTTTGAACCAGACCATCATATCTCGAATGAAAGAAAGTAACGCACGATAACGTTATGACAGTCACGTTATAATATGTGCTGTCGAAATGCTGTGGTGCAGCAACGCAGCCCTCCTAAGTGGCTACTAACAATTTTGTGTCCTTATGAGAGTCGGTTCGAAACTGTCAGTATCACACATGCAATTTGCAAAATGAATTTAAGCTACGATTATACACTACTGGCCACTAAAATTGCTACACCACGAAGGTGACGTGCTACAGACGCGGAATTTAACCGACAAGAGGAAGATGCTGTGATATGCAAATGATTAGCTTTTCAGAGCATTCACTCAAGGTTGGCGCCCGTGGCGACACCTACAACGTGCTGACATGAGGAAAGTTTCCAACCGATTTCTCATACACAAACAGCAGTTGACCGTCGTTGCCTGGTGAAACGTTGTTGTGATGCCTCGTGTAAGGAGGAGAAAAGCGTACCATCACGTTTCCGACTTTCATAAAGGTCGGATTGTTGCCTATCGCGATTGCGGTTTATCGTATCGCTACATTGCTGCTCGCGTTGGTCGAGATCCAATGACTGTTGGCAGAATATGGAATCGGTGGCTTCAGGAGGGTAATACGGAACGCCGTGCTAGATCCCAACGGCTTCGCATCACTAGCAGTCGAGATGGCAGACATCCAGCCAGGTCTCGATTCTTGACTCAGCAGATGGGGACGTTTGCAAAACCCTAGACGCTGCATCACAAACAGGAGCGCCTGCGATGGTGTACTCAACGACTAACCTGGGTGGACGAATGGCAAAACGTCATTTTCTCGGATGAATCCAGATTCTGTTTACAGCATCATGATGGTCGCATCCATGTATGGCGACATCGCGGTGAACGCACACTGGAAGCGTGTATTCGTCATCGTCATACTGGCGTATCACCCGGCGTGATGGTATGGGGTGCCATTGGCTACACGTCTCGGTCACCTCTTTTTCGCGCTGACGGCACTTTGAACAGTGGACGCTACATTTCAGATGTGTTACGACCCGTGGCTCTACCCTTCATTCGATCCCTGCGAAACCCTACATTTCAGCAGGATAATGCACGACCGCATGTTGCAGGTCCTGTACGGGCCTTTCTGGATACAGAAAATGTTCGACCGCTGCCCTGGCCAGGCCATTCTCCAGATCTCTCACCAACTGAAAACGTCTGGTCAATGGTGGCCGAGCAACTGGTCCGTGACAACACGCCAGTCACTACTTTTGATGAACTGTGGTATCGTGTTGAAGCTGCATGGGCAGCTGTACCTGTACACGCCATCCAAGCTCTTTCTGACTCAATGCCCAGGCGTATCAAGTCCGTTATTACGGCCAGAGGTGGTTGTTCTGGGTGCTGATTTCTCAGGATCTATGCACCCAAATTGCGTGAAAATATAATCACATGTCAGTTCTAGTATAATATATTTGTCCAACGAATACCCGTTTATCATCTGCATTTCTTCTTGGTGTAGCAATTTTAATGGCCAGTAGTGTATATTACTGAAAGTTTCTGCGATTGTCTTCTTCCAGCCCGCCGGGACTTGGACACGGTGAACATTATAAAAACCGACAAACTGCAGAACGGATTACTGACGGCAAATGGAGGAAAAAAGTGTCCTGTGAACGTGTGTCCGGGAATCTGTAGCATGTGAGTAACGACAACAAATCGTCCCGGAACACAGTACATAGTTCCATGGCATGAACTTCAAAGCAGATGTTCAAAGTGGCCTCCACGGAATGCTATGCACGCGTTCACAAGTCGGACGTTTCGGCTTTCTTTCCCAATAGTGTCACAGGCGTCGTGAACACGCTGTTGACGGTTCGGTACACCAGGGACTGGTTCAGCATACACGGCGTTTTTCAGATGCACCCAGAGTCAAAAATCGAAGCGTCTTCAGTCTAGCGATATAGTAGGCCATGCCACAGAGCATCCGCATCTCAGCCAACTGCCGGGGAAGGTGCTGTTGAGGTGTCGGCGAACTGGAATGAGGATGTGGGATGGTGCTCAGTCAAGTGGAAACCACATAACCTGTCGTAATGAAAAATGAACATTCTCAAGCAGCCTAGCAGGGTATTTCTGCACCTCCGTCGAGGTATTGTGGAATAATAACCGGTCCAAGTAGGTGGTCGCCAAGAAACCCTGCCCATACATTGATGCTGATTAAACTCCTCAACCATTCACCGAGAACTGTCTTGGTTACACATGACGATTTTTCGGGTTGATGACGTAAGTTCTGTTAACCGTTGCTTCGTTGGTAAAGAGGACTGATGAAAGAAATTCTATAATTCTAACGGTCTGGTGCAAAAATCATCGAGGAAATCCTTCCCGTAGAGGAGAAACCGCTACTGATAGCCCTTGCACACTTCGCACTTGATAGGTGTGGTAGTGATTGCCATGCAGGGCACACATAACCGTACTTTGGCTTACACTATGTTAACTTACCACTTGCCTGGAGCTCGCACAAGTGTTCGTCTCAGTATCCTGTAGAACCTGATTCGTCAAATCTGGGGCACGCACAGACCGCAACCGCTCTGCACGTTCGCCGGTCTGAAAGGCCCCATGATCACACAGTCGCCCAAAAAGGGCTTGAAATATTGTGTGATGTGGTTGGTGTCTGTGAGGGTACTTGTACTGATATAGCCTTACTGCCTCTCGACCGTGTCCGTCTGCTTGGCTGTACACAAACACCATCTCGGCTTGTTCCCGACATGAATACCGAGACATTCCGCTGCTTACAGTACGCTGCGTCAACCATAGATTTTGCAACACGCGAGGAACAGACGTAACGTCTTCAGAGGAACTTCCATTCGTTAGCGCAGTCTTCCGAGGCAACTATATATTTCCGGACACATGTTCGGAAGACCCTTTTTCCCTCCATTTCCAGTCAGGTAATCGTCCCAGCAGTTTGTCGATTTTATTAATTTTCACTCTGTATTGCAACCAACTATCGTCTTTTAGAGTTATTTTATTGATAGCTGAATTGTTTTGGAAACAAAAATTTGTTACATAGGACGAAGACAGCAAGTATTTAAAAAAACAATGACAAGAAGGATGGATATAAACGTAATGAACCAGAGGGGCTACGTTATTCATACGGTATGAGAGTATTATGTAAATATGAAGGGCGTATTTCAATAGTGGTACAAGTCCATTATTATTATTTCAGAGATACAGAGTCCTAAAGTTAAATGAGCGCTGAAAAATCGGTTGAGATACCAGAAATATTCAAGTATATTCAAAATACGGACAACATTTTCCTAATTACTTAGAGAGTGCCCTACGTGACCCTCCACGCAGCTGGATCATCAGCAGGTAGAAGAAGATACACGTTGACTGAGCTGACAAGACTATATCCGATTATCGGTTGAATAACATATGACATACGTGAAGACGAACCTGGATGACGAAACGTAAGAAGAGTAGCGACACACCCTTCTGCATTGTATACGAAGCACTTTTTTTTCGTTTTCCCCATATACAGGGTATTACAAAAAGGTACGGCCAAACTTTCAGGAAACATTCCTCACACACAAAGAAAGAAAATATGTTATGTGGACATGTGTCCCGAAACGCTTACTTTCCATGTTAGAGCTTATTTTATTACTTCTCTTCAAATGACGTTATTCATGGAATGGAAACACACAGCAACAGAACGTACCAGCGTGACTTGCCCAAACGTTCACAGAAAATCTGTGTTGATGACGTGATTGCACAATTGCGTGCGGATTCTCGTCAGCCCACACATGTTGATTCTGAAAATTTACAATTTGATCACGTTGGAATGAAGCCTCATCCGTAAAGAGAACATTTGCACTGAAATGAGGATTGACACATTGTTGGATGAACCATTCGCAGAAGTGTACCCGTGGAGGCCAAACAGATGCTGATAGTGCCTGCACACGCTGTACATGGCACGGAAACAACTGGTTCTCCCGTAGCACTCTCCATACAGTGACGTGGTCAACGTTACCTTGTACAGCACCAACTTCTCTTACGCTGACATTAGGGTTATCGTCAACTGCACGAAGAATTGCCTCGTCCACTGCAGGTGTCCTCGTCGTTCTAGGGCTTCCCCAGTCGCTGGAATGTTCCGTGCTCCCTAAGACGCCGATCAATTGCTTCGAACATCTTCCTGTCGGGACACCTTCGTTCTGGAAATCTGTCTCGATACAAACGTACCGCGCCACGGCTATTGCCCCGTGCTAATCCATAAATCAAATGGGCATCTGCCAACTTCGCATTTGTAAACATTGCACTGACTGCAAAACCACGTCCGTGATGAACACTAACCTGTTGATGCTACGTACTGATGTGCTTGCAATGAGTCGCATGTCAACACAAGCACCGAAGTCAACATTACCTTCCTTCAATTGGGCCAACTAGCGGTGAATCGAGGAAGTACAGTACATACTGACGAAACTAAAATGAGTAACATGGAAATTAAGCGTTTCCGTACACATGCTCACATAACATCTTTTCTTTATTTGTGTGTGAGGAATGTTTCCTGAAAGTTTGGCCGTACCTTTTTGTAACACCCTGTATATTACCTCGGTGTAGGAAACTACCAAGATATTGTATTGTTTACTCAATGCACGTTGCGGTGCTACGTACACTTATTTTTGTTGTGATATAAAGTGAATACAAATTACGAATTTATTAAAATAAATAAATAAAATAAGTAAATAAAAAGTTCCCACAATGGATTTCCCCTTACTATCCCTGATACCTTTCCGGCCAGCGGGACACTGTGGCCAGGCCTCGGTTTACGACTAATGCCCACTCTGCCCTCGCCACCCTGCCTTGCATGCCTCCAACCGAAAAAAGAAGAAAGCGAGGTGGCGCAGTGCTTACCACACTGGACTCCCGTTCTGGAGGACGACGGTTCAATCCCGCGTCCGGGAATCCTGATACAGGTTTTCTGTAATTTTCCTAAATCGCTTCAGGCAAATACTGAGATGATTCCTTTGAGAGGGCACGGCTGCTTTTCTTCTCCATCCTTTCCTAATCCGAGCTTGTGCTCCGTCTCTAGTGACTTCGTTGTCGACAGTATGTTAAACACAAATCCACTCCTGTCCTCCTCCTCCTCCAGAAGCAACAGTGAGCCTATCTTTTACTGCCAAGGGCAGAAGTTGAACTGATCTCAAATGAAGCACTACCAGACTATTCACAAGCTAGAACAATATACGGGGTGGCACAGGGTGGTCACAAACGATCTGTAAAGCTTGTAGGGATGTTGCAGGTTACTCTCTGATGAGAAATAATGGTTAATAAAAAATTGGATACGTCGCGCTGTCTCCGAGTTAACTAGTACTGGAGCCACTCATGCCGTTAGGAGCACATACGTTCTTCGTTTGGTTTCCTAATATTGAACAAGAGATTGATACACAAATTGGACATGGGACGGTAATAAGGATCGAACCCGAGCCAAAAGTGGGCAGTTGGTGCGCTATCACCTACGCTATAAGAACGACTGAAACTAACTGTATATGGCGATCCTCTTGAATCCGCGCGTGCAAATTCTGATTGGCCAAATTCAGTGATAATTAATTCGGAAACGGAGCAACGTATCGATTTTTTCTTAATTATTATTTCTTAAAATAATCCAGGACGCGCGAAGTGGCAGCGTGGTTTGAGGCGCCATGTCACGGATTGCGCGGCCCCTCTCGAACGGAGATTCGAGTCCTCCCTCGGGCATGTATGTGTGTGTGTGTGTGTGTGTGTGTGTGTGTGTGTGTGTGTGTGTGTGTGTGTGCGTGTGTATCTGTGTGTTTTGTTCTTAGCATGAGTTAGTTTAAGTAGTGTGTAAGTCTATGAGCCGATGACCTCATCAGTTTCTGTCCCTTAGGAATTCAGACACATTTGAACATTTGAATCCAAGCTGCAACACACTTATATGTTTTTCAAACTGTTCCTGACCACCATGTATGCAGAAGAGGAAAGTAATATGCAATAAAAAGTTAGATACATTACTTTAGAATTCTACTCGTTAGGTGTTACGAAAGCAGCAGTTGGACAGCGTATTCGCTTAGGAATTGGAGTACTAAACTACGAAAGTGGCACCTCTTGGTCACTTGGTTCGAGATAAACCTGAGCGCAAGGATATGCTTCGTCTATAATGTTTGTTAAATACGGGGCAGACGTAGAATAAAATATGAGCGACACGAAGAGAAAGAAGTAATAGGTTCTGTTTACACATTTTTTTTTTTTTTTTTTGCAAGTCTCGTGGAGAGGGCGTACGTACATTTATCCAAAGTAAGAGTAAATAATAGTTACAATAATAAATTTTGTTTACAGCAGTACTAAGTCAGCTACGTAGTTCACAAAGAGATTTAACTCTACGTAGTAGTGTCTATTTCATTAAATGTTACGCTCACCAAGTTCTACTTCTAAAATTGTGTGACGTACAAGACTACACGGACTGTCACACAAGTATGAGCGGTTAACGGGTTGTCTTCTGTAAGTTTCATTTTTATTCTGACGACCAAAAACCAATGGTTACTTTACGCAGCGAATTTTATTTATGTTATTACTGGAAAGTATGTTACAAGGACTTGAGAACGGCGACATAGTCTAAATTCCGTAGTAGTGAACAATAAAAAATAAAAAGATTGTTTAATCCTGCCCACAACAGTCAAATTCAAGACTTATCAGTCTAATCTAATTGTGATAGTGTAGCGTAATTTTATTTCTATCACGTGTGTAGGTGGCTGAATGCGCCACCTACAAGCCAATTAGTGATTTAAAAATAGTTTGTACAAATGGTTCCTGTTCTGCAGAAATTCAATTAAAATCGCGCATCAGTGAACGAAATAGAAAAACTACAGCCAACAGGCTAGACACGGGCACAAAAACTATCGGCCCGAGGCGTTGAGTCCTGTTCTGTGGCCGCGCAGCTGTCATCGGCTGGCAGTACCAGGGACTGTTCCATCCACACACACACACACACACACACACACACATACATACATACAGAGCGCGCCTGTCAATGCTGTGTCCGCCCAGCGTGACGTCACCCGCGAGCTCGCCTGCGACAGGCAATTGTTTTATCGACGAGTTCACTTCGGCAAGCCAATGAAGAGTCGATTGTTTCGGCTTTCTGATTAATGGACGTCAGGACGAGGATCGCTGAAATGGAAACTCGGGCCGACTGACAGCCGCCGGTGAGCGAGCAGCCGCGAGGCAGCGCACGACCGCTCGAGGCAGTGTTCCTCCAACTCAGGTCAGCTGCAGTGCGGGAACTAGGGCACTGCTTCAGCAGTGCCGAGTCAAACGCGGTGTCTGTTATGTTTACAGTATCTGAAGGTAGAAGAGGTCTATTCTATCCGTTACTTTAACTGTCTGCAAACTCACTACCACTTGCAACATACCATCTTTTTCAGAGGACCTTGAAAACATGTGCTTCACCCACACCGACCAATTCCATAAGGGCGCACGAGCGGTTCTACGCGCTACAGTCTGGAACCGCGCGACCGCTACGGTCGCAGGTTCGAATCCTGCCTCGGGGATGGATGTGTGTGCTGTCCTTAGGTTAGTTAGGTTTAAGTAGTTCTAAGTTCTAGGGGACTGATGACCTCAGAAGTTAAGCCCCATAGTGCTCAGAGCCACCATAAGGGCGCAAGCGCTCCAGCTGCCAGTTAGCGATTTTGCCGAAGTATCGAAGTCTAATGTGTTTGGCTGCCACAACTATCTCTGACGTGCGTGTAGTTGACTCAGTGTAAGCTGATGCCTGACAGCTGCAGTGGCCTGAGGACGCCAACTTCGCCGGCCTACCTCAGCGAATGGCGTAACGCGATTTTGTAAGTGTCTCTACGGCAACGCCTCAGTGTGTTGGTAGTGGTGGGAAGTTCAGATTGTTCAAAGGGCTCTGAGCACTATGGGACTTAACTTCTGAGGTCATCAGTCCCCTTGAACTTAGAACTACTTAAACCTAACTAACCTAAGGACATCACACACATTCATGCCCGAGGCAGAATTCGAACCTGCGACCGTAGCGGTCGCGCGGTTCCAGACTAGGGCCTAGAACCGCTCGGCCACCCCGGTCGGCGGTGGGAAGTTCCTATGAAATCAAACTGCTGAGGTCCTCGGTCCCTAGGCTTACACACTACACAATCTAACTTATACTAACTTAGGCTAAGGACAACACACACACCCATGCTAGAACGCAATCTTCACGGATTTTCTCCAGTATAAATTGCAAGATAGAGCTCCTGGAATAGAAAAGGATATTTGGAAGTCATGGATTAGCCACAGCCTGGGGATAGCCACACAAGGTATGCGAAACAATATCTGTGAACATTTAGCTTTATAACATGGTCGGCCCCAGCCGTTACAACTCATGGTAAAATTAACCTGAATAAAACCTCAAACAGCTGTTGATTGATGATTTATTCATACGTTCGGATCGATGCGTTAAAGTGATATCTTCAGGTGATAAGTAGTGTCACATACATTGGCATAATCACCCCATGAAGAAAAGTATTCATCCAAAAAGAGCCGACAGAGCTTTGGGACGTTCAGTGCAGCAGATGAGGCACAATAACAATATTGTAGGAACCGATAATGAGGAGACCCTATTTATAACGGCAAAACACTTAGTCGGCGATGTTAAAGCACTACAAACTAGCCGTGTGAATAACTCATCAACTGACAGTAGTTAGCTGTTTTATTCAGCCGCAATTTACCAATATCTTCGAAGATTGGAAGGTAGGAGATGAAGTACTGAGAAAAGTAAAGCTATGAGGGAATTCCTGAGCTGTGCTTGGTTAGCTCAGACGGCAGAGTACTTGCCTGACAAAGGCAAAGCTCCCAGCTTCGAGCCCCTGTGCGACACACAGTGTTAATCTGCTAGGAAGTTTCATCAGTGAACATTCCACTGGAGTATGAAACTCATTCAGGGTAAAACGTATTTCAAAATTTCTATTGAATATTTAACTAAATTTTTAAAAATGGTTGTAGAATTTCAGTCTTAGAATGTTGCAACTTCTACCTAGGAAGTAAACTACTCGTGGTGAATGTATTCTTTCCGTTGAAAGTAATTAGAAGGGTGCCTAACGTAACATATCATTCCTGTCTGCACCCGCAGGCGGCTGTTGTGAATGCCAGAGCCAGATTACAATATCGTCGGGGGGAAGGGGGGGGGGGAGCTGGGGGAGAGGTTGGAAAGGGGTGTTCTGAGCCCGGATATGATTCTAAAGTCTTTTTCTGACCCTTATAAATCAGTTATGATCACTTTTTTTTGCACCCGTTGGAAATAATCTTCTGAATAGTTGAGGTAGCAAGCCGCACTTTGATAATGGAGTAGAATCGGGGATGTTGGACTGCTGCTTCGTATACAGGGATGGTTGGCAGCTGGGACTCGAGGCGAGTATGCCGGCCAGTGGAGTCTTCAGAGAAACAATAACAACAAGTCAATAGCTCGATAGCACAGGTATAGCCTTATAAGGTATACGGCTTTAGACGCTGGAAGAACTTCGTAGAAGACTCTCAGATCTAGTTATGTTGAATGATTACGATGTCAGTCTTCACTTGAGAAACACTATGATCAAGCTGCACTTTCCAGTACACAATCAATTCTCTTCGCCAAGGTTTACCAATGTACTAAAATATGACTAATACAAATCTCGATATTTAGAGGTCCATCTGTGACAATTTGAAATCTTCCTGAATTTTGTTTTATGTTGTCTTCACTGTCGTGTACAATAAGCAAGGAAATTTCGTCTATTTTATGTGCATGGTGTAAAAAAACTTTATGCATTTAATCACGGATTATCATTATTCTAATTATTTTCCATCATAATAATGTTACTTACAATTTTCCATTAATAACACACACACATGGGGAATAATAAATAAAAAAACAAATTCATGAATGGGAAACATAAAATAACAATTTAAAACATGAAACAAATGCAAGCGAAATAAACGATTAGAAAACTAATGAATCTTTTGATATTTTATTTGGGTATGTTGAAAATACTCCGACAGCACACTGTGAACAAATTTTCTAAAAATGGCATTTCAGAATCCAGCTTTATTACACAGTGACGTACTTGGTTTGATAGCTTCTTAACTTTATGTTGTAACGAAAGTATCCTTTTTCCAAAATACTTAATAGTGGAGGTGTATTTTTCAGAATTTCATATTACTACAAAAGTTGATTATACATTTATCAAGAATGTCAATTTCATATCAAGCTTTACCTTTCAGTGTGTGCGTTGTCTTTTAAAAGTGAGATTGGGCACAAACAATAAAATGCATTTCGCACTATTTTGCCCTTCTACACAACCCACACGTTTCACCAAGAGCGTTAATTCACACTTGGAAAAGTTCCCTTGTTAGTAAGCGAACATGTGGCCGGTGGGTAGAGCCTCATATAAGATCACAGAGCTGGAAGCTATTTGCAGATGAAGTTCGCTGAGAGTGATGGAATTTATTGATTTCAAATAAACCTCACCAAGTCTATTTTTGACCGTGAAAACACCATGTAAAATATTTTTTGAAACTTTCTTTCCTTTACGATGATGACAGAAGCTGAAGAAATGAATCCAAATTTGCGCCACACCTGGGACATGAAACCGGATCATCTTGCTTACTAGACAGATGTGCTAGCCTTTACACCATCATAGCAATATAACCAACACCCCTACAAAGAATATCGTGGACTAATTTGCTCTCTAACACAAACTTCAGTTCACGTTTTCGGCTCAGTTTCCCTTCAATTAAATGTAATTTAATTTAATTATATCACATCTATAGATAAGTATAGGTGTATACCTGAGGTACAGGTGGAGTTTCCCCATTACATTCAGCACTAAGATGCCATTTCAGTGCAAGAGAGCCTCGGCAACTGTGATCATGTAAGAAGGGGAATATAAGCTGACTACGTGAATTGAAGTTTATATTAGGGAGGGCACTGGATTAGGGTAGTCCATGCAGCTATGTTATCCACAGTGCTACAGTGGTCTAATGGCTAGCACACCTATCTAGTAAGGAAGGAGACACAGGTTGAAGCGCTGGCCATAGCACGAACACTGATTGATGTTTTTAGTTTCTGTCACTATTGTAGATATGGTTAAGACTAAAATGTTTCAGGGAATATTTAACTACATCATATCTTTTTTCTTTGATCGGTTATCCTATTTTGATTTGACAAGTTGTTTCTAAGCATTTATTAACCCTGCATAGGAGATCAACGCGAGGATTGCGACCCTTTTCTGGACTGCAGAGCAAATGGATTATCAATGTCCAACAACAAAAGTTTCTGAATAGTTAATTATATCCCAGGTTGGTGTGGATGCCTGCGTAAGCATAACAAAATTCTTCACTCATGTAGCATACTCATAAAAATTTGCTGTGTTTGTATTTACACGCAGCTTTCACTAGTACAGGGGATAACAGGAATGGTTACTGTTGTAAAACCTAAATGAATAGGTAAGTCAGTTTTTAATGTAAATTCATGTATATGTTTAACAACTGGTTAATCAGAAAATATACCAGGTGTGTGAGAAGAGTAACGAGACTGATTTTTGATCTACCAAACTTTTATTTTTACCTTTTTTTTCATACAGTAATATTGTCACATTCAAAGTAGTTCTGTGCGTCAGCTATACACCAGCGGAGTCATTGTTCCCAGTGTTGGTAGCAGTGCTGAAAGGATTCAACTGTTAGGGCCTTTAGCATGTCGGTCATATTCTTCTGAATTTCCTCCTAAGTCCCAAAAAGACGTACTTTTAAGACTTTTTCAATTCGAGGAAAAGGAAAAATCAGAAGCGCTCAGACCAGGTGAATAGTGGGGCTGTGGAACAAAAAATTCCGTGATGATAGTGGCCGTGGGACAAGGGGCATTGTCACGATGCAGCATACAGCTGTCTGCAATGTCTCACTCGATTCACTCTTTTTCTGAGCCTTTCAAGAACATGTTTGCAACTTTAACAAGTCACATAACATGCTTATTGTTAAGCACGTCTGATCTCACGAGAGCATGCATACATTTGACGTTTTCGTTGGTTTTTGAAGTTGGGGGTCGTGATCGAGGATCATCTTCCACGTGTTACCAACCTTCCAAAAATTGTTCGTGCCAGCTGTAAACTTAAGCTCTTGATAAGGAATGTTCCCCACAGGCCTGCTTCAACTTCTCAAAAGTTACACTCACAGATTCCTCAACTTTATAACAAAACGTGATGGCAAAGCGTTGTTCTAAACTCCGCTGTTCCATTTTCGTAATACATAACAAAAACTCAACTTCAATGATGGCGCCCTCAGAAATCATGTGACAGCTTTACGGAGTTGAAACTCCGACTGAGCATCTGGGAAGGGACGAACACACTATTCTGCAACAGCAGAACAGATCGCTGACATTGTTGGCAATCTCATTGCTTTTCTCGCATACCTCACATTATTGAGTACACCAGTCGCTATAGATCATGCCATCTATTTTTTCTACGTATGATATATCAAGATGCCAGTAATAACCATGTGCAGTACTCTTAAATTCTAACTTGCAATGCTGTACAGAAAAACTTACGGAAAGATATATTTTGTATAGAGCAGTGGAAAAAATTTGGAAGTCTGCATATGGCACCTATATAAATCCGAATTATCGCTTCGTAGATCTTTATGTTTGCTGAAGCGACTCTTAGTTTTTTTTATATACTTGCTGTAACATATGAAGATGTCGAACGCCGAAACCGGTAATTATAATACAGTTCGTACGTAATCAACAACTGAATATAATTGTAGTAAAAGTGCCACTATGATCAAGGGGTTTCAATGTGACATTATGTCCAACTTTGGTCAAAGATTGTAAGTATTTGCAGAGGACGTTTCCCCAAGAATTTTGTCAACTTTTTCAATACTTGCTTTAAGGCAGCAATAATGTGATGATAAATTTTGCGTGAAGTTGGAGAAAACATTTCCGGAAGAATCTGAACTTTAAGAACAAGTTCATGGAGACAATGACCTGCGCCGAACGCAGTGTTATGAATAATTCACTATATTCAAAAGAAGACACAAATCAATTGAAGATGACCCTCTAACAGGAAGGCCTTCGTCTGCAGCCTGTGGAGCATACTTTCAGAAAATATGGAGTTGTCGATTTAGCTGGGAACTGCAGATTCAATCAGAATCTCATCTGTGTAATTCAAAAACGAAGATGTGAAGTTTGCCCTGTGCATCATGCATGAAGAGCTGTTGAAACATTGAACACAGACCTACAACACAATCTTGGCACCGGCAGGAGGACACCTTTTTCTGTCCTCTTACTACTTTGCTTTCATCCTGATTCCAGTTAGTGAAACACTCCCGTGGAAATGCCTTTCCGCGAGTCAGATAGATAGTGGGGGTGGCGGGCGTTTGATGGCAGTAACAAATTATTTTCATAGAAGTACAATTACTGTATTCTAGTATTCTAATCTCTTCGGGAATAAGTTTTGAAAATGGTTCAAATGGCTCTAGGCACTATGCGACTTCTGAGGTGATCAGTCCCCTAGATGTAGAACTACTTAAACATAACTAAACTAAGGACATCACACACATCCATGCCCGAGGCAGGATTCGAACCTGCGACCGTAGCAGCAGCGCGGTTCCGGACTGAAGCGCCTAGAACCACTCGGCCACAGTGGCCGGCCCAAATAATACATGGCAGAGTCTAATCTACTGTCAAAGTGGCACTCAAAGTACTTTTCAAAGCCGATAGTACAGTGCGTTTCGAAGTATTATGTCAAGGCAAGTCTCGTTTCATTTGAAAAGAATAACCGAGAAAATTCGAAAACTGACCTCAGTTGTGGCAAGAAGACTCAGTTTCATCACTGTAACATTTCACCTGCCCAACCCTCTATGTTAACGAACGAATTCTGTGCCTCTTCCAGCAATACTAGTCACATGAATCGTTCGTTACTAGTTTCTCTTCGATGTGAATTAAAATCAGTTCTGAACAGAAGTTGTTTCAACACCGCTGATGAAATCTGGGAGAATATGTCAAGGATACTGTTAAGCTCTCGAGAGAAACATTTCCAGGACTGCATGTCAACGGCCGGCCGAAGTGGCCGTGCGGTTAAAGGCGCTGCAGTCAGGAACCGCAAGACCGCTACGATCGCAGGTTCGAATCCTGCCTCGGGCATGGATGTTTGTGATGTCCTTAGGTTAGTTAGGTTTAACTAGTTCTAAGTTCTAGGGGACTAATGACCTCAGCAGTTGAGTCCCATAGTGCTCAGAGCCATTTTTTTGCATGTCAACGTAGGAAAATAGATGAGACGAACGGTAGAAATTTAATAGCTTCACGGAACCACCTGTATTAGGAATGCAACTTTGTTTCTGCCATTTTTTCGCGACAGTTTGTTAAAAACTTACAAAAAGTTCACTATTCGAGGCCATTACTTTCCCTCGTCTTTCGGGCAGCATACGAATCCCGCGACAGAACTGGGCGCCTTTTGAGGAATCCGTCAATCGATCTAATTTTGCACTTACTCCAAAGAACGGAAGTGCTGGTCAACCAGGCCGTGTGATGTTGATCGAAAACGGAGGTAGCCAGAGAAACAATGTCTGGATAATACCTAGGGTGGGGCAATACTTCCCATTTAAAGCTTTCCAAGTAAGTTTTGAAGGTGAGATTTGTGACGTGGGGTCGAGCACTGTCATGCTGCAAAATCACCTTTGCATGTCTCGGGCTGCATTGTGGCCGTTGGTCTTTCAGTGTTCGGCACAAACCCATCAGCTGAGTTCAGTAACGATCTCCAGTGATTGTTTCCTCGGTTTTATTAGATTCTAAGGTCTCATTTTCACCGCCATATCGAAATTTGACGAAAAAATCACCATTCTTAAAGCATTCAAACCATTCTCGGCACATTCTTTCAAGAATAGACCTCTCACCACAGGTCATACAAAGCGTTTTATGAGCTTTAGTGGCTGATTTCTTCATGCTAAAACATGAAGTTGATATTTCCCGCAAATCACGAGAACTGGGCTCGTAAGTTATCATATTAAGTCGAGAATAACTTAATGATGCAATCACAAATAGACTAACATTTTATGACATTATGTTTACAGAGTCTTAAACTTATTGTATCACACTTACTAACCACCAGCTGCATGACCACTTTCCACTAATGACATTGATTGCAAAACTTCGGAAGCGGATTTGCTGACTAATATATTAGGCAAAAGTATTAGTGATACACCTTCCCTTAGATTTTGAGCAAGAATCCGCCCTGCAGATTAACGTCGAGATCCGGTGTGCCGGCCAGTCTGTGGATGGTTTTTAAGGTGGTTTTCCATCTGCCTCGGCAAATGCGGGCTGGTTCCCCTTATTCCGCCTCAGTTACACTAGGTCGCCGATTGCTGCACAAACACTTTCTTCACATACGCATACACCATCATTACTCTGCCACGCAAACATTTGGGTTAAACTCGTCAGGTGTGTGACGTTGCACCGGGTGTGTGAATGTGTGGTGAGGGGGGGGGGGGGGGGGGTGAGGGGAGTGGTTGGACTGCTGTAGCCTATTGTGTGGTTGCGAACCACCAGTGAATCACTAAGGGCTATGGCGGAGACGAAGCCTGTCCCTCGTTTCTAGGTACCCAGTTCCATACAACACAATACATAGGATCCAACAGAATAACATTTAATTATATATGTTTTGCCTCTGTGAAACAACGTTGCATTTAAGTATAGTTTAATTCCCTTCTTTCTGATATTTGCTTCATTGTTTTCTTGCTGATTTATTACTTTGTCTTCCAACTGGTATCAGCCACACAAGCATGAATTTCCACTCTTACCTAGTTCTTGCTTAATGGGAGTTTTTATTAAATCATGTCTGGAGACTTGAAGATGATATCTGTTACCGTATGTGGACACATGGATTGCAACTGAAAAACCAGTTTTTAATCATAAATTACCCTTCCATTAGTTCATTTTTATTTTCAAATATTCTTCCTGAGTATACATGTTTTTCCATGATTTGTTTATGTCTTTCAAACATCTGCATTTATTTATTTTTTATCGTACGGTGCGTCCTGGTCTTTATTACACGAGAACTGGGAACAGCTACATTTTGTACTTCCCTCGTAAGTACTGAAGCCTAATGTCGAAGTAAATCCAGAAAAAGGCAATTTAGTTCTTTCATTCTGCTAGCAGTGGCTCCGGCGTAAAACTCGTTAGACTATAAAACGCGCAGGAGGAAATGTTCTACTCTGTGCAGACCCTCACCCTGCAACAAAGGCAATGCTGTCTGGAATGCAGTGAATTGGCCAAATGAAACTGGGTAGCCATTTGTTGAGATTAAAGCTTTTTGTGCTTACTGTTCCTCTCTGCGTACGCCGTACAACTACAGCCTGCTGGCTTCAAAAGAAAGTCCGTGTCTCCACCTCCATACTGACATCCACGGGAATGCACAAGAACACAGGAGCACGCTGCGACTCCGAGATAGACTGAAAAGCAAAGCGGATTCCCCGTATCGTGAAAGCCCTAATGGATACTCAGTACCGAAACTGCTTTTGTAAGGCGGAAAGCTTTCTTCACCAGGCTACAAGAGTTGTACAAGCAGCCGGCTTTCCGTAGTTCATAGTGAACACGTGAAGTATGTATTAATTCTTTCATTACAAAAAAAAAAAAAAAAAAAAATAATTACTTTCAAATGAGCTGTTTCCCCAAAGAGACATCGCAACACAACAGCTACAAATAACTTTGTGGGGAAGGCAACCACATCCTATGACAGAAAAAACACTCAACATACTATAAACATTTCAGTTATCACAAAAATTCAAACAATTATGAAATTCAAGAACAATCAGCTGCTTCCAGAAGCCGCATGAAGGTGCTTTATTCGCAACTACCGGTTTCACTTGAGTATAGACGAATCTTCAGGTTTATCTGCCGAGAATGCAAATCACTGAGTGAAATTTTATGAAATGGTAGAATATAAAACCACAGATAGCGTCAAAATTTAACAAAAAGGAATGGCAAATACTCACAACTTTCCTAATATGAATAAACAACTACGGAGTCCAGGAATTCTGGCAGCTATCAACGTTAGAAGTCAAACCACATTCGCGGGTTTTTATAATAAAATTGAGTGCACATAAAAGTATACAAAGCATCATTGCTGAATCAGCCGGGCCTGGAAAGATGCGGGGAACGATCAAATAATTAATGGGGCACTAATGTGAATCGGCATAAAATGAATAAAAATTGACTAACGTATATAGAATGTTCTAGATGTACGCGGGAAAATGGCATCCAGATACTGTAGTATGGAACTTAAAGGCCTAAATGGAAGACGCATGAAAAATAGGCTACCGGATAACACACCGTAGGATATAATACAGGATTCGGTGGACATCACGCGTATAGAGCCGATGTAAGAAAACGTCAAACCCTGTATGATGTGCGTAAATCAACCGCATTGCTAACAGACCGATATCGTGAAAACAGACCAGGGGGGGCTAACAATGAACTGGAAGGCAGAAGGCCGTGGAGGAAAAGAAAGTAAACCTGTGAACAGCTGCAAGGTGGAAACCATAACAAGGAAAACTATTCTACCATGTCATAACATTTTACTTGGTGATTTGTATTCTCGGCAGATAAGCCTGAAGAAGCATCTACGCTCACATGAAACCGGTAGTTGCGAATAAAGCATCTTCATGCGGATTTTGGAAATACCTGATTATTCTTGACTGTCTTAATAGCTATAATTTTTATGATATTTCAAATGGTTATTGAGTGTTTTTTATTGTTACAACAGCTACAGGCGTAAATTAATTTTTTGTATGGATCTTTTAATTGGTGTAGTATGCTTCCACTTCATTATCCAAACACAGCTCAGTGAGATGGGTAATTATTCGAAAAATTTACTTTTCGGACATCTTTGTTCAGACTTAAGACGTTATTCCATACTTAAGTCTAGTGTCTTGCACTCGTACATACGCAACTATCTCGTAATGGAGCATTTGCGGACCCACTTTTATGTTGCTTCAATAATCTTAAACTTTCACCCGTATCAGTTTCGGCTATTGATTATGATACAGCCTGTTTATGCTGTAATGTAATGGCCTTACATCACTCACTCATTTTTCTCGGAACACATCGTTTCTCCAACTATCTACGATGAACTGCTACTGAGGATACAGTAGTCCTTTTAATAATCTATGTATCATTCTACAACTAAATTGTCACCTTCCCTCAGCAAATGAGTTTAGTTGTTTTTGTTTCCCACCATCACTTATCTCAATATCTATAATTCCGTCGTTCGTATCATGAGTAAAAAGAGGAGCCATATTACGACTTTCACCAGTGAAATAACTTCGGAGCATAGAACTCAGTATTTCAGCTTTCGCTGCGTCATCCTCGGTTACAATTCCAGTAGGAAATCTGACTGTGAGACATGGCCGTTCGTAAGTTCCAAGTTTCAAATTTCTTAGAATTTTTCGTCGGTGAAATTTTGTTTCTGAACTAATTAAACACTTCTCGCATTGCTCTACTGGCACAAATTTACAGGGTGACAATTATTTAACTAAATGAAAAGAACGATAATTTATTACAAACTACGGCGTGTATACACTTTAGCGTGCATACAAAATTTTGAACCATTCCCACCAGTGACTTGCTCATTCAAATCGTTTAATTGCTTGGCATATTTCATCGGGATAAAGCAGAAAATGTAGTTACTTTTCATTCGACAGCGGAAAGCTTAATTCATATACTCACGATGAGTTAATAAATTTATTAAAGTTACTTGTTTCATGTAATTTAGTTTGAAGATCCATCTCCTTGCAGAACTGATTGTACAAAATGTAAATGTGCAAAAGACTAATTTACGTTTCTGGCATAGTGTGAGGAATTCCCGTTCCCAACCCGCTTCAGTTATACGTACCATATATCATTACCAACGCAATAACTAACGATAATCCATGTGGATTGAACAACCGCAAATGATCAGGATACGGTTATGTTACTTCCACATTTAACCGTTTCATACTGATAGATATCCTGAATAAGAATTACATGGTTTCTTGTAATTTGTACCAGAATACTACTAATAGTATGTAGCAGAACGTCTTCTACATCGTGTGTTTATATTCCACGTGGGAAGCTGGGCCATTGGCAGCATGCATACGAAAGGGGATATATCGCTGCGTTGACGCCAATGACAAAGCTCAGTACCGAAACAAACGAATTAATTTATTAAATTATCGCTCTGTGGTAGAATAAAATTATCTTATTTCCTGTTGTTTTTCTCCACGTGATCTGCTGGCAGACAAATACTCACCTCGCTATTGTCACTTTTAATTTTAAACTATGAAACGTGTTTTGAAAACAAAACATTAAGTTGATGCGTAAGCTCGTGATGTTTTGTATTTCATGTTGGTATTCCGGTTGCTGTTGGTTTGTTATTTACTGTCACTTTTTATGTGTAGTTCACAACTGCTATATGAGTTTACATATTGTCATTTTGTCATTTGGAGATGGTGACTGGAACTGTGACTGTAGAAAATTGAGTGCTGGTGGAGAAATCGGAACATTTCCGAAGTATTTCTTTGAGTTCAGTAGAGGGGTAATAATAGCAAAGGCAGCCAGAAACATTTGCGGCGAGTTGGATGATAATATCATCGGACAGAGCACGTCAAGCAAATGGTTTTCCCTTTCTAGGAGGATCATTTTGACATTAGTGACTCTAGACGTTTAGGAAGACCTTCGGAGTTTAATGAAGATATTTCAAACGCATTGATCCACAGTGATACACGTAATTGTACTTGACAACTGATAAATGTGATGGACTGTGATCATTCCACCGTCGTGCAACATTCGCATGCAGTGGGGTTGGTTCAGAAATAGGGTGTGTGGGTATCACATGCTCTAACCCAAAATCATAAATATGAGCGAGAGGCCATATGTGCATCTCTGGTTGCTCGTATTCAGTTAGCGTGGACCATTCCTATCGAGTGTTGTTACTGGTGACGAGAAATGGTGTCTTTATGCTAAAATAAGGAAAAGAAAGGAGTGGTTGAGCCCAAACAAAGCAACAACTCCCCTTATAAGGACCTAGACGCCTTCACAAAATAAAACATTACGCATCTGGCGCAACAATGGCGGTGTGGTGTACTATGATATGCTTCACCGAGGTGCAGCCATTATTGCTGGAATTTAATTTCAATAACTGAGACGTCTCGCAAGCGCAATCCAAGACGATACTCCACAATAACTCTCGCCTGCATTCTGCTAGGCCGAAAAAAAATAAATAAATAAAAAATAAAATAAACGCTATACGACATGAAACTTCCTGGCAGATTAAAACTGTGTGCCCGACCGAGACTCGAACTTGGGACCTTTGCCTTTCGCGGGCAAGTGCTCTACCAACTGAGCTACCGAAGCACGACTCACGCCCGGTACTCACAGCTTTACTTCTGCCAGTACCTCGTCTCCTACCTTCCAAACTTTACAGAAGCTCTCCTGCTAGTTCTGCCAGGTTCGCAGGAGAGCTTCTGTAAAGTTTGGAAGGTAGGAGACGAGGTACTGGCAGAAGTAAAGCTGTGAGTACCGGGCGTGAGTCGTGCTTCGGTAGCTCAGTTGGTAGAGCACTCGCCCGCGAAAGGCAAAGGTCCCGAGTTCGAGTCTCGGTCGGGCACACAGTTTTAATCTGCCAGGAAGTTTCATATCAGCGCACACTCCGCTGCAGAGTGAAAATCTCATTCTGGCTATACGACAGTTGGGTCAGGAAGTTATTCCGCATGCACCTATTCAACTTATCTTGCGCTCTCAGATTATCAGCTTTTCCGCTCTCTGGCGAACAACCTTCAACGAACTTCCTTACCGCTACAAACACGACTCGACGAGCGCTTCGACTCAAAACAACGTGATTTCTACAGTCGCGGAATCGAAAAGTTACCTCAGCTTTGGCAGACTCTTTTAAATAGGGAAGAAGAATATCTTACTGATGACTGAAGTCTGTGTTATGTGAATCTGTTGTGTTTATTGAAAATGTGGAAGAACTTACGCACCAACCCAATAGCAGTAGGAAAACGTCTACAATTTCGTTCGTATAACTCTTCAAGCTTTCCCGGGGGATATATTGTAAATTACCTTCACGGGTTTGCCGCAGGATTACATTATTCAAATTCCCCAATATTTCCTAGGAGCAACTGTCCGATAGCTTCAGGTAGTCCATCCTTACTGGTGGCTATGTGCTACTAACAGTATCCGCACGTCGACGCCCTGTATATAGAGGGTGGTCCATTGATCGTGACCGGGCCAAATATCTCACGAAATAAGCGTCAAACGAAAAAAACTTCAAAGAACGAAACTCGTCTAGCTTGAAGGGGGAAACCAGATGGCGATATGGTTGGCCCTCTGGATGGCGCTGCCATAGGTCACACGGATATCAAATGCGTTTTTCTAATAGGAACCCTCAATTTTTATTACAAATTCTTGTAGTACATAAAGAAATATGAATGTTTTAGTTGGACCACTTTTTACGCTTTGTGATAGATGGCGCTGTAATAGTCACAAACATATGGCTCACAATTTTAGACCAACAGTTGGTAACAGGTAGGTTTTTTAAATTAAAATACAGAACGTAGGTACGTTTGAACATTTTATTTCGGTTGTTCCAATGTGATACATGTACCTTTGAAAACTTCTCATTTCTGAGAACGCATGCTGTTACAGCGTGATTGCCTGTAAATACCACATTAATGCAATAAATGCTCAAAATGATGTCCGTCATCCTCAATGCATTTGGCAATACGTGTAACGACATTGCTCTCAATAGCGAGTAGTTTGCCTTCCTTAATGTTCGCACATGCATTGACAATGTGCTGACGCATGTTGTCAGGCGTTATCGGTGGATCACGATAGCAATAATTCTTCGACTTTGCCGGCCGTTGGTGGCCGAGCGGTTCTAGGGGCTTCAGTCTGGAACCGCGCGACCGCTACGGTCGCAGGTTCGAAACCTGCCTCGGGCATGGATGTGTGTGATGTCCTTAGGATAGGTTTAAGTAGTTCTAAGTTCTAGGGGACTGATGACCTGAGATGTTAAATCCCATAGTGCTCAGAGCCATTTGAACCAATTCTTCAACTTTCCCCACAGAAAGAAATCCGGGGCCGTCAGATCCTGTCAACGTGCCGGCCATGGTATGGTGCTTCGACGACCAATCCACCTGTCATGAAATATGCTATTCTGTACCGTTTCAACCGCACGCGAGCTATGTGCCGGACATTCATCCTGTTGAAAGTACATCGCCATTCTGTCATGCAGTGAAACATCTTGTAGTAACATCGGTAGAACATTACGTAGGAAATCAGCATACACTGTACCATTTAGAGTGCCATCGATAAAATTGGGGCCAATTATCCTTCCTCACATAATGCCGCACCATACATTAAGCCGCCAAGGTCGCTGATGTTCCACTTGTCGCAGCCATCGTGGATTTTCCGTTGCCAAGTAGTGCATATTATGCCGGTTTACGTTACCACTGTCTGAATGACGCTTCGTCGCTAAATAGATCGCGTGCAAATGATCTGTCATCGTCCCGTAATTTCTCTTGTGCCCAGTGGCAGAACTTTATATGACGTTCAAAGTCGTCGCCATGCAATTCCTAGTGCATAGAATTATGGTATGGGTGCAATCGATGTTGATGTAGCATTCTCAACACCGACGTTTTTGAGATTCCCGATTCTCGCGCAATTTGTCTGCTACTGATGTGCGGATTAGCCTCAACAGCAGCTAAAACACCTACTTGGGCGTCATTTGCTGCAGGGCGTGGATGATTTTTCACATGCGGCTGAACACTTTCTGCTTCCTTAAATAAAGTAACTATCCGGCGAACGGTCCGGACACTTGGTTGATGTCGTCCAGTATACCGAGCTGCATACATAGCATACGCCCGTTGAGCATTTTGATCACAATAGCCATACATCAACACGATATCGACCTTTTCCGCAATTGGTAAACGGTCCATTTTAACACGGGTAATGTATCACGAAGCAAATACCGTCCGCACTGCCGGAATGTTACGTGATACCACGTACTCATACGTTTGTGACTATTACAGCGCCATCTATAACAAAGCGAAAAAAGTGGCCCAACTAAAACACTCATATTTCTTTACGTACCACACGAATATGTAATAAAAATGGGGGTTCCTATTTAAAAAAAACGCAGTTGATATCCGTTTGACCTATGGCAGGGCCATCTAGGGGGCCAACCATAGCGCCATCTGGTTTCCACCTTCAAGCTAGACGAGTTTCGTTCTTTATAGTTTTTTCGTTTGATGCTTATTTCGTGGGCTATTTGGCCCGGTCACCATCAATGGACTACCCAGTAGAAACGGCGGGCGAAGAATGCGCAGGCGCGGAAATCATGTGTGCGCAGTGATTTTCGGATAGATGACATCATACTAAAATCTGCCGAAAATCGCAGGCCAGCCCTCCTGCGGGTGCGCTGTACGCTACGTTTAGTAGGCGTGCGGTCGTACGTCACTCACTAAAAAGCTATACAAGATGAATGTTATGACGGGTCATAGGTACGCTTCGTTCATGCTCCCTTACTTGTGCTTTTCTGGCGCGTTTCGAAAATTCAAGATCCCGTTGGAGACATCGTTTGCACGATGTACTGACGAACACGTTTCTGTCAACGAAATACAACATTCAATTTTAATACAAGCCAGAACCACGTATTCATTCGAGATTAAGCGTCTGAAGGAACATTCGAAGAACGGTCTTTGTATGAGCCTACTACGTCCAGACTTCACGGAAACGTCCCTTTAATTAATGATTCTAAGAATAGCATTTAAATGAGTGCTCGGAATCTCACTGAATAGTTCGCATTTGAAAGGCCATGTGGAGGAACAATTGTGATACATTCATACCAAGTTCCTTTACGAACGTATTTCTCTGGCACGCGAAGCAGGAGTAGCCTGCAGTACTACAGGCAAGAAAGTAAACAACAAAATTTCTGCAACCCTCTGTCCGCGGACAAAGTGAGGAAAATACTGCTGCTTGTGAAAGAGTTCTCGGCAAAGGATAGGGCGGAGGCAGAGGCGCGCCCCGAAGCCCGCGGTGTGCAGCGGCCGCTGTGTCGAAGAAACCCACCCGAGGCACTTGTTAGGCCTCCGAGCTCCCGCAAGGCAGGCTGCTCCGCTGGCTTTTTGCAACACGACAGAAAAACATGGAACCTCTCCCCACCCCGCAGATCTGCCTGCTGGCAAAGGCAAACAGGGCAGAGGCTGTGCTGCCACAAAGGAGGGCTTACTCATTCCCGTGAACCTGCCGTCCACATTACTGTCCTGGCGCAGTCTTCTCGACGTGCAAAGTAAACACCTACAACAGTAGAGCGAATTAATAAATGAGGTCAATTTTTCTTTGGTCACACCGATGTTAAACTCAAGAAAATGGTAAATTTTACCTTATGAACTTCAGTAATATTATAAGTTTCCTGTTAGGTCTTTGTACACGGGTCATCTGTGTAAGTGAATCACAATATGCTACGATTTGAAAGGTATGTCTTCTCACCAACGTACGCTACTGGCCATTAAAATTGCTACACCAAGAAGAAATGCAGATGATAAACGGGTATTCATTGGAAAAATATATTACACTAGAACTGACATGAAATCACATTTTCACGCAATTTGGGTGCATAGCTCCTGAGCGATCAGTACCCAAAACAACCACCTCCGGCCGTAATAACGGCCTTGATACGCCTGGGTATTGAGTCAAACAGAGCTTGGATGGTGTGTAGAGGTAACGCTGCCCATGCAACTTCAACACGATACCACAGTTCATCAAGAGTAGTGACTGGCGTATTGTGACGAGCCACTTGCTCCGCCACCATTGACCAGACGTTTTCAATTGGTGAGAGATCTGGAGAATGTGCTGGCCAGGGCAGCAGTCGAACATTTTCTGCATCCAGAAAGGAGCGTACAGGACCTGCAACATGCGGTCGTGCATTATCCTGCTGAAATGTAAGGTTTCGCAGGGATCGAATAAAGGGTAGAGCCACGGCCCGTAACACATCTGAAATGTAACGTCCATTGTTCAAAGTGCCGTCAATGCGAACAAGAGGTGACCGAGACGTGACAACCTCTTTGGTATCGTTAAATCTGTTGCTCACAGTTCTCAATCCAATGTCTTAGTATATTTGGGTTTAGCTGTTTAGTTGCATACATAAAAAGCGGATTATGATTATACATTTTCTAAACTTTAACTACATACTGGCGAGTTTTCCTAACATGTGACTTACGCTTTTAAACTGTGTCTTATGTTTAACACATCAACATTAAATTAAACATTACTTTTGTAATTTTTCCCGAATTTTCAGATGAAAAGTGAAATAATTAGTAAGTGAAATAAAAAGTTCCATTATTGAAGTTAAAAAAAAAAAACAGAAATTTTATCCTTTCCTTTCTTCTATTCAGTTTAATAGATAGCACATTTTCATTGAAGGAACAACAATACAATAGGTCCTGATATTCCTGCTCTTTCTATAAGCTTGGAAAGACGTCAGGAATTGCGTGAAATGTAAGTGACCTGTTCCTTCTTTTAATATTTAACACGGAATTCATTGCAGTTACAAAGGAATGTTTGTGTAGTATTTGTTTTGATAGAAATAACGAACCATTTCCACCACCGCTATATTTCCTTACATTCAGTTTTAAAGATTTTACCAAGAGCCTAAGGATAGGCGAACAATTTCTGAAGTAGTGGCAGTGGGTGTAGAACAGGATGGGGAGGGGGTCAAATGAAATGTCTCTTGTGTGGAAACATGTTCTCGAACTGGCCCTGAGTGAAAGTAATGGTAAGTACATAAACGTCAACGCTACACTATAATGGGAACATCACGTTAAAACAGAAAAAAAGTTCAGAACTAAATAGAAATGATCGAAGCCAAAATTAATCTATAAACGACATAATTTATTAAGTACAGAAACTGCAACGTTAATTTGATGGATGAGATAACGATAACATAATGAGGTACAGGAGCACTTTTCCTCAAATTACGCGAATCAATAGGTATTAGCGTTAATAAGTGTTAACTTATTCTACTACTTTATAGCCGATCCTTTGTGTTTCCATATCCTGCCTTCACGCGAAGAGACAGTCCTCTACGTGAAATTGACAGCAAAATTTTCCCAGATCCTGGCCACTTCACGATCGGTGTAACCTGCAGGATGGCCTCGTGGCCTGAGACATAGATTCCATATTTGTAGAAGTTTCTACTGACAAGGGGACAGCACCTACTCATCATGATCCACTTCGACCAAATGTATGGTGTATGAGAGGCTTGACCGAAAATGAAAGCGACGGTAGTAAGAGCTCCAGACGTGACAGAGCTTAGAAAAGAAAATTTGGAAAACTGCGAGAAAGATTCGTACAAACTTAATAATGTGTATAGATAGTTCATCCATCCTGAGAAGCGAGAATCTCGACGATTTTAGCTTGTTATCGATGGTGCCAAGATATCAAAATATTTGAATAAATGCAGTATCATTTAATTCCACTGATGTAGAATGTTAAAAATTTACGCCCCCGTGAGACCTCAGACTTTTGATTGTAACATAGATTTCAACTTGATACATTTTAATAGTTCCTGAGAAAAAAAGACTCGTAACAGACAGGCAGACTAACAGACGGACACGAAGCGATCCCACAAGAGCTACATTTTACGTATAGATCCCTAGAAATAGCATTTTGGTGTTGGTCGGTCCTGTTCTCAGTCGTTCATGTTAGCGTAGTTCCCAGGGAGTGGTTGACGGAGCGAAAAGAGTACAGAACTGTAACCAGTGGGTCGTTGAGCCGAGTCCCTATGTGGAAACTTTATTTTTAATGTTTTTCTTTTATTTTCAATTTTTGCGTAACTTAAGCTGCAAATAAATAGAAATAATGTTCAGTATATTGCATTCTTTAACAATTTCATAAAAGGCGTGAAAAGTCAAAGGAAAATTTGGGACTCCAGACAAATTTCCAAGTAAGGATTCTACATACAGCGCCCACGAGGAGTCTGCAAATAATTTTTCCAAGAAGGGATTGTAATTAAAGCGTATAAGCCCTTCCTGGAATTTTATTCGTAGGCTAATCCAAAAGCCTCCTTTCCCTTTGCATGTCTTAAATGAAAATAATAATGAAATCTAATTAAATAGAATATTTTGAGCATTGTTTCTGTTCATTTCCAGTGTAAGTCACATAAAAATTGAAAATACAAAAGTAAAAAGGTTTCGCATGTGGGCGCGTCTACACGGATTACCATTCCGTACTCTTTCCACTTCGCCAAATACTACATGCAAACCAAACGTAAACGGCCCAAACTTCCCCATCACTTCTGCCACTTTTGTGCCTGACCAAGCCTGGTGTATATCATAAACTGGTCACGAGAAGCAGGCACGATCCCCTTGTGAGTGCTGAAGCCTCGGCCCAATAGGAAAATTAACTTCTGCGATGGGTATTCCATGTTGTCTGACTTGTTACTTGCGTGTCGCGATAACACTTTTGATAATTTAATGGTGGTACCACCAGTGTACAGAGTCATAAGTCATATTCTATTTTTCGCATTTCACATTTCATTTTATCATTTATCGCTCGTTAGCAGAATAACTGACCAATATAACAGTTTTAATTATTTAGGAAAGCAAAGAACATCCCAGGAAAGATATAGACAACAAGAGTCATCAGTTTCACTATATCTGTGCACTATCAACAGAACATTAAAGAAATGAGACAGAAAGGTAACAAAAATAAAGTTTTTGTTTAAACTGTGACGTCTATGCTGTACAGGACGGAGGCTTCTTTTCTCACAAAGAGGGACAAGACGGAAAGCTACACGCGCCAAGACCCGATCAGGAATGAACAAATTAGAGAAGAAACGAATGTTAAGGCACAAATAACATAATAGAGAGATACAGAAACAGGTCGAAATAGCAAACGAACAGAATGTCAGTAGAAAAAATGATGAAGCAGTTGTTGAGGTAAAATGGGAGAGGAAGACGAAACCCTGGAAAACGGCAACGAAATGGGCTTAACAATTTACCTTTGAAGACGGAACAGACAGTTTGCCTAATCACTGTGGCTGAAGATGGTGAAGTGGGTAATACCTTTCCAAATTTTCTGTACTATTAATGTTATTCAATAGCATCGTAACATGACTACCTTTTGAGAGTGTCAGCTTCTGCCCTTTTACATACAAATAGCTTTAATCGTGTCGAATGTGACATAGCGGGAAGACGATGTTAGATTGCCCGTGGCCAGTAGGAAAATAAATCCAATGGTTTGATGAAATGGTTTGGACCCCAAGTTTCTCGACATCTTCCCACGTGAAGATGCATTTCTACACCATCACATAGATACTTTATTATTCAAATTGCCTTCAGCACTATGGGACTTAACATCTGAGGTCATCAGTCCCTAGTACTTAGAACTACTTAAACCTAGGTAACCTAAGGACATGACACACATCCACGCCCGAGGCAGGATTTGAACTTGCGACCGTAGCGCCTAGAACTGTTCGGCCACAACGGCGATTACTTTATTAAATAAATTTAGTCAAGTAGGTGGCTTTGTAGCAAATAAGCTAACAATTTCACTCTAAGTTATCTTTGGAAGTAGTAAAATTATGAACAATGACTCAGTAAGTCATCTGATTGCTGCCAGTATTCTATTGGTCTCGGTCTATAAAACAGAAATGACAGGGATAGGTTATAATATTCTATCAATTGCACAAGGCGTATAGCACATAAATCTAAAGGCTTGGACATCAGTATTGAAAGACCTAATACGCAGTACCAAGCCAAATAAGGTGTAGGAAAATCTTTGGCATTCAAAACAGCTTCCAGTCGTCTCTCAATGAAGAGATACAGGTCCTTTATGATTTTTAAAAGAGTATTTACCACTTTTCCTGAAAAACAATGGCACGTTCAGGTAATGAAGATGGAGTTGTATAACAATCACGCAACCTTCTCACCAAAGTAGACCCCGAAGTTACAATAATATAGAAATCCGGTGACTGGTAGCCAGCATAGATTCGACAGTTCATCCTTGTGCTCACAAAACCAGTCCTGTACGATATAAGCTGTGCGAACAGGAGCCCTCTAGTCTTGGAACACAGCATTACCGTTGGAGAACAAACACTGTACCATAGGATAGCCGTGATCAGCGAAAATGTACACACAACGTCTACAGTAACGTAACCATGCGGAGTTGCGATGGGGCCAATGGAACACCACGGTCTAGCTGCAGGCTCTTGGGAAGTAAACTCGGCCAGGGAAAGGAAAAGCAGTGAAACAACACTCATCGAACCCAATGATTTTCTTCCAATACTCTGTTGTCCAGGTTTTATAGTTTCTGCACCACATCTTCCTGTTACGGGCAGCTGCACCACTGGTAAGTCCATCCACATACATACTCCGCAGTCCACCATACGGTGCATGGCGGAGGGTACCTCGTACGACAACTAGCATCTTCTCTCCCTGTTCCACTCCCAAACAGAACGAGGGGAAAATGGCTGCCTATGTGCCTCTGTACGAGCCCTAATCTCTTTTAGCTTTGTGGTCTTTCCGCGAAATATAAGTTGGCGGCAGTAAAATTGTACTGCAGTCAGCCTCAAATGCTGGTTCTCTAAATTTCCTCAGTAGCGATTCACGAAAAGAACGCCTCCTTTCCTCCAGAGACTTCCAACCGAGATCCTGAAGCATTTCCGTAACACTCGTGTGATGATCAAACCTACCAGTAACAAATCTAGCAGCTCGCCTCTGAATTGCTTCTATGTCCTTCCACAATCCGACCTGATAGGGATCCCAAACGCTCAAGCAGTACTCAAGAATAGGTCATATTAGTGTTTTATAAGCGGTATCCTTTACATATGAACCACATCTTCCCAAAATTCTACCAATGAACCGAAGACGACTATCCCCCTTCGCCACAACTGCCATTACATGCTTGTCCCGCTTCATATCGCTCTGCAATGTTACGCCCAAGTAATTAATCGACGGGACTGTATCAAGCGCTACACTACTAATGGAGTATTCAAACATTACGGCATTCTTTTTCCTATTTATCTGCATTAATTTGCATATATCTATATTCAGAGTTAGCTGCCATTCTTTACACCAATCACAAATCCTGTCCAAGTCATCTTGTATCCTCCTAGAGTCACTCAACGACGACACCTTCCCGTACACCACAGCATCATCAGCAAACAGCCGCACACTGCTATCCACCCTATCCAAAAGGTCATTTATGTAGATAGAAAACAACAGCGGACCTGCCACACTTCCCTGGGGCATTCCAGATGATATCCTCACCTCCGATGAACACTCACCATCGAGGACAACGTAGTTTTGGAATCCTAGCCGGCCGAAGTGGCCGTGCGGTTAAAGGCGCTGCAGTCTGGAACCGCAAGACCGCTACTGTCGCAGGTTCGAATCCTGCCTCGGGCATGGATGTTTGTGATGTCCTTAGGTTAGTTAGGTTTAACTAGTTCTAAATTCTAGGGGACTAATGACCTCAGCAGTTGAGTCCCATAGTGTTCAGAGTCATTTGAATTTTGGAATCCTAGCTCGCCCTCAAATTCCCTGCTTATGGAGCCCCATTCGTGTTGTTTTTGTGCTGACGGTGTTTGCACGCGAAACATTAACTTTTGCAGTGATTTTTGCAGTTCTTATTTTTAGTGCCACTCGTCTAATGACCGTGCGTCACGATCATTCAGCACACACTTTGTTTCATGTTGTGACTTAGCACATGCGGTTTGTCCACTTTCCCTGTATGCGGTGGAAATCTTCAATACGCTGCCTCTTGCGACACAAAAAAACTTTCGCCTAACTTTGCTACGAAAACACCCACCATGTGAGCACCAACAATTTTCCCGCATTCCAATTCGCTTAGCTCCTACATAATGCACTCACAACTACACAGAACACTGCCCTGTCACAACTATCACTTGCTACGTATTGAGGATATTTCAAAGTTACCGTTCGTGGTCAAATACAACAGTACAAAGTTAAGACTTGGATGTCATCTGCATTAATATTCAAGCATGCTTCTGTTTCCATAGTTTTCTTACTGCGTGTAAAATCTGTACCATACTCAACCAAACTTCGACTAACACATACTGAGCCTTGCGGTAGGAGCCGGAGGTACATTTTTACAGTGCAAATACATGTTAAGGATTATGTTATAATCAGATTGATGAAACAGGTAACTTCATAGCTGATTCCTTTTGACAAATCTCTTGACTTTTGTAAATAATATTATTATAATCTTAATTTTCGGTTAATATTTCTTTTTTCTGACGAAATGGCTCTTTCATTACTTCTCATTTAATTACTACTTCACCTTTCAAGGCCATTAACATTCGCACACATCAATTCAAACTTTTAAGATCGTAGAGGGAGACCATGAGATGAATACAATAGACAGATTCAAAAGGATATGGGTTACAGTAAGTACTGAGAGATGAAGCTTGCACAGGATAGAGTAGCATGGAGAGCTACATTAAACCAGTCTCTGGACTGAAGACCACAACAACAACAGTATCGTGATTATTTTTGCAGTAAATAACTTATTTTACGAAATGGTCATTTTCTGAGGAAAATTATAATATATAAGTGGCGTGAACAACGCACTGCCCTATATAAGAGTGTAACTACAGGACATTAATAGTTTAGCTAATTACTAGAGTACAGTTTAAGTGCGTGAAAATTCCCTGAAAAACTAAGAAGCATCAACGTGAAAGTAAAATACAATGGAAAGGTAAAAGAGTAGCATTTCTAACGTAAAATGTACCCTTGTTTCAGGTTTTATAGTAGTTTTGTGTTTCGTGTTCTACTAGTAGATTGAATACAGGCTGTTACGTTACACATCTTTCAACTGATACTAGCTAAGGGTTGAAGATACTAAAGATCGTTGCGATATGAACAGAGGGAGGAAGCTTACAATCTGAACCACCTTCCATTAAATACTGCCTGGTGGCTGAAGGAGTGCAGATACAGAGATAAACATCAATTCAAAATTATTGCTGTTTCAAAACTTCTGTTATTGACTTATAATAAACGAAAGTCATGTTTCTGGCTCAATAGTAATTCTGTCGCTCAGCTAGTAGCTAACACGTAGCTCCCAGAATGATTTGTAAATTCTTCTCCAAGTGTGTCAGTTGTCTGTCTCTACTGAGCCTGAGATCGATCTAACATTAAAATTCAACTCTTATTCTTTCTCGATAGCGAAAGTTTGTAACCTGCAGCATCCGATTTATTGTAAATTTATAGGCTAAAATGGTACATGATACTGATGGAAGTTTAGTTTCGCAATGTGAGGAAACGAAAAGATTTATGTTGCTGTAGTCTAAACATTCTTGACTAGCAAGTATTTTAGGTCACAGTGAGATAAGAAACAGACTCTCGCACGTAAATGTGCAAATAGAGTGTGTATCTTTTATCGAACCCGAATGAAAGCGAGTGAAAGGTTTTTGTTCCTGCTGGATACCGAAATGTCTCCGTGCGTGGGTCTTGTGTTAAGAGAGACGCAGCTGGATACCGAGTTGCAGTGTCACTCAGACGCCTGTATTTACATCCAGGGGAGTAATTTTCAACAGTACAGCGAATTTCTCTGCTGTGCTACAACTCACTTGTTTTCACTATGTACCTCCGAGAAAAACACTGCTCCCCTGTCCGTAGAAACTGTACTGTACGTGGCTGTAACTCGCCTCAACTGTGCTGTAGGACTTCGTGGGAGGACATTTGCATTGCTGATTCTACGCTAGCTTCCATCTGAGTGTTCTTCGTGTTGCCGGAAGTTCTCTGAAGCAATTCAGGGCCTTTCCTGCGAGCAGCCGAGATTTCTCTAGCGAGAAGGAAAGCCAGAACGCTTTGGCAACTTGCATCTGATAGCTTCCTCCAACCCAGTGAGAAACGTCCATTTTAAATCTACTGCTGTAAAGTAAGTTTTATGTTTAAAAATCCAACTGGGAATCAACAAGATCTCCTTAGTATGTTGCGAACTTTTACCGTTCTTAATCCAGTATACACAACGTTAAGAGGGTCTTTCAATAAGTAAAGCAACACTTTTTTTCGGTCAGTTTCTGTCGAAAAGATGGGGAGTTGGTTGTGGGAAATCATAGAATGTTCCTACTTAAGCCTTTATAGTTTCATGAAGTTCCGATAGATGACGGCGCTCTACCTAGCCTTCAAAATGGCGTCTGTAACGGAGGTGCGTTCCAAGCAGAGAGATGTCACTGAGGTTCTTTTGGCGGGAAACCGGAACATCGGAGATATTCATAGGTGCTTGCAGAATGTCTACAGACTCCAGGCAGTGAACGAAAGCAAGGTCAGTCGTTGGGCTAGGCGTCGCACAAACCTGTCCAATCTCACGCATGCCGGCGGCTGCACACATCTGTGACTCCTACAATGTTTGAACGTGCGGACACTCTCATTTGAAGTGATCGGCATATCACAATCTTACACATCGCTGCACTAATGTACGTCTCCGCTGCCAGTGCTGACACACTCCTCCACCAGTTAGGTTACCCAAAGGTATGTGCCCATTGGGTTGCTCTCCCCCGCACAGAAGACCACAAAGAGCCACAAGTTTGGCCCGTTGAAGGAAGAACTTCGTAAGCAGCAGTACGTGAATGATGAGGAAGTTGTGACGTAACAAGACGTTGGCTCAGACGTCGACCAGTCCTCCCAATAATGTGGCGTAAGGCAATCACACTGAACGGAAATTACGTTGAAAAATAGAGTTATGTAGTCAAAAATTGGGGCATATAGTGTATTGGAATTCTGAAAAAAAAGCTTATTTCAGAAAAATACGCGTTGCCTTACTTATTTAATGTCTCTCGTACAAGTGTGCATCCTCATTCCAGTAGTAGTAGTAGTGGTAGTAGTATTAATGCCAGTTGTTGTTAGCCATTAGTGTCCCATTGCTGGACTAAGACATCTTCCTACTTTTCCTCTGGTCTCTGTCACACACTATTTTTGGCCATAATGCTCTTCCATTGCGTCACACATGGTCTCGTCATCCTCGTCTGTGTCATTCTAACCTCCTTTGTTCCATCTAGGATCAGCCATTACTATTTGATTTTCTCCATCTGTCGTCACACGCTCTTCTTCTCGTAATCTCTGACAAAAGTTTGAGATGTAGATCGTTCATCTGGATTATAACAGACTGGCGTTCTCAGAACACTGTGGTGTCATAGATCTCACACCCCTCATATTTAAATGCCTCAGGAATATTATGGCAATGATTTTAATTCCCCCTGTTTTGTCAACTGTCTTATGGTTAATTAGAATTATTGATTTTTCAGACATTTATTGCAACCAAATGAAAAACATTTATAAATTATGATGTAGTCCATACACAAAAAGTGCCTAATGAATATGAATGTCAACCTTCTTGGTCAGTTAATAATTAATTGGAATAATGGGTGTAAATGTTTGATTTGTTTTTTCGGAGCATTTTGAGAGCGCAAAAAACATGCAAAATTTCTGGATGTCGATTTACATTTATTGCATGCTCTTAATCTTCAAGAGCGTCTATTTATTTGGATCTCGCACGGAGTTTGCCAAACATATTTCTCAAGAAATGTCGAGAGTTTTTAATCGTTTTAGAAATGATAGGAAGACATGGAACAAAAATTTTGCTGCCAGATTAACGGATTTCAATCTGTAGAATTCAAGTGGTCCAAGACAATGTATTATCAACGTTGCAGAGACGCTGACGACAAAACATCATAAGTAATAAAAAAATTTTATCGTGCAATTTCTGCACTTTTATGTAACCAAAGCAATGACTTGTATTGCAAGTACAGTTTAAATGCAGAAATTAAAAAATCCAAATAATTATTGTTATTTGTTGCTCAATAGAACGTTCATCATGATGAAAGGAAAAAGTTTCCCCTTATTACTGAAAAGTGCGAAAGTTTTTTATCAATACCAGAAACATGCTTTATATAAGCTCAATGAAGTACTGAACCGAGGCTTTCTCCAGCGCTACATGGAAAAGGAAATGAGTGTTTGAGTCACTGGTCGGGAAGCCCGTTGCGGGGCAGGTCCGGCCGCCTTGGTGCAGGTCTTATTACATTCGACGCCACACTGGGCGACCCGCGCGCCTGAGGGGCATGAAATGATGATTAAGACAGCACAACACCCAGCCTCTGAGCGGAGAAAATCCCCGACCCAGCCGCGAATTGAACCCGGACCCGTACGACGGCAATCCGTCATGCTGACAACTTTTTTTATTTTTTTATTTATTTTGTTCTATACTGTTCGTTGAATTTGTTCGTGGTGGACGTCCGATGACGCCCATTTAGGTTGTTCGTTGATCCATTCGCTCAGGCCGGCCGCGGTGGCCGTGCGGTTCTGGCGCTGCAGTCCGGAACCGCGGGACTGCTACGGTCGCAGGTTCGAATCCTGCCTCGGGCATGGAAGTGTGTGATGTCCTTAGGTTAGTTAGGTTTAAGTAGTTCTAAGTTCTAGGGGACTTACGACCTAAGATGTTGAGTCCCATAGTGCTCAGAGCCATTTGAACCATTTGAACCATTCGCTCAGTTTTTTTTATTATAGAGGGTAGCTAAGCCCTCTGACCGAACACGCTGAGATACCGTGCCGGCCGCTCTACATGACATTGCTTTTGTTTTGTTTTTTGCTATTGTAACATCCCTCTGTTTCACGTTACAGATCAACAATCTTCCTAAGCTTGTTGCCCTTTATATATCCACGCTCATTACCTTGACAGTTGTCCTCTTCCGGTTGGTGGTGGGGGAGTGGAATCTAATAAGACACTGGACGGATATGCAAAGAAAGTGAGCAAGATGAGGTAACTCCCCATAGATATGCAATACACCTACCGTACAGGTAGCACAGTAACGAACAAAGCTTCTAGAAAAACTACCTTAGCCTACCATTACTTATGATAGTTTACAGAAGCCTGCGACAGGTTTGCAACTCAACTCTCTAGCGACAGTGTTATGCGGCAGCTATTCAACGGCACACTGCTCCTCCACATATGGCATGTGTGCCTATAAACTGTCTGTGTGCTGTTGAAATTCTCTCACGGCCAGTTAGATCCCCAGACAGAACGTATGTGGGATCAGTTTGGACCTGATCTCCGTCCCAGCGCCGGTATCCAGAGCATCAAGGACCATTTAAGACAACTGTGGTCCATCTTGCCTCAGGAGAGGATCATGCTTCCAGGCCGGACGAAGTGCAACGCCATTCTGATAATTCTATCGCTTGAGCCTTGTCCCACATTTACGCAGGGTCAGCCATCGTTTATCGGATTTGATTTGTTGATGTTTAAGGGGTGGCCGGATGCCCTTCCTGCCGCCACCCTATACCCCGCAGGACAGAATTAGTGTACCCCAACTGTCTGCGTCGAGTGTAATCCACGGAGTAGTGCGAAAGTGTTCAGGTGTCTGCGAGCCGTGTAACTGAGGTGGAACATGGGGACCAGCCCGGTATTCACCTATCGGAATGTGGAAAACCGCCTAAAAACGACATCCAGGCTGGCCGGCACATCGGCCCTCGTCGTTAATCCGCCGGGCGGATTCGATCGGGGGCCGGCGCGCCTACCCGAGTGCAGGGAGCAGCGCGTTAGTGTTCTTGGCTACCCTAGCGGGTAACGCCATTCTGATAATAAGTCTCACTTTATCGAGTCCTCTATAAACTCGATATTGTTGTCACTGAAATAACATGACAGATCCTCCCAACGCGGTAAGTTTCATTTCGTTTCCTCTTTCCTTACTCGGTGCTTCACTTTTTCGGCTGGCAGTGTATTTAACTTACATAAGTAAGATAAACAGCATTTCATTAATAATGTATCATAAAATGTTTGTAATCCTATCCTTTTTCATGGACTTACAATTGACCATAATGCACTGCTGCTGAGTGTCGGCAGTCTGCAACTTCCTGACAGACTAAAAGTGTCTTCCGGACCGCAACTCGAACCCGTACGTTGGAAAGTGGGTGATAGTTACTTGAGGAAGTTAATTAGTGTGTGTGGGTATCGGGTCACACCTGAACACTTCAAGCGGTAAGGACGGTACCTGGGAGAGGCAAGGTCCTGGCTTCGAATTCCGGTCCAGCACTTGGTTTTCATTTTCCAGGGCCGCGCGGGATTAGCCGAGCGGTCTGAGGCGCTGCGGTCATGGACTGTGCGGGTGGTCCCAGTGGAGGTTCGAGTCCTCCCTCGGGTATGGGAGTGTGTGTTTGTCCTTAGGATAAATTAGGTTAAGTAGTGTGTAAGCTTAGGGACTGAGGACCTTAGCAGTTGAGTGCCATAAGACTTCACATACATTTGAACATTTTCCAGGAAGTTGTATTCATTCACATTTTCAGTTGTCTACCATTCATTGCAGAAAATGGAAATTCCGGACATGACATCCTCTATCATCCAAGTGTTACAGGAAGCAGTCACATTCCTGTACCTTACAGTGTCACCAGAGGATAATCTTAGGTTTCTGCTCACCCTATCCGAAGAGCAGTATACGTAAATGTCGAACAGTAGCGAACCTGGGCCACTAGCAACTTTACGTTCGTCCCTGATGGACAGTCACGGTGCAGGGCTCCGCACTGATGAAGTGCATTGTGACACGGACCAAAGTTTATGCTGGTAACGGATTCGGAATGTAGTCGCGGAAACCGCTTAATAGGTATTGTCAGAGTAAAATAATGGCCATAAAAGTCCCTGCGGGTCTGCCTGTTACGGAAACGCAGCAGCATGCCGTCGACCAAGACCGCATGCTGTATTGCACGGCGCGCGGCGTACTGCCCGTTTCAAAACCGGCGTTCAGCAGAGAGAGAGAGAGAGAGAGAGAGAGAGAGAGAGAGAGACATTTAGTGCGGCCGGTATTGTTTTATGCGGCGTGTAGCGTGGCTGACGTGTGTGGCGCTCGCAGTAAACACGCGACCGCTGCGATCGCTGGGCGCGTGTCTGCGGCCGCTGTGGCGGGCACGCCCACGCACGCATGGGTGTGTATGTGTGGGTGGGTGGGTGGTGGACGGAGGGGTGAGGGCGCAGCGATATGGTTGTCGATTAGCAGGCGGGCCTCTCACGGCCCGTGCTAAACGTCAGCTGCAGCGCGCAACGACAATGGTCACTGCAGCCAGACGCGGCGGCAGCTTTTCGCCGGCACATTCTGCTGCACGAAGTGGGTCAAAGGTGAAATTACAGCCCGTTGAGGGTATACAAAAAAATTCGACTCGCTCGCGCACACACACACACACACACACACACACACACACACACACAATTTCGAAATGGATAAAACTTTTATTCAGTTTTTGTAAGAGACAAAGAGAAGATGTAGTAATGGACCCTCAGGATGTAACAAACAACTGACATTCCGGGCAATACGCTCCGACTGGTGGTTGTAATGTCCCTTGCAGCGGTCTCTCCGCGATATTTTCAGAAATTTTATAAATTATATAACTCAGTACATATCTCGCAATATCTCGTCTTATCTTACCGATTCCTAAATTTTAATATACGATGATTATGAATGCAAAGTAGTTTCAAGCCCTATTATTCCTTGGAGCGTGCATTTGCTCCATGGAATAGCTTCTCTGCTATGTTTTCTCTTATGAAAAGAATGATTCAGATCCTGCCGATTAGCGGTGAAAGAACGAAGATGTATATGTATGTATTGTTTAGCTAGTCGCCATCTTGATGAGATTCTGTATGAGAAGGAATTTAATACATGAACTAAACTAAAGTAAGTGTGTTCGCGTGTTATTTAACTGATTATTATTGACAGTGTCTGCTTATTACGCTGTGTTGCACGGGATCAGTGGGGAACGTCTGATTTACACTGGGCGAACCTGCCGTTTTGTACGCACAAGATATCCAGTTTATTACTTTCAATAAATGGGCTAACACGGTCTTACCAGTTGATCTCCGGTCTTCCCCATGTGATAACGGAAAGTTAATAATTATTACAAATGTTTTCAGGAGATCGACTGACAATTTTTGTCGCACCGAGACTTCGAAATTGCTTCATTGCCTTATGGAATTTAAGTTAAGCTCAATTTAATCAGGATAGAACAGTATTGAACTGTGTGAATGTGATAAGCCTGCTTTGTGAATGAAAATTCCATTAATATACGCATGTTTTCTACTATCCTGATCAGTGAAGCTAAATCAGGCCGGTGTGGGAGAGGTTTTTAAATTTCAGATCCCACAAAATTCACTCCTGGAAATGGAAAAAAGAACACATTGATACCGGTGTGTCAGACCCACCATACTTGCTCCGGGCACTGCGAGAGGGCTGTACAAGCAATGATCACACGCACGGCACAGCGGACACACCAGGAACCGCGGTGTTGGCCGTCGAATGGCGCTAGCTGCGCAGCATTTGTGCACCGCCGCCGTGAGTGTCAGGCAGTTTGCCGTGGCATACGGAGCTCCATCGCAGTCTTTAACACTGGTAGCATGCCGCGACAGCGTGGACGTGAACCGTATGTGCAGTTGACGGACTTTGAGCGAGGGCGTATAGTGGGCATGCGGGAGGCCGGGTGGACGTACCGCCGAATTGCTCAACACGTGGGGCGTGAGGTCTCCACAGTACATCGATGTTGTCGCCAGTGGTCGGCGGAAGGTGCACGCGCCCGTCGACCTGGGACCGGACCGCAGCGACGCACGGATGCACGCCAAGACCGTAGGATCCTACGCAGTGCCGTAGGGGACCGCACCGCCACTTCCCAGCAAATTAGGGACACTGTTGCTCCTGGGGTATCGGCGAGGACCATTCGCAACCGTCTCCATGAAGCTGGGCTACGGTCCCGCACACCGTTAGGCCGTCTTCCGCTCACGCCCCAACATCGTGCAGCCCGCTTCCAGTGGTGTCGCGACAGGGGTGAATGGAGGGACGAATGGAGACGTGTCGTCTTCAACGATGAGAGTCGCTTCTGCCTTGGTGCCAATGATGGTCGTATGCGTGTTTGGCGCCGTGCAGGTGAGCGCCACAATCAGGACTGCATACGACCGAGGCACACAGGGCCAACACCCGGCATCATGGTGTGGGGAGCGATCTCCTACACTGGCCGTACACCACTGGTGATCGTCGAGGGGACACTGAATAGTGCACGGTACATCCAAACCGTCATCGAACCCATCGTTCTACCATTCCTAGACCGGCAAGGGAACTTGCTGTTCCAACAGGACAATGCACGTCCACATGTATCCCGTGCCACCCAACGTGCTCTAGAAGGTGTAAGTCAACTACCCTGGCCAGCAAGATATCCGGATCTGTCCCCCATTGAGCAAGTTTGGGACTGGATGAAGCGTCGTCTCACGCGGTCTGCAAGTCCAGCACGAACGCTGGTCCAACTGAGGCGCCAGGTGGAAATGGCATGGCAAGCCGTTCCACAGGACTACATCCAGCATCTCTACGATCGTCTCCATGGGAGAATAGCAGCCTGCATTGCTGCGAAATGTGGATATACACTGTACTAGTGCCGACATTGTGCATGCTCTGTTGCCTGTGTCTATGTGCCTGTGGTTCTGTCAGTGTGATCATGTGATGTATCTGACCCCAGGAATGTGTCAATAAAGTTTCCCCTTCCTGGGACAATGAATTCACGGTGTTCTTATTTCAATTTCCAGGAGTGTATATTAAATGGTGTACATGCGACTAACATATCTTGATCAATCAATAAACCTCAAAACATAAGCTGAAGCGCGTTATGCTGAAAGATGGGGGAAGGGAAACAATTCACATAGAACGTGGCGGAACTGTTGCCTATCTTGATAGTCGAGGAAGCTGACGCACGGAGGTTTTAAGGCCGCCATTATCGGTACTTGTACGAGGTAGTAGCTCGTACCCGTTGCGCATCGCTGGATCCCTGGTATTTTCGTACTGGGCGCGATTTTTTCCCGGCAGGGCACTGTCTTCCTGCTTTGTCCAACAGTGCCCGCGCTACTTGACGCGCGTCAATAGGCGACTAGGGAGTCGCCGATTCCGTTTGGCGCAAGGAAGGTCGCGTGTAGACGCCTCGCACCAAAATTATTTGAACAGTAAAAAAAAGGAAAAAAAAAAGCAAACGAAGTTATCGTGTAGCATTGTTGGCCGGCAGACCCCTTCGGGGGAAGTTCGGTCGCCAGGTTGCAAGTCTTGTTTCAGGTGACGCTACATTGGGCGACTTGCGTGTCGGAGATGGTGAAATGATGAGGAGGACAACGCGACATCCAGTCCACGACAGGAGAAAATCTCCAACCTGACGAGGAATCGAAGTCGGGTCCACTGCATGGTAGTAAACACTGAGGTTAGCAGCCGGACACAAATTTTAGTGTGAGAGGGGGATACATTTAGTTGTTAATAAAAGCATGTTGGAGTCTAAGCACTCAACGTTAGTGTTGTACGTGCAAGAAGTCACAAACGAATTAAAATGCTCTATCATGCTTTCCTTTTTTGGGGCAACACTTTTCCTCTTAACACAGAGGAATTCTATTATTTATAAAGTAAAAAGACGACTTTTTCGTATTAGGCAATCAGGCGAGGCAAAAATAAACTAAAATACTGGAGAAGTTGAGCTACACATAGCGGTGGTGATCGACTCAAATTTACTCCAGTTCGTATACTGGCTCTGGAAGCAATGCTCACTGCCATTGTTTCGCCAGCTAACGGAGAGGAGGTGGTGGTGTAAAATTCCTGACCACCATATTTTGCGTAAGAGCTGTGAATTAAATTCCAAAACTCTCTATAGTGCCTCGTCAAGTGATGGAATATACGCTGCAGTAACGCCCTCAAACGGAAACTGTAATCGCCGCTTATGTAAGTGAACTTTTAATATAGTGGTGTTTTATAAAGTAAAATTACGTAATGGAGGGTTGATGCGACAGCGGAAAATCATCAGAGCACATTCTCTCTTATGATAGTAGGCTTCTCTGATATGTTAATAAATTCCTGAACTTTCTACAGCTGTGCAAAATAATGGCTTTTTACGGGAATAATAGTTGTGTATTTCTACTTTAATTTCGTTCATATGAATTTATCCCCGAGTTTAAAGTCCAGCTTGGTATTGATCTGCTATGATCCATTACTATTCGAGAAAGAGTCATAAGACAGCTCTACATACCGTCTCATTAACATATTTGGCAATAATACACATTCCTAGATCTATACTAACAAAGCGTATATTACAGAAATTTCAATACAAGTATACAAATATCGTATGTATTCCAGCCCGTTGCAAGCCTTTCCAGTTTAGGTCACTTTTCCGTCTTGCCAGACGATTTCACTTCTTCTCAGTTGTTCAGTGAGCATGAAAAGACTCGTTCCAAATGTTTTCACCAACGACATACCTGATATAATTTTCAGGAATCGACTTAGGGACCAGCCAAACTAACCTATCCATTAGACAGTTTATTTTTCTTCTTGCTTTATTTTGATTTTGCTGAAAAACAGGTTACGAGGAACTGATGACCCTCTACCAGAAATGAATTAACATTCATAAAAAGTCTTTCTATGGAAAATTAAGACTAATCATCGAAAGAACTTAACACTTTTTTTTTGCAATAAAGTAAAAACTCTCCTTTCGAAGGAACGGAAAACTTTTCTTCGAAAGCGAAACTAAAATTATTTTCCAAAAGATAACTAAGGACTCTTCTTCGGAAAAAAATCAGAATCCTTTCTTCGGCAAAAGACTAAATCCCGTCCTTCGCGATAAACTAAAAATTTTTCTTTGGAGCAAAGTAACTACTCTTCTTCGGACAAACAAAATACCTTTGTATTATAAAACTAAGTAATCATCTTTAGAATAACCGATACAGCTCAATGAATAACAAAACAACAATCTTAAAATGAACTAAGATCCAGTAAAAAATCGTTTAATGTTTCTTTTAGCTGACACCCGTTCTAATGTGTAGTACCTTGTGTTGACAAATAGCGTGGTATTTCCATGGTTTGCACAGAATGAACTACGAAGTGTCCGAAGCCCATACGTAGGCATCCTTTTCTGCCACTGAGAAGAATTTCCACTCCAGGATCGGAATTATTTCTAGTGTTATATACATCCACGCAGACCTACCTTGTTGAAAGAGCCAGTTTTATATTTGTCAAATTCCGAAAGTGGATTCGACACCACAAGGGAATAAAGACTGCCGGCCGTTGTGGCCTAGCGGTTCTAGGCGCTTCAGTCCGGAATCGCGCAGCTGCTACGGACGCAGGTTTGAATCCTGCCTCTGGCATGGATGTGTGTCATGTCCTTAGCTTAGTTAGGTTTACGTAGTTCTAAGTCTAGGTGACTGATGACCTCAGACGTTAAGTCCCATAGTGCTTAGAGCCATTGGAACCATTGGAATAAAGACTCCCTTGATGGTGTAACCACTTAGACAGAGTGCAGCCTGAAGCGAAATTCGACTTATTTTGTTCCCGACTACATATATTGTCACTCACTTACAAACATACTGAATATCTAGGGATCGGACAAGAATAAACGTTTTGCTGTAGATAGAATTAACCTCCTTGGGTTGACGTGGAATGAAGATTCCTACCTGTAAATTACAGAATTATCGTTATGTACATGGTATCGTTTATTCCGCCTACCGATTACGAACATGAGTAATGCTCTCGCGCACTTCTCCAACAAATCGTATCGCAAATACGCTTTTCTGGTGGGCCTACCATACAACATAAAGTAGCAGGCTCTTTCTGCTTTGATCAGCTACTGCATGGACCGTCGCTTGGGTATAACATCGCTGCCGTGTGCCTAGCAGGTGATAAGAGGATTACATGTCATGTGCACGAGGTCTCAGCTGTTCTGTATACAGCAAGCAGATCAAGAGACGTGCACGATGTGATTGGTAGGCAGAAGCTTATGATTCCTGATTTACTGCCGCAATAAATATTCCGCTTGTGACACAGGAGCAGGCGAGTAAGCTACTTAAGTTTCGGCTCACGGATGGGTATGAAAGTATGAAAGTCAGTATAGTCTTCAGCAATGAATAATAAAGCAAGGTAACTGATTTCGCATTCGAAACTGTAAACGACAACAGTATGGTGAACACAGAATTCTATTTACTTATTCGTGTTCATGGAGCAGCTTCTTACAAGAGTTTCGGTATAGTAATCGTCGTCATATTATCATCCTACAGATCACAGACCAACGTATCTGTCAGTGTTTATTGTTTTGTGTGTTCCATAAAGAGGCAGCAGTATCTAAGGACCGTTGTTTGGCCGGCCACTGTGGCCGAGCGGCTCTAGGCGCTTCAGTACGGAACCGCGCTGCTGCTACGGTTGCAGGTTCGAATCCTGCCTCGAGTATGGATGTGCGCGATGTACTTACGTTAGTTAGGTTTAAGTAGTTGTAAGTTCTAGGGGACTTATGACCTCAGATGTTGTCCCATAGTGCTCAGAGCCACTTGAACCATTTTTGAACCGTTGTTTGAAGAAACGTTTCCCGGCAGTTTATATAATCTGTCGAAAGTACAGCCTTTATTTCTCCTTGGAGGCCGATGTGTAGTCCTAGTTCCATTTCTCAAAAGAAGAACAAACAAAGCCTTATCAGTGATAATGCTTGAAGTCGAGCATAGTTCAACTATGGAAGCATATGCAAAAGGTGACGACATTACTGAAATTAACTTTGCAGTTTATGGATACTGAACGCATTATTTTTGACACATACAAACACTGGAAGTTCAAATGGCACGGAGTTCTTTGTATTTGAAGCACTCACCCTTCGATATATCCGTATGTCGAATCTATACGTCCCCATGTGATCCAGTGATGGCTTCCGTCGCCAAACTTTTCAGATAGGAAATATTTTCGTGGAAGCATTAAGGAGCAGAAATAAATAATCAGCAGTAACGATGAGGCTGTGGATTTTACCAAGCTTAATAAGTTACAAATGCTGAAACTGAACCAAATTTGGGAAAAGTCTGGAAATAAAAATAACGAGCAGATCATACAAAGTGGATTACATCGTACCCACGACTAACCTGCAAGAATGTTTATTTCAGTCCATTATCCTTTACTTGAAGGTTCACATGAATCTGAGAACTGTTTGGGAATTAGTAAAACCTGGAGCACATACGAGGTTATACATATGTTCCGATCGCAATGATATCTAGTGTTGTTCCGTTCTGTTTAGTTCGAGCCGAAGTTTTTGGACTTAAGTATTTTAACTATTGAGTTTAGATTACCATTGTAACTTTTGGGTTAGATTAAACTTCGTGATTATTTTCGCTTGATTCTTGTATTTCTTAAGAGACGGGGACAGACATGGGAAGAAGGGAAAGACAGACAATCGAGAGAGAGAGAGAGAGAGAGAGAGAGAGAGAGAGAGGGGGGGAGAAAGGGGGAGAAGAAGAGGGTGGGGGAGGGGGGAGAGAGAGAGACAGAGGCAGAGAGAGACAGAGAGAGAGAGAGAGAGAGAGAGAGAGAGAGAGAGAGAGAGAGAGAGAGAGTGAGAGAGAGAGAGAAGGGGGGGGAGAGGAAGGGGGAGAAGAAGAGGGTGGTGGAGGGGGGAGAGAGAGAGACAGAGGCAGAGAGAGAGAGAGAGAGAGAGAGAGAGAGAGAGTGAGAGAGAGAGAGAAGGGGGGAGGGAGAGAGAGGGAGACGGTGAAGGAGGGAGGGAGGGAAATCATTAAGATGTTAATAAATCAATCTTATCCGACATATGCTCATAAGATTAAGTTACCTGATATAGTAATAGTATTTAGAGCCTTACTTACTACCCCAATTTCTGGATTTTAACGCTTTGGAAAATGCCGCTCATAGTGCCCGTAGGACTGTTTTCCATGTATCAAAATTGAATAAAAATGCATCCCATTCTCTGGCAATAAAAGCCATTAGTACCCTGGTGCCTGGCGTCAAGTTTCAGAGTTATCATAATTTTGGAATTCCTATTCTCATGGATATTTCTTGAACCACCGTGAAGTGCTGGAAGTTTAACATAATTTCAGTATTTCCATACTAAAGACTGTCTCAATGTCTCAGCAGCGATGTTTCTTTGGCAGGAAATGCAAAACGAATACAGGTGAATATCCTTCCTGCAGCAGACATTTGAAGCATCAAAGAACCCGGAAAATGTGGCTTGCTTTTTCAACAGGCTTCCATTGGAAACACTTTTTTGAATATCCCTACACAGGGACATGTGAATGACAGTCGCAAGTAAAATTCTTTTAGTAGGAAATATTTCTCTGAAATACGAGTATTCGTGCTATATCAGATGTGTCAAGTATTCGATGCAGAGTACGATGCTCAGATATACTGTTCAGTAAAAGAGGGAAGGACGACTTGGGTTTAACGTTCCATCGACTATCAGGTCATTAGCGACCGAACGCGGCTCGGACTAAGGAAGGATAGGGAAGTAAGTCAATCGTATGTCTTGCGAAGGAATCAGAGCTGCATTTTAATTGCCAAAAACCTTTTTTTTCTAGTAATGTGTCCTCCGGGTGGTTCCGTGCGCCCTAGCACGAAATTCTCTCCTGCGCCAACTTCTTCATGTAAACTTAGCACCCTGGGACCTAAATTATTTGTTGGATGTTTTCCAAACTCCGTCTACGACTACAGTTTCTACCCTCCTCAATTCTGTCTAGTACAACTGAAGCTTATCCCAGATTCACTTTTTATTGTCAGTCTTTCCATATGTTTTTTTCTTCGTCGATTCTGCGGCGAACCTCCTCATTTCTTGTTTTATCAGTTCATCTCATTTTCTGCATCCTTCTGTAGCACCACCTCTTTCCTTTCCCAGTTTTCCCACACCCTGTGATTCACTACCATACAAAGCTGCACTCCAATGCGTGCAGTCTCGGACATTTCTTCCTCGAATTAAAGCCGATGTTTGATACTAGCAGATTCTTATATGCACGTCCGTGTTTTTTACCTTCTGGAGGACACGGCAGCGCCAAAGACAGCGATGACCTACCAGATGCTATCCAAAATACTATTATTATTATATACTAAGATGGTATCTGTTCTTTCGGACACGTCCAAAAGAACAGATACCATCGGTGACCATGCAGCTCGTTAGAATGAAATTACAGTGAAATGAACACCCTTAGCTCCTCACGGGCGTTGACATACGTCAACGGGGACAGATGGAAATGTTTGCCCTGACCGGGACTCGAACCCGGGATCTCCTGCTAACATGGCAGACGCTCTATCCATCTGAGCCACCGAGAACACAGAGGATAGCGCGACTGCAGGGATTTATCTCTGGCACGCCTCCCGACATGTCCGAAAGAACAGATACCATCTTGGTATATATACAGGGTGTTACAAAAAGGTACGGCCAAACTTTCAGGAAACATTCCTCACACACAAATAAATAAAAGATGTTATGTGGACATGTGTCCGGAAACGCTTAATTTCCAGGTTTGAGCTCATTTTAGTTTCGTCCACCTACGCTCAATGGAGCACGTTATCAGGATTTCATACGGGATACTCTACCTGTGCTGCTAGAACATGTGCCTTTACAAGTACGACACAACATGTGGTTCATGCACGATGGAGCGCCTGCACATTTCAGTCGAGGTGTTCGTACGCTTCTCAACAACAGATTCAGTGACCGATGGATTGGTAGAGGGGGACCAACTCCATGGCCTCCACGCTCTACTGACCTCAACCCTCTTGACTTTCATTTATGGGGGCATTTGAAAGCTCTTGTCTACGCAACCCCGGTACCAAATGTAGAGACTCTTCGTGCTCGTATTGTGGACGGCTGTGATACAATACGCCATTCTCCAGGGCTGCATCAGCGCATCAGGGATTCCATGCGACGGAGTGTGGATGCATGTATCCCCGCTAACGGAGGACATTTTGAACATTTCCTGTAACAAAGTGTTTAAAGTCACGCTGGTACGTTCTGTCGCTGTGTGTTTCCATTCCATGATTTATGTGATTTGAAGAGAAGTAATAAAATGAGCTCTAACATGGAAAGTAAGCGTTTCCGGACACATGCCCACATAACATATTTTCTTTCTTTGTGTGTGAGGAATGTTTCCTGAAAGTTTGGCCGTACCTTTTTGTAACAGCCTGTATAGTTAAGGCTCACTGGCCACTTGACCATCTTCTTCTTCCGTGCGAATGCACAAACAGTGCCCGAACTCTTACGGGAATCGGCAACGCGCCGCGAGTAATGAGTGTAATGGGCGGCGGCACTACGAATGTAGTGCGGGACAATACGTTGAGAATGTGGATTTCGCGGGAGGCGTGCCAGAGATCAATCCCTGCAGTTGCGCTATCCTCTGTGTCATCGGTGGCTCAGATGCAGGCTCTTAACGCATAGAGACACACGTACGAACGTACTGAACGTTCTGGATTACTGGCAATACTTGCAAGATGGACACACAGAACTATTACGGCTACAAAAGTGCACGGATTGGTATGCCAATTTCCTAGTAACTGTTTTTGCGGACCCGCCATATACTTGAGGTGTGCCGGGTGCGCAAAGATGAGCGGCGGTGCTTTCGTTGTAAAACTGCCCAAGTAAAGTGATCGACTAAGAACACTATGCGAGTATGCGACCTACGAAAAACTCACGCTTGCACGGTTAGCAAATGGATGTACTTCAAATTTTGTTTTCATATCTATAAATACTTTTCTTTAGGGTGCCGGAGGTGGCCCCAATTTGATTTTGTTGTTATTTCATGCTGCATGGTAGGACGGCAGCGAGGTTCTTTCCAGGACAGTTATCATGTGTCAGGATGTACTATGTTTATTTTGTGAATAATAAAAGTTTCTGTTTCTCCTACCTTCCTTAATATATAAAAATTAAAAAAAAAAAACAAAAGAGGTCAGCGCGGCGGTCTGCCACGCCAAGGGGCCTCGGTTCAATTCCCGGCTGGGTCGTAGATTTTCTCCTATCAGGGACTGGGTATTATGTTGTCCTCATTATCATTTCATGTTCATCAGTGGAAGGCAACTGGAAACCACCACTAGAATCACTTCCCTAGACGCTCATGCGGTGGATCTCTCTGACGAGGCTTCCCGCATGACAAGACCTGCCGTAAGGCAGAAAACAAAGTTTTTTTGTTCAGAAATGCTTTTCTTGCTGTTAAAAAAAAATTTAAAAAAATATGGATAGAGAGTCTGCCATGTAAGCAGGAGATCCCGGGTTCGAGTCCCAGTCGGGGCAAACATTTTCATCTGTCCTCGTTGACGTATGTCAACGCCCGTAAGCAACTAAGGGTGTTCATTTCATTGTAATTATTATTATTGTTCGTGGAAACGTATTGTTCCAAGTACGGACGTTTGCCCGAATCTGTACGCTCATTGCAAGTGCAGACTAAGTGAGGCTGTGTGTGCAGGGCGATTTCGAGTTTGAGGTTGCTGGTGATGATCCCGCAGGCTCTTAACGTCGGCGCCGTCTCGTTCCACAAATTTCACGGCCGCTTGCACCAAACATGGCGGCGGCAGCCTCTACAGCGACCGCCAGCGGCAGACACGAACGCGGCGGCGCCGCCGAGCAGAAACCGCCCGAGGGGTAACCACGGAATGAGGCGGGCCGCGACCGGGTTCCCCCAGACATCGGAGCGCCCCCTCCCCCATTCCCTGCAGGCGCGGGGCAATAAATCATCCGCGCCGAGCGCTATCGGCCGCTAATCTGGCGCCGCCGACTTAATAGAAAGCAAACTGCCGACCCGGGACCTGTCCCCACCAACTCCCCTACCGGCGCCGCCACCCTCCAGACGCACAGTGGGGACAACTCAGGCATTACGCGGAAAACAAGAGCCCCGAGACGTTTATCCGCCGCGGTACGTACGCTGCGCTCAGACTTCGTGCAGCACTGCACGATAACAGAACTTAGCTTACAAGGAAAGCACACAGACAGCAGGCCACCGACTTTTGTTCCACGTCCTTAGCTATAACAAAAATGGTTCAAATGGCTCTGAGCACTATGGGACTTAACATCTATGGTCATCAGTCCCCTAGAACTTAGAACTACTTAAACCTAACTAATCTAAGGACAGCACACAACACCCAGCCATCACGAGGCAGAGAAAATCCCTGACCCCGCCGGGAATCGAACCCGGGAACCCGGGCGTGGGAAGCGAGAACGCTACCGCACGACCACGAGATGCGGGCTCCTTAGCTATAACAAATGTTGCTCTAGCACGGTGTGCTTCTGAAGCGTGTCCGAGAAATACCGATTGAAAGTTTCAAGAGGCTACTGTACGGAACACGAGACCGCCAGCCGTCAAGCAGAGGCGTTAGCTCAACCAGTTACGCAGTTAGCACGGTATGGGTTGGTTGGGTTGTTTGAGGAAGGAGACCAGACAGCGAGGTCATCGGTCTCATCAGATTAGAGAAGGATAGGGAAGGAAGTCGGCCGTGCCCTTTCAAAGGAACCATCCCGGCATTTTCCTGGAGCGATTTAGGGAAATCATGGAAAACCTAAATCAGGGTGGCCGGACGCGGGATTGATCCGTCGTCCTCCCGAATGCGAGTCCAGTGTCTAACCACTGCGCCACCTCGCTCGGTAGCACGGTATGGATTTATTTGTTTTGTGCTCTTCGCATTACGCAATGGCGGCCAGTTACCATGCGATAATGTGCCCAGCATACTGTAAATATCGAAATAAAACTATCCAATTTAATTTAAAATGTAAGCTGGAAATCGCACTACAAGAACGCCATTTCTCTTCGAATGCGAGCTTCAAACCGCCCTAAAGTAACGCCAATTATCGTCGAATGCCTGCTGGTATGCAATTAAATTGGACTCTCCGCGACAACTAGAAATCAGTGTCGAGTGCCGAAACGATTGTCAGACATACTACGACCAACTCAGAGAAGGGACACAGCTGTCTGTTTTCGAATGTGCGCGCTCGAACGTGGCGTCGTGCCGTGCGGCACTATGGGCGCTGCGTTGCACACAGATTCAGTTCATTATCTTTCTCTGAAGTTGCATAGGGCGCAAGACTGGAGTATGAGGAATCTTAGAGGAGCTGCTGTCGTAAACCTAAGCCATCTTAAAGATAATAACAGAGCGGAACCTACAACTGGCGCCGCAATTACGAGGGTTGGAACCTTAGTAGTGGCAACTATTTATTTACAGCTCGTACAAAATAGATAAGTGTTTCAAAGTTTTACTGACCTTTAAAGTAGTCACCAGCATTGTGTATAACCCGTTGCCAGCGATATGTAAGTCGTAGGATACTCTTAGCAGTGCCAGTAGTGTTGACAGTTCGAGCGGCGCTGTCTATTGCCCGAAGAATTTGCAGCAGTTCTGAAGCGAATGCTGTGAAGTGTTTCCTTCAGTTAAGAAATCGAGTTGAACTTAGGAGGGCTTAAGTCAGGGGAGTGCATTAGGTGGTATAGCATTTAGCAGCTCCCTTCGTGAAACAAATCAGTAACAAATGGTTCAAATGGCTCTGAGCACTATGCGACTTAATTTCTGAGGTCATCAGTTGCCTATAACTTAGAACTAATTAAACCTAACTAACCTAAGAATATCACACACATCCATGCCCGAGGCAGGATTCGAACCTGCGACCATAGCGGTCGCTCTGTTCCGGACTGCAGAAATCAGTAACAGCTTGCACTGTACGTGCTTCATCATTGTCCTGCATAATGATGGTCAGATCCTTAAGAAAGTGTCATCACTTCTGTCTCTATGCTGTTCATTTTTGGAACACAGCCTTCGACCAGCTTAGAGACGGAAATGATGAAACTTTCTGCAGGACCTGACCATCATTTTGGAGGGCACTGCTCAAGCACGAGCAGTGCAAACTGTTACTGACTTACATGACTGACGGCGCTGATAAGTGCTACACCACCCACAGCACTCCCATGACGTAAGCCCTCGTGAGTTCAAATCGATTTCTAAACTGAAGGAAACACTTCACGGCATTCGCTTCAGAAGTGCTGCCGCGCGGAATTGGCCGAGCGGCCTCAGGTGCGGAGGTTCGAGTCCTCCCTCACGCATGCGTGTGTGTGTGTGTGTGTGTGTTTGTCCTTAGAATGATTTAGGTTAAGTAGTGAGTAAGCTTAGGGACTGATGACATTAGCAGTTAAGTCCCATAAGATTTCACACGCATTTGAACATTTTTCAGAACTGCTACAAATTCGTCGGGCAGTAGGCCGCGCCGCTCGAACTGTTAACACAACTGGCACTGCTGAGAGTATCCTACGACTTCCACATCGCTGGAAACAGGTTATACTCAACGCTGGCGACTCTTTTGAAGGTCAGTAAAACATTGAAACGTTTATCTATTTTGTACGAGCTGTAAACAAATAGTTTCCACTATTAAAGTTCCAACCCCCGTATTATGGAAATGGAAAGTGCTATTGGTTGTGCGGTTCTCACGGAATGGATTGGTAGTGACGGGCTCGTGTTGTTAGCCAATGAGCAGATCGTAATCTTACTTATAATGCGTATTTTTGTGCAAACATACACTTTTTCAAATGGAACAATGCCTATTGACATTGACAGAATAAAATGAGGGTAGATTAAAATGTCAGTGGTGTACTTTTGCAGGATGTAGTGCTATTCGTTTACGAGATATCGTAGTTTGAAAAATTTCCACACCAGTAATTGTTTCTGTCATTGAATCTTCATAGTTGCTAGGTACGAAGTTGTTATGTTTGTTTGCAGTGTGCTTGTGTGTTCCTTGACTGAACTGCAGTCCAAGCAGTAGGTCATGAATGGACAGTGAGATTTACCAATGCACAAATAGCCGACAGGCTAATAACGTATAGAGAATGTAGGAAGTTGTGATGTCTCTTGCAGCGGTCTCTCCGCGATATTTTCAGAAATTTTATAAATTATATAACTCAGTAAATATCTCGAAATATCTCTTCTTATCTTACCGATTATCAATGCAAAGTAGTTTCAAGCCCAATTATTCCTTGGAGCGTCCATTTACTCCATGGAATAGCTTCTCTGCTATCTATGTTTTCTCTTATGAAAAGAATAAGGACTTCTTGCCGATTAGTCGTGAAAGGAGGATGTGTATGTATGTATTGTTGAGCTAGTCGCCGTCTTGATGAGATTCTGTATGAGAAGGAATTTAATACATGAACTAAACTAAAGTAAGTGTGTTTGCGTATCATTCAGCTGTTTATTATTGACAGTGTCTGCTTACTACGCTGTGTTGCACGGGAGCAGTGGGGAACGTCTGATTTACACTGGACGAACCTGCCTTTTTGTATGGTCAAGATATCCAGTTACTTCAAATAAATAGGCTAACACGGTCTTACCAGTAGATCTCCGGTCTTCCCCATGTGATCACCGAAAGTTAATAATTATTACAAATGTTTTCAGGAGATCGGCTGACAATTTTCGTCGCACCGAGACTTCGAAATTGCTTCACTGCCTTATGGAATTTAAGTTAAGCTCAATTTAATCAGGATAGAACAGTATTGAACTGTGTGAATGTGATAAGCCTGCTTTGTCAATGAAAATTCCCTTAATATACGCATGTTTTTACTATCCTGATCAGTGAAGCTAAATCAGGCCGGTGTGAGAGAGGTTTTTAAATTTTTTGAAGTATTAAAAAGTATGCATTTCGTTTTTGTATGGTGTAGGATATCAACATCTTCACCCAAATCCGTGAAAGTTTTAGTGTTACACCTACACTACATAACGAAAGGAAACAAGTGACGACAGAAGTGAGGGAAATTAATATTGTTGCTGCTGTAGCAGTTGGTACGCACGTACGCTTCTGCGCAATCGTGCAAGGAAGTGGCATACGTCAGACAAGTGCCCTGCGTATTCTCTATCGACTCAGGTCCATCCCTATCACATATTCCTCTATCAATAGTTCTGTTCATGGGCATTAAGACAGGAGGCTCCTGATGCATCGTGTATCTTGTTTAGCGATGAAACCATATTTAGTAATCAAGGTCGGGCAAACCGCCGAAATATGCACAACTAGTCTGGTTTTAGTACAGCTCTCATGTTCGGTTTTAGGAAACCAAACAAAGGACACGTTTGGCAACACCATCTCTGGCGGGCCGCTTGAATTTGCACACACAATTGCCTGATTAGATAACTTCAATGCTGATTAACTCCGTAACAGCGCAACGTATCCAATTGTTTTGAACAAACATTTGTCAGCTCAATATTTCTTACACCATCCTCCAAACTTTTCAGACTGATTCTGATCACCCTGTATGTATAACAATCACGTGAGCTTATCGTGTACACGGTGCCATTTACAAGGCTGCCGGAGGAGTGTCAGATGGTTTTCATTCTCTTCCAATCTGCAGCTGCCTATTACCAGTGTTCCTGGACGTCTAAAAAATATTTACATACTCGTAGCTTCATTGTGTGCCTTTTTTTAGCCTTCCATTTCTTTTATGTAACGTATCAGAGACAAAGACGAAAATTCTAGTAAAATATGCATGCAGACACCAGACCTCCTTTCATAGCTACAATCAAATGAGAAAACGCTACAATTGACAATGTTTGAACTAAATACATAAAAATGTGTATTGTGGTGAAGGTACACGTTTCAGTGGGTGCGTAGACGGAACCAGTACTAATAAACTGTTGATACAGTGGCGGATGATACTGTCTACACATAAGTGGAGGATTTTTTAGATCATATTCAGTAATTATTAGCGGAATAGAAAGCTGAGACGATTATACAAAACATTTAAAAGTGTGACATCTTCCTACAGGAGATAGCAATGGTCAAAACTAGAAAAAAATTTCCTATAATTTTAGGAACAGAACCCAGTACCAGTTGAAATATGAGCCGTTGAAGATCTATAGTTCACAGATTGTATTATTTGCAGATTAGACGTGATTCACAAGGTGTGGTATAGTAAATTATCGCGATATGCACGTGTGGGCAGATCTAAATCCTGGATCAGTCATGGAAGTGAGGCATGAGAATCGCTTCAGTACCGATCTATGGGAAGGAAGTGTTGATGATACACTCATCGGGCCGTAAACTTTACCAGTCATCATAACAGGTGCCTTTTTTCGCCTTGTATCACCGGTTTCTGTGCGATGGATTTCCAGTGCTACTGGACAACGTTAACCTGGCAGAAAGACGACTCTGGTTTATGCACTACGCAGCTCCTCTCCATTCCTACATATCGTGCGACACTACCGCATCATAACATTTCATGGTCGAAGATGTCTAGCAGCGTCATCTTTCCGTTTGCCGGACCTGAATTAGATTTATAGCTGTGGGGACATTTAAAGACACTTGAATATTTCCAACCGATAGACAATGTGTAAACTTTCCAGTAACTGGAGAGCAGGTCGTGTAATTCAATCCGAATGGAGCCACATATATTGTGAAAGTATGGGTGGGTGATTCACTGCGAACAACTGCTGAATGACGTATTAGGGTTACAGTTACGCTCTACCAATACTACAGTTTGGTAGTTCTGGTAAACTACATAAATGACGTAGTAAATGTTAGGATTGCCAGCAGTATTGCTAGCATTGGTAGGGAAAGAAATATAAGTGAATGTGTAAGAGAGAAAATGGGAGCCTACGATTTCTCTTTGTTTTTTGTTTGTCTAGTTGATTGTTTGCAGGCGGCCGGAGTGGCCGTGCGGTTAAAGGCGCTGCAGTCTGGAACCGCACGACCGCTACGGTCGCAGGTTCGAATCCTGCCTCGGGCATGGATGTTTGTGATGTCCTTAGGTTAGTTAGGTTTAACTAGTTCTAAGTTCTAGGGGACTAATGACCTCAGCAGTTGAGTCCCATAGTGCTCAGAGCCATTTGAACCATTTTGAACCTCAGATGCTAAGTCGCATTGTGCTCAGACACATTTGAACCATTTGTTTGTTTAGAGTCCCACATCATGCAGCGTTAGTCCACTGTGTACATTACATACCCACAGAATATGAATTGCATTAGATGATCGCTAACTTCTGCACTCTTATGTACCGAAAGCAGTTACTTCTGATAAAAGGACAGTTACTTTTTATGCTAGTACAGTTTATAAGCACAAACATAAAAAATTAGGTGTATAATTGTTGTTGCTATTTTGTACTCAATAAAACGTCCTTGATCATTGTCAAACGCAAAAATTTCCTGTTATTATTGGTAAATGCGAAAGTTGTTTATGAATAACAAAACATGTTGCATATATTTTCGACGAAGTACTGAAGCAGTACTTCATAAAGTTTTGTTGTGCGCTCTTTTTTTTAATTTTACGTTTTTGTTGAGGAAATTGCGTTTGTAGCGCTACACGTTAAATCTGTATTGCTTTCTTTATTTTTACTGCAACATCCCTCTGCTTCACGTTAAAAATTTACAATTTTCAAATAAAACCTCAGTTAAACATTGGAAATTTCAATTTTGGTATAGAAACTTGTTATTTTTAAGTGGCACACACGAACTATGTGGGACAAAAATCTTATATAAGTCACCTGGCCCATCATAGATTCTCACTCAGTTTCTAGGCGGTTAAACGCATGAGGGGTTTTGGAGGGTTCTAGTAAGCCACTGATAGCATAGATAAAGAAAACTATCGTAATGAGGTGTCGCCCGATGGGTACGCAGCACACATAACGTACACGTAATGCAGGTACGACACTAATTGACCAAAGCTACAAGGATTATTACCATAGTCTACACTTAGTTATAGTAGTAGCCAATGGTAGTTTTACAACTGTAATCAGGGTTTGGGTAACCACATCCAGTAGTGTCCATAGTGTCTACTTTAACAAAACAAGCAGAAGGGAATGACAGGAGAGATTGGAGCATACCTCAACAGGTATGGTTATTAGAACTTTCCTTCTGTTTTCGTCGAATATTACCTTTCTTAAACACCACGTATTTATTTACGTTGCTTGAATCTCATTTTATTAGTCCCAGTTGCAATGTTGACGTAGATGGATTCATGAAAATATTTTTAGGTTCGTGGGTAGCATTCTGCTCTGAATTACGCCATAATGCACGCTGTAGTGTTTTGTCGCACAAGTTCTTCTCAGGAACGGGTAGTAGGGTCTGCTCCGTGGCTAAATGAATTCCGATTGACAGACTGAAACTTGCGGCGATAATATAATAGTTTTGAAATATTGTACGAGAGTGGGGATAGAAGCTTATAATACTCCTCTTTTTCAAAATAATGCTGGTATTAGCTGGACACAAATGACAATGTTGCGAGACAGAAAGAAATTAAAGAGATTAGCTGCCAGTAGGAATTGATTTATATCGATGACGAAAGTTGAAAATTTGTGCTAGACCGGGATTCTAACCGGAGCGTTCTGCTTACTTGGCAGATGCGCTGCCCACTACGCCATCCGGACACAGTGGTCAACAAAACTGCACAGCCTACTCTTAGCACGCCTTCTGTCAGACCCAAAATTCTTAACTTAGCCGCACATTACTGACGTAGTGCCCTTTGCCCATTATCCTCACTACACGCGGCATTTCGCCTATTTCCGTACGAGATTGGGCATGATGTGCATCTACACTGAAGGGATTATTAGCCGTCCCATCGGTGCAGATGCACATCAAGCCCGAACTCGTACGGGAATCGCCGAAATGCTTCGAGTACTGAGAATAATGGTTCAAATGGCTCTGTGAACTATGGGACTTTACATCTGAGGTCATCAGCCCCCTAGACTTACAACTACTTAAATCTAACTAACCGAAGGACATTACACTCATCCATGCCCGAGGCAGGATTCGAACCTGCGACCGTAGCAGCAGCGCGCTTCCGTACTGAAGCGCCTGGAGCCGCTCGGACACAGCGGCCTGCTGAGAATAATGGGCAAGGGGAACTACATCAGTAGTGCGTGGATAACTTGAGAATTTGGGTCTGACGAGAGGCTTGCTGAGGGTAGGTTATGCATTTACATCTACATCCATACTGCGCAAGCCACCTGACGGTGTGTGGCGAAGGGTACCTTGAGTACCTCTATCGGTTCTCCCTTCTATTCCAGTCTCGTATTGTTCGTGGAAAGAAGGATTGTCGGTATGCCTCTGTGTGGGCTCTAATCTCTCTGATTTTATCCTCATGGTCTCTTCGCGAGGTATACGTAGGAGTGGGCAATATACTGCTTGACTCCTCGGTGAAGGTATGTTCCCGAAACTTCAACAACACCCGCACCGAGCTACTGAGCGTCTCTCTTGCAGAGTCTTCCACAGGAGTTTATCTATCATCTCCGTAACGCTTTCGCGATTACTAAATGATCCTGTAACGAAGCGCGCTACTCTCCGTTGGATCTTCTCTATCTCTTCTATCAACCCTATCCGGTGCGGATCCCACACTGCTGAGCAGTATTCAAGCAGGTGGTGGTGGTTAGTGTTTAACGTCCCGTCGACAACGAGGTCATTAGAGACGGAGCGCAAGCTCGGGTTAGGGAAGGATTGGGAAGGAAATCGGCCGTGCCCTTTCAAAGGAACCATCCCGGCATTTGCCTGAAACGATTTAGGGAAATCATGGAAAACCTAAATCAGGATGGCTGGAGACGGGATTGAACCGTCGTCCTTCCGAATGCGAGTCCAGTGTGCTAACCACTTGCGCCACCTCGCTCGGTCAGTATTCAATCAGTGGGCGAACAAGCGTACTGTAACCTACTTCCTTTGTTTTCGGATTGCATTTCCTTAGGATTCTTTCAATGAATCTCAGTCTGGCATCTGCTTTACCAATAATCAATTTTATATGAGCATTCCATTTTAAATCACTCCTAATGCGTACTCCCAGATAATTTATGGAATTAGCTGCTTCCAGTTGCTGACCTGCTATATTGTAGCTAAATGATAAGGGATCTTTCTTTCTATGTATTCGCAGCACATTACACTTGTCTACATTGAGATTCAATTGCCATTCCCTGTACCATGCGTCAATTCGCTGCACATCCTCCTGCATTTCAGTACAATTTTCCATTGTTACAATCTCTCGATATACCACAGCATCAGCCGCAAAAACCTTCAGTGAACTTCCGATGTCATCCACAAGCTCATTTATGTATATTGTGAATAGCAACGGTCCTACGACACTCCCCTACGGCACACCTGAAATCACTCTTGCTTCGAAAGACTTCTCTCCATTGAGAATGACATGCTGCGTTCTGTTACCTAGGAACTCTTGAATCCAATCACACAATTAGTCTGATGGTCCATATGCTCTTACTTTGTTCATTTGTTCATTCTTGCAGTTGTGTTGACCAACGTGTCCGGGTGGCGTAGTGGACAGCGCATCTGCCAAGTAAGCAGAACGCTCGGGTTCGAATCCTGGTCCGGCACAAATATTGAGCTTTCCTCATTCATATAAATCAGTGCCCACTGACCACTAATATTCTTAACATTTTTGTGTCTTGATTCATAGTGGCTGCGTGATTAAAATTGTGACTGTTTTTCGGAGATGTGCAAATGAACAGTCGTCACATATGTAGACAAAGCATTGACTGCGCGTGACGAGAAGGAAAGTTGTGAAAAATGTGACGCAGAGTGGAGTGGTGGTGCCGGCACGGCACCGCTCGTTACGCAACGTGCCGCCCTGCAGGGTGTGAATCAATACGGCGCGCTGTTTCCTCACGTGCGATGCGGCGGTCCTTCACTCCGACTCCTGTGTCCCGACACGCCGCCGCCTCACCACACGTACGCACTACGCGGCTGTGTCGGGTGACGCATCACGCCGGCCCGTGGCGTAGCACTTCCACCCACGACTCCCAGCACTCTCGCCTGTTCCAACACTTAAGTAACATACGAGGTACTTGCTGTCTACATTTCCATTTACACCCATCCTAATGAGCCGAAACACCATGACCACCTGCTAATAGCGTTCTGGTCTGCCTTTGAAGCCGCTGCTCTGCGTAGCACAAAGTCGACAAATTCTTGTAAGGTTTCCTGAGTTACTCTATGTGGCACCAGATGTCTCTGCACACGTCACGCAGTCCTCGTAACTTACAGCGCCGTAGACTGCAGACGTGAATCTGGTGCCCGATAGCGCCCCAGATGTATTCCATCACGTCCGTATTAGGCGAAATTTGTTGTCCATGATATCAACGTGATATAACTATCACGCTCCACGAACGACGGTAGCGCGATTATAGCCTTGTGACACCGGCAGTAATCATGTTGGAAGACGTCTCCGCCATTGGAAAATACACCAGACGTGATGGGATGCAGTTGAACATTCACAGAGACCACAGCTGCTATGGTACTTTCGATTACTACCAGAACTAATACGTAACCAAGGTGAATGACTCTCATCGTCTAATACTGGCCCCAGTGGCCTGTGTCGTTTGCGCTAAGCGGGTTTCGAGCAGATGTTCGGCTAGAAACCGGCGTAATCGGACACCAGCCCCGATATTATGTAAAAAGAAACGTGATTCACCCGACAAAGCGATATGTTTTCACTGATCTGAGGTTCATTCCCGATGTTACTGTGTCCCCAGAAGTCACCATTGACTATTTAGATGCGTCACCATCGGAATATTTAGCGGGTGACTGCTACGGAGCCCATCTTCAGCATTGTCCACTGGAAGGTGTGCTTCTGAAACACTTGCGCTTGCCCAGTGTTGTATTGGTCGTGAGATCTACTCTATAGAACGGGAAAGCTGCATACCTTCACCTTCGGTGATTTGGCGTGGACATTCAACAACTTATCGCCTACTCGTGCTTTCACCACAGGCTCTGGACCATTTGATGAAGTCGATTATGTCAGTAGCGGCTTGTTTCGTCACCGTAACGACTGGCCACTCGATACTGTTCTGCGTATAGAGGGCGGGCCTCGAAAGTGTAAGACGCATTTTATTTCCTGAACGGTTCATATGTCGAAAGTAGGTTCCCCGCAAGAGATAGTACGCTGAGAAGTACGTAATATTTTGTATCGATAATATTCTCAAGCATGGTATCAACCGAGACATTAAAAACTGTTTCTTAGTGGAACCGTATGCTTTTCACAACTGCGTTCAACAGCTCACGTGATGTAGCGCTTGTTAATACTGACATTAAAATCGTTCCCAAAATAGTCCGAAAAATGTACTAAAATTGAAAAGCAATGCGGCCAGAGTCGGCTATTGCGCTAACGAGAGCTCACGTGCCACTCACCGTAGTTATATTCAGAAAGACAGGCCTATGCTACTAAGATAAACCTCATTTACAAAAAATGGTTCAAATAACTCTGAGCACTATGGGACTAAACATCTGAGGTTGTCAGTCCCCTAGAAGTTAGAACTACTTAATCCTAACTAGCCTAAGGACATGAAACACATCCATGCCCGAAGCAGGATTCGAACCTGCGACCGTAGCTGTCGCGCGGTTCCAGACTGAAGCGCCTAGAACCGCTCGGCCACAGAGGCTGGCTAAACCTCATTTCCCACATGACATGTACAGGGTCTGCTACGGTTTTTGTGTAGGGATCTATGGCATATTCTAGATTCTGACTAATCTGATGTGGCTTAGGAAACCATTTCAAATGCATCTTTCAGCCTTTTTATAGAAGCAGCTGCAGTTTCATCTACAGTTTCAAAAATGGTTCAAATGGCTCTGAGCACTATGGGACTTAACATCTATGGTCATCAGTCCCCCAGAACTTAGAACTACTTAAACCTAACTAACCTAATGACAGCACACAACACCCAGCCATCACGAGGCAGAGAAAATCCCTGACCCCGCCGGGAATCGAACCCGGGAACCCGGGTGAGGGAAGCGAGAACGCTACCGCACGACCACGAGATGCGGGCATCATCTACAGTTTCGCAGGAGGTTTTCCGTTAGCACTTCGACCGCATTTGTTTGACACTGACTGTATAGAAGTAGAATGTTTCACTTCTCCTCGTTGGTGAACGTGGTTGCATGCAAGAAAGGTTGAAGCAGATATGACCTGCCGATAGACAAGACAGTTCCTGCTCGTTCTCCAGTGCAGACAAGTAAACAGTGGATAAGCTTGATACAACGGCGTAGCCGCCATGAGCGTGTTTACAACGCAACAGCCGATTTTGGCCGACTTTCTTTCAAATTTTAGAATATATCTCGGGTTCCTTTGCGAAGAGCTTTAGCCTCAAAATCAACAAGCATTATATCACCGTAACGGTCTTTTCAAGGGCTTTCGGATACCTTTAAAAAAGTGAATCATTCAGTTTTTAAAAAATCGTACTTGCTGTGGTGTCAATAGATCCGATGCAACAGCGTAGGTGCACGCTCGTAGGTTGGCACTACGAGAGCAAACGAACTACGCCGACCACAGCGCCCTTTAGACGAAGCTGTGGAGCTCAATGAGCGCCGCTCTGCTTTCTGCCCAGTTGATCAAGAGCAGACGACCAAGCCACTTAGATTCTACTTCATACGGGGCTAGCCATTACAGACTTTGCCTTTCTTACTTCAATGACAGTTTCTCCACTAATAGTAACTGTTAGCTTTGATACATGAACTACTTCGCACCTACGTGCTCATCAAGCCTACGTTAAGTGGATGTCATTTGCTAATATTGTCTATTAAATATGCTTTTACTTTACATGCGGTACCGAAGTGCTTTACCTCTCCTGCTGCTACTCGCTTCCTTCATTCGGCCTATTTTGCAGATCACAGGAGCAGACGCACGTGCCGTCTTCCAGGTGGGATACAAATCTCGCTTCATTACAATTACATATCAAAGTACGTAGTTCTTAGCGTACTATCTTGCCGACAACCTCGTTTCGATATGTGAAACCATTCACGAAATAAACGGGCTTTTCTGTCTTACGTGACTCACCCTGCATACCATTTTTACAGAATCAAGAAAGCGCATCCGTAGGTGGCACTTAGTCTTGCGGTGAGCAGTGGTAATAATGTTTTGGCTCATCAGTGTACTCTCCGGACGTCACCTTATTTTGTGTCGCGGAGGGTACTTAAACCATTTTCTGTTCCAGTCGCGAATGGTGCGTGGGAATAACGATTGTTGGTAAGCCTGCGTGTTAGGTCTAATCTATCTTATCTTGCTATCATGGCCTTTCCACGACATTTGTGTACGAGGCTGTGAAGCGTTGGTTGACTCAACGAGGAACATCACCTCGGGCAACAGTGACCGCAAACGATGCACGATGCTACTCTTGTAGCATTCGCCGATGAAGTTGGGTGAGCGTTCCAGTGACGATTTTACGCTTACAAAACGAACCAGTGACGAAACACACCCTTGTTGGTCCTATATTCTCTATTTTTTCTGTTAATGACGTACTACGCTAGCATAAAATGCGATGTCAGATTCTACACCAAACTCACAATGGTCAGTTGTATACGTTTGTTTGACGAACCTTCTTCAAAACGGTACCGACCTGTGCATTTTTCCTGGAAGCAGAAAAGCTTCGCTCCAGCCACCTACGCTATAGTGCTACTAGAATAGGAATAAGTTCTTTCGTATACTCTATGTAAGATCGCCGCCCTGGGGGGCCGAGCGGTTCTAGGCGCTACGTTCTGAAGCCGCGCGACCGCTACGGTCGCAGGTTCGAATCATGCCTCGGGCGTGGATGTATGTGATGTCCTTAGGTTAGTTGGGTTTAAGTAGTTTTAAGTTCTAGGGGACTGATGACCTCAGAAGTTAGTGCCATAGTGCTCAGAGTCATTATTTTTTTATATGTAAAATCGTATTTTTGTCCTAATAGGTCCAGCTGCCTTTCCATTGTTGAGGGGTCTTAGCTGATTTTCTACCATCGGTAACTTATTTCGGTGTGCCCAGTAGGAACACGACCGTTTGCAAACCCTTTTCCAGTATAGGATTTTTTACAAGGGTTGCGGCTGATACACGACAGTATGATCAGTTCACTGCAACGATAAATAAGTTCTTTGAAAAATAACGCTACGAAAAACCGCCTACTGTGACGGGAGGAGAAAACGGGTATTTTGAACGAAACACGGCGAAATTTTTCTTGAAACACACCCTCTTCACAGCCACACAGCTACAGAGATATTTTGTTGATTAAGGTCTAGAAAGTTTTGGGGGTTATCACATTATCAACAGTCGGAGACTAAGAAGGCCAACAGCGTTGAAACACAGACGTCATGAAGGAACAATTCTTAATTATATTACATTGAAAAAGCAGACAATATGTTATGTGTTTAGCGGTGCATGTACATACAGTAGTACGTAATTTAGGAGCGAGCTAAAATATACTCGTATCGTACCTAAAACCTCGTTGCGACCACCACATTTTAAAAGAAACTAAACTTTTTCCTCTCTTGAGTGTTTGATAATTGGAAAATACCGGGTGTACATAAAGTCCGGGAACACCTTTAATTATTTATTGCACAAGAAGCAAATAGTCTACAGATATCATACAAATGCCATTTTGAAGAGAAACACTTAAAAGTTCTTTTTCATGTACGTCACCAAAGCGTAGTTTGGTAATTTTCTGATAGTCAGCGCTAGTCGCACACATGGCGAGTTCAGGTGCGGAGCGAGCTGTTTCATGAAATGACCTCCCCGATCACCAGATCTCACACCGTGTGGCTGGGACAAATTAAAGATCTGGTGTGTATACCACAGCTCAGGGAGAGAATACGCGAAGCGACTGCCGCAGTCGACGATGCCATGCTGGAACGGGTATGGCAAGAATTCGATTACCATGGTTCGCATATCGAATGTTTGTAAAAAACTTTCATGTGTCTCTTCAAAATACAATATGTATGAAATCTGTACAATGTTTAGTTCTGGTGCAATAAATAATTGAAATTTTTCCCGGGCTTTATATACACCCGGTACTTTTACCATGATGGATCTACTTAAGCGGTTTCACTCCTGCATATTTTCTCTTTTGACTGCTGATAATGATTTTATCCCTAATAACGTGCTGGACTCGAATTCGGGAGGACGACGGTTCAATCTCGCGACCGACCATCCTGATTTAGGTTTTCCGTGATTTCCCTAAATCGCTCCAGGCAAATGCTGGGATGGTTCCTTTGAAAGGCCACGGCCGACTTCCTTCCACGTCCTTCCCTTATCTGATGAGAGCGATGACCTCGCTGTTTGGTCTCTCCCCCCCCCCCCCCCCAAACAACCAAACCCCTAATAACGTATTAATAAATACAGTGTTGATGGCGATACATGATGATTTACAAAGATGGTGTGTTGGTTATCTGCAAGACGTAGTGCCCAGACAGCCACAAGATTTGACCATAGGGTGGCAGAGGTTCCGAAGAATTTATACCTTTTGCTAAGTGACAACTATTTTTTCGCCGACTTAGTCTAAATTATGTTGTGTTGGTTGGTGTCATATTTGTCTTTGTTTTATATGTTTTAAAAATGGTTCAAATGGCTCTGAGCACTATGGGACTCAACTGCTGAGGTCATTAGTCCCCTAGAACTTAGAACTAGTTAAACCTAACTAACCTAAGGACATCACAAACATCCATGCCCGAGGCAGGATTCGAACCTGCGACCGTAGCGGTCTTGCGGTTCCAGACTGCAGCGCCTTTAACCGCACGGCCACTTTGGCCGGCTATATGTTTTACAGCTCTTTTTAGAACACAACACGTTCCATTACATTTATCTCGAAATAGCTGGAAAATGAAACCATTGCCACATCCACCCCAAGCGATTTAGGGACACTGTTGAAAAGTGAAGTCAGGATGGGTGTTCAGCATTAAAATATTCCCACAGTGAATGTCACCCCGGTGTATAACAAGTTATATTGAGCTGGACGTATTTCAGAACCTTTGTTTCTGACGGGGACGAGGCGTCGCCCCCGCACATGCCTGACCTACGGCAGCAGCGACGCGTTTGGCTACGAGAGCTCGACCACCTGGCCGTGTTGTTCTGGGCTTGGCGCAGCCACTCGGCCTCGACCGTGGCGGGCAATCAATAGCGGACTTCCGCGTGCCTGGCCAGTGCAAGGGTCACTCGCCAAGGGCCACGCCGCGAATCACCTGCCGCCGGAACAACGCCTCGCTCTGGCGGCTGAGTCCTGCGGTGTTCAGGCACTGTTGCTCCGACAAAGAGATACGCCACGCTGTGGATCCAGGTTGTTGTGAGAGTCTTGTGGCATCTAGAATAGCCACTGTTAAAGGGGGTAGACCACGGTAGAAATTTTTTATGCCTCGATTTTTTATTGGATTAAAATGGTCCTTAGAGAGCCTATTTTTAAGATTCAGTCGTATAAAGTGTGTCATGAACGTTAAAATATGTTAAAACGGCGATTTACTGCAAAGGGGATCTGGCGCATTAGAGCGCTCGAATGTAGCCGGTGCAGTACTAGAATAGCTGCCCAAGGAATAGAGGTTTTGCTAGTTTGGAATAGTATCACAGAGAACATTAGTTTCAACCAAAATACTATTCTCAAGAAGAGTTCTCTTCGTAACATGATTCGTTTATGGTAAATACTTCGAAAGCGTGTAGTTGTCTCGCGTATACTTCACTTGTCATTTCGCTCGCTTTTTATTTGAAGTAAAACCTGAATTCTGGAAAATGATAAACAAACGAATTTATACGAATGGAAAATGTCGAAAAGTAATCCCAATCTTGCAGTCGAGTGGTAAGGAGAAATCACTTAATTGATATAACTTCGTCAAAACGAATCCTTATACATCGATGAATAAGGAAAGCCAACTGCACGGTGCTGACATTGATGATTAAAATTTTGTTCAGTTTCAATATTAAGAAATATAATTTGAAATTTTAATCGGACGCTTTTTCAAAACAATATTTTCAAGTTGCTGAGAGCGATAACTCACGAAATATACACTCAGCTACAAATGGTTCAAATGGCTTTGAGCACTATGGGACTTAACATCTGAGGTCATCGTCCCCTAGAACTTAGAACTACTTAAACCTAACTTAACCTAAGGACATCACGCACATCTATGCCCGAGGCAGGATTCGAACCTGTGATCGTATCGGTCGCGTGGTTCCAGACGTTAGTGCCTAGAACCGCCCGGCCACCCCGGCCGGCATTCAGTTACATTATACCTTTTTGTAACGTGTGAGTGGCGTTTATTCTGCTGTAGTACCTAGGATTTTTTGTGATATTTTAATTTAGATTTTCGGTGCATGATAACTTTTCTTTTTTTGTTGAAAAATTTACGTCTATTTCAAAGTCCCATCATTTTGTTAACTGCCACTTCCTAAAATATCCATACGTACTACGTTAAACAATATCATCAGTTTCAAACCAATTTATCAAATTTCATGCTAGGTTTAAAATTTTGCCGTTCAGAGCCCCCACCAACCGCAAACGCGCTCCACGAAAGCCTTTCTCGAAATAGTTTAGTGTTCTCTGGGTGCAACATGTTTGCTTAAAAAATACATAGCACTATCTTAAAGGTGTACAATAAAAGTCTAAATCAGTTCTTCTCTAATTTGTTCGATATTTGACTGAAAACAAAAATCATTAACATCGATTGCAAAATTGAGGGTCATCCTGGTCCGGCCTCTTAAGATTGTGTGTGTGTGTGTGTGTGTGTGTGTGTGTGTGTGTGTGTGTGTGTGTGTGTGTGTGTGTCGTACGTGCGTGCGTGCATACACATATGCTCTTACTGTTCTAGCAGAACATGTGTTTAAATACACAGAAATATGCCTCTGCTTTCTATACATCTGAAGCAGGAATGTCTACGCGCCTGATCCATGTGGATTAAACATCGCTTCGTCCTCTGAAGTTAGCAACGTGGCGTCAGGTCTCGCTGAGCACCTCTTTGGTAAGTTCCTTATGAATAACGGACAGTGCCGGCCGATGTGGCCGAGCGGTTCTAGGCGCTTCAGTCCGGAACCGCGCTGCTGCTACGGTCACATACCTGCCTCGGGCATGGATGTGTGTTACGTCCTTAGGTTAGTTAGTTTTTAGTAGTTCTAAGTCTAAGGGACTGATGACCTCAGATGTTATTTCCCATACTGCTTAGAGCCATTTGATTTGAATAACGAACATTCTTACCGTCGAGTCTAAAGGAGGAGGGGGAGGATGGTCTATCCGTGTCGTCTGTCGGCCCATGTGCCACCGACTACGTTGCACGTCGTGAAAATGGTAACAAAATTTTCAGTAGAATTACGCGCATTAAACGTACATAACAATTAATGCCACGATATTCTTCCGCAACTGCCTTGCAATCATGAATCTTTTTCCATGCCGCTTCTCGGTAATCACGTGAAGCATGTTTGTATGTTATTCTGTGTTTGATAGTGGCAACAAATTTTCCGTGTGCGCAGTTTCCTCCCACTAATCGTTATGGGGAACTAAGTTCATAATTTGACCGAATACCGGTGTAGATTTGTGATCAATTGGCAATCAGGCGCCCTGCACGTGTACCATATTAAGGAAATCGATGAGCCATTAATCAGTTCGAGAGGTCTATACAGCGTTATTTATTCTAGTTTTTGTTTCCCATTCTGGCTAGATATTTATTTCACCTCAGTTTTTCTCTGATACTTGTCAAAATTTAAATAATTTCTTAAGAGAGTGTGTTTAAGTAGCATGTGTTTCGTATTTTTGAGCCTTCAGCCATTGGCCACCAATGTTAACAACTTATACAGTGATTGTAACACCATTTTGCTTGCTACTTCTTATTTTAACACACATTAATTCAAACAAAGTGGTAGGTAAATTATTTCAACGTAAATACAAGTATTCCGCATTTATCCTCCACAGTACCGAAGTTTGCAACACACAGCGCTATGCAAGCAAAACCACTACATGTCTTTTATTTCAGCTTCTAAGGTAAGTTCATCTCGTAATAAAACCCTGAATTACAGAACGGAGCATATAGGGTTATACAACTTGGTTCAGTGTAATGTACGACCTCTTCAAGATAGTTTGGACGTGTGTAACTTCGCAGATAAATTTCTTAATATAATTAAGAATTTTGACGGTATGACCTTATTGTATTTGATAACATTCCTTACATTCACACACTATTAGATAACTTTCATTCCATAAGCATAAATATAAAGTGCAATTTGTTGTAGGGTTCGTAGTGCTATACTGTTACAGCAAGCACGACAATCGACATGCCTTCATAGACGTTCAATTTGGTTACTTCTGACAGGGTATTCTTTAGCATCGATGACATGAGTACTGTGGCTCTGCCACGGGCAATGGTAACGGTGCAACGTTATTACCGGCCACAATAACCATCCACGATTAAAAGTGTAGTAGGAGAATATTACCAGCCACACAGCAGAGCTAAGGCTCACACACATCCCATCCTGCACTGCAAGTAATCCCTGCCTGAGAGCCTTACCACAACATCGTACCTAGAAGACACCTTCTCCATTCCACCTAACAGAAATTTGGAGAGTTCCGTGGCCCCCGTGCATACATACGTACCAACACAGGTCTTCTATCTATCGCAGTAAACGTTCAGTACGTGCACAGCATTTCACGAACAATACATACCAGTAACACCTGACAACGTAACAAAAAACTCACTATAGAGCGAAACACTGTTTCTGGTCGGAAAAATTAGCTTTCACCACCTCAAGGAAAGTCAGATAGTCTGTTACTAAACCATTTACATCCTATGGAACACCATTCTCTACACTCAAGCAATGGCAACATCCAAAACCCTATGCCTCCTAAAATGTGGTAGGCTACCATCACAGACTTGATCCTACTGACCCAACCAGCCTCTCAAGAGTTATCAACAAATTCCTTGAAAGCATTCAAACTCAATGAATTCACCAGCACCTTGCAACAAATTTACCTACGCGCAACACGCAATGTAACTTCCACCGCTACCACTTCAATGACCACCAATTGCCGCACTTTGCCTACCGTAACTTCCATCAACTAAACAAATAAAATTGGTTTCGCTTAATATCGCAAAAGTATAGCATTCTGGATTGCTTTTCAAGAAGAAACTGTTGAATATTTTTTATCCAGAACTATACAACGAATCACATAATAGAGCGTGTGGTGTTTATCAGCATAATAAAATCCAGTTTTTTCATGAATGTCCATCGAATAAATAAACTATTCCAGAAGGATGTTGATTATTTGCTGTACGGCACAGCACTCATAAGCTGGAGAACATGACGCCAAGGAAGTACTGCCTTGCTCTCCCAGCGTATTTCGGAGTCAGCTATCCCTCTGGCAAGGCGTATTATTTTGCCCAACAGCTCATCCTCCACTAGAAAAGATGATCTTTACGGGCAGGCGAACCAAATTTCTCGAGGATGTTTCTTACATTTTTTAATGATTTTATAAATAGTCTTCAAAGTGTGCCCTCAGTGCCTCAAAACGACTAAATCTAGTTAACCGAGTGGATTCAACAATAATTTATATTTCTCACTCTTGTGTTTTCCCATTGGAAAATCACCCTTTGCGGATAAGTGCATAGTCCTGACTGATAAAAGAACATTTGTTTCATTTTGGATGAATAGTACTCTCAGATGCGTCTAAATAATTGTTTCTCCCGATAGATTTTCGGACTCAATCTATCATCAGAGAATGAGACCTGTTACCGACTTTGGATTATATTACTTCATTACATCGCCCTGATCTGGTGAGATACGTAACGAAATGAATAGAATTTACATACAATCTCTGTAATGTACGCAGATGTAGTATATCCGAAAGAAAACCAGTAACAGCGTTTGTTTCGTAGTAATACGCTAAGACCGTGCACCAGTCGGATAATATAGTTATTTAAATGAAGATCAAAGGTATCTATCCTATTAAAAATACTCTGTGAAAAACGTTTTTAATTTTCAGTACACATAAGAGGGAGAAAGCTAAATATTGCATATTATACAAAAAAGGAAAGAGCACAAGAAGAAGGGATATAGGAAAGGAAACTCGTTTAATAGACTGGGTAGTAGAAAAAGGTACATTTTAAAAAGATGAAATAAAATTTGAGGAGTATGAGGCAGAAAATATCAAAACTGTATTACACTTGATATAAGGATGTATGCACACAGACCAACCAACTGCTAATCCTCATGCAGAGTTTACTACACTGAAAGCATTAATTGATGTGTGATAGGTGCTTTGAATACGGCTCTCTTGGACAGGGTAATCAAGAGCTCGCTGAAACTCTGGTCGCTGAAAAATTAATCAACGTGAGAAAATTCATTACAGAAGATGAATGCAAGAGCAAATGTTATGCGACGTTACGCATTGGCGGTGGACTGGAGACATAGAGACTTTTTAAATTTAGTTCTTCGACCGGTTTTTCATCTTAATCGCTAGAACGCTGAAACTTAATTACTTGACTGTACAGAAGCGATTAAGTATCTTATTACGATGGTTTCAAAAGTAGATGAAGATATGTACTTATTTCTCGTTCCAATAGTAGGACATCGTTATAAACATGACTCGGTTTGTAGCGTTAGAAACACTCGGAAGTTTGGACATTTCCAGAGATACAGGGTTTCCATTAGAAGAGACTGGTTGGACTGTCAACGTTCAATCCGTGGATTTCTTGAAGTATTCATGAGATACGTCACAATAATTGTAACGTGGAAATGTCGGGAATGAATTCATCACGCTACTTTAAAATTAGTTTCTGTTACCTGCGCTCTGAGATGTTGCTATTCAAGACAATATACAGTGTAAGTCAAAGGGTTACGCAAGAATTTATGGATTTGAAAGAGGAGTCGTAATACAACAACTGTGCTATGGGAATGCGTGGTCTTGGAAGTAATCCTGAAACAAAAGCGACTGAAGTTCAGCTAAGATAACAACCGTCCTATTTATCCAACAACGTTGTACATTACAGGAAGTGTTCAAAACGGCGACCATCGCATTAAGTTCTGGCATAGCACCATGGTAGAAAATTTAGAGGCGCTCGCACTCTACCAAGTATCTCATGAACCTCATCAGACGCCAAAAGTATCCCGGCGAGGCTTTTGATATGGTCCTCACGAAAAATATCACTAGGCTTCACATCAGGGGAGCGAGCTGGCCATGCAATTCGTTCCCCCCGGCCTCCCTTTGGGTACAATTCCGGGGATATGTGGCGCTTATACAAGTACTTGCACAAGAAACTATGCAGATGGTCTACCCAATTGCATCCAAACACAAGAATACAGTACGTTATCTTTGTTGAACACAAGACCCGTGTATATTGATTTTCGTTATAGTCCCTAGTTCAAAAGCTATTACTGGCTCAGAATTACATCCTCCTTTTCTAACGTTAATGATTTTCCGAGGAGGCACAGTCACACAAAACTAAAGACATAACCCCCATTTGACTGTTCAACAGATTTTAATCTACAAAATACACTCCTGGAAATTGAAATAAGAACACCGTGAATTCATTGTCCCAGGAAGGGGAAACTTTATTGACACATTCCTGGGGTCAGATACATCACATGATCACACTGACAGAACCACAGGCACATAGACACAGGCAACAGAGCATGCACAATGTCGGCACTAGTACAGTGTATATCCACCTTTCGCAGCAATGCAGGCTGCTATTCTCCCATGGAGACGATCGTAGAGATGCTGGATGTAGTCCTGTGGAACGGCTTGCCATGCCATTTCCACCTGGCGCCTCAGTTGGACCAGCGTTCGTGCTGGACGTGCAGACCGCGTGAGACGACGCTTCATCCAGTCCCAAACATGCTCAATGGGGGACAGATCCGGAGATCTTGCTGGCCAGGGTAGTTGACTTACACCTTCTAGAGCAAGTTGGGTGGCACGGGATACATGCGGACGTGCATTGTCCTGTTGGAACAGCAAGTTCCCTTGCCGGTCTAGGAATGGTAGAACGATGGGTTCGATGACGGTTTGGATGTACCGTGCACTATTCGGTGTCCCCTCGACGATCACCAGTGGTGTACGGCCAGTGTAGGAGATCGCTCCCCACACCATGATGCCGGGTGTTGGCCCTGTGTGCGTCGGTCGTATGGAGTCCTGATTGTGGCGCTCACCTGCACGGCGCCAAACACGCATACGACCATCATTGGCACCAAGGCAGAAGCGACTCTCACCGCTGAAGACGACACGTCTCCATTCGTCCCTCCATTCACGCCTGTCGCGACACCACTGGAGGCGGGCTGCACGATGTTGGGGCGTGAGCGGAAGACGGCCTAACGGTGTGCGGGACCGTAGCCCAGCTTAATGGAGACGGTTGCGAATGGTCCTCGCCGATACCCCAGGAGCAACAGTGTCCCTAATTTGCTGGGAAGTGGCGGTGCGGTCCCCTACGGCACAGCGTAGGATCCTACGGTCTTGGCGTGCATCCGTGCGTCGCTGCGGTCCGGTCCCTGGTCGACGGGCACGTGCACCTTCCGCCGACCACTGGCGACAACATCGATGTACTGTGGAGACCTCACGCACCACGTGTTGAGCAATTCGGCGGTACGTCCACCCGGCCTCCCGCATGCCCACTATACGCCCTCGCTCAAAGTCCGTCAACTGCACATACGGTTCACGTCCACGCTGTTGCGGCATGCTACCAGTGTTAAAGACTGCGATGGAGCTCCGTATGCCACGGCAAACTGGCTGACACTGACGGCGGCGGTGCACAAATGCTGCGCAGCTAGCGCCATTCGACGGCCAACACCGCGGTTCCTGGTGTGTCCGCTGTGCCGTGCGTGTGATCATTGCTTGTACAGCCCTCTCGCAGTGTCCGGAGCAAGTATTGTGGGTCTGACACACCGGTGTCAATGTGTTCTTTTTCCATTTCCAGGAGTGTAGATATCCGCGTTAGACAATTTTAAAGCGTTACAAGTATGTAAAATCATTACACTTGAGTAGAACACTAGTCATCGTCAAAGTATGTAACTTCGTCACATAAACCCATTTTGTCAAAAATAAATGCGAGAACATTTGTGTAATAGGCGAATTTTCTGACAATTAGCATGTTATGGTTGTGGAATAAATCAGATGACCAAATCATAGACTATAAACTTCACTACACCGTGTCTAAGCAGCCACGGACTCACGCTTATGTTTTGCAGTCGGATGGCATTCCAAAGTTGTATCTCGACTATTCTTTGAGATCATTTAACCTGCACCTGAACTTTCGAATCACTCCGTCGGTGTGGCAGAAGCTTTCACTATTTACAACCTCCTAAAGAACGAACATACTCGTCTCCAGCAGAGACAGTTTATATTTAATCGACTATAAAAGTGCTGTAATGAAATGACAAAGTAAAACTCGGGTCTCCAGGGTAAAAAAGCGATCGAAGTGTGACATAACAGGTGGTGCAGTCGCTTTTTACAGTTCTCAGTTGCAAGTTACTCCACCGCTGAGACAGTTCGTGAAGATCTTCTTACAAGCTCGTGTCCAGTACCACTGGCCAAGTACTGCTAATATACCACTAACAGTTTGTACAGAGTGTATATTATATTCCTGGATCTGTGATACCATCTACTCCCTACACGGAATATTTGCTTCAGTGCTGTTCTTCTCAGTTGCCTCCATTGAAGTCCCTGGTTGTCGGTTCATGAGAAATATGAGAGGTGACGGTCCGTGTTTTCATCGCTATTGGAGGTCTGCTCGGATAGCCTAACTTGTTAAGCGAAGTGTCTTCGATAAGCATGAGACTCAAGTTCGAGTATTTTTGCATAAACTGTAGTCTGTCATGACGTATTAATTTTAGTTTGTTATTCTGATAGTCTTGTGTCGGCGGCTCAGGCCTCCTCTGTCCTTACCTGACTGTAATACTCCTCATTTCCCTCTTTCAAGTTCATGGAATTACTGACAAACAAGGTATTGTTACCAGACTACCCATTACCATACCACCCCGATTCCCTAGAATCGAAGTTTCCTACTTCACCTTTGGTACTAATTCTCACAGATAATACTGGGTATTTTACTTGAGTGGTGTGTCATTCCTTGCTATCTTATGTGCTCGGTTTTAGAATCATAAATAGACAGATTGTGCGTCTAGTGTTCGATTACACAACTGTCAAAAAGTCACTGGATACTGATACACCCGAGAAGAACTGTTGGAACGCGTGACCGGAGGACTGTGAAGTGGGAAGGCCACATAAAACTAATTGTAAGAAAGACACATGGCAGATACAGATTTATTCTATGAGAAACTGCGGCTGATCCACGAAAGAGGTAGTTTACGAAACCCTCATTCGATCTATTCGAAAATGTTGCTCATCAATTCTAGACCCATACCGGTGTAACTGCCAAAGGCAAGGGCGGATTGCCGAATGCGTACTACTTGTTACAACCCGCTGGCGCAGCTTTCCGCTACGCTATGTCCGATCGATGGCAACCGACGTTACGTAGCCTCGGACACTTCGGCACGCAGCGTATGTGACACCTGTGGCGGCCACTCAGTAATGGATCCACCACGGCGCATATTCAAAATGGCCGTTTAGTTTGGTTGGGTATGGGATCGTAGTGCCATCATGCCGGTGTCAGTTGCAGTGCAGACCACTGCCGTGAAGCAACCGTCGCCGAATCGACATCCTGATTGGACCACCTGTCTGAAAACCCACCGATGGACCGAGTGTCGAACTGAGAGCCTCCCAGACACAGAGCCACTGGGCGTCCACCAGACGTCGAGGACATGCATCCGTCACTGGCCACTGCAGGGCAAGTGCATCCCGCGTTCCTAACAGTAAGGAATTATTGCAGTTCCACCCCATCTCTGCAGCAGCTGCTCATACTTCGTCGCCACTGCCCAAGAAATGGCATTCGCACAGTGTTGCCACAAGTGGGCTGCAATGAGCGTAGTGGCTGCAGGCGTCTCACAACAGTGCTTCGCCACCAAGGTTAGTGGGTTCGACACCCACCACCCTTGCGCCCCCCAGCCGTGAGCACGAGTCCACTGTAGCAAACTGTTGAGAAAATAAAGACGTGTTTCAGCTTCTTCGAGCTTCCTGGGGTTTATCGATACCACCTACCTCCACTAGACAACACCCACACGTTTACACTAGGTAGGATTAACAGAAGACACGGAAAATATTGTATCCGCCTGATAGTCGTTTTCTCCGCACACCAGGCAGGCCGTGCGGGTAGTCGACCCGCCAGGAGGACGTGCGTGAACGGCTGCCATATACACCGAGATAGTTTCCTCGTATGGCTTGGACTGTGTACCTCGATTACACGTCACTCCTCGTAAGGCCTTCCCTGTGTACCTCGCTTACACGTCACATTCACAGCGTATGGGTGCAAAAACCTCGCCGACAGGCAGCGTGACTGTCGCAGCAGACAACGCTGCGTTACGCAGGATGACGTACCCTCGGAGCGGCAAGAGGACATCCTCTTCAGCTTAGATTTTATGAAGGGTGTTCCGGCGTAAAGTCAAGCGCCGGAACGCCGGTCAGGAACGTTAAACCGGAGAGTGCTGTGAAGAAGATGTCAGCCAATATTACGCTGACCGACCCCTGTCTAGGACAACACCGAAGCAGCGGTGGCCTCCAGGCAAAGACAACATACGCCCGCTCCGTTTGGCCACAGCTCACTTGAACTAGCTCTACAGCAGTGACTCGGTAACTGCGTAATTTCACTTGTATTAGGAGCTACTGAAGAGATTTTCTTGTTTTGTCTGGCGCCCATTGCTTGCGACACATCACTGTAAATTCTCTAAGTATTACTATTTATCTCACTGTAATAAAAATTCATTAATACGATTTACTTGAATTGTTGTCTAGCTATCCGAGAAGCAGGTTTCCTAAGCACCATATATTTGACAAGCAGGCAGGACACAACAAAGGGAAAGCTTACATAGGTGGTCAATGCTTCGTTCTTGGGCAAAATAAGAATGAAGAGATTGGTGTGATACAAAAAATTTTTTTCACTTTGAAGTGAGTACCATTAATGTGAAAAAATAACTGAAATATGTACATTACTCAGAAAATTAAATACCGAAAAATAATGAAAACAACATCCCTCGAATGTGGGAATATTTGTCAAACGTAGTCCCATTGTTACATCGAAAACGATATTGTTGAAATGAAAAACAATCAGTTATTCGATAGTGTACGATATATTAGCATATTACAGCATGGTCTAAACAGAGTGTAGTCAAAAATTACTTGGAACAAACAAAAACTACCTCTATTTTTCAAAGACGTACTGATACTGTGATCAATAGCTTTTTAAGCAGTTGCTGCTACTACTAGGAATATGCAGGGACGAAATAAAGTAACGTTGCTAAAGCACATGGTGTGAAGCAGAAGCTATCATTTGGCACAGTGAGTTTTGTCGATTCCCTTCGCAACTAAAAAGGAAATTTGGAGGTAGTATATATGCTACATGGGGACTACTTCCGCTACAGACGATTTTGACATCCGATTTACGCCCTGTGCCTCAAGCCTGCAGAGACAGCAGTTCCGTCCGGCGGCATCAGCAGCTCTTTTCCAGCGCTACCAGTTGGCAGTATCAGCAGTTTCATCTCAAGTGGTCGGCGCCAGGAGCGCCGGCCCAATAAAGTCATACGTCTTCACGCCGCCGTCTACCATGACTCTAGGGTTCGTCGTGTAGGAACATAAAAGACAACGGCAGAGGAGATACATTTCTGTTGTATATAATTCTGTGGATATTCATCCAAGGACAATATAACTGAGTTTCGCTTTGTTAATAAAGTTATCCTTTTAAAATTGTCTGCGATCACTGCTCAGTACGAGACTACATGATAAAAGATTCTAACAAGGTCAACAGGCCTCAAGCTCGTTTAATAAGAGAGAGAATATTACGGAGATGCTGAACTAAAACTCTCCCAATTCCTATAATTCCGGAAGGGTACGCTCCAAGTAGATTCGCGCCTAATCCTAACGAATTGATCGAGAGAGTAATTCAGAGGAATCGGAACTCCTGCGAAGTTTTACTGACTGTTCTTCGACGCACCACCCACGACTGAAATAGGGACGGGAGAAGTTTGTAGAGGTACCCTCCGCCACGCACTGTTAGGTGGAGTTCGCGGTACAGATGTAGACAAGTAAGTCGTTCTGTCTCTATTACCAACATTCTGCAAAAATGATAGGCTGTGCGCCTAGTATTCCACCATTCTTACACCTTTGGGCTTCGTACCAGAAAACTTCAATGTCCCTTGACAGAGTTGTAAAGGTTCCGTAGGCTACGATAGACTGTCGCAAGTAAGCAGAGACTACGGTAGTTTTACAAGTACCATTGGTCAGTTAAGATCGTAACATGCACTTTGGGGGCGTTGCATACCTATACCATTTCGATCGCTTTGTTCGGGTATGCATCAGTGTCTTACTAGATCCTCCTAGGAACCGGAAGAGGTGAACGGACTTAGCACAAAGTGAGGACGTATAAAGGGGTACTTAACCCACGGAACATTTTTGTTGTGCATAGTAATCCCACTGACTGTTTCTTAAAAATAAACAGTATTTATAATAAACGAGCCTGTTGACTATTGCTCTTGTTGCAATCTTTTCTGAAGTATGCTCTTACTGAGCTCGGATCGAAGACAGTTTTAAGAGAATAAGTTTATTAACAAGATGAAACTCAGTTACAGTGTAGTCGGATGAATATCCTCACAATTACATACAACAGAAATGTCTGTCCTGTGGCGTCTATCACGTGCCTACACGACCAACCCTAAAGCCATGGTAGGCGGCTTGGTGAAGACAGACGTTACTGGGTGCAGCTAGCGTACAACGGCTGACGTGCTCCTGGCGAAGACCACGATTATGATGTTGTTGATGATGATGATGATGGTTTGTTGGGGTGCTCAATTATGTGGTCATCAGCAGCCGTCCAAGTGCCTTGTGTTTCCAACTCCAGTCTCGCCAAGTCTCGAATCTACATCTACATCTACATATATACTCCGCTAGCCACCAAGCGGTGGGTGGTGGAGGGCACTATTCGCGTAAAAGTCCAAAGTCATATCCCCCCCTCCCTCCTCATCTGTTTCATTCGAGGATCGCGAGAGGGAGAAACGACTGTCTGAACGCCTCAGTACGAGCACTAATTTCCCTTGTCTTTGAATGGTGATCATTGCGCTATTTGAAAGTTGGTGGTAATAATGTATGCTCTACATAATCGGCGAAGATCGGATTTTGGAATTTAGTGAGTAACCCCTTCCGTTTAGCACGTCGTCTATCTGCAAGCGTGTCCCACATCAAAGTTTCTATGAGATCTGTAACGCTCTCGCGATGGCTAACTGTACCAGTCACGAATCTTGCCGCTCTTCATTAGACTTTCTCAGTCTGTTGAATCAGACCAACTGGTAAGAGTCCCATAGAGACGAACAATACTCTAAGACTGGACGAACTAAAGCATTGTAAGCAACTTCCTTTGTTGGAGGACTGCATCGCTTTAGGATTCTACCAATGAGCCGCTATCCAGAGTTCGCCTTATCCGCTACTTGTGTAATCTGATCGTTCCATTTCAGATCGTTTCGAATAGTCACACCCAGATAGTTGACGGATGTTACGGCTTGCAAAGACTGGGCATTTATTTTGCACTCGCACATTAATTGGGATTTTCGCTTTGTTATAAGCCGTAGTTTACATTTGCTAATATTGGGTGATAACTGCCAACCATTACACCACCTATTTGTTTCTTGCAAATCCTCACTGATTTGTTCACAGCTTTCCTGTGATACTACTTTCCTGTAGACTACAGCATCGCCCGCAAACAGTCTAATGCCGCTGTCAATACTATCAACCAGATCGTTTATGTAAATCGTAAAAAGCAGAGGACCTATTACGCTGCCCTGGGGCACACCTGAAGTTACGCTTGTTTCTGTTGAAGTCTCGCCAGTCAGAACGACATACTGCTCCCTGTCTGTTAGAAAACTTTATATCCAACCGCATATGTGGTCGGATAGACCGGAAGTGTGCACTTTTGGAGCAAGTGACAGTGCGGAACTGAGTCGAACGCCTTTCGAAAGTCGAGGAATATGGCATCAACCTGGGAGTCGGTATCTAGAGCCTGTTGTATATCAAGCACAAAGAGGGCCAGCTGTGTCTAGCCTGACCGCTGTTTCCTAAAACCGTGCTGGTTTCTGCAGATGAGCTGCTCAGAGTATAGAAAGGTCATTATGAATGGTGATGAGATGGTGTAGACAACACTACCACCCAGCCCCCGGGCGGATAAAATTCCCTTACCCGGCCGGAAATCGAAACCGGGACTTCGTGATCCAGAGGCAGCAACTCTAGCCACTAGACCACGAGCTGCGGACACGAAGAACTGGTGAACCGAGTCTGCTGGCATGAAGCGCTGAGACGAAACTGCTGGTACTGCCAACTCGTACCGCTGGAACTTAACTGCTAATGCGGCCGGACGTAACTGCTGGTACTACTAACTTGAGGCGTAGGGCATAACTCACTTCGCACGGTCCAGCGACGGCCTGAGTCGTCGGGAACGGATGGATATCCCGCCGTGGTGCTACAAGGGCACGTGACGTGGCTTAGCAAGTCCCTATCGACAGCGCTATTGTTCACTTTTAAGAATCAGCATTTATAGCAACAGATAATATTTAACTCAGGTTTTATTCGAAAATTGTTGATTTGGAAAGCGAAATAGAGGAATGCTGTAAAAGTAAGAAAAAATTATACTGATGCATCACACAGCTATAGAAAACGCCATTTTCTCACAAAAAAGTAAAATTTAAAAAAAAGAAACAAAAAATAGCAAACATCGCTTCAATACTTCGTCGAGCTTATGTAAAACATGTTTTCTGTTATTACTAAACAACTTCCGCACTTATTAATAATAACAGAAACTATTCCCTGTGACCATGATGAAGAACGGGCTATTGAGAACAAAATTACAAAAATAATTATATAGCTTTTTATGTTTGTGCATGTAAACTGTACATGCATGAAATGCAATTGTTTTAGTTACGGAAAAACGCAGACGTTACGTGGACAACCAGTTTTTATTATTTATAAAATTCAGTTTGTATTCTGTAAGAATATACACAACGGACTAACGCTGAACGATGTGCGGTTCTATTTATGTGCAACAAAAGTAGCCAAACAAACGAAAAACAAAGGATAGTCTTCGGATCCCAGTTAGTCTCACTCACGTGTTTTTTTTCTTTTTTTTCCTTTTCTTAAACGTTTGAATGTGTGTGAATTCCTAAGGGACCAACGGCAGAGGTCATCGGTCCCTAGACTTACTCACTACTTAAACTAACTTATGCTAAGAACAACACACACACCCATACCCGAAGGAGGACTCGAACCTCCGGCGGGTGGGGCTGCGAAATCCGTGACATGGCACCTCTAACTGCTCGGCTACTCAGCGCGGCTTCACACACGTTTATTTATGTTTCTTTCCCGACCAGTGTTACCTATAATCCGTTAATCCTACCATTTACTATGTCATTTATGTACTGCACCGTAGTTTTGGTTGAGCGCAACACTGCCACGTACCCGTCACCTTTCGGTTCACTCGTCGTTTCAGCAACAGTCGTAAACGTTTCACTAAACACGCAAGCAGTTAAGGCAACAGAAAGAAGCGGCTTGCCGGAGTAGTTAACTGCTTCTCCATCTTCGGCTTTAGTTTCATGGACTCCGCCCCAACTTTACGTCCACCACCCGGTTGATGTATTACGTCACGTTGTTTCCACGGTTAAATTGACGCAGGTGTAAATTACTCACACGCGCGGATTTAATGAGCGTGTCATGACAGGAGAGAATTTGCAAGCTTATTTACGGTGACCTGATACACACTAAACCAACACACCCTAAAAACGAAACATTCATACACACTAAACCAACACACCCTAAAAACGCAACATTCTTTACGGCAAGAGAATTCCAACCCGAAGTAGTGCGCGAACGTAATTAAAGAAATCACTACGCGGAACTAGCCGTCTTCAGGCAAAGTTATTTGCTCAGTGTCGCTACAGTTCTTCTATGAGCGTTTTAGACGCTCATCGTGACGATAATGGGTAGTCAATAAAACCGTTAGTGGGTAAGCTGGTGTCACTAATGTTGGACCGGCAATACATCAATGTCATACATTAGACAGCTGCCGCTCGATACGTAATCTGGCAGCTGCGATAGTACTAGTGCATCATGAATAAGGAATGTTTTGATGATGGCAGACGATGCAGTACCCAATCGGCAAACGGAAGCAGGCGACACATTTGCATCAAAAGGGCAAGATCAGAAGTGTTCACGTAATCATTCATTTCTCTGTTATAAACTGAGCATCGTTCGTGTCATCACTCATGACCGTGCTGTCATCCTAATATACATATCTGTCAAATACTAGTTGAGTACCCGGCGTTGCCGGGTTTTGGATTTATTCCAGTCTTCCATTAGTCCCACCTGTCATTGTCCATCTCCTCCTCCTACCCAGCTCTGTCCTTCTCCTCCTCTTTCCTTTCCCTGTCTCTCTCTTCCTCTCCCCTTTCGCTTTCCATCACCTCCTCCCCATTCCTCACTCCATATTCTCCTCTCCCCTTTTACTCTCTATCTACTTCTCTTACCTGTGTCTCTCCATCTCTTCCTCTCCCCCTTATCTTACCATCTCCTCTCCCCTTTCTCTCTGCCTCCTCCTCTCACCTTTCTCTGTCCATTTCCTGCACCCCTCCTTGTGCCTATCTCCTCCTGTCCCCTTGTCTGCTCACTTTTGCCTCTCCTCTCCTTGCCACATTTGTGTCCTCCTCCTTCTACATCCTTAATGACTCTTCGTCTCCTCCTCTCCATTCACTTGCCACGTTATGACGCTCACCCTGTAGGAGGTTGGTACCTCTTATCCCCAAAGTATTTCTTTGCAGGCCATAACTAATAATTGTACAAAATTGGTTCAGATCGTTCCAGGGTTGTAAAATGAGCTTTATACTCGTAGTTTTGCCTACATACGCAGATGTCAAATGTATTTAACATTTAATTAACAAATTTCACACGTCTTTGTACGCGTGTTTCATATGTATCTCTAGCGAATTTCGCCATGCAGCTTCATTTTCGCGCCGCTCCGTGTTTATGATGTCGCATCTGCTGAGTAATATGCTTACAATGACATAATTTTGCTGATACCTCTGCATTCAGTTAATTGTAAAGAAATCATAAATTACAATGTAATGCTTCATGCAGCAATTTTACTGCCTGAACAGCGAAAATGTATAAGTGATAACCATTTTTCTTGTTAAAATGTAGGGGTCGTCAGCGAGATTAAGTTTTTATTTTTTTTTTTTATTTTTTTTTTAAAGGTCCTATGGGACCAAACTGCTGAGGTGGTCGGTCCCTAGGCTTAAACACTACTACTTAATCTAAATAACGCTAATGACAACATACACACACATGCTCGAGGAAGGATGAATCGTGACAGGACGCCCCTGAGCGCGCGACGTCAAGTTTCGTAGGTGTTTGAAATTATGTATAAAGTTTTTTGCAAGTCTCTACGGGCTCTCGCTCTCAAATACTGGATGATTCGTGCCACACTGATTTTTCGCCCGCTCCCCACCCCTTTGATTGGTAGATGGTTCTCACCCTCTTTCCTGACAGTTAATGGTATGTGTACCACGTTTGGTTGAAATCGCTCCAGTGGCTTAGGAGTTTTGGTACATATACATTTATATCTACATCCATCTTTATAGCATATATAGAGTTAGGTCTATGTTTAGTCATTACACACTCATGTTACGCGTTAAATCCTGTTTACATTACCTATGAATTATATGGTTGTTTTCTGTTAACCTAACAGCTAGGGCTCTAATAACCTAGATGGACGTATCTGGCAGCCGGTCAACGGATCAGGATAATGTCAGTAACTGAGGAGAGCTTACTGCTGAAAAGATTTTCATGGAATCTCAGGAGCTGTACTTACGTAAACCTTCTGAACAAACGATTGTGGTGTAAAACAACCGAAATACATGATCATTTCCTACTCTCGCCACATCTATGCACACACTCCAGAGTCTTGTACCAGTAGAAATTACAATCCTATATCGTTACATATACCCTTATCAGCCGCAATATTAAGAGCACTTGCGACCAATAGATGGAATGCCGCCTGGTTTAGTTGACAGCACGTGACGTGGTAAGGGAAGTATATAAGCGGAGACCAATGAAGGATCATTATAGAAATCATAAACTGAAAAATCCACTGACAAAAAGTGACTTTGAGAAACAGCACATTCGTATGGTTTTATGGAACATCGCCTGGGAACGACCATCTCGAAAATGGCGAAGCTAGTCAGTTGTCGAAGTTCTATTGTCCTGAAAACCTGAGCACCAATAGAAAGTGGTTGAATGACGGTGAAACCACGAATAAGAGACAAGGTGTTAGACGTCCTCGCCTCACCTCAGATCATGGAGTTAGGGGGGGTGTCTGCTCTGTAAAGTAGGATAGGAGGCGATCTGTGGCCGATGTGATGGCAGCTCTTTTCTGATGAATCTTGTATCCTGTTCCAGTCTGACAGTATTAAATTCGTGTGTGGAGGCGACGAGGACAACGTTTACACGCTACCTGTATCATAAACCGACACGCTCATGAAGACAGTTCAGACATGTTTAGACTGTTTTTCAGGTATGGCATTACGACTGGTGTGAATTACCGGGACGGCATCCTTGCAGGCACTATGGCTCTATTTGGTGTACATATTAGAGCGAGATTCACGCTAATGGACGACAAAGTACGCCCCAAAGTCACGATCTTGCGAAAACCTTCCTCGTAGAGCGTAGATTCAATCGGATGAAATAGCCTGTGTATTCTGCAAATCTCAACTACATTTAAAATGCATGGTTCGTAATAAAACGAGCGGTTTGAAACTGTCCTGCCCCACCAAAACATTATATGGCATTATAGAGACAGCTGTTGAGGATTGGAACAATATCCAGTAGGCTTACCTGGACACTTTGGTAAGGCATATGCTTAACCGCATTAAAAAGTGTCTCCAGTTGCTAGGAGGGCCATGGTTCACACACAATGTATTATGCAAGATGACACAAAACTGTAGTGTTTGCACGTGAATCCCCAGTAGTAGTTTAGTTTTGTTTTCTATCTTGGGTTTATCAAGTGTAAATATCTTCTTTATTTCTGTTATCTTGTGCTGTACCTGATAGAAAAATATCAGCTTTGTTTCCTACTATGTCCAGTATTGCCAACAAAGCAACATGTAACATTTATTTTGATCACTGAAGGTTTTTATTAGGCTTCCGTGCCTCAGCCTTTAAAAACAGAACTCTTATATAATCGCATGGTTATCAGTCTGTCTTGTCAGTCAGTCAGTCAGTCTGCCTGTCTAGTCAACTGTTAAAAATCCGTTTTCATACGAACGAAGTATCAGGATCAAATTTATCTCGCGTATCGGGGTCTGTACTCCTTTGGTGGTGTAACAGTTTTACGTTTCTAAGCCAAATCAGACAAATTATACGGCCATTTATGTAACATATTTTGATACTCTAAAACTCACTCATCAAATAGTTTTCTGTTGAGGGTAACCGCAGCTGAAGTAATCCTTGCATCTGAAATAAACGGCTTTCAGCCGTATAAACTTTACGAAAACATTACCAGTTTCGTGATGTTAAATCACATCTTCTGGTGTACATCTACAAGACTGGAAACGTAGAACAGGCATTGTGATAAAAAAGATACCACTCCTAATATTCTATGCTCTATGACAACGATATGAAATACTCATACGTCAGTAAAACATTTAAGCCTTTATACGTGAAGGAGGGGGACTAAAGTTTATCAGAATAAAATACTGTTACCCGCAACACGCAGATCATAGATCAGAATGACTAGTTGGAAAATTTACATGTTAAAAGAACGATTACCCACAACAAAAGGAGCAGAATAAGAAACATTGAAAGCAACACTGAAAGCCCATGCTTAAGAAAAGTCACTTCAAACCAGGAAACGGTGGACAGCAACCCTCCAACCGCCTTGCGAGATTGCTAGTCAAATGGTTCAAATGGCTCTGAGCACCATGGGACTCAACATCTGTGGTCATAAGTCCCCTAGAACTTAGAACTACTTAAACCTAACTAACCTAAGGACATCACACACATCCATGCCCGTGGCAGGATTCGAACCTGCGACTGTAGCAGTCGCGCGGTTCCTGACTGAGATTGCTAGTCCTCCACTATACACATAGCGGAGAAAGTTGCCAACATTTTCGCGTATATCTAAATAGGATGTGAATCACTGAGGCCCCCGCTACACAGCACACCAATATGAACTATAAAATACCTTAGCGAAAAAAAAAAAACGTAAAAAAAAGAATACGCTATCACAAGTGCGTGTAATAACAAACCCAGAACCAATGACCACGCAATACAACAATTCTGACATTATGTCCTTGAATGGCATTTGAAGTTTGACAGCCTATTGTAATGTCTTAACTGAGTATTTCATATTGGTTGCCACAGAGGACAGATTATCGGGTACGATATCTGTTTTTTATCGTAATGTTGATTGTACGTTTCCTATCTTGTAGATGTACACCTGGACATATGATTTGATACCATGAAACTGGTCGTATTCCTGGAAAGTTCATTTACAGCTGAACGATATTTATTTCAGGAACATGGATCACTCATCGAAACTTATAGCGTGCTTTCTGTTGACCTAGGAGCATGAAATTCGGCAAGAAGCACGGTTTCATAGTACACCTAAAATAATAAATCACAAACTGGTTAAATTTTAACTGTATTAAGTAATATATATATCTTTTTGCCATTTGACCACACATTGCTTTCATCATCAGTCAAGAGCACACAGGAACATTACTGCACCCAAAAACAAAATGTAAGTTGCAGTCGTATTTTAGTGGGTAAATGAAAAGTGTTTTATCAAATTTTCTCTCTCTAGATATATAAACTGAAGTTCCCTGCTCGCTTCTTTTTATGTCCGCGCTAGTCTGAGGAATTACGGTAGAGATATTGAATTCCTGGGACTGGCACTTTGCCAGTATCGACATCGATAACACCCAAATGTCGATGACATTCTCGATTCCCAGGATGGATGAACTAAACTCATGCTCATAAATTAAGGATAATTGCAGAATGTGGTGCCACACAACGTAGCACTACACAAAACTGTCACTAATAGCTTTAGCACATAGGGAACTCATGGGACTGATGACCATAGCTGTTAAGTTCCATAGTGCTCAGAGCCATTTGAACATAGGGAACACACACGACACAGATCTGTAAGTCCACGAGATTGGTAATAAGTTGAGAAAACCGTACCGAAAGACATGTTCTACGAAACGCCACTGTTTCCTGCGCATATACCCCGACGTCAATATGGGATATGATCACCATGCACACGTACACAGGCCGCACAATGGGTTGGCATACTCTGGATCAGGTGGTCGAGCAGCTGCCCGGGTATAGCCTCCCATTCTTGCACCAGTGCCTGTCGGAGCTCGTGAAGTGTCGTAAGGGTTCGAAGACGTGCAGCGATACGTCGACTGAGAGCATCCAAGACGTGTTCGATGGGGTTTAGTTCTGGAGAACAGGCAGGCCACTCCATTCGCTAATCTAATTCTGTTTCAAGGTACTCCTCCACGATGGCAGCTCGGTGGGGCCGTGCGTTATCATCCATCAGGAGGAAGATGGGACCCACTGAACCCCTGAAAAGGCAGACATACTGGTGCAAAATGATGTCCCGATACACCTGACTTGTTAGTTCCTCTGTCCAAGAGATGCAGAGGTGTACGTGCACAAATCATAATCCCACTCCACACCGTCAAACCATGACCTCCACATAGGCCCCTTTCAAGGACATTAAGGGGTTGGTATCTGCTTCCTGGTTCACGCCAGATGAAAACCCGGCGAGAATCACCGTTCAGACTATACATCGACTCGTCCGTGAACATAACTTGGGACCACTGTTCCAATGACCATGTAATGTGTTCTTGACAGCAGGCTTTACGGGTTCTCCTGTGACCAGGGGTCGGTGGAATGCGCCTTACAGGTCTCCGGGCGAATAAACCATGTCTGTTCAGTCGTCAGCAGACTATGTGTCTGGAGACAACTGTTCCAGTGGCTGCGGTAAGGTCCCGAGCAAGGCTACCTGCAGTAATACGTGGCCGTCTGCGGCCACTGATGGTGAGATATCGGTCTTCTTGTGGTGTTGTACACTGTGGACGTCCCGTACTGTAGCTCCTGGACACGTTTCCTGTCTGCTGGAACCATTACCATATTCTTGAGATCACACTTTGTGGTAAACAGAAGGCCCGAGCTACGACCTGCTGTGTTAGAGCAGCCTCTGGTCGCCCTAGTATTCTACCCCTCATAACGTCATCAATATGTGTTCTTTGTGCTATTTTCAACACATAGTCACCATTAGCACGTCTAAAAACGTCTGCAGACTTACTCGCTGCACCGTACTCTGACATGCACCAACACACCTCTGCGTATGTGGACTGCTGCCAGCACCAACGTGCGAGGACCGCAGATCAGATGCACCGCATGGTCATACCCCGAGGTGATTTAAACCCGCAAACCGCCCACCAGAGCGTTGTTTCACCATGTATCAGCGTTATCCTAAATTTACGAGCATGAGCGTCTATGCAAGGTGAATCATCGAAAAATTGCACCGCAAATACTGCGGAAATAGAAATTGCTATTGATATGCAGTCTTGACAGATTGGAATGGTAGTCAGGGGCTCGTATAGTTAGCCAATCAACAGACTGTAATCAAACTTATAAAGTGTATTTTTTGTGGAAACATACTCTTTTTAAATGGAATATTGCCTATTGACATTAACAAACTAAAAGTGTGGTTAATTAGAATGACAGTGGTGTTTGTTGCAGGATACTAGTGCGGATCGTTAATGGGTAAAGTGTTTTGTCACACCGACAGTTGTACATTACCTGTGGTAGGAGACAAGAAAGTACACCGCTAGTGCATACACTAGATTTGTGGAATCTGGGCAGTAACGAAACGTTGACGATCACTGGTTGTCTTCAAAATGTCTACTTCCAGCGCAATACATGCTTCTAGTCTGGTGTGGAGCGACTGCTGCACACGTGCTAGCATTTCAGCGGAGGCTGCAGTAACACATCGGAGGAGGAAGAGCAGCAGGAGGTTAGTGTGTAATGTCTCGTTGCCAACGAGACCATAAGAGACGGAGCGCAAGGATGGAGAAGGAAAGCGGCTGTACCATTTCGAAGGAACCAACCCGGCATTTGCTGTAAGTGGTTTAGGAAAATCACGGAAACCTGAATCAGGACGGCTGGACGCGGGTTTGAACTGTCATCCTCACGAAAGCGAGTTCAGTGCGCTAGCCACTGCGTTGCCGTGCTCGGCAGTAATACTTCGTTGCATATCGTTAGGAACAGTTGGTAAGTCCTTGTAGATAGCGTCTTTCAGATTTCACCACCACAGGAAAAAGTGTACAAGCGTCACATAGCCAAGGTGACATGCTGACAGGACTTGATGCACTATGGGCTAGTCAGCCAGCATGTTGGTACCACAGGTTCCTCCTAGTCTGCAGTGGAACGTCTTCTAGCATCCATGGAAGGTGGCCTGTTAGGAGTCTGTGATACATATGCGCGTTCAGTGTTTCGTTTATGAAAAACGGGCTTATAATCGGATGGTTCACTATCCCAAAAGTTTACAATGCATGAACGCTGACGTTCCACCTGGCGAAGCCAACGGGTGTTTTCTACAGACCATTAGGTCAAGTTTCGGCAGTTGACCTGGCCATGGTAAATGTTGCTTCATCACTAAACAAAATACACGATAGATCTGGAGTATCCTGCCTTAATGCCCACATATGTAAGTTAACACGATTCTCGTAATCGTTTCCATGCAGCCCTTGATGTAGGGAAATGTGACAGGAATGGAACCTATACCGATGATGAAAACGTAGGACACTTGCCTGACTCATGCCATTCCCTCGTGCGATTGCGCAAGAGATAACCTGAGAATCAGCTGCAGCATCAGCAAAAACGTTAATTTCTGTCGTCACTTTTTTTCCTTCTCTTACGTTGTGTAGGTGTTACGCTTCTACTTTCACATAACTGGTTGAAGAGGTTGATAAATAACTGACGAGATGGTTGCCGTCTATTGGGATATCTTGCCGCATGCTCCATACAAAAACGAATTGCATTCTTCCTACACTCTCCACACACCGTGAGCATGTCGGCTTTTTCCGCGATGGTAAATGCCATCATCCACTCACATACTAGCAAGTGGCAATGCACTCAAGGAACATGCAACCATGCTGTAAGCAAATATAATAACATTCGTACCTGACAACTACGCAGGTTAAATGGCACAAAGAAGAGTCAGTGAGCACACTTTTGACAATACAATATCTCGTAAAGGACTCGCACTAGACTCCTAAAACAAACACCGCTAACACTCTAATTTACCATACTTTTAGACTGTTAATGTTAGTAGGCACTGTTCCATTTGGAAAAAAAAATTGAGCTTTGCACTACAATAGACGTTGTAAGTATTATTACGGTCTAATACACTCCTGGAAATTGAAATAAGAACACTGTGAATTCATTGTCCCAGGAAGGGGAAACTTTATTGACACATTCCTGGGGTCAGATACATCACATGATCACACTGACAGAACCACAGGCACATAGACACAGGCAACAGAGCATGCACAATGTCGGCACTAGTACAGTGTATATCCACCTTTCGCAGCAATGCAGGCTGCTATTCTCCCATGGAGACGATCGTAGAGATGCTGGATGTAGTCCTGTGGAACGGCTTGCCATGCCATTTCCACCTGGCGCCTCAGTTGGACCAGCGTTCGTGCTGGACGTGCAGACCGCGTGAGACGACGCTTCATCCAGTCCCAAACATGCTCAATGGGGGACAGATCCGGAGATCTTGCTGGCCAGGGTAGTTGACTTACACCTTCTAGAGCACGTTGGGTGGCACGGGATACATGCGGACGTGCATTGTCCTGTTGGAACAGCAAGTTCCCTTGCCGGTCTAGGAATGGTAGAACGATGTGTTCGATGACGGTTTGGATGTACCGTGCACTATTCAGCGTCCCCTCGACGATCACCAGTGGTGTACGGCCAGTGTAGGAGATCGCTCCCCACACCATGATGCCGGGTATTGGCCCTGTGTGCCTCGGTCGTATGCAGTCCTGATTGTGGCGCTCACCTGCACGGCGACAAACACGCATACGACCATCATTGGCACCAAGGCAGAAGCGACTCTCATTGCTGAAGACGACACGTCTCCAATCGTCCATCCATTCACGCCTGTCGCGACACCACTGGAGGCGGGCTGCACGATGTTGGGGCGTGAGTGGAAGACGGCCTAACGGTGTGCAGGACCGTAGCCCAGCTTCATGGAGACGGTTACGAATGGTCCTCGCCGATACCCCAGGAGCAACAGTGTCCCTAATTTGCTGGGAAGTGGCGGTGCGGTCCCCTACGGCACTGCGTAGGATCCTACGGTCTTGGCGTGCATCCGTGCGTCGCTGCGGTCCGGTCCCAGGTCGACGGGCACGTGCACCTTCCGCCGACCACTGGCGACAACAACGATGTACTGTGGAGACCTCACACCCCACGTGTTGACCAATTCGGCGGTACGTCCACCCGGCCTCCCGCATGCCCACTATACGCCCTCGCTCAAAGTCCGTCAACTGCACATACGGTTCACGTCCACGCTGTCGCGGCATGCTACCAGTGTTAAAGACTGCGATGGAGCTCCGTATGCCACGGCAAACTGGCTGACACTGACGGCGGCGGTGCACAAATGCTGCGCAGCTAGCGCCATTCGACGGCCAACACCGCGGTTCCTGGTGTGTCCGCTGTGCCGTGCGTGTGATCATTGCTTGTACAGCCCCCTCGCAGTGTCCGGAGCAAGTATGGTGGGTCTGACACACCAGTGTCAATGTGTTCTTTTTTCCATTTCCAGGAGTGTAATACGAGCCTCTGACTACTGATCCATTCTTTGAAAACGGCAAGTCAAGAGCACTTTCGCGGGGCAATTTTTAGGTGATTCGCTCATACACGATTATGACTGTACGGAAATCTCTGGGCACGAGTCATACTCGTTCTTGGCCAATTTTTTTGTGTTGCACTTATATTGTTTATTAATGTTTGAAACTTGTGATATGACAAGTAAAAATGGTTCAAATAGCCCTAAGCACTATGGAACTTAACATCTGAGGTTATCAGTCCCCTAGACTTAAAACTACTTAAACCAAACTAACCTAAGGACTTCACACACATCCATGCCCGAGGCAGGATTCGAAACTGCGACCCTAGCATTCGCGCGGTTCCGGACTGAAGCGCCCAGAACCGCTTGGCCACAGCGGCCTACGATATGACAAGTAAGGAAACGCCAACACAGGACGAGGAAATGGTGTGAACCTGCCGTACGACAGCCACCCCACCTGCCACCCAACGGCAGAGCAGAAGGCAACAGAGAAGTGGAAGGAAATAGCTGGCTGGCTAAGCAACGGCAGAGACGCGTCGCGGGCCACAGCCGGTGCAGCGAGGGGCCGCCTCTGCCTCTGTCGCCGTCGAGTGTTTGAGTTCTCTGGGCGAGTGTCGGCGCCCGCCCCGCGAGCTGTCGATAGCGCCGCCGTGTTTACATCTGCCTACCTGCCGGCTACCCCCACTCCAGCAGGCTCTCTCGCCTCGCCTCAATTCCGCTCCGTACCAGAATGCGGGTAAAGTGAACGCTCTACTTCTTCAGCGGCCGACGCAGCGGTTGGACAAAATTGTGACCGCCAACCCAAAGCGGTGTAGCGTCAGTCCGGTCATCCCCTTATTGTTGACTGTCTTGTCGCATCAAAGTTAGCCTTTACATAGCATTCACACAATGGTGGTGATGATAATGATGATTATGTTTATTTATGGGGCGCTCAACTGCTTGGTCATCAGCGCCCTACGAAGTCCCAATTTTTACACAATCCAATATTTACGCAATCCAATCTAGTCACTGCCAGGAATGATGAGGACAACACGAACACCCAGTCCCCGGGGAGATAAAATTCTTAAAAACCATCCACTAGCTGGGGCCTAGAAACCATGGAGAGGCTTCGTCCCACTGTAGTCCCCAGTGGTTTACAACCATACAACAGGCCACAACAGGCCACAACAGTCCATCCGCCCCACTGCCACTCCAAAACCGAACTCAGGCTTATTGTACGGTTCGACCCCCAGCAGTGGACACCCCCCCCCTCCCCCACTCCCGGGAACGTATGATACAAGATTATAACCTCAAACGTTTGCGTGGTAGCGTCATTATGGTATACGCGTACGTGGAGACAGTGTTTGCGCAGCAATCGCCGACATAGTGTAACCGAGGCTGAACAAGGGGAACCAGCCTGCATTCGCCGAGGCAGATGGAGAGCCGCCTTAAAAACCATCCACAGGCTGGCCGGCACACTGGACCTCGACACTAATCCGCCAGGGACCGGCACGCCTTCCCGCTCAGGAAGCAACGTGTTAGACCGCGCCCTAGCCGAGCGGGCTCACACAATGTAAACTTAATACAAAGAGATTAACAATTACAAAGTTATTTCGCACTCACTGATATTTTATTACAAAAAGCTTCAACTGTTTGCACGACATGTAGCAATAACGCTCTAATTATTCAAATGGTTCAAATGGCTCTGAGCACTATGGGACTCAACTGCTGAGGTCATTAGTCCCCTAGAACTTAGAACTACTTAAACCTAACTAACCTAAGGACATCACAAACATCCATGCCCGAGGCAGGATTCGAACCTGCGACCGTAGCGGTCTTGCGGTTCCAGACTGCAGCGCCTTTAACCGCACGGCCACTTCGGCCGGCGCTCTAATTATTACCTGAGGAAAAAATCAAGCAGCGACCATGAGTCTTAGCTATGGTGTTTAGTCCTTTATATATTCATACATCAATTAGCCACGCTTTTTCGTCAACGATGGAACTATCGTGTTGGTCCACAAGTTCTTTGCGTTTTTCCATAACTTCAGTAGAAAAAAAAAACGCAGACTTAAGTCGTCAATAATATATTCTCCGTCGCTATCTACAACGGTCTGCCAATGCTGGGATAACTTTTCGATTCGCGACTGTAGAAATTACTTGATTTTGAGGGAAGAATTCGTCGAACCATGTTCAGAGCGCAATTTTATCCAGAAAGAATGTTCCTTCAAGCTGTTCGATAGAGACTGGAAAAGGTGGAAGTCTGAGAGCGCAAGATCAGGTGAATAAGGTGGATGTGGAATGGCTTCCCAACCCAACCCAACTAGAGGAACGGGTGTGAGCGCTATCGTAGAGCACCATCGCTTCACGCAGTCTTCCTGGTCTTTCTTCTTGGATTTCTTGTGCAAGAAGTCTCAGTTGTTGACAATTAATGTCAGCAGTGACGGTTACATCTCGGGGAAGGGATTCGTAGTACACTGCACCGTACGTGTTCCACAAGGAGCGTTTTCTTTTGCGAATGCGCGCAGGTCTTTGTATGGGGAGTTACTGCTTTGTTGGGGTTGAACCATCCGTTTCTTTTCCTTATGCTAACTAAAAGACAACATCTCTCGTTACCAGCAGCGATACAGGATGAGCAGGCAGAGATGTTCGTATGGCCACACTTTGATTTTTGTGATTTTGGCTAAGAGCTTGCGGTATCCATATATCCGATTTTTAAACTTCCCCAATTGCATTAAATATCGCACGACGTTAGAATGATCACAGTTGATCACATTCGTCAGTTCTCGAGTACACTGATGCGGATCATTGAGGACTAATGCGTTTGAACGATCTTCGTCAAACCGTGAAGGTTCTCCTGAACGTGGGAAGTCGCTAATGTCAAAATGGTCTTCCTTAATAGTAGAAATCCTTTTTCTAGCAGTACTCTGTCCAGTGGCATTCACATTATATAAGGCGCACTTCTTTCTGGCTACCCCCGACTCTGTCAACCCTATATTGAACTCAAATAGAAGAATATGTTTGAAACGTTCCGAATTCTCCACGTGGGACTCTACTTTCTAGCGTCCAAAGCTCTACTCACTAGCTGCAAATGACAAAATGAAGTACAAATGAAAATGACAATTGAGAAATAAATCCTTAACAAACGGAATACATGCAAAACAGGAACGTTACGAACTTATTCACCAACCTGATATCTGAACAGCACGAATCCGAAATTTCACCTACAAACGTTCAAGGGAGGTAGTATGGACCAAAACCACAGCAGGAGACTCATACAAGTGGGCTCTAAAGTAGATATTTTAAGAGCTATGAACAGTTGTTCATATTGACTACGTAGAGACCCGTCTCTTGCACCGAAAGCTCTTTCCTTTCCTTATTCTGACGGAGATAGTACTGAAAAAAAATATAAAAACAGGAAAAAAAGTCCAGTAAACACGAGCTCTAATGTGCACACCTCAAGAGCTAAGAGTTATGAACACCTGTTCATCTTCGTCGCCGTTGAGTGCATCTCTTCTACTGATTCTACTGACTGAGCGTCCGTAGCTCTTTGCTGCGCGCTAGAGCCCTTTGTTAAGGGCCTGGAACGTACTTCCGTCAGAGATACAAACTTGAAGGCTACTTATAACGCCGACACCTATCGGGACATTATGGAACCATAGCCGCTAAAGCGGGAATGTTTCACTTCCACAAAAATCGAAATTGCCCGAGAAAAGAATTTAATTGCATTGTTTATTGAACGCTACTCCTTTGTTTCTGTTTCCTCTTTTGTCTTACAAACTTAAGAGACGCTGTTGAGTTCACAACCATGTGTAACTCCCCCCCCCCTCTCTCTCCCCCCCCCCTCTCTCTCTCTCTCTCTCTCTCTCTCTCTCTCTCTCTCTCTCTCTCTGTGTGTGTGTGTGTGTGTGTGTGTGTGTGTGTGTGTGTGTGTGTAAAGACTAAAGACTATGTGCATATCGGCTTTCTCAAGTCTGAGTCTTTGAGTCTTACATCCATTACCAAGCACCTTGACTCAATAGAAGCAGACGAGACGAGACGCTTTTTATGGAGGCTATAAGGGAAAAGTATGGCTTTCATTTCCTGCTGGCTTCGTGCCGTCAGTTATCACCGCACAGGTGCCACCCAGCATTAAATGTGGGCACGACCTGTGGCAGCAGTCCCTGCTCTTGCTTTTCACGTGGTAACATATAATACAGAGCGCTGGTATCTCTCTCTTTATGGCTTGTGTCCTTATTACGTGCACATTCACGTTGTAAACGCCCAAGATAGAGAGCAGTGGCAATGGCTATTAATTTTTTAAAGTGCACCAACAGTTTTCCTCTTGGCTTCTTCTGTATGTGCACCACAGCTTTTATAAATCCCAAAAATGACATCGTTTGTGTTAGGCTGTTAGTTGTGCATGTTTCTGTGCTTCATGAAGTACTCTTCTGCTGAGCGAAGTTTCTGGGAAATCGAATTATGGCACTTGTCGTGTTCCTCTCGTCAGCTTGTTCGGCGAGAGGGCTGACCGCCCTGTGTAATAAACAGTGGGCGAAATATTCAGCATTGAAATGAAGGGGTGTCGTGTGACGTCCACCTATACCAAATGAAGATAAAAATAACGAATAAAATAAATAAGAAAATTTGGTCAACATAAATAGCTGGCATCCGGAGGACTCGGTTTCGGTTTCCGGTAGAGCCAGGAATTTTTTTCTTGGTGGGAGGACTGGAACGGGATGCACCCTGGCCCATGGTGACGGTTGAAGAGTTACCTCACTGAGAGATAGTGGCTCGAAGGTCAAAACGTCCAAAATGGCCGGGAGAGAGTTGTGCTGACCACATGCTGCTGCATACCCCCCCCCCCCCTCCGATCCTAATGTCATCACTTTGCAGAGGGTGACGGGTGACACGGGGGTCGGTCACAAACGCATTGTCTTCAGAACATGGTAGAGCAATTTCATTTTTTTCGTTTTCTTGTAATGACTACCATTAATGTATCTGTCATTTCGTAAGTGTCAGAAACGATTTTTTGACGCTGTAAACGTTATTCGATAACTCCATGCGCTAGGTCGTGTCTCTTACTGAAAAGGTAATTGTTTCCGTATCACCTGGTGCGATACTGGATTACTCTGCATTTTTATTTTCGGCAATGGTTACCATAGTAAAACATGTTAAGAAATACTTGTTTTGTAAACAATTTAATTTATTTTTCCCTGACGCGTTTCGCCTTTTCCTTGCTCTAAGGCATCTTCAGTGGGATGGTTTCCTGTGATATACGTTTCCCCTCATCTGGTCTGGAGATCGCACTACCACTTTATTTTCGAAACTTAAGCACAGTTTTGTATTCCGACGTTTTTCACACTGTTCAGGATGTTTCTCCTCCTTTTTTGTGGTGTATTATTATTCTGTTGCCACTAGATATGGCTATATGTTCGAACACTGAACCTTCAACAACGTTAAAAGAGAACAATAGTACTCCACCGAAAAGTAGGAGAAACATGGTGAACAGTGTGAGAAACTTCGGAATACAAAATTGTGCTTATGTTTAGAAAATAAAGAGGTAGTGCGATCTCGAGACCAGATGAGAGGAAAGGCAGATCACAGGAAAGAACCCACTGAAGATGCTTTAGAGCAAGAAAGAGGCGAAACGCGTCTGGCAAAAATAAATTATGTTGCAGCAAGAAAAGGCGGTTTTATTTACAAAACAAATATTTCTCTGCTTGCTGCGGAGGATGGCTACGCAAACAAACATACTAAGAAATCTCCCACCACTACGTTGTAGTCGCATTGTAGGATTATGGGGCACCTAAATACCCCTGAATATTATGTTTTGCGAACCCATAGTACAGCTGTATCACGGTATCAGTACGGGCATTATGACGCACCAGTTTTCTTGATTAACGTATTGGGTTGGAGTGTAAGTTGGAAGCGTTTTATCATCAGCTTAATAAACACAACAGATACGCTTAACAGAGACATTACTCATCTATAACATTTTCTGCTTCACTGTTTACAACAGCCAGCCGGAGTGGCCGAGCGGTTCTAGGCGCTACAGTGTGGAGCTGCGCGACCGCTACAGTCGCAGGTTCGAATCTTGCCTCGGGCGTGGATGTGTGTAATGTCCTTTGGTTAGTTACGTTTAAGTAGTTCTAAGTTCTAGGGGACTGATGACCTCAGATGTTAAGTCCCACAGTGCTCAGAGCCATTTGAACAATTTTTTTGTTTACAACAGCTTGCCAACTCTTGGAGTAACTTTTCGATTCCGCGACTGCAGAAATCACGCGGTTTTGAAGTGAACAACTCGTTCGGAGCACATTTTCGTCTGGAAAGGAAGTTCCGTTAACGTTGTTCGATAGAGAACGGAAAAGGTGAATATCTGAGGGCGCAAGATCAAGTGCGTGAGGTGGGTGAGGAATGACTTCCCATCCCAATTCCTGTATAGCGTTTTTTATCACTCTAACAGAAAGCGCGTGGGCGTTTTCGTGCAGTAGCATCATTTCAACCTGGTCATTGTTCTCGGATTGCGACAGCAAGAAGTCTCAGTTACTGGCAATAAACGTCAACAGTGATGGTAACACCTCGGGGAAGCTGTTCGTTATACGCCACACCACCGCTGTTCCACCAGATGCATATCACCATCTTTTGTAGACGCGAGCAAGTATGTGAACTGGGGGTTTCTGCTTTCTTTGGGCTCAATGAATCCTTTCTTTTCATTGAGTTGACATAAACACACAATTTCTCGTTTCCAGTAACGATACAGAATACGAATGGTCGGTGTTGTTCACGACCGTTTTGTCGAGCAAGCAGGGATGTATATATGGACACAAGCTGATTTTTGTGATTTTGGATTAGAGCACGCGGTAACCATACTACTCGCTTTTGAACCCTCCCCACTGCATGCAAATATCGATCGGTGGTGGAATGATTACAGTTCATCACATTTACCAGTTATGGAGACACTAACGTGGACCACTGTTGATGAATGCGTTTAAACGATCTTCATCCATCCCTGAACGTCTTACTGAAAGTGGAGAATCACCAATGTCAAAACGATTCTCCTTAAGGTGAGAAAGCCATTTTCTTGACATGATCTGTCCAATGGCGTTATTCCCAAGCACGCAGCAAATGTTTCTGGCTGCCATCTCTGCTTCCACACGCCTACTGAACTCAAACAGAAGCAAATATCGGAAATGTTCAGATTTCTCCACTTCGCACACCATTTCCTGCGGTCCACAGATCCACTAACTATCTTACAATGCCAAAATGACAATATGCAAACTCAAATAGCAGTAGTGAACGACAAATAAAAAAGGACAATCGGTAAGTAAACCCATATGCATCGGAATAGTAACTTGCAAAACAAAATCGCTACGAACTTGTGCAGCAACCTAATAACTTCAAGTGCCTTACGTCATATATCGTACGGGAGATATTATTGTTTTCTTACTATCTGGTGCGATACTGGGTTAGCCTGCGTTTTTATTTTCGCCAATAGTTTTTGCAGTAAAACAATCTCAAGAAATCTCTCTCCTCTACGTTATAGCCACATTGCTGTACTACAGCTTATCTAAATGTGCCTGGATATTATGTGTTGTGTAACCAGAGCACAGCTGTATCATGGTATCAGTGCGGACATTATGATTCACCAGCTGTTCTCATTTACGTAATTTAAATAAATCACACATCTGGACAACTGCTGCATCATATTCTCCGTAGCTGTATTCCTCAATAATTTATCAGTGAATGTTGAATACTGAATTAATACTCGGATCTTACGCCCCAACTACTTTTGAAATGGAATCTGCCATTTGTGTGTTCTTTCCACAAAAAAGAAATGTCACCGCGCCGAGAAACTGCAGACTATACACAGGATTTAAAAATATTAACAATTATATTTTTTTCAGAAACTGACATTTCTGAGGAGCAATGACTAATGATGTCAGCAAAATACCATAGTAGTGCAAATAGTTTGCGAGCCATCGCAGTTTGAAAACTATAAAGAGCCGACAGTGGCGTGTTCGAAGTGTTAGCACCATGTTAAGGAAAGAAAGTGAAGAAACGAAAAAATACCGCCCACCAGCTTTAACATAAGTTTCTAGCCTGTCATATAAAGACTAATGCACATGCTCTAGAATTTCATCAGAAACTTCAGCGCAGGCAGCACTAATATCTCTTTTTATGTCGTCTGGTTTAGTGAGTATCTCCTTGTAAACAGTTTCTCTCAGCTTTCCCCAGAAAATCGAAGCTAATGGAGATGTTTTGCTGAATTAATCGGTCAAGGTACGGGTCCATTCGTCTAATCCAGCAATTTGGAAATTATCGATGAAGACAAGTTGCAGCGCGTTGTGCACAACTTTCCTTAAGTTAACGCTAACGCATGGAGCAGAGAGCTGCCGATATTTGCCGTCTTCAAACAGTGATTATTCATGAATGAAAAAAAAACAACAGTCGACTTTGTAACTTACTCCGGTTTTATTTTTTAATATGAAAGGGCACTGCCTCATTTAAAAATGTGACATTCTAAAATAAACACAAATTCTAGTGATCTTTAAGATCGATTCATAAGATGCAACTGTAGGCCCTCGGTTCGACTTAATTTTTGTGAAACCGTCTTATCAGTATATCAGCACGAGTACAGAAGAATTTGGGGTGCAAATTCGTTTATTATACCTTAACAAATTTCTAATACGAATATCAGGCTTGAACGGGAAAATTCAGTTTCTGTTACGTGTAGTCTCCTTCTTAAGTGGGACGTGAAAGAAAAAAATCGCATCACCAAAAAATAGTTACCGTAGAGCAATGAAATTTCGGGAAAATACATTTGTCTAGGTAACATATGTAAGTGATTAATATTGCAAGATCACAGGTTGATGTAAATGTGAAATCCTGGCACATTAATAACTGGTGTAACTCATAGAATGTTGAATGCAAGCATGCAAAGGTGCATGCACTAAGTTGTATTCGTTTCAGGTGTCTGTCTATGCGATAGATTTTCATACCTGTTCCACTTGGTCGTTCGATATAGTTCCAATTAATGCTGTTTGTGGATGCCGCTGGGGTTGTCATCCGATGATGATCCACATGTTATCGGTTGGAGACAGATCTGGTGTTCGAACAGGCCCAAACAACGTGTCGACACTTTGTGGAGCATGTTGGGTTACAACAGCGGTATGTGGGCGAGCGTTATCCTGTTGGAAAACACCCCCCGGAATACTGTTCGTGAATGGCGCCACAGCTGGTCGAATCACCAATTTTGCAGTCATGGTGCATGGGATAACCACGAGAGTCTTCCTGCCGTCCTAAGAAGTCGCACCCCAGACCATAACTCCACATGTAGTTACAGTGTGTGTAGCACACAGACAGGATGGTTGTAACCGTCCTCCTCCTAACCAACACACAGCCATCACTGGCACCGAGGCAGAGCTAGCTTTCATCGGAAAATTCAACAGACCTCACCCTGCCCTCCTGAGCTCTGGCTTGACACCACTGAATAGGCAAATGGCGGTGGTTTGGGTCAGTGAAATGCACGCTAGAAGGCGTGTAGCTCTTTGTTGTCCTTGAAGTAACCAGTTGTTACAGTTTATTATGTCACTGTGGCGCCAACTGTTGCTCAAGTTGAAAGGTATGTGCTAAGGTCTGATCAGGGTAGAACCAGAAAATAAAGTCGATAGTTGCCATCCGCAAGGTGGAATGAGTATAATATCTTTGAGTAGGAGGATGTTTGATGGTTACTACAGCCGGGCGCGCGCAGTAAAAAACACGGCCGTCGCAGCTCGGTGCCCAGAGGAAGCAGACGTGTGGTGACAGCTTTAAGGCAGGATACGTGCAACGCATTTTTCAGGTTGTACACTGAGCAAATTTTAGCACGTTAATGGTGGAAGCCATAAAATGATTTCAAAATGGTTTTTGTTAGATAATGTTCAGAGCTAGGATTTATATGTCCAAGGTTTCACGCAGTAAGCGTTTTGTAAAATTTTTTGTACGAGTTATTCGTGCTACAAAAATGTTGGAAATAAAAATATGTACATTGAGATCAACATTTTGTTTAAATGTAACAGCCGGCCGGAGTGGCAGAGCGGTTAAAGGCGCTGCAGTCTGGAACCGCATGACCGCTACGGTTGCAGGTTCGAATCCTGCCTCGGGCAGGTTTAAGTAGTTCTCAGTTCTAGGGGACTTTTGACCACAGCAGTTGAGTCCCATAGTGCTCAGAGCCATTTGAACCATTTTTTTAAATCTAACAGCCTGAATCACAATCCACATCCTTTGCTTGTATTGAATATGAAAATGAGTAGTGAAGTAAAGTTATCCACCAAATGAAAGAATGTAAAGAAAATGAGGCC